>NC_052047.1:52858726-54163091 GCF_903992535.2 Arvicola amphibius
ATATAGAGGCCAGGAGATTCAGGCTTTACAAAAGAAAGCAGTAAAGATGTTTGAAATGATTGCGGAAATTATTGGAGCTGATGAGCAAAAAATAAAGGTACAAGGACAGGATTTAACATCACCAGTGCCTGTCAGAGATGATTTACCCAGGGTTTTAGCTTTCTACCCTGTAATCTACTCTGACAAAACATCAAGTTCTAAAGGCCCAAAAGGATCCAAAGAAGGTAGATGGATACTTATAGGAATGAATGATCTAAAAGAAATTAAGCAAGAAGTAGTATTTTATGGCTTGCATTCTGGATTTATTAGGAAGATGAATAAGACATGGGCTTCTAGCATTAAAGCCATGTCACACGACTGGCTTCAGTTAGTTTCAGCAGTCCTGGATGACAGGCCTCAAATGATGTTTAAATATTAAGTCAGTGAAGATGCTAAAATTTTAGAATGACAGGGAAAAGCAAAAAGATTTGAGATGTTCCAAGATCAAATTCTTGGTGAAGGCACTGATGCTGACCTACAGGTTCAAGGACTTTATGATGAACAAGTCTTGTTCCTATGCCAAAAAGCAGCCTTAAATGTTTGGGACAGGATTCAAGAACTAGGAAAAGAATTGAATCATATACCAGGATGAAACAGGGCCAGATAGAACCCTTTAGTGGCTTTTTACAAAGATTAACTAAGGCTGTACAAATAGGAATAACAGACCTAGATGCTAAATGAGTACTTACTGAATCTCTGGCTTTTGGATATGCCAACTTAGAATGCAAAAAGAAACTTGGGCCTTTAAAGGTTAGATCAGCACCAAAGGATAAATGGGTTCTGCATACAATGAACATTGAGACATTTGACTATAATACTGAATCCTGGGTAGGAGAAGCAATTTCCAAAGGAATGAGGAGTGTAGAAATAGTAGTGGGCTGTGTTCTCACCTGGCTCTTGGCCGCCTGGCTAGCTTATGCCCCAAATTAACAACACTGAAACTGTATTCTTTTAAACACTGCTTGGCCCATTAGCTCTAGTCTCTTACTGGCTAACTCTCACATCTTGATTAACCCATTTCTATTAATGTGTGTAGCACCACGAGGTGGCAGCTTACCGGTAAGATTCTAACCTGCTTCCATCTCTGAGAGGAGAGCTATGGCATCTGCCTCACTGCCTTCTTCCTCCCAGCATTCTGTTCTGTTTACTGCACCTACCTAATTTTCTGTTCTATTAAAGGGCCAAGGCAGTTTCTTTATTAACCAATGAAAGTAACACATAGACATATGACACTCCTCCATCAGAGGAGGCATAAAATGCAAATATTTTAATTGTGGTAGAATAGAACATCTGAGAAGGTTGTATACAAGGAATTTCTAGGAATAATATCTCCTCTGGGAATGGCAAGAAAAGGAGGACTCAGCCTTCAGGTATATGTAGAAGATGTGGCAAAGGCCAACATTGAGCCAATAAATGCAGATCAACAAAAAAACAGACAAGGCAACCTGATACCATTGGGAAACTCATTGAGTGGTCTCTCATAGGCCCCCAAATCAAAAGTGGTCCAGTCATTCCCAGTCACTGTGGAGGACATGTTTCACCAGGAAAATTAAAAAAACAGAGCCTTCTGTAAAATACCATACTTTTCTATGTGATGGAATAAGCATGGAGGATAAATCGAAAATTCCAATAGGAAATAGGAAACCTATATTCTGGCAGACTTCTATAAATGATAACAGGCCAAAGCTAAGACTGCATATAAATGGTATTGTAATTGTGGGTTTGATAGATATGGGTGAAGACATGAGTATCATTACTCCAGGAGCCTGGCATTCAAATTGGCTACTTCAAGAGGCAGATGATCAATTACTAGGACTTGGAACTCTATCTCAAGTTAAACAAAGCATGAGATGGGTTGAAGGCATAGGGACAGAGGACAGAGAGGCAAGCTGAGGCCCTATGTGGCTAATATTACAGTGAATTTATGGGGTCATTACCTGCTATAGCAATGGAATAACCAGATTAACAATCCTGCAGTCTCAGAAACTCATAATTTTTGGAAGGATATTATAAGTTACTATATACAAAGGTTACCAGCCATTCAGACTGTACAAGAACACAAAGCAACTAGCAAACCTTTAGAGGTACCAATGGCCCTACCTTTAAAATGGTTAAATGAGAAACCATTTTTGGTTAAAGAGTGGATGTTAACAGAGGACAAACTGCAGGCTTTAGAACAGCTTGTACAAGAGCAACTAGATGCTCACCATATTGAAGGATCAATTAGCCCTTGGAATTCTCCTGTATTTCTTTTTTTTTTGTTTCCAGTTTATTTATTTTTTATTAAAAATTGCCATCTCCTCCCCTCCTCCTCCCCCTTCCCTCCCCTCCCCTCCACCCATACCCCCACTCCCTCCCTCTCCAGGCCAAAGAGCCATCAGGGTTCTCTACACTATGTTGAGTCCAAGGTCCTCCCAACTCCCCCCAGGTCCAGGAAGGTGAGCAACCAAACTGACAAGGCTCACACAGAGCCCGTACATGTCGTAGAGACCAAGCCCATCGCCATTGTCCTTGGCTCCTCGGTCAGCCTCCACCATCAGCCACTTTCGAGATAGAGACAGAGCCCCACATTGGAGCACCGGACTGAGCTCCCAAAGTTCTCCTGTATTTCTTAAAAAGAAATCTGGTAAATGGATAATAGTGACAGATCTAAGAGCTGTCAACAAGGCAATTCAACCTAAGGAACCTCTACAATATGGAATTTCTTTGCCTTCTCTATTACCAAAAGGATGTTCTCTTATTGTTATTGATTTAAAAGATTGTTTCTTTACTATACCTTTACAAGAAAAGGACAGAGAAAAATTTGTCTTCACAGCCTATTGGAGATACCAGTAAACCGTCCTTCCACAGGGAATGCTCAATGGCCCTATCTTATGTCAATACTTTGTAAGTCAGCCACTGGAAATAATATTTAAAAAATTTCCTAAATCTATAATTTACCATTACATGGATAACATTTTGCTATCTGATTCAAATGTAGATACTTTAGAAAGAATGTAAGAAGAATTAAAGAAAGTTTTGCCAAAATGGGAATTACAAATTGCTCCTGAAAAATCCAGAGAGGAGATTCTGTCAGTTACGTAGGTTATAAAATAGGTTTACAGAAAATCAAAACACAAAAGGAACATATTAGGAAAGACCACTTGTGGATTCTTAATGACTTCAAAGGTTGTTAGGAAACATTTCCAGTCTATGACCCACTGTTGGGATAACATCTGATCTAATAATTCATTTAAGCAAAACCTTAGATGGTGATAAAGACTTGAATAATCTTAGAGAATTAACAGCTGAAGCAGAAAAGGAATTGACAATTGTTGAGGAGAAATTACAGGAGGCATATGTGGATAGTGAACCCAAATCCTTATTGTATTCTAGTCATATTGTCCTCCAGAATTTTTCCTACAGGAATTTTAATGCAGAGGGACAATATTATCTTAGAATGAATTTTTTTACCATGTAAACCTAGTGAAAATTAAAAACTTATGTGAAAAAAGTCTCAGAATTAATTATAAAAGGTAAATTGAGACTTTGTCAATTAGCAGGTATAGACCCAGCAGAGATGATAATAGCTTTCACTGCTGATGAAATAAAAAAGTTATGAAAAACTTGTGCTTTTTTGGGAGAAATTAATAGCAATTATCCCAAAAGCAATAGACTTAACCTTATAAAGATAACTTCTTGAACTCTTCCCCAAATTGTACATGATTCTCCAATAACTGGAGCCTATACATTTTATACTGATACAAATAAATCAGGGAAGGCAGGTTGCAAATCAGAAGACTTAAGCAAGGTGGAACAAAGTCCTTATAATTCTGTCCAAAAGGCAGAATTATATGTTATTCTCATGGTGCTAAGGGATTTTAAAGAACCTCTTAATATAGTTACTGATTCACAGTATGCATAAAGAGTTGTATTGCATATTGAAATCACTGAATTTATACCAGATATTACAGAATTGACTTCATTATTCATACAAGTTCAAAACATAATCAGAAATAGGCTTTGTCCCATAAACATAACACAATTTAATCCCATACTGGTATGCCAGGTTCTAGAGCACAAGGTAATGCAGAAATTGGTCAAATACTGATGGGAAGTGTGTTGAAGGCCTCGTAATTCCATAAGAAACATCATGTCAATAGCAAAGACTTAAAGAAGGAGTTTTCTATTACATGACAACAAGATAAGGAGATTATAAAGAGATGCCCCACTTGTTCTTTCTATAAACAAACACTGCTACCTGCAGTGACTGACCCAAAGGGTACTTAAAGGGATAAAATCTGGCAGATGGATGCGTTCTACTTTGCAGAATTTGGAAAATTAAAATATGTATACCACACCATTGACACTTATTCAGGTTTTCAGTGGGCTTCTGCTTTAAGCTCTGAAAAGGCTGATTCAATAATCACACATTTATTAAAAGTTATGGCCATCATGGGTATACGTGCACAAATAAAGACAAATAATGATCCAGCATATGTTTCTAAGAAAATGAAATATTTTGCTTATTATACTATAAATCATATTATAGTTATATCAAACAATCCTAAGGTCAGGCAGTTGTAGAAAGATCAAGTTGAATTATAAAAAATATGTTAATCAAACAGAAATGGATGGAAAATACCCCCAGAAATTGATTACATGATGTTTATTTACCTTAAATTTCCTTAATGCTAATAAGAAAGAGACAAGAGCATCAGAGAGACATAGGATAATAGAAGTATTCTGAATTAAATCAGCTGATGTATTTCAAGGATGTGTTGATCTCACAATGGAAGCAAGAAGATGTGCTATATAGGGAAATTGTTTTTGCTCTTGTTTCCACAAGAGAAGAAAAACTATAGATACCATAAAAATTAATAAAGAATTGCTTTGAAAAAGAGAAATAACTTGAGAAAGAGAAACGACAACTCATCCACAATGGTGACAATCATACAGGTAGTATGAAAACTATATAGGGTTGGTTCAGGGTTCTGCTCTTGTCTTTACAGGACAATACACATCTTCAAAAATTCAAGAGATCCTGGATGTTTGGATGCTGACAGAAGGAAAAATAACTATCCAATTAGGATTATCAAGAAAAAGGAATATAAAACTTGTAAGGACAAGTGATCAAAACATATATATACATATACATATATATATATATATATATATATATATATATATATATAGAGAGAGAGAGAGAGAGAGAGGGAGGGAGAGGGAGAGGGAGAGAGAGAAAAAGAGAGGGAGAGGGAGAGGGAGAGAGAGAGGGAGAGAGGGAGAGAGAGAGAGAGGGAGAAAGAGAGGGAGAGGGAGAGGGAGAGAGAGAAAAAGAGAGGGAGAGGGAGAGAGAGAGAGGGAGAGAGAGAGAGGGAGAGAGGGAGAGAGAGAGAGGGAGAGAGAGAGGGAGAGAGGGAGAGAGGGAGAGAGAGAGAGCAGGCTTTGAAGTTGGACAACAGTTTTGTCCTTCTCCAAATCCAAACATGTTGTTAAAAAACATTCAGAGTTTCTGTCTCATTTAAATAGTCATCTGGTATGGGACAGAAAAAAGAAAGAATTTTAAAAAAATTACTTTTCTTTTTACCTATTCTTGTCTCTATCATACCTTTCAAATATATATGTTTGTATATGTCAATGTTTAAGTTTTCTACAATGAACAATGAATTTTCCTACTATAATCTTTGAGATCTCCAGGAATAAGATGAGGCCTTACAACAATAACTCCATGTGGTTGATATGATGTCATTATGCTGATAGCACTATTATAAGCCCTGTTTTGAGTACCAGTTGCTTAATATGGTTCCAACTTGGTTAGCTAAATGGTGCAAAGTTTTACAACATTCTGGCAAGAACTCCAAATAAGAACCTCAGGAAAACTCTACCAAATAATCAGAGATTACTTGCAATTATGCCAGGCAGTAATCTTGGAATTTAACCATCAGTTTTCTTTCACAGGATCCTATAGAAAGAAGGTTGCCCCCATGAAAGCTAGAAGTAATTGTATAAAATGAAGTTCACGCTCCCAAAAACGTCCTCAGGGTTAGGGACAATATTTAGGGGTTTATTATAATTGGTATAGAATTGGGGGGCAGGGAAAATTATGTAGGATTAGGGATCTCTTTTTAAAAAAAGGGAAATTGGCTCAGATAATAGACTAGCATGAGCTTACACATACTACTAATAATAGTGATAGAGTGAATACTTGTGAGCTATTACTTATAGGCAATTTATGTTGGTATAGATTCTTGTATATTGATACAAGCTTAAATTATATTGAATATGTTCCTATTTTCATCTATTATATTTACATACCTAGACAATGTTATCTCATCATATTATATGCATGCATGCTTCTACCTCTGTTTAGGATATTTTGTATATTGATACAACTTTTAGAATATATTTATCATATTGCAATATACATTTCTACCTCTGGTAAAGATACTTATACATTGTTTACATTTTGAGATCATTGTCCTCATTTGTTGCACAGTAGTTTAAAGATTGTTTAAAATTCTAATATGAAGTCTTAGTCTTTAAGTTACATAGGTATTAAGATTCATAGGTCAATAATCATCCATGTTTTTCATACTTACAGTTAGACTAATCAGGATCTTTAAATATATAGAGATTGTATTATGCATAGATAAGTAATCTTCAAAAAGAGCTGTAGATGACATTTAAATAACTTAGGGTTCTTTTGAAGTAAGACACAATTTTTCCTGGTAGCACCAATTTATTCCTGAGAGAAGGTTGAGCACCAAAGACACTCTACTTGGAGCTTGTTTTCTTCTTGGCACAACTGGCCTTTGGGCAAGAAAGTGCCCATGAATAGACCACCGATAAAATACAGGATGTCTGGAAAGGACAAGCAGGATACAAGAAAAAAAGGCTGTCACATCTTACCAAGACAGGGTAAGATGGTTTTGAAAAATTTCCAGCCTCTCAAAATGGTCTGTCAGTTACTCTAGGACCTAGTCAAAGTTGGTTGCTCTAATATTGCAAATGAGACTTTGGGTGATTGCCCAGGTATCTAGTTGTCTCTGTCATTTGTTGAACATTTTGGAAGTTGCTTGATTGCACTTCATGCTTACTCATGCATTATTATTTCCCTTCTCAGGTCTTCATTGAGGTTGAAGTGTAGATAATTGTAGTTATTTTTCTCTCATAACTTGGCCTAGTTATTTATTATACAAGACTTGAACTCATTAGGGTAGGAAAATTATTGAAACATTTTTTATATGTTTCTTGCTTGATATTGTTTATGCTGGTTGTAATTCTAATTTTTGTACCTGATATTTGTTTTTATTGTATATAACTTTGTATTAGGCTTAGAACTTTCTTATTTAAACAAAAGGGGGAGGTGCTGTAAGAATTCCTACCACCAGTAGCCTTTAAGTTACTCACCCACTTGGGCATGGTCTCTTATACTATATATGCTGATGTAAAGTGTTCATCTGGCCTCTTTTCTGCCTGCAGGATTTGTTTGCTGTTCCCCATTTCAACAGAGGATTATGATCTGTGAGTCTACTCTCAAATAAATAACTCTCTATTATACTCAATTCTGAACTAGTGTGGGACTTCTTTTTTAGTGTCCTTCACAGGCAGGAAATTCAAACAGAGATATAGAGAGAATGCAGGTGGAGTCAGGGATAGACCATGTACCTGCCAAAGGAGACAGACACCCTGGAACCTTTGCCGTTAGTCCACAGCCTCGTGTTGATACACAGATTAATAGAAATGGGTTAATTTTAATATGTAAGAGTTAGTTAATATGAAGCCTGAGCTAATAGGCCAAGCAGTGTTGTAATTCATGTAGTTTCTATGTGACAATTCAGGTCAGGATGGCTGGGAAATGAACAAGGATCTCTGCCTACAGACATGCTTTTAAAAATTATGTGTCATCAGTTATACTTCCAAATCTTTCACAAACCTACTCATTCTTGTCCATGAGATCTTGAAAATTCAAATATATTCAGTGGCATATTTCTATTACATCTGGAATCTACTGACATCCTAAAATGATCTGACCTATGTGCCTGCCTGGATGTATCTTGTAGGACTTATATTTTCTAATTTTGTATATCTGAAAGTATATTACTGAGCCAGTTGCTTAAGAGGCAGTTAAAAGTATCTTTTCAAAAGTCTTAATGCAATTCATTTGATAATGTACATCTAATAATGTCCTGCCATTCTTAACACAGTGCAACAGAGCTCACTGAAAACAAAACCCTGTGTTACTTGTCAATATCATTTGATCTCATTTTCTAGCTCAACGACTCACATTTCTGTGGCCTTTGTGAGAACTTTCCTTGAACCAAATTCACCATGGCCCCTCTCTCTCTAGCAAACAGATAAATCTCATTGTGGTTTTCCATAGAATTGTAAAAAATACACAAGCCTGCTATCCCCACTCTTTTTGATCCTTTCAGATTGTTTATATGTCTTCTCTACACCCATTATTTTTCATTTCACTTTCCAAGGCTCCTATTCCTGTCCATGGTTTAAATAAAAACTTAAATAAAAGATAAATTTTTGAACTGTAATCTGTTTTGAAAAATATAAGAAAATTTTGTAATATTCTACTCTATCCCACCGGGAGTGCAGATCATCTCCTAGTCTGCGGTATGTATGCTATACATGTTACTTGTTATGCTTGTCACAAAGTCACAGACCCATTTTAATTCTCTCTGTGTCTCTCTATATATCTCAGTCTCTTGATATGGAGTCCACTCTGTGTGCTGTGATTACCATTAATGAATAAAGAAACTGCTTTGGATCTATAATAAGGCAGAGCTTAGGTAGGGGGGAAAGCTAGGCTGAATGCTGGGAGAAAGTAGGGTGGCATTAGACAGATGCCATGGAGCCACTGCCAGAGTCAGACATGCTAAAACCTTAGCCAGTAAGCCACAGCCACATGGCAAAAACAGATTAATAGAAATGAGTTAAATTAAAATATAAGAGTTATCCAATAAGAAGTTAGAGCTAATGGGCCATCAGTGATTTAATTAATACAGTTTCTGTGTGATTATTTCAGGTCTAAGCTAGCTGGGCGGCCAGGAACCAACAAGCTGCCTCCCTTCTCCAACAGCCTATCTCTGGAGTTTTGAGACAGGCCTTCTCTGTGTATCAATGGATATCCTGTAAACCAGTCTGTAGACCAAGTTGAACGTAGAGATCTGCCTGACTCTGTCTCCCAAGTGCTTGGATTGAAGGCATGTGCCATCTTTATTCTCAAATCAAGTTTTGCAGCATTGCTTGGCTTGTATACTGCTAACATTTACATATTATTCCAATGCCATGTTACAGTATCATTGATACTCACTAAATCATTTCAATACATAGGTTTTCAAGGAGAGGGCCTACTTGTTTGTCCTGGCCACCCAGCTAGCTTACACCCAAAATAACCACACAGAAACGTTATGAATTTAAACACTGCCTGGTCCCTTAGGTCTAACTTCTTCTTGGCTAACTCTTACATCTCATTTTAACCCATTTCTATTAATCTGTGTATAGCCATGTGGCAGTGGCTTACTAGGAATGATTCAGCATGTCTGTCTCTGGCGGCTCCATGGTGTCTCTCTCCTCACTCTGCCTTTTTTCACTCTGCTTTTCTTCCTCCCAACATTCAGTTCTGTCTTCCCCACCTGCCTAAGTTCTGCCCTATCAACTAGGCCAAGGCAGTTTCTTTATTAACCAATGAAAGCAGCACAAAGACAGAAGGACCTCCTACACCCTTTCCCCTTTTCTGTTTAAACAAAAAGGAAAGGTTTAACATAGTAAAATTACATGAAACAAAACAGGTATCAAATAAGAATTACAGTTACAATATTTATATCTACTTTATATTTTATCATAACTAAGGAAAACTATATTATTACTATGTATTCTTCAGTCCATCGAAGAATCCAGAAGGATATAATATTTCCTAAGTGAAGAGGAAGTGCATTGTAAGCAACTTCCAAAACTCTAAAATTGACAAAGACATCTCACTGTCTGGACAGTCACCCAAAGTTCTTCTGTACCATTGGGGCATCCATCTTCAGCACAGAGGCCCATAGTATCCAGCACACTTTTCCATGAAGCAGAAAATTTCAAAGACAGTTCTGCCTATATTGGCAGTTCATCAGCCACCTTCTTCTGTATCCTGCAGAGTGTCTTACAGACTCTTTTATGAAGCAGGAAGCCAGAAGTGTCATGTCACTTTTAGGCAAGTTTAGCAGTCATTTCTCTGCGGGTACGGCATGTCCAGTTAAGCAGTCCAGGCAAGAGTAGTTTCTTGGCCAAATGGCTAACCAACTCCATAAGGAGCCTCTTTGATGCCCATCTTCATCTTGATGTAGCTTGGTGCTGTCAGGAGCAGATGTGTCTTACAGTCATAAAAAGTCCTAAACTTTTAAAACATTTTAAATTCCATATTCTGAAGGTCTCTGAAAGATTTGAAGAATATCTAACTAAATATATCTCTATACGTCTAGAATATCTAACTAACATGACTACAATTTTCACTATTATAGATGACTATCTATTAAGCTATATTTCTTAATTATAGATTACATTTAAAAATGAGCTGCTACACAATCCCAATATCCTAATCAAGAGCAGAAATATACAAATACAGTATAATGAAATTTACCTTAAATTTTTATCAATAAACCAAGATCCATACCAATACAAATTATTCATATCTACGTCATATCCCCTTTTAATGTAAAGAAACATTTATAAACAATATTTGGGAATATAGTCATAGTTTTGCCCATACTGCTTCCTGCTGTTTGGTGGCACTGTTAATCAGTTCTTTATTTTATGACTCTTTTTTCTTCTCTCTTCAAAGCCTATATACATTTATCCAACACTGTGATCCATTTAGAAATCTTTTATGTGTGAATCTGTTTTATTGTGAATCTGTAATTCTTTACTGTCCAGGAGCACTTAAAATGCTAAATGCTTCTTAAAAACTTAAGTTGTGCCATTAGTAGGGGTAATATGGTACTTCCTGTTTGCTTGCCCAGTCTAAAAGTTAAGCCGCACTATTATTATGATAAATGCGGTAGTTCCTGCTTGCTATGCACAGTCTAGCATGGAGGAATCACTTGTGCCTCTGAGCTGATGTGCCTCTGAGCTGTGGGCACTGTCACACTTCCAGGGACACTGGGAGTCCACATTGCCATCAAACAAGCAGCAGCACTCTCTTCACAAACCCCATCGTAATGCTCTGTCTCCTGAAAGAGCCAGAGGGTGCACTGGCAGCATAGCCCAGAAAGCCGGCATTTTAAAATGGCACAACTTATTTTCTGATGCTGCTGCTGAGTTAGGAAAATCACTCTTAAAGAAGCTGTGGCACGGTACCAGAATATAGCAAAAAGCTGTGTTAAATTCTGTTTTTTCGTGAGTGTGTGTGTCTAGAATTAAGCTCTCTCAGGTTTTCAAGTGGATTTAGTCCATCACATTGGTGCCATTCTGTAAAGGAGAATGCTTAAAAGAAATCCCACAGTAGTTCAGAATTGAGAAATAGATTATTATTTATTTAGGGGTAAACTCATAAATCAGAATCCTTTGCTTGAATGGAGATCAGAAACCGAAATTCGCAACCTGAACAGAGTCTGGAAAAAAAGACCGGAAGCAGGCTCTGCATCAGCATAAATAGTATAAGAGGCCATGCCCCACTAGGTGGGTAACCCCTAGCTGTAAGACTTCCTACAGCACATACGCACTGTATTATTTCTAATCACAACAATAACAAGGGCCAGTAGAGGCTAAGGACAAAGCTAATTGGATATAATTGTTGCTGCACAAATATGAAGACTCGTTCGGACCCGCAGCACTGACATGTAAGTTGGTGAGGCATGGGAGACCATTTGTATTCACAGTGTTTATGATGTCAATACAGGGGACATACCCAGAAAAATGGCTAGATATGCTATACTATTTGAATGACTTAGCTTTGTGTTCAGTGAGACCACACTCGGTACATAAAGAAGAGAGCAATCAAGGAAGTTCCTGAAGTCAAATTTTGGCCTCCGTACACATGTGCTTGTGTAGCTGTATACCTATGCACTCCCACACATAGGGACACTCATAGACACACACACACACACACACATACACACACTACACCCAAATATGTATAAAAGACTAGGAAGAGGAGGAAGAAGATAAAGAAAAGAAGGAAAAATAAAGGCCAATAGAGTATATAAAAATATTTGAGACAAGAGAGAAGGAAGGGAGTGGGGTGGTGTGTGTGTGTGTGTGTGTGTGTGTGTGTGTGTGTGAGAGAGAGAGAGAGAGAGAGAGAGAGAGAGAGAGAGAGAGCACAAGAGTGTGAGAGAGAGACCACACTTATTCAGCTTTTAAATACTGTAATGTGACTGTTCTAGGCTATTATTAGCCACTTTATTTAATCTCTTCCTTTTCCTAATTTGCAAATTACACCGTGTCACAGGTATGTAGACAGGGAAATAAAGCGTAGTATACAGAGCTCTTTGCTGTTGCTTCTGCAGTTTCCAAAATCTACCACACGTATTGGAGTTTGACCTTGAACTGGACAAGCACCATTTTCATCTTTTAAAAGTTAAAATTTAGTGTGCTATGTGGTCATTTGCATACTGCGGCACTTCTTTCTCCCAGTAGAAGGACTGTGAGCATGCAGATGTTGTCTATTAATATAAATTAGACTCCGGTGCAAAGGCAGGGCTTGGCACCGAGTATCAATGTATGTCTCACAAATGAATTCATTGAATGAATGTGTGGTGAGGCAAAAATCCAATTCTTTGTCCAGATGGTAAATCATTTACTTCTCTTTGTTACAAAAATTATTGCTTCAAGCAAGAGTTCACAAATAAGACCATCTTAATACTTCTATGACATTTGAGCCAGAGTGGGCAGCTTTTCCCCCTGAGACACTATGCCTAATTCTAACATGCATTTCCATGTTTTTCATAGCTCTGTGGACATAGAGTGCTAATTTACTATGGGCATGCATTTTGTCATCTGAGAAGTGAATAATACTCAGGCATCATGCTTGGCATATGCTATGAGAAGCAATAACTCTTGCTGATTTTCACTAGAGTTGCTGGGTCTTATGGAATGGACATTATGGGTATGGGCATGGGAAAGAGCAGGGCATCTTTTGGTAATCATAGGTGAGGTTGCTTGCAAAATGATTTCATGATTATAGAAATGGACAAGGATCTTAACATGTATGTTGTAGTTCTCATGATCTCACAGCTTCCAATAACTTCAGCAGTATGGGAGTAGTCTATATACAGCAAAAGAGATTTTGTTTCTGTCTTAAAAATATCCTGGACCTAGGTGTTGGCTGTTGATGATTTGGGTTTTTCCTTCTTACCTCTTATCTTATCCTCAGAGATAAATGGCATGTTACTTTTTAGTCTTAATGACTACTTTTTAGTCTTTATTCTAAGGCAACCTTATCTGATTCCCCATTTTAGGTCCGCCAGGGTCAAAATTCAATCTTCAGGGTGATGATCATCAAGGACTACCTTTGATGTCCTCCGAGGAGACTGTGCATGAAGCAACAAAATACTGTGAAACTCTTGAGTTTGTTGACAAAAAGGTAGTTTTTTTTTTTTTTTTTTTTTTTTTTTTTGGTTTTTTGATGAGAGAGGGCATTGACTCAGAGGACAAAATATAAAACCAGAACAATTAAGGGAGGGGGACTTGAAAAAACTTGAAGATCCTGTATCCTGTAGTATCTTCTGATTTTACCTGATAAGATTTCAAGTCTTGACACATTGAGGCCCTGCAAGACAGTATTGGCTCAAGGGTTCGACCAACCTTCAAGTCACTCAGAACTTTCAAGGTCTATCTGCTGGGCACTAGGCATAAGAGGAAACATAAATTGAGGGTAGGTCAACTAACAACAGTCTCTTACTTTTAGTCAGAAGAAGTATAAGCAAAAACTCACTAGTGATGCTAACACTCCTTTGTCCATCACGTTATTGTTACTATTGACTGCCATGTTGGAAAGACCTAGAATCACTGAGATCACAAGCCTCTGGGCATGTTGATGAACTATGTCCCTAAGTTGAATTGATTGAGATGGGAAGACTGATGGTGAATAAAGGTAGCTCCCTGAGTTGGAGTTCTGGGCAGAATGAGGAAAAGAAAGTGAGCAGAACATGAGCAGTGGTCTCTCTATTCAGGAATGTATGGGTTTCTCATTTTCTGTCTGTCTTTTGGGTGCTGGCCAGAACCAAGGTATGGTTTGTCTGATACTTTGGGCTCCCTTGCTTTATCACTAAGTACCCTGTTCCCATGGCCCTACCATGTGACTGTCTCTTGCTATGTGTCTGATTTGTGGGCATTCACTCAAATGGCAGAGCTGATTTCCTTTTCTCCTCTTCCAGATAGTTAGCTATTGATAGTTGCTGATTTTCTGCCCAGGGAGTTTTTCTTTAAAACTCCAATATAATTGTCCCTACTCTCACATTTAAGTTCACTCTTAGGTTCTTTTATTAGAAGGATGAAGGACCCTAGCAGGGCATGCTAGTTTTTGTGAAGCAGCAGAAACTAGGAAAGTAACCAATACAGTTTCCAAGGTAGCATGTATTCAGTCTCAGTATATGGATTAAATGATTGTATGTGCTTTTTCCATGCAAGGCAATTTTCTTAGTTAGGGTTTCTACTACTGCATGAAACACCATGATCAAAAGAAAGTTGAGGAAGAAAGGGTTTATTAGTCTTACACCTTAGCATTGCTGTTTATCACTGAAGTAAGTCAGGACAGGAACTGAGACAGGGAAGGATCCCAGAGGTGGAAGCTGATGCTGAGGCCATAGAGTGTAGCTGCTTTCTGGTTTGACATGGAGACTAGTGGGCAGATATGGTGCTGTAGTGACTGAGATTTCTATATCTTGCAGGCAACATGAAGTCAACTGAGACACAGGGCAGTATTCTTAGCATAGGAATCCTCAAAGCCCACTCCCACAGTGACATACTTCCTTTAACAAAGCCATATTCACTTCAACAAAGCCACACCTCCTAATCGTGCCACTCCCTGTGAGATTATGTGAGATTATGGGGTCCAATTACCTCCAAACCGCCACATCAGGCAAGCCTTTCCCAAACATTATTTCAAGATAGAGGAGATAGACAAGGTCTTATGTGGTTAGAAATCACAAATGAGGGAAGGGAATCTGCTCCACGGTACTGAAAAGACTGACTTACCTTCTTGAGCACGAATCCCTCCACTAAGAATCAGGAAACACAAACCCTTCTGTCCCAAGTTTGCTGTGACAAAAGAAGTAAATATTGAAATTTTTTTCAGTTAGAAAAACTGAAAACACTACCAAAACTATGTTTTGGTAGGTAGAAATGAGTCTCATTAAACTAGCAACTAATGACAAGGTTAACTTCCCCTTCCTGCAATTCAAGGCTGCTCCTACTTCACTTGCTTCCCTTCATCGTGTCTCATGTCTCGGGATTAGGCAATAACAAGACAACAGGGCGGGGTGAAAGAAAGAAAAGAAAAACTAAAATCACTCTCAAGCAGTGATCAGGAGCAAGACTTAAGCTAATCAAATAAACATGCCTCCTGGTGTCTTGAAAATGGTGTCTAAATAGAAAATATTGAATGAGGAAAGCAGTTGAGATCCCCAAGGCTTTGTCCTCATTCATTTCAGCAAGACATTTCTAAACATTTAATTTAAGTCAGGCAGTGCCCAGATGCCTGCAAGAAACGGGCGACTTAGGAAGACAGATGCTTTCACAGAATAGACCAGTACAAAACAGAAGGTAAAGCGGTCCTCATTGGCATAATAAGCAGTGTAGAGGGGCCACCCACACAGAGGGAAAACATTTCCAGGCCATCCAGCCTTATCTGCTGCCTCCATTTACCTCATTGGTGATTACTGCTCTGGTGTCAGTCTCTCCTGTGAACTCTGAATTCTAGGAGAGAAGACTGCTCCTGTGTTTCACCAATTTTAGTGACTGTTGTCATGAAGGCTTGTAGCCTGAGTCTGCCAGAGAAGTACCCCCAAACTGCCTCCACCACCCACTTGGCTGTAATATTTGCATTGAGCTCCCAGAAAACTGTTCAGTTCCTGACTGTTACTTTTACCTGGTGCCTGGAGTCCAGGGGGAATCTACAGAGCAGGGGGGGGGGGGGGGGGGGGAGAAGCCAAGAGGGCAGGGAACGACCCTATAGGAATGGAAAATGGAGCTATGCAAAATACTCTCACTCCACTCACACAATGGAGACTGAAGTGGCCTGCTTTCCTGGTGACAGGAGGACAGCACGGTTTGCCCTCCTAAGTGCTAATTTCACTCAGTTTCCTGGTTTACACAGCTGTCCTCACAGAGTCCAGTTCGGGATTTTTTTACTAACAAGAAAGGAACTTGGATTCTTTGCCGTTTGATAGTTTTCCTCGGCTTAAGACATCGTCATCACCTATGAACACCAATCCGGACACTTAGTTAAATGTTCACATTTTGAATGCAGGAATATTAAATGGACATATTCTCTGATCACAACAGTCCTTTATGGAGATCTTTAGCATTCAGAGAATTTGAAAATATAATGCAGACAACTAAAAAAGACCCAACCTCTATAAGCAAATTGATCTTAAGTTGTATTGATGCCAACCTAAATAGTTTTCATTACATACAGATAAAATACATATGGAATAAAAAATAGCAGTTTATTTCATAGTGATGTATATTCTTTTTCTCAAATTAAATAGCTAAATAACAGAGCAATTGAATTTTTTAGTGGCTAAAATTATATTAAGAAAAATGTTTGAAAGACTGATATTTGCTTAGTGCAAACTTACATTTCAGTCATCAAAATGTCTCTGATATTACTTCCTGGCTTTATTTTGTTACAGATTAAGAAGTATGTCTGTATAAAAACTCCTTATGGCAACCTCAACTTTTGTCAGGTTTATCAGGGTTTCGGACAACTTTGACACCTAAGCGGGGAAAAAACAAAAACAAAAAACTGATGGCCGATCCCTTGAAATTTGGCTTTGCATTGAAGCAAAGTTGAAAATGCTCCTTGTGTGACAATCCTTAAAATTCATTAAAATCAGTATTGTCAGACAGATATGCTGACATGCTTGCTTTTAATTCCAGCACTTTGGAGGCTGAGGCAGAACGGTTGTGGCTAAAAAAAAGGACTGGGCTACACGTGCACATGTGAACGACACAGTGAAGTGCTCCCGACGCTCCCCGCCTCACCCCAAACACACAGCATAAAGAAAATGCAGGTAAACAGCATTTAAAAAAAAAAAAAAAACCACATACACACAACATTTCCATTCCAATTACTTTGGATTTTAATTTAACCTTCTCTTTTAATTTAACTGTTTTCTAATGATTAGGAACTTCTCAACCTATTATTTACCTTTTTCACTCCTATTCTCTTTCAAAAAAGAGAGGGCACAATTAATGTTCTTGTAGAGTTTTTCTGCAAAGACTAAATTAGTCATGTGAGCACCGTGCATGGAGTGACATAGTGTGGGCCTCTGCCTCCTTTGTGCTATCTCCAAGAATTCTTTAATAGAGTTTTAACTGGTAAGTTGCTTTATTGCTAAAGTTTGTTTTGTTAGTTTCTAGTCTTTATTGTACTTCATTACGCAGGAAACAAAACATTTACTTTCATTCTTCAGCTCGTGTCTCTTTGTATTTATTTGTATATGACATTTTTGTCATTCGATAAATGTCATTTTAACTAATGGTCATTGTCAGTATGTTTTACAATTTATTTCGACTGACTTCTATTTCTGTGTTTCTGAAGTTTTCACTGTTGTTGTTACCACTTACCATGGACTCATGTTAATATATATATATATGAATTTGGATAATTATCTTTGCTATCAATAATAATTTCATTTTTAAATTTATTTTTTAATAACTGTGTTTGATATTGCCTTTTTTATTTGACAGTATTTAAAATGACAGAAGTAAAATATCTTTGCATAATAATTTCTGTACAAATTGCAGTGGAGTTTATAAAAAGTTTCTATTTTTGAGCCATTTACCTTGAGTTATGTTGACATTACCAAAAGATATCCAAGGATATCACTCTATGTACTCATGTGGGCAGGTTCATTTTCTGAAATTTGATATTACTCTCAAATTCCTTTCTTTGGCTTTTGTATATTGGTGAAATCCTCGAACACTGAACATGTTATGTGTCACACACTTTCATTTCCTGACTGCATTGTTTATGTTTTTAAGGACATTCTAGCATTTAATATTAAAGATATGTCAAAAGACAGCCAGTTTTGTTTCTTCTAATACATTTATGTGTTGCTTTCTACCTTTGCATGTTGGTCTGCAAGCTTTTTCTTTCAAGTTATTACATCTATTTCTTTTGTAAAATATTTTGACTTGCTTTTATGTATTCTTTTAGGACCAGTTTTATGTTCCAACTTTCTTTCTCAATTGTGTAATTTATGCTTTCTCATTGAGTTGTCGTGGTTCCTTAAGGGAACATGTTCAGGTCTTGGGTACTTTCTACTTTTTCCCCATCCACATTCATAGATGTCTTCTATGACTTCATCATTCTTTTCTAATTTAATTCTCTTGGATCCATTTCCTCCATTAAAGGTTCCATAGAGAATTTATCATAACATTTTATATTTTTGAATGTCACTCTGATTATTTCAGTTTTTAACTTTCTGTTTCACTCAATTATTTCCTCTTATTCTGCTTCGCTTTTATGCTTTCCTGTTCTCTTTGAGGTTTGCAATTTATCTTTGTCTCACAGAGACCAGGGTTTCCTGCCTTTCACCAATGCTGTTGACTGAGACCTTTGTAGCTGGCTTTTCAGGGAATTTCCCAAACCTATTGCTTGGAGAAACCACTCCCTCATATTCCACCACATCCACTCCACTCACAGAAGGAAGCCATCAGCTTCAAGAAGGACTCTTTTCTCTAACATTCAACCACCTCTGTGACTTTATACCACTTAGCAGAGCTCCCGATTTCAAGCCTTCCATATTTCTGATGTGTTTTCATCCTGCCTCTCCAACTTTGAGAGGAAAATATCATCCTGGGTTTTATTTTATTTATTCTCAAGTACCTAAACTTCTCACATCTCAAATTCCACAGAATTTTCTGTCTTATTATACAATAGTTCTTCACTGGATAAATTAGGAAATTAATAGTCAGTGTATGAATGTACTCTACAGGAGTTCCTATGCACTTTCTTTCAGATGGACTGGCTATTTCCTTTTATGGAGAAACATCAGTAAGAAACTCTAGCACATTTTCTTTGTTTGGGACTATCTGACTCCAAATATTATAATGATACAATTCTAAATCTATGGGTAGGTGATTGGTCACAATGAATTTGGGGAACTTTGTTACAATTTATGTGTCACCAAATGGATAAATTGTCTGAAGGCTTCTCAGAAGAAAGGAAGACTGTCATGAATTCTATCAGCCAAAATACATGTGACCGCAGTAATCAGAGAGGGGGGACAGCTTCATAACATGATGCTATTTTAACTTAAGGGAGTTGAAAGGTTTAAAAAAATTAAGAGTCCATGAAGCAGGAAAGGCAATTTCAGACCATATGTGGTTATCTAACTCTTGATTAAGTACATGGAAACACAGGAAAGAAGAAAAACCCCAAGAGATATGCCGAAATAGTTGAGGTTTTAGAAATCTATATAATCATAATTATATTGTAAGTTAGACTTTGCAAAAAACCAGACCGGGTTTCAAACATTTAGACATGCAAGGATTTTGTGTTTTATATGTATGCATTAAGTACAACTAAAGCAGTTTCAAGCTTATATTCTAGAGAGAAATTTCGGTTTCAGTGCCCTTCGCAATAAGGATGCATCTCTCTGTTCAGGTCTTTGCGCAGACAGCCCTTGTCATTAGATGTGCGGTCTCTGCCCTATCAGCAATATACTGAAGCTCTTATGATTTTATTTGAAATTTTGAATTTTAAAAATGGAGTAGGTACCTCTTTAAATTCCACACATTCTCCATTTCTGCTGCGTGGTTTTACAGACAATCACTAGCTTCTTGTCACTTCTAAATGATGACTTTATTTAAAACTGAACCTAATGCCTTCTGGTAGAACCAAAATGTTCACTCCCTGAAACTGGTGACATTAAGTCATATCGTTTTCATTGCATTGGTTGCTAAGAAAATCATCCGCTTAAGCAATACCAACTGGATTTCAATGGGCAGATTAATCTTTTCTTGAAAGCCTCATCTAATCTTCCTTGTTCGACAGGAAGTTTTCTGCCTTGTAGGCATTTGTGATCTCTTGGCAGTAAAGAAGAAATATGATCTTTATAAGTAGAACTTTAAATGATTTTTTTAAAGTTGGAATGTATAAATGTTCTAAAAATAAGATTGACTCTACTTGAATGCAAGCTTCAGGACTGAATTTATAAAATATTTATTTCTGCTAGAAATATCATTTGGTGGAAAAGCACTTAGTTATATCAAGCCGAGAGGCAATTATGACAAAACCTTAATATATGAAAAATAACATTTGTGTTTTTTCAAACTTTTGACCTTGAATGGAAAACCATTGATAGAAATTATTTTTGTCTGTAAACTAAATTCATCCTATATGATTTTGAAGGCTCTTTATGAAGACTAATGAAGGCTTTTCACAGATAATTTCTGTATAACTTCTTTTAACAGAAGAGTATTGTTACTTTGGTTTTCAACAAAAGAATGGTAAAAGCTGAAGTAGGCCAGCTGGTTATGTTGTTGCTCACTGGTGCCTCTCCATGGGTGGGGACGTATAGGGAAAATCTTTGTGGGTGTGCCTTTCAAGTTTACAATCATTTCCTGTGGACAATCTCAGCACAAGACATTCTGTTCTGAATTATTCTAGGCAATATTGTCTGCCAGCCTTTATGATTTCTCTGGAATCATTAGTCAAAAAATATGTGTGTGAAGTTCTGCCTCATTGTCCTGGGGATGCTTCCAGCTGTACCACACAGTTCAAGCAGCTGATGCATGGATGTACTAAGGCAACTTTACCCCAACTCCAGATTTCCAGCAAGTAAGTATTCCATCAGAGTGACTGCATACTCGAAGTCCAGGTCAAGTTTTGACATATCACGTGAGGCAAAACTGGAAGGAACTACCAATATGTATTATAATAAATAAAATGTCTCATAAATTTCCTAAAGATTGGGGAATTTGATCTTTTTATAATTTTATAGTTTGAACAAGGTTATAGACATGGGAAGGTAGGAATAATAAAAACAGGAAAGATGTGATTCTGTAATAGACCCATGTGACACACAAAACAGAGCATGAAGATCAGATTTAGGTCATATCTCACCACATTGAAGCATGTGCTACTTTGTGCTCCATCAAAAAATAAATATGAATATGTGTGCTTATTTTGGAAGAGCAATGGGCAAATTAAAAAATATATAAAATGAATAAACATTACAAATGTATAAAGCCCAGAAATAAATATGACAAAAAAAATTGGACACATCCTGTTTTCCTTTCAAAATGTCTTTTAACTATACTACTCTCCTATTTCTGCTGCTTTATATAATAATAAGTTTGGAGAATTTTACCCAAAAATATTGAAAAGTATGGAGGTTTCCTTTAGGAGGTTGTCAGAACAATGTGTTTGCTTTAGAATAGTAAAATGTATAAGTACAAATTCTCAATCAAAACATCAAATTACCTGCATTCCTAGGATAGGGAGATAGCCTACTTACTGGGTAACCATGACACATCTTCAACAAGTATAAGAACATGAAGACTGAGTATCAATCTCCAAGACCCACGTTAAAAAGAAAACAAAACAGTAACAACAAAAATCAGGGACAGCGACCACAGCTGTAATTCCAGCAGTGGGCTTCAGAGACAGTTGCATTGCAAAGGCTGCTGGCCAGCCAGTCTAAGCCCACAATTTGAATTTCCCATCCAAGGCAGAGTTAGAAAGCAATCAAAGAAGGTGTCTTGCATCTTGCTTGGTCTCTGCATGTACATGCATGGCATACTCATAAGTTTCACTGTACTGTACAGTGATATAGCAGACAGCACGCACACACACAAATGCGTGTGCACACTCACACGTGCACGCACACACACACACTATTTTCAGCTTTTCTTTTTTTTTTTCAATTTTCCTTCTGAAATCTGATTTAGTTTAGAGTTTTGGAGGATTCTTTTTTTTTTTTTTTTTTTTTGGTTTTTCGAGACAGAGTTTCTCTGTGGCTTTGGAGCCTGTCCTGGAGCTAGCTCTTGTAGACCAGGCTGGTCTCGAACTCACAGAGATCCGTCTGCCTCTGCCTCCCGAGTGCTGGGATTAAAGGCGTGCGCCACCACCGCCCGGCTTGGAGGATTCTTAAAACGATTTCTAATGATGAGTTATAAATTAGTAAGCCAGCTGGAGGTTCCCTCATGGTCCTGACTTTCTTTCTCATGTTCTCTCTCCTTCTGCTCCTCATCAGGACCTTGGGAGCTCAGTCCGGTGCTCCAAGGTGGGGCTCTGTCATTTTCTTCATCTATCGTCAGGTGGAGGTTCTATGGTGATATGCAAGAAATTCATCAGTATGGCTATAGGAACTGGCCTTTTCAGGCTCCCTCTCCTCAGCTGCCCAAGGAACTAACTGGGGGCGTCTCCCTGGAAACCTGGGAACCCCTCCAGCTGGCGACAGATGGGGAAGGTGACTGAGCCCCACATTGGAGCACTGGACTGAGCTCCCAAGGTCCCGATGAGGAGCAGAAGGAGCGAGAACATGAGGGAGAAAGTCAGGAACGAGAGGGGTGCGTTCACTCATGGAGACGGTGGGACAGAACTAATGGGAGATCACCAACTCCAGTTGGAATGGGACTGATGGATCATGCGACCAAACCCGTCTCTCTGAGTGTGGCCAACAGCGGGGGCTGACTGAGAAGCAAAGGACAATGGCTCTGGGCTCTGATTGTTCTTCATGGACGGGCTCTGTGGGAGCCTTCTCAGCTTGGTCGATCACCTTCCTGGACCTGGGGGGAGTTGGGAGGACCTTGGTCTTAGCATAGAGTGGGGAACCCTGATGGCTCCTTGGCCTTGAGAGGGAGGGAGGGGAGGTATGGGTGGAGGGGAGGGGAGGGAAGGGGGAGAAGGAGGGGAGAGAAGGGGGAGAAGGAGGGGAGGGAGGGGGGAGGAGGAGGGAAGGAGATGGAAATTTTTCAATATAAAAAAAATAAACCATGAGAAAAAAAAAAAAGAAAAAAAATAAATAAATTAGTAAGCCCTGATGGATATATGTACATATTGTTTTATGTTATTCATCAAATGGGATGTCTCCATCTGTTCTATATGACTGTAATTAAAACTTGTGAGACAAGATACTTCACAAGTAGGCTAGACAGGTCAGCAGTGTGGCACTGGTCACCACTTCTGAGTAGTGCATCTTGCTGGCTGCATGACTTCATACCCTATAAACATATGCAAATAGAAGAGAGATTTGGAAGGCAACAGGAGTGTAGGCTGAGTCCCCTTTCTCCCAACCTGCTCTCATTGGCCAACACTGTTTCAGGAGAAAATACACACACACTCCTGACAGATAAACTGAATCTCTTCCTATAATGATTACTCCAACCCACTACTCTCTTCTCAACAGGGTCCACCTCCCTGTTTCCAGACCTTTGATCGCTGTCACAGTGGAGAATAGACTTCCTGTGAGTGAAACTTGGAGGAACAAATCATGCTGTGCCATCACAAAGCGAATTGATTCTTGGGAAAGTTTTAACTCTGATTCCAAAATCTGAGTGAAGAGACAGAACCAAAGTAATGACAACAGAGTAGAAGAAGAGGAAGTGTGGAACAGGAAAGAAGCCAAGGCTTCGATATACACATCTCACAAAATTATAGGGTCTTATGGTACATTTTTCTGATTTCACAGATTAGGAAACCAAAGCTCGGAAGTTTTAGCTAAACTTCACAGTCTCATGAAATTAGATAGTTGAAAATAGGACTCAAGTTCATGTTACCTGACTTAGGTCATTTCCTCATTAACATTCAGTATAGGTCTGATGTCACTGATACTCTCTGAGTAGTTGGGACAGAGAAGAATATGTTTGTAAACTCAGATCATTGACTGTTTTCAATGGAAAGTACTAAGATAATGAATAGTTTTGTTATTATTACTTTAAATTTTACCAATAGAGAAAAGGGGGAGAGGAATTCTAAGCAAGTAGAAGATGAGCACAGATCAAATACACTGCTTAGGAGAAAAAGTGGAAGGTTTTCTGTAAATATTGAAGTTGGGGTGGATTCTGTTTCTGAAGCCTGAAGTCTAACGGCAATGCAGTGCACAAATTGTTATATTGTGAACTTAACTCCCCTCCTCTTAACTTTGGTATAAAAAGTAGCAAGTATATACTAAAATTTATTTCAGCGCACAAGGCATGCACCATCTTTCTCAAATCAGTGTAGATAGATACTGGTGGAGCAATACTCATTCAGATTGTCACTTTTCTTGTGTGTAGATACCAGCATAGTCCCTCCCCCAAAGTAGGAAGCATTTAGGAGAATGTCATGCCTCCAGCTCATGATTTTACCTAATTAATTGATGGTGATAAATATGAAAGTGAGAACAGCAATAATGCACAATTAATAATATTTGTTCAATTCCTGTAAGCCTTGATTATTTGAAATATGAACAGAATAATAGATGTCATTTTTATTTTTACTCTAGGACAAGTGAAATCGTTATGTGTCAGCAAGGATGAAGTACGTAAAATGTGTTAAACCAATTTTGTCATTTAATATCTCATGAATTTATAAATGCTCACCCTTCTTGAATTTGTCAGTTTCTCCTGGTAGAACAGTAAGGATTGTCATTAGAGCTAGTACAAATTGCTGTCTAAATGTATGTTCAATTTAACAAGTGTCTATTAAAGCTATCAACACATTCCAACATCCACTACACAAAGGTACTGATTTATGCATCGAGGCAGCAGTGATTATTAAAATGATTCAGGAAGCAGGGATATCCACTGGTTCACCTTATAAAAGCAGCACATGCAATAATTTGAAAATCAGGCATTTTTACACTGTGAGGTTATACGGAATCCAGTTGATTGTAGCAGTAAAATATTTAAAGCGAGCTAGAAAATAAATAAAAACCTTTTCATATCAAATATAAGCTAAATCCTGCTCCCTGACACCATAAAAAGCCTAAAATACTCAGCAGGTGTTTTAACCTAAATTGGATTAATTGGCAATATATTATTATTACTACTCATTTTAAAATGCTGAAAAGGGCGCTAAAAGGTGTGTGTTGATATAATTGTCATGGATTTCTAAAAACAAATATAAAACAAAATTTGCTGTAATTGGATGAATTTGTTCACAAACAGCTATTACTAGCATTTTAAATGATTGGAACCCTGGGAACTGAACTCATTGGTTATTCAAGAAGTTGAAGGTGAGTCTCGACTGGGGACAAGTAGGGAGAGCTATCAGCTATTTCATGTATTCCAGGAAGTAACTGAGTTAGAATGAACATACAAATAATGTTCTAATGTACTATATATTATAGGTACCTCATCCATGGAAAACAAGGAGAAACAGTCTATGTAAATATAATATATATAATTATAAATTCTAAGTTATCCAGCTCTTCTGAATGAATTTAGATACAAAGTAGTACATATTAATCCAGTATCTAAAGGCACTATGTGATAATCATGGGAAATAATTTCAATGCCTTTTTACCCCTTTAAAAAATATTTGCATATGATCATTGACATTCCCCGCTTCCTTCTACTTTATGGTGACTTGTAAAAGTTCATAGAAGAACTACACACAGTTAGGTTTGAGTCTATGTCTGCTACATGATTACTATTTAACTTAGGGAAATGTAACCCTTCTATGGTCCACATATCCCTTCTATAAATTATGGACAATGGCCATTAGTCAGTAGGTCAAGAAGGGTTGAAGAAGATACAGCTTTAGCACAGGAACTAGGAACTGAGAAGCCTTAAAAATGAAGTGGATTGTCCATTTACTTGACTGTCTTAACAAATGATGCAATCCTTGAGAAATATCTGTACCTGGAAAATAGATCCTTGTTTGTCTTAACCTTACCCACTTAATTGGTACTCGATGTGCATTCTGCCACCTCAAACTCATTGATCTTTGGTTTGTTGAGCAAATTCATCCATACATTTTAAAGAACAACCATCTTCATTTGCAATGTATAAATTTGCATCAAAGATGTACATTAAACTATTTAAAATTATCTCTGTGTATATGTACATATATACACACTACTTGAAGGAGAAGGAAATATTTATTTTGTTGCAAAATAATTTATCTTTATTATAGATTTTTGGAATGTAATTGTTGCCTTGAGTTTCTATGTCATTTGATACATTGAAGAGCCAAAAAGGAAAAAAAAAATGAAGGGTTAAGAAATAAAAGACTCACTGGGTAGTAGTGGTAGATGCCTTGAATCCCAGCACTCAGGAGACAGTGACAGGTAGATCTCTGTAGGTTCACAACCAGCCTGAAAATGAAATGCTAAGAAATAAAAGACTCTTCAGGCAGCAGTGTCACATGCCTTCAATCAAAACACTCAGGAAGCAGAGAAAGATGGATCTCTGTTTGTTTGAGGTTAGCATGATCTACAGAGCAAGTTCCAGGACAGGTCCCAAAACTACAGAGAAACCCTGTCACAAACCTAGGGCCCCCAAGACATAAAAGACTCTACTGAGGTTGCTACTTTCTAGGTCACAATACAATCTAAGCACTACCACAGTCCATTGAGTTTGTCTGAAGCATATACATAAAAAAATCATAACATCTATACCCCTAACTGGACCCAGATAGGTGGGAATATATGAAATTTTGAGGATACAGATTGGCAAACTTATTAGAAACATGATTTGTACCAAAATCCTATGAGTAGGCAACTCTTCAGTCAAACTCTTGACACCAAGTTTAGTTTAGATCATTTTGTTCAGTTCATCCGCACCTACAGTCTATAATTGCAACCTTGAAATAGTCTTTAAAAATGCAGTTAGCTCTAAAAAAGCTGCAGAGAAATCCTGTCTCAGAAAACAAAACAAAAAAAAATGCAGTTAGAACCAAGGAAATTTATTTATGTTACTAGGTTTTTTTTTTTTTGGTTTTTCGAGACAGGGTTTCCCTGTAGTTTCTAGAGCCTGTCCTGGAGCTAGCTCTTGTAGACCAGGCTGGCCTCGAACTCAGAGGTCCGCCTGCCTCTGCCTCCCGAGTGCTGGGATTAAAGGCGTGCGCCACCACCGCCCGGCCTGTTACTAGTTTTTGAAGAGTGATTTCCACGACTACAGGGAAAATCTTCAGTGAAAGAGGGAAAAGGAGCTCGATTTTTCAAATCCGTTAGAAGTCAAATTGCAGGTCATCAGTCAAGTTAAACCACAGGCCATCGGCAGAGTGCTGCTGTAGCACAACTGAACTGATTCCCTTCCGTTTCTCTGTCACGGGAATTTGATGGAAGGAATAAAAGTAACCGACACATTTTTTCTCTGCCACGTCCTGTGAAAGCACTATCTTGTCTCCTCACAGTGTTCTTCACAAGGAACACTCCATGTGAACTTGACCTGGATATTTTTCATGGCTGAGGAAGCGAATCCAGTTGCCCAGCTTTGGCACTGGGATCTCCCCACTCCTTGCCCGTTCAGCCAGACTGTACAATATTTTTTTTTAATAAAGTCACATATTTTTCTCTTTTCAGCTGCTAAATTTTAGGTGTGACTTACAATTAAATCAACTAAGAGTTAGCACAAACAAAAATCTAGCAAGCACACTAGCAGCATAGAACAGCACCCAGAGTTAAGAGAGTAGGGTGCATGTAACAGCTGTTAAAGTATTAAGAAGTAAATGTTTTTGTTCTTACATTTACAGCATATAGTATTTAGCTCATTGTTGAAAATTCATTAAATCTCTAAATATAGCTATGTTTTGTTTTACTAAAGGAAGAGGGAAATGAAGAAATAGCCAATGCTTAAAAGAATTTCTAGCTGGGTGGTGGTAGTGCATGCCTTTAATCCCAGCACTTGAGAGGTAGAGGCAGGTGGATCTCAGTGAGTTCAAGGCTAGCCTGGTCTACAAAGTGAGCTCTGGCACAGCCAGGACTGTTACACAGAGAAACCCTGTCTCAAAAAATCAAAAATAAAAAAGAAAAGAATTTCTAAAAATTTTGCGCATTACTTTTTATTGATAAGACTTTGAGCACATGGTTCTTTATAGTTTAGAGGGAGGTTGAAGGATATGAGATTAATTCTGGAGAGGCGTAAGTCAGGCAGCAGTTTGTGGAGTCCATCACCAGAAAGAATAATGAATATAAGCTTTGGAGAGTCACAGTCTCTGTAACAAGAAAACTGTAAAATAATTGTGCTTCCAGCAAACCTTTTCATAGATTCCTCTCAGCTTATTATAAATAGTAGGAATACATATATGGGTACTCAGTAAAAATCAATCTTCATGTTTATAATTAGAAGTATAAAGCATAAATATAGGAGCAGCAAATAATATATCCAATTTGTAACCAGTGAAATACATTTTGTGCATGTGGAAGCAATAATTGTTGAGTCCAAATTTAGCACACATGATTCTGAGAATGGACACATTAATCTGAAGTATAAAAGAAAATAAACAGAATTGGTTAATGCTGTTCCAGCTAGTGATGATTATGATGTATCTCTAACTGCATTCTCTTAAACTCTTGAGCATATGGTTAAGTACTTCTTAAGTAATATCTGTTAAGTGGGAAATGAAGAAACAGAAAACTATAATGACGCTAGATTGCATTCCTAATAAGGGGATAAATAATTTCTGGATTCTGAATTAATTTACATATTAGTAAAGATTATGGGGAAAGTGTGATTGCCCTAACAGTTAATGCTAGAATGTTTCTGATAAAGAGAAATTGTTATCCTGGAAAAGTACATTTTTGATGTTTTTGGGTAGAATTTGAGCACAAAAATCCTGCATATAGCCGGGCGGTGGTGGCGCACGCCTTTAATCCCAGCACTCGGGAGGCAGAGGCAGGCGAATCTCTGTGAGTTCGAGACCAGTCTGGTCTACAAGAGCTAGTTCCAGGACAGGCTCCAAAGCTACAGAGAAACCCTGTCTCGAAAAACCAAAAAAAAAAAAAAAAAAAAAAAATCCTGCATATAAAATTTTATCAAGACTACTATGAACTCAAAAGAGCAGAAGTAATTCAGAATCTTTTCTTAAACTTATGAAGGGCAAGTGGATAAACAGTATAATGCATGAACAAACAGGAGCTGTAAGCACCGTGAAATTATATAATCTACAAAACCCTGAATAAATTCCATACTTTTTCTCCAAGTACTTATCATGAATGTTTCTGTTTCTCCCTTGACCCCATATGTGTGTGCACTGTCGTGGAAGTATGGCAGGAAAAACAAGGAATAAAAATAAACAAGAATGTTAAAAGAGGGAAATGCTTAAAAGTGGGAAATGTGAAGTGTTTGTATGATGCAGGAACATCTATAGTTCTTCAGAAGATAGGGGTAGTACTCAAAAACCACTTGGTAAAGTCTGACTACTAGAAGTGGTCTAGTTAATTGTAGATATCTGAGTCACTAACTTTCCTTCTACTTCAACTTTCTCAACCCTTACTTTGAAATTATTGTGTCCTCATAGGAAGTAGGAAATTAGAATGCAACACCAGCTGCCCACATACCTTATACATCTATAGTATGGTATGCTAATCAAACTGGAAATCTCTTAATGCTACATGCATTCTTATAGTCCCACGCCAGTTTATATGTATGGCTCATGCAATTAACAGGCACAGATTTGTTACCATGATATATTTTCCCTTCTTTTTAAATTTATTTTTTAAAAACCCTATCTTTTCTAGTTTTACATGCCAAATCCATTTCCCACTCCCTCTTCTCCCCTTGCTCCCTCCACTTTCCTTCCCTTCTCTTTCTGTCCTCCCTCTAGGGTTAAGGCTTCCCATTGGGAGTTAACAAAGTCTAGTACATGGCTTTGAGGCCGGACCAAGGCCCTTCCCTGTAACATGAGGGCTGACTTGTTGGGGTTCCTGTCCCGTCCAGTACCCACAGCTGGCATGTCCCAAAGAAAATCACACAGAGATCTCCATAAGTTATAAAACTGATTGGCCCATTAGCTCAGGCTACTTTTTAGCTCTTGTAGCTTATATTAACCCATAATTCTTATCTATGTTAGCCACGTGGCTTGGTACCTTTCTCAGCTGGGCAGATTACATTTTGCTTCTTGGTGGTCTGGGCAGGAATGGGGGGGAATGAGCTTCCTCCTTTCCAGCATTTTCCTGTTCTCCTTGTCCTGCCTCTACCTCCTGTCTGGTTGACCCACCTGTACTTCCTGCCTGGCCAATCAGCGTTTTATTAAAATACATGATTGACAGAATACAGACAATTCTCCCGCACCACTCCCACTATATCTAGATTGAGCAAGTTATCCTTCCAGAGACAAAAGGTTTCAAAAAGCCAGTACAAGCAGTAGGAATAAATCCCAGTTTCACTACTAGTGGCCCCACACTCTGTCCCAGGCATATTACTGTCACCCATATTCAGAGGGCATAGTTTGGTACTATGCTGGTTCCCTTACTGTCAGACCAGAGTTGGAAGGCTTCCATTAGATCAAGTAAGCTGTTTCAAGGGGTATCCGTGTCATGGTCTTGACCACTTTGCTCATATTCTCATTCCTCCCTCTCTTTGACTGGACTCTGGGAGCTCAGCCTAGTGCTCCTCTGCAAGGCTTCCTTCAGTTTTAATCCCCCCTTCTTCTGTATTCCTAACCTCTGAAGATTTCCTCTCCTTTTCCACAATTTTGTTATCTTCAGCATGTGATAGAAGTGGAATGCCACAGTCTACAGCCTTTGGAAACTGGTTCTTTTCCATTTAGCCTAACATTCTTATTCTTCAGTCATGTTGTTCATATGAGCAATTTATATTTATTTATTGCTCAGTAGTACAGAATTTTATGTAATTCTTGGTATAGGAATTTTTATTTGTTAGTCATTCATATATAGTAGAGGCATTGATACTATGTTAAGGTAAAACGCATTTTAACTCTTTAATATTTCTAGGATGCTTTCAGATCAGTTATTGCTTTCCATATGACATTTTCATAAGGTCTTCCATGTTGTTTAGTCCTTTAAGTACACTTTGTCTAAGTGATCTTCAGTTAAAGCTTTAGCGCTTTGGATACTCCAATATGAGATTGAATAATTAATTTGTGTGTGTGTGTGTGTGCCTGTGTGTGTGTGTGTGTGTGTGTATTTAAACAGCTTTCCAGAAGTACCAGACAGAGGAAGAAGAGTTATTGCCCCATTACTTTAAATAGGAATAAAGATATTTTTAGAATGTAAATCCTTTTGGCATCAAGTTGGGTGAACTCAAAACTGTTATATTTGTGTGTAAGTTTAACACTTTCAATAGATGTTTTAACTATATTGTTGTCTATATGGCAGTAAAAGAGATATTCTTTATAACCCTGAATGACCTGGAACTTGCTCCACAGACGAGGCTAGCCTCAAACATGCAGAGATCTACCTCTTCCTCCCAAGTGCTATAATCAAAATGTGCACTACTCTTCCTGTCTGTTCTTGTTTCCTGTATAACTTCTTTTTTTTTTTTTTTTTTTTTTGGTTTTTCGAGACAGGGTTTCCCTGTAGTTTCTAGAGCCTGTCCTGGAACTAGCTCTTGTAGACCAGGCTGGCCTCGAACTCAAGAGATCCACCTGCCTCTGCCTCCTGAGTGCTGGGATTAAAGGCGTGAGCCACCACCGGCCGGCTGTATAACTTCTTTTAATACTGATTATAATGCCGCCTTTAACACTGGCTAGTTAGTTTTCATCTGAGTGCCTTGCTATTGACAAATGTGTGTAAGAGTCCTGTCTTTCTGTGTGGTCTATCTTTGTAGACATCGTTGGAAAGGGTATTGTCTGAAGTTTCTGTCCCTCTTGGTCCTGCAGCCATTTAGTCACAAAGAAAAACACATAGGTCTACATTGATTATAAACTGATTGGCCTATTATCTCAGGCTTCTTATTAACTCTTATAACTTATATTAGCCCATAATTCTTGTTTGTGTTAGCCATGTGGCTTGGTACGTTTTTCACCGAGGCAGTCACATCTTGCTTGCTCTGTGTCTGGTTTCATCTGCCCCTGGGTGACAATTTCAGACTGTTTCCTCTTACCCAAATTCTTATTGCCCCACTTCTACTTCCTGCCTGGCTACTGGCCGATCAGTATTTATTTAAAATACAAGTGACAGGGTACCAATCTTTGTCCTACAGCAAAAGGGTATACAGTTGCATGTTTTACAAGAACATCTAGTATCACTATTCACGTTTTTGAACCTATAATAGCAGAGGGCTTGGGGTACATTGTTACAGCCTGGTACTTTACGAAGTCTTACAGCTAGTGGTTATCCACGCACTGGGGTAAGGCTTCTTATACATGTAGAGCATGCGTCCAGCCTTTTTTCTAGCCTCTGTGTTCCAGTTGTGGGATTTATTTTCTGATCTCTGTTCAAACAGAGGATTTTGATTTGTGAGTCTACCCCTAAATAAATGACCATTTATTTCTCAATTCTGAGCTAGTATAAGATTTCTTTTAAGCATCCATCCACATTTGGTGCCCACATGGATTCAGACTCCATTCCTCCTGGGTAGATGGCCAAATGGCCTAGCCGGCCCACAGTGCAGACAGTCTCACAACCCTGTCTGCTTGGCTTGCTTTTGCCTAACCAGTATTTTTGTAGAACCTTCACCACAGTGGAGTTTACTGAGTGTGGCAACTTGGAAATTTCCCAAGAGCACACATGACTGGAGCATTCCCTGGCACAGTTCCTTGCCCCTTGGTGACTTGTGCAGCTTCCGGTTTCTGCTCCCTGCTGTGAGTTCTGGTTTTCTTGCTCTGTGTATGCAATTGATTTAATTGTTTTTAATTTGTCAAGCAAAATATATTTCTTAGTATTTAAGGATCACAAAAATCTGCACTGAACAATGTAAACTTAGTTGAAAGTGAGGTTGTCTGTTTTCTGTGCTGTTTGCCAGGGTAGAGCAATTGTTTAAAAGTCTTTCAGCTAGCTATGCTTTCTCTTCCCTGCTTCTTTGCCTAAGGGGACATGCTATTACTGGTCTTCTTGATCTACATTGTTTGTTGTTTCCATTTGGCTTGTTTCATTAGCAGGCAGGATCACATATACAGATGAAAAGAACAAAAACCAAACCAAACAAACAAATAAAAACATCATTTCTGATGGTTCTTGACTCTCAAATTCCCTAATTCTTTGACCTTTTCTGTTCTATTTTTTATAATATTTCATATTTTAGTTATAGAGAAGAAAGAATACTCTTCTCTTGAGGAACAGTTATTTTGTATAATTAAATGTTAGCTTTGTTTAGAACTAGCATCAGTGGCCTGCTCTAGACCTCTGGAGAGACATTTATTCTCTATGTTATTTACTTCTTTTCATGGGAATGTTCTACACCATTATCTTTTAGAGGACGAAGTTCAAATTAGACATATGTAATAGCATGGTCCTTTATAGGCAAAGGAAGCAGGTTTCTAAAAGAAACATACTTACAAACAAAAGAATAATCTTAAAAATGCACCCTTGGCCCAAACTTGACAGCAAAGAAAGAATTTATCATATCCACCTCAATAAGAAAGAGTGTCACTACATTATGAGAAGTTTCTTTTAGAAGATTCTAGAGTGTGCTGGCAAGGTTTTGTCAACTTGACACTTAGGCATTTCTGGAAAGAGGGAATCTTAACTGAGTATATCAGACTAGTGCATAGGCAAGACTTCATTTCCTCCATCATACATATCTTTGTGCCAGTCTGCTGGGCATTTTCTTGGTTAATGATTGATGTGAGAGTGTCTAGTTCACTGTAGGTGGTGTTACCTCTAAGCGGTTGGTCCTAGGTTGCATAAGGAATCAGGTTGTGAAAGCTGTAAGAAGCAAGGCATTAAGCATCACTCCTCCATGTTCTGCACTTAAGTTCCTCTTTTGAGTTACTACTTAGACTTCCCTCAGTGATAGACTATAAACTGTAAACTGAAATAAACCCTTTCCTCTCCAAGTTGCTTTAGGTTCTGGCATTTGTCACAATAATAGAAACCAAACAATGATAGGGTACCTCTCACTCAAGGACCATAACCCACGGCTGCAGAAATGTCTCAATGCATTTTAGTGAACACTCTAAAATTGATAATAATGTTATTTTCCCCAAGAATAAATGGTATAACCTGATGAGTAAATAAATCTGATTTCTAAGTCATTCTAGCAAATAAAATCATTCATATAATCAAATGGAGAAGCAAGAGGAAGAAGTTTATAGGGACTGGGATATGGAATCGGATATTTTCATATGCATCTTTCCAGGTGGGAACTGGAGAAAAGTTCAGGAGATAACTAGTAGGGCAGATAAGAAAATGCTAGAGTAGTTGTGTGGGTTTCAAGCACTTTGTTCCAGTGAATTCTTTATTATATTGACAGAACAGGCATACAAGAGGAAGTTCATTGTATGGTATCTTGTTTTGGAGGAATTTCCTATAATAAATGGTAAAGTCGTTTGTGTAGCTTACAACATTATCTTTTTACAGAAGAATGTTATGGGGGAAAGGGAGTTTTCATGTAGATCAGTGGTTCTCACCCTGTGGATTGTGACCCCAATGGGGGTCAAATGATCCTTTCACAGGGGTGGCCAAAGACCAACAGAAAACACAGATATTTACATGACAATTCATAACAGTAGCAAAACTGCAGTTATGAAGTAGCAGCGAAATAATTTTATGGTTAGGAGTCACCACAACATGAGGATCAGTATTAAGGGGTCACAGCATTAGGAAGGTTGAGAACCACTGATATGGACAAAAGTAATCTCAGATCTCTTCTGTTACATAGATGCTAATGGGCTCAAGATGAAAGTAGTCAATATGAAGCTGTACTAGTGGTAGCAAAGGAAATAAGAACAAAGAAACCATCCACTCACATCATAAGAGATAACAGTTTTCTGTGTAAGTCAGAATTCTAACATAGACACTTCATGCTTATCTTCCCCTATTCTTTTAAGTTAATTAAACTTTTTGTTAATTTTCTCATAATCTTTACATTTCATGTATAATAATGCATTCATCTTAGTGGAAGTCTTCAAGTCTCTAACGTACAGAAAAGGGGTAGACATTTTATCCTGTTGTCACCAACACTGAGAGTTTTTCAATAAAACTTTAATTCATATAAGAAATGTACTGAATTTTATCATTTGTATATGTTGATATGTATCACACACATGTATGCTTTATATATTCATATATGCAAATTCGCATATACATATATGCATATATATATATATATATATATATTATGGACAGAGTCTGACTCTGTAGCCCAGGATACCTGAAGACAAATAAATAAATGTATATATTTCTGTAAAATGTTAATTATATAATATATAATAAATATATGTGTGTATACATATTTCAGGTTGGCCTCAGATTCATGGGAGTTCTGTTTGAGCTTCCAGCCTTGGGCCTACAGGCTTGAAGTGTCACTGCAGCACCATAATATTATATTCAACATTTAAGTTCAGAGGAAACATTGCCTATTTGAGTTATATTTTGATAATTTATTAATTATTTTAATTATTTGTTTACTTAAATTTTTGCCTGAATTGTACTATTTTATTAACTACTTTTTATGTAACAATCATATTTAGGCAGTTATTTAATTTAAATTTTTTCCAACTCTGCTTTATCTCTTCCCAGTTGTTACAGTGACTCATCCCTACCAGTATTTTCCTAGATTTATGACTGTTAATTTTGTATCGTTACCTATTTGTTTGACAAGGATCATTATTGTAAGCAGCAGATTGTAACTACTCCAGAAAAGAGGACAGGGCTGCTCATACACTAGTTACATGTTCAGTTTATGTTTTCTTTAAATGGATGAGATTCTCAGAAATATGTAGCCTGTTTTGAGGATAATAATCATTCGAGCAATTGTAGGTAGGATTCTTCCTTCATGCACAACTTTCTAAAGGGCAAATCTCTTGATCCAACTGTTGTTCCTCCCTCTTCCATCTCATGCCTGAACCCAGAAAATACCTATTTGAAAGTGATAAATTAGTACAAAGGACAGATTGTGATGTTAGTGACATCTTGAAAACTTTCATATTTTGCAAATGTCACCAATGACTTTGAATAGCAAGAAGTTCTGTTTATTTGAGTTTAATCCCCAGGAACTAGATGGTAGGACAAAAGAAAGACTCAAGTAGTCCTCTGATCTCCATGTTTGTGCCATGGTGCTATCACACACATACACACACATGATCACCTTCCCAAAATAAATAAAAAAGTCATAAAAATATAAAAGGCAGCATTTTATAGCCCTATTTCATTGAATTATTGTTCTAAAGTTTATATCATGTAATGAAACACATAGAGCATTTTTGTTGGCTTCAAGGTGATTTCATTTTAGATACTAAGTTATTAAAATATGGTTTCTATAGAAACTGTATATGTGGTGACCCTTAGAGATAGACTTGAAAACATTTACTAGTTTGCAAAAATGTTCACTCTTTTCTCCTCCTATGCCTTGGTAATGAATTTAAAGGTTCTAAGTTAAACTCAATATAATTCTAACTCCGCAGAGTACAGTTTTAGGAACAAATATCCTTCATTTAGTCAAATAATAACTGTGACCACTTCAGATAGAGGTGAGGTTTGGGAGGATGTCTTTGGACTAGTTTGCAACTGTAAAATACATCTTCATTTTAGAATCAAGCTATGAGGTCAATGTTAATTCCTGGCTTAGAATTCGATCTCATGAATTTATCCTCAGTGTATTTGGATATTATTTCTACTGAATTGTATATGGTAAAATTGTTCTTTTAAAATACAGCTCTTTTTAGGCTTTTCTTAATCATTTGTATGAACTTAATTTTCGATGCTAATTTAAAGCATTTTGGAGAAAAATATCAGTGTCTTTAAAGAATCAGTATATTATCTCATAAAATATTTTTTAAAAGAAAACAATGATGAATCATATATAATTTATTAAATTTTAGAATTTGTGTTACACTGTACATTTAAATTAAAAATAAAACCATACATGTATAAATATCTTGTAGTTCTCTCTACCAAACGGTAAAAACTACATCTCTTTTTCTTGTATTTTATCTGTATTTTAACTGTAAAACTTGTGGTACTAAAGGAAACACTGGCAAACATGGATGTGGCTTTTGTGAATTCACAGAAAATTTAAAAAGTAATAATGATCAAATTACTATTGCCTTAACTGAGAGAAAACTAGAAAACTTGGAACTCCCACATTTTAGAAAAAGCATATCAACTGAACATGTACCAGAATATTTGTTTCTTGAATGAACAATTGATGGAGGAGTGTCTATATGTTACTTTCATTATTAATAAAAAACTGCCTTGGCCCTTTAAGAGAACAGAAAATTAGGTAGGTGGAGTAGACAGAACAGAATGCTGGGTAGCAGGAGTGGGGAGACGCTTCAGTCACCATAGTGAGTCTCCATGCTGCTCCTCTCCGAGATGGACGCAGGTTAAGATCTCTCCTGGTAAGCCACACCTCGTGGTGCTACCCAGATTACTAAATATGGGTTAAAGGAAGATGTGAGAGTTAACCAATAAGAGGCTGAAACTATGGGCCAGGCAGTGTTTTAAAAGAATACAGTTTCCGTGTAATTATTTCGGGTGTAAAGTTAGCCGGCGGCCGGGTGGCGGGACGCAGCCCCGCCGTTTCACACTACAAACAATGAGCAGAGAGCATGGCTTTTCTCTATTCAAGAAGATAACATGTGTTAACAGAATAATATTGATGATACCACATACCTGGATAGATTTCTAAACTTCTGTTTATGGAAACCTTCTATGCCTTCCTTCTTAGAAGCATGCACATGAGGGGATGGTGTCTTGATATTCTTCAGTGTCCAGAGTGTTTTCTTTATCATTTCCATTGTACTAGGTCATAAGTAGATGGGTGTCAAAAGCTATATCTTCTTTTGATCCTGTAGAGGTCATAAGATTAGCATTAAAGACTGCTGTTGAAATGATCTGTCTCACTGGAAGGATATCACTGGGAAGATGTGCTACTTTGAAAATGGAAGGCATATAAATAATTAAATATTATTATTATTTTTATTATTATTGTAATATAAAAATTACAATAATAACAAGACAGATTGGACCATAGTCAACTAAAACCGAAAAGGCTATCCTAATTTATTCTAAAAGAGACTGTGTTTTTCCATCTTTTATGTGTTAACAGCAGCCAGTGGCATCTTTGAAAATAGCATCTGCAGAGGAATTACATTGAAGCCTTTCTTTTCTTTCTTGATGTTGTTTAGAAACAGTTCTCCCAGACAAAACCAGTGATCAGACTGCAGGTTGATGACATATATGTAGAGCAGTCATTCTCCTTCTTTACCAGTGAGTACAGTCTGCTGGGACACGTAAGAAAAATACCACATAAGCTGTGACTTATCAGCTGAAAACTGACAGCTAATGCATACGTGTGCAAAACCGACAACAAAAATAGAGACATTTTTGGCTAAGCCCTAACCAACCTACTGACTAACAGAATCACAAGACACAAATCGCTATTTCTTTCTGATATCATGCTTTTGAAGTTAATTTTTAAAAGTCTGACAATATTTAACTAAACTTTTTTCAGTGCAAATCTGCTTACTTGCTCAAAAGTGTTTATTGCTTAACTACCATGGCCATTTCCTGCATTTTATATTGAAAGTATTTCATAAGCAAAGTAAGATTACTGTTTGATACAAAAATTAAGAAAAGAGGCATGAATTCTATTCTATGAAGTCATTTAAGTCAGGTTTCTGAATATGAATCAAAATTGTTCTGGCTACTATCCTAACATGAGTGTGTGTTTCATATCATGCAACTGTTAGAATCCTGTTTGTAAAAAAGGAACATTCTTTTTTTTTCTCTATTTTGTTGAATATACCAGAGGACAATTGATAGTCTTTTCTGTATTCATAGTGGTCACATAATCTTCCTATACAACATTCTATGTGTAATTTCAAACTATTCATTCCTAAAGATGTTGTTATAACTCATTAAGAAGAACCACTATCCCAGTAATAGCTAAGGTTTGAAATGAAAAGAATCTATTTCTTTGATTAAATCTAGTGATTATGCCTGAAAAGGTGCATAGAGAAATTAAAAAGGTTGTGTCTCCAGGTCATTATATAAACATAAATTGATGTAGAAAAAGTAAACCTATCTAGGCACACAAAGCAGAAAGGAATTAGCTATTTAAAAAGTTGTTGAAAGCATAGTGGGATTGATATCAGAAAGCTGTGCTGGACTTCAGGTCATTATTCTGTAACCTGATGACAGGAAAGAGGAAAATATTGTAGTTGTAGGAATTACTGCTACCATTACTATTTCCTCAGTCATTAGACATAAATATAGAATTTGGTAGCTTAAAAGTTTTGTGCAATATTATTTGAAGAGCTACTCTTTTTTATTTTTAACTTCTCCCAAAATCTTGCAGGTAGCATTCCAATAAGAAATAAGTTCTTAGCTGAACCTTATTAGGAAAGTTATTCTTTGCCAAGGATGGACAATCATTTTGTTCCAGGGTCATTTTTAAAATTATTTTATTAATTAAAAAAATTTCCACCCTGTAACTGTTTCCATCCCTCCTCTCTTCACAGCCCCTCCTCCAAACCTCCTCTCTTCTGCTCACCATCCACTCATCCTTTCTTTTCATAAAAGGGCAGCTTTCCAGTATATGCTCTCTGTTAAGTGGTTCAAACTCTTATCAGTCCCTGTGAGCCCAGGTTACTTGATTCTATGGGTTTTTTGTTTGTTTGTTTGTTTGTTTTGTGTGTGAATGTGATGTCCTTGGCCGCGCTGTCTTCTCAATAGTTCCTCCTCCCCCTTTTCCACAGAATTTCCTGAGTGCTGCCTAAGATTTGTCTGTGGGTTTCCTCATCTGTTTCCATATGATGCTACAATCTATGACTATAGATTAGACAACAATCTATGACTATAGTAAAATATCATTAGGAATCAATCACTGTATTGACTTTTTTGCCAGTTATGTTTGGTGCTATCGTAGGTCTCTGGACTGCCTAGCTTCTAGGTCCTGTTGGCCCTCTAGGTAGGGTCAGAATTCGGCTCCCTCTCATGACATTCTGTTGTGTAAATGTACCACATTTTCCTTACACATTCTTCAGTTGAGGGGTCTCTAGGTTGTTTCCAGTTCCCACGTATTGCATACAAAGCTGTTTTGAACACAGTTGAGCAAGTGTCCTTGTAGTGTGGCCGAGCATCTTTTGGGTAGAGCTGGGCCCTGGGGTAGATTGATTTCCAATTTTCTGAGAAAACTGTCATATTGATTTCAAAGTGGCTGTACAAGTTTACATTTCCACCAGCAATGGAGGAGTGTTCCCTTGCTGGACATCATCACAAGTATGAGCTGTTCTCTGTGCTTTTTACCTTAATCATTCTGTCAGGGATAAGATGGGAATCTCAGAGTCACTTTTTAAAAGTTAATTTCATTCAAAATACCTTCAAAGATAAATTCCTTCAAACCAAAATAAACATTGACATCAGGAAAATACCTTCTCAAAGGCAGGCATATCCTGTTTAGTTACTCTAAGTAACTCTGTGACCTCTGGTTGGTGCTAATAGGCTGCATATTAGGAACAAATGGAGCCCTTTTCCTGGTTCAAAGTTTTAGCTGATAATATAGGACAGTATTGATCAGTGCATCTAAATACCTTCCAATACATCCACTAGCTGATTACTTAAATGTGTCCTGTTTGAAATGTAATATGAGTTCTAAGATATAATAAATCTACAATTTGCTATTAAATATTGATAATATGGTAGAAACATTAAGTAAAATGAACACTGACTAAAGCTAATTTCAACTGATTCTTTTACTTCTTTTAAACTTTGGCTGGTAATGTAGTTCATCTTACATTTTCTATAGTGTAGTTCTGGATAGATGATTCTGTGCTATAGAGGAAATGGAAATAACACAAGAAACTGAGGTCCAGTGACTTAATTCAATAATCTTTTGTCCTGCCATCATTAAAACATTATAGGACACCTTATAACTACAACACACGTTTATAATGACTTCTTACTGTGATCACCTTCCATGTGCAGTTGCTTCAATCCTAGTTTCACCAAGGGACAATGAGCTCTTTTTGGTCTAAGAAAATAACAGTACAACGTCTTAGTTTAACAAGTGCCCCACTTTGCCACTGAAAGTGAAATATATTTTTTCCAGAAGCTAAACAAGTCACGTGATATTCCTTAACTCTCTTGAGCTTGTAAAAAGCAGAGAAGCTCATAAAATATTTGGTGAGCATCACTCTTTCTGTCAAAGTCTTCCCATCTGCACTCACAGGTACACTCTTCTCTACTCTCCATACAGAGCACCTTTAATCCCTGTCCAAAGGAGAAATAGTCAAGTGCCTTATGCAATTGCTATACTAGCTAATATCCTGGTGCCCCGAGAAGTAGAGAACAGTCTTTACATCAATTTTGAATGTGGTTTTCTTTAGACTATAAGACTGCAAAATCAAAATATATACTAACCCTCTCATCACCTAGCTAATGTACATTAGTGGGTCAAATAGTATATAAACAGTACATAAATTTATCAAGGGTAAGAATGGGAGACGCTCAGTTCACTAATTAAAGCAATTCTACTTCTGTAGGGAGGTATTACTAGAGCTCTTTCCTGCTGCTGGCAAATGTTCTTCTGTTAAATCCTGATTTTGTGGTGTGGAAGAAGGTCTCAATTTCATGGTCTCTTGTCATCTAGGCAATCTTCCTTTCTGTTGTTTTCCTTGACTCCTCAGAAGTGGATTGTGGGAATAAAATTCTCTTTAAGGGTTGCTGCATTCCCTTTCTTGCTAGTGAAAGTATAGTTTGAATAAGTATAAATTTGAAATAAACTTGGATTCTATCACTGTATACAAATAGTTTCTTGACAGTCTAACTGTCTAAAGGGTTTAACTATGCTTCTTTGATTGATTTCAGCTCGATAGGACAGAAAGCATGACCAGTGTTCATTTAGGAACAATGTATTTTTAGTCATAACCCCCACCCCTGCTCCCCGGTGTAGGTTAATTATAGATCTCTTCCTCTACTTAGTATCGGCATTTGGAGATTGAAGAAAGTTTGTGGCAAGGTATCTCAATATCCCAAACTCTGCTTAAACTATTTTAGTCAATGAAGTATATCATGCTATGCATTGGTTGGTTTTATTGTTGCTGTAGCCAAATAGCTGACAAGAAGCCCCTTGAGGGGCAAGGGGTGATTTTGGTTCACAGCTCAGGGAGTTCAGCCCTTCATGGTGAGGAGGGGAACAGTTCAGCTGCTCTGAAAGCTGTTTGCACATGTCTCAGGTCAGGAAGCTGAAGGGTGAGAATGCCAGTGCTTGGGCAGCTTTCACCTTTGCCCGTTGTTTATTCAGTTCAGGCTCCCAGCCCATGGGATGGTGCCACGCACGTTCAGCTAAACCTCTCTGCAGGCTACCACAGAGACATGTTCGAAGGTATGTTTTAAGGATACTGTCAAGACTGCAATAAAAATAAATCATCATCCTGTGAAATTCTCCACATTGTCCTGAGAGCACTGAGTCAGTTCAAAGTGTATTGAACATTTTTTACTTCAGAATCCTCACTTTTTTACACTTATGAGGCAATAACAGGTACCTCTTCTAACTTACAAAGTTCTATGTTAATAAAATCTATCTCTACATCCTCAGTTATGGTTGAAAAACAGTCAACTCATTGCTGACCTTGTTTTTCTTATCAGAAATATGTTAATTTCATGAAAAAGAAACAGACATAGTGGTATATGTTTGTAAATAGTGCTGGGAAGGAAGATACAAGTGGATCTCAGCAGTTCACCACCCAGTCAATCTAACCCACTTCAGCAAGTATGGAGCTAGTGAGAGTCCTTGTCTTAAAACTAGGTGCTTCCTGTGTCCTTTGACTGTTGAAAAAGAAAAAAAAAACTAGTTGCTTAAAAAATGGCATCCAGAATTTTCTCTGGTACCCATGAGCACACATGTGTACCCATATACATTCAACAAATAAATAAAAACACATAAGTAATGGCATAAAATGAACTGGGTATGTTCATTGTTGGTAACCAGGGTCAGTATTTTAGCTGGGTGTCACCACACCACCACGCTGTGTTCCTAGCTGTGTCCTAAGAACTTCACATGTATTGGTTCATTTGAGTATCCATTTTCCCCCACTTTATGCAAAACAAGAGTGAAGTAGAGAGAGCTCATGAACTGTGAAGGTCTTTGGTAAGAATAATAGTTAAGATATAAATCAAAATGAAGTATGGAAAAAGAGCTGATGGCATGCACTCATTGGAAGAGCACAGAGATCTTCCAAGTACAGAAAAACCTACAATTAACAAAGTTTGTGGAGTTACATATACTCATTTTACTTATGGTTATCTCTGAAGGTCTTTTTTCTCCATTTCTTTCTCACCAAAAATTAGAAATTTCCTAAGCCAAATGTAAGAATTAATTGTTGCAGTAAATGGTATTAACCTATTATTATTATTTGAAACAAGGAAATGGCTAAGATATAAAAAAGATGATAAACTGCAGTCTATAAAATCTCACCTGTGTATTATTGACTAAACCCAAAAAGAGCATCTACCATCATCAGTAAAATACACCTTTATTCAAAAGCTCACATAAAGGAATAGCCTGGTAAAAATCATAGATATTAGCATGATTCTTATTTAAGAGAAGAGAGACACATCAAATATATTTTACATGAACTAATTTGGCCAACAGTTCTAACACTTTAAGGGACATATCACACTATGAATCATCTAGATATTGAGCATGTGTGGATATGTCCAAAACTCAGCTTACCCTTATTTCATGAGCATAACAGGGTTGTAGGATTTTTGAAAAGACTGACATAGATTTTAAAAAGGACACTCGAAGGTTCTTACTGAACAAGGAGGAAATGTAGAGGAGACAGACTAAGAGTCCAGCCGAACAACTTAATGAAATTCTCAAGGACCCACTTTCCTCCCTTAAAGGCTCAGAGTGTCATGCATTATGCCACAGTTGGTTCTTGTGGCTCAAAGGAAAGCAGTCTCCCCACTCTACTTTCTTGGTCATTTCCTCTGGAAAAGAGGAAAGGGTTCACTGCTGTGACCCTCAGGATCCTCTCCCATGAAATGGTAGTAACCTCTTCCATTCTGTCAGCGAAGCCCAAACACATGTCTTTTCTCATATTCTGCCTTGAATTAGATTCCTTTATCCTTTGAATAAATCACTATGGCAACTGACACATCTCTGAGATAGCTACCATGGTAATAGAGATAAGTTACTATGATGGGCTTAGATTCTGTCCCTGAACTGTCCTTCATTCTCTGTCCTATAACACTGGGGAGCAGAGTGAATGACTGTGATGGAGTTAAACACAATATTAGATAGAAATCAGCGCATACTGTAGCCTGGATTTCAGAATGTTTTCTGTGGCTCACCATTCTCTACAACCTGAAGTCCAAAAAAAAAGCTGTTAACATTCCACCTTTTTTTTTGTTGGACTGAAGGTTGCTATATGCATTTAAGGAGTCTGTTGAACAGTATGAAAGCCTGCCCTACTCTGGGCTTCCCTAGAAACTAGAATGTTTTCTGAAGAAGGATTCCACAGCCCCCTGCCTATAGTTCCACACTGACTCCCTTTTAAGATGATGACAGACACAAAACAGTATTTCCTGACTTTTGCTAAGTTTTAGTGGTCTAGGCTAGAAATAGAATCCCTAATCCTAAGAGGAACTTTTGTGCTCCAAGAAACACAATTAGCCCAGAACAAGTTATGATGGAATAAAGAAACAGAAGGAAGATGCCAAAGACACAACTTGACAAATTTACATTTTTCTTCTAACATGGCCCAGGTCCATGTTTATGGAAAATGAACAGTAATTGATGATTAGCATTGTTCTTTCTCCTTGCCTGGTTTCTGGGTAAGGTTATCTCTCAGGAATGTTTAATCATCTAGTCAACGGTCACAATCATATTTATACATAAACGTTCAAGACAAATTTAATTCTTATGTAGTCTTGATGCAGTGTGAATGCAAAAATCACAGCTCTCACCTTGAAGAGAATGAGCTGAAGATGTTAAGTGACAGTGATCTGGAAACACAGATTTAAGTTACCCTAAATTCCATGTTCCAATGTGAAAACAGATTAATGAAATTTTATTGTTTTAGAAAACATCATATATTAAAGCAAGTTTAAAATACATTCGTAGAACATCAAAGAAGTAATTTTTACAAGACAGGAAGAATTATTAGGCCTCAGACGTTATCTGATAACATTCTTTGCTTTGGGGTTGGTGGAAGCTAGCAGTCTGTGATTTAAATAGACTATAAAGGACTTTATCTAATAGTCATATGATCTTAATTCTGACACAGAGTTGGCAGGGATGGGTATTCCACAGGTTTAAAGCTAGCCCAAGATAGGAGCCTGCAGTATTCCAATCTTGCCACATATCTGATCACTTAATCAGTTACCCAGTTCTTGCAGAAACAGCTTGTTCCTCGAGCAATTCTCATTCACAAGTGCAGAGGTGTGTGTGTGTGTGTGTGTGTGTGTGTGTGTGTGTGTGTGTGTGTAGGAGAAGTGCTGGAAGCAAGGCACAAGTGACTCCTAAAGTAGTTTTCTACAAAGGAAATGAAATAAAGAACATGCATATTTGCTAAAACCAGGTTCCTGAAAATTGTGTCAAAATCGATACAAGTCTAGAAATGTAATCGGCACAACTCTAAATTATATATTATCATTCTCAGATGAGAGGGCTTGGAGCACAGATACACTCTGGAATAATCCTGGTTGTTCCTTCTTTTGCAGTACCTGGTATGAAAAAGTGGGGTTGAGAAAGGATTTGAAAAGTGGGCTTTGTATACAGGACCATGAATGACTTTTCAGTTAACACAACTGAATTAGATTTTCATGTTCAAGAAGTGAAAAATATGACAGCATCAAAAAATCTTCACTTTTCTTCCCCAGTGAGAATGTTCATAGACAATTCATACATCCGATGAGTTCTTAGTATGATCAAAGTCAGTATAGGAGAACTGACAGCAATGAACTTGACACCTTGTTTAGAATGGAGGGTGCTTATTCCTCTCAGAATTCTTGCTGAAATGCTGATTTATATCAGCTGACTTATGTCCTGCAAGACACAAATAAATGCATGTAGACTGTAGCAATTTCTTAAGTGTCTCAAGCATAGTTAGAAAATTTAGTTGGGAAATAAGCAAAATACTTTCAATCAGGAGTATCATTTAGAAAGGTGAAGCTATTATAAATCATCTAGTAACTGCCTGATGCTAAGGCTTCAGCACAATCCTAGATTCTCGTCTACTTGAGTGATCAGTGCTGGGGAGCTGTGCAGTTCTTTTTCACTCACGGGTGCACTGTAGTGAAGCTGTCATTTCTGAACTGTCAATTCCGTAGCAGAAGACTGAGAACGTAACAAACTTCATACTGACTCCTAAACAGACTGACAGACATCACTTCCATTGACGGTCTGTTGCTAAAATGAGTTATACGGATGTCTCTGCCTCAAAGGAGACAGAAATGTTTCCTTAATTACACCTGGACATTTTGAGAAAACAGTATTAATGGCTACCCTTCTAAGGAAAGCAGGTCCTGCTTCCTGTAAGTAGGAAAAGAGGGTGGTCATGAGTGAGGAATATTAAGAAGATTCCTTTACTTCGAAAAGTATAGTAAAGAGCTTAGTTACTTGATTTCTTAACTCATAATACCACGTAAAATATTTTGAGGTGGAAGTGTTTTATAATATTCATTAGTTTGTTAGAACATACATAAAAACATCATAAAACACAGGTGGCTTTAACAGAAGAAATTTATTTCTTTGTAGTTTTGATCCAAGTTCAACATATTCACAGAGTTATTTATTCTGAGAATTGACCAGAGCTCTGGATTGACCAGAGCTGGCTTCTGTTTTTGGTTGCCTTTCTCTTTATATCAGTGGTTCTCAACCTTCCTAATGCTGCAAATCTTTAACACAGTTCTTCATGTTGTAGTAACCTCAACAAAATGACATTTTGTTAAAACTTCATAATCATAATTTTGCTACTGTTAAGAATCATAATATAAATATCTGTTATCCAAGATATCTAACAAGTGACCCCTGTGAGGGAGGGGGTGTTTGACCTCTCAAAGAGGAAGACATCCACAGATTGAGGAAAAACTGCAATAGATAGCCCTCATGTTCTGATTACTTCTGTTACACAGAAACTAGTGTCATCCCTACTAAGGCCACACTAATGACTCCACTTCAACATAATCAAATCTTTACAAAACTCTGTCTCCAAAGAGTCACATTCAGAGGACTTAAGGTTTCAATTATCCTTAAATACAAATTATCATCTAACATGGTAGTGAATTATAAATTTGAAACAAGAATGTAAAATTTAGACTCAAAGATTTAAGAGAATCAGGGAAGTGAAGAAGATTTTTAGGCCAAGTGAGTCTCAGAAAATTCCACCCTAGCATTTGAATGCTGCACTATATATTGATAGGATAAATACTTTTTCAATTGAAAAGTAATAGAACAGGGTGGGAAGTCTTTCTGTATACATGTTGCTTTGGCCTGTGATGGGGAGAGTAGAGCTAGTTGGGAAAACTAAACTGAATGCTGGGAGAAAGAAGGTGGAGTCAGTGAGAAGCCATGTAGCTGCCAGAGGAGAAAGACATAAACTGCCAGCTGGAATATTTCTGGTAGGCCATAAACCTCATGGTAAAATATAAAATAATAGAAATGGGGTAATTTGAGATGTAAGAGCTTGCTAGGAATATGCTGGGAGCCGATTTGCTGGCCGCCATTACAAGATGGCGCTGAGCCCCTGCACCACCGAGTAAACAACTCCATATATGGCAAGGCTGTGGACGGAACCTCTCGCATGCGCAGTAGTGCGCAGTAATCTTGGCCAATCCCGTGGCCGGGGTCATCGAAAGATGAGCGAGTAGCCAATCCAGGCATGACCCGTGTCTGCTCTCCCTATATAAGCGGCTGCCGTTTAGTGCTCCGGGCCCTTTGCTTTCTGCTCTCCCTACAACCAAGAGGCTCCAATAAAGTGTGATTTGAGAAGGATCCTGGACTCGGTGGTCGTTCTTCCCTGCTGGCCAGGGGGGTTCGCCGCAGGAATACACTAGAGTCATTAGCCAAAAAGTGTTGCAAATAATACATTTACAACAAATACATTTTTTTTATTTGCAAACAAATAAGATTTCTGTGTGATTATTTCAGGAGTCTGGGCAGCCAGGAAATGAACAAGCAGCCTCCTGCCAATAATAAATGACTAATGAGCATTATCTGTTCACAAGATATAATTACACAAACCAACAATGAAGGAGTTACACTGCAGAGAAATCTACCCTTCCATGATCCATACACTTTCTTAGTATTTGAAGGCAATTTAATTTCAATGAGGCCTGTTTTTAAAGGTAAACCGAGTAAACATGGGAGATATCTAAGAAATAATATTCTAGATGTAAGAAACAATAAGCTTAATACCTTCAGAGATAAGTCATAGTGGTTGGGATTCAAGGAGCAGAGCGAACAAAGGAGGAGCAGGTAGGTAACACAGCAAGAACCAACAAAGAAAGAACAAAGGGGAGGCACTGCAATAAAGTGTAAAATAGAATACTTTGCCACTGTGTTGAGAGTGATTTCTAGAAAGGTAGCTGAGATAGCTCTTGAGGAGCTCAAGAAAGTAATGTGGTGATTTAACCCTAGTTAGTAGAGAGGAGGTAAGATTCAGGATGCATTTAGAAGGCAGCGAGGGTTTCCTATCTAATGAAATACAGGCATGAGAGAAATAAATGTGCTTCCTGAATGATTACAATATTTTTTATTGCTGCAGAGTAAAAAAAAAACAAACTAGCAGAAGAGGAAAATATTAGCAGAAAGCTCTAACCTTTGGCATTCTGTAAACTTTGAAAGTTGTAAATGTCTTCTCACCATCCTAAACAATATTTGAAATTCCTGGAAACTTTAGATTATGAATTTAGATTTTCACCAGGGCTGAATTAATTTGTATTTCAGTCAATATTGTATAAGAGCATTTTTTTGTACATGTATTTTTGACACTATTTCTTTTTTGTATATGATGTCTCTCTATGTTATGTTTCATGTAGGATATTTTTATTTTTAATTTAGACATCTAATTGGAGGGATTTACATATGCTAAGCTAACATACTACATTAAGATACATCCTTGGCTTGATTTGTGCTTTCTTAATAACATATATTCTGATTTGAATGAGATAGAAGATACTTATGTAATATTTACTTGTATTTAAGAATTCTAATTTTTTCTATGTATTTACCATGTATCTCTTTCATTTGAAAAATGTCTAGTTAATTCATTTGTGTATAAACTGAATGGATTACTTGTTCTTCATAGGTTAGATTTTTAAACTTCTTTATATAGTCGTTATATCAAATCTGTGTAAGATGAATAACTGAAAATGATGTGGGAGAGTCTTCTGTTTGAGTTGATTTCATTGGCTAATAAAGAAACTGCGTGGCCCATTTGATAGACCGCCCCTTAGGTGGGTGGAGTAGACAGAACAGGAAGAGGAAGTGAGGTAGAAGGATCAGTAAGATGCCACGCCTCTCCTAAGTTAGGCAGACTGCCATGCCTCTCCTCAGAGAGATGCCAGATGCGATGAAGCTCCAGCCCAAGATGGACGTACGCTAGAATCTAAACGGTAAGGCACCACTTCATGGTGCTACACAGATTATTAGATATGGGTTAATCAAGATGTGAGTAAGAGGCTGAAAATAATGGGCCAGGCAGTGTTTAAAAGAATACAATTTGTGTGTTGTTATTTTGGGGCATAAGCTAGTCAGGAGGCCTGGAACTGGGCCGCAGGAACGCAACCTGCAGCTCCTCACTACATGAAAAGAATTCAACTCTGTAGATAGTTGCTCCATGCCACTGATTGTTTCCTTTGGCATAAAAATTTTTAGTTTGATGCAATGAGATTTTTATTCTTCATTAACATCTCCTTAGTAATTGGATCTCCATTGAAACACATTCCTGGGTTTTTTTTTTCAGTTCTTTAAAATTCAGAACTTATATTAATGTCTTTGATACATTTTAAGTTGGTTATTGTTCAGCGTGCATGATTGGGATTGAGTTTCAATCTTTTATACAGAAATATGGTGGCTTTAGCTTGTGTATAAGTCCTTAAATTGAATCTTGTATTGAATAACATTGCCTGTATTTGTGGTGGCCCATGTTAGTTTTAATACTAAGTCTTTCTACTATTATTCAAAACTGCTTCTCATTATTCTTGTCGCCCCAGACATTTCTCTTCTGGTTGAGTATTGTTTCATCTATTTGGAATTCCTCCTTCTTCCATAAGGCTATAGTGACATTGGCATGACATTGGCACACAAAAAAAGATATGTTTACTGCTGGAAGAGAACAGAAGACCCAGAAATAAGCCAATGTAAATGGTTTATCATTTATTATTGGAAATGCAATTTTTGACAAAAGTGACAAAATTATACCAGGGAAACAAATCCTACTCAATAAATACTCTGGTCAAAGTTGGTATCTATTTGTAAGAGATTTAGGTTCATATACCTTACAATGAATAGAATAAATATATAAATACACAGTAGATCAAATACCTTAATTTATCACCCCCCCAAAAAAATTGAAACTGCTAAAGTAAAATGGGGAATTTCTCTTGAACAAAGAGATGTTTTGACCTGGAGTCTAACAGCACATGAAATAAGCCCAAGAATTAAAGAATAGGACTACATGAAGTTAAGTTTCTCTACAGTGAAGAAACTTATTAGCAAAATAAATAACCAACAGAATTAGTGTCTTTAAAAATCTTTTTTTCTGTGGACTTCTGCATCCGCTTACATCAACTACTGGATTAAGAGTCCATGATGACAGTTAGAGTGGTCATCAATCTGATTACAGGGGAAGGCCAGTTCAGGCGCCTTCTCCATTATTGCTAGGAGTCTTAGCTAGGGTCATCTTTGTAGATTTCTGGGAGTTTCTATAGCATCAGTTTCTACCTAATTTTATAATTCCTGGGTTGAGTCCAGTCTAAGAGAGGGAATAGGGATTATATGAGCAAAAAGGTCAAGATCACGATGGGGAAAGCCACAGAAAATGCTAACCCCAGTTAGTGGAAACTCACTGACTCTAGACTGTTAGCTGGGCAACGTACATAGGACTGAACTAGGTCATCAGAATGTGGGTGAGGATTGTGTGACTTAGGCAGTCTATGGGGGCTAGTGTGGGAGGTCCTTCTGTCTATGTGTTGCTTTTATTGGTTAATGAATAAAGAATTGCTTTGAGCCTATGGCAGGGAAGAATAGAACTATGCAGCAAAATCTAGGCTGTATGCTGGGAGAAAGAAGGGCAGAGTCAGAGAGACGCCATGGAGCCAGATATTGACACTGGGAACTTTACCTGAAAGTCACAGTCACATGGCAATATACAGATTAATAGAAATGGGTTAAATTAATATAAGAATTAGCCAATAAGAAGCTAGAGCTAATGGGCCAAGCAGTGATTTAATTAATACAGTTTCTGTGTGATTATTTCGGGGCTGAACAGCTGGAATGAACAAGCAGCCTCCTTACTGCAATGGCCACTGGCAGTGGGAACAGAGTTTATACCTAGTGCTCAAATTGACTTTTTGGAGTTCATTCTCTGTAGAAAGATATCTTGCTCAACCTTGATACAGGCAGGAGGGGCTTGGTCTTGCCTCAATTTGTTATGCCAGACTTTGTAGACTCCCCATGGGAGGCCCTACCCATTCTGAGGAGTGGATAGGGAGTTGTGTGAGGAGGGGGAACTGTCATTGGCATGTAAAATGAAAAAAAAAAAACCTTTTCACAATTTTTAAAGTCATCATGTTTATTTTCCTATTTCCATTTTTATTTATTCATTATATTTGCAGTGAGAGGCATGAACATACCCTCCTCCTATCATAATGGTCCTAACTGACTTGAGTCATTCTTTTACTACTAAAACGGTGAATTTGAGCTGACAATTCTCCTGCCTCAACCTCTAGTCTAAATACTTTTAAGTACATATTTAGTAAGTTCTTGTCTTCTATTGAGAATTGTTTATTTTATTAACCCATTTGTTTGTTGGTAAAACAATATTGTGATGTTTAATTTTTTTACTCTTTAAATACCCGAGATATTTTTTTTCTTTTTTCTTTTTTCTTTTTTTTTCTTTTTTTTTTTTTTTTTTTGGTTTTTCGAGACAGGGTTTCTCTGCAGCTTTTTTAGAGCCTGTCCTGGAACTAGCTCTTGTAGACCAGGCTGGCCTCGAACTCACAGAGATCCGTCTGCCTCTGCCTCCCGAGTGCTGGGATTAAAGGCGTGCGCCACCACTGCCCAGCTTAAATACCCAAGATATTAAATGAACTTTTGAAGTATAGCTGCCAATGATTTCTTCCATTTTTTTTGACCAGTGAGATGTCTCAGTTGGTAAAGACATCTGCTTCCAATCCTGTGATATCACAACCTGTGAGAGTTTCCGAGGACCAATATGATGGGATGAGAGATTCCCTTCTAAGCTGTTTTGCCCTGGCTTTGTGTTTTTAATAATTGCTTTGTGACATAAATTAAAAATATTTAGAACATATTCTATTAATTAATGTAAAGTGTGTGCTCTGTATACTCTAGTAACATTCTATACATGCCTGTTAAGTAATTTGATTTAAGGTGTATATGTTACAATGGGTACATTTTCTGATATATGGTTTTTGCTATAATTTTATGACTCATCTTTCTGTCACTAACTTTGGCTTAATGCTTGCTTTATCGAATATGACTATCAATGTGAAACAATCTTTTTGTATACTGTGAATGTGCATTATTCTCATTGGCTAATAAAGAGCTGACTGGCCAATAACTGAGCAAGTAGAGATTATGAGGGACTTGTGAATAAAAAGAAAGCAAGGGAAAGAAGGAGGAAAGAGTTTCCAGGAGACTCAGAGAGAAGAAATGTGAACACGATGTGCCAGAAAACTGCAACATCACAAGGGAGAGTGTAGATAAGCAATTTGGATGAACTTAAGTTGTAAACGTTAATAAATAACAAGCAAAAACTGATGTGGGAGAGTCTTCTGTTTGAGTTGATTTCATTGGCTAATAAAGAAACTGCCTGGCCCATTTGATAGACCGCCCCTTAGGTGGGTGGAGTAGACAGAACAGGAAGAGGAAGTGAGGTAGAAGGATCAGTCAGATGCTACGCCTCTCCTAAGTTAGACAGACTGCCATGCCTCTGCTCAGAGATGCCAGATGCGATGAAGCTCCAGCCCAAGATGGACGTATGCTAGAAACTTCCTGGTAAGGCACCACTTCGTGGTGCTACACAGATTATTAGATATGGGTTAATCAAGATGTGAGTAAGAGGCTGAAACTAATGGGTCAGGCAGTATTTGAAAGAATAAAGTTTCCGTGTAATTATTTCGGATAAAGCTAGCCGGTGGCTAGGAGCTGGGCGGCGGGAAGCTGGCCCACAGCTCCTCACTACAGAATGGCACCCAACGTGGATAACTGAATCCACAGAAAGCCTGAGAAAGCTTGGGAAAGACTAGAGTAAAGCATGTTTTCTTGATAACAGCAATTTCTCGGGTCTGAGCAAGCACTCTCATCTAAGAGAGGCTTCCTGACTCAGCTTCAGCTGCAAAACCCTGCAGCTCATTAAGAGGTCCTGCCACAAAACACTTAAACGGTGTTGATGAAAAGCTTTTCAGTTTTCAGCTGTAGCAGGAAAAAAGTTGTGCTGTTTTAAAATGCCGGCTTTCTGGGCTGTCCTGCCAGGGCAAACTCTGACTCTTTCAAGCAGGCGGTCCTGACTATGGAGCTTTTGAGTGTTGTTTAACACTGTTGCAGCTTGCTTGCTGGCAGGGACCTTGAACCGCCAGAGTTGTGGTAAACATGGCTACAGCTGGTACCTCTGCCATGAGGCTGGAAAGCTAAGGAATGGGCTGGATCTAGCTGCCAAAGTCACGGCTTTAATCCTACTGATACTGTTTGGTAAAGTAAAGACTCATGTAGTCAGAAAGAGAGATATACAGTAAAAGAAAAATTCAAAGTCAAAGAAAATGTCTAAGTGGTTTACACTGTGTTAAAAATATATGCAGGCTAAAGGTTAAAGTTCTTAAAAGTAAAAAAAAAAGAAAAAGAAAAAAAAGGAAGTAGTTTGTTGTGGTGGTACACACCTTTAATCCCAACACTTGGGAGGCAGAGGTAGATTGACCTCTGTGACTTCAAGGTGTGGCAGCACACACCTTTAATCCCAATGCCTGGGAGGCAAAGACAGACAGATCTCTGTGATTTCTAGGTGTGGTAGCATACGCCTTTAATCCCAGCACTTGGGATGCAAAGGCAAGTGGATCTCTGAGAGTTCAAGGACAGCCTGGTCTACAGAGTTATTCCAGGACAAAGATATACAGAGAACTTGTCAAAAAATAAAAAAATAAAAGTAAAAATAAACGAAATAGAGGTTAAAATAAAGCCGTACAAAGATGGAAAATATACGGAGAATCTTGATACTGTATGCTATTATACTCTCTTTGAATTGTTTGAATGCTGAGGAAGCAATAGCTGCTAAAAGATATTTGTTTACAAATGCTGCTGAACTAATCCAAGATAGATATTTTGAAAATACCTTGACTTCAGAATTTGGATCTAAGGATATGATGCTTTGGAAAAGAGATTCTTCTTTTATTTTTACAGAAAATGAGACCCGTTGGATTGCTTCTTTCCCAATATGGTATGATAGACCACGCCCTCCTGAAAGGTTGCTGTGAACACCCTCAAAAAATCACTTCGCTCAACTGATGACTAAGATGAACCTGGCACACAGGTTACATTATGAAAGATCTGATTAACAGCGTCCCCATTCAGCAGGAAGCAGTTTGGAGAGAAATAACTGCGCCCATGTCCCCAAATATTGTTTATAAATGTTCTTTTACATTTAAAGGGGGAGATGATACAGATATGAATAATTTACAATGGTATAAATTTTGCCTTATTGATAGAAATTTAAGGTCTATTTTGTTATATGTATATGTATTTCTGATACTGATTAGTGTATTGTGATTGTGTAGTTCATTTTAAAAATGTAATGTATATAGGTTGTTAATGGATAGTCATCAATAATAGTAAAACTTGTAGTTATGTTAGTTAGATTTTCTAGATATATAGAGATATATTTAAGTTAAATAGGCATTCTTCATATCTTTCAAAGACTACAGAATATCGCATTTTAGATGTTTTAATAACTTAGGGCTTTTCATGACAATGAGACACGTCAGCTCCTGGCAGCACCAATCTACTTCAAGAGGAAGATGGGCATCGAAGAGGATCCTTATAGAGTTTGATAGCCATTTGGGCAAGAAACTGCTCTTGCCTGGACTATTGCATAAACTGGACATAGAGAACCCTCAGAGAGAGGACTGCTGAACTTGCCTAAAAGTGAGATGATCTTTCGGGATTCCTGATTCATGAAAGAGTCTGCAAGACATTCTGCAGGACACAGCAGAAAGTGACTGAACTGTCTTTGAAATTTCTTGCTTTATGGAAATGTCTGCTGGAAACTATGGGCCTGAAGGCCGAAGATGGATGCCCCAACGGTACAGAGGAACTTTGGGTGACTGTCCAGGCAGCGAGATGTCTCTGTCATTTCTAGAGTTTTGTAAGTTGCTTACTTCTTATTTACTTAGGTAATATTATATCCTTCTGGAGTCTTTGATGGAGTTGAAGAATGGATAGATAGTTAAAGTTTTCCTTTGTTATGATAAAAGATAAAATGGATATAAGTATTGTAACTAATTCTTACTTGATAACTATTTTGTTATATATAATTTTACTATGTTAAAGTTAAAGCCTTTCTTTTATTGTTTAAACAGAAAAAGGGGAAATGATGTGGGAGAGTCTTCTGTTTGAGTTGATTTCATTGGCTAATAAAGAAACTGCCTGGCCCATTTGATAGACCGCCCCTTAGGTGGGTGGAGTAGACAGAACAGGAAGAGGAAGTGAGGTAGAAGGATCAGTCAGATGCTACGCCTCTCCTAAGTTAGACAGACTGCCATGCCTCTGCTCAGAGATGCCAGATGCGATGAAGCTCCAGCCCAAGATGGACGTATGCTAGAAACTTCCTGGTAAGGCACCACTTCGTGGTGCTACACAGATTATTAGATATGGGTTAATCAAGATGTGAGTAAGAGGCTGAAACTAATGGGTCAGGCAGTATTTAAAAGAATAAAGTTTCCGTGTAATTATTTCGGATAAAGCTAGCCGGTGGCTAGGAGCTGGGCGGCGGGAAGCTGGCCCACAGCTCCTCACTACAAAAAACTACTGGCCTATCACTTGTGATTAATATTAAGTCTCTGTGCTGACTTGAGAGCTGTTGGTCATTCTGAAAAACTCTGCCTACAGAATACAGCTCTTTCACTTGCCCTCAGACCCTATCACTTGGAATGCCATTCTGTCATTTTGCTTTTAGTCTAAACATGTTTATTTTTGTTGTTTTCTCTGCTTTTTTTGATGATGTGTGTTTCTTGATGGCCACACAGTGATGACTTTTGCATTTTGAATATAATCATTCAGAATAATTCAGTTTGCATATGCATTTTAATTGGATAGTTAAGACAGTTTGCTCTCATGGTTTTAAAAGAAAGGTTTGAACTATCTAATTTCTTTGTATAACTGAATTGCTTATGTAACTTCTGTAGTGGTAACTGAGTAACAATGAACATGTTAGCTAGTACTGATCTTGGAAAAGGCATATTTTTCTATTGGCTTTTGAAGGATAAGTTTGCTGGATAATTTTACTGCCATTCTGGGTTGGCAGAATTTCTTTTTGAAGGCTTAAAATACATCTTTGATAATTTCCTGGCCTTGACAATTTTTGCCGTGAAATGTGGTATTATTCAAATGGGTTGCATTTGTAAGCAGTTCTTTATTTCTCTCACAGCTTTAAATATTTTTTCTTTATATTGTAGTTTTTCCACCTTTATTGATAGATGTTTTTCTCATATATTCTGATTAGTTTTTCTTCACTCTACTCCTCCCAGTTCTGACTGACTTTCCTTCCCATCCAGATCACCCTTCTTTGGTTTCCCATTAAAAAACAAACTGCCTTCTGAGGGACAATAATATAATAAAATAAAATAAGGTGAAATACAAACTAACCCATCAGAATCGAAAAATATTAACAAACAGAAAGAAAAGAATTCTACAGAAGGTACACGAGACAGAAGCTCACTTATTCACAGTCTTAGGAATCCCATAGAAACATTAAACTGGAAGACATAAGATATATGGAAAGAATGTAGGATAAAAAGAAATGTGTGTGTGTGTGTGTGTGTGTGTGTGTGTGTGTGCGTGTGTGTACAGTAAAATCAAAAATTAAAAAATGAGATTTTTTTAAGGATAATTCTTGACATTACATGATGGGATAAGGAACACTGAAAGATGCCGCTGAGTTCATTTTCTGTTGACCATCTAATACTGGGCATGCAGCCTACCCCTAAAAGTAGTTTGTTTCCTAGTGATACTCCATTAGAGGAAGCTTCCTTTACATTTGCCAGTGGTTATCAATTGGAATTTGCTTCAGGATTAGTATGGGATAATGTGTCCATTTCTCCTTTCAGATCTGGGATCCCATCAGGCATAGACCCCTACAAGCCCCAGTGTATGCTTCTTCGGTCTCTGTGAGTATGCATATGATCTTTTTGATTTATAGGTCCTTGTTTTCTTAGTGCCCTTCCTCTCCTCTGTATTTTACTGTTCTTTCATAGAGTTTCCTGAACCCAGAGGAGAAGGGTTTGATGAAAACATCCCTTTTAGTGCTGAGTGTTCCAAGGTCTCTCTCTCACACTCTCTCTGTATAATGTCTGGCTGTGGGTCTTTGTACTTTATGCATATGCTGTGGAAGGAAATTTCCTTTATGGTGCTGAGCAAGGCACTGATTTGTTTCCCTGGCTGGAGTCTATATTGCAGCCTTAACATTCTAAATATAATACAGTATGGAAGGTTCTTAGGGGTTACGTTGTCTTGGGTTCTAAGTGCCTTCTGGATCTAGAAGTCTATGACTTTCTCCTTCAAACCCTGAAATCCTGTCTACTGTTTGCCCTCACTTTTCTATGATGCTCTTTCATTGAGGTTTTAGATTTTATTTATTGAAGATTAATTTCTGGTAGCTTTGTGTGGTTCTGTTATGAAAATTTTCATATTGAACTTCATATTCATAGCCCATATCATTTTTCTTCATTCACTCTGTTGTTTTTATATGTTCTTGAATTTTATTTACTTAAAATGATTTTTAGCTCCTTTATACAATATTTTACACATTTTAATGGTATCAAATTCCATTGCTACAAAATAATGAAGCTCTGAAGAAATCATGTTACTCTGCATTTTTGTATTTCTGACAGTTCTATGTTGATATTTGTTGTATTTTGACATGGTTATATCTCTCACTTTTATGTATAGATGCCCAAATGGAATAGGCTTCTATTGTTGATGGATCCTGTGGAGTTGTATTGTGTTTTAGTGTTGAATATAATATATTTATATTTTGATTTTTCACACAATTTCCCTGTTAACTTCTTCGGTATTGTGTAGCCTGACACAAGGCTGTTTTGTGCTACAACCTGAATGTAGTTGTCTATCTGTTGGTCTCATAATGTTGAGTACTTCTAGCAAATCAAGAATATGTCAAATGTCAATATCAGAATGTATTGGAGATACTTTTTATGTTGTGTTCCTTTTTGTAACAATATATCTTTTGAAAGTACATGTGCTCAATCTATATTGTAATATCTCATATCCCATATTTTTTAGTTAAATAAGTTAATATTGACATGATATAATGAGTCTTAGCTGAGTGATTGGGCTGAGAATGTAGCTAAGTAGCCAGGTAGAATGCATATTCAAAGCTTTTTCTCAATTCCCAATACGACATAGAAAATAGAAAACAAAGTACAAACAAAAGCAATACACCAGATACAGTTTTTTATCTGTCCTATGTATTATCCATCTTTCTTTCTTTCTATCTATCCATCCATATGCCTATGAAGCAAGCACAAATAAAAAAGTATTAATAATAACAAAATAAATTTTTAAAAAATATAAAAGAAAATAAACATGTTATCTATATTGTGTTTGTCATGATGGCCAGATTAAACATTTAGTATCTCTGACAACTTGCACATCTTTTGGAGTTTCTTAGGCTATTCCCCTTAAAATGAGTAAAGATATTCAAATCTTCTGTTTATGATGTTCAACCATTGGTCAACATGACATGGTATATTACACAAACCAACCTTTCTTATCTAGAGTTTTATCATTAACATACTCACTTCATAGGGTGATGCAGGTTCTCTGGCAATACCTTTGATGCCGCAAGAAGAATAGGGTAACAAACAGTACTAGGTAGAGAAGATGACCCAGATATTTCACTCCAAAATGTTTGCAATTATGACTTTCTTAGGTTCAGTGACTACATACAGTTGTAAATGACTACTCAGGATCCTAACACTTGAAGTGGTCTTCTGAGCTGCCAGTTTTGAAGGCAAAGTTCACTCTGCTACCCTCTTCTTTGTCCTTGACCTGAATTCTACCAAATAAATTCTTTATAGGATTTGCTTCAGTTATATTCTGCTAAGGTCATATGGCCTACAAGTCAGAGGCAGGCATGGACAATGGTACAATATTAGCTACAAATTTCAAGAGAATGAAGAATATAAGCACTTATATTTCTCAAAGCTTTAAACTTGGATATAATTATCTCAATATATCTTTTTAGGATAGCACCACACACTTACATCAAATGACTTAAGGACCTCTTCAATAGGCAATCAATTCTGCAGCTCCTACATCAGCTGAGTTCAGACTGAATTTCTTTACTAAATGTCTTCCTGCCAATTTTGTCCATCAAATGACTTTCCCTTATATCAAGCCACCTTGTTCTCTCATGTCTTTCAACTTCTAGTAGACAAGCATCGATGAACTTGTTCTTGTCCTACCATGGCAACCAGAATCTCTGAGACTTTCCACCTCGATACCTAACTGAGTGTATGCTGTAAACTGTTCATCCTATTGAGAAGTTGATTTCTGACTGTTTATGGTGCTAGATACACAATCTGGTTTGCCATAGCTTGTTGTAATTCATAACTTGATTCTTATTGTTGATCACAATTTTCTAAAGATAATGCAAAGAAATGTCAGATATATACATATATAAAATATGTAGTATTTTATACAAACTCATTTAATTATTTAGTACTAATACCCATCTTGCTTGTCCTAATTTTTACTTGCTATAGAACCTAAAATGTATTTTCAATACTAAATGAGATTTAAGATCAGATTTCCTTTCACACAGGAGCATTCAACAACCTTACATCTTTTATAAATTAATTCTGTTAGTTAATATTCATAAAATGAAAAATTCTAATGAGCATCAACCACAATTTGGGAACAAAGCTGTATTTGAATTTCCTATCAAAATGAATGACATTGCTTACAACCATACAGTGAATGCCCTTTGGATATATATAAAATGCATTTTATATAAGGCTATTATTTCTGCTTTAAATATAGTTCATATTGATATGGGGTAACCCTTCTGTATTCTGTGAATATCTTATTACCATTGGTTAATATAAAAGCTTCTTTGGCCTATAGCAAAGCAGGATAGAGTCAGGCTGGAAATCCATCAGAGATATAAAGAGAAGAAGGGCAGAATCAGGGAACATGCCAGTGATGTGTATGAGCAACAAGATATACTAGAGAACAGGTAATGCCAAGAAGGCACATGACAAAATATAGATTAATAGAAATAGGTTAATTTAAGTTGCAAGAGCTAATTATGAATAAGACTGAGTAAGAGGCAAAATAGTTGGAAATTAATATTAAGCTTTTGAGTGATTATTTTAAAAACAACTGTGGAATCTGGTGGAACAGAAAATCCTCTGCTCATACATATTTTAAAAAATAGGAAGGGGTGTGTGCATAAAATTATAAGGCAGTAACATCTATATGTCCCATGCTTATCAGCCTCCTGGATGTTCCATTCTAACCTTTGACCTCAACATTCACCTCCATCTGCCATATTCTCTGTCATTGCTTTCTCCCTAGAATTCTCCTCCAGATCCATCAAACTTTTGCATTGTTCATTATTTTAGTAGTTGAAAGGACATCCCACTACCTTCTAATCTGATTTCATGATTGTTTATTTACAAAATTTATAGAAAATTCCTGAGATTTGTAATTAAAAATATAAAAGTTCTACTAAGTATAGAGAAGAAATATTTCCCAGACAAACAAGATGCAGTGTGGTAAGGGACTACAACTAGGCATTGATGTTATCATTTTACCCCATTCTTCACTTAACTCCAATGAAAGAAAACCCAAAACTGAATGCTTGCAATTTAAACTCTGCTCTCTGTCCTAGCAGAAACAGCCTCACCTTGGAACATGCCAGCAATGTAGATCTTAAGCTTGGACATGGTCTCAAAGAAGCGGGTGCTTTAAGCGAGAGCCTAGATAGTCACTTCCATGAGATCTCAGGGAATTTTGATACACAAACTATTTAAGGAAAACTTTAATCAATTAACTTTGGGCCAGGCGGTGGTGGCGCACGCCTTTAATCCCAGCACTCGGGAGGCAGAGGCAGGCGGATCTCTGTGAGTTCGAGGCCAGCCTGGTCTACAAGAGCTAGTTCCAGGACAGGCTCTAAAAAAAAGCTGCAGAGAAACCCTGTCTCAAAAAACCAAAAAAAAAAAAAATCAATTAACTTCATTTTAAATACTAAAAGATTAATGCTACTCTAAAGTTTAATTCATTATTTAGTTAGCCTTTTAATGTAAAATCTATCAGTTCCCCAATAAAGGTAGAGGTTTATAAAGTCCAGAATAATACCTGTGATAACCCTTAATGCCATAAAATTAATTTAAATATATGAGGATGTTACCTATTTGTTTTGTCCATTGCTTCTGTTAATAAAAATAATTATAAGTTAACCTTTTATAATGTATTTTACAGTATTTGGATAATACACATACAATATATCATAACTCCGTCTGAAACCATTTTGTTTGTAATATTGTTTTCAAGTATTCAAATTAAAATTCACTGGACACTTACTAAGCACTGTAGTTAATTAATAAATACTATTTGCTTGCTTTGAGATAGTTGAATAAAACAGAAATGCTGAATGACAACACACAAAGCAGAGAGAAAAAAAAATCTATATTGACTACTACAAAGAAAAATACATGTACAATTCTATATCTCTGCACACACACCCACATATGTATATATGAATATATATTTATATGTTATAAGTATATATATATTTTAAGAAGAGGTACGTTTTATTTGCTTAGAAAATTATAGTAATCAGGACCAGTCATTCTGTGGATTATTATAATTCATTTTTATTTCCTGGAGTACTAATATAAGGGTTCTGTGTAGTGACATTGCTAGCTGAATAAATCAAGCTGGATGCTCACAAGGATATGGTTGGACCACAGGGCATCTCAACCATTAATTTCTCCCATTTCAGTGGTTACCACAGATTCCTACAAGTGACACTGATATTTTTCTTAAACACAACTGAAAACTGTTTGATTTGGTTGACATTAGTTTCTGTAAATAATTGTGGTTCACATTAAGATTAAAATTACATGGAAATAATAGTTATGAGATAGAATTATGAAAGCAGAGTCACATATTGCTGTAGCTGGTATCGTGCCGATGGCATGAACTAGGTTAGAAGAGTCAGCTCAAGAGAACAATGGGAAAATTCTCATTGCTCTTCAGCTGTTTATGCTATACTATACTGAAACCATATTCTCACCACATGTATAGCATGTTCCTTAATCTTCATAGAGTCCCTTTGGCTTCAGGAATAAGCTCGAACTAGTTCTTCTTTTGAGTTGAACTCACACCAATCACAAACTTTACTGATTTCAACTCATTCTGATCAATGGTGTGATGTGTAAACTTTCTACATTTGAATATTTTATTTTACATAATTTTACCTTGGAATGTGTGTGCATGAGTGTGTGTGTGTGCGTGTGTATGTGTTTGTGTGTGTGTTTCTACACAGGTGTTGTGCTTGTGTGTGTGTTTGTGTATGTGTGTGTTTCTACACAGGTGTTGTGCTTGTGGAAGCCAGATGAGACTATTAGGTCTCTATAAGGTAGAGTTGCAGGAAACCATGAGCCAAAGAAAGCATTCTGGAACCACAGTTGAGTCTTCTGTAAGAGCTGCAGTGTGAGCTGCTCACACCTGGAGAATTACCTCTCCAGTTCTAACTTGTGTTTATAATGAATTTTGCTGTAGTGCTTCCTGCAAAGAAGGAACTACTTGCCACAATGCTATTTGTAAAACTTGTGGTGATGCAAGCAAAAATATCCAGGACAGAAAAGCAAACACAAAATTATTACTAGCAAGTAATAATAACAACAAAAAACTGTACAGAAGGCAAAATGAAAGAGGTTATCCCACCTTGTAATGTCACCCTGTGTAATAATTAAAATCACATAGAAATATCAATGTCACCTGAAGTGTTGTTATACATCACAGACCCACTATCTCTAAAGACCTGAGTTCCTGAGGGACCCTGAGTTCCTGGCTACCTTTGAGAGTTTGTTTAATTCTTTACTCAGTCTTCCATTAGGTCAATAGACCCTAATGTTATCATGAGCAGTTCCTTTCTATACATTCTTCACTGAATTTAACATGTGATGAATTATACAATCTTTATTCAGGGCTTTTAAAGTCAAGGGTCTTTCTTGTTATTTTTATATTTTGTTTTATTGGGATTGGCAGACCACGGCCGTCGTCTCTGAATGAAAGAAAGGGGAGGTGTGGGTGAGCCAGCTCAGATGTTGTGAGCATGATAGAACTCTGCCACATTACTCATCTGACATGTGACAGCATGGGCAGGGAGGAGATGCCTCCCTTCACTCACCGAGCAATGCCTGAGGCAGGTAGAGCTGGCCTGGAGGTCCATAAGGGAAGGAGATTTATTTCTGCCCCTCATAAGCTGCAGCACTGATGAGTGTGGCCCCTACACCTCACCTAGGCAGCACAGTAGAGCTGGCCCTGAAAGTGTAGGTGTGAGAGAACCAACTCTGAAGATGTGAAAGCCTGGGAAATGGCCCCACCTCTTGCTCATCACTGCAAGGGGTGAAGTACCCAGGGCATTGCTGGAGAGCTCACCTTGGTGGCAGAGTCAGAGGAGAGCTGGTGGGCAGACAAATCTACAACTACCCAAGCCCAGAAACAGGGTTGTGTGTTGGCCAACCCCAACTTCCAACTTATCTGCGATCTGCTGGAGCATGGATGGGGTGGGGAAGTGGTTCAGTCCTTTGGACCCAGGGCTTCAGGATCTTCATGACACAGGAGAGTAATAAGATGTGTAGAAAAATCCCAGTAAGGGACCAGCATTGATAGTGTAGCAGAGACCAGCCTGAAACCTGACCAATGATTCTTTGTGATGAGTGTCTGCATATAAAAATGTTTGGATAGAGAGGATTACTGCATGGGAAAAAAAGGGTAAGAAATTTTATAAAAGGTAAGTAGTTAAATATTCAAAAATAAGAAAAAGAGTTCATGAATGTGAAGATTGCATAAAATTCATATTTTGGTGTGCATAATCTTTTACTGGAACACAGTGTGTTTTGTTGTATACATATTGTCTGTGGCTGCTTTCAATGTTGTGACAAGAATCCTGACTTGTACGGGGAAAAATAATTGCTCTCAATCCAAGATAAAATTAGTACTAGGCTCCCGGAGATATTTGATGAAAGGTGGGGCCACTTTGCTTTTAAAAGTTGAACATGGTGGATATGAATGGAGAAATGTAGACGGGCATTGTGATGAAGCTAAATGTTCTGCAATGAACAATCCAGATGTTACAGAAAGAGTCATCTCACACAATATTTCACTGAAGTTAGTACTGCCTGTCTTAAATCTTTAACACCTTGTCCTCAAGAGAAAATGTTAGCTGTTACTTCTTCTAGACTGTAAAACCTAAAACAGATGTCATATACAACCAATAAAAACATCAGCAGAATCATGAAACAGGGTTAGATCTACAAAATTTAAAATATTATCAATTCATATATTGATGCAATTTACCAAATTTCGTTGAGGAAACATATGTATAAGGAATCAAAAATCAATTCAGAACATAGTTAACAGTTTACCAAACCACATAGTCTAAACCCTTAATACATTAGAAAATAAAAACATGAAAAGTAACATATGTAAATATGTACAAGCAGAGACAGGGACAGCATAAAATGCTTACTAATAACCTTGCAGGTAAAATAAGTAGTTCGTTGCATTTTTATATTCCCAACAATTGCTATGATTTTCTAAAGTAGAAAACTGAGTAATAGAGTAATCCTCAATATCCAAGGAACTCACCCTCGGTAGTTCAATAACAATTCCAGAATTTTCCAGTTTCCCTTCATTATACCAGATATGCCATTTTTAGTGTGGATTCCTATTCCTTTGACTTTAAGCCAAACTCTCATGCTGAATAAGCATAATGTAAAAGAGACCTTCAATAGTAGCGAGCCTTCTATACTGCAATATAGAAAGATCACATATCAAGGCACCTCTTAACAATCCATACTTATATAACTAAACTTATTGTTAACTGAATTATATTTTTCAATTCCAGTTTAATACTTTTTATTTATTTTAGTAAATGTGCAGCACATATTTTCTTCTGTAGTAGATGAAGGGACAGGATAAGCATTATTTCTCTTGTCTATTAGATCATACTAATGGCATATTTTTCTATTTAAAATCCTGGGTTGGAGTTAGTATATACCACTGTAGCATGTCAAAGATGTTAATTTCTAATTTGAAACACTTGTCTTAATAAGAAAGGGTGAGGTCATGAGTGATAGCGGGAAAGTCCTTTACCAAATGCCTAATAGAGCATAATGGTGATAAAACAGCTTTGTTTCATTTGAGGAAAAAATATCTACAAAATAACCCTGAAAAAAAATCATATCAGATTTTAGGTGTTGTGCAATGTTCCAAAAATAATCTGGTTCTTATATATGCAGAGCTAAGGAGGATAAAGGAATCCCAAGTGAATGCAACTGTTTCCATCTCATGGTGAAATGATGATTTAGATGTTATTTAGGGAATCACAAGACCTTGATTTTATGTTATTTTAGATTTTATCATGTTGTGTGATTTTTTTTGAAGAAATGTAACCACTGTAAGACTCCTTTTTCTTATTACTTGATGGGGATAATAATTGTAGAGACCTTGTAAATTGTTGGGATGAGGAAAGGGCAGGACTCAAGTAGAATATTTAGTGGACAGGACCTTTGATCGATCTATCATCTATCTATCTATCTATCTATCTATCTATCTATCTATCTATCTATCTATCTATCATCTATCTATCTATCTATCATCTATCTATCATCTATCTATCTATCTATCTATCATCTATCTATCTATCTATCTATCATCTATCTATCATCTATCATCTATCTATCATCTATCTATCTATCATCTATCTATCTATCTATCTATCTATCTATCTATCTATCTATCTATCTATCTATCTATCTATCGACAGATCTGGGGACAACTCAACTCTCTAGAGTACTTATCAACTTTACTTTTAGGTCCAACCCATGACTTACTGCATTCTAAAATCTCAACGATTTCACTGATCCTTTTAGATCTTGCATTTTTAGGTCTTCCCACACATCTAAACTCTTGCATTTTATTGGGATCCACCTATTTTTCTATTTTGATATGAGACTCTTGTGGATCCAGATGTAAGACTACTCACAGGATGCATTTAGCTTGAAAAATCACTCTGATTTTAGTGTTAGCATGGGAGTCTTGTATATGGAAGCCTTGTGTTTCTGCATATCATTTTTGATTGCCCATCCTTCTCCTTAAATGTTCTTTTTTACAGATTATTTTGTATATGAATTGTGAGAAAAATTGTTGTGAAAATCTACTCTCATCATCTTTTCCTCTTCTCTTTTTCCTGAACCCTTCCCATCTTCCTCCCATTTTTCTTATTTTTTGACTTTGTATTCTGTGCACAATTTTAATACAGCTTTCAAATTCAACTGTTTCCATAGTGATTATGTGTCTCTCCACTCCTCAAAGCCTTTGTCATCACAGCTTTAAGGACTTAAATTGTAGCCCAGCCATACTTCCCCACCAATGTTACTTTTTTTGATTATAGAAATCCAGGCTTATTTTTTGAAAGACAGAAATGGCACCACGTCACCTATTACTTCCTTATTAATATCTTTACCTCCAAGTCCATCTACTTTGCTCATTTTTGTCATTGCTGAGGTTGTGTCTTTCCATGAGGGTACTGTTGTGGAATATTATTTTAAGACTTGTTGCATTTGTTTATGCTGTGGAACATTTTTTTAATGATGCAATAATGTGTTGTATTCTTTTATGTTGCAATTGTTTAACTCTGCAAAGCTGTGTTACTGTGCCTGACTAAAACACCTGACTGGCTTAATAAAGGGCTGATGGCCAATAGTGAGGCAGGAGAAAGGATAGCCAGGGCTGGCAGGTAGAGAGAATAAATAGGTAGGAGGAGAAATATGGGAAGAGGGATCAAGGAGTGAGAGAAGGAAAAGGAATCCAGGGGCCACTCACCCAGTCACACAGCAAGCCATCCAAGGAGTAAGAAGTAAAGAAAGATATAGAGAAATAAAAAAGGGTATCCCAAAGGCAAAAGGTAGACAGGCTACTTTAAGTTAGGAAATGTTGGCAGGAAACAAGCCCAGATAAAGCCAGGCAATAATAAGAAAGAATAAGTGTGTGATTGATTTGGAGATCAGTGGTGGGCCCAACTAAAAACAAACAACTATAAGTACCATGTTTTATAACATCACTTCTATCTGTGGTGGTCTATGTAATCTATCTCCATTTTTCAATGATGTTTAGCTCATTATGCCCTATCTTATAATTAACTGTTATTGTTCAGTAATTTGAGGACTTAGACTAAGCCTGTTTCATTTTGGCTTTTTCTACAGAGTTATGGAATATATAATGTCTTAGTGTTGTATTTAAATAGTCTGAGTTACAAATATATGTAAAAATATCAGAAAGTAACAATCTACCAAACACGGGCTTTGGTTGATTTCCTATATTCACTTCATTGTTCTGTGAGTTCTAAATACCTGCATCATTTAGAGTTCACACTAGAGAAGAAATTCATTGTCAACCTTACAGGAATGAGGGAATCATTTTATGCATTTGACTTCAAGCCAACATAAGAATTGAACCATTAAGAGGAGAGGTCAAAGATCCAGACAAAGGAATACTAACCAGAATAGGGAGAAGACTCACTGATTAATGTCCTACCTGGACAAGCATGAAATCCTGAGTTAATTCTCCATAATGTGGGTGTAACCCCAGTGCTGGAGGATGAGGAATGGTGGACTCCTTAGTTTCAAGGATCACCAACTGATTTGAGTCCATGAGGTCAAACAGGATCAAAGAAAATCACTCATCCTGACCTATGAATTCTATATGGGCAAACATACTCATCCACAAGCATGCAATTATATAACAACACATATACACACATGAACATACTTGAACATACATATACCACACATAGACACAAGAAACACTAAACTGCCTTCTTGAAGTACTGATTAGGATGACCAAAAAGCATACTTCCAGGGTTTTATTGAGGTACTATATTCTTGTACCCTCTACTACTGTTGTGAGGTACCTGAAGAGGATGTTACACACATAACTTAGACCCACTAAAATTGCAGTCTTAAAAACTGAGCCATTTCTCCAGTCTCAGAAGTGTGGTTTCTACTTTCCAACCATATCTAAACTATGACAGTATAATTTAATGTGAATGTATACTTCAACCCTTTAAACTTCTATTCTGATACAAGATTAGATAGTGTCTCGGGATTATGCAATTTATAGGCTCCAGATTCATCTAGGAGAGAAGCCTCAGTTATGTTCATGAAGACATTGTATGTGGAGTTAATTGGGGTAGGGAGATGCACATTTAATAGGTGTGACGGTATTCTTGGGTCTCTGGCATAAGACTGAAGAGAAAGGAGAAAGCAAGGCCATCAGCATGTATCTCTGTTTCTTTATTGCACACACAATGGAATCAGTTGTCTGAAGCTTTGCTGTCATGACTTCCTTGCAATGCTGCACTGAATCCATCATGAGTCATGATACCTCAAGCCCAAATTAACTTTTCTATCTTTATGTTATTTTTGTTAGATATTTTGTCATATCAAAGCAGAAATAACTAATACGCTACTCTAATTTATCATCTTGTGATAAAAATGTCGTATTTATACAGTAGGACCTCACAGAAAGATATGACATATGTCTATCGGTACACAGCTTTGTAAATCATTGCACCTATCAATCTTATTTTAGTTTTATTCTTAGATAGAGATGTGAAGGAGGGACAATTAAATAGAGGAGAAATGAGAACAAGGTCAGAAAAGACTTTTAGAGCTGAGGGGTACTTGCCAACTTTAATGCTGACACCCAAATTAAGGGCTATTAGAAACAGATCATTTCCATATATTCCACTTAGAACTTCACACATCATAATTGTTTCAATTATATACTCCATTATATACACTTCCATTTTCTTATGAACATGAGTGGAATGCACTATAGAATTTGAAACTCATTTTGTCACTCACTTGAGTTCTGAACGTCTTTTTATTCAAGATGTGATTTTCATGTTTATAAACCTCAGCGACTTTGAAGTCACTTGTTAAAGTAATTTTTGACTCTTGGTCTGGTTTCTCCAAATTTTAACAAATTAATATCCAGTCATCACTGTTAATAGATCTGAAGCCTGGGTTAGAGTAACACACCTTCTGTAAAGAGGACTGAGGGGATAGGGAACCCTCTTGATCACAGAGGTAATTTAGATGAACCAAGCTCCTAAGTTAATGTGGGATATCACACAAACATCCTTTTTTACAGTGGTTGTCAGAAGAGGAGTTAATTAAAAACAAACCTTGTACTTCTATCTGTGTCTAGAAAGTGATGGTCAAGATGCAAAGCTTCTTTGACTTTCATTTTTGTTTGTTCATTTTACTAAGAACATCTTAGTGTGCATTCACATCATCAATAGCCAATCAAATTCCCTCACAAAACCATAGGACTTTAGCAGAGTTTTAAAAGATTTATTTCTAGGACTAGTTTGAATATATATATATATATATATATATATATATATATATATATATAGTAGTTTTATAATGAGTCTTTAAAATTGTGAATAAATTATTTAGAATAACAGGATGGCAGTAGAAACTTTAATTTTTTGAGCATTGGGAAGACTCTATTTGTCAAATTATTGTAGTTTCTGTTTCTCTACTGTAGAAATACAGCAGTGGGTAGTTGTATTTTTATTATCTATTTTATTCATCGTCTATGTTCAAATTAATATTAGGTAACTAGAGTGTTACAAACTAATTATGTGAAAAACCAGATATTAGATATTTACTTGAGTAGCAAAAAGAGACAAAAAATGGGTAGATTTTGTGTTCCATCTCTGTCTTTGTCTGTGTCTCTCTCTCTCTCTGACTGTGTGTGTGTGTGTGTGAGTGTGTGTGTGTGTGTGTGTGTGTGTGTGTATGTGTGTGTGTATGTGATTGAATTTAGGGAATTATATGACTGAATTGTGTCCCTGGCCCTCTATTCACTTAGTATTTTGAGACATGGTTTTTCTAAGTAATTTAGGTGAATTGTTGTAGAGAATATCCCTGAACTTTCAATCCTTCTGTTTCAACCTCACAAGCAAGGATGACTATTGGTCTGGTCTTACATTGATTCATAATAACAATTTACAGTACAAACACTGAAACATGTTAAAACAAATGAACACCAAAACAAATAAACAAAATAAAATAAAAACAAAAACAGGTCTTTGTGTGGACCTGGCCTCTGTGTCTGTTTTGTTGGTTCTGAATTGAGAAAGTTACCTGACTTTTGACCTAAGTTATCATGTATTTACATGTTCCTTGTTTTTTTTTTTCTCCCCAAACTATGCCTTTATATTTGTTTTCAAGTACCTGCTGACTCACCCCCAAATGTTGTGTTCTATTGTGGGGGGGATGTGGTGGGGGAGGAAGTATCACAGAAAATGTCCCAATTGTCTTTAAAATGGATCAATCATTAGGCACTGTGTATTAATTTTTAAAGCCTTTTAATTTCAAAGAGTGTCAAATGAAACTACAAGGATTGATTCTTCATAACAGGATATATTAAAATTTGAAATAAATTCCCAAGATCATTTAATAGAATGCAATAAGAGAAAATATAAATTTTCTGTTGTTCAACCTACCTTATTAATAAACTAAAACTTCCTTGATGAATTTAGGTGTCAAAGATGACACATTTTAATATTCTGTGAAGCCCAACATCATCCTCTATGGTATTTCCTTTCATTTAGTGCATATTCACTTCATATCGATTGTGTACTACAGAATCTATTAAGTATTTTGCTTTAAAGAAGAGGTATTCTAAGAGAAGAAGAAAACAGGAGAAGACATTAAGGGGTGGTCTACATGCATAGCGATTATGGAACCAGTGTGATGCAAGTGGCAGTAATAGGATTTGGGACAAAATAAAATCAGGACGGTCTTCCCATAGATTTGATACCTAAGGTGAGACCTAATGCATAAGAAACTAGCAAGGAAGAGAAACAAGTGTTTTGCAACAGAAAGAACAATGTGAAAAATACCGAGGAGCTATTGGTACCCCAGGGCAGATAGGAACTGGGCATGATTTAATCAGGCTGTACTGTAGAAAATGAAATATATAGTGTTGGAACCACAGCTGGCACAGAATTGACTCTTGGTCAAAAGTGTTGACAGGTGGAGTGCCAGGAGATGAGTCTGGAGTGAAGGCAGGACCACGATTATCTGTGCAAGCTAAGAAGGTTGGATTTTATCCAAAAGGCAGGGCAGGATGCTATAATTGATCTGACTTGATAATATTTGGGTCTTGGAGAATCCATTGTGACAGAAATGAACCAGAGAAGAACAAATCAAATGCTGAGCTAGGGGAGAAGTTGACAGAATGTTGCATTCCATAGGAAAGGAATGTTGAGTAGCTGATCCACTGAGAGAACAACAGGGATGGACAGAGTGATACCATTGGAGCGTCTTCTAGGTCATCCATAATTTTCTTTGTTGCTATTTTGTTGAGCAAACAAAAATTCTAAGAAACTATTTGAGTTGCCTAGCTTTAAATAGTTTGGAAAATATATCCATAGAAAGTTTTAATCTATCAATTTATTCAGCACTCCTGAAGAACAATGAAGAAATGAAAACTAATTACTATTGCAACCCCCTAGCATGCAAGCAACACTCACCCGCTCTACAGCCAGGTTGTATTCATGATAACTGTAATTCCTACTGATCATCTAATTAGTCCCACAGAGATCTAAGTCTTGAAAATGCAAATATTACACCTTTTGTTGCAGGGTTAATTTGTATTTACTATCCACAATTTAGTAAATGATTTTCTGTTTGCACCATGAATATGTATGGCTTGTTTTCAGCAAGGCAGCAAAGCTTTGCTTTCCTCCATGTTCTAGTTGGAGTGGACTGACTTGAGGAAACAGCCTGCTAATTCAGTCAGGGTGAATTATAAGCAGCAGATTTAGAGAGAATCGGTAGACCGAGAACATGTGCACTTTAGGCAGTATGCTCCCCATCAGACATTTCCAAGAGATCATTTCATTTTTAATAGATGCAAGCTGAGGGATAGTGCGGTGTTTACCTTCCCATAGTCACAGGATCATATCATCTGAAGTAAGGTTTACTCTTTAGTGGGTACTTAGCAGTCTGAATTCAGTCTCTAATTTATTCTGCTTTAATTTTCCTTTGTTTTCAATGTGTCCTACGGAATCTTTCAGGAAAGAAATAAAGATAAATGCATTATAATTGCTCACGAATTGTTATTTAATACAATGGGCTAACTTTATTGGTGGAAATTAGAGGTCTCTGGAGATGATATGAGGTGACAACAAAATGCTCAGTAACTTTGGAGAGAGAGAGAGAGAGAGAGAGAGAGAGAGAGAGAGAGAGAGAGAGAGAGAGAGAGATTCAACTGAAAACCCAAAGCTTTGTCCACTGCTCACAGTATCTCTTGCTAATTTGTAAAGGTAATTTCAATTTTCTAATAAAAATCAAATGTTACAGGGGACAAGGAATAAAAATCCACGAAGATGATCAGTGTGTGCAGCTTCAAGTCAACTGCTGTGAACCTGACAAGTTTTTAGTTCCTGAGACTTTATTTCTACCGGAGATTATTGGAAGCAAAGGAAATTGCTAAATAGAGAAACACATCTAGAAGAAAACAAAAACAAAAACAAAAAAACCCAGCAAAGCTTGTTTTTACCATTTTAAACTAAATTATCCCTATTATAAGATCTGTATTAGAAGACATTGTGATATTTAATATTTTCTTAGAAAAAAACTTTAAATTGGTGACAAATTATAATAGTAAATGTGACCCTCCCATTTGTTTCTACCCTACTACCTGAACTGGTCTCCCTCAGATGTCCTCAGAGCTTCTCTTCTCTCGTGCTTCAGCTCTTTGCTGGTGGCCTTTCTCTGTGATGCTTTCCCAGACAGACTCATGAGATTACATGCATCTCAACCCATTCTATAAAAGACTGTACGCAACTTCTCCCAAAATTGTATATATCCTCACCCAGTACATGCAAGATTACAAGTGCGTACACACACACACACACACACACACACACACACACACACACACACACACCACACACACAAACACACACACACACACGGCATTTTTTATGTTCTCTGTTCTTCAGTAGAACAGGCAATGAAGCTACATATTGTACATGTTGTATGTATACTAGAATGAAAGGCAAGTAACAGTTTTGGGCCATTTTACATAAGGTTCATATCTCTGGTAAATGGAGTGATACCTGGTTCATAGTAAGTGCTCAGTGAGCTTTGACTAAGTGAAGACATTTAGTGACAATATGCTTTCAACTGTAATAAAATGTAAGAGATCTTAATTTTTTCCCTCTTTGTAAGAGAAAATTATAAAAGGCAGTGTAGTTTTGCTCTTATACTCCAGATTTGAAGTAAGATAACAGCATTTTAATCTATGTCTAAAAGCTAAATTTATTTCTGCTATGGATCACTAGAAATAATAAAATTTTCATATTTTAAGCCCAATCAATAGAAGAATATATTGCTGTACTTGAGTAGCTTGATCCTGGAAACCTGATGAGGTGATTACTGAATTAAAAAAAATTAAAATGGACAGACACACATACAGAAAAAGATGGGATCAATTTAGCTATACTCTCTGATGGAGGGTACTAATTGCACAATAACCCAGAACCTAATCTATGTACATTACACGGGGAAAGAGTTGGTTAACCACAGTTGGAGGAGACTGTGGGTGAGCAGTCTTGAGCTATGAACATTTGGGTAGAGGAAGCTGAAGTTGCCAGTTTTTGTACACTGATAAATCATTTGCAATCATTTGTACACCCGGTCAATACTTGCAGTAGGATCACAAGAAGCCTTTGCCATCCCTCTGATCCTGACCCTGGAATGAAGGCTTTGCCATTCCCATGAGCTTGAAGCACTGAGTCCTTGACATGTTTGTATCCATGCCACCCAAGGATTACATTTGCTCTTCGCACATTCACTGAAGGCTTCCACTGTTCCAATAAAATTCAAATGTGATATTTTTATTTTCGTGGCTGGATAATAAGTATACTGGTATGGCCTCAGACTCACCATGTAGCTGAGCATGACTTTGGATTTCTTATCATCTTGCCTTTACCTTTTTGGTATTGGATCTCAGGCATGCTCCACCACATCCGGTCTGTCAGGTGCTCAGAATTGAGCCTAGGTTTTCTGAATATACTAGGCAAGCACTTCAACCACTGAGCTGTATCTCTGGCATTTAAATGTGACTTCTGACTATAAAGTTTACCTGAAACTCTTTAAAGAATATGTGTCCATGCACATGCTTAAGTACACTTGCTTGCAGGTGCATAAAAATGTTTATGCATGTGATATGTGCGTGGAGGCTAAATGAGGTATTTCTTGATCATTCTCCACTTTAGTTTATAGACACACAGTCTATCATTGAACTAGGACCTCTGAGCAGAATTTCCTGGGGGTCCTACTATCACTGCCTCCCCTCACAGAAGTGAAAAATGCACACTGCAACCAGATTTTACATAGGTGCTGGGATGATATTCTGCCTCTGATTCTTAAAATGCAAGCACTTCAGTGACTGCTCTGTTTTCTCATCTCTTAGCTGACATTCTTTGTTAATAGTGTTGGGAATTAACATTCTGTCCCATGATTTCAGTTTGAGCAACAAAACTGTGTGGTATTTTACCACACGAAAAGAAAGGATTCTCTGGTACTAATATTATGATTTCAGGTTTTGTGGAGGAAAAAATACATCAAAATAATCAGAAATTACAAAGAAAGCTAACAGATAATTTATTATTTATTGTTTATTTGGCTAGGTTGAGGCTTAAGTAAGATAACATGGTTGGAATAATATTTATAGCAGTTACAAAGGCCTTTTAACATCTTCATGGTTGGGTTAGCTCATGACATTAGAGAAAGATCCACAAAATGATTGACAAGAAAAATCAGATAGCGCGCATTTAAGGAAACTGCAAGTGGTATTCCGTCATCCACACGGTACACTCCACCTCATCTCCCCAATAGTGATCCCTGTAGGTGAGGAGAAGTAGAAACAGATGATTCATGTTCTCCTGGCAAGACATGCTATAGAGAGCTGTCTTCTGGGCAATGAAGAATGAACGTCCGCCTGTCATCTGACCTCTCTGTTAAAATAACACACATGATATATAAATATGTGTGAATTGAGATGGGTAACTGTGTATAGGCATATATATATATATGTATTCATCCCTATACATCACGTTTTTAAAATGATTTTATAACTTTCTTTTCTATGTTATTTTCTTCTCTTGAAAATCCTAATGCCATAGATTGAAGCACAATAACATTTCAGATGTTTGGAATGAAGCCAGACAAATACCTAACAACAACAAGGATTGTCCTGACTGTGTTCTGTTCCCAACTCAAATATACAGTTTACAAGGACGATTTGTAGTGTGTCAGAGCCGGTGACAAGTAAGTCAGTGCTGCCCTCCTTTTTTACAAGACAGAATCTCAAAGCAGACATCCTGTCCTGATCTTTTACAATCTTCCCACACGCATTCCATGGTGTTCCCAGGCTTCAGCCATAGGGGTTGTGTTATAAATGTATTTATTTGAGAATCTGACTTTCAAATAAGACAGTTTTTATTGTAGTTAAAGATCATTGGAGAATAGTAGTTTTCTATCTTATTTCTATTTTGTTAAATGTTAGCCATTTGTTAACATTGCTTTCAACAAATTTTTTCATCTTTTCAATTAAAATGTATGATTATTTCATATATATGTACACATATAATCTTTATAACTTTATCAGATAGTTTCCTAATATATAAATTCACTGTGCTTATTATGATATATTTTAATGGGATCAATTATATCTTTCTACGAAAGTACTTCTTTAAAATGCGAATATTGGATAAAGAGCTGTAGAACTCTATTAGAGCCAGTCAGGTGGTGAACACCTTCAAGGCCAGCAGAGGCAGGCAGATCTTTGTGACACAGAGGCCAGCCTGGTCTCCAGAGCTGGTTCCCATGCAGCCATCACTGTCACACAGAGAAATGATGCAGTCACTGCGTACATCTCCATTTCATTCCTAGTCTTAGATATGCAGCTCATCTGTAGCTTACCAAATTGTTGTGAATCTCCAAAACCAAATATTAAGGCATAGATGGAGACCCACATAGTTAAAGCAATATTATGTCATTTACTTTTGGCACTGTCTAGTTTCATATGTACTCTTTTTGATATATTTATTCTGTGACTTGAGGTTTCTGTCCCTCATTATTTTCTACCATATTTATTGAGATCTTTACCTAAGTTTATGTTTATTGTTTCATTACCCATACTTCCTATAAAATACCTACCATATCTAAAACCACATATAATTGCGTCTTTCAGTAAATGTAGCAGGAAATAAGTAATATCATATAACAGAAATCAATACACACTTCAAAAGGTAGCATAAATACTTGTGAAAAAAATTTTAAATTAATCACTTATTTTCAACTCTAACACTTGATGCAACTCAGGACAATGTTGCTTTACTTGCAGATTCTGAATGCAGAGCATTTATTATTTCATAATAAAAGTATTTTATATTTTTTTTCAAGACATGGTTTCTCTGTAGCTTTTAAGCACTTTCCTGGAACTCACTCTGTAAACCAGGCTGGCCTTGAACTCACAGAATTCAGCCTGTCTCTGCCTCCTCAGTGCTGGGACTAAAGGCTTGTGCCACCACCGCTCGGCAAATATTTTACTCTCAACTTAAACTGTGCTTTCCTAAACTCAATATAGATCATAATTATAATTTTTGTTTCTATCCAGAGTTGTTTCCATAAACATATGAACTATATACTAATATTATTTTCCAGCACCTTTCTCCACTTTCATTTAAGCACAAAATTAGAAGTAAACATATATTCAGATCTACCTTTTAAATGAAGAACATTCTTTATCAGAAGGAAATGTATTTTGTGGTATTTTTTTAAAACTGATTTAGCAAAATTTAAGCTGAGTACTAGGTATCCTAAAATTGTTAAATACATGTAGCCTATTATTTACACATATGCTTGAATGAACTGTCATGAACTGTACTTTTAATTTGCTTTATCTAAAAACAATGTTCTAAATAATAAACAGACTACATTATTTTGCAAATAGAATTTATAGACAAGAACAAGAAAGATCTAGTCTACAGTTATTCAAATGAAGACAAATTTTAATTGATGTACCAAAGAGCCTTAATTCATCATTTTAGATGACAGATGAAAAGCTATGTGATGAAGTTAAATTATTTATCAAAGAGGAACAAGGAAATCATTGACCTTGAAAAAGTAACCAAACCATTATTAGTGATGATGGAGAAATGAAAATACCATACTTTTTTATGATTTATATTGTGTTCCTGGGTCAAAATCAGCCAAAAGAGTACTGGACAGGTGAGAGAGATGGTGTCCACTCAGTGGCCTTGTTTGATATCTAGACAATTTCATCAGAGTATTTATATCCATACTTAAACGCACATACTTTGTCTGTCAATTGAATAATCTGAAATTGGCTGAGAAGCCCAGGACATTTTTTATTTCTATTTCTTCGTCCTGAAAATTTCTCTACTTGAATTATTTTCAGTTTTCACCTTCCTAAATTCCCTGAGCATGAATGTCACTTCCTTAAAATTTCATTTTTTTTCACTAATTAAATATTACACTTTCCGTTAAATCAGCTATATCCTTTCCACAAGGGTATCATGTTTTGCTTTGCAAACTCTTTGGAATACAGGGACATCTCCTCGACTGTGCTTTGTGCATGGAGGCCAAGTGTCTGGTGACATAGTCCTAAAATCTTAGAATTACTGCAATTTGGGTTTTCATCTTTGTTATTAAAATTTTACTTTTCATTTTACATACCTACCCGGAGTTCCTCCTCCCTCCACTTCTCCTGCCTTTCACCTTCCCCTTTCCCATCCCCCAGCTACTCTTCAGAGGGAGTAAAACCTTCCCTGGGGAGTCAACAAGGTCTGAAGTACCACCTTCAGGCAAGATTAAACCCTTCCCCCAGTTCCCACCTGTATCAAGTTTGAGCAAGGTATCTCACTATAGCAAATGGGTTCCAAAAAGGCAGTTCATATACCTGGGATAGGTTCTTGTGCCTCTGCCAGTCCCCTGCTCGTGGATTGGGAGGATCAACATAGTAAAAATGGCAATTCTACCAAAACTAATCTATAGATTCAATGCAATCCCAATCAAGGTCCCATTAAAATTCTTCACAGAGATTGAGAGGACAATAATCAACTTTATATGGAAAAACAAGAAACCCAGGATAGCCAAAAAAATCTTATACAATAAAGGTACTTCTGGAGGCATTACCATCCCTGACTTCAAACTCTATTACAGAGCTACAGTATTGAAAACAGCTTGGTATTGGCATAAAAACAGAGAAGTTGACCAATGGAATCGTATAGAAGACCCGGATCTTAAACCACAAACCTACGAACACCTGATTTTTGATAAAGGAGCCAAAAGTACACAATGGAAGAAAGAGGGCATCTTCAACAAATGGTGCTGGCATAACTGGATGTCAACCTGTAGAAGAATGAAAGTAGATCCATATCTATCACCATGCACAAAACTCAAGTCCAAATGGATTAAAGACCTCAATATTAATCTGAACACATTGAGCTTGATAGAGGAGAAAGTGGGAAGTACTCTACAACAAATGGGCACAGGGAACCGTTTCCTAAGCATAACCCCAGCTGCACAGACATTAAGGACAACATTGAATAAATGGGACCTCCTGAAGTTGAGCAGCTTCTGTAAAGCAAAGGACATTGTCACTAAGACACAAAGGCAGCCTACTGACTGGGAAAAGATCTTCACCAACCCTGCAACTGACAAAGGTCTGATCTCTAAAATATATAAGGAACTCAAGAGACTAGACGGTAAAATGCCAATTAACCCAATTAAAAAATGGGGCACTGAACTGAACAGAGAATTCTCAACAGAAGAAGTTCAAATGGCCAAAAGACACTTAAGGTCATGTTCAACCTCCCTAGCTATCAGGGAAATGCAAATCAAAACAACTTTGAGATATCATCTTACACCTGTCAGATTGGCTAAAATCCAAAACACCAATGATAGCCTTTGCTGGAGAGGTTGTGGGGTAAGGGGTACACTCATCTATTGCTGGTGGGAATGCACACTTGTGCAACCACTTTGGAAAGCAGTGTGGCGGTTTCTCAGGAAATTCGGGATCAACCTACCCCAGGACCCAGCAATTCCACTATTGGGAATCTACCCAAGAGATGCCCAATCATACTACAAAAGCATATGCTCATCTATGTTCATAGCAGCATTATTTGTAATAGCCAGACCCTGGAGACAACCTAGATGCCCTTCAGTGGAAGAATGGATGAAGAAACTGTGGAATATATACATGCTAGAATACTACTCAGCGGTAAAAAACAATGACATCTTGAATTTTGCAGGCAAATGGATGGAAATAGAAAACACTATTCTGAGTGAGGTAACCCAGACCCAAAAAGATGAACATGGGATGTACTCACTCATAATCGGTTTCTAGCCATAATTAAAGGACATCGAGCCTATAAATTTGGGATCCTTGAGAAGATAATAAGAAGGTGAACTCCCAAAAAAAGATATAGTAATCCTCCTGGATATTGGAAGTAGACACGATCGCCAGGCAAAATTGGGAACTTGAGGGTTGGGCGAGACTGGGCCAAGAGAAGATGGGGAGAGAAAAGTGTGAAGGGGAGAATGGGGGGAGCTCGGAGGAATGGGATGCTTGGGATACAGGAAGGGTGGATATGGGAGCAGGGAAGCATATATCTTAATTTAAGGAGCCACCTGAGGGTTGTCAAGAACTTGACCCTAGAGGGGTTCCCGGGTTTCCAGGGAGACGCCCCCAGTTAGTTCCTTGGGCAGCTGAGGAGAGGGAGCCTGAAAAGGCCAGTTCCTATAGCCATACTGATGAATTTCTTGCATATCACCATAGAACCTCCACCTGATGATAGATGAAGAAAATGACAGAGCTCCACATTGGAGCACCGGACTGAGCTCCCAAGGTCCTGATGAGGAGCAGAAGGAGAGAGAACATGAGAAAGAAAGTCAGGACCGTGAGGGAACCTCCATCTGGCGATAGATGGGGAAAATGACTGAGCCCCACATTGGAGCACTGGACTGAGCTCCCAAGGTCCTGATGAGGAGCAGAAGGAGAGAGAACATGAGGGAGAAAGTCAGGAACGTGAGGGGTGCGTTCACTCATGGAGATGGTGGGACAGAACTAATGGGAGATCACCAACTCCAGTTGGAATGGGACTGATGGATCATGCGACCAAACCCGTCTCTCTGAATGTGTCCAACAGCGGGGGCTGACTAAGAAGCAAAGGACAATGGCGCTGGGCTCTGATTCTTCTGCATGGACGGGCTCTGTGGGAGCCTTCTCAGCTTGGTCGATTACCTTCCTGGACCTGGGGGGAGTTGGGAGGACCTTGGTCTTAGCATAGAGTAGGGAACCCTGATGGTTCCTTGGCCTTGAGAGGGAGGGAGGGGAGGTATGGGTGGAGGGAAGGGGAGGGAAGGGGGAGAAGGAGGGGAGGGAAGGGGGAGGAGGAGGGGAGGGAGGGGGAGGAAGAGGGGAGGGAAGGGGGAGAAGGAGAGAAGGGAAGGGGGAGGAGGAGGGGAGGGAGGGGGAGGAGGAGGGGAGGAGATGGAAATTTTTAAATATAAAAAAATAAACCATGAAAAAAAAAAAGAATAATAGGGATAGAAGAAAGAGAAGAATTCCAGCTCCAAGGCACAGAAAATATATTCAACAAAATCATAGAATAAAACTTTCAGATGGACTAGAAAAACAAAAACAAAAACCCATCTTTTCACCCTATAATAATCAAAACAATTTTAAGAGCTGCAAAGGAAAAAGGCCAAGTAACATATAAAGGCAGAATCAAAATTATATGTGATTTCTCAATGGAAACTCTGAGAATCAGAAGGTCCTGGACAGATGTTATGGAAACATTAAGAAACCACAGATGCCAGCCCAGACTTATATACCCAGCAAAGCTCTCAGTCACCGTAAATGGAGAAAACAAGACATTCCATGGCAAAACCAGATTTAAACAATTCCTATCCAAAAATCCGGTCCTACAGAAAGTACTAGAAGGAAAACTACAACCCAAGGGAATTAGCTCCACCCACAAAAACACAGGCAACAGATAACCTCACACCAGCAAACCTCAAAGAAGGGAAATACACGAACACTGCCACCACCACCAAACAACTAAATATAACAGGAATTAACAATAATTAGTCATTAATATCTCAGTATCCGTGGTCTCAAGTCACCTATCAAAAGATACATATTTTTGTATCAGAGTGGATACAAAAATAGGATCCATCCTTTCACTGCCTACAAAAAAAAAAACATACCTTTTTAAAATTGATTTTTACTGTGCTCTACATTTTTCTCTACCTTAACCTCAAAGATTGACAGTACCTCAGAGTAAAAGTTTGGAAAAGGATTTTCCAAGCAAATGGACCTAAGGAACAAGTGGTATAGCCATTCCAATACCCAATAAAATAGACTTCACACTAAAATTAATCAAAAGAGATAGAAAAGTCATTTCATATTTCTCACAGGGAAAGTCCATCAAGAGGAAGTTTCAATTCTAAACATCTATGCCCCAAATGCAAGGGCAACCACCTTTGTAAAAGAAATATCACTAAAGCTTAAACCAATCACACATTAAACCCCATACACTAATAGTGGGAGAATTCAACACCTAATACTTATCGCGGGACAGGTCTGCCGGACAGAAACTAAACAGAGAAATAAGGGGACTAGCAGATGTCATAACTCAAATGGACTTAACCAACATATATAGAATATTTCATACAAACATAAAAGAGTTTTCATCTTAACTTTTTACCTTTTAGACTAGGATACCTTGAATGATGATCTAGCTATAGAGTGTCAGCTCACATATCTGCATTAATGCTTCCATTCTGCTTTACCAGCAGAAAGTGTAGGCCACATCAATTGGCAAGTAACGTAATATGCATATCCACATTATTTCAAACAGGGGATGTTCATGAGTAAAATCAAGTCTGAGTATCACAGAATATGAGCTCCCCAGATAACATCATGATATCAGTATTACCCATAAAGAGCGAATGAATGTTGGGGGACATTTTTCATCTTTTATGTATGAATTATCCATGCTTTGTTGACAAAACATTTAGTAGCAACTGTTTTACTTTTCCATATTTTTGCTTGAGGTGCTCTGTTATGCTAATTGTCCCATCAAAATAAGGAACAATTTCATTGTTAATAGGAAAATTAAGTGATAATGATAGAGATAAAAATGGTACCTCATTGTGTCAATTTCAAAAGAGTGAATTCAACAACACACAAAATATAAAATACACAAAAATGTCTACTATTGAATGTAATACAAAAAATGTTTCAGTAAATTAGCATAGTACGTGTTAGAAAACTAATCTATGTTGTAAAAGTAATGTTTTTATATTTAACTTTCCTGGCTGTCTTATACATTTTAAGTGTGCAGTGCACTGTTACAGTTTTATCAGTTTTCTTTTTTCTTGTTTATGTTTTTATTGATTTTTTGAGAGTTTATTGCAACTCATCATGATCATATTCACCCTCAATCTTTTTCCTTTAACTCCATTTTTGAACCAGTGCCTCTCTGTGTAGCCCAAACTGCTCTCAAACTTGCTGACTCTCTCTGCTAAGCTGGCTTTAAAATAATAGTTTTCTTGCCTGCTGAGTGCTGGGATTACAGGCATGCAGTAATAAAGCAAGATTATTTTTAAAATTAATTCTTTCATTGAACACTTATCAACTGCCTTGTTATAAAAATTAGAAGTCTACTTATGACAAATGTTACTATTAAGAGCACATAATTAAGAACAGTTTGCATAGACTTTCAGCACATATGTGTGTGTGTTCTTGGCCTCACTTGGAATTTGTTCTTAAGATGGAGGCTGATATTAAAGAGTTTCAGTATAGCAATTTCATAGTGTATGAGATAGCAATTATTGATCGAAGAAAAACAAAATCTTGACAAAGGATGAGGTGGTAGAGAGGGTTGTAATTTCAATAACATGTAAAACAAGTGAAATTTTATGGAGGGTTTGAAGAAGGCATGGGATTCTCTGTGTGGATAATCAGACAAGGAATTCTGACCAAGGGAAATAATGGGTACAAACTCAAGAGGCCAGTGCAGATTTGGTGGGGATCGGGTCCTTGTACCCAGAAAGACCTATACAAGGAACAGAACTAAGGGAGGTGGGCTATATCATATGATACTGCAGAGACGGGTTAGAAATATAAAACAGGAGCACAAGATCATATAACCCTGTAAATCACATGGAGTGTTTTACCTTTTCTGCCAGGTCCAGTGGGAGCCATCTGATAGACTGCAGCATATACATGTTTTATGATTTATGTCTACCCAGAACTCTTCCAAATACTATTTAGAATAGACTTAAAGGTGTCAAGTTGAGAAGATATTACAGGTGGGATGTACCAGCGACCCCCACCACCTAGGATGAGAGCCATAGGGGTAGTAGGAAAGACTTGCGTTTGGATATGTTATGTCAATATAGCCTATATGCTTTGCTGATGGCCTAAATGTAGATAGGAACAGACTAGAGGTAGGGTAACTTTAGTTTCGTTTTTATCTGAAACATTATAACTCAAAAAAAAAAAAAAAACCTAAAACATTGTAGCCCCTGTAGCTCAGGGGTAATAACTAAAATAGGAAAAGTTCATAAAAGAGCAAGCTTAGACATGGATCTGAAAATAACGAGATAAGGTTACGTACAGAAGATTTAAGAAGTATCATTGGGGGAGGGGAGTGGTGGGAGGGAGAAGGAAATGGGAGGTGGGGAGGAGGTGGAAATTTTTAATAATAATAAAAAATCTATAAAATAAATAAATAAATAAATAAATAAATAAATAAATAAATAAACTAGCCAGCACAGTTCCCAACAAAAACTTCTAAAGAACCCCAACTAAACTTAATAAAAAAAATAACAATAGTTAAAAAAAGAAGTATCATCAGTATCCACTGGACTGATAAACATCTTAGTTTTGGTTTGCACCAAATGTACAAGTATATCAGTTTTGCCTTGTGTGTGAATTAAGTTACACTCTGAAGACTATACTATATAAACTCTATTTATTTAGACCTTAATTTTCTTGTATAAAGCAAACCTTAATTGATTATAATAAATTTATATTTGATTACAAAAATATAGTGGGAGACAGCAAGCAAAACATAATTTCAGTTCCAGTAACAGTGAAAAGGCTTTGTATCAGGCCCTTCCTAGGTATTTAACTTTACATGAGTTCTGGGTTTATGTGCTTTTCTTATTCATTTCAAATGATGTACATAGTGAAATCTAGATTTGAGGATGTAAGAAGAGTTAACATCTATAAAATATGAAATTTAAATATGATCAGGAAACAACAAATACTCCAAAGAAATGTGACTTCTTGGTGTTGAAGCATCTTCTTAAACTGTGAAACAAATCAAGATCCAACAGGAATGAAACACTGAAAAATATCAGCTGTAAGAGTAGGACTAAGGACCAGAAAAACTGAAAAAAAAAAAACAAAAAAAACCAACTAAAGCAAATGTTTGGAACAGTGAGCCAGAAAAATCATGCTGCAAGGGGAATGAATCAAAGCCAAATATTTGAGCATGCAATGACAGCCAAAGGGGACCTTTACTGGACAGGGGTAGCAGTTTATGTTCATTGAAGAATATGTTAGGCTTGGAAATGTTACAAGAGGTAAAAAGATGCTCTGTTATCAGAGAGCAATTCTTCATTCCAGTAGTGAGTGAATATCTCTTTAAGTATCAGAACAAAAACCACCACTTAGGAAATCATTTTAGCATAATATGTTAGTACTCAGTCATATAATTAGAAATAAAACATAGGCTTAATAAATTTTCTGTTCTCTCATAATTTCACAATCTCTACATAGATTATTAAAGCTTTGCATATAAAATAGAAACAAGAAAACTACTTAGATTTTAAATATTTATATACACACACATGTACAGTGGTGTTATCTCCAAAGTATTCTACCTCCTAAGGGGAAGTAGAGAAACAAAGCCTATATTTTCACCAACCATTTGAAGATAAGTGCTCAGGTTCTCAGCATCTTCTCTGGGAAAACTGATGACTCCTTGAAACACTGAGGAGAAAAAAAAATGTATGTTTGATTGTGAACTCTTCATTACAGGGGAAGGATGTGGCTCTTGTTGACTTTTAACAAAGAAGGTCCGGGCAGACCCATGGGAAAGCAGGAAGCAAGTTTCTTCATTTACTATTCCTCTTAGGTGCTGGCCTACAGGGTGAACTCTGAAAAGTCACATGGATTGCAATCAAGTTACCCTCTTCAGAGTCACCTAATTAGCTCTTTACATCAATGAACTTCTCAATTCACTATTGATGGGTTGGTCTATACCCTGCTGTGGTTTCTCAGCAGCCCATCAAATTAAAAATGTCAGCATGTTCTCTGGAGGATGATGGACAATAAAGTCAGCCCAATCCAAGGCAAATAGAGCAATGGAATGTTCCATAGTGAAGCAATGCTAAGATGCTTCAGAGCTCATAAGCACAATTATACAGGCGAATCTTCGTAGCGACGCACAACCAAGTTATACTCTAGCTATACTGCTTTTTTTTTATGGTGCTATCAGAGAATTATGGAGAAAGAGTATAGAGTATAAATATTCGTGAAAATACTTCAAAAAATAAATATTTATCACTTAGAAGCTCTATTACACTTTAGATTTGTAATTCACCCTTATGATCATAATTTTCAGCCATCCTCATGTCAACCATGCACTCATTAGGCACTGAATAAAATACCATTGTATTTAAAGTGCTTATTTAAAATGAAATATACTAGTTAGATTATACTACAATGGGATTATTTCTCCTAAATCAGTTTTATTTACAAATAACATGTGCAATGTAGAAATCTAAACTGGAGTCTATATACTTTTTATGTGTTATGACTTACCTCCAGAGTTCTTAAAAATTATTCATATTTTTTAAGGTCTGTCTTCCTTGCTGGACTCTCATAGGGTGGAAGCTACAGCCATCACTGCTATTTTGTACCACTCCTTACCTGGCATTTACTTTTCTTGTTTATGTGACAAAATATGACAAAGGCAACTTAAGGTGGAAAGAGTGTTATGACTCATGTTTTGAGAAAGGATACAGGTCACTGTGGAGATAAAGTCACAGCTCGAGATCAGGAGGAGGTGGGTCATATCCTGTCTGCATTTAGGAAGTCTAGGGCCATTTCCTCTGTGCCCCACCTCTGAAAGGGCCCACAAATTATCCAAATAGGGCTAACAGCTTGAGAACCAAGTACTCAAACACATAATGCCCTGAAGAACATTTCAGAAATTCAAACAAAAATGCTCAGTGAATATTTGTTGAATAAATAGAATTATTTCACATGAAAATGTCAACTTCTTCACAAAACAGATATTCATTATACTCTTTCTCTCACAGAAATAAATGAAGAACCATATAGTTATCCTCCTGGATATTGGAAGTAGACAAGATTGCAGGACAAAAAATGGAAACTTGGGGGTGGGGTGGGATAGGGAATGGGGGGATGGGGAGAGAAAAGTGTGAAGAGGATGGGAAGAGCTTGGGGGAATAGGATGGTTGGGATATAGGAAGGGTGGATATGGGAACAAGGAATTATTTATCTTAATTAAGGGAGCCATTTTAGGGTTGGCAGAGACTTAACTCTAGAGGGGTTCCCAGGTGTCCAGGAAGACGCCCCCAGCTAGTTCCTTGGGCAGCTGGGGAGAGGGTGCCAGAAATGTCCAGATCCTATTGCCATACTCATGAATATCTTGCATATCACCATAGAACCTTCACCTGGCGTTGGACGGAGAAAATGACAGAGCCCCACATAGGAGCACCGGACTGAGCTCCCAAGGTCCTGATGAGGAGCAAAAGGAGGGAGATCATGAGCAAGGACCGTGATGAGTGCGTTACCCATTGAGACGGTGGAACAGATCTAACGGGAGACCACCAAGTCCAGTTGGAATGGGACTGATGGAACAGGGGACCAAACCGGACTCTCTGAATGTGGCTGACAGTGGAGGAGGACTGAGAAACCAAGGACAACGGCAATGAACATGAACTCTACAGCATGGACGGGCTCACTGTGAGCCTTGTCAGTTTGGTTGCTCACCTTCCTGGACTTAGGGGGAGTTGGGAGGACCTTGGACTTAACATAGTGAAGGGAACCCTGATGGCTCTTTGTCTTGGAGAGGGAGGAGTGGGGGTACGGGTGGAAGGGAGGGGAGGGAAGGGGGAGGAGGAGGGGAGAAGATGGAAATTTTTAATAAAAAAATGAAAAAAAATCCACTGCCAAAGTGAAGGAAGACTGGACAGAAAAGGAGAATGTTGGTGAAGGAATGATAAAATTGGGATTTAATGACTTTTCTTTATCCCTTCTATACTATACACCTCGAGCTGTGAAAGCCAGTGTTGTACAGACACCAACAGGTACAAATGAATCCCAAAGGCTAGGGAAGTGTTCAGTTTCCCTAATCCTGGAGACTGCAAAGCAAGATAGAAAATTCTTAACCAGCAAGGACTAGTTTTGCAGCACAAATATATCAGTGATCTCACCCCATCCCCTCAGTAAAGGTTGAATAAAGAACCTTGCTTTCTACTCTTGTCAGACTCTAATGAGCCTCACAAACCTCCTGCTGTGATGGTGTCAGCGAAGTCTAAGAGGGCAGCTGGAAGTTTCACGCCCACTGGGCAGTAATGAGGATACTGGTGATGTTTAGGGAGACCTGGTAGGGAACCTAGATGTTCAAACTCCCACTCAGCAGCACTGTTGTGCTGCTCTACTTCCTGGTGAGTAGACACCAGAAAAGACCAAGGAGAGAATAAGGGCTTTCATAATCATCAGCAGCAAGGAGGTCATATGTCAGTTTCGTGAATTTAGGCTCCCTGGCAAACAGTCAATAGCGTTCTTGCATCTCTCCTGCAAGGAGTGCTTGTGAAGATCTGACAGAGAGCTGGAGGTCCCATCAAAGCTCCGGGAAATGAGTAGCATCTCTCTCTTGTTTTCAGAGGAGGCAGAAGGCAGACTTGAAACCCCATCTCCAGCTGGGAGTGTGTATGTACTGCCCAGCCCCTCCTACCCTCCAACTCCCCATTACCAGAGGATTTTGTGGTCAGAGGAGTCCTGTTAATATCAATGTTCAAGTGAGAACCAGAGCCTCCTAAGGTAATGCTAAAATGTCCACGTAAAAAAGAAGAAAGAAAAATCACTAGTAGAAAGAAGAAGAAAAAAAAAGCAAAGAAACAGACTACAAATAAACAAAACCAGCAGGAAGTTTTAAATCAAGCATCAGAAAAAAAATGTTTTAATGAATAGTTATAAACACGTTAGAAACAGAAAAGGAGAAAAGTACTGTAACAAGTAGTAGATACAAGAAAAATAAAAAAAAAGAACTTGAAAATATGGCAAGCAAAATAAAAAATTTGGGGAGCATTCTGGGCATCACTATGGAAAGATCAAAGGAATGAAATGTTGGACTTTAAGAGAATAACAGCAAACTTCTTATCCTCTCCTGTGATGATCATTGAGCCTTGGAAAAAGTAGCACTATGTAATCTGTATTTACAAGCCTAGGAAGAAAAGTCATAGAGTCAGAATAGTTGAGGCAGAAATCCAATTTATAACTTATAATACTCAAGTAGATTAATCCTTTCAAAAACTGACAATTGAAAGTAAATTTCTGAAGTTGGTAAATGTCTATCAAGTCATATATTTAACATGGCACCTTGTTGTGAAAAACTAAGCATTATAAGATAAAAAGAAAGGAAGAGATACATTTTAAATCCCTGCACTCTACAAAGCCCAGAAGACTTCAGTAATTAAAATGAAACTAAGGAAAGAAATTAAATAAATATCAGTAAGAAAGAATGATACTCCTCTGCCTGTGTTTGAAGATGTTAAAATTATCTACATGAAAAATTCTATAAAATCCACAAAAATAAAAATGAAAAGAGAAAGCACTCGATCTTTTAACTAAGTTTATCATAATCACAGAATGTAAGAGAAGCATGAGCAATCGATTTTCCCTTTTTCTTTTGTCACTTAATCTCCCAACATGTACACACATATATGTATTAATTAACATAGATATAACACTGCAATAAATTATGCCATTTCTACCATGTTTAAAAAACGTATCTTTAGTCTAAACATAATAAAACATTGTTGTATGTGCTAAAAACTGCAAAACACTGATTAAAAAGCTATGAAAATACAGATACATACTATATATGGTTTAAAAGACACCCATAGGAATGACAACAATATGATATAGACATGAAGAGAGTCTCCTGTCAAAGTAACAATAATAAATTTCATGTGCAAAAAGACCAGGTCATTCCACACTTTATACTGAGAGTCAAAGAAACTGCAATTATTAAATGGACCTAAGAAAAGGTGATTGAACTGGAAAGAACTATTATACCCTCTCCCAAAGCATTATGTATAGCTGCTATCAAGGTTCTGTGGTATTGACAGAGGTTAGACATATTGATCAATGAAACATATTAGAAACCCAGGAATAGATCTACAGAGACATGCCATATTAACTTTTGACAAGAGTCCAGTGTCAGTCTAATAGAGGAAAGATAGCCTTTTCAAGATAGAGTTGGAGCAACTGAGTATTAGGGGAAACAAAAAGCAGAAAACAAAATATGACTGATTAGACAAAAGACTTGCATCTTATACAAATATTAAACCACTTAAATTGCATACTTAGCTAAAAAAAAAAACATGAATTTTAAAAGTCCTTGAAAGAATAGTGGAAAATCTTTCAGACCAAGCAAATCATCCTTAGAGTAATATTGAAAAGTTTCATAAAAGAAATAAATATTCCATTAAAAAGTATTTATGTATTATACTTAAACACATGAAACAATATCAATAAGCACTACCCAGATGGGACATGAGAAATGAAAATCCAGTGATGTATTACTGATATATTATTGATATATGGAATATACATATATATACCCACACATATATGCATATACATATAATCAGTATAGTTCAAGTAAAACTCTGTCATTTGTCTTTAGTGGTAGGAATATAATACCTAGATCATACACACACTATAGTGGGAATGTAGACACTAGATGACGCATACGTAGTTGTGCTAATTTAGAAACTTGATCATTCATACATGGTGGTAGAGTGTTAGAAACTAGATTAATCATGCAAGTTGATGTGAAGGTGAATGTCCCTCATACATGGTAGTGGGAAAGTAAAAATTAGGTCATTAATAAATGGTGACAAATATTTCAGAAGCACTATCCTTAGCACGTAATAACTGCTCAACACACGTTGATCTGGTAAACCCCACCGAAGACTCCTCGTGTGGTTCTTTTGTGGAAAGTCTGGAAGGAAACATTGATTTCTGGTCTCACATACTTTTTGAAATCTCTTCCAGGTTTTTCTTTGAGTCTTCAGGTGTCTTGGACTTTTTGACATAAATTAAAATGTGTAAATTCATATTAATCTATTTAAAAATTTAAAATTCATGGGAACATTTGTGAATTTCCAATATTAGACTACAGTCCTGGTTATGCATTCAACCTAAACTACAGGTATATATGATGGTTTAATTAGGAATGGCTCCCATAGGTTCATATATTTAAGTGCTTACAGAGTGTTTTTAGTATTTGTTAAAGTAGATGTGTGTTGTTGGAGGGAGGGTTTCATTGGGGATGGGCTTTGAGGTTTCAAAAACCCAAGTCAGGCCCAAAGTCTCTCTTCCAGCTACCTGCAGAAGCAAACAAGAAACTCTCCTCTACTCTGCCAACACTAAGGTTGCCGGCATGAAGCCATGCTCCCTGCCATGATGTCAATAGACTGAACCTCTGAAACTGTCAACAAAAATCAGTTAAATGGTTTCATTTATAATAGTTTCTGTTGCCATGGTGTCTCTGCACAACAATAGAACACTGACTAAGAGAATACAAAGGAGCTTAATAACATTCCTTAGCGTGACAGAGGGCTACCATGTCAGGATGTGCTTAGGATTTAATACAGTGTTCCATGCACAATTGCTATTAGACACAAATTTTTAATGATTTTTTTGTAATGAAATTTTTACTTATAGTAGCACATTTTAATTTTATGTTAAATTATCAGTAATGGTAGCAATTGATTAATAATAGTGTAAAGGGAACATTAATATTTTTAAAGAAAAACAAAAACTACTAAGTTGTTCCTTAAACTTATATTTCCATCTCTCCATTATGTGTGGCATATGTGTTTTCCTTCTTTTCGTTTTGTTAATGCAAATTCCTAAGATGCATCTCAGACATTATTACATCATCATGAGGAGGATTTTTTTTCCCTTGCCAGGATAAATTTTATTTAGACTTTATTTAGAATTTTAATGCAGTTTTCCGATTCATACTCATGCAATTAAATGATTGATCTCTCTCTTTTCAATCAGGCTATGGACTGTCATAAAGTTGATTATCTAGAGTCTTTGCTGCATGCGCAAGACCTGGTAGATCTGCAGTACTTATGATGAGATAAATAAAAGTAGAGAAAAATAGAGCATTGAAAATGATCTTGTTTTAAATAGAGAAGACTCATGGGCAAATAATTGATTGTAAGAAGACTTCATAAATGAAAATTGTTAGAAGTAAGGTACAGAAACAGAAGGCACAGGCAAGAACAAAATAATGTCTTCTACCTATAAGGTAGACTGGAAGTAAGGAAGATTTTTTTGATGGCTATTGAAAAAAATCCAAGAGAAAACATAAGCTTTGACTCTAAAGAGCCATGCTTTTTCAATAAAATAAAACTTGGAAGTTCAACCATATTATTTCAATAAAATAAAATTTAGAAGTGCATGATCATTTTGATACAGCATAAGGGAGATTAGAACAGAGGGAAGTGGAGCAATCCAAGGCTATTAGTTTAAACTATGATGATGATTTAGTTTCCTTGGATAGAAAACTATAGAGATGAGTAAGTTTGAGATGTAAGGAGATGAGTTCAGTCAAATGTAAGTGGACTTGTGTGAAACTTGTATGATTTTACCCATCAGATATATGGAAGCATAGACCTACAGTTTAGAAAATTCATAGAAACTTTATTTATGGTAATGTTCTTATTGAAGCATGCTTTAAGTAAAGAAATTAGATGCAAATAGCTTAAAGCAGGGGAAAGAGGAATGGGAATAAGAAATCAAGCACTAGAATTATTTCAGCTATACAATTTTGACTTCCTATGGGGAGTTATTTATAACACTAATTATATCTGTGACTTCATCTCAATGAACGCAAAAGAGCTGTATTGCATCTTCTAGAGTATATAGAGAAAGGCATAAAATCACCAGGCACTTTTCCAAATGGTCAGGCAGTTCCAACCTCTAAAGTTAGACCCCTAAAAGTGAAAACTAAGCTAATAATTGTACAGCATATCGATATTTCAGGAAGAATGCATAAATAGATTTAAAGGAGTATCAGTAGAGCACTAAGAACAGGCATTTCTGAGAAGGTTTATATTTTGGTGATAGCAACTTACACATGATAACTGAAGCAGTACAAAAGGACTTTACCCTACAGAGTTGATGATATCTGGAGTGAGAGAATACTGGTGTTAAGTATGGCAGGATGAAGAAGAATCCATGAAAACTAATAATACGCAGTGAGAAAGCATGAAAATCATTACGTGTAGTCTCAGAATAACAAAAGAAAGCTACATTGCTTTAGTGACTTCAAAGGCTTTCAGTACTGACATTTTTCTCTCTATTTTCTCCCCAGTTCTATATAATTAGGAATTTAAAAAATAAGATGCCTACTTCTGATATTTCAGGATTATCAAAATAGTTTCAAAGAAGGTTTCCCCGAGGACTCTCAGCATGAAAGCATGAAGCAGAATATCATGAATGCTGCACTGAGACAATATATCCTGTTTCTCCTCCACAAACACAAGAAGATTTTGATCTTTGAAAAGACAATACCAGTAATATCAAGACTACTGATCCACATCTGGCTGACAGTGATTTTAAAATAGTTCACTGATTAATGTGGAAGCTGACTGTATACACTTCAGTCAAGGATAAAAGTTAAAGAGTTGATGTTCTTCACTTAACTCATTAGTTCATCCAATTATTATTTGTTGAATACCCATTATGTGCTAAAATGTGGAGATGTATCAGCTAGTAAACTTGGAAAGGTCTCTGTTTTAACCTCTAGATATAACAAATATTGACCACAACCAATCTAAGCAGAAAAAAATGTAACTGATGCATTATAACTGTGAGAGATGTTGCAAATTAAAACAATAAAATAGACAATATCAAAGTAAATATGCACTGATTTGATAAAGACTAAGACTATAGTTGAGTTGAAGGGGCTTCTGGACTATGAAGAACATTTCAACATTAATTAGAATGATTTATCTCCAGCTGATTTTCATACTGTGGTTGAAGAGATAGTGTGGATTTGTGAATAGATCAAAGGAAGTATATATTGATCATGCTTGTTGGGATGGAACAACTGTTGATACATTCAATCTGCATTGAACATTCCTAACTAACCATCCTTTGTTTTTGTAGTATAAATTAAACTACATCATTTTACCTGTGTCCATTTTCAACAAAGATGGCATATTACTTCTGATTTTCATTGTATTAACCTTTTTAAGTGTTTTGTGAACTAACATGTGATCTATCTTACAGAATTCTCTGAGAATGTTTGAGGAGAGTGCATATTCTGTTGCTAACGAAATATTTTTGGATGGTTATTAGACCCATTTTGTGTTGCCCAAGTTCTCGGTTATGATTTTCTCCCTATTTTTATCAATTGAATGGACCCTGAGACTCTCTTCTAATATTGTTGTGTGAACTGTGTCTCATTTATTCCCATGCCTCCACACCAGTCCAGAGAGAAAGTGGATGGACCCTGACAGTAGTGCCCAATGTGGGCCTGACTGCTGAACCCCAAGAAATGCCCAAGAAGTGACCAGACATACAGAGGAGAAAGGAACCTGTGGAAGAAAACTGCATCACAGATGGATACATGAGTAATAAGCACTAAAAAATAAAATTTAAAAAGAATCATAGAATAAAGCAGGACAGTAATATCGGCAGTAAAATTTGTAAATATAGAAATATGGAGCAAAGAAAAATCAATTAACTGGCCATACAATTGATTGAAAATATATTAAAGAACAGAGGAGAAAGAGTACAGCGGCATGAGACATAGGAATTTTTAGAATTTATAGAGGAGATGTGCCTTTGGTTTTCCGAGTGCAGGACCTTAGTAGATGTTACAGTATGGAAAGAAGTAGGGATAAAGTTTCAACAACATTTTTGTAATTATGGACCAAAAAGCATCTTTAAAGATATGCTTTATTTCTGGATGCTAATATAGGAAAGGTTGGACTTAAATCCTGACGAGTAGGATTTAAGTAGGAGTAGGAGGTACTTACCTCTGCACCACAGGAGGAGTTGCTAGATGCTTTTACAGAACTGAGTAGTTACAATCAGTCAGAGACTAATGATTTAGACTATAAAGGGAAGTCTTCATTTCTCTCATGAGCAACCAGCAATGCTGAGAGATAGCAAAGTAATAATGGGGTTCAAAAGGAGCTAAAAGGCTTGAGAAGAATGATAACCTCACAATTGCACAGACTAAAAACTATGTAGATTCAGGAATCTTATCAGAAGAGTAATTCTCTTCCTACCGTAATAGCTGGTTTAGATCCACCTATGGTACAGAGCACTCCAACAGTAAAGCAGATGCATAACAATAGTAAGAAATCTCCTTTACAAGCTTGTACCAGAAAAGCTGCTAGCAGAAGGAAAGAGATGCAAAGATCTCAATTGTTTTCCATAATAGAGCAAAAAGATGCACAACATTGCTTAGGATACATACTCCTTTATCATTTAAGTTACTCAAAAAAATTAAAAACTGCTTGTGTTCAGTACAATCCCACGGCTCCATTTACACAGAAGCTGTTAGGAAATATAGCAGTAGAAGCTCTGCTGCCAGCAGACTGGAAGCAGATAGCCAAGGCTTGCCTGTCAGGAAGAGACTATCTATTGTGGAAAACTGAATTTGCAAAACAATGTCAGGCTATAGCTGAGAAAAACAGAGCTCAGAAGATTCCTATTTCATATAAAATTCTTTCAGGTGAAGGACATTATATGGGAAAAAATCAACAGTTAAAATTTGATCTGGCAACATATGTACAAATTAATATAGCGGCCATGAAATCCTCGAGTAGACTTCCATTGCCAAACAACAGACTGAGGAGCTATCTAGTATAAGACAGGGACCAGATAAATTATTTCAGGACTTTGTTTCCAGACTAACACAAGCATCTAATAGGTTGATTGGAGATACAAAAGCGGGACAGTAAATAATTAAAGAGCCTTTGAGAATGCCAATGCTGTATGCAAGGCAAAGCTCTAAGACCTTTTAAAAAGCATGGTAACATTGCAGATTATATCCGAATTTGCTCGGATATTGGCCAATCATATACACAGGGAATGGCCATAACTGCTTCATTGCAGAAAAAGACAATTAATGATGTCTTACCCCAGCAGAGAGACCTAGGACCAGGAAAAATGCAAACTACAGGAAGTCCTGGGGGCTGTTTTGCATGCGGTCTTATGGGGCATCAGGTCAGCCGATGTTCTAATAGGAGAGTAAGCCTGAGGACAAAAAGGAAACCAGGATTATACAGGAGATACAAGAGGGAAAAACATTGGACTAGTAAATGCAGATCAAAAAAGAGATGATCTAAAAAAATCCCCTTTCAAAACATGGACACAGGGGACAGCCTCAGGCCCTGAGAAAAAATTATTGGGCGATCTAGCAATCTGTCCCCCCACAAGAAAATCTATATAAGACCTTTTCAGAGAAAAAGCCCTCTTCAGTGAAGAAAGGAATCAGCCTAAGTGTTTAACGACAGCTCAAAGACTGCAACTGGTATTTGATAACAGCAATGTCATTGTACCCTTACCCATCAGAAAAGCTTTTCTTGTCTTTGGATTAATGTGGATTTAAGAAAGTTGTGATATGTTTAATTGTCAATTCATTGTTATGGTATTGACCTGATATTTGTAACCGCACATAAGATGTTAAAATCAGTTGATATTGACCAATAATGCTGAAAATTATGGCACCTACCTGATGATATTCATAACTGTATATAATATGTTGAGAAAAGTTGGTATTGACCTGATGATGTTTGTAACTACTTAGAAATGTTGAGAAAATTTTGACACACACTAGCAAGCAAAATGCCATTCAATATTGAAATGGTTATACATCATGACTAAGTGGGATTTATGCCTTTGATGAAAGGATGGTTCAATAAATAAAAATATTAATAGTTATGATAGTATTACAACAATAAATTAATATCAAAATTGAGACGGTGGGACAGATCTAACGGTAGACCACCAAGTCCAGTTGGAATGGGACTGATGGAACAGGGGACCAAACCGGACTCTTTGAATGTGGCTGACGATGGAGGAGGACTGAGAAACCAAGGACAACGGCAATGAACATGAACTCTACAGCATGGACGGGCTCACTGTGAGCCTTGTCAGTTTGGTTGCTCACCTTCCTGGACTTAGGGGGAGTTGGGAGGACCTTGGACTTAACATAGTGAAGGGAACCCTGATGGCTCTTTGGCTTGGAGAGGGGAAGAGTGGGGGTATGGGTGGAAGGGAGGGGAGGGAAGGGGGAGGAGGAGGGGAGGAGATGGAAATTTTTAATAAAAAAATAAGAAAAAAACTACATTATTATCTTAATGTAAGCAGAAAATACATTGGCAAAATGCAATTATGAAACAAAACATGCAATAAGCCAGAATTAGAAGGAAATTATTTTCTGTAAGACACTAAACGCATAAAAATCTTAACTACTGATCGTTTTCTGTTGACTAGCAGCTACCCATGAATCTACTGATACATTAATTATCATCTATGGTCCCACAGCCCTGCATTCAGTACCCTGGCTGATCACTCAGGATGTGGCCTGGAAGGCCTTCTGGTCCCATGGCCCTGCTGGAGTCATGATATGTGTTATGCCCAGTTCATGAAGTCCCCCCCCACCCCTGAAACCAAAAAGGAGACCATATGTAAAAGCAAAGAGGCTTCATTCAAATTCAAACTCGGACTCTCCGTGTGGTCAACACATTGACACAATTACAGAATCTCCAGAGCAATGGGGTGGGATTTTTATTATTGGAGAGGTTAGAATGAGGGATTTTTAAGGTTCAGGACCCCTGATTAGCTGACATTTGTCTAGGGCTGTCCAGGTGAAAGAAGATAGGTGTGTGCTGGACATAAGGTGATTCTATCTGCAATGACTGGAATGCTAAGAATTTTAGGTACTTTCCCCTTGGATGGACCCTTAATGTGTGATGCCTGGGTGGTCTAATCTGAAACTCAGGCCTCTATTGAGCTTCTCATGGTTGGCCCCTACAATATGTAGGCTTATCATTTTGTTTACCAATAAAAACTCATAAGTCATATGTGGGGGTGAAAACTTGCTAGATCAGAGAAGCTGAAAAGCAACAAGCTGACCTTTCTTTTTGCTCAGAGACCCAGCAAGAGATGTGTCCCTTCACTCATCCCAAAAGCCAAGGGAAGGGTCAAACTCGGGTTCCCACCTCTGCTTCCTAGGCATCTTTTGCATCTGCTCTATCCAAATTGCTGGCTTCTCTCTGGCCAGTTCACGGGAACTCCTTGCTAGCTCTGCCTCCTGTTTCAAGGCAAACTTTACTTAATAGTCTCAGAGTGTCACAATGTGATAAAAATTCCTGCAACAAACTACCACTCTCTCGGTGGTAAACATTGAAAGCATTTCGTCTAAGATCAGCAGTAAAACAGAGATGGAGGGGTTTACCACTTCTATTCAAAATAGCATGACAAATGTTAGTTAAAAGAATCAGGCAAGCAAAAGAAGTGATAGGCATTCAAATGTGAACTAAAGGACCGAAAGTGCCTTATTTTTACATGATATAATATCCTTTGTAGAAAATCTATTATTTTCATAAAAAGCTGTTTTAAATAACAAAGTCAATCATGCTGCAAGTTACATAACCAGTATATAAGAATTGGTTCTACTTCTGTACATAAAAACCACTTACATATAAGCCAGTGAGCCAAAGAACTTGTATGCCTACTCCTACAAAATATTTACAGAAAATTAAGAACACACAAATAAAGATATTATGTCATATACTGGGTTACAGTATTACTGAAATACCATATAATTAAATATGAGATGTAGGCTATAAACTCTGCAAAAATTCTGATATTATTTATTTTATAGAGTAGAAAATTTACTTAGACAAGGGGAAAAACTAATCTGTTTATCAAGTAGTGTTGGGCAAACATAATATCCACAGGCAAAATAAGAAGATTGAAACTCTGCAATACAGAAAATATAAAAATCAGTTTAAAGTGCTGTTAACTGGATCAAAACCAAAAAGGTGAATGTTTACAACATAGATATTGGTAATAATTTTATGGATATGTCACTTTAAGCTGGCTAAGTAATGTAAACATTAGACAAATATGAAATAACAATCTGAAAATATTAAAAGAAGTAGAAATGTATAAAAAGAAAGAGGAATGATATAAAATGTTTTCAAATTTCATATCTTATATTACTTTATGAAATATTCAAAAGACAAATACAATTTAGTAGTATAAAATATAACCAATTACTAAATGAAAAAAATCCCAAACCAAATCTCAATCTAATCATTTCTATGTAGAAGATATAAAAATAAGAAGTGATCAGTGTTATCAAAAAACATATAAACACCGGAGTATAAGAGATAGCATTTAGCATGTTGTTAGGTTAACTGTATTAATTCACTATCTCCCTGATATGAGCAATACCTGACAGAAGCAACCAAATGGAGGATATATTTGCTTGGTCTCATACTTTCATACTGTTTGATCCATGGTCACCAAGCAGCAGGAACATGAGTAGAACACTACCATGTCAGAGGTGTGTGAAGGACAAAGCTGTTAGTTTTAAAGTAGACAGGAAGCACAGGCTGGAAGCAAAGAACAATAACATGACATCACCCACTTTCAGTGCAGTTCTACTTTGCAGAATTCTATCATCCTTTGAAAACTTATTCAAAATTGAACCAATCAATGGATTAAACATTCCTGTTGCCCAGAACCTTCATAATGTAATGTTTTCTGTGAATTCTCTTAAAACTATAGCTTGTTCACTAATCTGCCAGGCTTTTTTAATTCCAACATCGTAAATTAATATCAATAATCAGAACAGCAATAATTAAACACATAAGTGAAAAAAAGGTCATATGCAGACAAGATTGTAGGGTGCATTAAAACCTTATGCTCTGCAAGTAGAACTACAAAATTGTATAATGACTATACAAAAATATATGGAGTTTCTTTAAAAATTGAAATTACAACTACTATTAAATGGGGGAAATTCTACTTCTGGACATTTTATTTAAAAAAATAGAAATAAGGACCTTGAAGAGATATTTGAACTCCCACATTCATTGCAACATTAATCATAATAACTGAAAGGAAACTGGAACTTAGATTTCCATTGATGGATGGATGAATAAAGAAAATTGAACATCATTCAACCAGAAAAGAAGAAATCTTGTAATATATTGTCATGTGGATGAATCTTGAAGATATTTATCAATGTAACAAAGGCCCGTTCCAGAAGGACAAAACTATCTGCATCTACATCTAATAGTAGAATACCTCAAATACCAAATTTATAAAAACAAAAGTACACCTAAAGAAAGATATGCCTATGAAGATACAAGAAGCTTACAGAACACCAAACAGATTGGATCAAAAAAAACTTCCCTTGTCGTATAATAATCAAAACACTAAACATACAGAATAAAAAATTTTACAGAGGTTGAATATGAGAAAAAATAATAATATGATGTCCATTGTTTCACGGATATGCTGTAAATATACATACATAAATATATCTCAAATAATCTTAGATTTTATAAAACCATATTATCAATTATACATGCAATTATTTTAAGAATAAAGTGCCACGACAAATCAGACAGAAAACACACAGTCCCTATCTCTATCTAGAATGTTAATATGATGGTTTAAATCCAAGAAGACATGAGATACCTTATAATTTAGCATATGACTATCCTTTAACTTGAATCCTGATACAGACTCTGGTCTTGGATGGTTTAATAGCAAAATATTCTAGATCTTCCCACTCAGAAGCTGTTCGAGACTGATGCGGATTTCAGTTTATCCTCATGATTCCCTTCATTTTACTTCACCTTTGAGCTTTCTGTTTTCATATGCATGTCCTTTTTGTCTGAACTTCTGGCTACGTCTAAATTCACCATGAATTCAGCATCAACAGTCTTATGTATTCTATTTACCCACTTCAAACAAATTAACTAATATCTAATCTCTTCAGTAAATCCCTTTATATCACTAGTATCAGATTTATGCCTTGTATATATCACTAGTAACAGATTTATGCCTTGTATATATCACTTTTCACACTGACAAGATGAAACAAATATGGGTCATTAGTTATCATTGAATATAGAGTTTAGTTCTTATAAAAAAGAACAATTGTGGGTCTTATACCTTTGCAGATATAATAAATTACCCTAACCTGCTACCTATAGTCTTCAGATTTGTACTGTAATAATTGGTATAAAATTAAAGGTATAAATGGATATAAATGCTAATTTAATTGTTTTAGGTGTGAGTATTGGAATATTGAGAATAATAAGAATATTTGACAAGAAGTTAGTAAGTCCTTAAATGTCACAAGTAGAATTTGATTGATTACAATTTACTTATTGCCATACACATAAATTAGTGTATCTCTCACACCTTACCAGAAAACCTTTTTCATGCAGCAGATAACAATGTACACAGAGTTCCACAGATGGTCAACACACAGAGAATAAGATCACTCAGTGCTCATTCCTAACTGGGACATGTACATCATACTCCTGATCCTAAGGATCAGGGATCATTGTGGAAGACAGGGCAGAAAGATTATTAGAGTCAGAGGTCATGGACCTCGAGGAAATAGTGTTTTCCAGATATATTGGGACAGTTGTTCATATGAACTCACAGAGACTGTGACAGCATGATCAACACCTTTATAAGCTCAAGATCTACAAAAGTAGAGCATGGCTATGGGGAGGTGGTCATGAAATCCTACCCCTACCTGAGGAGCTATTGGCATTTCATAGTTGGCTTGGAGAGGCAGAATTGAAATTCTTTAAGGATATGATCCCTGGAAGATGTTCCTCAAACTCCAGGACAAGCCTATATCCAAGAATAAGTGGGCAATACAAATTGGACTAATGGGTTAAAATAAATAGAGATAGAACGTGAAATTAAATAAATAGGGATGTAGGAGTAAATTTGGGAGATGTTGGTGGCCAAAGGTAAATCTGATCAAAACTCATTTTATGGAATTATCAGAGAATGAGCTTAAATCACAGAAGTGGGGCTCAGATGAGCAGGATCATTGATATTACGTGAAACACCAGTTCACCCCTTCTCTTTTTGTCAGGGTACATACACTAAGAAGGTCTTGTGTTTGAATCTGAAAACAGGTCCTCAGGCGACTCTCCATCTATTGGCGCTTTGATGTTTCTAAATCTCAGAATGTGATGATGTTTGCTGTTTTCTAATGTTCTATTTGGTTGTATTATGTCATTTCAGCAGCCAAATAGAATAAGAAACCTGTTTATCAGTAACTGGGTTTGTTGGTTGAGACAGTGATGATGAAATCTTCATCCATGTCCTAGGCCTTCCTTGTCTTCAAGCAACATGTTGAATCTCTTCATGTTCTCCCGTCTCTACTCTTAATATTATTTTCAGTGGATGATGTTTTCTTTTTTGTTAAGATTTAGGAGTCCTTTGAATTATTTTATTTTGTTAAGTCAAAAGAAACTAGGCATCTTTATTATTTGCTAGGCAACTAAAATTAGTCAATTCAACTACTTGAAGCATCTGCAAGTTGATTCTATATTTAAACAATGAAGTATTTGAACAATTAATTTTTCAACTCATAGCAAGAAAAAATTATAGTTTATTTTAAATCACAAGTAAAAAATTGATGGAGTGGTAGCATCAACTAATATGAAACACTTTATACTATTATTATTATTATTATTATTATTATTATATACATAATGACTTTGAAATTGCTGTAATAAACTCTTGTTCCTAAAAGCAGATCCTTATAATATTGAATAAGGTTTTCATATGTCTGATTTTTTTCACTTCTCTGAGGCATTTTAGAAAATTGTACACAGATATTTGCAAGAAGAGCTAATATTGGAATGATATTATCTGTATCTATGGAGTTTATAATTTTGTAGATAGCCCAAAGAAGGAATTTTTTATTTCAAGGATAGATCAATGAAGAAAATTCATATCCACACTGCATTGTAGGTTCTCTGTGGCTTAAATTTCCTTCACTTTATTACGTTTTTTTTTTGTTGTTGTTGTTGTTGTTTGTTTTTTGTTTGATTTCTTTTTTCAAGACAGGGTTTCTCTCTAGCTTTAAGGCCTGTCCTGGAACTAATTCTTGTAGACCAGTGATGTGGGAGAGTCTTCTGTTTTAATAAAGAAACTGCCTTGGCCAGCCCTTAGGTGGGTGGAGTAGACAGAACAGGAAGAAGGAAGTGAGGTAGATGGCTCAGTCAGATGCCACGCCTCTCCTAAGTAAGACAGACCGCCATGCCTCTCCTCAGTGAGACAGATGCGATGAAGCTAGCCACCAGGTCAGACATGCTGAATATTTCCCGGTAAGACACTGCTGGTGGTGTTACATAGATTATTAGATATGGGTTAGTCAAGATGTGAGTAAGAGGCTGAAAATAATGGGCCAGGCAGTGTTTTAAATGAATACAGTTTCCGTGTAATTATTTTGGGTAAAGCTAGCCGGGTGGCGGGACACAGCCCCTGCCGTTCCATCTACAGAATGGCGCCCACGTGGATAACTGAATCCACAGAAAGCTTGAGAAAGCTTGGGAAAGAATAGAGTAAAGCATATTTTCTTGGTCGCAGCAATTTCTTGGGTTTGGCATTGCTTGCTAGAACAAGCTCTCTCATCTAAGAGAGGCTTCCTGACTCAGCTTTGGCTGCAAAACCCTGCAACTCTTTTAGGAGGTCCTACTACAAAACACTTAAACGGTGTTGATGGAAAGCGGAGTGTATGTTTTTCAGTTTTTGGCTGTAGCAGGAAAAAGGTTGTGCCATTTTGAAGTGCCGGCTTTCTGGGCCGTCCTGCCAGAGAAAACTCTGACTCTTTCAAGCAGGCGGTCCTGACTATGGAGCTTTTGATTGTTGTTTAACACTACTGCAGTTTGCTTGCTGGCAGAGACCTTGAAACGCCATAAAATTGTGGCGATAAACATGGCTACAGCCAGTACCTCTTCCATGATGCTGGAAAGCTAAGAAATGGGCTGGATCTAGCCGGTAAAGCCATGGCTTGAATCCTACCCATATTGCTCAGTAAATTAAAGACTCGTGTGGTCAGAAAAAGAGAGATATACAGTAAAGAGAGATTCAAAGACAAAGAAAACCTCTAAATGGTTTATAGTGTGTTAAAAATATATGCAGGCTAAAAGTTAAAGTTCTAAAAGTAAAAAAGGAAGAAAGAAAGTAGTTGGGTATGGTAGTACACACCTTTAATCCCAACACTTGGGAGACAGAGGTAGATTGACCTCTGTGACTTCAAGGTGTGGTAGCACACACCTTTAATCCCAATGCCTGGGAGGCAGGGACAGACGGATCTCTGTGAGTTCAAGGTGTTGTAGCACACACATTTAATCCCCGCACTGGGGAGGCTGAGGCAAATAGACATCTGAGTTCAAGGACAGCCTGGTCTACAGAGTTATTCCAGGACAAAGATATACAGAGAACCTGTCTCAAAAAATAAAAGTAAAAATAAATGAAATAGAGGTTAAAATGAAGTCGTATAAGATGGAAAATACACAGAGAATCTTGATACTGTATACTATTATGCTCTCTTTGAATTGTTTGAATGCTGAGGAAGAAGCAATAGCTGCTAAAAGATATTTGTTTATAAATGCTGCTGAACTAATCCAAGATAGATATTTTAAAAATACCTTGACTTTAAAATTTGGATCTAAGGATATGATACTTTGGAAAAGAGATTCTTCTTTTGTTTTTACAAAAAATGAGACCATGTGGATTGCTTCTATCCCAATATGGTATGACAGACCACGGCCTCCTGAAAGGTTGCTGTGATCACCTTCAGAAAATTACTTCACCCAACTGATGACTGAGATAAACCTGGCACACAGGTTACACCATGAAAGATCTGATTAACAGTGCCCCCATTCAGCAGGAAGCAGTTTGGAGAGAAATAACTGCGCCCATATTCCCAAATATTGTTTATAAATGTTCTTTTACATTTAAAGGGGGATATGATATAGGGGGGATATGATATAGATATGAATAATTTGCATTGGTATGGATTTTAAGGTCAATTTTGTTATATGTATATGTATGTCCGATCTTGATTAAGGTATTGTGATTGTGTAGTTCATTTTAAAAATGTAATGTATAATTAAGAAATATAGGTTGTTAATGGATAATCATTGATAATAGTAAAGCTTATAGTCATGTTAGTTAGATTTTCTAGATATATAGAGATATATTTCAGTTAGATAAGCATTCCTAATATCTTTCAAAGACTACAGAATATTCCACTTAAATGTTTTAATAACTTAGGGCTTTTCATGACAATGAGACACATCTGCTCCTGGCAGCACCAATCTACTTCAAAAGGAAGATGGGCATCAAAGAGGATCCTTATGGAGTTTGATAGCAATTTGGGCAAAAAAACTGCTCTTGCCTGGACTGTTGCAGAAACTGGACACAAAGAACCCACAAAGAGAGGACTGCTGAACTTGCCTAAATGTGAGATGATTCTTTGGGGTTCCTCATTCATGAAAGAGTCTGCAAGACATTCTGCAGGACACAGCACATACTGACTGAACTGCCTTTGAAATTTCCTGCATCATGGAAATGTCTACTGGAAACTATGGGCCCGAAGGCTGAAGATGGATTCCCCAACAGTACAAAAGAACTTTGGGTGACTGTCCAGGTAGCAAGATGTCTTTGTGATACTAGAGATTTGGAAGTAGCTTACTTCTTGTTCACCTAGGTAATATTATATCCTTCTGGAATCTTTGATGGAGTTGAAGAGTAGATAGTTATAATTTTCCTTAGTTATGATAAAAGATAAAATAGATATAAATACTGTAACTGTAATTCTTACTTGATAACTGTTTTGTTAAATGTAATTTTGCTATGTTAAAGTTAAAGCCTTCTTTTTTGTTTAAACAGAAAAAGGGGAAATGATGTGGGAGAGTTTGCTGTTTTAATAAAGAAACTGCCTTGGCCAGCCCTTAGGTGGGTGGAGTAGACAGAACAAGAAGAAGGAAGTGAGGTAGATGGCTCAGTCAGATGCCACGCCTCTCCTAAGTAAGACAGACCGCCATGCCTCTCCTCAGTGAGACAGATGCGATGAAGCTAGCCACCAGGTCGGACATGCTGAATATTTCCCGGTAAGACACTGCTCGTGGTGTTACATAGATTATTAGATATGGGTTAGTCAAGATGTGAGTAAGAGGCTGAAAATAATGGGCCAGGCAGTGTTTTAAATGAATACAGTTTCCGTGTAATTATTTTGGGTAAAGCTAGCCGGGTGGTGGGACACAGCCCTACTGTTCCATCTACAGACCAGGCTGGCCTTGAACTCGCAGAGAACTGCCTGCCTCTGCCTCCAGAGTGCTGGGATTAAAGGCATCTACCATCACTTCCTGGTCCCACTTTACCACCTCTTGATATGGACTACAAACTAGTTCCCATACCTGCACTGCCAACTCACTCTCTTGGTCTCCCTCTCCCTCTCCCCTTTCTCTGTCTCTGTCTGTCTCTCTCTCTCTCTCTCTCTTTCTCTCTCTCTCTCTCTCTCTCTCTTTGTGTGTGTGTGTGTGTGTGTGTTTGTATGGACATACATACATACACAAACACATGCACACAGAATATGATCAAAACACATCTTCTGTAAGGAGACTGGGATTCAAATGTGTGTTGGATTGCTTTTTATCATAGTCCTATAGAGCAACCTTTCTTACATCTCTGAACTTCAACTGACCCTGAAGTATCCCACAAGAAAAATAAACATATTAATAATTCTCTTTTAAAATTATTGCAGACTATGAGGCAGTATGTGAATATTATCTGGTGTGGTTCCTGCTATATAGAAGACGGGAACATGGTGTCATGACTAGTATAACTTTCTCATTTTTTTGTTTATTACCATAGAGAAACCAGACATTCTCAACTAAATATCCCTTTGGTTTTTGTGGTGTTTGGGTGCCAGGTATAAATAAAAGCATACTTAGGCTTTTATAGCTCTCCTGGCAAGTGAACTAAATAAGTGGAGTAAGCCACACAGAGTTTTTAAGGGAGAACAAAGTTTTATAAAAACCAATGGTAAAAATCAAGTAATGTTCCATAAAAACTGAGATATCTGTTTTCCCTCAAAGTATCAGAAAAACTGGCAGTCTGCCCTTGCCTATGCTCTGATCAAAACCACCAAAGCTAAGTAGTGAGAAGTAATGAAACTTAAAAATAGAGTTTGAGGTTCCCATGTTCAGCACACACACTCTCTCTCTCTCTCTCTCTCTCTCTCTCTCTCTCTCTCTCTCTCTCTCTCTCTCTCTCTCTCACACACACACACACACACACACTGTGTTTGTAATCCCAGTATCTGCATATGTTGTGGGATATAGAGCTTTGAGATTCTGAGAATTAGTGAGAGGTAATTTTCATCTGGGTATCTCTCTAAATGGACAGACATGAAAGACTTAAAAAAAAAACCGTGGGATTGAATTTGAGGACGGGCTTCAGCTACTTGCCACCTTTTCAACTCTGAGAGTCAAAATATGTTAGTTTCTTTTGTCTTACACTTTGAATGAAGTTGTAGCGTGTAGACCCTTTACTAAATTTAAGCATTGTACTACTCTAGGTGACCAATATAGTTAGTAGCTCAGAGGCTGCAGCACATCGTTTTTTATCAGCAACTCTGTTGAATGGCTTCTGTTGATATTCAGAACCTGTTAAAATTTTATTGAAACATAAAGTATCTAGACTAAAAATGAAATTTGTGTGGATACCTCTGACAGATCTTGACATAACAACATTCTGATGCATAGCTACAAAGTTGCTTTGGGGAGGGAGAATCTCCCTCTGTATGTGAGTGTGTATGTGGTACACAACTGTGTGTTTTTGTGTGTGCCTGTGTGACTCACAAATGTACATGTGTGTCTGTGTGTGCATGTGCCTGTGCTTCTGTGTGACTCACAAATGTACATGTGTGTGTGTTTGTGTGTTTGTGCTAACAAATATACAGCTCTATGTTAGGTTGGTGTTGGTATGTTGGAGAGGCAAGGGAAGTCATTTACAAAACCACTTCAAATATTTTTAGGTGGGATTAACAATTGATTTGTTTGTTTTTATTGCAATTGCAGAATTTCTCATTAGACATTTCATTTATAAATTGCCTGATTATATACCATATTTTGAGAAATGAGGATTAGTTAGAAAATCAATTTCTTTGAGGGTTATGGTTTGAGCAATTAATTTATCGATGATTGTGTAATTTTTCTGCTATAAGTACTTACTTATCTAGCTCATGGCCAGTATGTTTTAAAGTAATCTGCTTCAGTGAAGTCTTCCCTACTAAGTCAGAGGAGAAAAGTCCTGCACAAATTATGTCTCACTCTTGAAATACATTTTTTTATCTTTAGGGAACAACATGTCTCTTTATATTAAAACATGTGTGATGGATTTAAGTAGGACACTTTATTTTCAAGAATGTAGTTCTTCTAAAAAATATTGTGGATATTAGGTCATCTATAGATATAAATGTAATACCTTCAGAGTTCTCTCCACATTTTCTTTTAAAAATAGTTCCTATAATATGAATAAATTGAACTTTCCATACTATGTCATTTCTGCTTGCTTGAATAATCTTTGGATATCTGACAGCTACGGGGGAAAAATAGACACTTAACATTTATACTTTGGGTTCTATCCAAAGTTAGAGCAAAATTTGTCTAATTTTCCCAGTGAGTGCCCATTTTATTTTTCTTTCTGGGGAAACTGGCTGTGTGGTCCTGGCTATTTTAGAATTATCCAAGGTTACGCTAAAAGGTACAGTAAATAGATAAGTTAGTGGGATGACCGTATGAAGGCATTTCAGATTGGCAGCTGTAATTACTTAGTGGAAATGTACTCAGGATATTTGCAATTGATGCATTGCTGGTGCTAAAGATCTTTAATTACCCAGAGCAACTGGCTTGTGGTTTCACATCTCAGAGGACAGAAGGGCAGTTCCTAGAGTAAGGCATCGTAAACATGGCGAGGTTCTGAAGCATTCTTTCTGATCAAAGGAAACCATGGTTGCTTCTCATGTGAAAGGTCAGTGGCGAGCATGCTCAGCTAGTTCTTAGGACAGAGGGCTCCAAACATCTCATGAGAGGAGCTAACTTCCCCTTCTCAAAGGGAATGTATAAAGAAGGAAAGAAAATGGGCTTTGAATGAAGACATCAGTGAAGCAAAACTTCCTCTCTTGGATTTGAGTCAAATGTTTGATTTACAATATCTGATTATTTAACTGGCAAGTGAAATCTATGTCAGTGTGTAATTAAGTACCTTAAATAATCTAACACATGTAAATCCGGGCACCATGCTCATCAGGGAGTCATAATCACTGCCTGTGTGGAAGGTGTGGTGCGTTTGAAGGTTTTACTCTTCATCTAACAGAATTTGAATAATTCTTAACCTGAACATGTAGTATTGAAAGCGTTTGGGATCCAACGTTTTTTAAAGAATATTTGGATATAAACAATAAAATAATTTGGGAGTGTGGACAAAGTTGAAAGATGAAATTTATGATTCATGTTTAACTTACATTTATAGAACAAAAATAATCTTATACAATTCTGCGTTGCACGCTGGCATTTTGAAAGTGACCTATTCCATGTGGCAATATTGTGTGGCATTTTCTACATGTGCGGTTTTGACAGAGCTCAAGTAACTTTGTAATTTTCAAATTACGTATTTTCAATTAATATCTCATGGAAGGAGTAGGGAGTGTTACTGGTTGTGCTGCCCACCAGGTGTGCTTGAGAGAAAGTATGGACTGGATTTGCATTTCAGGACTTTAACCTACACATAGTATAGGGGAAGGTTACTCCTGTGTTTACAGCCTCTTAGATGTCTCTTCTTTAGCAAATTGTTTGAAATCTTAACTAATGAATGGTTTCATCGGGCATGGAACGAGATTGATATTTTCCCTTCTTCAGTCTCTGGGTGTGTAAAATAAGTGTGCAAACTTGTAAACTTGTTCAAATGTGGACTGTTTTCTGTGCACATACAAGTGGAATGTCTTTGTGCCTTAAAGTATGAATGCTTATTGACTCCTTATTCCACAACAGTATTTCTTCTGGAGACTGGCAAACAAAACAGTCTGTTATCATTCCTGGCATGAGAGAGTCATACTCCAAATGATGTTGAGGTTGTCATATGGCTCATTACTCATTGTTCAAAATTATATTTTAATAAACTCTTTCTGCAAAGGGTCTGAGGTCCTCTGATTGGGGCACCTATTTTAGTCCTTTCCCAGAACAAAGCAGGCTGAAGAAACTTCATGGTGCTTCATATCTCAGACCAGTTGTATATCCTAGAGGGACAGTGAGCTGAGAAGCATTTTGTTGTTTCCATTTCTCCATCATTTTATTTACTTTACAGATGTTCCCAGGTTGCTTGTTCATTGGTGGGGTACCTGTGTTCCTACTTTCTTCTTAGTGTCTGACTCTCCTTTTAACTCATATTTATTACAAAATCTCATTACACATGTTTTACTGTGATTGAGTACAGAAATCACACCAAAGAACTGCAACATGAGCTGTTTTATTTAGACCAGAATGCACTATTAATGTTAACTGTGCCCCTAGTCTGGTCTGTAGAGGATACAAATATCTAGTCATTTCAGGTGACATTTCATAAGCTAGGAGAGACAACAGACATGCTACAATTACAAAACATACTGTTGTTAATGTACAATATCCATTTCAAAGAACTGTTCATAAAATCAAAATTGATAAAAGTGTCTGGTCCGTTGCCCTCATACGTACGGTCTCCTAGAGCCAGAGGAATTAAGTTGATCCTCAGACCATGGAAATCAGAAGCCAGTGTTTCAGGAAAAGATAAGTCACAGAAGGAAGTGTCATCTTCTCAGTTTCTCTTCCTCCTATGCCTCACTACGAGAACAGTTGCTAGTGCAGTAACAGCAAATCTTGCCAGACCTCCTCCCCACCCCCATTTGCTTCCTGAGTCTAATTAATTGGATGAGATTGCAGAAGCAATTACCTTTTTTTTTTTTCATGTTTGGGTTGATCAGAGCTAGAGGCCGTTTTGAATAATAGCCTCCCTGTACTGTAAGACCTTTAGAACTTACCCATGCAAAACAAAATAGAAAACACTTGGGTCACCAACTCTATTAACTTTCCATTACTGTGACAAAAGGCCTGAGACAATTTAAAGAGTTGTTTATTTTGTTTCATGATTATAAAGGTTTCCACTGATGATAGCTTTGCCTTGTTGCTTTGGGCCTCTGCTGAGGGACGGGAGCAGAGTGATTATGTGTGGTAGATCAAGTCTGTTCACATTCCAGCTTCCAGAAACAGAGTCAGAAAATGTCTAATGTCTTAATATACTCTTCAAGGGGACTCCCTCTGGGGATTAGTTTCACTCTAATAGGCCTCGTTTTCTATAGTCTGCCTCCCTTCAAGCTTTTAGCTCATGAGGCTCTTGGGTGGAACTGCAGATCCTACGGGTGACAGGGGACATGTTTAGTGCATTTCCTGAGCTCTAGGTTGAGAGGTGTGTTCTGGAGCTGTGGTAGGAAAACAGAACAATGTTTCCTCACAACAACAAGGTTGCTGCATCTGGAATTCCATTTCACAAGACATAGTGTCACCATGTCACCATGGTGATAACTGTGTTTTATTTCAGTTGAGGGTGGAAGTCTTCTGTTTACATGGTAGATAGTTAAAATTGTTAACATCACTTTAGGGAAAAAAAAATCCATAAAATGTCAGTAACAGAAAAGTAGGATAAACTCCAAAATCAAGGCAGAATCTCAAAGTAGCTGTGAAGGTGGTGGAAACAGGCTTGGACTTTTGCACAGAGAATCTTCTATATCTTGTAATACACAAAAAGCTAAGACATGAGGTGGTGTGGGAGGTCCTTCTGTCTATGTGTTGCTTTAATAGGTTAACGAATAAAGAACTGGCTTGGCCTATAGCATGGGAGGAGGAAGGTGGAGTTAGAGAAGCCATGCAGCCACTGGAGATAGACTGTGAACTTTAGCCCCTAAGCCATAGCCACGTGGCCATACACAGATTAATAGAAATGGGTTAAATTAATATGTAAGAGATTAACCAATGAGAAACTAGAGCTAATGGGTCAAGCAATGATTTGATTAATACAGTTTCTGTGTAATTATTTGAGGTCTAAGCTAGCCAGGCAGCCAGGAACCAACAAGCAGCCCTCTTTCAACAATGAGGTCACATGCCATTCTGACTTGTTGATTTATTCTCTCCTTACATAGCAAAAACAATTTAGTAGGTAGTGTTGTTTAAATGAACCTCTACCCTCTGGGCATGATCTTGTTTCATCAGGACACTCTTTGATCCAAGGTGCCTCATCATTGGTCACTCTAAATTCCAATACAATGACTCTTTGTAGACAGAAAAATATGCTTTTTAAATTTACCCATATTCTTCAGTATTAAATACGAACTTGTTTTCTCCTCCCCAAAAGGATGCTTTCTGTAGCCTCCACTGCAGCAATACTGGAATCCTATGAATATGGATGTTCGTTTCTAACAGTGTGTGATTCCTAGCCCGGAGGACAGAGATTTTACATAGCTTGTGATTAAGTAGGCAAGGGATATGGTAAGTTATGACTTTTGTCTTCCCAAAGGTGGCTGTTGAATCCAACGAGAATCCATCAATTGTTTGTCTGTGTTTTGATTCATTTTCTTCTCTCCACTTACTTAATTATCTAGTATTCATAAAAGAAAATATATTATTAAGGAATAATTTATTTTGCTGGAAGTTCTGTGATAGATAGTTTTAAGAAATTGCAAATTGATTACTGACTAGGATCTAATTTTTTAAAATGCATGTAAAAGTTTATTCATGCCTACATTTTATAAAACATTTGTTCATGTATGTGTATATTTCTCTTCTTTTGCAAAAAGTTTAATAGATGTAATAAAAGCATGAACAAAGAAGTTATTATCAATCAAACAGTCTATCTATCAAAACTATATTTCTTATTTTTTCTTTTATTGAAAATAGACTATTTTCTCATGTAATACATCCTGATTACAGTTTCCCTTCCTGCTATTCTTCCTAGGCCCTCCCCATCTGACTTCCCATCCAGAATTACTTCCTTTATGCCTCTCATTAGAAAAGGACAGGCTTCTTAGAGATAATATAAAATTATATAAAAATAAGATAAAACAAAAACTATCACATTGAAGATAGATAGGACAAAGCAATAGGACAAAAAGAGCTCATGTGAAGGGACAGGAATCAGAGATCCTTTCATTGCATATTCAGGATTCCCCAAAAGATTAAACTGGAAGCCATAATATATTTGGAGAGGACCCAGTGCAGACCCAAGAAGGCCTTGTGCATGCTGCTTCAGTCTCTTGTGAGTTCCTATGAGCTTTGTTCAGGATTTAAGGGCCTTGTTTTCTTGGTGTCCTTGATGATCCCCTCTGACTCTTACACTCTTTCTGTCTCTTCTACTTCAGGGATTCCTGAGCAATGAGAGGAGGGGTTTGATAAAGACATTCTATGTAGGGCTGAGTGTTCCAAGGTCTCTGATTCTCTGCATTGTGTCTGGCTGTGTGTCATTGTTCCTATGTTCTGCAGGAAGAAGCTTCCCTGATAATGGCTAAACAAGACACTTTTCCACGAATATATCAAAATATTATTAGGAATATTAGGAATCATTTTATCATAACATTGTGTGTGTGTGTGTGTGTGTGTGTGTGTGTTTGTGCATGTGTGTATATGTATTTTAAGCCAGCAAAATATATAGTCTCTGATTCTTGGTCACAAAATCAGTATCTAAGATAGGTTCAAACTCATGGAATGGGCCTTAAGTTGAAAAAGGCACTGGTTGGTTATTTCTATAAGCTTTGAGGCACCATTGCAATAGCATACCTTGCAGGCAGAACACAAAGCATTGTTGATCAATGGATTTTGTTGACATGGTGCTTATGTTTCTCCTTTTGTAGCATGCAGGGTACTTTCTTGTACCAAAGATGCTAGAATGTAGGAATGAAGGCTCTATGTAGGCGCCAGCTTTAATTAATTCTCCATGTTTAGTAAATTGTGTATGGGTTGTCTTCAGCAATGGGATTTTGATGCCAGTTTGTGGCGAACAACTTATTATTTTGGCAGCAGCCTGGGTTGTTTGGTGATTCTGATGGAACCCTGTTAGCCAACAACTCAATTAGATATAAGCCAAAAAGTTACTGGGAGTTTCTTTGGTGGCAAAAAGATGGCCCACTGGGACTCGGTCTCCCCCATTATTTGGTGGTTTTATTTTGATGGCTTTCATATATGAATATATTTTAGAAAGTTTCTACTGTATAGGTTTCCATACTATCCCTCAAATGGCTCTTAATTTGAGTTGTCTTTCCCGATATTTCCTCCATCAATCTCCTTCTTCACTTGATCCTCCCTTTCAGTGCCCACCATTCATTCATAATTACCTACTCTATTTCCCTTTCCTTGGGGAATCTATTTGTTCTTTCTAGCCTCTTAATCTACACCTACCCTCTGTGCTTCTATGGATTAAAGTTTGGTTATCATTGACTTAACAGGTAATATCCACATATAAGGGAACCTACCCTCTGTGCTTCTATGGATTAAAGTTTGGTTATCATTGACTTAACAGGTAATATCCACATATAAGGGAATATACAGCTTATTTATATTTCTGTCTGGGATATCTAACTCAGTATAATTGTTGCTAGTTATATCCATTGGTTTGAAAATTTCTCAGGTAAAGGTACAGAAAATATTTTATTTCCATTGGTCCTTCTTAAACATTTCAAGGTATCTGATTTTGTTTGTTTCCTATAAAAACTCTTCAAGAATATTAAAATAACTAAATAACAGTTATGTATCAATCCTACATATTTTAGTTCTTTGTTTATCACTGCTGTTCTGAATGTGTATAAATGTCTTTAGAAACCTTTATTTCTTATCACTCTAATCTGTTTCTTAAATTTCCCATAAAAACCCAGGAAGTTCCCTGAGAGATGCAAGATTATGGATATATAGACTATAACATGGATGTCCACCTTTTATCTTCTTGATTTCTATGCCTAGTGTTTGAATATTCCCCAGCAATAAATGAGAATATCCCAGATATTATATTCTTTGCTCAAGATCAGTTGGTTTTTAATCAAGGATAAGACATAGGGGGTATTTTTAAAATTCATGTTTCCAAGGTGCCCTCATAGATTCACCCAAATTTCTGAGTGTATGACTAAAAACCTACTTTTTCATAGGTCACTGTCAGATTTGATTTAATGTGTGCCCATTTAATGTGTGCCCGTTAGGCATTTACCTCGGTCTTCTCTCCCCCATGGTCATCATTTCCCATGAGTACCTATCAGGTGCCACAAGCAGATTCTATGCAGTCCTTTAGGTTGTTCCTTCCCAGGTGAAGACTATTCCCAGTAATCAGTCTTCTATGAGTTCTTTTTTTTCCCACCATTGACTTGTGATGCTGAAGCAGGTATGTGTAAGAATGGCATGACAACCTGATACTCAAATTGACTTGGACAACAAATACACCTTGTTCATAGCAATGCTTCTAGAAACCTGCTGGCATCCATATCAACCTGTAGTTACACCTCACTTCAAACAATGAATAGAAGTTGTTCACCTTAGCAGTTTCTCCAGAATGCCTTGTGTATATTTAGACTTGTTCCTGGACATGCCAGGGATTGGGAGATAGGGGTCATGACTGTCATAGACTGGTTTGGGGTACATGTGCAGTATGACATATTTCATCCTCTCATCTTCTAGCTATGTATAATTATAAATACATGTTTTTGAAATCAACGACAACATGACAACTGTCACACACAGTACAAAAAAGCTCATGAAATCCAAGTTTCTGAGTAAAAACAGGAAATAACCCAAAGTGTAGCCTTTGCAGACAGTTCATTCTCTCGGACCCCATGAAAGGAAACCCTCTAACAATAATAAAACCTCTGCATACCATTTCATGTATCATTCTCTGTCCTCCTTTGTGTTTTAGCAGTGTTTCAGATACTAGTAATTTTACTCTGTTCTCAAAATAAAACTTCTTTGTGCTTTATTGTTTCAGTGTATATCTTCCAATTATTTGAGCTTGATACCAAGAACCTGGAATCAACCAATGCAGTCAACCATCTCCAGTGGTGACCTTAAAACCCAAGTTTTAATGAAGCTAAATCCTTCCAGAAAATCTCCATTCCTGTTTACATTATTCCTGTGAGTAGGTTATAGACTGTAGAAACTGCAGCCAAGCATCCTTTTCTTTGATATTTCTCCCAATCTACTTTTTAAAAAATGTAATATGGCTATAATGCCTGATAGAAAAGAATTAAAGGAAATAAGGTATTTGTTAAGACACATCTCAGGGTTATTCCTCCCTCTGCACGGAACTTTTGTAATAGCCCATTTTTGAAGCAAGTTAATAAGTGATTTGAGGATACATGAAAATAGGGTACCCCCTCTATGTGTATCTTGCTGCATAATGTTGGATGAAGAGAGCTTGGGTCAGATTTCAAGCTCCACTTATTTTTGTTTGGTAACATTATTTTGCTTACCACACAACTAGCATGATCAAAAGTAAAAGACCCGAGGCTTTGGCATTGTTTCATTCTTTGAGTAAATTTAGAGAAGTGTTGATCTCACTGACTTTCAGACCATCGAGTATACCTAACTCAATACTGAGTGAAATAGCCACATCACCAAGCAAGACCACCCTTGGAAATGAGTGAGTCATTCCAAAGGATGGTTTCTTTCTTTCTTTCTTTTTCTTTCTTTCTTTCTTTCTTTCTTTCTTTCTTTCTTTCTTTCTTTCTTTCTCTCTCTCTCTCTCTCTCTCTCTCTCTCTCTCTCTCTCTCTCTTTCTTCCTTCCTTTCTTTCTTTATTATAATTGGAAGGTATATACATATCTGTATGATTGTAAGCATAGAAGATAAAATTTAAGTGGCATATATGACTGGGCCTTCTTAGACAGTGAGAAAATTTCCATCAGGACTTCCTTTCTTTGGCATTATTCACTGAGTTGTTAGGACATACCTGATTATTTGATATTTTAGTTCATCTCAAATAGTTTCCTCTACATAGACGTCTTGGAGTGGTAATCTGACATCCTAATATTTTTCCATCCTTCTAATATTATGGTTCACAGTAGCACACATGAATGATTAATATTTGTGAATGTCAGCATAGCTATATGTGTGCATACACAGATATATAGTATCATTTATGCACATAAATGAATATTAACATAACCTTATTATGACTATAAGACTTGAGTTGTTAATGCTTTATAAATGAGGACTTTGAGGAGTGGCAGAAAAGCTTTATAACACAGCAACATCAGAGCAAGGTATTACTGTCCTACCTCATGGAGGTTTCCTAAGACTTCTTGGCCAACTGGCCACAACACCGGTGCCAGAAATTTCCCAGATGCCTCACAGTAACATTAGTATCCAGTTGAGTCACTTCAGTCTCTTGAGTAACAAGCAAGTGCTGTGTCTTCAAAGGTTGTAAGGTGGCCACATTCTCAGCAGAGCGCTCGTGAAATAAGACGACAGAAAATCCATCACAGTGGCAGTTGGAATGGAGGGTAGGATGCAACTCTGTCTGCTTTGCAGTTTGTGACTGTCCGCACCAAGAGTTGGGGAAAATGACCTGGCAAAGAATCCCTGCTTAACAAAATCCAGAGAACTGCTTAGAGGACTTGTGAATACAAAAGGGTTGGGAAAGTTTGGGTATATTTTCTCATATTAGAATGAAAAAGAAAAGAGAGAACATGCCATCAAGCAAGCTCCTCAGTAATTGAAGCCAGGTGAAAATTACATTCACACATTGCCTATTTTATTCCAGGTCTTCAAGTAGACACAGAGAAGTGGGCACACACACATAGTCTCTGTTATCATCTGGCTGAATACCTAGTGGAAGAAATGCATGAAGCCTTCAGAGCTTCAGGGAGAGAGATGAGGTTGAGTATGGAAAGCAGAGCTGTGAAAAGGAGTGAGGCCAAAGCCAGGGTGACTATGCCCAGACAGAATGAAGCAAAGGAGAACTGGGGTGTCTAGTGGCTTGAGGGATTGAGGGTATCAGTACAGCTGAAAATGGGTGAGCAAAGGCTGTGTGTCTGGGGTAAGGCTAGCGTCTGTCTGATGTGGCCTGGAGGAAAGTTAGAACTTTCTCCTTTGTAACTGAGAACCATTTGATAGCTGTTTCCTGTAATTCTCCACCAGCCTTGGGACCTGCTTTGGAGTGTGACTCAAGCAGGCTGCTTTCGTGGTATCACTGCTCACCTTCTGTTTCTTCCCCGCCCTGACATCACCTCTCCAGTGAGCACCAGAATAGCAGGTGAGCCCCTTCGAGGAGAGGCATGTCTGTGCATTGCTTTTGAGTTATTCTGTGTCCACATTGTTCAGCATAGAACTTGAAAGACATCATCCTTTTTCCTAGACATCTGGACAGGACTCTCCTTGCCCTATTGGTTTTTACTGCTCTTCTGAGACAGCAAAAACTAATCCAGACTTGATTCCATCATAGCAATGGAGCTTCTCTCTCTCTCTCTCTCTCTCTCTCTCTCTCTCTCTCTCTCTCTCTCTCTCTCTCTCTCTCTCTCTCTCTCTCTCTCTCTGGATGTGACCAGACCCTATCTGGGTCACAGTCTGGAGGAGGTGACCAGGTATCCTGATCATGAGTGACATTAAGAATCTGGTAGACATCAGTCAATGTGTGAAAAAATATCCAAGTGCACAGTTGAATAGGTAACACCGTTAACACCTGGGAGGACCCATGCAGCTGTGGGTTTTCGGATCACCATTCCAGTGTAGGGCAATATGTCATGTAAGAACATACATTGAACAGGCATGCGTATCTCTGACCGAGTTTCAGTTTATAAAAAACAGACCTGTGTGATCAGTCAAAACTCTTTTTATTGGTAAAATGATCATTTCACTATTCCCAGAGTCCCATGGACTCTATTTCTAAGCCTGAATTGAAAATGTAGCAGGGTGCATTTTAAAATCCCATGGTGAAGACAGACTGGGAATGATCTGATTACAATCTCTTTTCTCTCAAAGAATAAGGCAATTTATTTTTAAAGAAAGCAATGTTTTAGTTAATAAATATTTATATTCATGGAAGCACTGCCGAGGTAGTTTCAACTTGGATTTTAGTTGAATTTTGGTGTGGAGTTTTCCAGACTTTACTCAGGGTGAATGTTAAAAATTTTAACATTCTATTTATTTTAATTCTACCTTAATAAATTAATTAATTGATTGGACACCAGTCTTTCAATAAAGTGACCTATCTCTTATTAACCATAACCTGAAGCATGTGAAAACTAGATTTTATGCTTTTTCATCCATATCCATTCTCTGGTGTACTCAACACTGTGCTTTGTGCATCTGACCAGTCTAATGTGTAACAAAGGTTCCTTTGCCCTCCAGCTTCCAGGTGATTTTGCAACAGACAGGGCTAGAGCAGATGACAGGAAAAGGTAAAGATGTCAGTGTTTGTCTTACTGTGGCATCAATCACAGTATAGCTACTAGGATGTGATATAAGCTCAATCTGTTTTCCTCCATGTTTTGGGTATGGGTCTGGCAATGCTCCATGTTGTACAGTTTCTCTCTCTCTCTCTCTCTCTCTCTCTCTCTCTCTCTCTCTCTCTCTCTCTCTCGTGTGTATACACATTCATAGTTGTACATGTGTGTACAGAGGCTATAAGTTGACATCACCTGTCCTCCTTAATTTTTCTCCACTTTAGTTTGAGAAAGGGTCCTGCATTCACTTCTGAACTCCATCCATTCAAAATCTACCAGTCTGTAGCTCCCCAACATTGGAGATAAAGATGTGCATCAACATGCACAGCTTTTGCATGGGTGCTGAGGGTTTAAATGAAGATCTACATGCTTGCAAGACAAACGCTTAACTGACTGAGCCATCTCTGTAGTTTCTGTTTTGGCTTTTGAGCATTACTTCACCTTGCTCATATGCTATTTGTTAGCTATACTACTGTATAACAAACATTATTCTCAGATTTCATCATTATAAATCAGTTTGAGTTGAAAATCATGATTTTATACTATAAATTACTAGGCTTTTCATTTAAAATTAGACATAGCAATTAAAATAGAAAAATAATGGCTTGGAATTAACACCTTAAAATAGTGAAATTTCCTTACTAAACCCTTTCTTCTATGTGTCCGCATATGCCACTTAGTGAATAAAGCACATACTTACCGTATATTTTGTTACCTTTGCATGGGTCTGGCTTAGAGGCAGTTTTTTTTTTATAGATTTATTTATTTATTATGTATACAATATTCTGTCTGTGTGTATGCCCGCAGGCCAGAAGAGGGCACCAGACCACATTACAGATGGTTGTGAGCCACCAAGTGGTTGCTGGGAATTGAACTCAGGACCTTTGGAAGAGCAGGCAATGCTCTTAACCTCTGAACCATCTCTCCAGAGGCAGTTTTGAAGTTGGATGATGTGATGGTTTTGAGACAGAAGAGGAAAATATCAATCCATGCTTTTAGTGGAAGTCTATGCTTTCTATTGTCATGGGAAGAATGACAGAATAGGCAGAAAAGTGACGATGAAGCAGCAGCTCCAAGTTATCACATTCCTTGGAGCAAAAACTGTGTGGCCTTCACATTCACAGACTCATGAAATCTGGACTTGACTTTTAAACAAAGCCACTTAGGTACAGGACTGAAGGCTGGGAGGAGCTGATGGCATGCAATCATTGCTTGAGAAACTGTGTTCCTTACCATCTAGCATTGATCTCCCTGTGGCTTAAACCTTTCTGAAACTCAGAAACTTTCATACAAAGTTCTTGGATTTGGGGAAAAGCAGCCAATTAAAAAAAACAAAACAAAAAAATAAACAAGCGAACAACAACAACCACCTACACACACACATACACACACACATACACACACACACACATACACACACACACACACACACACACACACACACACACACACACACACACGGAATGAAGAACAGTCCATTTCATCACTAAATTGCATGCAAAGTTGTTTCTCAGTCCAATACTAAACAAAATCACCCATACTACTAAACATTAACAAAGCCATAAAAATTTTCATAGCACATATTTCAAATATATTCTTTGCAAATGTTTTAGTGGAATAACATATCATTTTCTTAAGCTCTGGTCAGTTAAACAAAGCAGCATTAAAGGAAGAGGGTGGTAATATTTCTTCTCTGGCAGGCTTCCCCCAAAATGTAGTGTGGGCAGAATGTTTTTAAAAAGCTTTGAGGATGCTTTTTTTGTCCCATTTTCATCCCCTCTTCTTAGTTTTGTTTCCTTGGATACTTTAAGATCAAATTCTAATTGTCTTTCATACCACGAAGGATGATAGACACATAGATAATTCTGTGATCTCCCATTTGAGGCTTAAGTGCTTTACTCAATCAATGACATTGAAACAAAATACTTTATTTTTTATCATTTCTTTTATTGGCATGGAAACTCCATTCTCATGAAGACCTACATCCTAGCACTTCAACGCCTAAAGCTCCTAAGCTTATTCTGAAGAGATAATAAGACAGAATTAGCACAAACACATGGCTCTGGTTTAGAAATTTATGTAAAAAGAAAAATGATCCTTGTGATTTTTGGTCTCATAATTGCTAGGCTACCACAAAGATGCTATTTTAAAAATTGATTTGAAAGAAACCACTCAGATAGTAATAGTTTTATCTCTAATAGCCACAGTACATATGAAAATGAAAGCTGCCTAGATTTTTGTCTAAGAGACAGACAATTGCAATTGCCTGTTAAATTAAAACCCCACCTCTCCAACTTACTTTCTCTGCGAGTGATGGCAGTTAAAGAACCTCTATAAAATGGAAAAAAGATAATGTCTATCTCCTCAGGCTGTGGTCGATATTATGAGTTTGTATTTTGGAAGTTCTTAATTCATGCATATAAGAAATGTCATAAAGTTTTGGGTTTGGCTTTTAATAGACCAAAAATATTTTAGATATTTTTCTCATTCTAGACTTACCCATTATTTTTCCACCTTTTAAACTATCATTTAGCCACACAAGGAGAAGTATCACTTAATGTTTTTGTTCTTGAGGGTCAGGAACTGTACACACGTTTTAGCTGTTATGAGATTGTTTAATCCAGAGAGTCAATTTAGGAGAAAGGAATGGATTGAAACTAAGCTGTCAATCATTGCTGTTGGTTGTTCCACTAAAGTAGTCCATGTATCTTTATTGAAAGTATTTTCAGAAATAATGTAGCCATCCAATAAAAATGCCCAACTCTTTAATTCGAATTATCTACTTAAAACACTTAGGTGTTTGCTATGTCTTCATAGCCATTTTATAGTCACCTTGCAAAGACCTAGTAAGCTCTGGGACTGATGTGTGAACTGAATGCCAAGTTCCCACAAAGGCTTGCCATCGTCTAATCACTGCTTTAATAATATCAGCTTTATTTTTGAAACTTGAAAGCTAGAATGCCCTTTAACTTGTTGGGCATGGTGGTGCAGAGCTTTAAATCCAGCGCTCCGGAGGCAGAGACAGGTGGTTTGTGGTGAGTTTGAGTCCAGCCTGGTCTACAAAACGTGACTAATTCAAAGCTCATTTCAGTAGACTTTCTTTCCATCCATTCCATTATTTGTCAGTTTTAGTTTTTCCAGGCTCTGCCTCTGCTTCATTGTAGCCTCCCTACGGTTTGGAGTGCTGTCATCTATTCCTGTAAGGGTTGAAAAGGCTTCAGGGAATCTTAGTTCGTAGACAGTGAAATCCCCATCCACTCGCATTCATTCATAGCCTACAGATTTGCAAGAATTAGAGCAGGGTGTCAGATTCAGTCGAGGATGATAAAACATTAAAATTTTGCATTTCTGCTCTCCATGTCCTCCAGTTACTAGCATGAAATGAAGGTAATTATATATTTCAGTAATGACATCTAATGTATTCAAGACATCTTGATGACTTTGATAGAACACTGAAAATAATATTCCCCATGTGCCCTGAAATACAAGTGACTTAAATGGACAATGCTCACGCACACGCTAGTCTCATTACACTGCAGCTCCCGTTCCTTTTTCCCACTATCCCTCTTCCTACACCCTCCCCCTCATCTTTCTTCCTTCTCCCCTCTCTCTTTCTGTTTAGACACAAATTTACTAGAAATGAAAACATCCACATTAGTATGATTCTACTTTTGCACATCTGGCATATTCCAATCTGATAGAAGTATGTAAATATATCATGCTTAATTAAAATTTTAGCATTCTTTCATTCGGAAATCTAATTCAAATATTATGAGGGGGAAATCCTCTTTTTGATTAATTTGTGGTAGTTGATACTACCAAATAAACATCAAGTACTCTGTCCCAGCAGTTTTTCCCCTTAGCTTTCAGAATTTGCTTTTATGGTACCTATTATTTCCAGATGACAGGACATGGTGCTGAAAAGTATGGGAAAATATGGTTAGACTAATGGGTTTCCTGCCGATGAGGCCATTCTGAATCATTTACTGTGGATTCTATATTATCTCACTGTTGATTAAAGCAGTGGCAAATTACAGTACTGGAATGTCTTTAGGAGGAATTATCTGATGAACTAGTTCCTGGGGAGGTGGAGAAATGTGATATGTTTGCGTATAGGGGTACATCATTTTAAAGCAATGCCTTCTGAGATCCAGTCATGAACATGAATTTGAATTCCCAAAGATTGGGTCATTCTGTTCATGGCACATGTATGTCAAGATGTTATCTGAGCTGACTATTTGTTTTCTACCCTTTACATATGGAAATCTCTACAGCACCTTCACAGATGAAGTTTCAAAACTGGAACATTTTAGCTGCCTTTCTGCAAACAGGAAATTAAAAATGGCTTTTTAAAAAAGAAGAATATCAGAGGAGAATAGGGAAAAAAGAAACACGTCAGAGCTGATTAATTATTGGAGTTAAAAATATATCCATTATAAATGGGAGTGGAGGAGTGATTTAAAGATGCATTGGAAATGATGACTGCTTTATGATGTAGATGTCATTTGCTCAACACAGAGATCTTAATGTTGATTGATGGTCTCGTAGATGTCTTCCTTGGGATTTGGCAGACAAAACTGATGTCTATGCATTAAATCAAATGCTTCCACATCTTTTACTTCCATTATAACACTCAAAGCATCATTCACAATGATCGACAAGATTCATGTCCCAGGGTTTTGACAAATGAAATCTACTTATCTCATCCAGAGTATATGATTCTTTCCCAAACCTTTTCTTTAATACATGCCTTCTGTTGCTATGCGGTAACCATTTCAGACTTTTTCTTCTGTTTTTATGCATTAATATTTCTCCCCAAAATTTTGGCACTTGATATATTTTTTCTTAAATTGTCATCAATATTTAGCACTGAAAATTTCTATGGTATCTCATGTATTTGACACAAGAAAGACAAAACATATTTCAGCATGTTTTGGTTTTAGAAAGGCACAGAGTAGGGTTAGAGAAAAAGTACAAATTATAAAAGAAAGAATTTATATTATTTACATCCACAATAATGCTCAGAACATAATTATTCATATCAAATTTTGATCATTTTTACTTTAGATTAAAAATCATTTTAGTTTTAATTATGTGGAGGAATATGTATCTGTGTGGGTATGTACACATGAGTGTAGGTACCTACAGAGGACAGAAGAGGGTGCTGTGGATAGAAACTCTGGAACTAGAGTTTAAGGAGGATTTGAACTCCCTGATGTGGGTGTTGGGAGAGGAATGCGGATTCTCTGTAGCAAGAGTAATATTGTTCTTAATTGATGAACTATCTCTGCAGATTCTGCTTTTTCTTTCAAAGGTAAAGGGGACCTGGAAAGGTCATATGGAATATGGAAACTGCTCCAAGTTTTGGTTCTAGTAAGTACAGACAGGTTTCTCTATGGAAGATAGATTTCTGTACTTCTTGAATCATAATACCATGTGGATAGGAATCTATTTTAAGTTTAATTTGAGAATCTTTTTTAAGCAAATCTGTCTTATGTATCCCAGTTGTATGGAAGAGTTGATAGAACTTTCATGTTGTAACCTTGCTCATGGGCATGTGTGTGTTTGCTTTCTAGACTCACATCCCTTGGAACACATGGATCATGTAGAATTCATAAATACAAGTCTATTTTGAAGAATATATGATTTATAAGAGACATATCATAAATGTCTGATAAAATATATGAGTAGTAGGCAGAATATTTTTCAAATCCCCAACCCAAATTTCAACCAATGATTCTAATTGTTCACTCATTTGGTAGTCAGTGTATGTAAAGTCCTTATTGTGATCATCTGTTCAAAATACACTTTAATAAGAATATGTTTCAGGCTAATGGTTCACAGTACAACCTATGCTTAAATAAATTTCAGGAAGATTTTTTACTTGTATTAAAAAAAAGCTGAAATTTAAGACATTTAGAGGGGAAGACTCACAGTAAGTACAATTTTCTAAAGTGCTATAGTAATCTCTAAAATAAAACATTAATGTTACTATGAATTAGAACATGAGATAAGTAATTTGTAGCGCTTGAGTCTAACTTGCTTGCTGCTTCTGTTTATAAACAAAATTTTATCATATTACTACTGTAATGGTTTAAGTAAAATGCTGCAGGTCCTCAAGTGGTGAGAGTGGGCAGTGGGCCATGAGATCATGCTGCAGGTCTTTGAGCGGCAACAGGCAGTGGGCAGCATGTACAGAGATCATAGCAGGCCACAAAGGCAGCCGGGGTCACAGGTAGGAAGTTGCATCATGGTTGAGAGACCAAGATGAATAGGCATGCCATGCAGAGTGAAGTTGGATATTTATTTAGTGGGTTATGGAAAGGAAGGAGAGAAGGGGGAAGAGGAGGGAAGGGAAGGGAGAAAAGGGAGAGACAGAAGCTGTCTCTTTGAGAAAGGGAAAGACAGAAAGGAAGAACTCAGGCTGGAAGCTGAAGATCAGCTTATCTCTGTGGATGAGGGAGGGAGTGGGCAGGTTGGCATGACTGAAAATGAATGAGTGAGATAAATACCCCTAAAAACACAGTTAAGAGGTGGGGTCTGCTGAGGTAGATAAGGCTATCCTCCTACCCTGACAATAGGAAAACGAGAAGGAGAAGTAGGCCCTCAGTACTGAGTATGTGGCTCTGGTGTCCAAGAGAAAGGAGATGGACCATCCTAATACCGTGGTGTTTATCCATGGTTCCCTGTTACAGATGACGGTTGTGGTTGGGTCAAAGGAGTCTGGGAAGCCTCACTCATCCATGGCCCGACGTTGGGTTTCATGTCCCATGCCATGATGTATACAAGGACAATTGGCTGCACAATGTCCTTCCTATGGCATCTTGGACAAGGTCTCATGGGACCAAGATTAGGGCATGCTCGGGCCCAGTGACCAACTCTACCACATTTGAAACATGGGCCTGGCTAATGTCCCATTTCTGATTAGGCACTATTATCCATGTTCTCCCTCGAAATTCATATGCCAGTGCCCTAATCCCCAAAGTTAAGAAGTGCCATAAGCTGATGACGCTGAGGTCCTTAAGACAGTCACTTTTTCTCCTCCTTCCTGTTTCTCTCATTCATCCTCCTTGTCTCCCCACTTCCTAGGTAGACAAAGAAAGGAAAGGCCATATGAGTACTCGGTAAATCAGTGACCTTGTGATAACAGAGGAAAGAGTGATAACCAGATACTGCATCCCTTAACACTGGTTAGTGAGTTTTAACCTCTGGAACAGCAAAGACATAATTTCTGATGTTGAAGCCACCCAATGAATACTATTTTTGCCTGGAAACGCGGTGTATAATAGGCCATCTCTGTCAAATGGTATTATATACTTTGGCGAACTCATTCCCAGTATCATTTAAACTATAATTGGAAAACATTGGTTGTTTTATACAGCATAATTGTTAAAGTAGAAATTTTCAAGTTCTTGAGAAAGAGATTTCTGTTCTGAGCAGAACGTAAATATAAATGACATTTTTCTTAGTGATAGCTAATTTGATCCTTGGAAAATATTGTGTGTCTCAGTGTAGGCACAACTAAGAAGCTGATATTTGAAAGAAGCCAAAAATATGTATCACATGTATAACATACTCACAATTCTTTTTAATACAAGGGCAGAAACGGGCTTATAAACTTTCCTTTCATATTTTGTTTTTAATTTTTTTTCTTTTTTTTCCAGTTTATTTATTTTTTATTAAAAATTGCCATCTCCTCCCCTCCTCCTCTCCCTTCCCTCCCCTCCCCTCCACCCATACCCCCACTCCCTCCCTCTCCAGGCCAAAGAGCCATCAGGGTTCTCTACACTATGTTGAGTCCAAGGTCCTCCCAACTCCCTCCAGGTCCAGGAAGGTGAGCAACCAAACTGACAAGGCTCACACAGAGCCTGTCCATGTCGTAGAGACCAAGCCCATCGCCATTGTCCTTGGCTCCTCGGTCAGCCTCCACCATCAGCCACTGTCAGAGAGTCCGATTTGGTCGCATGTTCCATCAGTCCCAATAAGAAAATAGGAAGAATCAATTAAATTATATTTATTGAATCATAATTTTATATATTGCTTATTATAAATTAATTATAATTTAATGAATTGTGATTAATGAAATTATATTTAATGAAATTAAGCAATTATACTTCATTTTAGTTGAAGAATCCTGTTTTCTGGAGAGACACCTGGGAAAGCTTTGAGAGTTGTTAAGTGAAGGTGATGTTGTCGTATGTCCATATCCTGTTCCTACTGCTGTCCCTGCACTGCCTCCTACACCTTACCTTTGTTCACAGATGCATCATGGTTCCTTTGAGTTTCTTTAGTTTGATGTACTGTCATCCTGAAGAAGTTAAACCCAGAATCCATTTAGATCATTGATTTTTTTTGAAAGATTGTAGTTAATATTGTAAGAGCAGGACATTGTCCTCTTAGCCACTGAAGCAGTGCTAGAACCACGCATCGCTCGTGGTGAGTGTGGTCAGGGCACAGAGTGCTGAGCAACAGTGTGAAAGCAGAGGATGATCTGGATTGTGATTTTGATTTGAGATTTAGTTTCTTCTTAGCAAATTCCTAGGGGTGGGAATTTTGTATTCACATAACATTAGGGTTATTTATGTAACTCCAAATTTTGTGAACTTAGTCCTGCCCGTCTACTCCCTTTAGATTTGAACAGAATGAAATGTAAGAGTTGAATTCATTGTTTATATATACATTTCCCCTCAAACTTTGTGGTTTCTATGTGTAATGAAATAAAGATCTCTTTGTTTTAGGAAAATGCCTTATATTTTAAATATTTTTATGGGTTGCATAAGGATAGCCTATTTTTATTTTTCACATTTTGCAAATTGCACAGTATTATATGTCAGCCATCATCATGACATGTGATGATTTAAGGTTATTTTTATAAATCTTTAATATATCTCCAAACAGGAATTCCAAGGCTTGTGAGAACGCCACCAGATGGGATGTAGTTTACCAAGGAGGCTGGGGCTGCTCAGAGCCTTAACTGGGTCCTTCTTTGCCTTGAGATTCATCTCAGGCCATGCATGCTCTCTGCAGTTTCTTCTCGTGATTGAAGTGGGAGGTTTTCTGTAAGTCAGATGAGATTCTTTCAGTGCTTCCTATGTTTCTTGTTATCATTCCTCGATTATGGATGCCAACTCATTCTATTTCATATCCTCTGCTATTTATTATTTTACCAACTGCTCTTTCTCCTTTTTGAGTGCTCCTGGAGTATTGGCTCTGTTTGTGGTGAAGCTTCAATGCAGAAGTAATTGACCAGCCACAACACCAAACATGTCTTTCATTATGAATAATTTACTTACCCACCTCATCCATTAGTGCAGCACAAGTGAACGGTACAGGCTGTGTTGCATTCATCCTGCATTTTTCTTCTTATGCTCTGGGCAGAGCCTGGCCTGCTTTAAGCTGTGCACAAAAACTGGGTCACTAGGTGTGTGATCCACGATTTGCTAATTTTTAGTATAGTTTTGAAAGTATGCAAAAGGTACACTCAGACATATCATACACATGGTAGGATTTTAGAAACAGCGTTTGAATGAAAAAGAAACACCGAGTGTGTATCAATAAATAATATGATCTGTTTCATCACCTTAGGGATAATGCCACATTTTTCAATGTAGAGATCTTCTTTAGGCAATAAGAAGGAGCCAGTTTCTATCTCTTGGGTCTTGTATGTGCTTCTGAGTTATTATATTACTGCCACCCAAGGAGCAAGCTCTTCTTAATTTGTTTAATTTATGGGAAGCCATAATTTAATGCCATGCAAAATTAAAATGTTGCAGCTGGTCCTAAAAATGGCCAGAGAGAATTTATGGGTCAGGGGCTAATTGAATTTTTATTCATCATAATAAAAGTAATATATATATATTCATCATAATAAAAGTTATATATATACATATATATGTGTATATATGTAACTACTCTTATGCAACATGTACAATTTGGTAACAGTAGTTTTACACACGTGAAGGTGCCATTGTCATTACTGTATATTCCTGGAACTTATCAACATCTCAAAGTAATATTCTGTATCATTATACACTCTGTGTTCTTTTTTTATATAGCTCATCATAAGCACTTCTCTCCTTCCTTTGAATTTGATCATTCATGTAACATTTGCAGATATATTTCTATGATATTTTTCTTTTTATGACAATCATTTGTTAAAGAACACAAGACTTTCAAGACTGATGTATGCTGTAAAAGGCCTTGCAATTTCCTCTTCAAGACTCAAAAATTGTTTGTGCAGAGATAAGTTTCTTTATTCTTCTGTCCACTGATAGACATTTGGATATTTACTACCTTAAAGCTCTTATGACTAATGATGCTATAAAAACACTGATGCTTGTATGCTTTTGGTACCTCATCTGGATTGGGTGCCAGCACCCCAGTGTGTGCTGGTCAGAATTCTGAGATGCTGATCCAGTGAAACACCTCTCAGAGTGCTTCCTTCAAGGGACATTGACGTTGTTCTCCTGAGGAACTTAGTTATCTTATTCTAACTATTATTATAACTATTATAACACAGACTATTGTGATAAAAGGCAAGACTTTCCTCTACTTCTTCTCTGGTTTCCTCTGCCTCCACATGTCTCCTCTCTTGGAACTTCTTCCATGATGTATCACAGTCAGGAAGCTCCTTACCAGAAACCAAATAGACAAGGCTGTAAAAGAAGGGATGCTTAGCCTTCACAACTATGAGCTAAATAAATACATTTTGTTATATATCACCAGCCGGATCCTTTGCTGTGACAATGGAAAATGGACTAAATCACATACTACATTCCAACCTAATATAGTCTGATAAAATGCAACAATTGGTTGTAAAACATTTGCTTATGATAATAATTCAGATGTCCAAAGGCTGTTGTTATTCAAAGATAAGGATGCTGACAAGAGCATTCATCATTCCAGATGGTTTCTGTTTTAAAACTGCAAGGAAAGATCATTTGCGATGTTACCTTTCCAGTTAAGGGATTGTGTATTCTGAAGCAATATCTTACTAAGTACCAATGACAATTCTCTGTGTTGTTCATCTTTATTTGTATTTGGATGTATAGGTAGTGTGTTTGATCATAGATGGCCCATTTTCAGCAAATCTTTCTCATTTGTTGTTACTATATGCCATATAGTAATTACAAGGCACTGTGAGAAATTCTGTTTTCGATCTTCTCTTTTTTTTATTGTTCAGCAGGTCTAATTATCTCTTTACTATCTTAACTTTACATTTTTTTGTTAAGAAAGTTATCCAGCCATTATTTTGAGATATGTAGTATGCATTATATGTGTTGGTGGAGTCAGTATAAAAAGTTTTATAGTTTCCATGATTTTCTGTTCATTTTTATTGCTTTATTATCTTCCCTGGAAAGTTTTACAAGTATTACAAGTTGGTCCTCTTTTTGTCTCTCTTGGTGATATATCTATCTGTAGGACTCTCCTTCTCACTGGCATAAACTGTCAATTATTTATTTCCTGTGTTGTTTTATTTAAACATTTAACCAACTGCTAAAGATTACATTCTTTGTAATTATGTCATTATTGTTAAGGCTGTGTGGTAGTTTGAATGCAATTGACCCCCATAATCTAATAGGGAGTGGCATTATTAGAAGGTGTGGCTTTATTGGGGTGGGTATGGCCTCATTAGAGGAAGTGTGTCACTGTGGGGGCAGGCTTTGAGGTTTCCTATGCTCAGGATATCACCCAATGCGACAGTCTACTTCTTGTTTTCTGCAAGATGTAAGGTTCTCAGATACCTTTTGAGTTCCATGTCTGCATGCATGTCCCCATACTCCTCACCATGATGACAATGGACTGAACCTCTGAAGCTATAAGTAAGCCAACCCAGTTAAATGTTTTCCATATAAGAGTTGTCAAGGTCATGGTGTCTCTTTAAAACAATAATAAAAACCCTAGCTAAAACAGGCTGTGACACTTTTTTATTTTAAATCCACATCAATTTTATACTAAAAGCTGTGAGTCCTTGAAGAGTTAATATGTATCATAATTTTAAATATTTTGTGTGTATGAATGCTTTGCCTGTATGAAAGTAAGTCTGTGTACCACATGCATGTCTGCTGTTCACAGAATCCAGAAAAAGGCTTCATATCTTCTGATATGGGAGTTATTGTTGTGAGTCACCATGTGGGTCCTTTGCTCGAGAAGTTGTTGCTCCTAACTGTAAGCCATATCTCTACAATCCTGCTTAACAAGTACCATTAACATCCATTTTCTTATTCATAATTCAGGAAATTATTAATGACTATCACATCAGGATATTTACATAAGATTACTAAAAAATACAGAGCATGTTGTACATAGTCACATATAGTATACTTGCTAAACAGTGATAATTTTACTAATATTTAATGTTGTTATCATGTTTGAGATGTTAAATACTGTAACTTCCACTTTAACTTTTTTTCTAATTTTACTTCTTTATTTTCCATTCCCAATTAACCACTATCATCTGAATTTTTATTTCTTTCCTTGTTTGTCTATTATAGGGGACTGACAATTTTATTTAGGCCTCAGCAAAAGAAAGGCAAGCAGTGAGTATTATCATCAATCACAAATGAGATTGTAGCTCCTATCCAGCTCAGAGACAAGAGACTGAAGAAAAAGTTTGTAATAGATGAATTGTGAAGTTATCACATGACTTCCTGTGTGAGTGTGTAAAACAAGAGGAAATTCTTGTTTAAAGAAGAGCCATTCCTGATCTGGGAAACAGCTCAAAACAGTAAAGTGTTTGTCTTTATACCACATAGGATTATGCTTTATTCTGAAAAGCCCTGTAAAGAAAAAATGGAGCACATTGGTTTGTTTTTGTAATTCTAGGTGTGTGCTTCTAATTACAAATACGTTTATGATCTCACTGCTTACAGAGGTGGAGATAAGGGACTATCTGAGGCTCCCTCTACTACTAGCCTAATTGGCAAGTCCCAGACTATTGAAAAACTCTCTGAAAACAGTATGTGAATGGCGCCAGAGGAATAACACCTCTGCCTGTCCTCTGACTTCTATACACATTAATGCTCTCTTAAACATTCACATTCACTCATATGAACCAGTGCATACTATAAGGCACAAACACACACACACACACACACACACACACACACACACACAATGCGCACAACACCTACCTGTTAAGGATAATTTTATTTGTTTTGATTACATATAACAGACATTACAATATGAAGTTTATGATAACTGTTGAGTCTGTTATGATGAGTATAGCATTTTATCTCTTTTGCCCGACTTACATAAAATATACTATTAAGTTTACATTGATGAGCATATATAAAAAAGTGAATTAATAAATGACTGCCTTAACCCATGACATTTTCCAGAGAGAAAACAGCTGAAAATGTTGGTACATTTTTGTTGTTTTAAACTTTATTGGTAAGCATGTTAAATTAAATTTTTAAAAAATAATAAAAAAATAAAAGCTTCCTGGATTCTTTTCATTGGTTTGATTCCTTTAGGAATATAATCCAAGGCATATTCAGATATTTGGAATTTGATGAAGATGTTTTTTTCTTATGACCAAGTAGTGATTAGCAGCCAGGGAGATTTAGAGACGCTCTTAGGAATGATAAAGGAGCAAGGTAGGAGGATGTTCAAGCTGAGCATATAGAGCCTGATGTCCTTGTCACGTCTGAGAAAAAAGAAAGGAAGAAAGTATGATTGGCTAGGAGGCTCAGAATGAAATAGAGTTCCCATCAATGGTATCACTTTAACGATAAATGTACCATCAGAGATGGCTTATCAGTGATAGCTGGAAGCAAGCATAAACTTCCAGTGCTGCTGTGGATTCATTTACTACTTCTAGAAGCTGCCAAGAAGCTATGTTCATTTGACAGTTGCATATATTATAGCATGCTTTGATTATACTTCTCTAACATTTGCATTTGGCCACTGCCTTTCTCACTGGCTCCCCTTTACCAGCTAGTTCTTGTTCTTTTTCTTGTCTTTTTTTGTTTTTATTTGGTTTTTATTACCTTCTTGGTTTTATCGTGCTGTGTCCACCCATGTGCCTGACTGAGGGGTTATTTGCCAAAGCAGTGGAATCTAACTGTGGCTACTAAAGAAAAGGTCTTTCTGTCCCCAGCAATCAACTGCTAGTAGCTCCTCATAAAAGCTTCCCATGGGTGCATCCATGGTGGAAATGTTGCTGGGCCTGGTCTTGTTCAGACCTAGTGCAGCACTCACTGTGAATGCATGACTGAGATGGATGTGTCTTATACTTAAAGCAGCAATCTGTCACACTTTTCCCCATCCTCCAGGCCTTGTATATTTTCCAACTGATCCTCTGGTGTGTTCTCTGTGATTTGTGGTGGGGGTGAAAGCTTATGTAGGTATCCCTCGTAAGGCTAAATTCACAACACAATACTTGGCTAGTTATGAGCCCCTGGAGTAGCCACCATTCATGGTAAAACAATGTTCTGACCAAGGACTAAATTTTCACTAATTCATACTCACGAACATAAACATTTAGAAGGTAGTTTGATAGACAGCATATTTGTTTAGCAAAACAATACATTTTTTTCCCTTGAGCCTATAACTGCCCCCAACACCAGCCATTGGCTTTTAACTGAGATTATCATAACAAGCATGATTTCCCTGCTAAGTATCTGTATTCGTATTGAGCTGGAAAGTTATCATCCCCACAGGAGTCATGGTACAATTGTAGAAATGGACACATCTTGCCCAGCTCGGTTGTGTATGTAGCATGTTCCGTCCATAGCTGAGTAAGAATACTGCTGTCTCCCTGGCCCCACAGTCTGCATTGCAGCTTAGGACACTCTTTAACAACTCAGTGAGAGTCTCCTCACTAAGTTCCAGCTTGATTTCAGTCTATCCTACATGGAAAGCAAGAGATGTCTTCAATTGTAGCACCTTACCGTCTGAAGCTAAAGATTTTCTTCTCTAACAGAGTTTTTTCTTTATGTTCTCGTGACTGAAGTACTTTAGTATGATATAAACTCAGACAATCAAATTTGAAATGTGAATTTTTCCCATTCGTTCTTGTAGGCAGAGGCTACTAGTTCATTTCTGGCTGCCCAGACCCAAAATAATCACACAGAAACTATATTAATTACAACGCTGCTTAGCCTATTAGCTCAAGCTTCTTAAATTAACCTATTTCTATTATTCTGTATATTGCCATATGGCCATGTCTTAACAGACAAGGTTCTGACATCTGTCTCTTTTGGCAGCTAAATAGAGTCTCTGACTCTACCTATTCTCTCTCTCTCTCTTCCAGCCTGGCTATATTCTTCCCTGCAATAGGCCAAAGTAGCATCTTTATTTACCTATGGTGATAAAACATATTCATGGCATACAGAGGGAATCCAACATTATTTTCTGAAGAATATTTTTATTGATTTAGAAACAAGAGATTTAAGTATGTCTGTTCAAATAACAGCATGTAGTGATTGTATGAGTCATGCTTGCTTTTCAAGCTGTAATACTTATACAAAGAAGAAAAACAACAACTTTGTCTGCTTATTACAGGTTATATTTTTGAGGGGATGAGGAATACAAGGTTGTGTATTCTACAATATCTCGTTTTGTTTTATTTTGTTTTGTTTCCTTTCTGGGGCATTCTAATATTATGAAGTTGCACAAAAAATAATTTTCCTATTTAAACAACTTTTAGAATTTGAGGCAATAATCCCGAGTTAAGTATCCATTGGAGACCATGTTATTTGTATTGTTGAAACTACTTTGCCTCCAGTTATTTTTTTGGAAATACTCTGAGTACAAAGTGTGTAAAATTGATTTTTCATCATTGTTGAGAAATACCATTAAAATAATATCTTAACTTAAAAAAATCAACTTATAACTTACATTTCAAGAAATTTTGCAATGGCAAAGAAGATATTTGATGCAAATTATCTACGAATCACTGAGAAAAAAGATTGGCAGTTGAAAATGGTTCCGCTGTGTATGTATTCCTACTGAAAAACCAAAGCTCTTGTTCTCTTATACCCTTAATTATTATATATATATATATATATATAATATGTATATATATATATTATATATATATATTCCTAGATTATAAAGATACAATTTAAATTCAAGGTAAATTCATTTACAACTATTCTATTAGTTCTTATATAATTTAATACATGTTTTGATTATGTTCTTCATCCGTTCTCCATCCCTCCTCAGATTCACCCCTTTTCCTATACACCCAATGTTGCTGTGTCCCTTTTTGCACCATCAAGCTTAATTTCTACTCTCCAAATCTCTTGGATGTGTGGCCTTCTATTGGCATCTTATCAAAGTCTCAGAGGCTACACTTTCAGATCAAACTGACATTTTCTCCCTTAAAAGCTAACCATCGCTAATAGCTGCATGACCAGACAGGAGACTACCCTGTCAACCCCCAGATCTGTGATAGGATGTGGTCTAGGTTGTGCTTGCATTGGTCTTGTCTCATGAATGTTATCACAGTCACTCTTATTTCAACATGGAATTATTCTTCTGCGTCCAGAAGATACTGTTGTGCTGTAGTCAGTCACCACCTCTGATCTTACATTTTTTTTATCTCCTTTTCCATGATCCCCAAGCCTTTGGAGGAGAAGTGTGGTATACATATTCCTTTTTGGGTTGAGAGTTCTGGTTTCTCTTATTTTGTGCACCTTGATTAGTTATGGGTTTCTTTGATGAACACTGTTTATTGTAAATAGAAGCTTCTCTGATGAGGGTTGAGATATGTTTTAATCTATGAGTATAATGATAATTAGGAGTTGGGTTAATATTATATCAATTTATCAGAATACTTGTTCTAGGTTCTTTCATAAATCTGGGCTCTATTTAGTGATGGGATTTCGGCCCAGTAATGGTGCCAAGTATGGGTTTCATCTTATAGGGAAGGGCTTAAATCCACTAAGAAAGGGACTGGTTACTTCCATGGCATTTGTATCATAATTGTAGCAGTGAATCTGGCTTGTGAGGACAAACATTGTTATAGGTCATAGGATTTACAGCTAGAAAAATTAGGGATTATTATTTTTCTCCTCCAGGAGCATGCATAAATGGCTTCCAGGGACTATAAAATCTAGCCAATAGGGATGAACATTCCTGGTGAACACAAAATTGATTTCTTCATGTCTTATCTATCAAGTATATGGTGTCTTCAGTAATAGTGTCTTACAGTCAAGTTCTGGAGGGCAGAAAATAACAATAGTTGCAATCCATGATCTCTGGGAGTCTATGGTACCAACAACTCCAAAATAAGTTACCCATTTCTGGGACTCTGTTTTTTATTTGTTAAACTTGCAGAAACTAGTAGAGGTACTGTTGCTTTGATATATGGTAACTCAATTTTAACTATTCTTGTGTATATGTATCAGTATATTTTAAGAAGCTTATATATTAGTAGGCTTCAATAAAATGTTTTTGAAATGTCTATAGTACTATTTATGCATCCAAGTTTCCATACTCCACTCCATCCTCTTCTTAGAAATTCTCATTTTACCCTTCCTATTGGTCAATTTCTTTTTATGAATTTATTTGGAAAGGTCTGAGGTGTGGGTATAATAAATAATAAGTATAAAAGTGCAGAACAAGAACTGACACCATGGACATCATATGTTCCCAATGTCAAAATTAGTAGAGTAATTACAGCTTGTAGTAGAGGGCAGGAAATGAATTGCGTGCTGGTGAGCATTTGGTCTTTGCTTCAGATTTGCTGAAGAGTTCACAAGAGCTGGGAGGTGGTGGCACATGCCTTTAATCCCAGCACTTGGGAGGCAGAGGCAGGTGTATCTCTGTGAGTTTGGGGCAAGCCTGGTCTACATGAGGTAGATCCAGGACAGGCTCCAAAGCTACAGAGAAACCATGTCTTAAAACAACAACAACAGCTACAACAAAATAGTTCACAAGGAGTTCAACAATATAAACATTTCTTCAAAATCACACTTTAAGCATAGTGTTCCAAGGACTTAACCAAATGAGCATAATGATTGTATCCTCTACCCCAAAAGAAATGTTACAACCAAGTTCATAGCTTTTATTTATTGTATCTTTTTTTTCAAGATGGAATTTATTTTTTTATTTGAATTTTTTTTATGAATCAAGTATGAAGTCTCTATTTCTTTTTTTCTCATTTTTTTATTAAAAATTTCCATCTTCTCTCCTCCTCCTCCCCCTTCCCTCCCCTCCCTTCCACCCATACTACCACTCCACGCCTCTCCAAGACACAGAGCCATCAAGGTTCCCTTCACTATGTTAAGTCCAAGGTCCTTCAAGCTCCCCCTAAGTCCAGGAAGGTGAGCAACCAAACTGACAGGGCTCACAGTGAGCCCGTCCATGCTGTAGAGTTCATGCTCATCGCTGTTGTCCTTGGTTTCTCAGTCCTCCTCCACCATCAGCCACATTCAGAGAGTCCGGTTTGGTCCCCTGTTCCATCAGTCCCATTCCAACTGGACTTGGTGGTCTCCTGTTAGATCTGTCCCACCGTTTCAATGGGTAAACACACTCCTCACGGTCCTGACTTCCTTGCTCATGATCTCCCTCCTTTTGCTCCTCATCAGGACCTTGGGAGCTCAGTCCGGTGCTCCTATATGGGGCACTGTCATTTTCTCCATCCAATACCAGGTGAAGGTTCTATGGTGATATGCAAGATATTCATGAGTATGGCAATAGGATCTGGACATTTCTGGCACCCTCTCATCAGCTGCCCAAAGAAATAGCTGGGGGCGTCATCCTGTACACCTGGGAACCCCTCTAGAGTCAATTCTCTGCCAACCCTAGAATGGCTCCCTTAATTAAGATATATAATTCCTTGTTCCCATATCCACCCTTCCTATATCCCAACCATCCTATTCCCCTAAGCTCTTCCCATCCTCCACTTCACACTTTTCTCTCCCCATCCTCCCATCCCCCATCCCACCCCACCCCTGTAGGGGCCAAACGTACAGGCAAATGCCGGCGGTACCGGCGGTTGTAGGAGTTAGGGATTAACCACGATAGTCCTTTTATAATTAATTAGTTTTAATACAAGGGGAGATAAGGGAACTTACAGAACCAAGGGTCCAGCGGAGAAGAAGGTACGCGGGGGAGAGCAAAAAAACGGGGGTCCTTCCGGCGCCCCGATCCTATTTAAGGGGAATGCTACTCCGCTGGGGCAGCCATGCCCCTGAACGCAGGGATTGGGCCAGCTGCCCCAACATCTCTCCCTTTTGTCTAAATAAGACAGATTTAGAAACCAAATACAACTATATACAATGGGAACAGATCATATAAAATTACAAGAAGTAAACAATATCAGGCGAGGAGTATATAACGAAAAATTTTTTTAATCACTCTACTTTGGGAAGTCTAAATAATCTAGAAGGTAGCTACCATTATCTAATCTTTAACCCCATCAAAGATCTGAGAAGGAGAGTAAAATTACCAAAGCAACCAGGAAGCACAAACGAGAAACTTTCAAAATGTGTAACAGAAGACAGAGACAATTGACTACCTGGGCAACCACACGAAGTCTTGATAGCAATGTTGAGGCAACCAACTCTGGCTGAGGCCTGAAAAAACCTGACATACCATTATATAACGGCAAGGAACCTTTAGTAGAACAATCCTATCCTGTCTTGGCAAGATAAGACAATTTTGTTTTATCCACTTATGGATATTTTGTAGTTTAGTCAGTAATGGAGGTATGGGCTTTTTTTTGCCCCAAGGCCAGTTTTGCCAAGTAGAAGACAAACTCCCAGTGGAGTGTCTTTGGTGCTCAACGTTTTCTCGGGAGTAGAGCATTGTTGTCAGGAGTGATTGTGTCTCATAAATACAAAACTCTAGGTTAGATTAAAGGCCATGTTCTACAGCTCTTTAAAGAGGTTGAAGATTATGCTATCTATATTAAATACAACCTCTATGTGTCTAAAAAACCTGATTGTCCTAAATATAAATATGACCAACATATAATTTTTAACACTTATGTAACTGTATGACTAATAGAATAGACAACTGTGCAATAAATGAAGACAATGATTTCCAAATGTAAACAGGGTCCTTACATAAATAATATCTGAGGTAGAAATGTACAGTGCAATATGGTAAACAATGTCATTACATAAATAATATCAGAGGTAGAGATGTACATTGCAATATAGTAAACAATGTCATTACATAAATAGTATCAGGTAGAGATGTACATTGCAATGTAGTAAGCAATGTCAATATAACAATTGTTTTAAACAGAGGTAGTATCATACTCTCATACAATGTTTAATATATCAATATACAAGAATCAACACTCATATAGTTTTTTTTTAAAAAACAATAACTCACAAAAATCAATTATTTCTTTAGATCACCAGTTAATCTCTCCCTCCCCCCCTTTTTTTAATATATATATATATACATATAGATATACACATAATTTATACCCCTGAGTCCATATAAAGCCTTTATTGCCTGGCAATCTTGTCTACTTCCAATATCCAGGAGGATAACTATATGTTTTTCTTTGGGTTCACCTTCTTAAATAGCTTTTCTAGGATTTTTTTTATGAATTATAGTCTCGATGACCTTTATTTATGGCTAGAAACATATTATGAGTGAGTACATCCCATGTTCATCTTTTTGGGCCTGGGTTACCTCACTCAGGATGGTGTTTTCTATTTCCATCCATTTGCATGCAAAATTTAAAATGTCATTGTGTTTGCCTCCGAGTAGTACTCTAATATGTATATATTCCACACTTTCTTCATCCATTCTTCCACTGAAGGGCATCTAGGTTGTTTCCAGGTTCTGGCTATTACAAATAATGCTGCTATAAACATAGTTGAACAAATGCTTTTGTAATATGATTGGGCATCTCTTCGGTAAATTTCCAACAGTGGGATTGCTGGGTCCTGGGGTAGGTTGATCCCAAATTTCCTGAGAAACCTCCACACTGCTTTCCAAAGTGGTTGCACAAGTTTGCATTCCCACCAGCAATGGATGAGTGTACCCCTTACTCCACATCCTCTCCAGCAAAGGCTATCATTGGTGTTTTTGATTTTAGCCAATCTGACAAGTGTAAGATGGTATCTCAAAGTTGTTTTGATTTGCATTTCCCTGATTGCTAAGGAGGTTGAGCATGCCCTTAAGTGTCTTTTGGCCATTCGAACTTCTTCTGTTGAGAATTCTCTGTTCAGTTCAGTGTGCCATTTTTTAATTGGGTTAATTAGCATTTTAAAGTCTAGTCTTTTGAGTTCCTTATATATTTTGGAGATCAGACCTTTGTCTGTTGCAGGGTTGGTGAAGATCTTTTCCCAGTCAGTAGGCTGCCTTTTTGTCTTAGTGACAGTGTCCTTTGCTTTACAGAAGCTGCTCAGCTTCAGGAGGTCCCATTTATTCAATGTTGCCCTTAATGTCTGTGCTGCTGGGGCTATATGTAGGTAGCGGTCTCCTGTGCCCAAATGTTGTAGAGTACTTCCCACTTTCTCCTCTAACAGGTTCAGTGTGTTCAGATTGATATTGAGGTCTTTAATCCATTTGGACTTGAGTTTTGTGCATGGGGATAGACACGGATCTACTTTCATTCTTCTACAGGTTGACATCCAGTTATGCCAGCACTATTTGTTGAAGATGCTTTCTTTCTTCCATTGTGTGCTTTTAGCTCCTTTATCAAAAATCAGGTGTTTAAAAAAAAAGGCTTTGAAGGAGGGTTTTTAATAAAAATCTATCTTTTCATAGCCCTCATACATTTCCAAAATTGTTTCATGTAAGGTTTTTCTATAATCAAAGGTAGCAGTCCTGTGAGTTTAGTTTGAAATTTGTCTGATAAAATATTACAGGGAAGCTGCTGCTCCTTCTGATCACTGACATGAAAGGAATATTGGGATATCTTTTATCTTGGGCTTGAGGAGATGGTTCACTGGATAAAATTATTGAAGCTTAATTAGTTATAAGAAATTAGTTATGAGGAATTGAGTTTGGATTCCTAGGAACCGCATAAAAATCCAGGCATTGGTACATACATCTGCAACACCAGCTCTTTGAGGAGGATATAAGTAGATCTCAGGACTTGCCAACCAGCCAGAAAAACCATATGGTGAGCTCTTGGTCCCATAAGAGACCTAATCGCAAAGTAATCGGAGAAGGAATTGAGAAAGATATTTTGAAGTCAAACACTAGTTTACATCACACTCACCAATAGGTGAGCATACATGCATATACCATACCACATAACACACACACGCACACACACACACATACACACACACACACACACACACACACACACACCACTTACTTTTCCAAATAATCAAAGTGATTACTCAAGAAGAACAATACACAATGCCCAAATATGTCTTCTTCCATCTATTTTTGCATTTTAGGGTGGTGACTGTTTTTGTTAGTATGTTATAGCATAATACAGTACTGGATATGCTACAAAGAGCAGAAAGTTAGCTTTCCTGACTTTTCCTCTGTGTCTATAAGATCATGCGAGGAATTTGTTAAGGGTTGTTTCTGCCTTGAAGAAAACACTTTTATCAGCATCCTCTATTGGGGAGGAACACATAGTTTCTCATAATAGGAGAAGTAATGGCATAGAAGAGGTCAACTCTGAGATTGCCCCTGGAGAAGTAAACATCTGGGTCCCCGCTTACAGGGAGGCCCTTGCTCTCTAGGCCCTTGCTCAGGGAGGAATATCTCATTTCCCCACACCCCACCAACCAAGCCCTGGAGTCCCTGAGCAGCATCTACATGCCTTCTACTATTTCCCACTCCATCTGTGACCACCAAACCTTGGCCCAGACTGCCCCTGAGAGGCAAGCATCTGGGTTCCCTCTTAAGGGGCTCAGCTCCCTAGGCTCTTGCCCAGGGAGGAAAACCAAATTTCCCCATCCCCACCCTCCAAGGCCCAAGGACCAAAAGCACCCTCTGCACACCTGCTACCATTCTCCACCACATCAGGAACCACCAGAGCCTTGACTCAGACTGTCACTGGACATGTAAGCATCTGTGTCCCTGCTAAGAGGACTCAGCTCTCTAAGCCTTTGCCTGGGGAGGAATATCCTATTATCCCGCTCCCACCCAAGAAGCTCCAGAGACCCCCAGCATCTTTCACACACTTTCTACCATCCTTCACATCTGTGGCCACTGGAATCTCCACCCAGATTGCCCCTGGAGAGGTGTTCCAGAGCCTTACTAGAATTCACTAGAGGCATGGACCTGCCTGCCCCCAGAGGAAGAACAATCACCTAAGCCACAGGCCCCACCTTCACTGATTGGAAAAAGAGAGACCCCCTGAAACACAGGCCTCACCTGCACCTACTGAAGGAAAAGATGGGCAGATGTCAGTGTAAGAACACATCCAAAAACATAAAGATGAATATGGCACTACCAGAACCTAGTCTTCTTACAACAGGAAGACCTGAACATCCCAACCCAGAAGAAGAAGAAGAAGAAGAAGAAGAAGAAGAAGAAGAAGAAGAAGAAGAAGAAGAAGAAGAAGAAGAAAATGACTTTCAATATGACTTCATGAACATGATAGATACACTGAAATAGGAAATAAAAAAATCCCTTAATTAAATGGAGGAAAAGAAAAACAAAAGTTTGGAAGAAATTAGTAAATCCTGTAAAGGAACCAAAGAAAAACAATCAAACAAGTGAAGTGAATCTCAAACAGTTCAAGACTTGAAAACTGAAATAGAAACAAAAAGGAAAACAAAAACTGAGGGAATTCTGAAAATGTAAAATCTGGGTGAACAAACAGGAACTACAGATTCAAGAATAACCAACAGATCACAAGAGATAGAAGAGAGAATCTCAGGGTTTGAAGATACAATAGAGGAATTAGATTCATCAATCAAAGAAAATGTTAAATCCAACAAGTCCTTAACACAAAATATCCAGGAAATCAGGGACACCATGAAAAAAATCAAATCTAATAATAATGGGGGTAGAAAGAGATGAAGTCCAACTCAAAGGCACAAAAAATATATTCAACAAAATCATAGAAGAAAACTTTTCCAGTCTAAGGAAGGATATGCCTATGAAGGTACAAGAAACTCAGAGAATACTAAATAGACTGGGCCAAAAAAGAAAGTTCCCTTGGCATATAATAATCAAAACAGTAAATGTAAAGAATAAAGAAAAACATATTAAGAGCTGCAAAGGAAAAAAGCCAAGTAACATATAAAGGCAGACACATCAGAATTACACCTAACTTCTCAATGGAAACTCTGAAAGCCAGAAGGTTCTGGTCATATATATATATACCACAGACACTAAGAGATCATAGCTGCAAGCCCAGACCTACTATACCCGCCAAAGCATTCAATCAACAAGAAATTTCATAACAAAAAAAATTTAAACGTTACCTATCCACAAATTCAGCATTACAGAAGGATTAGAAAACTCTAGCCCAAAGAAATTAGTCGTACCCATGGAAACATAGGCAGCAAATAACCTCACTCTCAACTCTAGTAAATCCCAAAGAAGGGAAACACAAACTTTATCACTGAAAACTAACAGGAATAAACAATTATTGATTGCTAGTATTTCTCAATATCACTGGAATCAATTCACCTATAAAAAGACCAAGATTAACAGAAGGGAGGCACAAACAGGGTCCATCCTTATGCTGGATACAAGAACTGCACCTCAATCTCAAAGAAAAGCATTACTTCAAAGTAAAGGGTTGGGTAAAGATATTCCAATCAAATAAACCTAAGAAACAAGAAGGTATAACTGTCTTAGTATCTAGCAAAATAGACTTCAAACTAAAGTCAAGCAAAAGAAATGGAGAAGGATACTTCATGCTCATCACAGAAAAAATCCAGCAATGTGATGTCTCAATTCTGAACATCTATGCCACAAATATAAGAGCACCCACATATGTAAAAGAAACATTACTAAAGCCCAAATTGCACATCAAACACCACACACTAACAGTAGGAGACTTCAATACCCTGCTCTCACCAATGGACAGTTCTGCCAGATAGAAACTTAACAGAGAAATAAGAGAACTGACAGATGCATGACTCAAATGGACTTAATAGATATCTATAGAATATTTCACCGAAATGCAAAGAATATACCTTCTTTTCAGCACCTTATGGAACATTTTCTATAATTGCCCACATACTTGGTCACAAAGCAAATCTCAACAGATTAAAAAAAAGTGGGAATAACCCTATGTATCTTATCAGATTTTCATGGCCTAAAGCTAGAATTCAGCAACTACACTAATTGCAGAAAGCCTACAAATTCATGGAAATTGAACAGTGCTCAACTGAATTACCCTTGGGTCAAGGAAGAAATAAAGACTTCCTAGAATACAATAAAAGTGAATGTAAAAAATACCAAACTTATGGGACACTTTGAAAGCAGTGTTAAGAGAAAAGTTTATAGCACTAAGTGCGTATATAAAGAACATGGAGAAATCTCACACAAGTGACTTAACATCACATCTGAAACGTCTAACAAAAGTAAACAAGTTCATCCATGAGTTTCAGATGTGATGTTAAGTCACAACCAGCCTATAGCCCACAATCTCAGAGAAGCTAGGTAACAAGGAAAACCCTAAGAGAGACAGACACTGATCCCCTTGGGAAGTGGAAACAGACAAGACCTCCTTAGAAGGGGGAGGGGGGGTATAAAGGGAGGGTAAGGGGAGAAAGGGAGCAAGGAGGAAAACATGAGGAAATGGTATGCTGAAGAAGGGGAAAGCACACAGAGGTACAGAAAGGAAAGAATTATCTTGATTGAGGGAGTCATTAAAGGGCTATTGAGAGACACAGTATTAAGGAAATTCCCAGGAATCCACAAGGATGATCTCAGCTAAGACTGTAAGCAACAGTGGAGAGGATGCCTAAATTGGCCTTCCCCTGTAATTAGATTAATGACTACCTTAATTGTCATCATAGAACCTCTAACCAGCAACTGATGGAAGCAGATACAGAGATTTACAGTGAAGCAATGGACTGAGCTATCTCAGATCAGCTCAAGAGAGAAACGAGTAATAATATGAACAAAGCGATCAAGACCATGATGGTGATACCCACAGAGACAGCTGATCTGAGCTAGTGAGAGCTCACTTTGGATTGAAAGGAGGAGAACCTACATAGGATCAAATTAGGCCCACTGGATGTTGAAGATATTTGTGAAGCTTGGGTAGTCTGTGAGGCCAGGATTTATCCTTAGTGCTTGAACTGGCATCTAGGAACACATTCTTTTTGGTGGGAAACCTTGCTTAGAATAGACACAGGGAGCAAGGCCTTGGTTTTGTTTTGAAGTGAAATGTCAGACTTTGTTGACTCCCTATGGGAAATCTTACCCTTTCTGAAGAGTGTATTGAGGGTGGTGTCAGGGGAAGGTGAGGGAAAAGGGAAGAAAGGAAAAAGTGGGAATGGGGATAGTTATATAAAATGAGAAAAGTTTGTATTTAAAAAATTCTTAATAAAAAGAAAGGAAGGAAGGAAGGAAGGAAGAAAGAAAGAAAGAAAGAGAAAGGAAGAAAGAAAGAAAGAAAGAAAGAAAGAAAGAAAGAAAGAGAAAATAAAAAAGAGGTCAACTCCCTTTGTTAAGTCCTTCCACAGGAGAACTTTATCTCTTAGGTAAATCCAGAGCCCTGATGACTCACCCCTACCCCAGTTCCATCATATTTTAAGATTATCCAAGTGGGTAATGCCTGCATTTGGGAGGTGACATATTCACACAAATGGGTCTGTCATTTTCTACTGGAACACAGAGCACTGTTGTTTTAAGAACACTCTACTGAGGGCCTATTTAGTATAGAAAGATGTGCAAAAATTTTAGCCAACTGTTAATACGTTACACTGAACAAGGTCAGTACATATTTTTTTGGGTAAGGAAATGAAAGAAAGCACAGTGATCCTGATATCTGTGTTCTGTGTTCCATATCTTATGAGTTTACATCTACATCATACATGACTTGTTTCTTCTCATCACTAGGTAGTTTTAAATCATCACTTTTAGAAATCTAACTATAAAAAAAGAAACCTCACTGCCATCTATGACCACAAATTTCATTCCAAATTTTGGAAAATAATAAGTACATGTGATACTTGTCTTTCTGTGTCTGGGTTACCTCACTAAAATGATGTTTTCTAGCTCCATCTATTTTCCTGCAAAGTTCAAGATGTTGTTAATATTTTCTGCTGTGTAGTACTCCATATGTAAATGTACCACATTTTTCTTATCTACTCTTTGGTTGACATTTACACAATGGAGTACTACACAAGAGGATCAAGCTACACAGCTATTACATATATGTAGAATTCTTAGGTCAGTCCCATGAAGATTCCCTGGAAGTCTATTCAGTCTCTGTCAGTTAATTAGGTTAGTTGAGTCTGTGGGTTTATTGTGGTGTCCTTGACCCCTCTGTCTCCTACAGTCTTTTCTCCTCCTTCTGCAGCTTGCTCAGCCTATTGTTTGGCTGTGGGTTGGCATTTGTTCCCATCAGTTGCTGGATGAAGACTCTCTGATGACTATAGGGCTAGACACCAATCTATGAGTATAGTATAATATTGTTAGTCATCATTACATTAATTTTCCCCTCCAGCCATGTTTGGTTCTTATCCTAGATCTCTGGGTCATGCAGACTCTATTTTTAAGCTTTCGTGTTTATTGTACTTACAGGACAGGAATCATTAGTTCTCTGAAGTCCAGGTATTTCTTGTCTTTTCCAAAATATCTTAAGACTGCTAAAAATGAAATTATGTCTAAAAGCATGAGAACAGAGAAGGACAAGTTTGTGAAACAATGGGATATATCTAGTCATTGATGGAATAAGGGATAAAACTTGGTTGGAGCAACCGCTTTGCATGTGTATTTTTGGCATGTGATTTATAATATGTTCATTTTAAAGTGCTCAGACATCATTCAGAGACATAGATATAAACATAAAAAGTAGCATTTTATATCTGCCTTTAGGTTATGAAACATTAACACTATAAGAAGTTATTGAGGTTGAGGAAAATCTCAGAAGAAAGAGAAGTTTGACTAAACTATCAATTCTCAGCCTTCCCTTGTAGATTTATGGTTAGGTTGGAAAAAAATAACAATAAACATTACAAATGTTACATTTTTTTCAAGTGTCTATCTGCTCAAGTGGGAAGAGTTGGATTAGATAGGCTATTGGTTTTCTACTTCGAAGCTCTGCATCCTCAGGCTAGGGTTATAAATTGTATTACATCTTACAAAAGTTCACAGAAAGTGACTGTATCTGAAAAGTACTCATTTCAGAAGTTATTAAGTCAATGTGAGGTAGTTAGTATGTCTAAACCATTAGGAAAAGTATCTTTATAAACATGAACAGGAGGAAATAATAAGAGAAGAAGCACACAGAGAGGAATTGGTCATGGGATTAAAAGGGTCATTTTAGAAATGGTGAAGCAAGAAATGCTAGAAAATAGTACCAGCTGGAAGAGACAAGAAAGATTTTTTCTTAAGCTCTGAAAGCACGTCTTAGAATACAACCAGGTTTCAGGTTTCAGACTTTAGTAATGAGGAACAAGTGTGATGTATATGTGTTGCTTTTATTGGTTTATGAATAAAGAAACTGGCTTGGCCTTATAGGGTAGAATACAGTTTCTGTGTGATTATTTTGGGAGTTTGTGCTGCCAAGAAGTGAACAAGTGGAGGGTGGCCAGGAACATACTAACTGCCTCCTACTACAAACTGGCACTCCAAAATGGTTGACTAAATCCACATAAAACCTTAGACGACTTGGGAAAGAATTCTAGACATTAAAAAACAAAATTTAGCTGCATTCTATTCCAGTAGGCTCTGCTTGCTGGTTACATGCTGCAGCTTCTTTAAGAGAGGTTTTACTGATTCAGCAGTAGAAAAATAAAGCCATGTGGTTTTGAAATGATGGCTTTCTGTGCCATGCTGCCAGGGTGACCTTTGGTTCATTCAGGAGGCTGAGCATTTAAATGGGGTTTGTGAACAGAGTGCTACAACTTGCATAATGGCAACATAGACTGACTGTGTACCTCAAGATGGGGCTGTGAGCATGGCTCACAGAGGCAACAAACAGCTCCTCCATGCTGGACTGTGCAGAGAAAGCAGGTAGGGCCTTGTTTGCCCTAGCAAGGCTGCCACTTATGCTTTTAAGAAGCACTTAGCCCTGGTCAGAAAAGGATTATGTGTACACAATAAGGACAGATTCAGACATAAAAGAACTCTAAATGAGATACAGTGTGTTTTGAAAAAAATCTACATATACTTGGGAGAGACAAGATAGAGATGAAAGAAAGTAAATGGCTTGTAAAAAATACAATGTCTTTAAAGAGACAGAGTAGGTTAAAGGAGTAAAGATAATAAAATAAATATTAAAAAGTAATAGAGTAAAAAATAATAAGCCAGAAGTTAAATAATCAACATATATACTTCAAAGGTATAGTGACCTCAGAATTTGAGTCTAAGGATATGTTGCTTTGTAAAAGAGGTTCTTCTTTTGTTTCCACAGAGGATGAGAACCTATGGAGTCATTCCAGACTAATATGGTTTGATGAACAAAGGCCATTTGAAAGGTTGCCATGAATACCCTCCAAAATTACTTTGCCCAACAAAAAACAAGAAGCAGTTTAGAGAGAACTACACTCAAATGTGCAAGTATTGTTTATAAATGTTTTTACATTTAAAGTGGAATATAATATAGAGATAAATACTTTGCATTTGCATGGATCTAGGTCTATTGATAGAAGTTTAAGATCAGTTTTATGTATATTTCTGCTCTTGATGATGGTATTGTATTTATGTAGCTCATTTAAAAATGTAATGTATAATTAAGAAATATAGGTAAATAAATAGTCATGTATAATAGCCAAGCTTATAGGCATGTTTGTTAGGTTTTCTAGATATATAGAGATATATTTCAGATAGGTATTCTTGAAATATTTCAGAGACCTTCAGAATTTAATATTTAAAATGTTTAAATTATGAACTTTAGACTTTTAATGACAATGAGATACATCTGCTCCTGGCTGCACAAATCTATTTCAAGAGTAGGATGGGCATCAAAGACTTACAGAGATATTTAGCCATTTGGGCAAAAACCTGCTCTTGTATGGACTGCTTGATGAACTGGACATGCAGGACCCATAGAGAAATGATTGATGAACTTGCCTAAAGATGAGAAAGGGCCTTTGGGGTTCCTGTTTCATGAAAGAGTCTACCAGATACATTCAGGACACAGAAGAAAGTGAATGACAAACTGCCAATATATGCAGAACTGTCTTTGAAATTTCCTGCTTTGTTTAAAAGTCTGGTGGATACCATGGGCCTGTAGACTGAAGATAGATGCTCCAATAGTACAGAAGAACTTTCTGTAACTGTCCAGACAGTAAGAAGTTTCAGTCAGTTCTAGAGTTTTGGAAGTTGTTTACAATATACTTTCTGTTTATTTAGTTAATATTATATCCTTCTGGAGTCTTTGATGGAGTTGAAAAATAGATAGCTATAGTTATAGCTTTCCTTAGTTATGATAAAAGATAAAGTATATATAAATATTGTAACTGTAATTCTTGCTTAATACCTGTTTGGTTATATGTAATTTTACAGCGTTAAATTTAAAACCTTCCCTTTTCTTTAAACAGAAAAGGGAAATTGATATAGGAAGTCCTTCTGTGTGTGTGTTGCTTTTATTTTTAATGAATAAAGAAACTGTCTTGGCCTGGTAGGGTAGAAGAGAGATATGTCAGGAAAAATAAACTGAATGCTGGGAGAGAGGAGGTAGAGTCAGAGAGAAGCTGTGGAGCTGCCGCTGGAGACCAACATGTTTAAACCTTGCTGGTAGGCCATGAACCTTGTGGTAAAATATAAAATAATGGAGATGGGTTAATTCTAGATGTAAGAGCTAGATAGCAATATGCTTAAATAATTGGTCAAGCAGTGATTTAATTAATACAGTTTCTGTGTGGTTATTTCTAGAGTATTGGAGGCCAGAAAATGAACAAGTTGAGGGTGTCTGGGACCACACTAGTGACCTCCTACTACACAAGTGTCATATATTTGATACTTCAGCAGTCTGAAGACCTTAAGATAACTAGTTATGCAGATTCCCAATTAATTTATTTACCCTAGGATTAGAGATTGTGAAATTATTATGTTAACTACACATAATTACTGCTGAATAATTATTGAATCTTACAGTTGTTTTTAAAACAATGAAAATAATGAGACCACAAATGCTCTTATCAGTTAGTAACTTGTTATGGAGGTTAGAATATCAATCCACATAAAATACTCAGTCCAGCAGAATAGCATAATATATCTTCACATGACTTAGTTGTTTTTAACTGTTTTAAATTTGAATTAGAGCTTTTTCCCTGCTTTTCCTGTTGTTAGTGTGACACTCTGTGATGTAGGACATCTTGATAACTTGTGCATTTATTCTTTGCCATTTTAGGGGAAATAGGACTTTAGATTCTTGAGCCCCCTCCCCCTTTTCTCAACAATTTCAGAAAGGCTTGAAGCCTCTTTTTGAGGCTCCTGTAAAATTGAAAAATTGTGTTATGCACATTGAAGTGTTTTCCTCTTTGAAATCTGAATTTCTTGTCTTATGAATAAAGCTATATTGTATCTTGGGCTAGTGATTATTATTAGATTATGAGTGATATGGAGTATCTCCTGTCCCTAAACCCAGTATTCAGGAGGTAGAAGCGAGCCTAGACTACATATAAAGTCCCAAGCCAATCAAAGTAAGATAATGATACACTGAATTAAAAGATCAAAATTAATAAATAGAGTATAGTTCACCTAAGTTGTGTTGAGACTTCTACATGACAACCCAGAAACCCTAGTCATTGGAGTGGGTTCTGACATTTATTCCTGGTGATGGAAACCACCCAAGCTACCCCCCATTACCATCAAAGAGTGTAGAAAGATTGTTTAAAGAAGAATCACAAGTGTCACTATATATGATGGATTTTAGAAGTTGAATAAGAAATGCAAGCATCATATTCTTCGGCAGAGGAAAGAGCATACATAAAGATGTCATGCTTGGAAACTATATGTGCCACATTCATCTCTGAGAACTGTCACCATTTATTTTCAAGGGAGTTATGACCCAGTGTACTGAGTGAGAAATAGTTTAATATCTGTTCCTTATTGGGTGAGAAATAGTTTAAGATCTGTTTCTTATTGAAATGGGTAAGGCCAATAGAGAATATAATAGTCAGGGTAGAGATCCTGCCTAGAGAATAGAAAACATGGAGGTTTCACATTCAAATTAAAACGGTAGTCCTCAGCATGATTCTTGGCACTAACTGAAAAAGAAGAGAGAAACGCATGCTGATCACAAGTTTTAGAATTGCCATACCATCATTTCTAAGCAGGAGATGAAAAACAGGGTAGTTATTAATAACTTTATTAGACTAAGCATGAGGTATAAACCAAAAGGGACAATTCTTATTCTTGTAACTAATGCTAGAAAGATAGAACAAGAATTTCTAGGACAATCAAATTATGTTGAATATTAAGAGGGTCAAAGACTGTCAAAATGAAAATAACACAATAATATAAATATTAACCATCTCTTGTAGAAACTTGGCACTCAAATCAGAATTATGAATTTTTTGAAAGGCATTGTCTGTTTGCAAATAATACTATACAAGAAGTTTATTATAATTTATATAAGTGTCATCACAGTGATTATTGGTGCTATTATGCTATTTTCATATAATGAGAAGATAAAGCACTGAATTGCCAAAGTGTTTTGGAATACTTGTCCATAAAACTATCTTAGTGAGATGATGGTATATAATATGTACTCAGATATTTTTCCCTTTCTGCAGTATGTAATTTAAGTGGTATATAATTACTGTGTATGCAGGAAACTATTTAGCTTATGAAAACATATAGTAACCCTTTTCTATGGGGGATCAATGATAGTCACATTTAAAAGCTTTTCTAAATTATTTCATTACCTTAGAGCTTCATTCATCTGTTAAAGGAACTGAAACAATAGCATATAGTTTAAAGGCCATTATTCAGGAGCATTTTTTCTAATATTAATATCCAAATCACAAAAATATGAGATCTGTGCTCAAAAGTATTGGCCAAGGCTATTTTTTTGGGTGTGGGGGGCATTAAACCACACACAAACCAAACATTAATAAAAAGACAAAATCACAAATACTCAGCCTCATGTAGTGTCTTCTTCTTACTCAGGAAAGATATTTCTATAGTTTTCTGTCTCTCACTGTGTTTGTGAAACAAAGAAAACAATACAAAGAATCAATGAGATAAAGAGCTGGTTCTCTGAGAAAATCAACAGGATAGAAGGAACACCATTCTTATAATAGGATATTGAAAACCATTTGACTAATACTGGGAGAAAGAGAAAGATGACAAGACACATATTCATATTTTATTGACATTCATTGCACAATAGGATAAAAATCTCTAAAAAGATATAAGTCTGAGAATTGATAAAATATTAATATTCAATATGATTTTTACATAGAAAAGTCCAATATAATCTATAGTGACATTATTAAGAATAGCAAGTAAATAAGTAAAGTGTATAGAAACAAAGTCAATTTAAAAATTTATTCTTTTAAATATACTGAAAAGATCACTGAAAACAATTTCTACATTTTATCTTTTATAGTTGTAAAATATAGTAAAACTTTAAAAACTCTATAAAATATATATTTTAAAACATAAAGCATAGCTAAAGAATAGTAAAGAAAAACTAAATCGCTATTTTATGACATGAAATGTCATGTTCACACTTTTGAGAGCATATATATATATACATACTAGTTAATATATGTATATATATATATATCACATATTTGAAGAATATTTAAACTTAACTTTAGCAAAATCTTAGCAAGATTCTTTTTGGCATATACTATTTTATTAATTAAGAAACTTAAGTGAATATATAAAATGACAAATACAAGCCTGGATAATTAGTCATAAGTCTAATCAGTAATATAACAGGAATTTTACATTAACAATTGTCAAAATTTATTATAAGATCACATTAGTGAGAAGTTGAGATATTTTCAAAAGAAATAAAAGGTCCATAGAGTGTACTGTGTTGTTCTTTGAAACATAACAATACTGCAGTGCAAACTTTGTGCTACAAAAAGATGTTGGAGAACATAATATTATCTCTACCTCATACGTTATGAAAACCAAATTCCAGAACAATATTTAAATACAAGAATTATAACCATTCTTTTTGTGGAAAACAAATAAACATTTAATTGTTGCCAAAGAGCATTTATAAAAGGATACACAAAGCACTACTCATACAGGACAATATTGAACTGAATTTCCTTCAAATAGTATCATAGTGAGATCAAGTGACACTGGAAAGGCAAAGCAAAGAACAGGCGGCAAAAGCAAGCACTCTGCTTAATAGATAAACTTGGAGAATGTTAAATAATTCCTATTCACTAAAGACTTTGAACTTGAAAGAAAAGTTGATGATTCTTGATTTTAAACGCCCCAAAATGTCATGAAGAACAAATAAACAATATTGGGACAGATAATCAATGAAATCTGAGAAAACGCTACAAAATAAACAAATAACAGGAATTATTAGACATCTTCCTTTTATATCATCTTTAGAAAATTTATCAAATTTTAACTTTGGAAATTTTACAATTAGTTGTAAGAACTATTTCTTTTTCTTTTTTTATTTATTAAAAATTTCCATCTCCTCCCCTCCTCCTCCCCCTTCCCTCCCCTCCCTTCCACCCATACCCCCACTCCGCCTCTCTCGAAGCCAAAGAGTCATCAGGGTTCCCTTCACTATGTTAAGTCCAAGGTCCTCCCAACTCCCCCTAACTCCAGGAAGGTGAGCAACCAAACTGACAAGGCTCACAGTGAGCCCGTCCATGCTGTAGAGTTCATGCTCATTGCCGTTGTCCTTTGTTTCTCAGTCCTCCTCCACCGTCAGCCACATTCAGAGAGTCCGGTTTGGTCCCCTGTTCCATCAGTCCCATTCCAACTGGACTTGGTGGTCTCCCATTAGATCTGTCCCACCGTTTCAATGGGTAAACACACTCCTCACGGTCCTGACTTCCTTGCTCATGATCTTCTTCCTTTTGCTCCTCATCAGGACCTTGGGAGCTCAATCCGGTGCTTCTATGTGGGGCTCTGTCATTTTCTCCATCCAATACCAGGTGAAGGTTCTATGGTGATATGCAAGATATTCATGAGTATGGCAATAGGATCTGGACATTTCTGGCACCCTCTCCTCAGCTGCCCAAGGACCTAGCTGGGGGCGTCTTCCTGGACACCTGGGAACCCCTCTAGAGTCAAGTCTCTGCCAACCCTAGAATGGCTCCCTTAATTAAGATATATAATTCCTTGTTCCCATATCCACCCTTCCTATATCCCAACCATCCTATTCACCTAACCTCTTCCCATCCTCCACTTCACACTTTTCTCTGCCCATCCCCCCATCCCCCCTTCACCCCATCCCACCCCACCCCCAAGTTCCCATTTTTTGTCCGGCAATCTTGTCTACTTCCAATATCCAGGAGGATAACTATATGTTTTTCTTTGGATTCACCTTCTTATATATCTTCTCTAGGATTTTTTTACGAATTATAGGCTCGATGTCTTTTATTTATGGCTAGAAACCAATTATGAGTGAGTATATCCCATGTTCATCTTTTTGGGCCTGGGTTACCTCACTCAGGATGGTGTTTTCTATTTCCATCCATTTGCATGCAAAATTCAAGATGTCATTGTTTTTTACCGCCGAGTAGTACTCTAATATGTATATATTCCACACTTTCTTCATCCATTCTTCCACTGAAGGGCATCTAGGTTGTTTCCAGGTTAAGAAAAATATTAAACTAAAAAAGCAAAAATTAAGAGTAATTATAATATAGTTCCATTTTTGTAAAAATAACTACAACCTGTCTTATTTACTTGGAGCAACAACATCAAATACTATCTGACTATTTCTGAAGGCTAAAATTGTGAGTTTACCCCTCTCCTTTATTTTGTATCTCTCTCTATTGGTAAATACTTTCAAAACAACACATATAATTATAGCTATTATTCACTCACTATTCATAAAATATATTGTTTTTTAATTTCAAAGTATATAGCGTGAAGGGATAAATCATTAAGATATACAAATTATTTCCAGCAGTCTAATGGCATCTTAGCAATGCCTGGTAAAAGAGAAACATCAAATAATACTTGTTGACTGAGAAATGAGGCTCTCCAAACTGACCTTTTTATTTTTAGAATTATCTTATTTATTGTATATAAATGTTTTGGCTATGTTAAGCTATGAAGTTTGGCACCAGTGAAAGCTAGAGTGAGGTGTCAGATGTCTTGGAACAGGAGTTACATAGCACTGTAAGCAACCATGTGGGTTCTGGGATTTGAATCCAGGTCTCCTGTAAGAGAATCCTAGACTCTTTCCCACTGTGCAATCTTTCCTGTCCCATCCAGCCTAATTTTAAAGTCATGATAATGTCTCTTCTATGAAACTCATTACTTGTTATAAAGCCAGAGTCACCTCTCTTAAGATGTTGGATATATTTTCTATTGAAACAAAACTTTCTGTAATCTACTTTTATATTTACTTGGAAGAAAAAAATGGAGAATGAGAATTTTGGAAGCTACTAGGTGTAGAGTATGCAATGTCATTTCTGAATCATAATTTTATCATTTATAAGCAGAAAACGGAATCAATGGTAAAATAAGTTTCTATTTGTATGCTATTGGACATAAAATATTTACATGGTAGTGAAGGGGTTTCTGTAATACAAACAGTAGAATGTTTTACTTATGCAAGGTGAACCAATACCTCGCATATCAGATCTCAGGTTTCATGTATCATCTTTATAGGGTAAAACATATTTTTAAGTAGATTATGATTACACTTACATTTGATATTTATACAAAAGACATTACGCTGGTCAAATTTTTGTGAGATTATCCATTTCTTTTTGTTAAGCATAAGAACCAGTACTCAGAATAAAATGAATCTGTATATCCAGCAAAAATGACAAACACCTATTAAGCATATGGGAAACAGGATAGTTTTCATTAAAAATAATACAGCTTGTATGTATTAGTATTCAAAATAAAGTGACTTTGAGTATCCTTGGAAATTAATTTTTTTCTCTTATTATCACCTCTTTTGATCCCATGATCTCTTCTCATGTCCTACGGAATTTAACTGTGGCAAAATAACCATAGCCCACAGAACACAAAGCATGATGCACTTAAGAAGTATTCCATCACGCTGGGCAGTGGTGGTGCATGCCTTTAGTTAAAGTACTCAGGAGGCAGAGGCAGGCGGATCTCTGTGAGTTTGAGGCCAGCCTGGTCTGCAAGAGCTAGTTCCAGGGCAGGCTTGAAAGCTACAGACAGACCCTGTCTCAAAAAACCAAGAGAGATAGAGAGAGAGAGAGAGAGAGAGAGAGAGAGAGAGAGAGAGAGAGAGAGAGAGAAAGAGAGAGAGAGAGAACAAAGCTACAGAGAAAACCCAGTCTCAAAAAACAAAAACAAACAAAAAAGTGTTCCATCACAAAGAACATTGACTTTAGAGCCAAAAAAAACTATTGTGCTAACATTTCTTGCTCATCAGTACATAAGTCCCATGAAGAAAATATTCAGTTAAATGAAAGATAAAATGTAGATACCTGCACAGAAATAAAATTTGAAAATCCCAAGTGTAGAATTGTTGAACCATATCATATAAATTAGGTGGAAAGAGTAGTCACACCATTTTAGAGGCTGAAAAGTGTCATGATCAGTGATTTGTCACTTTAAGAATTAAACTGGTATTGCAATTTCTCTAGAAAAGAACATTGTGAAGTGAAGACTGTAAACAATGGATATTAACTGTATACTGAAAAAGGAAATTGAGTATTGTGGTCTTTGCATTGCCAGCATGCCTTTTGAAACCATTTTCCTTCACTGTTATTTTCCATTCTTTACTCTACTCTGATTGGCTAACTCATGGCCATCAAATATAACCATAGTCAAGAAATGATAGAATGGAAAGCTATGGATTTTCAAGGAGATCCATTATTTTCTGAGAGAAAAATGGGAGAAATGCTGGTAGGCAGTTTAGGCTCACTTTTGAATGATTTCAAGCAAATATAATTTTGTATAGAGGTGTTTTTGGCCACCAATTTTTTGGGACTGTGTTTTTCATCAATAAAGAATGTTAATAGCCTGCATTTATGGCTGACAGACTGAAGATTTGGAAAAGGCAAAGAGAACAAAAGTACATCTGATGGTTTGAGGAGAAAATCAAGAGAAATATTAATTTCTCAGATATTGATTCCTTCCCAAGATGGTAAAATTTCTGAAATTTAGCAATTAGTAGGTGTATTTACTGTATTTACTGGCTACAACATGAGTGTGATTGCTGTGCCCACATTTATTTTCAAATATATTCCTCAGGCTTACTGTGGTCATATGTTCAAGGAAGACAGAGGACTTCCCTTCTCCAATGCTTTAAATCCTCATGACTTTGAGTTTTAGAAGCTTATTTATGTTGGGTATATTACTCACCAGATCACAGAAAGTACCTTCAGGTGGGCATAGGCAGAAGTTGAGGAAAGCTGCACATATATGTAGACATTAGGTTCGCTTTAGAAATCCTGTCATTTAGACCCTCCTAGATTCTTAAATAAATTCCAAAGAGAAAAATACTGATCCAGCTCTAGTATGTTTCGAAGGGATTATTACTTTTTTAATCATCTTGGAATTGTTTATGACATGCCCAGATATACTGCTAAACCTTTTGAAATCTACACCTGTGTTGGTGTTGAAGGAAAGATTGGCCCATAGACTAATTAAAGGATGCATATGGCTCTGCCTAACATGACTAGACACCTAATCATCAAGGTTTATGAACAAAATAAAACAAAAAAAGAAAAGATGGAGAAAGACTGATTAGAGCAGCCTTACTAGTTGAGCATGCACATCCATCTTTTCCAACGATTGGTGTTCATTATTATTTGGCCATGAGTCCCACATTGGAAACTATACCACTGACTTTCATTTGTTTCAGAGTCATGCAAACTATACCACAAGATTTTTGTGTTTCTGTTATGATATGGGATACAGAGGAGCTTCTTAACTTCCCTAATAGTGTAAGTTGTTGTGATTAGTCCTTTTTCTTATCTATCATCTATTTATCATCTACCTATCATCTATATCATCTATCTATATCTTCTAGTTATTTATGTGTCTATTGTCTATCAATATACATACCTACCTAGCAACTTACCTATAAATATCCTATTGGTTATATCTTCCTGGGGAGCTATGACTAATGTGCCATCATTATATGTTTGAAGATTACTGAGATTATGTATATCCTTATTAATTTTGTTATTTTCAAAATAAATATTACATTTTATATCTCTCAGTTCTTACAGTATCAGAGATACACAGAGAATGTAATTTCTAAGTATTCTCAAGAGTTGTCAACACTTAAGAGTTCTAAGAGCAGAGAAATATTTTGAGGGAAGCCAAAGCAAACAAGACTGTCTTCTCTGAGACTTCTTAATGTCTGTAAAATACATATGTACTTCTGAGACCTTCTGAGATATAGACATTCCATATGATAGTTTGTTAAGAAGATTAGGATTCAGAATTTTGCTCTTTGAAAATAATGATTACGTCCAATTTTCCAGTTTTCAGCTTTCTGTGATTATAATTACTGACTAGTAAATTGAATACTGTTTCTGGAGTGCATGTATTTTCAATAAAGTTTAATTTTTTTACCTGTATTCTTCCTAACATTATATTCTTGTCATTACTGAAGAAGGTTCTTTGTAGAGAGAAGTTTCTGTCCTGTCCAGGTCTGCAGCCATTCAGTCCCAAAGAAACACACAGAGGCTTCTATTGATTACAATCTGTTTGGCCTATTGTTCAGGCATATTATAACCTAGCTCTTATAGCTTATATTAACCCATAATCTTTGTCTATGTTTAGCCATATATCTTGGTACATTTTTTATTTAGGCATTCTCATCTTCCTTCCTCTGCATCTGGCTGGTGACTGTGTCTCTGCCTTTTCTCTTCCCAGAATCCTCTTAGTCTGGTTACCTCATCGGTATGTCCAGCCTGGCTACTGGCAAATCAATGTTTTATTAAACTAATATGGGTGACAAATCTTTACAGTGTATAAAAGCATTATCCCACAGCATTATTACTTACTTACATTATCCCTTAGATTATTACTCACTACATAGTTCTCATTTATCACATTAATTCAATTCCATAGCTATTTGTTTGCATTTTCTGTCTGCCAGTCATCTGTATATTACATGATTCTTAAATATATATGGACCAAACATTGCTCGTCTTGAATCTCTGGTGTAGAATTTGAAAATGTATGCTTCATGAATCTAGTTCAGCCATAAGATAACTTTATTTTTTTACCAAAAGAAATACTATATGAAGGATATGTTTTTAGAAATTTCGTCATTGCTTGAAACCGTGAAGCCCTGGTAGCAATAATTGGTAGCATGCCATGAGATGATCTCACAGGAGTCTAACAACAAATTCCTCCCTAGCATTTTGTACACTTTGCTGTACAGGGCAGGACCCATTTGATCTGATTCTTATATGTGATCCTACTTTGCCTTTGCATGTATCTGAGTGGAAGCTTTGCTATCATTACACAAATATTTGATTCTTTAAAATTAAAGTACATGCAACTCGGTTTTCAAAGAAACAGCTCTTCAGGTAGACTTCTACTTCAAATTACTGCAAATATTTCTTTGAGCTCTGAGTTAAACCTGAGCAAGGAAGAGAGTGATGACCAAGAAGCAAAATGTGGTTTCAGGAGCCCTACTGAAGGGGAAGAATGGTCTTTGCAGTTATTCTGTAAATGGGGAAAAAGAAGTATGTCTGTGTACATTAAGTAAGAAGGCAAAATAGGATGAATATATTCTAAGTCCTGGCTCTGTCCTTGCACCTTTCTCTCCGACAATTGTCATTCTGTAACACTCATAGGGAAACAACGCACAAGATTTTGGAAAAATCCACTGTACAGGGTTGTACATGTTGCTTTGAGGAACAAAGTAGAAAGGAATTGAAATGAAAGATGAAGTACTAGTGGAGACCTCAAGAAACAGGATTAAACTGACAGGAGAAAGAAAAGCAGAGAGAGGTTCATTCTTCTGTGAGCAAAAGTTAAACTTGATTTGAAATTCATACATACACAATTCATACAAATTGTCCTCTTGCTTTCCATTCCCAGCTACTGGAAAATGTTTTCACCTCTCCTACTTCAGACTCCTAAGCATGGATCTTGCCTTCTTTGGATCTATGTTCTTTTTCTAAGGTTCTAAATATCCGTTTAACATCATATTACATGGATTGCAATGATCATAGCAGAAGAGCCCACGGGTGATATGGCACTTAAAAACCATCATGCGTGGACTTGCCCAGTTAACTCTTGTAAATGCAGGCAGTTTATTGAAGCAATTGCATTTTCATTGTCATCTAATGTTGGAAAATAAAAGATATTGTTGAGATTTCATTGAAATTTAAAAGCAAAATTTGTCCAACAGAATCAAAATGTATTTCACTGCAAAGTGAGAGTTGTGTTTCATGTTGTTTATTCAAATGAATCCCTGGTATGGATGATGATAAAGCTTCAAAATAGATACGTATGCTTTCAGAGGGAGCAGGTTTCTGTAGAAATCCAAACAGCATGAAAATGTTTAATCCTAGCCCTTTCAAGTGTGGATGGAGTTAACTTCTGCCAACTTCCCTACCTCTGTGTTTGCCTTTGTTCCTGTGAAGCTATCTTGAGTCATTCTAGGACTGCAAGACTTCTGAGCTTCCTAATGGAAGACTTGGGTTCGGTTTTTGTTAAAAAAGAGAAAGAAAGCTGTTATGTATTTTCTTTTCTAAAGAGTATTGATTTCCCTTGGGAACTAACAGCATATCTGTAGCCAAGTTTGTTTTAGAATTTGCCCAGAATTTAAACTCTCAGAGACAAACTTCATTGCTTTACTTTGTTAGTGAGTGCTTTTGCTATCCTTTGCTGGGGTTGTTTAAATGAACTTATTTTTCCTTGTAGAAGTTGATCTTGGCAGGTTTTTTGTTTTGTTTTGTGTTGTTTTGTTTTCTCTTTCAATGAATTGTTCTCTAACCTACTAATCTAGAAAAAGCAGTTGTTATTTAATTGGAAGTTTACTTTCTTGAGAAAATTATCAATTTATTAAATATATTTTATTAAATTTAAACTGTTTGTATGCATGTGTGTGCAGCTATGTGTGTGTGTTTGTGTGTCTGTATATGCATATGGTGAGGGAGAGGTGTGCACATATTGATATGTAGAAATCAAAGAACAAACTCAGATGTAGTTTCTCAGGAAACATCTTCTTCTGTCCAACTTTTAAACAAGCGCTCCTGCTGGTCTGGAATTTAACAAGTGGAGAATAAACTGGCTCAAGAGTGGGTCCCAAGAGTCTCTGTCTTCCCCTCCACCATACCTGGTTTAAAAGTGTAAGCACAATGCCCATTTTCTGTGTATGTCTGTAGCCTCTGTAGTCATGATGGGATTACAGATGCAAATTAGCACATAAAACTTTACCTGGGTTCGGGTGATCAGAATTTTAAGTGTTCCATTTGCTCAGCAAGGACTTTATCCATTGAACTGTATTTGTGCCAGAAAATAAGTTTTCTTTTTCTTTTTTCTTTGATATTTTAGCTCTAGTTAGCAATTGTTTATTACATGCAGAGAAGCACACTTTGATAATGGGACTGATATTTTCCAGACAACTTTGTTTCTCTTGTCCATTTTCATTCAAGATTGTTTTGACCATTTGGGATCTTTTGTGGTTCCAAAGACATTTTAAATTGTTATTTTTAGTTCTATAAAAAAGTCACTGGAATTTTGACAAGGATTGCCTTGAATCTGTAAGGGGCTTTATTTCATGTATATATTCTAGTAGCCCTAGTGCTCACCATAGACACAGACTATGACCCATTCACTTGTGTCTTCTGCGGTTTCTTTCATCGACAATCTATGCATTTTAGAATGCAGATAAGTTACTCCTTGACTTAAATCTATTCCAAAGTATTTTGATGTTTTAAAGATCCTATAACATCTATTTGGATGTTTGAACTTCTATTTCAGAGAGTTTCTTGTTTTTGTACAAATATGGTACTGAATTTTATGTTGATTCTGTAGGCTTTAATTTAAATTTGTTTTCTAGTTCAGAAAAGAATTGGGGGAGAATTTTTTAGTGTTTTTACACATTACTCAATATTATCAGGAAACCAGCAACTTGCTTTCTTTCTTTTGGATTTACATGTCTTTCATTTTTATTAGCTTTCCAAACAATTGCTCTTGCATACACTTATTTGAAAGCAGGAACTTTATACAGGGAGCATCATCTTCAAGTACATAACAGGTGGAGACATTTGTACCAGGTGGGCATTAAACACTGCTGCAGCCTGGAGCGGCTTACAAATGCTCAGAACATAAGCCATTCAAATTGACTTCCAAAAAAAAAGAAAAGCAGATGTCTAGCCTGGAGTTTAGACATTACATGCATACCTGTCAATTTATTTCTTTTAAATCTCAGGAATTCAGAAGAAAAACTACCCCCCTCACACACACACATTTCCCTTCCAAAATAAAACAAAACAATAAAAGTTAACTGCACAACCTAATATGGCTACTTTAATAAAGATAGGGATAAGGGAACTGGGTGGAAAACAAGAGCTTTAAAAGTTAATGCATCAGTTTCCCCCTTTATGCTCAAGTTCTGGCTCCACTTTCATTACTGCTCCATAAAGCTGGGGCTTAGATGTAAACATAAAGTTTATTTGAACACTTTGTAACTTGAAAAGGAAGCTAAAAAGAACAATATCTGTGGCACTTAATTACTTAAGGATCAGAATATTTGTAATCGTCCTTTTAACTATCTATGTGAACATTCCCTGGGAAGATACCAGCAATCAAACAAAATTAAAGATGGTCATGGACTTCAGTGTTTTCCTACTTCTGGATCTGTAGAAATCTGCAGGCATAATTTTAATATTCTTTTACTATTTCAATCCTCTACAAAATTATGCCATCTATTTATAAAAGACTGTTCTTTAAATTACTTGATAATATTGATAATAGACAGTATTACTATAGAAATATTTTATTTCTCCATACTGGTCACAGAGCATAAAGACATAATTACTTTAAAAGTGCTTGATAATACTAATCATCTATGTTATTTGCCTAATATTTCTTAAATATTAAATATATGCCAAGAATTTTTTCCAGGAGCCAAGATGAAACAGAAAGGAAATTTAAAAAAAAGAACCTGTGCTCTAAAGTCTAACATGATAAGTATCTTGGGTTAACTTTATTAATTACAAGTTGTGAAAGTATGTAGACTTGAATTGTTAATCTAATAATCAAAATACCTACTTATTGACTTATTGAACAACAGGTGAAAACACGGAAAGAATCTATAAAGATTTATCAGATGTGATTTTTTAGCATGCTTGATAAGCATCTGCTATTTGATTCATGCTTATTCCCATAGTTTCACATTAGTTTTCTCCAAATTAGCCCAGTTTTTATTGAGGAATTTTAAGGGAGATACAGCCTACAGTATGTCATACATTAAAAAGCAAGAATGGATACAGGATTACAAAGAAGGAAGTGTCTGAATCACACATAGGGACCTAGTCATCCCCTCACCAAGGAAATGTTGGACTTAATACAACTTGAAAAGATAGTTTCTTGTATTGCAAAGGAAATGGAGAAACACTTGATATAAAAGATGTCAAATTTGGCCAAATATAAAGAGAGAACAGTGGGTCACATGGAAATAGGATAAACTCTAAAAGTCATGTGATTTGCCACATATTTCACATTAGGTGGATTTGTGTTGTTATTTTGATATATATAATCCATCAAATACCTTTCAGTAGGAAGTGACTATACTCTGAACAATATAGTTTTGTGAATGCAACATTCGCTTCAGTTTATAAACTTGTAAAATAAGATTAACAATGCACATTGTGCAGAGTAATGTTATGGTATTTGGCTTTGATGGAGAAGATGAAGCTTCTTGTACTATCTAGCTGGTGGTCATATTTGGATGTATATCAAGCATTAAAGTGAAATATACATCATAAAATTAAGCATTGGGCCAGGCGGTGGTGGCACATGCCTTTAATTCCAGCACTTGGGAGGCAGAGGCAGGTGGTTCTCTGTGAGTTCGAGACCAGCCTGATCTACAAGAGCTCGCTCCAGGACAGGCTCTAAAGCTGCAGAGAAACTCTGTCTAAAAAAAAAAAAAAAAAAAAAAAAAGCATTGGTACTTCTGAAGGAGGTGCTTTTATTCCTAGTAGTCAGAGCCATCACATTGCTCAAGTGAAACATAATTTATATTTGCATTTTATTTATTTTTTTCTCATGGTTTATTTTTTTTATATTTAAAAATTTCCATCTCCTTCCCTCCTCCTCCCCCCTCCCTCCGCTCCTCCTCCCCCTTCCCTCCCCTCCTTCTCCCCCTTCCCTCCCCTTCCCTCCACCCATACCTCCCCTCCCTCCCTCTCAAGGCCAAGGAGCCATCAGGGTTCCCCACTCTATGCTAAGTCCAAGGTCCTCCCAACTCCCCCCAGGTCCAGGAAGGTGATCGACCAAGCTGAGAAGGCTCCCATAGAGCCCGTCCATGCAGAAGAATCAGAGCCCAGCGCCATTGTCCTTTGCTTCTCAGTCAGCCCCCGCTGTTGGCCACTTTATTAAAAGAAGAAGATGAAGTATTTTGATAAAACAAGAAAGACATATCCATCTGGACAAAGAAAGAAGCAATAGATGAAAATTGTGGAAAAAGTTAGTTACATGACACCTTCCATACATTAAGAATAGAGCGGCAGAGGAGTTCTGCCTTGCCTTTACCTTGGTGACCAGTGAAAGTTCATCAACTGTGGTGTAAGATGGAGAATAATTGGACAGAGCGTATATTTAAGAAGTTCTGTTGGATCTAGGATGTTGGATCTTTCCTGAAGTGGTTTTTTTTTTTTTTTTTTCCAGAATGAATTCAGTTGTAAAGCTATCTGTCATTTTCAGTTTCACAGCCAGAGAGCTTCATGAAAGACAGGCTGATGTCTCTGATTTTTTTTTTTCTCATTAGCCTCCTGCAGTTTGAGTTTGCTACAGGATGACTCTTCTCACCAAACAGCTGTCCTGCCATAGCCACATGTTGTTTGAGTATTTTCCTATATACTGCTATTCTACCTGCATGATTTCTCAATATCATCTGAACTGTACTTTAGAAAATATACCCTCTTTACTGATCTAAGTGAATTTGTAAAGCTGGCAATTCATGGCAGAATTTTGTTGGAATGGAAGGAGAGTTTTCAGCATTCACTGTTGGCTAAAAGCCACCATCCCCCATTTTACATTTAATATAATGTGAAGGGTTGATTTAGCTTTTGTGTGCTGGAACACAGAGACCAGTTAGATTCTTTAATATTTGGTGGTACAATGACAAAAAGAACTTTGATTTTCTTTCATCACTTTTTCTCATTCAGTGCCAAGCAGAGTAGATAGAATATTAAGGTTTCCTAGAGTTTAAAAGGGAATATGATGCTTTTCCTGCTCAAAAAATTTGTAGACACAAAGGAGTCATGTAAATGGAGAGGAAGACATCTTTATTCTTAACAATATATACTGGATGTTTCAGGACAGGCCTTAGTAAAAGAACCTCTTTCATGTTCCTGGTCATAATGCAAAAAATATTAGAAGAGACCAAATCTATTTTACTAAGACTTCTCTTCTGACTCCTTCAAAAAGATGGCAGTAGAAAGAGAGGACACTGTTTGCAGTTCTACCAGATACTTAGCATTGCAATTATGGTAATCAAGAGATTTTATGCATCACTCCATAGTCATACAGCCAAGTGAGAAGTTCTTTCCTCATTGACAAATAGTAAAGGATGAGCAGAAGGCTAAGAATGCTTCCCTTTTGGAAATGGAAAGGAGCAGAGGTTACATATTCTGTAGGCAACATAAGCACACACATTACATTAAATATTTAATGAATCTTCCCTCATGTGGAGGAACATTGAGTTTATAAACTGTGAGAATGGCAATCTATTAATTTTGTTAGCTCAAATGTGAAATACTATTTAATAATTGAATATACACACTAAATTCCTAAGTACTCAAAATGACCTTTTAAAAATACACAATATGAATATTATTCCAATTAAATAGAAGTATAGCCCATATATAAAAACAACATGTGTAAATGAGAAAGAAGCGAGCATTACCTTACAAAAATCCTTCCCTTATTGATGACTGATTATTGAGTAGTCAGTTCTGAAATCATATATATTCAAGCAACACTAAACAAACACAGCCAGCTGTGTGTGTGTGTGTGTGTATGTGTGTGTGTGTGTGTGTGTGTACAAGGCAAGGAATTTCTTGAACAAGGACATGGGAAGAGTTTAAGAAGGAAAAGGAATGGAAAGAAATGATGCAATTACATTTTAACAGACAAGCTAACAAAAGCATGTAAGAATTCCTTATTTTATCTAGAACAGTGTTTCTCAATCTGGTCTGAAAAACAACCTGTGATATCATCAATAATTAAGGCTTATGGTGGGGAAGAATGAGGAACTCAGATGTTTGATAAAGGCAGATGAACATGCAAGTCTCATAGAAATGGTAGGCAAGAAGAAGACTTTCCCATGAAACACACAGAAGAAGGTTTGGACAAAGCCACTGCATTGAAGAGGGCTAAATTACAATCAGGAAAATCTGGAACATACAGAACTCAGATTATAGAATAGTGAGATGCAAGTAACCTCAGCATTTTTTGAGAGTTGAACTGGTTAGAAGAATTAGTAAATGAAGATATCTTCATTCTCTTGTTCATTTTTTTGAGACAGGATATTTCTAAGTCTTTATAAGACTGGAATTTGCTGTGCAGACCAGGCTGGCCTCAGATTCACAAAGATTTGCCTGCTTATGACTTCCTAATTTCTGGGATTAATAGTCTGTGTCACTTTACCAATATTTTTTTATTCTTAATAACGTATACTGTTACACAGAGCACATGTGGCAATCAGAGGACAACTTAGAATAGTTGGTTTGTCCTATTATTTATTTATTTATTATTTATTTATTTATTTATTTATTTCTGTTTGTGAGATTCTGTATTCTATATTCAAACCAAAGTAGGTCTAAAGTGAAGAGTCACAGTGTGCAAATACAATTTCAGAGAATACATGAAAAGGGTTTTCCTCTTTCTTTTTACTCTGTCACACATCTTGTGTCAGAAGCTCCCTCTAAACACCAGCTTGTTGTTGTCCAATTGTTTTGTTATATGGGTCCTTAGTGAACATTCCTAATTTTATAATTGCGATTCATCATTATCATGAACAGCAGACATAGTGTTATATCTAGATTTTTTGTAATACCTATTAGCTGATCAATAACATTCTTAATGAAAGTACAACTGGCAAAAATAGAATGTTTATACAAGACAAAACTAGTGTCTAGTCAAAGAAGTTAAGTCTGAGTTTTATCTTAACTCAGTAACACAGCAATAGATAGGCTGAAGCAAGAAAGCAAGAATTTGAGGCCACTCTGGGCTACTTAGATAAATCTAGCAGACACACAGAGAGAGAGAGAGAGAGAGAGAGAGAGAGAGAGAGAGAGAGAGAGAGAGAGAGAGAGAGAGAGAGAGAGAGAGAGAGAGAGAGAGAGAGAGGAGAGGGAGAGAGAAAGGAGAGGGAGAGAGAGAGGAGAGGGAGAAGGAGAGGATGAGAGAGAGGGAGAGAGAAGAGAGAGAGAGAAGGGGAGGAAGGGAGGGAGGGAGAGAGAGAGGAGATGTCATTATCACATCATTTTGTTTATGGTCATTTGATTTTTTATTTCTTATTCAACTTAACTCGCATACATTGCTAACATGAAGTGAAACAGAACAGATTAAAAATCTCTGCAATTTTAGTTTTTTATTATATTATGATATAAAGACAGCATGTGAGTTCCCCTGTTTATGCTCTATTACTATTGATAATTCTCAATGAGACTTTAATTGCCTTAATTTCTGTTCTGAATGTAGAGCCTGGGATCTGTGCCAACAGTTACTTCTTTAAAAACAATCATAAAAATACACTCATGTTTTGATTTGCAAACATGTCCCTTGCTTAATTGGTTCACTGCATGAAGTGTTAGTGAATTATGCATCTTGTTATCTTCAATTTAATCATAAATTCTAATGGTGGTCCTCATTCAAAAAATTATTTCAGTAACTAATCTGAGTTAAATGAGACATGCTTCTTTAAAAAAATCAGCAAATTTTAAAGGCAAATAATTCATCTTAAGTAAATTTTTTGTTTTTAACTTTTGAAGTCTCACTGCTTAATAAATAATCTTATTGAGAGTGATCCCTTAGGACTAGAATTAAGTATTTTAAAATATTTTTATTGTATCTCTTCATATCAGATGTTAAAACTTACTTCATTTAATATTTACCTTTATTGGTTTTAAGGTAGAAGCTTCCTTATACTAATTTATTATAAAAGCAAAGAAAGTGTGTACTCTACAGTAGCCCACATTGGGTAGATGGTAAATGATATAAACTAATTTAAAAAAGAATAATGTCACAGTTATAACCTCACTTTCTGGAGCTGACTTGTGTCTGAAATTCTCTCATTTAAGATTCATGGGATCAATACCTAATTTTCATTCAATTTTAGGCTATTTGGGGGGTAATATTTTGAACAAGTAAAGGAGAAAAATTACAGGATAGAGTCAGAAATAATTTACAGCCCCACATTTAATGAAAAATAAATATATTTTGTATATGTGACCAACTAAGACATATTTTAGATCTATAATTTAGATCTATAATATATTTAGATATATAATTCATATATAGCAGATGTACAAGATTCATTGATTTTAGGTAAATTTATGTTATGTAGCCATTACCATAAATATGCTTTAGAACAATTCTATTGGCCACAAAGATTTCTTATATCCACTAACTGCTAATCTAAGTCTCCTATGCATATTAAACACAATAAATTTTCAGGAATTGATTTTTTTGTTGTTTAATTAGACATGGTTTATGAATACATACTAACTTTTTAAGGAATCCTTAATATATACTAGAGTACAATTTCTGAAATTCAGGCTTGAGTTTATGTTTTCAAAGTTTTGCCAGAAGCATTTTATCTCCTAACTTCTGCAACAGTAGACACCACTGTTGCCATTTTATAAACAAACAAACAGAAACAGAAAAAACAAACAAACATTAAAAAAAAAACTAACTCCAGTCAACTATCTGGTGATTATTTGAGAAAGGGCTTACACCCAGATTCCAACTAAATGCCTTTTGCCTTTTCCCCATATTTTCCGGGGAAAGCTAGATCTCTAATTGAGGTATCTTTAATGATCTGTCTGTCCCTTTAAGAGACAAGCCCTGCCCACTCCCTCCTCCATCCACTGAGGCAGGCAGATCTTCCTTCCTGTTTGCGGCCTGACTCTTCCTTTTCTGTATCCCTCTTGAAGAGGCAGCTTCTGTCTCTTCCCATTTCTCCCCACTTCTCCCCTTTCCCCTTCTGTTTCTCTCTCTCTTTCTCTCTCTTTTTCTCTGTTCTTCTCTCCTTCTCCCTTTCTCCCCTTTCCCCTTTATAATCCACTAAATAAATATCCAACCTCACTCTGCATGGTGTGCCAATCCATGTCTTTGTCTCTAGCCTGCCATGTGACTTCCTGCCCAGGACCAGCAGCTATTGGAGACCTGTGCTATGTTTTTGTAGCATGCCCATCTGTCTGTCTGTCTTTGAGGGACTGGCTGCCCCATTGAGGTCTCTCACCTACCACATGGCTCCCTGCCTGGGACTTGTGGCCCACTGTAGACACTCAAGGAACTGTGCTTTCCCTTCCTGGGACTGGCTGCTCTCAGTAGCTGCTGCCCACTCTCACCACTTGGGAACCTGTAGCATTTCTGCTACTGCAGCCACTTAGAGATCCACAGCATTTTACTTTTAGCATTACATTGGTTCTGTGATACTCGGGATGATCTTTCACCACTGGGTATTTTCCACAACAACCACATGTTCCATATGCCTGAGCATGATTTCTCCATATAATTGGTGAGTTTCTCCCATTCTGGTCAGCTTAAGCCTTCAACAATCATGGAGGACCCTGAAGAGTAGCTCTAGGTGCCAACCAAGTAAGTTCTCTGTCGTTTTTAATCAGTAACTCAAGTAAAATTTTATTTTTCCCAAAGATTTCTGATGCAATTTGACAGCTGAGGGGTTTTGTCAGTTTAAATGGACAACCTCACCAAACAAATTTTAGTAAGTTACAAATACAAGGCCTGCATGCTATAAAGGTGTAAGGACAAATACAAGTTACCATTTTTTTTCTCTCATGCTGCCTTCCATAGTCTTAAAAATACTTTTCATTGTGCAAAAACATCTGTCACAGTCGTTCTGACATAAATATGCTACAGTTTATACAATGTATATGTCTAAAACTTCTGTTTTCAAAAACCCAAACAATTCTTGTGAGTTCCATGGAGCCAAATTGAAGGATCCACCTTAAACAGGTCAAATACACCCCCTTAATTCCCTGGACCAAAAAGTTTCTTTACTTAACTTTGCCCTCTGTTCTGCCAATACCTTAAGCAGGTGTAAGAGACACCAGACATTTCCATACCACAAACACCAAACAGGAACAAAGAGACCAGCTACCCCAGGATGTGACTAGCACTCAGCCTTCCCAGGTCCCACAAATAAGCAGGAAAAAGTTTTGAGAATCCTTTAACCTGTGGTGCCTAACCTCTTGCCTTTTTATTATAAAAGAGATGGGAATGTAATAATCTGTCCTGTCCCTTTAAGAGACAAACCCTGCCCACTCACTCCCCTGTCCACTGAGGTAGGCAGATCTTTCTTTCTGCTTGCATCCTGAGTTCCTTCCTTTTCCTTCTCTCTTCCAAGAGGCAGAATCTGAGGGACCCTGCTCCCCAGTCATGGGAGGACCTGCCCCAGGCTGTCTAAACACAATTTTAGCTAAGAGAAGCAATCCAGAGATGAATGTTAGTGAAAGGCTCAACTGTGGCCTTAAAGACAGTGGCTGGAGGCAACCCCCCCCCCATTTCTGGTTAATTCCCCTGGTTTAGAGAAATGGTTAAGCTGACTAGAATGGGGTGACTAGAAACTCACCATGAAGCCGGTGGTGTGTGTAGAAATCACACTGTAGAAATTGTAATCAGGCATATGGAACACATGGTTGTTGTGGAAAAAATACCCGGTTCCAGATCCAACCCGGGAAGAGGAGCCCTAGGTAGGAGAGCCTCCCTAGTCTAAGGGCACCAATGTAATGGTAGAAGTAAAATTCTGCAGATCCTCTGCAGCTGCAACAGTAGAAGCACTGCAGGTCCCCACAGCAGGCAATGAACAGCAGGTCCCAAGTACAGTCAGTCCCAAGCAGGGATGGTGCAGTTATTCTTGTGGTTGCAGCAGGCCACAAGAAGAGACAGACAGGGAAGGGAAGAAGTAGGGAGAATGGAGGGAGGTAGAAGCTGCCCTTTGGGAGAGAGACAGAAAAGGAAGGAACTCAGGCTACAAGCAGGAAGGAAGATCTGCCTGCCTCAGCGACAGGAGAGGGAGTGGGCAGGGCTTATCTCTTAAAGGGACAGGACAGAACATTAAAGTATCAATCTTTTTTATTTTATTGTATTCTATTTTTTTTTTAAAAAGGACACAAAAGAATCTTTATTTTCATTTTACATACCAATCCCAGTTGCTATTCCCTCCTCTCCTCCCATTCTCTTTACCTATCCCCTATCCATACCTCATTAACTCCTCAGAGAGGTAAGACACATTGTTTGGGCAAAGTCCTAGGTCCTCCCTACTATATCCATGTATTTATCCAAAGAGTATAGGTTCTCAAAAAGCCAGCAGTAGGGATAAATCCTGGTGTACTGCCAGTAGCCCTACAGTCTGGCCCTACCATACAACTGTACTCACATTCCAACTGACTAGTTGGGACCTTCACTGTCTAACTTCCCTGTTCAGCTGGAGTTGGTGAGCGCCAATTAGCTCAGGTAAGCTGTTTCAGTGGCTGTCCCCATTGTGATCTTGACCTCTTTGCATATATTCTCACTCCTCTCACTCTTCAACTGGACTTACGGAGCACAGCCCAATGCTCCACTGAGGGTCTCTGCCCTGTTTTCATCAGTTTCTGGATAAAGGTTCTATGGTGATATTTAAGATACTCATCAGTCTGAATATGAGGCAAGGACAGTTCTGGCACACTCTCTCTGTTGCTTAGGGTCTTATCTGGGGTCATCCTTGTGGATTCCTGGGAATTTCTCTAACATCAAGTTTCTTGCTAGCCCCATAATGGCTTCCTCAAACAGAATAGCTCTTTTCTTGCTCTCATCACTGTTCTTCCTACATCTCGACTATCCCGTGCCCACAAGTTCTGCTCCACCCTCCCCTTTTCCCCTCTGCATCCCCTTCTGCCCTCCCTTATTTCCCCACCCCCATGCTCCCAATTTTGTCATGCAATCTTGTCTATTTCCTCTTTACAGATGATCTATGTATGTTTTTCTTTGGTTTCACCTTGTTACTTAGCTTCTCTACGATCATGAACTATAAGCCCAATATCCTTTGCTTTACTCCTAGTATCCACTCATGAGTGAGTGTATACCATGTTTATCTTTCTGGGTCTGTGTTACTGAGGTATCAACCTTGTGAATGGCTAGATCACCACATGTGTACAGGACTAGGGTTTTATAAGATTTTTGACTAGCTATGACCTTCTTAGTAGCTGGACAACTTAGGTTTTTATGATTTATCAGCCTGACCTGCCTGCCTTCAGAAAGCATTAAGAGTTGGTGACTGGCAAGGTGGATCAGTGTGTGTGTGCAGAGGCATTTGCCTCCACCAAATTAGGTACATTCTAGGAACTCATATACTGTGAGAACATAACTCACTCCCACAAGTGGTCCTCTGAATTTCACATGTGCTCCATATCACATGCGCACATATATGTGCGCACACACACATATACCCACACATTACAAACACAGAAGTAAATAAGTAAACATAAAAGTCAAAACACAGAAAATGCTAAGAATCCAGGAAACAAAAGAAGCATACAATCAGACAAAGGTATACCAGCAAATCAAGGACTTGAGCTGATGAGAGGAAACAAAAAGAGATATCAAGGAATCTCTTCCCAGACTTTTCAAATCTCCTTAGTCTGTGTTCTGTTTCATCCTGAAAGAGTAAGTAGTGTTTTCCTTGTACACTGAAAAAAAATCTTGAACCAAATGCACCATGGCTTTCTGCTATATAAAGGAGACTGATAGAGTGATTGATCATGTACAAAGTACTAAGTGTGGTTGTGGACACAGGAGGGCAAATGAGACAGGGCAAAAATTATTCACTGGTTTATAGTTACATGGGTCTTTGGAACAATTTTGGAAATCAGTCTTCAGAAACATTATCTTGTCTGTTTAAGTTAAAGGGGAGTCAGATAAAACTGTTTTCAGGTTTCAACATTGAAAACCAGAGAGTTTATTAATATAAAAAGCATTTATTTACAAAGAGTGACATGACTTAATGAGTTAGTTTACAATGATGAAATCAAGCATAACTAAATAGGTATTAATTTATTGTTTGCTCTTTGCCAGGCACAATTCTAGGGGCATAGGTATTTCACTGAACAGAATAAAAACATTTCCTTGTTTTCAGCAGAGAACTTTACAAAAAACAGTTAAATAAGAAATAAATATAATGCAATGTTAATTACATAGTGTGCTATGTTCATATCAATTGCAGAGTAAGCAGATGGCACATCCTGGGAAAAGAAGAAAGAAAAAGTAGGGCATGATTTGGAGAATGAAAACTGCCCAGGGTATCAGAAAGTTTCTGAAGTTATTGGTAAGAACTAGGCCATGTTTTAAAGATTGATACCAGGCATAGGCATTTAAAAGGTGTATGTTCAGACACCTTTTTAAAACATATTTATTCTTTGAGGGAAGGTAGCTAGACTTAATGGACTTGGAGTTATAATTATAAATAGAAGTTATGAGAAGAAATTTCATTTGAAGTGACCATAGTTATTTTCATTTTATTATTTGGATGTCTATGTTTGTTTGAGGGCATTGATGTACTGTATGTTTTTCAAGGTATCTTGAATGACGCAGTCAGTAGGATTTCAGAAGCAACTTGGATTTATAAATATTATGGACAAATTCATGAAATGATGTTATTAAACCAAGAATTATTTTTCACTTCTTCTTAGTATCAGAATGTTTTCAAAAATTAGAACTCAAGGCAATAAGATAATATTTAATAAAATCATCAGGTTAAGATGACAGAGATCATGAATACCATTATGAAATTTATGGGCCCTGGGTTAAATTTCATGACTAGAGTAAGTAAAATGTAGTATTTGGAAATAAGAGAACTTTTTTAGCATTCAAACTGTTTATAACTTCTCCATACGAGAATGCATGCAATGCACAACACATAAAATTTAAATAGCTTATGGGATTGAAATGTGATAGTGTGTCTCTAATGTAAGAAATACATAATGAACCAACAAGGTGAGGTCATAGCCCAGGATCATCTTCTTGGTTCTTGGGCCCTTACATGCTTGCAATTCCCCATATATGGTGCTATTTATCTTGGTTCTCAATAACACTATAAAAGAAACATATAACCAAATACAGTTATAATTGTGTCCTAGGCCAATATCTACATCATGGAGAAACATTTTTATCCATTCATTTAATTAGCCTATTAGTGAAATTTTACTTTATAGAACTTAATCTGCAGCGATAAAAATATCTGACAAAGACATAATCTTTATGAGATGACTATATGTTATGGACTAAATCTTTGTGGCCTTCTCCAAAAGTTTAAATGTTTAAATTCTAACCCCAAAAGTAACTATATTCAGAAATAGTTTGTAAATAAGAAACCAATGTTAAATAACTTCGAGAAGATAGATTTCCTCTTTACTCCAACTAACAACTGAAGAAGGAGGAGAGGGAGAGTAGAAGAAAAAGAAAAGACACCGGAGGTCTTCCTGTTGTTGGTATGAAGACAGATCAAGAAGTGAGCCCTGTGTAAGCCAAGAAGAGAGCCTAGGGTACGTAATTAGCATTTTTCCTGGTCTTATGATACCAAATCTCAGCATCCAGCACTTGCTGAAGTCATCTAGTCTATGGTGTTTTGTTAGGGAATCCCTTAATGACTAAAGCAATATACCTAATAGATACCAATGTCTAAAGTATTAGGTCATGATAGATATCTATAATGGTCCAGGATGAGCATTGTTGATCATATACAAAATCTCCTAAGAGGAGAAGAGATATAAAGTGCTTTTCTAAGTCTTCTCTTGTTACTATAGCATTATAGAATTACATAGATAACCATGTATATAAAGAAAAAATGCTTAATTCACTGCTTTGAAGGTTTTCTATCTAAATATGATTATAGTCCCTCTGATGACTGCTCATTTGGCAATGTCACCTCATGATGTAGAAAGAGGGGCATTCAGGAGCTAGCAAGTTATTGCAGCTTTAAACAGGGCCAAGGTGTCAAAGATGAATGGCAGGGACAGGATTACTGTTATCAGATTAGCCTCGGGAATTATCAAGAAAGATACTACACAGGGTCACAAGAGAAACATGTCAGGATCTCCCACTCCCACTGAGTCCCATTTCCTGAAGTTTCCTCCAGCTTCTATATCAATGCAGCACCTTGGGTACCAAGTCTTTAACCATAATGGATTCTTAGCGGATACCAGTTATATTCACATTGATGCAGAAAGGATGTGTAGTACTTGTCCAGGTGGTGAGAAAATCAGTGCAACTCGGAAAGGTTCAGTTATATACTTAGTGCTTGCGCCTCTCCTAAGAGAAAATCCTTCTAAGCCTCACTCCTTTCAGATCTCAGTGCTCTGGTGGAGACCTGTTCAGAGCTTTCAATGGTTCCCTGTGGTTCAGCACTGCAGGGCTGACTGCAGTTCTTCATTGGTCCAACCCTTGTGCATGGTGCCTGTGTTCTCTCTAAAGAGCTGTGGATTGTTGCTGTTAGGTATTGATGGAGGATGGTCATCTGTCTATGTGTTACATTTATTGGTTAACAAAGAAACTGTCTTGGCCTTTTAATAGGACAGAAAATTAGGTAGGCAGAGTAGACAGAACAGAATTGTGGGAGAAAGAAAGCAGAGTCAGGCAGACACCTCAGGCAGACGCCATAGCTCTCCTCTCTGAGAGAGATGCAGGATTAAGAATCTTCCAGGCACCGGGCCGTGGTGGCGCACGCCTTTAATCCCAGCACTCGGGAGGCAGAGCCAGACGGATCTCTGTGAGTTTGAGGCCAGCCTGGTCTACAAGAGCTAGTTCCAGGACAGGCTCCAAAGCCACAGAGAAACTCTGTCTCGAAAAAACAAAAACAAAAAAACAAAACAAAACAAAACAAAAAAAAAAGAATCTTCCCGGTAAGGCACCACCTTGTGGTGCTACATAGATTACTAAATATGGGTTAAAGCAAAATGTAAGAGTTAGCCAATAAGAGGCTAGAACTAATGGGCCAAGCAGTGTTTAAAAGAATACAGTTTCAGTGTAATTATTTTGGGTAAAACTAGCCTGAGGCTGAGAGCTGGGAAGCGGCCTGCAGCTCCATCAACAAGGTATCTTCCAGTGTGAAAAGAAGTGCTATTCAGTAAGCATAGCATGAAGGCAGAAATGATGCCTCTAACATCACTGGAAATTGCAGCTCAGAGACATGGTCTCTGGTCATATTCTGTTTTGTAAATGATAATAGGTCAATGTGCACCTCTCAACCTATGATTGTTTTCCCAATGTTTATGGTGGTGCATCATAACTGATTAACACTCAGCTCACCCACTGGTAGACTGAAATATTATCAGGCACATTAGATAACACTCAAACTCTTTCTGCTACTGTCACTCTTTAATTCATACCTTTACCCAAGAACTCATTTGTTCCCTAACACATTTCTGCTTTGTCCTTATAGTACACCAGTCACACTGACAGATACTGGAAGGACAGCAGTGAGATAATTGTGTTCTAGATATAAGGGAGGCAAAAAAAAAATAAGAAAGAAAATGATCAATGTGATTTTACTGACAAGTACTCTGAAGGAAATAAACTGCGATACAAAACAGAATGATAATGAGAAGGAGAGAGTGGAAGTTTAAAGATGAGAAGGGACAAATTCATTGGGAGGATGTGTGAGAAAAGGAAGAGAATAATCTCCCAATAGCATAATAATACACATGCAGGCCCTGGGGCAGCAAAGGGCTTCATTTTATTAATGCGCAGTCATTTTGTTGGCTATGACTGGCATATGGTATACAGACTGTAGAGGAAAATGAGGTGTAACATTAATGACCATGTTAAGAACTTTACGTTTCCTACAGGAGAAAGCTATTAAAGGATTTTAATTAAATGAGAAAAGTGTATACATATGTTCAATTGCCTTATAATTTATGTGTTTCAAGAATGACTCTTTAATCTATGGGAGAGTCAGAGGGACAGGGAAGACAGCAAGGAGGCAGATGCTATAATCCAGGTGCAGGAAAAGAGGCTCCTAGATAAAGAGGTCCTAGTGATATAGAGGGAAGAAAGAAGAACATATTGAAATTACAATTTAAAGATAGACATGAAGAAATTATGAATTGGAAATTTTAAGATCAAATTTAAGCTTGCCTTCTAATTGTGATGTCACTAAAGACAGATAACTGTGCTACTAATGTGGTTGAAGCACACAGAAAGGAATAGAGTGACTAAGAAAGAAAAAAATCTCTTAGCTGTATGGTGTTTTAAATCATTAGTAGCTATTTAGATAGGGAAATCAAGGAGATGCTAGTCTATAGGTAAATTAAGACACAGTGATCACTGGATCCACATGACAGTGAGAGTCACAAGACTGTGAAAGGAAGATGGGGAATCAGACAAGTTGAAGACTGAAGCCAGCTGTATATATAGAGGGCAAGAGAAAGAAGGAAGTAAAAGTACAGTGATGGAGAAGCAATGGCCAACACTGGAGGAAGAACCTAGGCAAAGCAACACCCTGTTATATGGACAGTGACTCACTACTATAAATGCTGGGTACAGGGCAGAAGAAATGACCAGAGGAAATATCCCTGATGTTTGGCAAAGAATGGAATTGCGGTGATTTAAAAAAAAGAGAGAGATATCATAAGTGATAATAAAAAAAAAAACAGAATCAAGAAATCTGGAGAGAAACATTTTACCTTTGCAGTTTCTCAGTGCTTTAAGCCTGGACCTGGTGAGCACTTTCTGCACTTTCTGTGTAACACCCCCCTACAAAATAAAAATAACAAGAAAGAGAAGCTTTATTTATAAGTAGATCATGCTGAATTTTCACACCTTTGTAACCTAAAATACAATATTTAGAATTTACTGGGGAAAAGATATAAAACCAACAAACAAAACAAGCAAGCCAACAAACATAACCCAAAACCAAACAAAGCCAGATTCTATGATCCTGATTTTTATTGGTTTAGTTTTGTTGTTACAGTCTTTGGTTCAGCGTTCTATAGGACAGGTAGCTCAGGCTGGCCTAACATTTACTATGTAACTGAAGATGGCCTTGAACTGATCATCCTGTCTTCACCATCTGAGAATTAGGACTAGAGGTGTGAGTCACGGTACCTGGTTTATGAGGTATTAGAAGAGACTGAACTCAGGGTTCTTTGCTTGCTAGGCAAGTACTCTACCCATTTTTTACATCTCAGTCAGTGTTCTGCAGGCTCTACTTTGTGACTCTTGGGTAATTGTCATCCTTCCCATTGAAGCAGAAAATTGATTATAAATTGGCACTTGCTCTATTATCTCCTTACCTGTTGGCTGGACAGACTGATTACTTATAAAAAGTATATACTTCAAGGGACAACATGAATTTTTCATCATGATTTTTTGTTATTGTTCTTTGAGTTTCTTTCACTGAGTCTGAAAACTGAATTTCTGTTGTCTAATAAAGATGCATTTCCAAGTGCCAGAAAGAAAAAGAAAGTATTTTTTAAAGTTTCTCCTAAAATTATCTATCTCCTGTGTTCTGTACAGTGAGCATAAATTTCATTGAGTATAAATGATGCAGAAAAGAAAGAAAACTGAAAAGCTTTGGAATAATTAACTGAAACACTTTCATTTTTTCCTCTTCACAAGGCCACATTTAAACTTCCCTTTTATCATCTTTTGCTTATTTTCCTGTTTCAGTTTATTGGAAATCCGTGCATAGACAGAGTGAAGATTCAACCACAGAACACTTTTTATGAGAATTTGTGGAAACATCGTTAAATGTTTTCCTTTCTATCTTGGGGACTCCTAAAAATAACTTGCAGGTGGGCAACTCAAATCAGAGCCAAACTCTACCTCTGTTCTTTATTACAATATTTCTTGCATTTTTTGAAAGCTTTACAGCCGATAAAGAAGTTTTTGATTAGTTTTTTTCTCTGGATCTGTAGTTTTCCAGAGTTATTTTACAGGCCTATATAAAGGCCATAATCTTGTTTTTATTATAATTTTAGTTTTTGTAAATGAACAATGAAGTAGAATTTGGACATTGAGCCAAATGCTATTTTCTTCCCTTTCACCGAACCAGTCTCTGGTTGTTACTTGATCCTGGACTTGAACATCAAAGATTTGCAGCATGTTAAAGAACATGGGAAGCAGCAGCTATCCCACCAGACACTGTGATAGTTGATTATCTAAAACAGAGATTTTTTAAAAAATTGAATCATTCTAAAAGTGTGGCAAATAATATTTCCAAACTTACATGTCTAGAGCTATCAAATGGTTGATCTTTCTGTGTGTAGTAGCACTAATACCAAGTTCTGGAAGTGAGCTTGTGAATACAGCTGTCCTCAATCACCATGTCTTCTCATTCTTTCTATAAACAAATGCATTTGCATCTTTTAAGTCTGATATTGCTCTGTAGCTTAGAATGAAGCTTTTAATTTTAAATAAGTAGGTTTGCAGACTGCTCGACTCATTGCTCGTGTGTATGACATGTAGAAGCATTATGACTGAATCTTTATGATCAAGCCAGAGAAGCAATGTGGTTAAAATTAATATTTGCTTAATTCTATTTCCTATAGTAGGAGACACATACATCTGCTTACAGTTAGGAAAGACTTACTACCCTCAGAATTGCTGCCTCCTAAATCACCAAATTGACTGATATCACACTCAAAGGTAAAGAATACTTACAGACAGTAAACCAGGGGGTCATGGAGTAGCCTTGTATTCACGTAAAAAAAACTTGTGCTATAAGGGCATAAAACAAAAAAAAATGTCATTTGTTAAGTAGTTTAAACAAAGTTGGCATCACATGATTTATGTTCAAATGTAAGGGAGTGAAATGAGTGATGCTTATTTCCTGTTCATCAACATTTTATGAGATTGAAAATCTGCTTTTTTTCTTCATTTTTTTTCAAAACATTGTTTAGCTTTTAAGTACAAAACATGCAGGGCAACTAACTACACATTGCAAATATGCATGCTTAGTTTGACCTGTGCTTCTTTTGCTAGTCCTTGCTTTAATATATGTTCTTCCACATCTTTTTCTATAGGACATAAGTGAACATTCCATTTACCAATTATACTATTTAGTTTTAAGCTCTTATGTGCCATGAAGAGAGCTCTAAACAATTGTTTTTAGCATAAGTGGTCATATTTGTTATGTCTTTCAGTTATGAATTCTTTCTGCAGAAATATACAGTGATTTTAGAGTGAACAGCTAACACATACAATAGTTGTATCAGGGGGAATCCACATTTGAATAATTTAACAAATATTACCCAAATGATAAGTTTTAGTATACATAGCATAATTCCCTTTGTGTGAATATTTAAAACCTTGCCAGAGTAATAGTAACACTTATGCTCACTCATCATTTCCAAATACTCTTTCATCGTGCTTAGTGAAAAATCCTCTTGTAGTTGTTGGCTGCCTGTATTTTGTTTGCATTATTTCTCCAGCTTTTAAATCCTAACTTTTAATCCATTATAAAAGCTAATACATATTCTGAGTGTTATGTCCATTTCTTTGCAACTTGGAAAACTATTTTAATTCATTGATTGATGTGGGAGAGTCTTCTGTTTGAGTTGATTTCATTGGCTAATAAAGAAACTGCCTGGCCCATTTGATAGACCGCCCCTTAGGTGGGTGGAGTAGACAGAACAGGAAGAAGGAAGTGAGGTAGAAGGATCAGTCAGATGCTACACCTCTCCTAAGTTAGACAGACTGCCCTGCCTCTCCTCAGGGAGACAGACGCGATGAAGCTCCAGCCCAAGAAGGACATAAGCTAGAAACTTCCCGGTAAGACACCACTTCGTGGTGCTACACAGATTATTAGATATGGGTTAATCAAGATGTGAGTAAGAGGCTGAAAATAATGGGCCAGGCAGTATTTAAAAGAATACAATTTGTGTGATGTTATTTCGAGGTATAAGCTAGACGGTGGCCGGGAGCTGGGCAGGATGAAAAGCAGGCCTGCCCGCAGCACCTCACTACAGAAATTGATTTTGTTCTCCCTTCATTGATAGTGATTTCTAATAAACATTGGTTTTTAATGTTGTCATCAGAGGCACTTTAAATACTTAGAAAAATTATGTGAATACATTTTTTAAAGAAAAGTAGTCATCTGGAAAGGAATAAGTAGCCATTAAATTACTTTAGTTGAAACTCAATAGGAAAAATAAATGAAGGATAATTGTTAATATGTATATTAACCTTTCAAGTATAATATTTTTGTCATGTTTTGAAGTATATTCCTTGACCTTTAGACTCTTAGATATTTGATTATTAATTGTGAATAGGCCTTTTACGTAGTCATATTGTATAGTTTGATTAACAAGTAAAGATCCCACATTGCAGAAATATTTACAAAATCACAGAATCAGAAAACTGATATAGGAAGGTGTATAGCTGGACTTTTCTGTTCCACCAGCCAGCTCCCAAATAACATTGAAACTTCTTATTAAATATAAATGCTAAACTCAGCTGATAGCTTAGGCTTGTTTCTAACTATCTCTTATTACCCAAATTAACCCATATTTTTTATCTAGTCTCTACCACGTTGATCAGCAATTTTTTTCCTTTTTTTGAGACAAGCTTTCTCTATAGCTTTGGTGCCTGTCCTGGAACTAGCTCTTGTAGACCAGGCTAGCCTCGAACTCACAGAGATCCACCTGCCTCTGCTTCCCAATAACTGGAATTAAAGGCATGTGCCACCACCGCCCAGCTTCAATATTTTTTCCCAATATGTCAAGTTCATCTTGCTTCTCTCTGAGTCTCTTGGTGACTCCTCATTTGTTCATCCAAGAGAGCTTTCTCCTGTCTGAAAGTTCTGCCTAACCTTTTACTGCCTGTTTATTGGACAGTTAGCTTTTTATTAAACTAATGAGAGAACACATCTTCACAGTGTATAAAAAAGATTGTTCAACACATTACCCCTTTTGTCTAATTAAAAAGAAGCATTATTATTTTAACTCTAACACAGTAAGACTATAGAGATCAAAAACAGTTATCAATTGAGAATTACAGTTACAATATCCAGGCCATTTGTATTTGGCAAATTTAGAAAAATATTGTCCAATCTCATCTTCATGAATCTAAAGTTTTATACCTCATTTACTTTTTATCATAACTAAGGAGATCTATAAGTTTAAACTATTTAGTCTCTAATTCCATCAGAGACTCAAGAGAGATGTAATAGTGCCTAATTACAGGGACATCTGGCCATCTGAACAGTCACCCAAAATTCCTTTGTATCACTGGGTTATCCATCCTTGTCCTATATGCCCATAATATCTAACAGACATTTTTGAGAAGCATAGAATTTTGAAGGACTATTCTACCTTGTCTTGTCAAAGTTTGACTGACACTTTCTTTTGTGTCCTGTTTGTCCAATTTGGACAGCATACTGTCAGCAGTCAAGGCAATAGCAGATTCTTGCCCAAATGATTAGCTTTTGCCACTAAGAAAGTAAGCTCCATGCAAAGGTTCTTAGATGCCTATCATCTTCTCTTAAATGTGTTGGTGCTGCTAGGACCAAAAGTGTCTCACTGTCATAAAAAAATCTTTAGTTATTAAACATTTTACATGCCACATTGTATAGGTCTTTGAAGTGTTTGAAGACCATCTATTTCTACATATATCTGTTTAACCTTGAAAACATAATTTCATGAAAACAACATACCTAATATGACTACAAGTTTGATTATTATAGATGATTAACTACTGAAATGTATTTCTTCATTTTCTATTATATTTTAAAGTTAGCTGCATAAGTACAATACCCCAAATAAGAGTAGAAACACTCATCAGTATAGTAAAACTAGCTTTAAATTTGTATCAATAAACAAAAATCCATACCAATATAAAATATTTTGATACTAATAGATGCTTTTTGTATTAAAGAAGACTCATTAATATATCCTTTATCTCATCATTTCTATACTATATTCCCCTATTTTTCTTCAGAAAGAGAACTTTTAATCTAATATCTTTGTTTAGCTTTATTTCTGACCAGGACCAATAACAACCTATAACCAAAATGTTAACAAACAATCACAACCTCAAATGACCAAAAGCCATCCCCTCACTTATTAAACCAATGAGAGCCACAGATCTTCACATTGTACAAAAAGATTGTTCTACAACAAAATTGTTTGAGACTTATAGTCTTAATGTCCCTGAAGATGATGATTTTCTTTGCTGAGATTTCCCCTAAAAGCTCAGAGCCCACTACCTCTTTAGTATTAGATCTTCATGTTTTCTCTTCATTTTCTTCCCAACCCAGCTCTACTTTCTTGCTTGGCTTCCATTCTTTTCATTAAATTTGGTGTTTTCTATTACTAACAAAAAGTAATTCTTTCTAGTTCTCTCTGTGTTTACTATAATTTGTCTTTTTCTAATTTTCCCATTTTTTCTTTTATATACAATTATACTTTAACATATACATGGGAATAGCTACTTGGGAGCTGGCAATGGATCACCAAGGAAAAATGCTTTCTGCTTAGCTTGACAATGAGAAGACTAACTACAGGTGTGTGTGTGTGTGTGTGTGTGTGTGTGTGTGTGTGTGTGTGCACGTGTGTAGCTAATGCATGGTAGAGGCAAGAAAATGCTATTGGGCTCTATATCCTTTAGGCCTCTTCATCCAGGCAAGATCATTTATTTGCCGTTCTTTGCAATTTTATTTTCATTTTGATGGAGACATTTTCTAGTTGCTCATATTGATCTGCTTTGGAGGATTTCTGCTCTTTGTGGTACTATTGACAGCTGTAGAATGATCTTTGTACACTGTAAAATATGTTACTCTTATTGTTAATAAAAAACAACTAATTGGCCAACAGCAAGGCAGGGTTTTTTAGGGCAGAGAGAATGCTGGGAAGAAGAAGGGTGGAGTCAGAAGAGTTGTTAGTAGATGCAGAGAGAAGCAAGATGAATGTGCCATGATGAAAGAAGGTACCACCAAGTGTCATAGGGTAGAGAAGAAATATGGGCTATTTTAAAATGTAAGAGTTAGATAGTAATAAGCCTGAGCTATTAGCAAATAGCAAATACATTTGAAGTGCCATGGGTTTGCCTATGAGCTTCTCATGGATACATAAGTATCCTAAACATAGATTTTATATTCTCTATTTTAAGTGGGTGTTATGATTATCAGAGTAAGCTCATATTTCTTGAGAATCAGTAGTCTCTTCTTCCTAGAGAATGTTACATGTTTGTTAGTGGTGACTAACAAACTTCATATGTATTGTTTTCCAAAAACAACCTGATAAAATTTCATTAGTAAGTTAAGACTAATCAGTTATCTATATATGTTGGCAATTTTACCATATTTTTCTGCCTGTATTAATTTGTAAACTTTGAGCTTTTCACTTGACTGAAGGGCTTTAAAGTATCTCTTTGGAATATTTAAAATGTTGAAATTACCAGTCTTGTGCTGTGGACCTAATTTAATGTAAACTGTTACTAGACCAACAAACAGTCTTATAAAGCATAGCAGTTGATCTAATGGCCAAGAGCTTCTGTGTGACAGATGAATGAGAATATGTCACATAAGCAGTTCAAAGTGATGAGGAAGGTCTACAGCAAGAAGGAGGGCAGTGTAGGATTGCATCACACTATTCAGAAGAAGCAAGGTTTAGAACAGAAATTTTATACTGTTAGACTTTATTGTTGAATGTTTTTAGATTGAGATTGACCCAAGGTAACTGAAATTACACCCAAATCTTATTAAGGAAGTACTAATACACAGTGAATAAATATATATAAAGAAAGTTTTATATACCTTGGCAGCAACCATGAATTCTCTAATTAGACTTAAGACACACTCAACAAGAGGAAAATCATGCTGGTATAGAAACCTAGTCAAAACTCAGGGCTCTTGAAATCACAGATCTTGGAGGAAAACCCAAAACCACCACTTTACTAAACCAACATGATTCCTGACAGCATTATAAATTTGTCTTTATACCCACAGATAAATGTAATCCTCACTCCTCATGAAGGAATTTTTTTTTTTTTTTTTTTTTTTTTTTTTTTGCAACAGAGCAGGAACATTACAGAAAACTACAACTAGTCAAAGTGCATATTGTGGAACTAAGTTTCCAGGGACACATCTAAAATACAACTTCAATACCTAAGGCTAAGGGGTATTAGCTTTAGGGATCTTAGCCTTAGATACTGGAGTTGTATTTTAGATGTGTATTTTAGATCTTTGTGAAATAAGAAACAAAGAGATTGCTCAAGAGAAACAAGGAATTTTCTGTGATATTGTTTCTACTAAGAATGTCAGAAATTATACCCTCAGCAACTGATTCTGTAAACGTGACATGCACAAGAAAACGAAAAATAGTAATAATGAAGTAGATGAAGGAAAATCCCAGAGACCCAAACAACTATGTGCAAACAAGGAGTGCTGAGAGCAGCAGAAATAGTCCTCCCCAGCAAGGAGCACACCAATTTGTTATCCAACACTAAGTTCATCTGCCCTGATAAAATAAGTAAATTACATATGTGTGTGTGAGAGAGAGTGAGAGAGAGAGAGAGAGAATACACACACACACACACACACACACACATGTTCATGTAACATTACATAGACTGTACACATTGCATTTATGTTTGGTTATGTATACATATACATATATGTGTATAATGTTTATAGGTATAGCATGTGTGTGTCTGTAAGTATGACAGTACAACTTTTATATGTTCATATGTATATATGTAACATATATACATATAATATATACTTATATGTAGCAATAATTAATGAAAAAGAGGTCATAAATTTGAAACAGCAAGGAGGGTTATATGATAAAGTTTGGATGGTGGAAAGGGAAAGGGGAAATTATGTAATATTATAATTTCAATTTTAAAAGAAATCATTTTTAAAATTGAAAGAAAAGAAATTCTCATGTGCTTCTCTTCTTACTTTCAAAAGTCCCTTCTGAGTTGACCCGTGTTCTTCTTTTCTTTGTTTCCCATACTCAGGTGTTGCAGGAGCTCCTTCTGCTCCTTCAGCCAATAGCTGCTGAGATACCAATCCATTAGGGGCATGGTCTCTCTCTCTCTCTTTAAAAAAGCTGCCTCTGCCCTCTGTTTGCTCTCTGGCTTCCGGCAACTAGTCTCCCTTCCTGATTGCGCAGAGGGCTCTTGTGTGGGAAGGCGATCTGTAAGTTTTTCCCCCTTAAATGAATAACCATTCTATTAATCATAATTCCAAACTGGTGTAGGATTGTTTGTGACTTATGCCTTTACTCAGTCATCCCTATGACTCCATCTCTGCTCTTTCCAGGGGAAATCATTTTGAATTCTGGCTCCTCTAGTCTGTCTCTCTTCACAACTCAGTAAAACCACATTGTGAACTATGTATTGCCCCTTTCTATTGCATGAAAGCATGTCCTCATACCTGAATATTCTAGCCTCTATTACATTTATTTATAAAACATATGTCTGTCTGTCATCTCATTATAAAATACTCTAGGTGCCAAAATGATTCAGAGTTTAATATTTTATGAGCTGGGATTTTGTGCTATTTGTATGTTTTTCATTTTGTCTGTTTTCTAAATTGCTCACAATGAAAATGTAATCTCTTTATATAGAGAAAATAGTTAAATTATTTAGAGCATGAGTTATTAGATTTGGCAGAGGGATGTCTCCAGTGTCTCGCCTGGAGAATTTTAGGAGCTAGTGGTAGAAGAAGCACAATTGGAAGTAAAGAAGTTTCCTAAGTTTGCCACTGAACAATTTAGAAATCTTAAAATATCTTCCATTACTGAAATGGACTTTTCGTTATAAAAATTACAGCACGTTGATAACTTTAGGGAAAAATTATAATGAACAATTTGTTATGGAATGAGTTTCATTTAATTGTCTAGGGAATGGCTGTGACTTCTTTCTTTTTCCGTGGTAATAAAGAGAGTTAGTGTTAGCATGTACCAAGCCAGCTGCAGAACTATAGTCACTGAGGCTCTGAGACTGGTGCTGGTAGTTTCTACAGGGAAAGTCATGCTATAACCCTCTACACTTTGTTAAGTTTCATTTGATTCATTTTCATTTCGGTGAAGTGATGATCACTCTTGCATCTGACTATTAATATTTTTGAGAGACTACACATTCGAGGACCTCATTCTAGTTCCTTGTTGTAGAGGAACTCATGCCCGGTTGTATCTGGCTCTTCAGGTTGTAGTATATAAGGTTGAAATAAAATAAGTTTAAATTTGGGGATCTGAATGCATATGCTTAGAGTCAACACGTGTGTTTTTATCTCATGTTCCATTTTCCTCCTGTGTTTTTGAGGAAATCTCATGTTTCAAAGTCTAATTTACTTTTTGGTAATAACAGGGTTGTTATAAAGCTTGTTGGAATAATATATATTATTTGGGAATTCTAATTCTTATATTCTCCAAATTTGTCATTGTTCTTTGTGTTAAATAAACTCTCTTATTTGAAGAGTAGTGACATGCTTGATGAGTTGAGGAAATTTGTTAGTACCCTTGTAAAAAATCCACACGTAAGAAAACTGATACCTAATTTCAAAATGTTAATGGACATACATGAAGTATTTCTCTGAACCCATCTTTAAGAACAGATACTTTGTTTATTAAATTGTGTCTTTCAGTTCCAGTTTCCCTCTTAGAATAGTTACTATAAGATTCAACTCCCAGATATCTTTTTTTTATGACTATTAAAGACTTCTATCATCGCCCACTGGCACATATCCAGCAGGGCATACCCCACAGAGGCTGACCTCTTGGAGTTGAAGTGGCCTTTCTGCTTGTTACTTTTCCTCATGTCTATTTGTTCAAGTCAACATTTTCCCTCATTAGAAACAAATGAACATTAACTCTTGATGGCCAGATTCTGTCTCACCTAAGCCTGTATCTATAGCTTTCTATGAATTGTAATACACCCAGTCAATTGCAACATATTGTCAACTCATTAGATCTCTACATTTAAACTTATTTTATTTCTAGTTTGTACTGCTGCAAACTAAGGAGTGAGACAAAACAAAAGCTAATCATTTGCACACACACACACACACACACACACACACACACACACACACACACCACTGGTTTTGAAAAACTGCCAGAATCATCTTTGCTTTTCTGGAAGTGCAAGAATTTAATTCCCCCATCCTCCCACACTTCACTATGTAGAACTGTTATCAATCAATGACCTATAGGGTAAGACAACATAGAAGTTTGCTCTGGACATTAATTTTTAAGGTTTCCACTGATAAATAATGGCCTCTTGTTGCCCTCAATAATGACTGGCTTGTGAAGTACACATGGTTGATCTTTCTGTCTTCCTTCTCACTTCCTCGTTAGCTGTCTCTCCATTTTCAGATGCCTTACATTTGTATCATCTGTTAAAGTCAGTTTTTTTTTCTCAGTCTATCATTTTATTTTGAATCTCCCGCTCTTTAGTGAGTATAATCCTCATGAATGGAATTCTTTGTGTTTTTAATTCTGATGAATAGAAATCTCTGTATGTCACTGGTATGATGAGAATGAGCAGCTTTAATAGCAATTAAAATACACTATCTAACAGTCAAAGGTCTGCTTTGGCTAAAAGATTTAACTTTTCTAGCTACCAGTCATTAAACACCTCTTGTAGCCCCCAGGCATTATGACAACCAAAGTGAGGCAGGAGAGAGAAACAGATAAAGTGAAGGTGAGGTAGGAAGCAATAGCTGTCCTTCATCCTAGCTTCTGGTTGAAGCATTTCCCTAGATGAGTTTAAGAATGTCTGCATAATCAGCATCTGCTGTAAGGCAGCCTTCAGAGAAACTGTATTCCATGAATATATTAAGCTATTTCAAGGTATTTTAAGAATGTGAGAGTACTAATAAAGTATTCGTAGGGCCTGAGTGTATATGACCTTACTCCTTTCTTAGGTATAAAGCTATAATTTTCTGGAAATTGAAAAACAAATCTGGATTCGTTTTGTAGTAAATGTGTTACCCATTTGTGCAATCATTGTGAACTACAGTATCACCTTGTGAATTTGAAATCCCATAAAAAGCTCCAGGTACCATTCTATGGTCCTATTTCCTAGGAAAGAACTGGAAAAAGGCCTGGGGCAGATTATTCTGGAACCTCTATGATTTAATTTCAGAAGATACAAAAGTCATACTTGTAGCCGTTTATTTCTGTTTTAATTTTTTTCTTTTATTCTTCTCAAATATTTTACATCAAGACCTTAGTTTTCCCTTCCTCCATTCTTCCCATTCCTCCATCCCTACCTCCCCTCATTTTCAGGTATATTTCTACTCTATTTCCCTTCAAAAAAGAGTGTGTCTTCCAAGAATATTAACCAAACATGGCAAAACAAGTTATAATGATACTAGACACAAAGCTTCATATCTAGGCTGAACCAGGTCACCCAATAGGAGGAAAGGGGTCCCAAGAGCAGGCACAAGAGTCAAAGACAATCCTACTGTTGGGAATCCCACAAGAACACCCAGTTATAAAACCATAAGCTATACACAGAGGATCCAGCTCAGACCCATATAGGGTCTACAATTGTCATTTCAGTTTCTGTGATCCCCTATGAGCCAGGCTTTGTTGATTCTGTGGGTATGTTCTTTTGCTGTCTCCAACCCTTCTGGCTCCTTTTATCCTTCCTGCCCCCTTTTCTGCAGGGTTCCCCTGGATCCACATGTAGCTGTTCTTAAGACACTTATGAGAAATATTATTTAGAGAAGTTCATACTGCCAACTGAGAGTGTGCTGTTCTTTCTCTATATATCTTTATTTCTATTAACCCTGTGCTTAAATCTATGCAAAAATCTTTTCTTAGCAAACTCCAACATAGTTTTAGCTTTGCTTATCTTGAAAGTTTTTGCTGCAACACAGTCAAGAATTTAAGATTAATCTCTGAAATGAATTCAGAATTTGGCACCAGTAGCCTGGGCTGTGCCTTTGGTCTTCCCCCACTGCTACTGACAAAGGCTCACATGCCTCAAAGCCCTCAGTGCTATCACTACCACCTTATGATTGCCTAGACCTACCTTGTGGTTTACATATAAAATTAAGAACAAAACTTATTAAGATTACAATATAATAATATAATATAAATAATATAATATAAACTGTATTATTTTGTATCAACTAAGTCAGAGGTCTCTAGAGCAGTGGTTCTCAGCCTGAGGATTGTGATCCTTATGGCGTCAAATGTTACCAAACCATCATAAAACAAAGATTTTTACATTATGATTCATATGAGCAGAAAATCTACAGTTATGAAGTGGTAATGAAAATTCTTTTATGGTTGGGGTTCTCCACAACATAAGCGATTGCATTAAAGGGTCATAGCATCTAGAAGGTTGAGAACTGCTGCTCTGGAGAAACAAAGCTTACAGAATGAATATCTCTCTCTCTCTCTCTCTCTCTCTCTCTGAGGTTTATACAAATAAAGGGGATATAAAGCAGATTAGATGGTTAACAAGCTGTGGTCCAGTTGCTCCAACAATGGCTGTCTAACATTGGAAGGTCCAAAATTCTTATGGTTCAGACCATAAGGCTGGATATTTTGTGAAATATTATTTTGACTGTGTACAGGTGTGTTACATTTGTTCCTGTTGCCTTTGTTAATGATGCAAGGATGTATTGCATTCGTTTGTTTAACTAAAATTAACCTGGGCTTCAGAGACTTAGTCAGCAACTAGCTGACAGGAAGTGCTAGGGAGGGTTCTTTAGTGGGGGCTGAGCAGAAGGATGCAACCTTTTTTGGATGGACACAGCAAGGAGAGGTTAGCAAGGAGGGGTTAGCTTACTCAGTGCTGAGCCTCTCTGAACGAGCAGGATTTCATCGCATCCTCTGAATCCTGAGTTCTGTAGAAGGATAGAGATTTAGAATCAAGTTCCATTTAGTGGCCTTGATAGAGATGGTGTCTGAGGGAACAGAATTCCTGGCTGGCTGAGATGCAAGTGCCCAAACTACTGCTGGTAGCTGTGGAGTTACAGTGGCCAGTTGGGACAGCAGTTGCTTAAGGTGCAGCCACTGTATTGAATGCTAAACAAGATTCTAAGTTGCTTTTCGGTATATTCTGCAATCTCACAAAAGTAGCCTCTAATGTCAGTGAAGAATTGACTTGCTAGCAAGAGAAAGAGTAAGCAGGCAAAGATGAACTTTCTTGACCTTCATATAGGTTGCCAGTAGAAGGTGTTGCCCAGATTAAAGGTGGGATTTCAAACCTTAAAAAATTTAAATTAAAGGCTTATCTTCTCACTTCAAGGATGCAACTTTGAATTGGGTCTTCCCACATCAAACGATTTAATTTTTTTTTAAAATCTTGCACTGGTGTGCCCAGTTATTTGGGATTTAGTTAATTCTAAATGTAGTCAACCAATAATATCTAACATATAATTTTGAGGTAAATTGACTAAATAATTTACTATGATTTTGCAAATAATTGTAGTGTGTTTGAAGATAAATTAAAATTTACTGTATACTTCTCTAATGTTTACCTTTCTATTAATTAATTACGTTCTTGGGAACTCTTATTTATTATTCAGATTATCAAATTACATGGAAAAATTAAGCATATCAAATATATAGATGATATTTAAAACACTTAAAAAGATTAATTTAATAAGCAGTAATATCCCTTGAAAGTCATACTTAAAATTTCTTGAATTTATAAATAGGATCATGGATTTGTAAATTAAATCTAAATACTTCAAAAACAGTTAATCTTTGCATTTATAGCTTTAATGACTTAATAATAAAGTTCTAAAAGACATAAATCTTTTTAGTGTAACCATTTCAGATAAATTATCCACCTCACAATTACAGTATTATTCCAAAACAAAAATTAACACTCATTTTCATTTATTCTAAAGCAGACTCCATTCTCATTAACATAGTGTTTACTGACAAGCAGCCTTTCTGTCCTCATTAACATATTGGTTATTTCTGATCTTGTGCCAAGAGTCCTATCTTAGCTTAGGTCCAGGTTTAGTGTCCTACGTGTGATCATTCAGGACTTAGCCTTAGGCGTCTGCCCTCAGTACAGTTGTATCATCCTCTTGTCACAAAGCTGTGAGTAAATCACCTTAGAACACAGTGGTGCATACCATAGTTCAGCAGTAGACGGATCCATTTTAAAACACATTTCAACATCTGCTGGGATGAATGCTGCCTCTTCTACAGTATGTGAATTAGCCACTCGCCAGGCTATGACAGCCCTTGTTCGAATGGCACGTTCAAATTCTCACACTGATGAATATCTTGCATACCACCATAGAACCTTCATCTGGCGATGGATGGAGATAGAGTCAGAGCCCCACATTGGAGCACTGGACTGAGCTCCCAAGGTCCAAATGAGTAGCAGAAGGAGAGAGAACATGAGCAAGGAAGTCAGGTCCGCAAGGGGTGGGGTGCACACCCCCCCCCCCCCGCCCCACTGTGACGGTGGGGCCGATCTAATGGGAACTCACCAAGGCCAGCTGGACTGGGTCTGATGGAGCATGTGATCAAACCTGACTCTCTGAACGTGGCTTACATGTAGGGCTGACTGAGAAGCCAAGGACAATGGCACTGGGTTTTGATTCTACTCCATGTACTGGCTTTGTGGGAACCTAGTCTGTTTGGATGCTCACCTTCCTAGACTTGGATGGAAGGGGGAGGACCTTGGACTTCCCACAGGGCAGGGAACCCTGACTGCTCTTTGGACTGGAGAGGGAGGGGAAGGGAGACTGATGGGAGGGGGAGGGAAATGGGAGGAGAGGAGGAGGTAAAAATTTGTAATAATAATAATAATAATAATAATAATAATAATAATAAATTCTCATACTAGACTGCACGTGTCTTCTTAGTGAACTCCAATGCTGACTAAAGAAATTGGCAGCATGTCACATCTGTTTACTTTGCTAAGACATTACTGGTACAAATAAGTCATGTGAGTGACCAAGCTCCTATTTAAGGGGTGTGGAAAGAGCCTGGATAGAGAAGTAGGTGATCCGAGGCCATTGGAGAGCGGAGACACTGGGAAGAGGACAGAACTGAACTATTGATGGTGCACTAACTGAAAATTAGCAAGAAGGTCAAAAGATTTGGGAGTTGTGGAATAAAGGCATTCCCTTGGTTTTGAATAATATGGAATATAGATGTGATGTCTAAAATCTTCGAGGATATTGGTTCGAGAAATAAATTAATAAATTTCAAATCAAGCCGGGCGGTGGTGGCGCACGCCTTTAATCCCAGCACTAGGGAGGCAGAGGCAGGCGGATCTCCGAGTTCGAGGCCAGCCTGGTCTACAAGAGCTAGTTCCAGGACAGGCTCTAGAAACTACAGGGAAACCCTGTCTCAAAAAAAAAAAAAAAAATTCAAATCAAAGTGAAACAAAATAGAGAAACCATGGCTCAAGGAGATGGATTTCCACGGCTGGATTTCTGGTTGTTTTCAGTTATGTCGTCGATTCCATCCATTCATTTTAAATTTAAATTAAATTTTACTTGTGTTAATGTAAGAATTATAGCTCATATACCTTCATAGCGTCTGTGGAGGTTTGAATAAAAAATGTCCTTCATAGGCTCACATATTTGCACACTAGGACCCAGTTGTTGGTAGTGTTTGGTGAAATTCTGGTTCCTTTGGGAGGTAGAGGCTTGCTAGAGGATGTTTGTTACAGGGAACTGGCTTTGAGGGTTAAAGCCTCACCCCACTTCCTCTTCAGTCTCTGCTCCTTCCGTGTGAAAGCAAATCCATCTCTCAGCATCCTGTCTCTGCTGCCATGCCTGCCACTTGGTGCCATGTATCCTTCCATGGTGGATTTTAACCACTCTGTAAGTCAAGATAAACCCTTTCTTCTAGAAGTTGCTTTTGGCTGTGGTATTTTAACAAAGGAACAAAAAGTAACTAACATAGTATCTACTAATTTGGAAAGGTAGCTTGGTGAAATGGTTCCCAAATGCTAAAGGCCTTTATGATGCCATTCTCTGTATTTCACCATGGTCCCCCAATTTATGACTTGAGAGAGGACCATTTGCCAGACTCTTTTCATGGAACACCAGTATGCAGCTCCAGCAGGAATCTAGTGCTGTAGAGACGAGCATAAGATGAATCCTCATTCAAGTCATTTTATATTTTATAAGATGCTTATAAAATTACTGCACCTGACATTTATATTCACAAACCTTAGCATTTACATGGTCTGTATTGAAACTTTGCATGACAGTCAAAATATCCTAAAAAAAAATGAGCTAAGCAAAGCTCAGTCTATGAAAGTAGTAATATAAACTTTCTTATTAAGAGTTTCTGAAAAGGTGATCTCCCTAACAACCCCCCCCCCCCATGTATGTGTATTAAAATGTGAACACACTGAACATTCTAGGGCAATTCCAAATGTGACTGTAAAAAGATTGCATCCTTTGGTAGTTTGGCTGTAATTGGCCCCATACTCTCATAGGGATTGGCACCAATAGGAGGTGTGGTTTCTTGGAGTGGGTGTGGCCTCGTTGGAGGGAGTGTCACTGTGGGGGTGGACTTTAAGTTTTCCTAAGCTCAGGATACTTCCCAGTGTCTCAGGTGACTGAATGAAGTCAACACCACATCTGCCTGCATACCACCATGTTCTTGGGCCCCATGGCAAAAATAGACTAAATCTCTGAAACTCTATTAAATGCTTTCCTTGTAAGAGTTGCCATGGTCATGATTTCTTTTCACAGCAATAAAAACCCTAACTAAGACAAATGCTGAGAAAATCTGGAAGCTCTGTGAGTTGATATAGAGATGGCTCCTTGGCCTTGAGAGGGAGGGAGGGGAGGTATGGGTGGAGGGAAGGGGAGGGAAGGGGAAGAAGGAGGGAGGGAAGGGGGAGGAGGAGCGGAGGGAGGGGGGAGGAGGAGGGAAGGAGATGGAAATTTTTAAATATAAAAAAAAATAAACCATGAGAAAAAAAAAAAAGAAAAGAAATTTGTTAAGAAATCCAGGGAACTAATTTAGAGACATAAACGAAGAACCTCTTCTTGGTGAGAGACATATCTTGCTTTCCCAAATTCTTTTAACATAATCTTATGACTCTCTGGAGCTTTCTTTCACACTTACATGTTTTTCATTCTAATAACATATGATAGTGTTTCATGTCTCTTTGTTCCTGTGTTTAAAAGGGTGTTTTAATTAGATGGTGGTCTTCACAATGGGGATTCACAGGAGCAATGCTTATCTCAGGCTTTGGAGATGCAAAGGCACTTCTGTTCTGCTGATTTTTAAAATTGCCTTTCATGAAGGATCTGGAGTTAAATATTAGATACAATGCAGCAAAGCATTTGGACTTCTTTTTCTGTATAAAACACTGACTTTTTTAAAAACATGAAATTTAGTTATAAATCTTGAGTATGAAATATAATGATACCAATAACTACTAAAATGACATCCTGTGTTTTGTAACAAATAATTACACAAGTGATATTTATTCCATGTTCTTCAAAGTAACAGAGAATATTTATATTTCAAAAAACATTTCAGTTTATTACCAATGAATTTTCAGCAATATATTTCTCTGAATAGATGTTGAAAACCTGAAATGAAATTGAGCCCATTAAAATAGCCATTAGTGCCTCTGACAGAAAAGGTCAATACGGAAAATATCAGTCTCTTTGGTAAAATAGCTAATATCTACTCTTACACTATCCTAAATGTTAAGATATGAAATTAGATAAGAAAGTTCATGTCCTTATGAAATAGACAAGCAAGGACAGGCAAAATGGGGCATATAAAACAGATAAAATCTGAAACTCATTAGAAAGTCCTTAAAGAAAATATAAAGACATTTTAAATAGTGGCTATTGATTTGGTTTTCCTAAAATGGGTACATATTCTAGTTTCTGTTGTTAAAGGTAATAAAAGGAGGGAATAACATCCTTCTAACTGTTAATCTATATTGCTTTAATAAATTTAACACCTTTTTTTATAAGTACAACTCATACCTACACTTTAATAAAAGAGAAAATGGTAATACCTTGGTTCTCATGCTTGGTTTAGGACCATAGAAGTTGTATCATATCATATTTATTAAAATGGCACTGACAGCATAACTTACAAACAATAGAAATTTATTGTTCATCGTGAAGCCAAAGCTAAAGAAGAGCTAGATGGAGGATCCAACTAAAGCACATTTCCTGTCTCAACAGAGCAACTACTCTCTGTGTCTTCCCATGGAAGAAGGCAGGTAAGCACCCTGAAATGTGTTCATTTAGATTATGGACTCTCTTAATAAGGGAAACAGTTTGATTGGTGAAATAACTTCTTTTTAGTTTGGTTACCCCTGAAAGTCAAACTTTTTAATGCTGTTAAATGATGAGTAAATAAAAACTTAGAACTTTAAGTTTGGTGAATACATTCATATTATAATATTATAAACACACACATATTATATATTTAAAATTAAGTTTGTAGGTTGTAATGCACAATATTTGTATAATCTTGAAAATTCAAGCAGTGTCCAATAACTTAGCCTAATACTGTGAATTTAACATAATTATTTAAATGGTAAAATTATTTAGCAGTTAAAACTCCTACAATATGTTCTTAAAATCATACTCCAAATCTAAGATACCAATGAAGAAATATTGAATTTCAAGGAAGAAATAAAAATGAAAGTAAGAGAAAAGAAAAATGTCAAACATAAAAAATATTTGTGTTGTATAAAGTTTAGGGTAGAAGGGAGACAACAAAGATAAATACAGAATAGTTGGCAAAGATCAATAGAATTTGCTTGATTTGAATAAGAGAAAAATAATAGAATTACAAAATAAAATTTGCTATACAATAACAAATGATTTAATATGTGCTATGAAAGTCTCAGAAGTAGAAGAGAAAAAAATGAAACTGAAAACATTGAATAAAAATGATTTAAAATTCCATATCTTTAGTGAACAAAATAGACAAACCAAAGCTACTTAGCAAAATTTAAACAGAACAACTGCAAATAAATACCAAGATACCATTATGATTAAGTTTCTGAAAAACTGAGACAAAACCATAAAAATAGTAAAAGGATATGCTATACTTTATCCATAAAGGAAGACTAAAAGAACAGAGTCTTTAAATGGATGATATACAAGACAAAGGGTGATTATATAATGCCTATTAAAATTTGATTTAAAATTAAACATAAAATCTAAACCTTATATATGTTAGTCCTAAGTGATGAAAATATGACATACAATGATAATATAATTTGATAAAACATGATCATTTCACTAGATAAAATCATTTTCCAGGCACTGCAGAGGGAGGCAGAGGCAGAAGGGTCTCTGTGAGTTCAAGGCCAGACTAATCTATAAGAGCTAGTTCGAGGACAGGCTCTAAAGACACAGAGAAACCCTGTCTCTAAAAACAACAACAATAACAAAAAAGAAAAACGAACAGACAAAAAAACCAAGCCAAAACAAAACATTTGGCAATATCCTAAACATCTCTATGATGAGAATGGTGCAATAAGCAAAGGACAGCAGGCAGTTGCCTCCAACAATAAAGAGCAGCTACACAACAGCCCAAGGTGACGTCTCACTTACAGTGAAAGGCAGAAGGTCTCATCCTTTGGATCAGGGCTATTTCCACTTTGACTTTGTACTGTGCTAGAGAGTTTAACTGTGATGACTTAAAATGAAAGAACTTTAAAAATATCCAAATAAGACAAACTTAAAACTGTCTATTTGAAGAGGACGCCATTTTTTTTTCTAGAAAATTGAAAGGTATCAACTAGGAAACTACTCTAAGGAGTAAATTAATTCTACCTCAGTCTCTGTGAGCTCATATGTGTGTTTGTTGTGACTTGTTTAGAAGGCCTTGTTTCCATGCTGTCCTCCATCCCATCTGACTCTTGCAATCTTTCTTCCTTTCTCAGGTCCTAAGGGTAGGGGTCTGATGTAGACATCCTACTTAGGAATGATATTTCCAATATTTTTCACTTTCTGCACATTGTCCAGTTTGGAGCACAATGCTTTTCCCATCTACTGCAGGAGAAAGCTTCTGTGATGATGTCTGAGCAAGGCACTGATCTATGAATAGAGCAAAATGTCATTAGGGGTCATTTTATGACTATGTTATTTTAAAGGAACAGTGGTATTTGGTTTTCTGCTAGGTCCCTGGGAAATCTAGTCTCTAATTCTCTGCTACCCAAGCAGTGTTGAGTATGGGTTCTATCTCATGAGGCGAGTTTTAAATCCAACCAGATATTCGTTGGTTACCCCTACAGGTTTGTGTCATAAATGCAGGCAGGCCATCATTGTTGCGACAGTGTTTATCTTTATCCTTTGATAACATTCAAAGTAATTTCCAGTACCATAACATGAGCACTAGTCCATAGCAGGTAAACACTCTATGTAGTCAACAGCTTGCCTGCCCATGTTGTGTAAGTGCTGTCCTCAATACGGTCTTATTTTTTTTTTTTTTTTCCGAGACAGGGTTTCCCTGTAGTTTCTAGAGCCTGTCCTGGAACTAGCTCTTTTTATTGTCAGTTTGTGGAGAGCTACCAATAGCCTTGACAATAACCTGAGTTGTGTGGGCTTCACATGGGGTCACATCAGCCAACAAATCAATGATATGTAATGCATTCCCATGTCCCCTATGTTAACTGGCAATTTCCTTTAGATTGTCTTGATACATATAAATATTTTAGGAAGTTTATACTGTATTATATTTCCATGTAACCCCTTAAATGGATGTAGGTTGAGCCACCTCCACATCTATCTATAACATAAAATAATGTCTTATTCCTTGGGGGATCCATTCATCCTCCAGTTCCTTACTGTACACCTAACTTGTGGTTATATGGATTATAGCTTGCTTAGAGAAGACTTAACAGCTAACCTATACAAATATGTAAATACTCAGCATCATTTTTCTAGCTCCATCTGTTTACCTGCAAATTTCGTTATTTCACCAGGTGGTGGTGGTTTATGCCTTTAATCCTGTAATCCCAGCATTCGGGAGGCAGAGGCAGGTGGATCTCCATGAGTTTGAGGTCAGCCTGGTCTATAAGAGCTAGTACCAGCACAGGCACCAAAAACTACAGAGAAACCCTGTCTCAAATATCCAAAAACCAAAAATTTCATTATTTCTTTTTTCATAGCTTAGTAATATTCCATTGTGTAACTGTACCATATTATCTTAGTATGTTTACCTATAAATATATACAGGTTGCTTCCAATGCATGACTATTTTGACTAAAGCAGAAATGAATATGGTTAAATGTCTTTGTAATAGGATGAAATGTCCTTTGGTTACATGCTCAAGAGTAGTATATCTGTATCCTGAGGTAGTCTATTACCAGTTTTCTGAGGAACCACTATGTTGATTTCTTTTTGGTTGTGCAAGCTTTCATTTCTACAAGAAACAGATGAGTGTTCTCCTTACTCCATATGCTTTCCAGCATGGACAACATGTGTTTTATTGATCTCGGCCATTCTGGCTACATAAGATGAAATTTCATAGTAGTTTTGATTTACATTTCTCTAGTGACTAAGAATGTTAAAGATTTTTAAATCCTTCTCAGTCATTTGTTTCTTTTTTTGAGAATTCTGTTTATATCCATAACCTATTTTTAATAGTTTGTTTCTTAATATCAGTTTTTTGAGGTTTTAAAATATTTTAGATTAGTCCTCTATTGAATATGTAATTAAAAATAATATAGTATCTTCACATTATATATACTGTCATTTTTGTCTAAACTAGGGTATCTTTCAGTTTCAAGAGGCGTCATGGATTAAATACTGTCCTTAGTGTTAGTGCTACCAATGACCTGTTCAGAAAATCTTTTCCAGTGCCAATGTGTTCAAGACTATTTCTCACTTTCTTATCTATCAGATTTAGTCTATCTGGCTCTATGCCATTGATATATGGGGAGTTGAGTTTTATTCAAGGTGATAAGCATGAATCTATTTTCTTTCTCCTACTTGTAGACATCCAGTTTAAATAACAGCATTTGTTGTAGATGCTGTCTTTTTTTCCAATGTGGATTTCTATCCTCTTTATGAAAAATCAGGCATCCATAGATTTGTAGACTTATATCTGAATCAACTTGATTCCATTGATCAGTGTCTCTGCTTTCATGCCAATATCTCTAGTACAATTTGACATCAGAGATGGTGATACCTCCAACTGATATTTTATTGTTCAGGCTTGTTTATAGCTACCTTGGGTTTTTCTACTTTTATATGAAGCTGAAAAATTGTTCTTTCTGTAAAAATTCTTCTGTGCAGAATTGTGTAGGAATTTTGATAAGGATCAAATTAAATATGTAGGTTGCTTTTAGTAGGGTGGCCATTTTTACTATATTGATCCTATCAGTCCATGAGCATTAGAGATCTTTCTATCTTCTGATATATTCTTAAATTTCTTTCTTCAATATCTTAAAGATTTTATCACACAGTTTTTTTTATTAGTTTGGATAAAGTTACCCTGGGATAGTTTAGTTTTTGTTTGTTTGGGGTTTTTGTTTGTTTTTATTTTAGGGCTCTTGTGAAAGCGATTGTTTCACTGATCTTTCTCCACTCACTTGTTACTTGTATATACAAAGGTTACCAATTTTTGAGTATTAATTTTTTGTTCTGCTACTTTGTTTAAATTGTTTATCAGGAATTATCTGATGGAACTTTTAAAGGTCACTTCTTCATACAATAATATCTTCTTCAAATAAAGATACTTTGACATCTTCTCTTCCTATTTGTATTCCTTTCATCTTCTCCAATTGCCTTACTGTTTTAGCTAAGATTTCAAGTACTATATTGAATAGGTATGGGTGGAATGGAAAGCTTTGTCTTAGTCCAGATTATAGTGGAAATACTTTAAACTTGTCTCCATTTAATTTGGTGTTGTCTCCGTGCTTGCTGTAAATTGTTTCTAATATTTTGAGGAATGTCCCTAGTTTTTTGAGTTCTTTTACAATAAAGAGGCTTTGGATTTTGTCAAAGGCCTTTTCTACATCTAATGAGAAGACTCTATGGCTTTTGTCTTTCAGTTTTTTTTTTATGTGGTGTATTACATTTATCAATTTATCTATTTTGAATATTCCTTTTATTTCTGGGATGAAGCCCATTTGACAATAACTTATATGTTGTATTCAGTTTGCAACTGGTTTATTGACAATCTTTTGATTCTATGTTCATAAGTTTCTCTAAATATCTTTCTTAGTTGGGTCTTCATGTGGTAGGTATCGGGATAACGATGGCCTCATAAGATAATTTTGGTCAGTGTTCCTTCTGTTTCTGTTTTGCCCAAGAATTTGAGGAATATTGTTGTCCATTCTTCTTTGAAAGTCTCATAGAGATATCTACTTAAATCCTCTTGCCCTGGGAGGTTTTTGGTTGTGAGGTTTTTTTTTTAATTAATATTTATTTTTTATTTTTATTAAAAATTTCCATCTCCTCCCCTCTTCACAATTCCCTCTCCTCCCCTTCACCCACACCCCCACTCCACTCCCTCCATCTCCAGGCCAAAGAGCAGTCAGGGTTCCCTATACTATGGGAAGTCCAAGGTCCTCTCAACTCCACCCAGGACCAGGAAGGTGAGCATCCAAACTGACAAGGCTCACACAGAGCCCGTCCATGCCATAGAATCAAACTGGCTTCTCGGTCAGCCTCCACCTTCAGCCACATTCAAAGAGTCCGGTTTGATCACATGCTCCATCAGTCCTATTCCAATTGGCCTTGGTGATCTCCCATTAGATCTGTCCTACTGTCTCAGTGGGTGTGGGTGAACGCACCCCTTGCGGTCCTGACTTCCTTGCTCATGTTCTCACTCCTTCTGCTCCTCATTAGGACCTTGGGAGCTTAGTCCAGTGCTCCAATGTGGGGCTCTGTCTCTATCTCCATCCATCACCAGATGAAGGTTCTATGGTAATATGCAAGACAATTATCAGTGTGGCTATAGGACAAGGCCAGTTCAGGAACCCTTTCTTCTCTGCCCAAGGAACAATCTGGGGACATCTCCTTGGACACCTGGGAACCCCTCTAGAGTCAAGTCTCTTGCCAACCCTAAAATGGTTCCCGTAATTAAGATATATACTTTATCCCTCTCCCTCTCCCTCTCCCTCTCCCTCTCCCTCCTCTCCTCCCTCTCCCTCTTCCTCTCCTCCTTCCCAACCATCCCATTCCCTCAATATTCACTGCTTCTGTTTCACATAGGTATGTTTAATTGCTTTTCTCATCTTAACTTAACTTTGGTCGGTGGTATAAATCAAGAAAATTTTCCATTTCTTTTAGATTTTCCAATTTAGTATGGTTTAAGTTTTAAAGTTTGTCCTTATGATTTCTGGTATTTCCTTGATGTTTCTGTTGTTATGCCTCCTTTTTGTTTCTTATTTTGTTAATTTGCATCTTTTCATTTTACCTTCGAGTTAATTTGGCGAAAGGTTTATCAATCTTATTGATTCTTGAAGAGCAAGCTCTTTGTTCCATAAATTCTCTGTATTGTGATTGTTTGTTTGTGTTCTATTTTATTGATTTCAGTCCTGAGTTTGATTACTTCTTACCATCTGCCATTTTTAAAGTTTTTTTTCTTTTTCTTCTAGCGATTTCGAGAGTTAAAAACTTTACTTTAAAAACTAGAGAACAGAGTTAGGAGAGATAAGATATTCTAAATATATGGGAGAAATGTTGCATATTCATGGATCAGAAAATATAGTTACTAAAATAGCAATAGCCCTCAAATTTATCTATTATTCCTACCAGATTCCAAAAGCATTACTTTCTAAAAATTGGTGGATTTATTATTAAATTCAAAAGGAATTACAAGAGACCAAGATTCTTACAAAAGAAGAAAGAATGTCTATGACACTTCATGTCATTAGAATTACTAAAACAGCTGTATCCAGACAGTGGCAGCACACGATGTTAGATATATGAGCAAAAATTGGAAAGTATATAAAGGACAACTTGTTTTTAAATAACATGGTATCATAAAAATCACTGAAGGAAGATTTTCTTTTATACAACTATCTCAATACCCAATACTTAGCAGGCAACAACTCTCCTGTGCTGTGGAGATGAAGTGAATCAGGGAATGTAGGGGTAGGGAATAAGAATTTGCTAAGTCAGACTTAGTTCAAAAATGTCATAATCATATCAAACGTATATGTTAGTTAAAATGTATCTGTGATAATTGGCTTGCTACTTGTGTAAGAATGTCATATATGTAAGAATTAATTCTTAGGAGATTAAATACTTAAAATTAAAAGCTAAAATTATAAACCTTTTGGTACAAAACATGAAAGCATATCACTTGGCCTTGAATTTATCAGAAAAGTCTTAAATATAACACCAAAAACTCAGCCATAACAAAGAAAATAGGTAAATAAGTATTCACATTCAAATCTAAGAAAACTTTTTCCTAAAAAAATAGTAAGGAAGTACATCAAAAAATGTCTATTGTCATTAGTAATTGAAAAATATAAATAAAATTACAATGACCTATGGCTTAATACTCATATGATTATTAAAATAAATAAAATTATCAGATAATAAGTCTTTATAAGGCTAAGAAAAATTTAGAATTTTCCTATGTTTTAATATGATTAAATGTTGTGATTTAGAAAATAGACTGGCTATTTTTTATTTTACTATTTTTTTAAATTTTATTTTCTATTATTTGTCCCTTCCCATTAATCACTCCAGACCCACTAAAATACTCCTTCCTTGCTCTCTTTCAAATCACTGGTCTCTCTTTCACTAATTTTTGTTACATGCTTTTATTTATATACATATCTATTCCTAAATATAACCCCTTAAGTCCATATAATGTTACTTCCATGTATATTTGAGAGGTTACCATTCAGTATTGGTTATACAGTTGGTGTGCTCTTCCCTGGTGAAGAACATTTCCCACTCTTAGCATTCCTTAGTTGTCTACAATTCTTTGTGCCTTTCTGAGGCCTATGGGGGTTTCCCCTAAGTCAGCATATCTATCCTTGTTTTTGTCCTCATTCATGTCATGGACAGGAAATCATATTGGTGAGACTTTACGTGTAGCATCTGACATTCCTGGGAGTAACAAAATCATTGAAAACTCCTTGATTCTCAGACTCTTTGTTTGTTTGTTTGTTTTAGTTTTTTGAGACTGGGTTTCTCTGTAGCTTTGGAGCCTATCCTGGAACTAGCTCTTATAGACCAGGCTGGCCCCAAACTCTCAGAGATCGCCCTGCCTCTGCTTCCCAAATGTGGGATTAAAAGCATGCACCACCACCACCTGGCTGATTCTCTGGCTCTTACAATCTTTCTGCCTCATTTTTACATGTTCCCTGAACCTTAGGTATGGGGTTGCTTTGTAGATGCATCCACTAGGACTAGATTCTGGCCATTTATGAAATGATAAAGTTACCACATGGCGTTTTTTCTGCCAAGTATTTATACATGAGATATCAAAAACATGTCACATAAATACTTGCAAAATAAGTTGTTGTGAAATTATAAGTAAGCCAAAAATATGAAAAAAATCAAATATTTCAACTGATAAGTGATGTTTTAAAATGGAATATAGCCAAAAATAGACTATCATTAGCTAAAAACCGAGTGAGGTATTAGCTTACGTATTGTGGTTTATATGTGTATTGTTTTTCATAAAGTTCATGTAGTAAAGGCTTAGTGTACTATAAGCAAGTAGAGTGTATTTGAAGAAAGTAAGTCAGAGAGGTTTTTGTTGCTGTAATTGTGTTGTTGTTTTGGGTTTTGGTTCTGGTATGTTTGGTTCTGGTATATATATATATATATATATATATATATGCTTTCTGGCCTCCATGAAGAGCTCAGCTGTGCTCCACTGTGCGTTATTTATTCATAGCGAAACTCTGCCTCAACATAAGGTCATAGAACTGGGACAAGTAGCCATGGATTAAAGCCTCTGAAACAGTGACCACAAATAATGGCAATTTAAATGGATAAAAAAATTGGGTATCACATCATAGCGTGGAAAATATTTGAAAGCAGGTTACACAAGGTATGTTTGTTATGAAAGGTCACAGACACGTATTTCTGAAATTCATAGACAGGAAATATGTATACTAAACAGGTCTACTGGAATAGGAAATATATTGTTTAATATGGAAGTTGGGGAGGGATTGGTTTAGTGAGGAATATTGTAAACTGACTACATTGATTATTTAACATTTTGGAACACATATTAATATCATTGAATCATATTCTTTAATTAGATGAATATGCTTGGAAATACATGACATCCAAATAAAGTTTCCTTAAATAAGATGGTATACTCTGGAAAAGGGTAATACAGGGATTGCTATAAGCAACTTCACAGTTGTAGATTCTATAGTAAAAAAAAACTATTTACTAGTTTATTGAAATCAAACTAACAAAGCAATGGCAATCAGAACAACACTTGCCTCATAACTATGACAGAAGTTGAAGCTGTAATTAAAAATCTCTTTAAAAGTCTGCAGCACAGATGGTTTATTGGGGACTAACCATCTGAAGAATGAGCAATGATTTCAAACTGCTAGAAAATAGAATAATACTCCCTAATTTTGTGTGGCTAATACTGCATTATCACTAAAAGTAAATAACAACAACAGCACATACCAACAGAAAACTTCAAACTTGGGAACTGAGATGGCAACTTGACAACTCTGGAAGAAGGGAGCCTAAGTAGGAAAATTCCCTCTGCCAAAATGGCTTGTGACCACATCTGTGGGGTCTTTTTTCATTGTTAATTGATGTAGAAGGGTACAGCCCTTGTGGTAGTACCATCCACAGGCAGGTGGGTTTGAGTTCTACAAGGAAACCAGGGCAAGCTTGGGGGAGCAAGCAAGCATTCCTGTGTGGTCTCTGTTTCAGTATTTCCCTTGGCTTTGCAGACAATGTACTGTAATCTGCAAGCCAAACACCTTTCCTCCCCGAGTTGTTTTTGCTTAGAGTGTTTTATTACAGCAATAAACAATCAAATTAGAACAAACAGACAATCCAGAATAGAATTGTCATATATTGACTCTAACAAAATATTAACATAAAAAATAAGATATTATTATCAAAGGGGAATAGGTATCAGAGATAGTTTGATATTTAGGTATACATCGCCATAATCTTTTACATTTAGGTTGATAAAAACAAACCATATATTTGTATCATTTTCAAAAACACATGACAAAATGTGAAAAATTATGACAGAATGCTTCTCAATATATTGAGGATAGAAAGCTTTGTTTTTATGCTCATAAAGTGAATTTATACAAAACATATTGTGACCTTACTACTTAATATAAATATGTTGTATTAAATATTATGAAAAATACCATTATAATTTTTCTAATTTTCTTCTAAGAACAATGTTCTTTCATCCTAAAAATTAGTATCTTTTAAAAATATAACTATGTACTAAATAACTTTCTGATGTTTTTTGTATTTTATTCTCTTAGTGGGTATTTTATTTCTTGCTATGTTTCTTCTAGTTTGGTCTTAACATAGAGTAGGGAACCCTGATGGCTCCTTGGCCTGGAGAGGGAGGGGGGGTATGGGTGGAGGTGAAGGGAGGGAAAGGAGAGGAGGAGGGGAGGAGATGAAAATTTTTAAATATAAAAAAAAAACCATGAAAAATTGGAAAAAAAGAAAAAATCCATCTTCACCTAACAAGGAGGTGATAACTAATGTTGTGAAAGTGACTGGTGGCATGGATAACTTTGTATCAGCGAATACTTATTGCATTCATTTTGGATTGCTACTGCTAAACCCAACCTTAGTGCTTTGAAATAACAAATTTGTTCCCTAGCATTTCCGGAATGAGACATTCATAGTTATTCCTATGAGACTAAATCAAAACATCACCAGAGTTGATTTTGGATCTCTGTGGCCTTGCCTTTTTCAGTAGCTATAGATAGATCATATTGTGTTCTTGGGCACGCCCTCTTCTTTGCATTCTTTTCATGCCTAACTTCTGACACCATGTTTCTTTCCATGAATTTGGGCCTCAACTTCATCTAATAAAAGCATTCTGCTGCATCAGGTCCTATCTTATGAGTTTAAACATAATCATACCCACAAAGTTTCTTTTGTCCTATGGCATAATATAAGTACAGTTTTCTATAAATGACAACCACAACCTTCCTGCTAGTTTGTTATGACAGACATTTACATTTCTACAATATCCATATACCCTGAATGCTGATATACTTTAGAATTACATTACATAAACAATGTATATGTTTATAGTGTTAAATATACTTATATTGGGATGGATCAATATTTGTGGATCCCATGCCATAGACTTTGGATTATTTTGTGAGTCCTTTTTATACTGTGACAGATGTTGTAAATGACAAAAGGTTACATTCCTTGTCATGAAACCATTTACACAAACCAAACCAGTCTTTGAAAAAAAAATCTATGAGACCTAACAAGGGAAATGTGAGAACAACTTAAGAGAAAGCTTGCTTTCTGATCCAATGTGATAATTTTCCATTTTATTTTGCAGTTTGGTGTCATTACATAAAGACCCGTTACACTAGTGTTACTATATTACCACCATGAAAAGATTCCAAACATTTATTGTCTATCCATGCAAAATCTCTGATATTAGTTAAATAATTATGTTTATTTTTTTATAAATTTCTTTTTATATATGGAAAAACAAGGTAATATGGCAGTTGATATTATAGATATTACACTCAGAATCAGATATTTTAGAATGCTACTTGACTTAGTAAATTAGAAAATAGGGTCAGAACAATCTAGAGGGACAGTTAGATCTAAATTTTGTGATACATACCTTAATTCCAGTCCTTGAAAGGCTGCAGAAGGAGGATTGTGAGTTAGTGTTTGGCTTGCTCCACAAGTAAACTCCTTTCTAAACAGAGAGAGACAGAGACAGAGACAGAGACAGAGACAGAGGGAGAGAGAGAGAAAGACAGGGAGAGAGAGAGAGAATGAGAGAGAGAGAGAGAGAGAGAGAGAGAGAGAGAGAGAGAGAGAGAGAGAGAGAGAGAGAGAGAGAGAGAGAGAGAGAATGAGAGAGGGAAAAACAGCCAATCAAGGAAATATTAGAAATGATGACATTTATTGAATGTACACAGAAGTGTGATTTACTTTCTAGTGTATAGGATTCTTTAAATTACTTGTAACTATAGAATACTGATCTATTTAGAATTAAGTTATATTAACTATGTATATGTTTAAAGCATTAAATGAACTTATATTGGCATTAATTGATCAGTATTTATGTGCCCCATGCCATAAACACATTGGGTTTTAAACTTCTCATTTCTTCTCCCTGATTAGCAAATATATCCACATTACCAGGTACTTTTGCAGCTTCCTGTGATGACCAGGTTGACTTGTGACCTGTATGTTGTTGTCTCATAATCACCTCCAATTCTTCTGACTCATAACTCTACATGGAGGATCAACTGCAGACAGTACAGGAAAGAAGTGTAACATGAGGTGTAGAATTTGTGTCACAGCAAAACCAGCACAAAATGCTCCTAGCCTTAGGAAGATCTATGTTAGACAATAATGAACATGAGTAATAAGTAAAATTTTATTACATTAGTGTAGGACTCTATCATGTGAAATAAGGTGTATCAACTTTGTCCCATTCTGAGAATAGCCAACAAAGATAAATTAAACAGTGTATGCAATAACTGTTATTTTCCACATTAAATACAGGAAGCTCTGTAGATTTGAAGACTTCTTATGCTCTTGCACTTTGTATTTTATCCTATAATGTACAAAGCTGTCTGCTTGAGTGGTTAAAGCAGAAACAATTTCTAAGTTCTCATGAGTTTAATCAATACTACAAATGCATTTAGGGAAACATAAAATGATAATGGGTTTTATGTTTCACCTAGTTAACCAGTTAAGTCTCAATTATTTATTCTAACTGCAGGGTAATAATAGCCAGTGTTATGGTGAAAATTTATTGTGACTTCTTCTACTAGATGTCTTTAGCACATAAAAGGAGGAACATGAAAATAAAAAAAACTTCCTGAGATTTAGTGTTAAAGATAGCTTAACTGATTTAAGGGATTTGGGGTCTTACTTATCTGTGAACCCAGAAATCTACGAGATGATTGACCTTACAAAATGTGCCCATTGGTACAGTATTGACATTATTGCCATGGAAATACCAATTGCTTTATGATTGCATAAAAAGCCTATTTCATAAGGAGAAACTCATTCCTGGGAGTGTAAGTCTGTTCAAGCAGCTTTGAGTCCATGGACCCTAAGGGAGAAGTTACCACTATTATTCTGAAAAATGGACATAAATTTGGGGAGCACTCGACTCAGCTGTTTATATAAAACAACAAAAAAAGAGGAGCTATGAAGTTTGGAAGGATGAGAAGAAGGGATGCAGAAGTACTAGGCAGGAAGAACTGAATGTGGATATGAGCAAAACATATGTGAAATTTTCATAGGATAAAGAAACCAAAAGTGTTTTATGAAGGGTGAGAACTATCCTTATTGGTATCTATAATCACAAATATTAGAATGTCACTAGGGATTATGCTGGCTTAGTAAAATGACAGTTGTAGGCTCTCCTTCAACTAGTCCCAGAGTTGGCTGGGTTTTCAACATTAGGCATGGCTTCCAACCTATTGAACATGTTTTACATTAGTGGGCTGTTGGTTACTACCGAGATATATGTGCTACTACTGCACCAAGGGTTATTGTGCCATGGTGGTCATTAATGTGGTTCATAGGCCTCACAGATAAGTAAGACCACTGGTTGCTTCCCTCCTGTGGAACTTTCTGGTACCCTGATAATGAGTCCACAGTGAGTCATATCCAGGTTAGCTCCTCTGGTTCCTATGTTCAAAGTTCATGATGTCTTTAGTGGAAGGGACTTACCTTCCACCTCTGAGAGACAACCAAGTGCTACTGTAAGAGCTCAAAATGCTTTTTGTGTGTCTCTTGGACAATCCTGGTTAACAACTTAAATTCTTCCTTTTGTATTTATCTCGCACCCTACTCCATAATCAAAAGTCCAACCTTATTTTTCCAGTTCTTACCTTGAAATCATTTTATACTGATAGTATCCTCTATTGCTCCTCACCAATTGTCCCTTTTTGTTTACCAGTTTTCTACAGTTATTACAGATTATATACATACTCCCAAGGTTCTGAGATTATTGTAGAAGAGCTGTAGGAAATACTGTAAGAGTGAAAATTGGGCTGAGCTCCCAAAGTCCAGTTAAAGAGTGGGAATAGTGTAAATATGAACAAAAAGGTCAAGACCATGATGGGGACACCCACTGAAACAGCTTACCTGACCTAATGGGAGCCCACCAAATTTGGTCTGACAGCAAAGGAACCAGCATAGGACCAGACTAGTCCCTCTGAATGTGGCTGACAGTTGTATGGCTGGGTCAGACTGTGGGGCCATGAGCAGTGAGACAAGGGTTTGTCCCTACAGCTTGTAGTGACTTTTGGAACCCATTCTCTTTAGAGAGATACCTTGTTCTGCCTAGACATAGAGGGGAGGGCATGGGGCCTGCCTCAGAGTAATGTGTTAGACTTTGTTGACTCCCCATGGGAAGACTTACCCTCTCTGAGGACTGCATGGGGGATGGGGTGGGAGGAAGGTAGAGGGTATGGGAGGAGGGGAGGGAGTGGTAACTGTAATGGGTATATAAATGAGAAAAGATAGTTTTTAAAAAAAATAAATAAATAATAACTTAAGAGACACTGTCATCTAAGGTTATCCTGTATTTGTGAATATTGGGGAAGCGTTGGGGGGAATAATGGACATTAGTAAATGTACAGAGTTAGGAAGAAATGTACATCCTTTTAGAACTAAATAGAGTGCATTTTGTTTGGAGTACACCCAGAATAAGTGAGCAATGACAAGCTTGATGACTTGTGGAAGACCTTGAATGCTACATTAGAAAATGAGTTCTTAATTTGTGAGGTAATGGAGCATCCTGAATAAATTTAATAGGGGACATTTGTCATTAAAACTGTGCCTTTCACAAAAGCATCTGAATGTAAAGAATACAAATCACAGTGGTTGTGACAAGAGTGAGCTTCCTTGTAAAGGGGAAGTAAAATAGAGCCTCAGAAGATGACTCTGTGCTCTAAATGAATGTTTTCCCACTCATATATTAAGTTGCAGTTATCCACATAAATGATCAGTGGTTATAATTGCTTTAACTGTGTAAGTGATGTTCAAATAGACCTGGGGGCAGAGGGTAATATAGCACATTCTAAGAAGACTATAATAAATGAGTACTATTGCCTTTAAGTATCATGTGATTGAGCCAAGAGATAAATGCATTACTTATTACTTAGTTACACTGCAGATATAGAAGGAGCACAGGTTGCTTAAGGACCATACCTCACAATGAATAGAGAGAGATTCTTTTAAGGACTCTTAAAACAGGTTAGATTTGACTTCAAAAGTATAATCCTCTTAGGTCTGTGATAATACATTCCACTGACATATAAAACAACTATGACAAAAAAGTTAAAATCTTTCATAATGGAGGCTGGAGAAATGTCTCACCATTCAAGCATGGGAACCTGAATTTTATTCTTAGAAACTATGTTTGAGGTGTGTGGGAGGGAATAAAAAGCTTGTTGTAGTAACTTGTTATTTTTAATCCCAGTAATCCTTTGGTGGTAAGTTAGCAAGCAGACACACATGAATACGTGCTAGGGGACAATGGTCTGTACCCTGTCACTTATATTTTAAATACATGCTGATTGGCCAGTATCCAGGCAGGAAGTATGAGGGGTGACCAGGAAGGAAGTAGATATGGGGCAATGAGAATTCTACAAAGAGGGAAGTGCATTCTGCAGTCATGACCCAGCAACAGAAAAAGCAAGATGTGATTGCCTTGCCGAATAAGGTACCGAGCCACATGGCTAACATAGACAATAATAATGGACTAATATACATTATAAGAGTTAATAGCCGGGCGGTGGTTGTGCACGCCTTTAATCCCAGCACTCGGGAGGCAGAGGCAGGTGGATCTCTGTGAGTTCGAGGCCAGCCTGGTCTACAAGAGCTAGTTCCAGGACAGGCTCTAAAAAAGCTGCAGAGAAACCCTGTCTCAAAAAACCAAAAAAAAAAAAAAAAAGAGTTAATAAGAAGTCTGACCTACTAGGTCAATCAGTTTATAACTAATGTAGACCTCTGTGTGATTTCTTGGGACGAAATGGCTAGCGTACCTGGTGGGACAGAAACCTCTGTCAACAAATATGTTGGTAAAAGACTCAAAAGCTCATTAGCCTAGAGCATAATGAATGACATAAACAAGACATACTCCACCTCAACACCTCAAAAATGTACAAAGGGTAAACAACTCCTGAAGGACTTTTTTTGCCCTCCATGTGTCCACCCATTAGCTCTGCACCTTTTAAACTCAAAACACACAATTAAAAAAAAAAACAAAAAAGAAACCATTTCAAATGATATAGATAACATAGAAGAAAAGACTAACCTAGAATATTAGAAATATAGAGAAAGAAGGAATTTGGAGGATACTTCATAACTAGTATTTTTAGGAATTTGTCAACAGTTGTAATTGAATAAATGACAAAGCAGAAATAATTGAAGTTCAAGATGTCTTTTCTATGAGTCACTGGGTGCAGGCTGCTCCTCAGCTAAGAGGTACTAAAGATATTTTGTAGCAGTGATGAGTTAACTCATTGAAGAATGACAAATAGTACTATCTTCAGTCTTGGGTATTTGGGGAACAGTATTCTAAAATTGCCCTTTAGAAGAATTTTAATTTTAAATTTTAAAAGAAGAGGTGGCTTATGCAATAATGAGAATTTGACATATAAGCATGTTTTGTGCATTTTAAGAGGAATAAAAAATTTAAATATTTATTTTCACTAGTACTCAATTAGACCTTTAGGGAGGATCTGATGGGAACTGAAGAGATGGCTCAGTGTTTAAGAAAACTTGCTTCTCTTGCAAAGGACATAAGTTCAATTTCCCATATCCACAATGTGAGTCACACTATTTGTAAGTGCTCTTCCAGGAGGCCAGACATATTCTTCAGACCTCTGCAGGAATAAGACACACATGCTCTCCATAGACCTAGACCTTGTCAAGCAGGCTTATATATAAAAAATAAAATGACACATGAATCATTTTATTGTTTTATTTTTGAGATTATAATTTTATTACAACACTTTTTCCTTCCCTTTCCTCCCTCCAAATCATCTCATATACCTCTCCCATTGTCTATCAAACTATGGCCTCTTTTTTTTCACTAATTATTATATATGAAAGAAACTCATGACCTAAGGTGGTATGTGAGGACTGATCAGGCATCTGCTAAGAGAAGTTAATGTCCACAATGTGGTGAATTTCTGAAGAGCTCACACGGGTACTGTCCTGGGATGCAAACAGGTGGTGAATGAAAAGACCAAGACAAAAAAGGATGTCTGGGTAAGAATATTCCAATGTTAAGGACTCGGGGAAATTGTCCATGTTTGTTTATTCTTTTTCCTGGCTTATTTATTATTTTTGGTCTCCTCCCTGATAAGCTACTGAAATATATATGTCCCATGTGTATATCTGCAAGTTTTGGTGCTTTTTCTTTTCTTTACTTTTGTTAGACTTGGAGTTGATCTTGAGGCTTTATGTATATTAAACTAAAAGGATCCATAACTCTACTTTGCCTTAATATTAATAAATTTTATTTTCCTATTTGCACACAAGTAATTATGGTGAAAAAAATTTTAACCAGATTGAAAATATAAAAATTTAAATGTAAATTTTTGAAAGTAGGATTCATAGAAAAGTATAGTCAAAGATTCTAAGTTATTTCTCCACTAGATTTTTTTTAACTAAACAGGATGATTAGAAATGCAGAGTGCATATATATATATATATATATATATGTATATATATATAAATAATTTCTAGTAGCTATTAAGTACCTGCCCTTATAAGCATGATGGCCTGAGTTAAGATTCATGGCACCTAAATAAAAACTTGGTTACAATAGTGTGCAGTTGTAACTCTTGCTCTGGGAAGTGGGGAGACAGAGGTAGGTTAGGGATAGAGCTCACTGATTAGCTAGGATAACCAGTTGTTGCATGTTGGATTTTGTGAGAAACTGTCTTAAAAGAAAAAATTATGGAAGACATCCAGCATTAACATATGTCCTCCAAACATTTGGGCACATGAATGCACACAAGTATATATAAAATGAGCCAAGAAATTAGTATAATTAGATTCTTCATAAATATACTTTAGGAAAGACAAAAACAATCAAATGTATGTAAGTAGTACTTACTAGAATTTCCTAGAGACCTAGCTGCTGTATTGTACTCTGACTTTATCAACATTCACAACAATTCTTGTGGTATAGGTCTGATTATTCCAGGTGGCCTCCCTCTTCCAACAACAGCAACGTTTAGTGGCTTACATAAGCACAGGATTATTTTTTGCTAAATTCAAGTTATAGTGCAAATTCACTTCATAGAATCATCCACTGAGTCTTTGGATATAGTCAGTGGAGTAGAGGAAAGAGACAGGGCAGAGACTGAGCCTAAAGTGTTAGGAGTCATGCTAAGGAACAGCATGCACCATTGCCATCTACAGACACCTTTGCCATGCCTCATTGTCAAAACTTTACAAAGTACCAGGAAAGGAAAAGAATTTAAATAAGGACAATAAAGTATCTATGCAATCCTGATCCTGAAGGTCAGTATCCATTTATTCACTTTGTAGAGAAGAAAGTAGATCCCCCAGAACACTTAAGAGCATTCCACAAGTCACACAACACTGAGTAAATTGGATCTAGCTCACATAGTAGGTGAGAGCTGGTTGCTTAACAGAACAAGAAGCCTTGTCAAAACTTTCTTCCTTTTCTCAGAGAGAAACCAAATGTGATACAAGAAGAGTTCACTCCAAAGGAGATGAATCTACAATATTATTACTTGGATCCAATTATTGCAGCTTCCTAGGCTCCTTTCAAAATTGCCAATGTTTTGATTTACCCATATACTCTTTCAAAAATGATTGTTAGATGCACACTAGCCTTCTGAGTAGATCAATGCTCATAGTACAAGACTGCCTCTGCTCTCGCAGACTGTGTGATATAGTGTGCAGATCTGTTATGATGTGCCTTAGTCTGCTGCAATGTGATGCTTTTAAGATACTTGCCAATTAGAAATGAAAAGAAGCACATTCACCTAGGATAGTTCCTGACTGGGTGGCTTTCTGTGGGACCTATGGAAAATTACATAGTAATTCTGACACTCACGGATTGGTCTGTCACAATTGTAGAGTGAATTAAATACAGTGCTATGTTGGATATCTAGCATAGTTCCCACAACAGTAAAAGGGGCCAATGAATGGTAGCACTGAAAAAAGTGTGTCAAGCAACAAGTATCAAGTACCTAGACCCCAGGCAAAGAGCCAGCCTAGACTTCCACTTCTCCAGCTCTCAGCAGATTTGAATGCTATCTGAAAATCCATTTAAATAAAATGAATGTATCTCTCCCCTGATTTTTTTATTTGACCATGCTGCACTTAAACAGATTTGTCTACATGAACTTTTACTTAATCAAAACATTAGCATTCACTTAAGAATGCTCATTTTTAGAAAATTGAAAAACTCCTTTTGAAAGGGGTAGAAGAAGCTAAAAGAAACATAAACAAATGAAAAAATCAACACGGAAATATTAACCTAGCTACGACATTCTCAGCCTCAGAAAATCCTTATTTCTTTAATTCACATGCCAACGTGCTTTAGTATTAAAATTACCAAAGAGCCCAAAGTGCTACCCATTAAATAAAAGTGAGAAGTATAAAGATAATTTACAAAATGGAAGTAGCATAAGACAGTACCAGAAACAGAAGAATATGTACAAAAAAAAACTGTATAAAACAAAAATTCAATGAGAAACAGGTAAGTGACATAAAATCAGTATTTAGAATTGTGGGTAGTGGAAGATATTCATATATTTCCTTTAAAATTTGTGTGTGTGTGTGTGTGTGTGCTTGTAAAATTTCTGATTGTCTTCAGAGTTAACCAAAACAAAATGAAAAATACATATATTAATAAATAAATAAATTAAATCCATCATGAAATTGATGCCTCCCTCTTCCACAGGTTCCTGTCAGCTGTCCATGAGACCACATCACCTTTCTGCAGCTGTGGTTTGAAAGGATCGGTAGTTAGATATTCAATTCCAAATGTCTTTCAATAAAAACATGAGTTGGTGAAGGAGAAGAGAAATTTAGACAAGAATGCAATTCCACTGAGGAGTACAGGGGAGTTTGTGTGCAGCTAAGAGCAAGGTCACTCATACCCTAAGACATTAACACTAACCTACTTGGTTATACTTTCTTAAGAGCCATGAGATAGTAGCTTTTCTTTTCATGTTGGAAAGAAAAATAAGCCATTCAATCCCCAATTCAAGATAGGAAATCCTCAATTTTCACTAACTTATCGCTGTGGTTAAAATCTTATAATTCCTTTCTGCTATAGGTCTAGACTCCATGAACTGGATTTTATTTTAGAATGCACAGCCTTATGATTTCCTTATGCAATTCACCATAAAGTGCTATTGCATTTCGAGCTGGTGTAAAGTATTATGCTTTTTTCCCCACTGTGTAAAATGCCTTCTTGAAGTACATAAAAGTCTACAGCAACAGACATTGCAAGTGACTGTGGATCTAATGAATGTTACTAAAGCTGCTAGCACTTATGACGTTTTGCATCATTCATTTTCATAGAGTAGTAAAGCGCAAGATTTAGGTTCATAATTTCACATTAACAACTTAGCATGTCTTGGCATATACTAAATTTAGATTATCTCAGTGCTGCATAAATATTCAGTCTAGGTGATTGGCTTAGGGTTTTCATATTTCTGCTTCATTGGTTCTTAAGTGCTCTGAGAACATTTTCTAGAGCTTCATACAGCTACTCAAGGACTAATGAGCAAGCACCGATTTCAGGGAGGAAATATTTAAAACAATTAGAGAATGCATTTTCAAAATATTTTTCTCTACTTGTGACAAAAATTACCCTTTAACTGCTTAGGAGGTGGCTTATGGAAGACAGTCACATTCTTCCTTATGTAAGATCCAGCTATCAACAACCAATTGCTTCATCATTATGCAATTGAAATAACTGCTGAGTATTTGTATTTTCAAACAAATTTACATTCTTAAGGAGAGGTATATATACATTTTGACCCTAGAAGTTCTCATAAAACATAGATCACAGTAAGTAGGTAAGGAATTTATATGCACATTTATAGTTGAGGCTAGTATATTTAGTGTGTTTAAACTTAAGTTTTACTTATATTGATAACTTTATGTATGGATTGTCCAAACATACATGAATGTGAGTGTGTGTGGGTTGTTTTTGCTGAGATTCCTATTATGAGACTGTATTTCCATGCTGAAGGACAATATTGAAATGATTTACTGAAGCATAGTAAGTGTTTAAAATCAACAAAAGAAAAAATGTTAAGTGTCATTAAGAGTGCAATCTGCTCTCCTTAGCATCAATATTACTTATAAATCTTCTTTAAACACTACCTGAAACAATAAAATGCTCTGACAATTCTGTTTACTTGCTAGCTTGTTTTGGCCAGGTTATTAATTAAAATAGAAAAGTTAATATAAACAAAAGGACACTGGGGGTTTCCTTGCATTGCTTCTTTTGAACTAAAGTTATTTCTGTGCATGGGCACTAGTTGCCTTCTGCTCAATCAGTGCTAAACAGTGGACACTGTTTCTAAAGAAATGATTCCACAATAACAAACTTCTTGGAACTTACAAACTTCAGAAATTCAAAGTAAATCCACTGTACTTCACCCTCTTTTTACAAGGAACCAAACAGCAGAAACAAAGAAATGCTACAGAAAAGGAAGGTTAGCCTAAATGCTGAATATGCCACCATTCTAAAGGAAACTTAGGAATCATTAAATAATAGTTCATAAAGAAGTTTTAATGTAATACATGAATATATTTAGACAAATAGGAAGCAAACATGCTACTCCAGAACTGGAAAGTGAAGAAGTGAGTTATCTTGCCTTCAGTAGACTGGCTTGCTTCCAGACAAAGTGAATGGCTTTGTGCAGGGTTAGATGGAAGCAATACAGCAAGGGCCCTCTGACCTTCAATCTCTCTCCTATGAACTAAGCAGTTATAAACTGTTGACAATCCCATTAAGAGTTTCTCTTGGAAACACAGATATGATCTGCACAGTGTATCTAGTGTAATGTGTTGTCCCTAGAGCACATCCGCATTTACTTAATAGTCTACTACCCATCTTCTCCCGGAACATGCAAAAGCCTGGCCATAATTCCAATGCGTCTTTTAAGAGCAAACAATTAAAATACTGTTTCTTTTTTTTACTATTTTCTGTTTTTCACTCAACTCTGTGAGCAAAATAAACAAGCATTCTACTACTCGACTGCAGCCTCTACCCTCAATTATTTTTCTTTATCATACCAACAAAAATAAATACCTGAATTGAAAATTTGTAATGGCTTTGTGTTTATTTTATCAGGAAAATTATTATATGCCACTTTATGTGTCAAATAGAAAGCACTTTCAGATTCTTCATGCATTTCCTAAGAATAAGAATAACAAATACCCATATCTTGATTATGATATTTAATATGCAAATAAAATATAACATTAAACTGTAAGAGAAAAATTTGAGAAATCATCTATTCCTAGGAGACATTGGTTAGGAATGACTTAGAGATCACAAAATACGATAGGCTATTGATGAGACTATTGGTTGACAAACAGAATGAGAACCAAAGGCTGTATCACTGAACATACTTAATACTTGTTTTGAAAGATACTGTTAATTCAAACAGGATCTGGGCTTCAAGTCTCTTTCCTGCTGACAGGCTTTTCTACTGCAGGATGATGTTATGTGACACTTCAAGGTTGAGGAGTAGAATCATCAAGGGTCGTTACCAGCTTTAAAGCATGGATTGCAATAATAACCTGCCTGAGAAGAGTTACCCACTGGAGGGAGTAGTGGCATGGCTACTGTGAGCTGAAAAGATGCTCTGTGGTTGTATGTGAGCCCTACTCCACAGGTGGCAGTTCCTGCGTGGTATTGAAAACCCGGTGACGATCTCATGGCTAAGGAGGTCATTGACCCAAGGGAACAATGTGTTACTACTGTTTTTCTAAAGGGATATGAAGCCAAACTGCATTCTGCATGTTCTTACACTCGTCATCAGTGCTGCTCTCAGCCAACAGCGGAGTATATGCTTATTTAAGAGGACAGCTGTTAATATAGAGATACACAACAAGACAAGATGAGCATAAGTGACTGTTGAGTGTTTGCAGCCAACTGGGAAATCTACATCATTGCATCCTGCGTAGACTCAGAGATAATTGTAGAAGAGTTTTGGAAAGCCTCTAAGAGCTGGAGTATAGGGGCTGGAGAGATGGCTCAGCGGTTCAGAGCATTGCCTGCTCTTCCAAAGGTCCTGAGTTCAATTCCCAGCAACCACATGGTGGCTCACAAACATCTGTAATGAGGTCTGGTGCCCTCTTCTGGCCTTCAGGCATACACACAAAGAATATTGTATACATAATAAATAAATAAATAAAAGAGCTGGAGTATAGGTAGCAGTGGAGAGTGCTTCAAAACTTTGTCTTCTAGACATGGCATGGCTGCTTACTTGGGAACTCTGTGAAGCTGTGATTAGCTACTCACGTTGGTCTAGTCACCACTGCATTCTGTTCATGGCAATATTGGGTGCTGTGCCCAGAAAAGAAATTATCAAACTGTGAGGGATAGTTTTGGGAAGAGGTGATTCAGTGGGAGAGTAAGAGGATGAGGTGATGTTGTGAGGTAAAAATACCCTAAACTCAGAAGATATATAAATCAAATTTTCAAATAAAATAAAATTTAAAATATTAGACACTTAAAATGGTAAGGATTCCTTATCATGACCAGTCTCTTCCATCTACCTATTTTTTTTTTTCGAGACAGGGTTTCTCTGTAGCTTTTTAGAGCCTGTCCTGGAACTAACTCTTGTAGACCAGGCTAGCCTTGAACTCACAGAGATCCACCTGCCTCTGCCTCCCGGGTGCTGGGATTAAAGGCATGCACCACCACTGCCCGGCTCATCTACCTATTTTTGATATTTCAATAGTTTGATATTGCTTTCATATTCAGACAGAAAACAAGGTTGTTGTAACTACTTCAAGCTTTTCCTGGACATCACCAGGCAAAGTGTCTTCTTCATACAAAGAAGAAAGCCTAGAGAGACTTCTTGGACATTGATTAGATTGAACATACACTCATTTCTGAATATTCCCTACAAGGAAATGGGATTAGCTGGGTACCTGGAAATTGACACTAATGCCATCTCAGTTTCCGCTCAGAGTTTTCAACTCAAACTTCTGTCAGTTTCATCCTTACACAGATTATGTATTATTGTCAAATTTGCATTTCTAGTTTCATCTCATGAGAAAACATGTTTGGGCAGAGCATATATTGTTCTTCTGTTAAAAAACAATGTAGACAGACGATACAACTAATTGACAGAATGAATGACTAACTGATGGCTTGGATCTTATCAGAGCCTTGGTTCAGCTGGTCTCTATTCTGTAGGGTTGAACTTGTCTAACTGAAGAAGACCTAGACTTTAAAAATACAAAGGGGGTATTATATGGAATGAAAGGGCCTTGAGCAATAACATTACCCAACAGCTAAATCATTATTTGGGGGAGAATCTATAAATGGACTGTAAATTAAAACGTGAAAATGAGTGTGGAGAGAGGTGAAATTTAAGCTCTCAATGGGATAATCCTTCAGCTGTAATGGACTCACACTGTTTTTCTTGGATTGTTTGGAGGCCCATTGTATTATCTGAAGGAAGCCCATTGAACAGTGATTGAGTGGGGCTGACCTAGCGCTACACTCACTGCGCACAAAAGCTCCTCTGCAGTAATGCTTGGCGAGGTTATACATTGAAGCCAATTGTGACCTGAAAGAAAATGAAATCACTCACCCACTCCTTAAAGGGTTTAGTGTGACATGTTTTATTATAATATAATTTTGAGAAGTGTCACTTCTCCTGATGGCTAATTATTAACTTTCAAATGGATGCTGTGCAAATTGCAATCAAATATCTTTACTTTATTGAATGCATATGTTGTTAGGAAATATAATTCCACCTTAAAGGGCTTCACAGTTTTACTGACACCCAGTTCCCTTTGTTCTGGTTTTAGTTTCCTCTCCTGCTGCTCTTGGCAAATTGAAAAACTCCTTTATTGAGCTCCCTCCTTCCAAATTCCTTGATGTGCACCACTGCACAGAATAAACATTCAGGTGATTTCCAGTCTTCCTTTGTTGCTGTTGTCATCCTTTCTTGTTTTACTTTAAACTTGAATAGCATAGAGATGTTATGGCCAAGAAAGAGTGCTTAACAGATGTACCCAAACATTGTATGCCAAGAGATTAGTTGATATTTGCTTCTTTGTTCCAGTCTTCGACTTGACTGATACCCACATATCACTCTAGATTTTGCTTTTAGGATCTATAGAATCTTTGTGCCTAAAAACATATGTATTTGTGTGTGTTTGTATATGTATGTATATATGTACAGGTCTGTGTTTGTTGTATATTTATATACAATTTATATATGTGCACAGCATATGCATAATTAGTGTGCAGGTGTATACAGTATCTGTAATTACTTTTTCAGTAACCTAAGACCAATAGCACAGACTTTTAAAGAGAATCTTTATTTTTTCATTTAAAATATTTATCCTCATTGATTGATGGTGACCTGTGCTTTTAACTAAGTACTATAACTAATTCAATATATATTATACATTTACAAGCATCACTCTATAAGGATAGTAGTCAAACAGTTTTCTTGGTAGCCCTGTACATTAGGAGTATGAAATGGCATATTCATATCTAATATGTAATTTAAGAAAGCTAACATAATGAATTGGAGTAATATCATACTACTGTAAAAATCCCAAACATACACAACCCTGTGTGGAATATGTTTTTCTTTCAGACGATATATCCTGAAACTTGTTTCTTTATTCAATTAGTGAATATTTTGTATTTGTGGAGGAATGCAAGTTGATAGGGAAACATGGAATCAAATTACATCTCAATTTTTAATTAAAAGAGATAACTCCAAAGTTAAGTAAGTATATATAAAGTTTCTAGCTATGTTATCTAAACAGTGTATAAGCCTAAGAAGGTCTATTTGCAAGGAAATATATTTATTATTTTTTAAATATTTGTTGTTTTTGCTTTAAAATTAATTTTAAAATCACTCAATGATAAAATGGGAAAGAATTTCAGAAATCATATATTTTTATTTCTTATTCTTTTTTACTTTTTGAAAATAATTAGAAATTGCCAATGTAAAAAGGAAAGCACCCATAGAACTTCATATTGATATCTATATATCTGGCTTGGTGAAATAAAAGAACAAAGTGAAATCACAATTATGGAAAGGAGAAAAATGTACTTCAGATAAATTTTATTTTCAACACTGCAACGAAATATTCCAAGAAACTCTGAAAATGAGAAGTCTTCTTTATGTAGAATATTAAAGTGTATCTACAGACATTTTAGTAGCCATGATGATTTTTTGAGAACTGATTTTTATATAATCTTACATACAGAAGAAAATGAAGAAAATCTCTTAATTAATATTCTTACAGTGAGAGATGGAGAACTAACTTAGCAAATCAAGAGCACTGGATGCTCTTCTGGAAGACTTGGGTCTGGTTCCCAGCAGCTACATGACAGTTCATTATTCAATCTGATATTCTATTCTCACTTCTGCCTATGCAAGGCACACAAGTGATTCACTGCCACGCATTCAGGTAAAGTATCTATACACATATTTTTTTAAAAAATAATAAAAATATTCTTACAATGTGCATTATTTTGGGGGAAAGCAAATGATTATGTCTGTGCAGGAAGGATATTTCAGTCAGTTGACTTGAAATAAAATTGCATGTGCACAATTCAGATATGTAAACAGATTCTGCCTCTGTAGAACACCTCGATATGTGGCAAAGAATTTTCAACCTATAATTCTAATTCAGAATTGAAGAATAGGTGGCCAGCATGCTTTGGATATGCACCTTTGCTAGCTTCAATTTTATTTACTTTCAAGTTATGGGAAATATTAGTGGAGAAAGAATTCTTGTGAGAATTTCTCAGTTTGATAGGCAAACTAAAGGCATTTTATGTAAAAATGTCAAACTGCATGAGCACTTTGGAGAAATATAACTAACTATAACACTCAAGAGTTTCTCAGAACATAGGTAAGGTTGACATTGGAAAGCTAGGTGAGGTTTTCTTTAGGAGATTGGTAACGTGGCTTTTAGGTTTGGAGAATGAAGAAACAGTTCGGTGTTAAACATAGAGCTGGGAAAGATATTATTTGGAAAGACATTGGTAGGTGCTGGTTCTTATTATCAATGTCAAAGGATCCAGAGTTTCGTAAACATATTTATGAGGAATTATGGAGACTGGGTCAAATGAGATAGGAAGTCCACTCTAATTGAGGACCGCACTTTTATTAGGCTGAGGTCCTGGGCTGAATAAAAAGGAGAAGCGTAGCTGAGCATCATCGGCTCCCTCTGCTTCCTGCCTGCAGATGCACCATGACCACATGCTTCATATCTTTGCTGCCATGATTTCCCCAGCATGGGAAGACTACACCTTGGCATTGTGAGCCCGCAAAGCGCTTCCTTCCTTGGCGCGTCACGCCCCCTCTGCACTCTGTGCTCCATCATACAGTTCTCAAGCTGGGCAAGGGGCTGGAGATTGAAACACGCAAACACACAAAGACAGAGATACGGGTCGTCATTGAAACAGGAATGCCACAAGAATGCCCCCTTTATTGTGTCCAGGAGCAGCTTATGTAGGGATAGCCACGCCCCAGCCAAACGCACCAGAAACCATTCCCCTGCCATCAGGAACTCCTGAGGGTCTGGTGCTCAGAGCAGCTGTAGGCACTCAGATCAGGGGAAAATGAGTTGTTTACAAGAAATTCAGGATCTGGAGGTTCACAGCTCCCAACACTTCCTTAAGTTGCCCTTGTCAAACAAGTGTGAAATAATATATACACTGAGGTCTTCTATGTCAGACTAGAGACTAACATATTTAGGCTTGGGAATAAGGACTCATTAGAAGTATTAAACACAAGCAAATGATAAGACCTAGTATGTTAATTTGGGTTTTAGAAAATAAGTCACTTCTATATTTTATTTAGATGAATCCTATATGATCAATAATAAAAGTAAAATATTTATTAATTTTTTTTTTTTGGTTTTTCAAGACAGGGTTTCCCTGTAGTTTCTAGAGCCTGTCCTGGAACTAGCTCTTGTAGACCAGGCTGGCCTCGAACTCAGAGATCCGCCTGCCTCTGCCTCCCAAGTGCTGGGATTAAAGGCATGCGCCACCACCGCCTGGCTATTAATTGTTTTTGAACATTCGTCACCTGCCTCACAGCACACTAAATATTAGAATGAGAATAAAACGGAAAGAGTACCTGTATGAATGGTGACCAGCTAGGAAGCTGTTGAAAGAATTTAAGAGAGAAATGATGATAATTCAGAGTATGAAGCTGTGGAGATGATTCAGGAATTATTTCATGTGGCAAAACTTGGCAATATTAGATGAGGAAGAAAAAGGAGTTCAAGATGAATGTTAATTTTCTGGCTTTGATCGTAAAAGTTTCTGGAGATAGAGGTAGATATGCAGAGGTGGAAACAAAGGATGGGAAAGAAGAGGAAGTAGGGTATCATTTAAAAAAATCTAAGGTTGTATGAAAATGTCTTATAGAAACATATTAGTTTGTATGCTAATTAGAAAATAGATTTTTGATAAGAAAATTGAACCCAGGGGGCTGGAGAAATGGCTCAGTGGTTAAGAGCATTGCCTGCTCTTCCAAAGGTCCTGAGTTCAATTCCCAGCAACCACATGGTGGGTCACAACCATCTGTAATGAGGTCTGGCGCCCTCTTCTGGCCTGCAGGCATCCACATAGACAGAACATTGTATACATAATAAATAAATATTTTAAAAAATAGGAAATTGAACCCAGATGTTCTACATTAATGGACCATACTGTTCCGAGACAATATGCATTATTAAATCAAAATAGGCATCAGATATCTCCCTATCAATTTTGGTCAGGGCAGTCACAAAACAACAGAGGTTATTGTTATTTCTCTTTGTTGCCAACCATAACTAGATAATATGACTTTTTGCTAGAGATACCACATATTTACCTGTAGGACACAGAGAAATCAATCTTGAAACAACCAGGAAATTCTCCTAGTTCTTGTAGTTTTTATGTTACTAGAATGTTCATTGTAGGTTGTTGTCAGGAAATGCATTAATTTTCTTTCCGAACACTCAAACATTCATGCACAATACTTAGAGGTGCCTAATGGTGCAATTATTGGCATGACTACTACTGGAATAGCTAACTCCTTTCTGTTTAGATTTAAGATGCTCCACAGCAAAGAATCTTGCCTAATAGTATAAACCTGGTCAAAAGAGCATGGATTAGGAAGTCATATGCAGTTGGTTTTAAATTCCTTTTAAAGTCTTTATATGTATACTCATGGATGTTGTTCTCAATCTTTGTCAGAAAAGTTTCTCTCTCTCTTTTTGCAGTAGGCATAATTTAACACAGAGACTCATAACTGGTCCTGCTGTAAATAAGTGACTGTGAGCAATCATCATGACAAGAGACATTTATATTTAAGTATCTATTCACTTATCCCCAAGTCTAGGGATATCATCGTGGAAGATAAGGCGAAAGAACATGAACACTGAGTGTAGAAAACAGTCCTGTGTTGAACCGCTATCATCAGGACCTGACACAAGTATTGCACTCATGAACTCATAGAAGCTGTTTTTTTTTTTTTTTTTTTTTTTTTTTTTTTCTGTACAAATCCTGTGAAAGACCATGCAAGTCAATATCCAGTATGGGCTGGGAAGAAACTACAGAGATCCTAATCCTTCTTGAGGAACTATTGGATGCTGTGACCTACTAGGGGAGGGAAAGGGATATTTTCATTTTGTTCTGGATCCATAGAAGGGTCCAATACCTAGTGGTCATGTATATGTGGACAGAACTAAGAGATTTTAGTGGGATAAATATATATATATATATATTTATGTGTATTTATATATTATATATGTAGTATTTATGCATGTAAGTACACACACACACACACACACATATATATATATATATATTAGAAAAGAAGACATAAGAAGACATGGAGACATGTTGGGTCAGCCAGTTTGAGTTTAAGAAAGAAATAGGGAAAGCAAAATATCAAAATACGTTGTGCACATAAATAAAATCCTCAATAAATAGTAAATATTGTTTTAAAACAAAGTATACCAATGAAATATAAGAGAGAAAGGTTATTTATTACATTATATGATACCAGGACAATGAAATTTGCACTAGTAATATAAAATACATTTCACATTTTATTTCCACACAGAAAACTAAGAAAAATAAATTATATAGACATAAATCTTGGGACATTAAAAGTTTCTAGAAAAAAATAAAGAAAACCCTTTATGATATTGGTCTTTGCAATTTATTTCTTTGATATGCACCAAGAGAAAAGAAAGAAAAGTGGAAAAAGGCAAGTGGTTTTATATTAAATAAATGGAATGTATATAGCAAAGGAAATAATACATAATAGGAAAGGATAGCCAACAGAATAATATATATATATAAACTATAGATAATAAAACATTAGTATTCAAATGATTAAAATGAAGTATGTCTACAACTCCTCATCAAGAATTAGAGGCACAAGTAAGATAATTCTATTTAAAAGCAAAAGGGCAGTAAACACATATTGCTCATAAATAGACAAACATAGGACTAACTAGTCAAAAATAATATGGAAAGGTATTTACTGCTACAAATAATCAAAGAAATGAAAATCAGAGTCACAGTGTCAGCCTTGTTAAAACTGCTGTTAATAATAGTGATAGCCACGGTGACAATGACAACAGCAGCAATGTGTGCCCTTCCAGTTTAGAAGGTAAGAATGTTTGTAAATGGAAGAAGCATCAGATAGGTTAGTCATAAGGGAAACCAGTGGACAACTCATAAACAATTAAAATAAAATTGCTTTATGATTTTCTGGTTGTATATTCAATGGAATTGGAATTGGGGTCTGATAAATATAACTCATGTTACTGCAGCATTCTTGATAATTAGGAGTCACAAAGGCAAAGGAAATGTCTAGTACTAGATAAATGGCAAAGGGAATGAGCTATATATGTACACAGCAGAAACCGTTCATCTTTGAAAACTCAGTTTTGACATTTGAAGCCTTCTATCTGGATAGAGAGAGCATTGTGCTAAGTAAACTAGACACGGAAGAACAAATTCTATGTGGCATCATTTCTTAAGTACTCAAGATTATTTTAAAAAGTGTAGAATGACGGCTAGCAGATGTTGGGATGATCATGAAATATTAATCACCAAATATAACGTATTAATAATGAGGAAGTGGATCTGCTGTGCAGCACTTATTTTTACCGGCACATACTGTATTGTGCTTTAAGTGTTTCTAAAACAGTATATCTCCTGATGATCATGCTTGTGACAAGATATGTAAATAAATGAAGAAGAAACCAATTGATAATGTGGTTATTAGTTTAATTTACATCTTGATACAATCTAGAATTCCCGGAGAATGGAATGCTAATTATGGATCATCTAGACTAAGTTGGTCTCTGGTCTTGTCTGTGGGGAATTATTTTGAGTAAGTTAAAGGGGGAAGACCAAGTCAGTGTGGGCATCACCATTGCTAAGAAAAACCGTAGAAGAGCTGAATGAACAGAGGGCTATCATGTACGTACAATGCATTATTTCTTGGATAAGACAAACAGACACAGCTTTAAAAAGAAGAAAGATTTTTAAATGGACCAGGCAATCTGAATCTTAAACAGTTGAACAGGATTTCTTACTTGCCTTGTGTCTGATCTAGCTGTAGGGATGGAGCCCTGGATGTTGCTGAAGCTCAATGAGAAGCTGCTATTCAGATATTGTAGTAATGAATGTAGCAGAAAGGTCCCATAATGCCAGGTGATAGCATTATTACAAGAGAACACCTTAAATGATGATTTCATGTAATGGCAGTAATAATGCTAGCAAAATATATTGTGGTTTACTTATTGAGTAACCTTGTTCCTTAATGCTGTAGCATAGGTCAGCTCAGTAACTACCAGTATTATTCTGCATATTGCATTTATGCTTTGAATTTTGCCTCATTAAGTTTATATCAAAGAATGAAAGGAAATGCAGTTACAAAGCCATCCTGTGACTGTGAAATTAATATGTCATGTTTGAAATGGTGGCTTTGTAGTCTTTGCAAGTACGATGAGACTTTTCACCAGCTATATCCTAGAGGTAACGGCAAATGAAAAACCTTTTCATAAACTTTGATGGGATCTGTAAAAACAAACAAATAAAGAAACAAAACAAAACAAAACAGCGCTTGAGTCATTTCCCCAGGCAGAAGCTGGTGAGTCTCCTCAAGGCAAGAGTGTCTTCTGTGTTTTACCATTGGAACTGGATGGGAAACTCTTCTCTGTGGTCCTTCTTGCCTCTGCCTGCCTCACATCTCTGCCTGAATCATTTGTTTCACCTGAATGTTTTCCTCTGCCATTAGACAGCTTCCTTTTAGAGCTTTATGTCCATAAAATTGAAAGTAATATTTATACATTTTTAGTTCCTTAACACTACAGCTGGTGTACCAAGTACCCAGAGAGAATCATTTTACAAAAGTGTAACACAACTTGTTTTAATTAATAACCATGAAATAAAGTGAATAGTGAGAGCCAGGGGAAAAAAGCATTGATAACTTTGATTGAATTTGGCATATATACTTAAGTCAGGAAACTTATTGAGAAAATATGAAAGTAATGGATTCATAATTTTGATTACATTATTTTTATCAGAGAAATATATACAATTGTCTGAACAGAATAAAATACTCTAATTATATCAATCAAATTTGGCATTAAATGGACAAACTGAAGTTTTCATTTGCCTGGCAAAATAATACGTTTTTCAGTCTGCTTATTTGTTTGTTTCATGTTTTAAGAGAAAAAAATATTTAATTGACCACATATAGTTGTAAAAGTAAATTAATTTAAAATTCATACTAACTAGTAATTAGAGAATTGGAATCAATAAATGATATTTTTCAGAAAAAAATATTTTTTTCATTGTCTCTTTTAGCATTACTGACCTGTGAGGATAAATAAATAAATAAATAAATTTGACCTGTTAGCAAATTTCATAAATATTTTCATATCTTTACAAATAATTCACCCCCTTGTTTCTATTAGCAATATTAGACTAACTCCATCACTTTGCCTTTACTAGTCTGCTATTAAGTCTTCTAGACGTATTCAGAGAAGGAAAATTAGAAAGTAGACATTCCTTAAACACTACTATTTCTATTAAATAATGATGACTACAAATATTGTTTATAGTATATATGATACATACAATGATCTTGTTCGTTTACTTATGACTTAAGACCATGCTTAGTCTTTTAGAAATTCAAATTCTAGCTCATAAGTCACCTATAGAAGTGGAAAAATAACTTCAATAGTACTGAAATTTTCATCCTTTACTGAAAGTACTGTCTATTTACCAAGACTCCTGTGATATTTGTATTGACAGTTGCTATTTCCATTTTCTGTGAACCTCATATTCCTTCAAGTGCTAGCACAATGTTAAATCCTCTTATACCTAAACATATCAATTTTTGTTCAGGAGCTTGAGTGTATATGGGAAAGAATAGAAAGAATGTTAAGTAAAGAATATATTTGTTAAAGAACCTTCATTTGGCAATGGATGGAGATAGAGACAGAGCCCCACATTGGAGAACCGGACTGAGCATCCAAGTTCCTGATGAGGAGCAGAAGAATGGAGAACATGACCAAGGAAGTCAGGACCGTGAGGGGTGACTTTACCCACTGAGACGGTGGGACAGAACTAACGGGAGATCACCAAGACCAGTTGGAATGGGACTGATGGAACATGCAATCAAACCGGACTCTCTGAATGTGGCTGACGGTGGAGGCTGACTGAGAAGCCAAGGACAATGGCAATGGGCTTTGATTCTACGGCATGGACTGTGTGAGCCTTGTCAGTTTGGATGCTCACCTTCCTGGACTTGGGGGGAGTTGGGAGGACCTTGGACTTAACATAGTGTAGGGAACCCTGATGGCTCTTTGGCCTGGAGAAGGAGGGAGTGGGGGTATGGGTGGAAGGGAGGGGAGGGAAGAGGGAAAAGGGGAGGAGATGGAAATTTTTAATAATATTAAAAATTTAAATAAAAAAGAAAAAAATAAAAACGATTTAAATATTACCTGTGAGTATTATGAGTTGTGTTTGGGAAGAAGAAAATGTTCAGGTGAGAAAAAAAAGCTTTGGTGGTTATAAAAGCCTAATTGTGTAATGATTTCAATTCTTGTAAATTGAAGAGGTGATGATAGATTCTAAAGATTTCAGAAATATGATTGAAAAGATATAATGGTTGGATATTGGTAGCTCAGAGGACAGAAGAATCAAGTTATCCTCCAAGTTACACAGCACACATTGTAGATGGAGGCTGCTTGTCTATTCCCAGCTACTCAGACCCAAAACATAGAAACTGTATTATTACAACACTGCTTGTCCTATTAGCTCATGATTCTTATAGGCTAGCACTTATATCTTAAATTAATGCATTTCTATTAATCTGTGTCTCATCATGTGGTTGTAGCCCACTGTCAAGATTTCGTCTGGCATCTGGCATCTGTCTCCTGCAGTGGCTACATGGCTTCTCTGACACCACCTCCATTCTCCTCCTCTAACTGCTTGGAATACCTGTATTGCCCTATTCTGTGCTGCAATAGACCCAGAGCAGCTTCTTTATTAACCAATGACATTCACAGCATACATAGGGAAATCCCACATCAACATATATTACTGGAAAGAATATAGCTAGAAGAGTTAGGCTAGTCAAAGCCCCTGGCCATATGGTTATGGAACAGGTATTGAGGTGGGATGAGGAACCCACAGCAGTTTGGTTCAGTATGAAGGATCTATCAGAGTGAAGGTGGAAGTGCCATGCAAACATCATTTATAATTTGTCAAGTAGACAAGAGTGAGAACAGAGTCTCTCAGAGTGTGTGAATAGTAAGCCCATTGCCTAACACAGTGTTGTGCATTGTCATAAAGCATACAAAAGAACAAAGAAAAGGAGGGCAAAACAAAGATTATTTAGGAAAGGATGGGCAAGTGAGTGGAAGGAAAGTGCTTGGAGAAAGGGAAAATATCTGCATGCTGACATTCAGCTTTGGAAAGACATAGACTATTGTTAAGACTCACATGATAGCTTCCCAGTGCATATGTGCTACAAAACTGTTAAAAAAAAAAAAGGTGAGTGAGCCTAGGAAGTGTCGGGAATGGTGAATTCAAATATAGGCAGTGTTGTTGAAAGGAGAATGTGTTTCTGATTTTTGTGATAATTAGCCAATCATCTTGGTGATCTAAACTTGACTTTGAGTTTCAAGTTCTTAAATAGATGGAAATTGCAATTGTGCAGAAGAAAATGACTCCATGGAAGAAAGAGTTTTATTAATAACAAGCGAGTGTAGATTCTGAGGAATTTCTCATCACATTAAAGAAAACATGTCAAATGAGTTCAAAACCATGGACAATTGAGGAACAAAAAAACTTACAGTAAGATACAGCCAAAAGGAACTCATCCAGTCAGTGTAGGCAGGACCATGCCAGGATAGGATGATTAATGTGGAAAACTTGAAAACTTAATCCACACCATACCCAACTAAGTGGAACCTGAGAATAATATGTAGTTACAGTGTCCCAAGTCAAAGGGTTTGGACTTACTATTGTCAATAGAGGATCAAGTTAGCAGTGAAGAGATGAGAATATTCATCCAAGGGAAAACAAATAAAAAGACAGGGCTTTCTCATCAAAGTGGGCTAGGCTCAAAAATGAATGGTTTGATAATGAATTTAGAGACAACTTGATTTGTAATGGAAAGGGGATACATTTCGATTACTACAAACCCAGATCCAAATCCCAAGGCAGTTAAGTAAAAGTTATGGGAACTTGATTGTGCAATTTTATATCTTAGAAACTCCAATTTTCCTATTTCTAAAATTGGCACAATGTTTCCTAACTTGACATGCTGGTTTTACGATTGACAGAATACATATAAGAGGCCTAAAGCATTGGCCATGGTTATCAGGTGCTCAGATCTACCAACTCCTCGGAGTTTTTCCCATTACTTTCTAAAAGATAGCCATGTCGGAGATATGTGGAAACATGAGCACTAGTTTGAGATATTTCAGGTTATTCACTTTAAACATATGCATGTTTCCAGATTTAAAAACAGTATTATTTGACTAAACAATCCGATAGTTGTCTATATCAAGTGTTAAACAACTTCTAATTTAGGCATATCTGATTCTCTTATTTAAATGAATGAAGAGGCGAGGGCCTGCAGATGTCATACAAGGAAACAAACCACACAAAGAGATAATAAAATCCCAGTGCAGATTGATGTTGTCAACCACTTCAGGGAGTCTAATGCCAGGTGGTTTATTGCTAGTATATTTAAACACAGTACAATTCTGGAAAAGGTTTCTAGGCAACAATCAGTCCAATCGATTCAATTCCAGGTGCACAGCAAAGCTTAAGGTGTGACTACATAGAAACTCATTTACAAAGTACATGTGACCATGAGACTGGCTTCTATAATCAACAGGCCTAGAATCTAGAGTGGTCTCTGATCCATAGCATATAATTCAGCAAATCATAAAGTACATGTGACATCTCCTCTAAATGGTCTAGAAAGGAGAGTCTGGGATAATCATTCTGAGAAATCTGGGAGAAGTCTGCCTCCACAGATAACAAAAGGTCATCAGGTCATTAAGAAAATCTATTCTCATTTTTTTGGATGGGATGCAAATATTTGATTCTAACAACTCCATTGAGGAGACACTCTAGTGTGATTAACATCCCTGGTTTTCTTAATGCTTCTCTGTAAGTACAAAGACCTCTGTGCCTCCCCAAAACAAATACTTGTCGAGGATGGTGGAGCCAAGGAGAAAGAGAAGGAAGATATAAGAAAACAACACAGCAACAAAATATTTATTTTTTTGAGAAAAAAATGTATGTATTAGCTTTCTCTATGTGATATTAGCAAGTCTTTCTTACAAGTGTTACCAAAGTAGAAGCAATTTTTTGTGTTTTTTTCTCTAACAGCATAATGGAGAACATGAGTTACCAGTAAAATCAGAAGCACCTGAAGAAATTACCATCAGTTCTTTTAAATTTTCATTACAGAAAGTGGGAGAACCAAGGAGTATCTGTGATAATAAGCTATACTTAGTCACTACCTCTGTCATTTAATGTGCCTACTTAATTATTTAGAAATTGTAAAGAAATATGTAAGAGGAGAAATGCAATTGTAGGTGAATAAATAATTAATTCAACTCTCCTATGATTGCTCAGCTAGATTAAGGATATCACTAAAGAAGTCAAGGTCTATATTGAAAACAATAAAAATGAACCATAATTCCATAGAAATGATCTAAGTTTGATTTTCATGAGATGTCAGAGTCATATCGCCCCTTAAAGATGCAATTCTGTGAATTTCAAAAATAATAAAACTTTTTTTTGTCAAATAACTTAAATATATCTAGAATGCTTTCTTAAGTTACAGTGCTAGTTCCTTTGGGTAATAAGCAATACTAATAAAAACAAAAACAAAACAAAACAAAAAAAAACTCATGTGTTTTGCATAGAATTAGCCTGCTTTGATCATGCTGAATACAGACACCATATCTCACATAATCACTGGGGTTACTGCAATGTTGATTTGAAAGCATCTCTAGATGATTTTCAAAACTGGAAAAAATCGAGAGTATAGAGTGAAATGATAGCGAAGGCAGATTTGAAAAAACTCAGTCTTGGAGGGAGGCACTAATTAGGCTTCATACATATATATGCATAAATAAATAGGTAAATAATTATAAAACAGGACATGAAATTGAGATAGAGATTTGATGTGAGGAGCCTGAGAGTGAGGAGAGGATGTGATCAAAACACAATGAATTCATACATAAAATTTCAAGAAAAAATATAAATAAAAAATAATAAACATTTTTTTAATAAAAGAACTTATAATATACAAAGGAATTTCTGCTTGGCTATGTTCATAGGATGTGCTCAGATGTTTTGTAGCTGGACCAGCACTAGCCTGGATGTTAGTCTTACTGTGGGTATGAAGCCTTCAAGAGAGTGTTGAGCCTACCATTTTTAGTTTTCATATACTAAAGCAACACAGAGTGATTAATACCCAGGATCAAGTTCTGATGTCTTTGTCTTACATACTTTAGAAGGATGCTATTACCCCCCTCATTACAATACAAACATCTCCACTCATCAGCCTTAGCTTCTGGATGGGAAGAGTACCATGGAATAAGCCACGAATAGGAACCAACATCCCATGGAATCAGAACATCCAATGAAACCACACGTGTGTGTGGAGCTCCAAGTGCAGTGTAAACACCTCAAGTCTGCACACTAATCTAAATTTGGCCTAAAAAGTAGGAATTCCCATAAGGATTTCACAGAGACAGTTGTGACGCCATCTCTTGTGGTTGTCTCCAGAAACTGTGGGCGGGGTGGTGAGCAGTACCCTCATGAGAGCAAAACCTCAACTGAACAAAATGTAATAACCAAAATAACTATGGACCCAAAGGAAGCCTAGCCAGAGATTATTGTCTAATGGAATAACTAAGGCCTGTAAAACTAACAAGAAGCGTACAATTGAAATAAATTTTAAAATGAGGTTATTTGAATTATTAAGGAAGATGTAAGTTATATGTCTGGAGGAATACATTTTATTTTTAGGATTTGATTTGTTAAAAGGTGAAAATAGAGGGTTGTGAAGGAAATATAATCTTAGATATAAATTTAAAGTGATAGCATTATCTTATGCATGGTGAAAACATGCATGGCCATCTATTCAAGATGAAATTTATGGTCTTATTCTAGAGAGTGGATGTCTTTCATATGTACTTCTGTACACAGTGTTTGCCTCCTTATAATCGGTTACGTGGCAGATGTAACAATAAGAAAAGTTGCAAAAATCCCCAATATTGAGTATGACTGGCATATTGTTCTGTGTAAATAGGATCATTTTTACTTACTAATATTTCAGAAAGGGCAATGTATCTTAAAATGGAGGGCGGCTTAGCTGTGAGTCAGTTTTAATTAATGAAAATTTCCAGCTCAGCAGTATGTAAATTCATGGGTTTTCTCATCACCAATAGTTTTCCACATTTGAACAAATTCTTTGTTTTGCATTTTAGGTTCAACAATTGCAGCATTAAAAGCCAAATGAGTAAAAGACAAATATATGGATAATAAATGGACGGGCTCTGTGGGAGCCTTCTCAGCTTGGTCGATCACCTTCCTGGACCTGGTGGGAGTTGGGAGGACCTTGGACTTAGCATAGAGTGGGGAACCCTGATGGCTCCTTGGACTTGAGAGGGAGGGAGGGAAGGTATGGGTGGAGGGAAGGGGAGGGAAGGGGGAGAAGGAGGGGCAGGAAGGGGGAGGAGGAGCGGAGGGAGGGGGAGGAGGAGGGAAGGAGATGGAAATTTTTAAATATAAAAAAATAAACCATGAGAATAAAAAAAATTGCAATGATGTAGATTTGATGTAATTTGTTTTAGGACAATTTTAAAACATAATTATCAAGATGCTCACAATATAATAAAATGGAAACAAAAATATACCATGTTTATTCTTTCTACCAACAATAATTTGAGAAGGGTTAAATGCATAAGTTAGAAATTAAAGTAAAATAAAAGACAAATATCTTTAAAGTAATTAATGAAAATGCATTAAGTGTCTCATGGTCCTGCAATATATTTACATAAAAAGCTGATCATCAGCTATCAGGACTGAATGGGCAGTGGACACTAAGGGCCATATAACTTACTCCTGAACTACTTATTCTACTTGCTTTCAGTTGTTACCCACTTTTCCCCCACTAGGGAAAAGTAGATCACACACACACACACACACACACACACACACACACACACACACCATGAGTCTGGGTAAGAAACTGCTAGAAAATGGGGGAATGGTTAGAAAGGGTCATAATGATGGGAGAGAGATAAGAGAAATCATGGAAGGAGAGAGAGAGTAATTATAGTTCATATGTGAAATGATCAGAGGAAAAAATTAATACAACTTTTAAAGAAAATGGTTATAGTGGGACATACCTTATGAGATTCACCAGCTCAATTGACTTTAAAGCCCACTACATGAGCTGGAAACCATAACCTACATTTCATGTCTCCTAGAACCTGGGACCAGACAGAACAGGCTTAGGTGAAAATCAAATTATTTTTCTGCTAAAAGAGCATAGCAATAAAATGATTCCTAATGGCATTCTTCTATACCCATAGATCATTGTCTCATTCAACCATGATCAGAGAAGCTTCCTCTTAGTGTAGATTGGAACTAACACAAAGACCCACAACTTGACAATTTGCAGAGAGTAAGAGATTTTGGAACACTCATTCCTAAATGAGATGTCTACATCAAATCTGTCCCACCAGGACTCAGGGAACAATGCAGAAGAAGATCTTAAGAGCCATTTGGGATGGAGGACACCAAGGAAACAATGTTTTCCAGACATGGTAGGACTGATGCACACAGGAATTTACGGAGTGTGGCAGCATGCATGGGGTCTTACAGGTTCAAGTCAACATGATCTTAGCCCTGAGGAGAGTGGACACAAATACCTATGCTGAACTGTGAAGCTAACTCCATCTGGCTACTTTTAGCAGTTTTCTTTTTAGTTTACTTTTTAGTTTAGCTTTTACTTTTAGTTTTCTTCAATGGAATCTCACTGGGAATACAAAACATATTTAAACGCAGGCCCCATGTCTAGCAGTAGAGGGCCAATGCCAAGCAAACTTCATGATAGCTTTGTAGATATTTTGGATCATATTGTTCTGTTTGGAAATTTACTGGTCTTTTGATTGTGTTTTCTGATGTTTGATTTTGTGTTTCAGCGGATTTGTTTTTGTATATGTGTACTTCTTGTGCTTTGGGCTGTTTTTATTATTATTATGATTTGTTTGCTTTTCATATTTGCCTTTTGTTTAGTAAAAAGAAAAATATTGCAATGAGTTGGATGAGTGCATAGGTGGAGAGAATTTGGGAAGAGATGGGAAAAGAGAAATTGTGATCTGAATATCTTGTAAGAATTCTCAATTTTGCCGGGCGGTGGTGGCGCACGCCTTTAATCCCAGCACTCGGGAGGCAGAGGCAGGCGTATCTCTGAGTTCGAGGCCAGCCTGGTCTACAAGAGGTAGTTCCAGGACAGGCTCTAGAAACTACAGGGAAACCCTGTCTCGAAAAACCAAAAAAAAAAAAAAAAAAGAATTTTCAATTTTAAAAAATGCATGAAAAATTTTAAAAGTTCGTGTTTTAGCCACTATTTCTATAATTGCTGTTAAATGTTAAATACATGTTTTCAAATACATAAGTACAACCTGCTAAATTGGCATAGTGTAATTTGTATGTGTATTATATCGGGACTGATATTCTATTAACATTAACAGTATTTGGAACACAATAAAGCTTAAAAATGTCATAAGCTTTTGCTGGCTAGTTTTATGTCCACTTGACAAAAGCTAGAATTATCAGAAAAGAGAGAACACCAATTGAGTAAATGCCTCCATAAGATTCAGCTGTAGAAGGGCATCTTCTTAATTAGTGATTGGTAGGGATGGCCAAGCTCATTGTAGTTAGTGCTGTCCCTGAACTTGTGTTGCTGGGTTTTATAAAAAAGAAGACTGAACAAACCATTAGAAGCAAACCAGTAAGCAGCATCCCTTCATGACCTCTGCATTAGCTTCTTCCTTTGGGTTACATCCCTGCTTGAGTTCCTCTCTTGACTTCCTTTAATGAAGGACTACAATGCTGAACTGTAAGCCAAATAAACCATTTCAGTTTTAGCTTGGTTTTGGTCATGACATTTTATCACAACAAAAGAAACCCCAAAAAGGACATGGACAAGCACAAAAAGATGAACATCTTGCTGAACATTAGAATAGGACTTCCTTTTGCTGTGAATAAGTGTTTCAATTAGAGTTTTATTGCTGTGAGGAGACACTATAATCTTGGCAACTCTTATTTAATTGGGAATAGCTTATAGTTTCAGAGGCTAAATCCATTATTATCATGGCAAGAACCATGGCAGCATGCCAACAGACATGAACCTGAAGAAGGATCTTAGAGTTCTACATCTTAATCCACAAGCAGCAGAAGCATCTCTGTGTCACACTAGATGTAGCTTGAGCATTTAAGACCTCAAAGCCTACCTCAACAGTGTTTTGTTACATGTAATTTTACTATGCTAAAGTTAAAGCCTTTCTTTTTTGTTTAAACAGAAAAAGGGGAAATGATGGAGGAGAGTTATCTGTCTATGTTTCTTTCATTGGTTAATTAATAAAGAAAACTGCCTTGGCCCTTTAAGAGACAGAAAATTAGGTAGGTGGAGTAGACAGAACAGAATTGTGGGAACAAGGAAGTAGAGTTGGGGAGACGCTTCAGGCAGTCACCATAGTGAGTCTCCATGCTTCTCCTCTCCGAGATGGATGCAGGTTAAGATCTCTCCTGGTAAGCCACACCTCGTGGTGCTACACAGATTACTAAATATGGGTTAAAGCAAGATATGAGAATTAGCCAATAAGAGGCTGAAACTATGGGCCAGGCAGTGTTTTAAAAGAATACAGTTTCCGTGTAATTATTTCGGGTGTAAAGCTAGCCGACGGCCGGGTGGCGGGACACAGCCCCGCCGCTTCCTTCTACAACACACTTTTGCCAATAAGGCCACACCTCCTTCAAAGAGGCCACAGCTCCTTCAAAAAGGCCACACCTCTAAATAGTATAACTGCCCATGGAACAAACATCCAAACACTTGAATCTATGGTGAACTTTCTTATTCCTTCTACCACAATAAGTCCTTGTATAAAATTCTGAAGAAAATACGGATTGTCATCCAAGGATTATAAAGAGTAGCTGTGTCCTTAGAAAAAAATTTTCCAACCCTCTAGATCAGTGGTTCTCAACCTGTATATCACAGTCCCTTTTACAAACCTCTATCTCCAAAATATTTACATTTCACATCATAAGAGTATAAAAATTACAGTTATGAAGCAGCAATAAAAATAACTTTTTGATTGGGGTCACTACAACATGAGAAACACTATGAAAGGATCACAACATTAAGAAGTTTGGGAACCACTGCTCTAGAATGTAATATAGAACCATGTGTCATGTGCCCTTTTAGAGGGAAGAACTGAAGGCCACTGTTGAAAATAGTAAAGTGAGAATATGTATTCACATCTGTCCCTCCCACACACCCTCAATGATCACAAGGACCTTGTTGAATAAAGGTATCTCTTGCCAGTTCCTTCATTATATTTTTGTACACACTTAAATATACCAGGTCTCCTTTTTACTACATGATGGATAGTACAGTATCCTACCATTGTTTTATTAATAATTATTTTATTTTAGAGGCAATAATTCATCTTTGTCAATTCTCTCTCTCTCTCTCTCCATATGTACACATGTATATCGGGTATTCTATTGCAATCTCTCCTATTACTCTAATTGTTCTTTCAGTATTTCCACATTTGTGTTTTGATGTAAAAAACATTACTTTTTCTTATTTGTCATTGACCCTTTATTCCTTTTTTCATATTTCTTTTGGCCAGTAGTATGCCTAGAATATTTTACATGAAATAAAATTATTTTTGTCCAACTCAGGAGAAAATAAGTAGTTGAAAATTCTCACTGAATTATAATACATAAATTCAATCCAGAATTAACCCTTATTATTTTGTCTCTGTTTACTTTTTATTCATGTATTTCTCATTGGTTTATTAAATATTACTTGTTTCTGATCTTTTATTAGTTTAACTATGCATAGACATGTGTGGTTGTGCATAGGTACATGCATGTATTTGCACATGCCTATGGAAGCCAGGAGAGTACATAGGATCTCGTGGTTCTGGAGTTACTAGAGGTTGTAAGTTATTATCTGCAGCTCAAGAATCAACTTTTCTTTATCTTTTTCCTGTTCTTTTTCTTTTCCTTTAAAATTTTATACAATATATTTTGATTATAATCTTTCTCTTCCACCAAGTTCTTAAAGATTCTACTCACCTCTTTAGTCATCCAACCTCAAGCTCCCTCCCTCTCTCTCTCTCTCTCTCTCTCTCTATCTCTCTCTCTCTGTGTGTGTGTGTGTGTGTGTGTGTGTCTCCACACCCCCTCACATCCCTACCCAAAAACTCCAAACAAGCAGTAACTAGTCTTTTAAACACAATCTTAAACTGAAATGACAAAATATATTCAGTCAGGAATACAGACACAATGGTCACAATGGCTTACATGCCCTGACATGTAAGTCTTTATACGTGGACTGTCTGTTTCTTCTCATTGTATCTGTTAGATCTGTAGAAAACTTCTTTCTTAAGTTCCCGGCATGTTATAACAGTCTATCTCGTGGACCAGTAAGAGGCAATGAATGATAGTTTCTTGAGGGGGATGACACATTCTCAAGAAAATCCCTTTCACCATCCTTTGTGATAAAGTAACATTGCATTTCAGTTGTGCTCAAGTTCAGTAGCAGAACCTACTTCCGTTTTACAGGGTCACTGCATGGAACTGTGCCTTAACATTATGAGATAATCACACTCTTTAGTTATTGCTTACATTGTAGGGTTTTGTATTAAGATGCTCAGATATACATTGTTCTATTTATAATTACAGTGACGAATGGCATGTTCAGATAATCCTCTCCAGTCCCAATACCAGCAATATCTAAATCTTCCCCTTATTGTTAATTGGGTTGTTGTTTAGTAGTTTACTTGAATTGTATTGCTTATTATTTATTCTTGGCATTGTGCCATTTAATTTTCCTTGATAGAACTATTCCTTTTCTTCCAGCATTTAGAAAGCAAATTTTGCACATAAATCAGAAATTTTGTTCTTTTGTTTTATTATTCTAAATTATCTTTTTTTCCTGAATGTTTGGATTTTCATACTCCCTTTTTAAACACAAAAGTTTATCAATAAATCCTACTTTTACAAGCATATTCTACCCAACTTTGAAGGAGATGTTTCTCCCTTATCTTTTTCTATCTTCTGTGTATATATTAAGCTAATAATTTCCATAAAGTCACTGAGAAAGTAAGTATTGAACTTGAGCTGTCGGTTTTTTTGATTCTAGAACGTAACATTTACATATGAATGGCTTACTTGATTGCGACTTCAATCCCTTTGTCATGCCAGTTCTATTTCTTTCATATATCACCCTAAGTGGCTCCTGCTCACATGAAAATTTTAATAGATTAAATTGTAAACACTACCACTCAAAGAAATCAAAGCCAGGTTCTAAAACTGCAAAGCTTCATTTTCAAAGGAAAATAAAAGTAGTTGTGATAAACATAACTTTTGAACATGTTAGAGATTGTCTGATAAGCCACATATACAGAGGGAGCTAATCTTCTTTGAAAGCTCTTTGAGCAAAATGCTGTTAGCACTCAGGTCTGACAGTTTAATGTTATTACACTCCAAAATATATGCCCTTTTCCAAAATAAGCGTGTTTTAGAATAGCAATACAGATGTCATCAAGGGGCAAGATTATCAAGAGCTAATTAGACCCCAGAGAGTTCCAGGCTCTTGGCTCACACGAGCAGTATTACAAGCTTGTCTTATTAAATAACTGTTAAGAAAGTCAAAGTCAACTATAAATACTCACATTTCCCAGTAATTACTTTAAAAATTATAAACTAGAGGTGAATGCCAATGTTCTGAGTTAATAGGGTCTTTCTATTACCCAAAAAATGTCTAAATATAACTTAGAAAATCAACATTCAAAGTGAATCTCAAATAAGAATGTGGAAAGGAAGCCGTCTGTTTTCCCTCTTTGATAACATTTTTAGGTTAGCTGCTTTCAGGATGTTTTTTAAGTTCTGCTAAAAGAATTCCTGAGTTCCAAGAAAGAAGGAGTTGACCCATTTTCATGAAATTATAAAAGTCTCACTTCATGCAGTTCCAGTACATTGACATAACGGCTGCATACCCACTTACCCTGGAAAGTCTTCTTTATCTGTGTGTTTGCTAACTAAACTGCACAACCTGCTCTCGACATGTTTACACTATCTTCACAAAGCGCTGCGTCATACCTGCTGTGAAATCCTCTCCCTGCATCCCTAACCTCCATATCTCCGCAGTCCAGACATAGAAACACTTTTTCTTAGGCATTCTAATAATTTTAGAAAACCAGTATTATGATTACATGTTAGTCATATACAGGGTTTTCTTCTATCAGACTCTGAACACATCATCTGAGCCTCCATTTTCTTTTGTGTTTCTTAGCACACTATATTTTCTCAATCAACTGCTACTGAATAAATGAATGAAAAGATAGGGATGTCATGTTGACTACAGAACTGAACAGAAACCATCTCCTCTCCTGACCTGCCTTTGCTCATTGCTTCCATCCTTAGAAGCATATCATGAGAAGGTATAAATCATGAGAAGGTATAAATCATGAGAAGGTATAAATCATGAGAAGGTATAAATGCAAATGGAAGCTTTGTTGGGTTATTACAAAAAAATAAAAAAGTTATGTTTAGAGGAGACAGAGAATGGTAAGATTATATTTCTCTTCTTTTGCTGTGAAGAGGGGTCACTACATATTTCCTTTTAAATTTTTATACATTTTGTAAACATTTTTTAGCTCTACTACATCCATGATATTATGGGACTTATTATGTGATCAAATCAAGCAACTTAATGAATTAAAAGTACCACTTTTGCTTGTATAAACAACACCCCCTTTTGTCTCATTACATAGAGTTGATGGAATTATGTGGTCCTCTGTTTTGACTGGGTGAACCTGGCATACTTTGGCAAAGGTAGTAGGATGTATAAGATTCTAGGTGATGACAAATTCCTTAAAGTGTAGTACATCTTCCTAGAGTTCCTACCCTGTCTCCCCACTTCTGCTTTCGCTGTTTCTCATTTTCTGAGTCTTTCCCCCTTTCTCTTCCTTCCTTCCTTCCTTCCTTCCTTCCTTCCTTCCTTCCTTCCTTCCTTCCTTCCTTCCTTCCTTCGTCCCTCCCTCCCTGCCTCCCTGCCTCCCTGCCTCCCTCTCTTCCTCCCTTCCTTCCTTCCTTTCTTCCTTCCTATGTACCTTTCTATTTATGTATCTATTTGGAGGAAGAGGCTGAACCTCATGCTAACAGATTCCTTATGGTATAGAGCTGTACCTGAGTCCTAGGAGATTAGTGTGGTCTCAGAAATCTTCAGTTCTACAGCAGACAGAAGCTAAATTTTGTATACTACCTGAAGGGATAGAAAAGCAAATCTTTCTTTCCTCAGGGAAGAGAACTGATCGGCCTCCCTTGATTGGCAACAGCCTTGTTCATCCCTCTACAGTGGATCCTTCTGAAACCTTTCCAGGATCTCAGCCTCCAGAAACTGAAATAATACATGTCTGTGGTTTCAAGCACTTTAACATGTAGTGATTGTGAGCAAGGAATCAAAGAGAAAGTAAGGTAGAAAATTCAAATGCACAGAATTTATCAAAAAAAAAAAAAAAAAAACCTTCAAACACCTATCTATAAGTGGAAACTTTCTCCGTCTGGCTGGTCTTCCTGGACTGGTTTCTCTCCATCCACTGGGTCCTCACTGGCTAGCTCCTGGAGTTGTTTGTGAAATAACCACTCCGACGCTTAATATCAATTATAATTGTTTGGCCAATATTGTAAGGTTTTTTTTTTTTTTGCCAGCTAGCTCTAACAATAAATTAAGCTATTTCTGTAGTTTTTATTTTACCATGAGGTTTATGGCTTGTTACCTCACATTTTGGTTCTTGAGTGGCTAAATGTTGTCTCCTCGACTTTGCCACTCTTGATCTGTACCTTAATTTGAACTTCCCACCTAGCTTTATTCTGCTAAGCCATTGGCCAAAACAGTTTTATTCATCAACCAAAAAAGCAACACATGTACAGAAGGACATCCTACAGCATCTATCAATGGATCAGAATTTGAACCAAGAATCTAACTAGAGCAAAGTCTTACCTCCAACCAGTAAGTCAGTCCTACCATCTCCTCATTAGATTAGAAGCTCCCAGAATTATCAAAGATTCATATTTAGGAGAAAACAATTTAACAAAAAGGCTGTGGAGTTCAAGTAATCAGGTATTCTGATGATTACTTTGGCAATCATAATAATTTGAAGACAAATTGCTAAAGTCCATCACACTTGGGTTTTCTTTCTGTTTTTTTTTTTTTTCTCAGCAAAGTAAATACAGAAAGATCAATTTTAGAATTTTTTTTGAAAATAAAGTGATGAACTTTACACAATATAGCACCATATAGACATGAAATAATTCTATGACCCCATCAACTAAATTCTCTTTTCAGAAAATTTTCTCTAAATGAGAAATTCTAATTTTTTAAAATATTAAATGAGCAATTTAAGTAATGTTTCAGAACCGATTTCTTCTTTTCTGAGAAAATCAGAAATTACTTTTTAAATATGATACGTGTTTATCATCTTAAAAGTCATAGAGGGGAGAGGTAATTTTGTGCCTAAGAACTTTTTATTGCCAGGCAGGGAGGTGGAACATGCATATAATCCTAGGATTTAGGCAGTAGAAACAAGAAGATAAGGAGTTCAAGGTCATTTTTAGCTATGTAGCAAGTTCCAAGCCAGCTTGAACTATGTTAAGACTATGTGTTGAAAGACACATTGAATCTTTAGGACCAAGGAAGACATGTGGCTTGGCTTGCCTTCCCCAAACAGCTCAGAAGACTGCTGAAATGAAAGAGTTAGAGACTGCTGCTGGTGAACTCCCTTAAGTCAAGTGCCTGTTAGCAGCTGTGCAGAAGTAGCACTGGCTTGGCTGGGAGGTAGAGAAGGAGGTTAAACAAGCAGCCTGTCCCTATTCCAGGTCTTTTCTAAAGACAAGAAAGGAAGGTGAAGACAAGTGTGGAAAGCCCTTTATGTGAAGTGCTTCAAAGAGCTATGATGAAAGTACAATAAATACACCAGTATACACCATTCTACCCCACAAGCTAAACCTAGACACATAAGAGCATTTGTTTTTCAAAGTTTCCAAGGAGTGCGGACTTCTTATAATTGTTAAAAAAGAGAAAGTGTCCTTGGTTTCTCAGTCCTCCTCCACTGTCAGCCACATTCAGAGAGTCCGGTTTGGTCCCCTGTTCCATCAGTCCCATTCCAACTGGACTTGGTGGTCTCCCGTTAGTTCTGTCCGACCGTCTCAATGGGTAAACGCACTCCTCACAGTCCTGACTTCCTTGCTCATGATCTCCCTCCTTTTGCTCCTCATCAGGACCTTGGGAGTTCAGTCCGGTGCTCCAGTGTGAGGCACTGTCATTTTCTCCATCCAATGCCAGGTGAAGGTTCTGACAAGGCTCACAGTGAGCCCGTCCATGCTGTAGAGTTCATGTTCATTGCCGTTGTCCTTGAGCTTGGACTCTACAGCATGGACGGGCTCACTGTGAGCCTTGTCAGTTTGGTTGATCACCTTCCTGGACTTAGGGGGAGTTGGGAGGACCTTGGACTTAACATAGTGAAGGGAACCCTGATGGCTCTTTGGTCTGGAGAGGGAGGGAGTGGGGATATGGGTGGAAGGGAGGGGAGGGAAGGGGGAGGAGGAGGGGAGGAGATGGAAATTTTTAATAAAAAAATGAGGAAAAAAATAAATAAATAATAAACTTTATTCTGTGCATCAATAAAAAAAAAGAAGGAAAGTGTTTGAGTGCAGTCTGAAGAAAATACTCTTGCCTTTTATTGAATCCGGTTGAACAGAGGCCACTGGTGGAAAACAAATCCCTGATGACGGATAGCATATAAGCAGAAGGATTCTTTGAAAAGGATTGGAGTGTTTGGTTGCAGAATATTTCAAAACCTGGGATGAAACACAAGAAACACTACTCTATTAAAAGAAGACAATAAATTCAAATGGATCTCAAAGAAGTTTACTATTCTCAGCAGCCCAGACATACACTAGGCAGGGTAATGTACCGGGTACAATGTTTAAATCCTGCTGCTTGAACAGAGGGAAAAGCCTGATTTTCACCCATCCACAGAATTATCAGGAACAATGGAAAGACTAGGTTGGAGGAATATAAACACTGAAAACTTTGTAACAAAGAAAACACATGGCTAGAACCTCTGAAAAAAATAAATAAATACACTGAATTAATTTCATTGACAAAGCCTCACAGCAGAGCTCTAAATTTTTCAGTTTTGAATTATCTCTTTTATTATTGTTTTTGTGTTTTCAAAGTCAAAATGTACATTGAATGACCTCTTTAAATATGCAAGAGGATCATTATAATAGGTCATTCAAATGGAATGCCAAAATGCAAATTGACAGAGTATATTGATACAAATGTTAGATTATTGCTGTGTCTTTTTAGTGAATGGTAAAATAATAATGGAATATCAAAAGAAATATTTAATCTTTTGTTTTTATTTTTTTTTCTTTGGTTTTGGTTTTACTTGTTTCCCCACAGGTTTTGCTTTCATAATATAATAAAAATCTGGTCACTTCTCATAACCTCAAATGCTCACATACAATCATGAGCCTACTATTTCTCTCCAACACTATCCTAATAGCCTCATCAGTATCTTGAAACTCGGTACGAATATTCAGTGTAATTCATTGTGCTACTCTTTTTCAGAAAACCTACTGGGGCTCAGAATTTCATTCCATATAAAGATCCTAATCCTTTGTACAGTTTATAAAGTTGCCATTAAGAGAGTGTGGCCATATCTCTGGTTCCATCTCCTACTACTGTCCCCCACTGCCTTTGAACATCTTATCACAAGACTCATAAATAATAAAACAGTGTTTTCTGTTTCTATAACTTCTTACACAATGTTGCCTCTGTTTATGTCATTTTAAAAGCAGTACTCTATATTCTAAATAATCACTTTGATCTTTTAAAATATTTTAGGACTATCCATGTGCTATATAATGCACTCTAAAAGTTTATACTGGGCTATATTACTTGGTTTGGGAGACCAAATCCACCTTATTTCTGCTTTGCTGCTGTGTCTGAACTTCACGTTCCTCACAAATCACCCTATGCATCATTTAGCAAAGATCTTGCTTATTTCAAGCCAGTATGTCAGTAATTTAGGATCTGTGAATCTATAAAAAGGGTAAATACATTTAAACAATTATATGCCTTTGTCTTTCCAAGTTTGCCTATAAATGTAAAAATAATAAATTATTTTAAATCGTAATTCACCCTGCCTCTGGTGAGAGCTGTCTATCATCAGACACTACAACTTGTTTCCAGATTAAGGTCACTTGATACAGACTCCAAAGAAGACAATGACCTGCATTCTTCCATAGCTCTGGTCACTCCCTTCAATAATATATTTACATATAGAAGTGCTAGGTTATACTCTTTATTTGAGTATCTAATTAAGCATCTCACATTTAGCTTACCTTAAACTCTTGAATATCCAAATCATTCCTATCTTGGGAATTAGTGTTGTGAAAATATACATATACATTCATATGATTTCAAGATGTCACACATGAGCATGAATCCTGACTGCATCTTTCCTCAAAATTTGAGCTCACTTTATGGAACTATCTTTTTGAGATTATTTTCAACTGATATATTAGCTGTAGGTTATAATGATCACAGATGTATTTTCAGTGTGTAAAACTAATATTATATTTCAAATGAATGAATTTTGTTACTCTTTGTTGCTATTTGCTTGTTTTTTGAGACAGGGTTTGCGGCTCTGGATATTCTGCAACTCACTACATAGTAGATCATGCTGGCCTAAGAGATCCACCTCTTGGCCTTCTAAATGATGGGATTAAGATTTTATACAACTCCTGACTAGTCCATATTTCCCAATTCATTAAATCACTTTATCTTTTTTACTTTATTTTGAGTAAAATTTAAATTCAATTAGTGTATTTAATATTTTTAAGATGTCAGACTAATAATTTTCCTTAGTTTTTAATGGTATTTTCCACTAGTTATAAAAATGTATTTTCTTTATGTAGTATTTTTCAGTTTGATCATCATACATAATTTTTGTAAGATATTAATAAAATAATGTATTTTATTGTCATTTCCTAGTTATGGATTTGTTCAGGAAGTTCTTCAAAACTTCAATCAACTTGTGCTTTTGGTATTGATTTATGGTGAATATATAGAGAGAATAAATGAAAATATATCCATTTAAAAGTCATCTTTGAAGATATATACAGAGATCTCTAAGGAACAGATTGAGAGAAAATATACACCTATTTGGGGCATCCAAGAACACACTTTATGGTCTCTGTAGTCATAAACAAATGTGAAGTGCTCACTGTACCCCAGTGAACAGAAAACCTGAAATTGTTTGTTGGTGAAAGCTAGAGACTCTATCATGTCTTATGAGAACCTGCTGAATAACATTCTTGAACCCCTTGCTTGTCACTTAGCTGTAATGCTGTATTTGAAAAAAGCATAAAAAATTGTATATTGCCTATTAGCTTGACATCTACAATATCACATATTATTATTATTAAATTTTTTAAGATTATAATACATTTACAAAATTTACCTATTCCTTTCCTTTCTTCAGCATTCTCCCATATGCCTCCTCTCAATTTCCCTGTTATTGATTTTCCCATTAATTCTTAATTGTATGCATGTAAATATTTTCATACATAGACACATTCCTAAATATAAAATGTTGAGCCCATATAATGTTACATGCTTTCAAGAATGTTTTCAAAGATGGTCATTTGGCACTTGACAATCAATTAGTGTTCTCTTTCCTGGGGAAGACCATCTCTCTTATTCCCAACTTTAACCAGTTGCCTACAGTTCTTTTGTAGGGTTGAGGCCTCGTGGGCTCAGTTTGGCATCTTCATTGATGGCATCCTTGTTCAGACCACGTGTTGGTGGGCATGTGTTGGGGGAGGGGACAGGTTGGTTGTTGCCAGCTTCTTAGCTCCAAAATAATCACAAAGAAACCATATAATTTAAAGCACTGCTTGGCCCATTAGCTCTAGCTTCTTATAGGCTAACTCTTACATCTTAATATCATCCATCCATTAATCTGTGTATCACCACGAGATCATGGCCTTCCAGCAAAGTTTCAGCATGTCTATCATGGTGTCTCTGACTCTGCCCTTTTTTCTCCCAGCATTCAGCCTAGCTTTCCATGCCTACCTAAGTTCTGCCTTGCTCTAGGTCCAAAACAGTTTTGTTATTCATTAATGGTAATCACACCACACAGAGGGGACTCCCACATCACCTCCCCTTTTCTGTTTAAACAAAAAGGAATGTTTTTAACTTTAACACAGTAAAATTACATATAACAAAACAGGTATCAAACAAGAATCACTGTTATAATATTTATATCTACTTTATCTTTTATCATAACTAAGGAAAACTATAACTATAAATTCTTCAACTCCTTCAAAGACTCAAGAAGGATATAATATTACCTAAGTAAACAGGAAGAACATTGTAAGCAAATTCCAAAACTCTAGAATTGACAGAGATATCTCACTGCGTGGACAGTCACCCAAAGTTCTGTATCATTGGGGCATCCATCTTCAGCCTACAGGCCCATAGTATCCAGCAGACTTTTCCATGAAGCATGACATTTCAAAGACAGTTCCACCTATACTGGAAGTTTGTCCATCACATTTTCTGTGTCCTGCAGAATGTCTAGCAGACTCTTTCATGAAGCCGAAACCCTGAGGGACCATCTCACCTTTAGGTAAGATCAGCAGTTATTTCTCTGTAAGTCCTGCATGCCCACCCAACTCCATTCGATGCCCATCTTCCTCTTGAAGTAGCTTGTGCTGCCAGGAGCAGATGTGTCTCACTGTCATGAAAAATCTTACGTTCTTAAACATTTTAAATGCCATATTCTGAAGGTTTCTGAAAGATTTGAAAAATACCTATCTATCTGAAATACATCTCTGTATATCTAGAAAATCTAACTAACATGACTAAACTCTTGACTATTATAGATGACTATTAACCTATATTTCTTAATTGTACATTACATTTTTAAATGAACTGCACAAACACAATACCTTAATCAAGGACAGAAATATACATATACAGTATAACAAAATTGACCTTAAATTTGTATCAATAAACCAAGATCCATACCAATGCAAATTATTCATGTCTATATCATATCCCCTTTAAATGTATACAAATATTTATAGACAATATTTGGAAATATGGGCATAATTTCTTCAAACTGCTTCATGCTGTTTATTGGGCAAAGTATTTTCTTTGTGTAGGTGTTTACAGCAACCTTTTAAGGGGTCTTGTTCAATCAAACCATATTGGTCTGGAAGCAATCCACACATTTTCATCATCTTCTGAGAAAAAAAAAAACCCTCTTTTCCAAAGCAACATATCCTTAGACTCTTAGAGGGGTTTCCAGGGTCCAAAGAAATGTCCCCAGCTTGTTCCTTGAGCAGCTGAGGAGAGGGGGCCTGAACTGGCCCTTTACTATAGCCACACTGATGATTATTTTGCATATCACCATAGAACCTTCATCTGACGTTGGATGGAGATAGATAGAGACAGAGACCCACATTGGCGCACTGGACTAAGCTCCCAAGGTCCCAATGAGGAGCAGAAGGAGGGAGAACATGATCAAGGATGTCAGGACTATGAGGGGTGCGTCCATTCACTGAGTCAATGGGACTGATCTAATGGAAGCTCACCAAGGCCAACTGGACTGGGACTGACAGAGCATGTGATCAAACCGAACTCTCTGAACGTGGCTGACAGGGAGGGCTGACTGAGAAGCCAAGGACAATGGCACTGGGTTTTGATTCTGCTGTATGTACTGGCTTTGTAGGAACTTAGTCTGTTTGGATCCTCACCTTCCTAGATCTGGATGAATGGGGAAGGAACTTGGACTTCCCACAGGGCAGGGAACCCTGACTTCTCCTTGGACTGGAGAGGGAGGGGGAGGGGAACTAGGGGAAGGGAAAAGGGAGGAGGAGAGGAGGTGAAAATTTATAAAATTATATAATTTAATAAAAAAGATAAAAGATACCTTTATGTTGGTTTAACTTAGCAGTTCATACAATAAAATGTCTCTCTGTACTTAGCTCTTCACAGTCAAAAAATTTAAAAAAGACACAGTAATATACATAATCTAGACTCTCTATATATAGTCCATCTTTATGTGGCTTATTTTTCTTTACTCCCTTTAATCTATGACTGTCTGCACTCTGTCACTTTAAAGACTGTTTTAAAAACGATTTACTTTTCTCCAACTCGCTATACTCTTTTTCTTCACTCTCCCAAGCCTATGTACATTTAGAGTTCTTCTATGTCTGTATCTGTCCTTATTGTGTTATCTGTCTTGAAGATCTTTTACAATGGTAAGCAGCTTGGTTGCAGCTGCTCCCGATGCTGGCTCCACCTCTCTTCACTTTTAAAATAATGGACGTACCATTACTGTCAGCTCTGGAGCCGCCAGGTAGGAGCCATGCTCAGTACTTTGACTCTAAGAATGAGCATGCAGCACATAAACTAATTTTATCTGACTAATAGCTAAAAATGCCCTGGAGCACACTGCGTGTCCTGAAAATGTCTTTGTGTATGACGGAAGGAATCCTCCATGCTCTCCTGCTTGTGAATGCCTAGCAGTCCTGATCCTGCCACCTGCCGAGGCAGGGGATGCTGAGCAGTTCTCAGCTACTTTCCCCTGAACCCCGAGTGGCACACAAACACGCAGGCTCACAAATACCATTCAAATGCTCCATAGCCAGAGTTTGTGCTGGCAGCATGGTCCAGGAAGCTGCTTTTTTTAAAAAGGCACTGTTTTTTTTTTTTCCTGCTTCCAGTAATCAAAAAAACATCCCTTAAGGGAGCTGCAGCATGCCGCCAGCTGAAAAATGAGGCTAAACTTTATTTTTTCTGTGTCTAGAGTTTCTTTTTAAGCATTTTTAGGTTTTAAGTGAATTTTAGATACCCACATTGTCATCACTTAGTTGGGGGAATAGACAGCTTGGTTGTTGCTGGCCATTTAGCCCCTAAATAATCACACAGAAATCATATTGTTTAAAGTACTGCTTGGCCCATTAGCTCTAGCTTCTTATTGGCTAACTCTTACATCTTCATTTAACCCATCTCCATTAATCTGTGCATCACCATAAGGTCATGGCCTACCAGCAAAGTTTCAGCATGTCTATCTCTGGTGGCGGATCCATGGCATCTCTGACTCTGCCCTTCTTCTTCTCAGCATTCGGCCGAGCTTTCCCTGACTACCTAATTCTGCCTTGATATAGGTTCAAAGCAGTTTCTTTATTCATTAATAGTAATCAGTGCACATAGAGGGAAGTCCCACCTCAGTCATGTTAATAAAACTTTATGGGTATAGCTCCTAATGTTAGTAGGAGACACAATTTCATAGTCTGATACCATTTAAGAATAAGTGCTTTTGACCCAACGTGACAGAATTTGGGAAGCCTGTAGAGGAATGCTGTAGCTAGTGTCTACATGGTCTCTACTCTATGACTCTTGCCATCCATGTTTTGTTTACTCTCCTTATACATTAATTGGGGTGCAAATCTACACTAGTGAGCATAGTAATGGTAGGATGTTCCTCTAGGCTAGGTCGTGTGACTTTTGTGCCTGCAGTTTTACTCTTGCATTACTCTCTCTGGGTCAACACTATTCTTTGTTAGGTGTATCCTAACAGCTCTTAGCAATACTCCCTACTGATGGAGGAGTGTCTATGTGTTACTTTCATTTTTAATAAAGATACTGCCTTGGCCCTTTAAGAGACAGAAAATTAGGTAAGCGGAGTAGACAGAACAGAATTGTGGGAAAAGGGGTAGCAGGCAGTGGGGAGACGCTGCAGGCAGTCGCCATAGTGAGTCTCCATGCTTCTCCTCTCCGAGATGGACGAGATAGACGCAGGTTAAGATCTCTCCTGGTAAGCCACACCTCGTGGTGCTACACAGATTACTAAATATGGGTTAAAGGAAGATGTGAGAATTAGCCAATAAGAGGCTGAAACTATGGGCCAAGCAGATGTTAAAAGAATACAGTTTCCGTGTAATTATTTCGGGTGTAAAGCTAGCCGGCGGCCGGGTGGCGGGACGCAGCCCCGCCGCTTCCTTCTACACCCTACTTATAAAAAGTGTTTTCTACTAATATGTTTAGAATGAGATATTAAGAATATCAGAATATTACAATACATTGATAAAGTAGCTACAAGTTTATAGGAAGAAAAGCTTAAACAGGAATGACTAATTATGCTGCTTCAGAAGTTTTTGGTTACAGACTGTAAATTATAGCTGTCTTTGAACACTGATACCAACCACAACTCTAATTTATTTACGATTATTTTATGATGTGAAAACTAAGTAAAAGAGTAAAAGTGTTAGTATCTATGACTTGATAATTGCTTCATTATTCCCTTAATTGTGATAAATTATCAGCTATGTTCCTCCACACAATAGAAATTAATGTATTGCAATTGGTTTTTCTGATACTGTTTGCATTTTTTCATTAGCGACTTTCTTCATTTTAATTGCAGTTCCACAGTTTGACTTTATCTGACACTGGCAATAACTGTGATACCTTAATTATTTATTTAGAAACTATCTTAGTTTTAAAAATGATGAAGTCCATGACCAAATGACTATAATCACTCAGCCTTAGATAATAATGGATGGCATTAAAAATATCAACAGTCAAGCAGAAAATTATTTTGACTAATATAGTTGAGTATTTGTTGACAACTATCCTTCCACATTTCAATCTGATGTTTCTACAAAGTTGATTTCTCCTTCCAGTATAACAAGAGTGAAAAAAAATACAAACTCACATTGACTGTCAATTATTTCTCTAAGTGGATAGACATTTATATAAAACATAAAAGTGTTTAGTCTGCTGTTGAGAAATCCTGTTTATATTCACAAATGAAATAAGAATAAACCACTGGAACATAACAGTTAGTTGCAATTTCAGATATGATTGAGCATTGATCAAAGAAAAAGAACTATAGATTTCAAGAGAACACATCCTCAGACTGAATATGATCTATAGGTAGTTAAGCATATCCTTTGGCTTTCATGTTGAAAGAGTCTGTATTGCTTGACAGTGAATGATTTTAAAGAGAATTTTATTTTGCGAGCCTGAGAAACTGTACAACTGGGAAATGCTAGTTAAACAAGCATTTGGAAATTAAAGAAGCAACAGTAGCCATGATAATGAACAGGCACATCATAATGAATGATCTACTAAGTGACAGCCATGAGCTAGGTGTCAATTGGGGTGCTTTGACAGTGAAGATGATAGTGATTCTTAAAATAGACATAGAAACTTAAATCCATTGTTTAATTGCTAAGGAAGATTAAAAGGGTATTAGTTTCTCATTCCTTAATTATTCCAGAGTTAATTTTGAAAATCATAGTAGTCATTATCTTCCTTAATTTGCTTAAACTTATTAGAAAGTCATTGAAAGTAATATCAACTGGAAAGAGTTGCTGAGTTCAAAATGATAAGAATAATGGATGATTGAGAAGAAGGTTGATGCCACAATTAATTTTGTAGATTCTAATTTTGTCCAATTTTAATAACATCCATGTAGTAAATTGGTGAAATCAAAACAAAGCTAATGTCCAATATAAAATCCTTGATAGAGAAATCATTCAACCAATGTCTTAAAAATATGTTCCAAAAATGTATTCCAATCATTTGATACTGATGCCACTAAATTTGTAAAACTTTTTGACCCCATTCATTATTAAATACTAGTTGACCCCATTCATTATTAAATACTAGTTAGGCTTCTTTATATATGCTTTGAGTTCTAGCTTTGAATAAAAACTTATTTGTCAATCATGTTGACTTTTTAATAGCATATTTATATTATACAAATAGTATTATATTAAACTTATTTTTAATATTTTTCATACTTTTCCACCATAGAAGTTTTATAAATTATTAAGAGAGAAGTAATCAATTCATATTACAGGAAGCACACAATAGACTTTTGGGAGTCACATTAACTTTCCAAACTTTGTACCTAGGTAAGAGAGAAGACTGAATTCAAATGTAGTTTCTGACTACTAATTCGGTGTTCCTTCTGGAAAATTTTCACTTTTCACTTCAAATATATCAAAAGACCAAAAAAAAAAAAAAAAAAAGCCATGATGGAGCATACCTATAATCCCAAAAGTCAACTTATGACATAAGTTCAAAGAAAACATGCTCTGTATACTGATATGCCATCACAAAACACAGGAAAATAGGCATGAAGGTGTCATCACAAACCCCAGGAAAACGCGCATGAAGGTACGTGCCATCACAAAACACAGGAAGGCAGCACATGAAGGTCTAGAACAAAAATACGCCTTTTCTCTGAAAATGCCATTCAATTTTTTTCTCTCTCTTGTCAATTCTTTAGATGTACAATGTTCAATGCACACATCATGCTATATTATAAACAAAGAGAGGATAGAGGCAAATCAGAATCAAATTACAATCAATGTAAGGGAATTCAAATGCCCTTCCATTCACTTAGAAGCTGCATTTTTTCCAAGTTCATACAGTCACATGTAGCAATTACAACAAAACTCCCTGGAAGAAAAAAATTGAAAAGAAATGTTTTATGAGAACTGATGAGAGATTAATGTGTATGAATGTTAGGTGCAGGCATTAATTTTTTAGATCAGTTTAAGAATAAATCTGAGGTACTTTATTTAATTCATTAACATATCTGAGGGAACCAAATGAATTATTTGTCAGGAAGAATTATCTGGAAAGAAATTACTGAGCTCACTGTTGCATATCTTTGTGGATATTGCCATATCAGAATTAATTACAATTATTAATAACTGTTTTCTCTAGGGATGCTTTCTCTATCACCCAAATAAGTCATTCTTTGTTCTGGATGCTTGGGGTTTGTCTATACTTTCTTTAAAAACTTTGCATATTTTATGACTCCTGGCAAAAAGAATAACTCTGGATCCTACAGTTCAGAAAAGCAGAAGCACACTAGTATGCTACTCAAAAATTGAAATCCTACAAAAATAACTATATTGTTCATCAAGATAATCATGCAAAAACTGTCTTTGCCAAAATATATAACATCTGAAAATATCCCTTACCTAGAGACATCAATTCCTGACAATTTGGGATATTAGTGGGAATTTCTTTTTAATATAATAAATAAATAGCCATATTTAATATGCATATATGCATATATGCACCCAAATTTTTTCTCAGGTGTCATCTAGTGGGGCAAATCATTTGTCTGTACCTTTTCCCCATTCTTTACTGATTGCTCTTTTATTCACACCAATACAATATGTATTACACTTGATACTTTCAATGAGTTCATTGGACAGAAGACTCTACAAAATCAATTGCTTTCCAGAAGTGAAGGGAAGTTGAGGGCTTTGTGTTGGGACACACATTCAGAGCATTTTGTTCTCTCTCATTTCCTGAAGATATTCAGATCATCTGTAGGTTGGTGGCATTTAGTGTTGTAATAAAGGCCCTTTCTTCTTCAGTGTCTAGCAAGGAATGGTTTCAGAAGCAGAAAACTGAGTTTCCCATTTTAAACATCCAACCACATTTTAAAATTAAATCTTTCTTAATAGAGGAGATATCACAGTAATTCCATATTTATATTTTGTATATTTTATCCCAGACTTGTTCTTAGAAGTGATGCTACTCACAAAATATTTCTTGACAGTACTGTAGATAATAATGGCTACCATATTCTGACTACTCTGTCTCTCTCTGTCTCCGTCTCTGTCTCTGTCTCCCTCTCTCTCTTGCGCTCTCTCTCTCTGTGTGTGTGTGCGTGCGTATGTGTGTGTGTCTGTGTGTGTGTGTGTGTATGTGTGTGTGTGTGTGTCTGTGTGTGTGTGTGTGATCCTCTTAGCAGATGTGAAGTGGAATGATTTAAATTGACAAAGGCTTGATTATATATAGCATGTTACCTGAAGACAAAAGGCTATAGACACATTGGGGCTTTCCAAGACGGCACGATGTTCCAGAAGCTGCTGTCCATTACCTATGGATAGAGTTTGTCAGAGCTAGTCATGAATTTAACATTGTAAAGAAGGAGTCAGTGGAAAAATTTTGAAGTAGGGAGAATATTATGCATCCCTTTTGTATCAATTCGTAGAAAAAGAAGTCATGGCACTCCCACTAACCTCTAGGCAAGAGAGGTGATTTTGAGATGAGATCCTGAAGAACTGGCAAAAAGCAGATGAGTATTTATTATGAGAATTGCCCTCATTTTCTGAGGAGCCAGAACAAGAGAATTTGCAGAAGCTCTAGCTTATATCTTTTGTAGTTTAGGAGCATGTGATTACAGAGTTGGGTGCTGTGTATCTTAGTGTGAGGAGAAAGCAGGATCTGTGGAAAAGAGTGTCCTTCCAGCTCATGTTACAGCAGTTTTGAGTAATTTTCTCTCTCTCGCTCCCTGTCTCCCTCCCTCTCTGCTTTTCAGTCTCTTTCACTAAATAGCCTGAGCTAAGATACGAGCCTAAGTCCTGGTCCAGGAGAATTGATATTGTGTGATTACACAGCAGGATGGGAAAATATCATCACTTCCTATTTGCTTATTCATTAAATATACTTTAATACATTCATTGTACGTGTCTCAGTCAATCTCCACAAAAATCCTTAGAAATAATGCCATTAATTCTTTTTCAGATTAAAAAAAAAAACCTGAAGACTTGGAAGTTCACTAAGGAGCCCTTCCTGGCTGGATCTAAGGCCTTGGCTTCAGCACTCATAATGTAGCCCTGTATATTAGGATTTTAAGCAATGGCATTATTATCCCCTCTGCAGTTATATTTACATAAGGTATGTGTCTCTATTGTGTATTCAAAGTACTGTCTCCCATGAGCAAGGCAGTGTGGTTTCAGTCACATTTATTGGAAAAAAAAAAAGTCGATTTAGATTTATGTAGTCCATTTGTTACTGTATTTTTCTCAAAATAAAACTTTAAAAGGTGGAAGAATTTGTATTAGCTTTACAACTTGAGGGGCTTCAGCCCATTTTGGCATGGCAGGAATGGTGAAGATGGTTCTCTGGGGTGAAGTTTTGTAGCAGCTTTCTGTCACAGGCCCTCAGAACAGATAGCTGGGAAACATCAGAGGTGGGGAAGTAATTCCTAAGCTCCAACTATGGGGCCCTAAGTCTGCCAGCTAGGTCCCATGTGCAGAAGATTTCATAGCCTTCATAAGTAGAGCCACTAGCTAGAGCTCGGCAGCTTAAACACAGCATCTGCGGGGGATGTTTCACACCCAAGCTTTAACGATTAGGTTGTGTGGCTTCTGCATTTGGTACCAATATCCCAGGTTGCTGTGTACATCCAGTGATCTCATTATGCAAATAGGACAATCTGTGAAACACTTGTTCTCTCTCTCTCTCTCTCTCTCTCTCTCTCTCTCTCTCTCTCTCTCTCTCTCTCTCTCTCTCTCTCTCTCTCTCTCTCTTTCTCTCTGCAGTAGCGCTCATTCCTCAAGCATCCTGGAGCAAGAATGAACATCATCAAGGTTCAGATGAGAACAATGTCTAATGTGAGACTGCCAAAGATGCCTTCTCTGTGCCTCTGTCACAGCAGTAAACAATGTGTGTTCAAGGACTGATAAAGGGCTTTAAGACACTTGCAGTCCCCCTCCCTCCAGTGGAAGCTGGCTAACTCTACTTGATTATATATTCTACGATTTGTCAAAGAAGAAATCGTTTGAATTAAATGAATACACGAGTAAACAGAAAGATACAAAGAAAGAGAAATGAAACCCATTTTGAAATGCACTAGGAGTCATGGAGGGTTTAGGGTTTTTTTTTTTTTTTTTTTTTTTTTTAATCAGCTCTTCAAGTCACTAAGGATGTAGCCATAGGCATTGTCTCTTCTGTCTCTAGCTCTCATCTGTGAACTGGAGCAGACACCAGGTCGGCCTCTTTCAGAACCTTTGTTGAGTTTTTCTTGACCTGAGCTGAGGTGCTGCATGAGAAAAGAATGTGTGAGCCATGACATGCTACAGGAGTGTGATTATTCATTTGTTGCCACAGCAACTGCAGAGCATTTCTGTGGCAACAGAACCGCTACTGAAAAGCAATGATTTTTTTCAAGTATCATTAGAAATGAAGTACATAATACTTGAGCACCTCCAAACCTCAGTACTCATATTTCTCACATGCCCTCTGTGCTTCCTACCACCAGAGCTGTGTTATATATCCATTTCAACGAATCTGAAAATACAGAAACATGTAAAAGCACTGCTGTTATGCTATGTGTCCTTTCAATGTTCAGTCATTGTGAATATGTCATACAGAGTGACATGACATATACTTGGAAAACAAATTACATATTCTCCTTATAATTCTCTTCTCGTGAATGGCATAAAACATTTTGTACATTTTATTAAGTGGTTTTCTAAAAATGATCTTAGTAATTATACTATCACAACTGTGTGTGATACTTTTCAACAAAGTACCTGTATATTTTATCTATTTACTCTCAATATCATTTGTCTAACTGCTTATCTATGTATACATCTATCTGTGTATTGGTTCTCTCTGTTTTTATGTCCCACTATTAATACAAGGATACAACAAAAATGTTGATTTTTAAAATATACCAGAGAATCTCTCTTTCTGGTGGTGCTATTTTACCTGAGCCTGAAGAGTGGAAAAGACATGATGATTGAACCAAGCACTCAAAGCAGAACTTGCAGGTACAGCGCTGTTGTAAGATTTTCATTTGAATGACAAGATAGCAAATTCCTTCTGCAGGGAGGATTTGTAGCTCTCCTCTCACTCCTGCTAAGCGGGCATTTTGTGTGAATTATATGTTTGTTCTAGTTCAGGTTTTTACACTTCAGACAGCCTTGATACCCATAGATCCTTTGCACTATAGTTGTAGGGAAGATTCTGAAACTGGGATGGGCACTCATCTCCCAGACCAATGACGTGTATTTAAAACACCATACATTACTCCAGGAAATATGCATCAAATAAATTCAGAGAGGTGAAAATCCTGCAGAGTTGTCTACTAGAGTATAAAGTAATATTTTCAAAAAGTATATCCCTTCAACAGGTAACCTATGAAAATTGGTTTTTTTAAAGTGATAACTGTTTAATACATTCATTGGAGTGTATCAGGAGAGCCAACAGTAAACTCTAGATTAGTTGCTTCTTCCCTTATTTGCATGACAAGAAACAAAGTCCTGCACAAAATCAGTTATATTCTTTATGCTAAGAATGCAAATGCATTTTCGTACATTATTTTTTAAATAACCTTGTAGAGAATTGTATTTCTTGTCTGTCCATATGCTTTTAATGAAGATCTTGTTCTCTGAATAGCTAAATCTATGAATCTTAGCTAGATACACTTATAAGTTTCCAAGTTGCACCTAAAAACTCTATTCCAAGTAAAATCAAGATGGTGCAAAGTCAAAAGGTGTTCTCACTGTGGGCTTGTGTTCTCCCCTAAGTCATATGCTGAAGTCCTAAATCCTAATGAAATGATATTTGCCCCTCAGGCCTTTCAGATTAACTCCTGTTACATTAGGTCTTGAGTATGGGAGCATCATAATGGGATTAGTGCCACTGTATAAAACGATTAATACCCTGAACTACAGGGAGAAGGAAAAGGCTCCTAAAGAAACTGCATTCTTATGGATACTTTCCTAGAAGAGCCTTGCATTATAGACTCTACAGAGAACTGAGAGGACTTTGGACCAACTCAAGAAGTTCTCAATGGCAAAATTTAATACCTATGCATTTTTAAAGATAGGGTCTTTAGAGAGTTAGTTGTATGTAAAGGGGTTATTAAGAAGGATTCTGGCCCAATATGATTCCTTTGCTTATAAAATGGGGAAGGGGAAGTAGGAGAACACAAATATTTTACCTATCCATTCTAGTCTCAGAATCAATTTGATTAAGGAACAACAAATCTATTCTACCATAAGAGCAGCAAACTTTATCATCAGACTGGACTTCTTGATGGCACTAGATTTAACTACATTCTACCCAAGGCAAATGGGGCTAAAAGACTCCTAAAAGAAACCTACAAAAACATAGCAGGGCTTTATATTTTTAAACATAAAGCAAAGAAAACCAGCCTACAAACCACAATCCCAGAGAATTTAGACAACTATGAGGACACTAAGAGAGATTTACATAGGAAGAGATCTACATGGGAAGTAGAAAAAGACAAGATTTCCTGAGTAAATTGTGAGCATGGGGACCTTTGGGAAGGGTTGAAGGGGGAAGGGAAAGGCAGGAAGGGGAGCAGAGAAAAATGTAGGGCTCAATAAAAATCAATTAAAAAAGAAAAAAAAATCATGGCAGGGTAGTGGTAGCTCACACTTTTAATCCCAGCACTCAGGAGGCAGAGGCAGGCAGATCTCTGTGAGTTCAAGGCCAGCTTGGTCTACAAGAGCTAGTTCTAGGACAGGCTTCAAAGCTACAGAGAAACCCTGTCTGGGGGGTGGGAAGAAAAGAAAGAAACATATAAAAATAGCACCCACAGGGTTTTCATCAGAGGAGGTTGTCAGAAAGTACTGCCAGGCAGACCACCACTGCTCCTGTGTAGAAAAAAAGAAGGGGTGTGGCCTAAGCATAGGTGCTAAAAATTGTTTCAGGCATTTCACCATAACCAGTCACTCCCTGTGCTGGGGAAATTCTGAAGCCAAGCTAGAAGTTTGACTCGTCTGCCCACACCCTCAGAAAAGAGTTATGAAGTCTCCACACACTCTACACGTGAATGAAGCTGAAAGGTCACAAAAGAGTAATGGGAAGTGAAAATCAACACAGAGTATGTAGCATATCAGCACAAGGGAGATAACACAACTGATAATGCCAAGGAGAAATCAACATTCAGTCAAGTGATCTTGTCATAGCTCCACCAAGCTTCCAATTCTTCTCCACAGTTATTTTTTCTCTATATAGTATAGTAGAGCATTACAACATGTCACACTGACATCTGTTCTTTGTTACTTTTGCTCTCCTTCCCACGTCTGTGGATGCAGCTGTCACTTTTCTATCTTTTTTTAAAAAAATATTTATGTTACTTTCTGACTGGAATTTACTGTGTCCCTCCCCATCCTACACCTTCTACCATTCCTGAAATCCACTCCTCCACCAAAGGCAGGCCTCCTGTTGATGTTATCAAATCAAGGCATATCAAGTTGAAGACTTGCACTTCCTCTGCTATTAAGATTGAGAAAGGCAATTCAGTATGAGAAATATGGTCCCAAAAGCCAGCAAGAGTTAGAGACAGCCCATGTTCCCACTTAAGGAGTTCCACAAGAAGACCAAGTCTCACAATTGTCACATATATGCAGAGGGCCTAGGTTAGTCCTGTGCAGGTTCTCTAGTTGTTGGTTCAGTCTCTATGAGCATCTATAAGCCCAAATTACTTGATTCTGTGGTCATAATAGCCACAAATAACATAACATAGCTTGGTGAAACTCTAAGCAAGTTAATGACAGAAACTTCAAGTCTTTGAAAAAAGAAATTGGAGAATATATCAAGAGATGAAAACATCTCCCATGTTCATGGATCCATACAATTAACATAGTAAAAATGGCCATCTTTCTAATAGCAATTTACTCATTCAACACAATCTGCATTAAAATCCCAAAACAAATCTTTACAGATATTGAAAGAATACTCAGCTTCATGTGGAATAAAAAAGCAGCTTGAAACAATCTTGTACAATAAAAGAATCTCTGGAGGCATCATCATCCCTGATTTCAAGCTCTACTACAGAGTTATAGTAATTAAAACAACATTGTATTTGTATGAAAACAGATATGTGGATCAGTGGAATCAAATCAAAGACTCAGTCGTAAATCCACACACCTATGGACACCTGACTTTTGACAGAGAAGCCAAATTTATACAATGGGAAAAAAAGCATATTCAACAAATGGTACTAGTCTATACACCGCATGTAGAAGAATGCAAGTAGATCCATATCTATCCGCACACACAAAACTCAACTCCATGTAAATCAAGGAGCTCAACAAAAATATAGATACACTGAACCTGATAGAAGAGAGAAAGTGAGAAATGACCTTGAATGCATTGGCACAGAAAACAGCAAGAACATGAATACTGTAGGCATTATTTTCAACAATTAATAAATGGAACATCTTGAAACTGAAAATCTTCTTCATAGTAAAGGACATAGTCAACAGGACAAAAATGCCACCCTACAGAATAAGTCACTTTCCTGAAGTGTGTGAATCCTACCACAGTACCTACTCTTCAGAAGATGGCCCCACACTCAAGTATAAATTAGACTTGGTTATTTTTAAAAACAAAACAAGCTTGCAGTCCAACCAGCAATGCAGGAGTGTTCCCATTACTTTACAACCTCTACAACCCATTTGGATACCAATATGGTGACTTCTCAGAAAATTAGAAAAAAAAATCCTTCCTCAAGACCCAGCAATAGCACTTTTGGGTATATACCCAAAGTATGCTCAATCATACCACAAGGACAAGGACATGTGCTCAACTTTGTTCATAGCAGCATGTGATAGCCGGAAACTGAAAATAATCTAAATGCTCCTCAACCAAAGAATGGATAAGGAAAATGTGGTACATTTACACAATGGAGCACTACACAGCAGAAAAAAAAATGACATCTTGAAATTTGAAGGCAAATGGATGGATCTAGAAAACATCATTTTGAGTGAGGTAACCCAGACCCAGAAAGATAAACATCACATGTACTCAATCATAAGTGGTTTTTAAACATAAAGCAAAGAAAACCAGCCCACAAATCACAATGCCAGAGAACCTAGACAACAATGAGGACCCTAAGAGAAACATACATCGTTCTAATCTACATGAGTACTAAAAAAAGATTTCCTGAGTAAAATGGGAGCATGGGTACTATAGCGGAGGGTTGAAGGTGAGGGGAGAGAAAGGAAGGGGAACTGAAAAAAAATGTATAGCTCAATAAAATCAATTTAAAAAAAACCAAAAAAAGAGAGCAGAGGGCAAGAACACAGGGGGTAGATCAAAGAGGATTTGGGGTGACGAAGGGGCGTGGTCAATCGGCAATTATGATTAACCAGACTAGCTTTAATATATAATATTCAGCTTTAATAAAGGAAAGAAAAGGGAACTTACAAAAGCCAAGGTTCCAGCAAGGAGCCCAGGAAAACAAAGAGAGCAAACAAAAGCACACGGATGTTTTTAAAGGTATTTGGAGCCCCGGAGGGTTCACGCCCCTCATACAAAGAGATTGGTCAGCTCCCCCATCAGGATGAGGAACAAAGATGAATAGGATTAAAAGAAATTCTACAAAAATCTCAGGCAATTAAGGAAAATAACATATTTTTAAATACAAGGAATAAAAGATAAAGGAACCCAGGAAAACAGTAACCATCTACAACTCACAAAGAGAATCCTAGAATAAACACTTCCAATTCCTTAGCAAGAAACAACTCAACTGGCATCTCAAATGCAGACCTCCATACTTCAGAACTATGAGAAAATGGATTGTTGGTTTGTGGTCTTCTCTATCATAAACACTTTTTAAAATAGTGGTCCTAGAAAATGAACACAGAGTAACACAAAGTAAGGGATAATGATTATTATATAATTGGCATAATTTATTTCATTTTCTTATTTTAATTTTGTTTTTTTTGGGGGGGGGTGGACAGGGAACAGGAATTGTCATGGAACTTTCTTTATAGATCAGACTTTCTCTCAGATTCGAAGAGACTCACCTGCCTCTAGCCCCAGAGTGCTGGGATTAAATGAATGTGCCACCACCACTGAGTATATGCTTTATTTCTTACATTATCTATAATGAAGCTTAGAAGCCTATGTCAACAGTTAAATAGGACCATAAAGCAAATGCTCTATACTTACAGATTATAATTTCAGAGAACTTATCTTAAAATACCTCAAAATAAGTTAATTATGAGAAATAATATCTTAATTCTATAAATCAGAAATGTGAATAAGAAAATTTAGGTGGATACATAGTTTTGTTACGTGACTCAACTGCTACCTTTTATAACACTTACCATATACACTTTAAAGACATTGTTAGGAAAGACATAAAATAAGGAAATGAATTAGGATGGGCAGATCGAGTACTAGCACTACCTGTTTAGTCCTTCAATATAGGTTGTAATTATATTTTACCACTAATGTATGTGTTAGAGTTGTGCTTATTTCCTTTATACTTCACCTGCACAATGTACATAAGTGCATAAGAGGTGAGCTGTATTGACACTGAGATTAGCAACAACTTAGTAAAAGCATGTGTTGTTCCTCTGCTCTGATGCGCAGTGTATTTTTGTAGCTACTACTTTGCCATTTTTGTTCCAAAGTCTTTGATTTGCAATTTTTACATCTTTTATCATGTATAGAGACAGATATTTGCATGTGCTTTGGTAAGGTTTTTTTTTTGATTTTTTCCATGGAACTAGATTATTGCCACAATACTGTCTTGCTGCTATTTCAAAGTAAAAAATACATTTGAAAATAGAACCATTTAAATGGCTAATACCTTGTAATAAACCATTGTATAAATCATGAGACAAGTTGCTGATAACTTCAGTTACTAATGATGATGATAGTTCAAAAAACAACTCAGACAAAATTAAAAATCTGTAAGCTATATGCTGATTAATTGATGTGAGTGTATACTAGTGCAGGAAGATAATGGTAATGAACAGGCTTAAGGAAAACGTAATAGTAGGGATGACAGGTGATGTGTGATGTCTTTCTGTGAATATGTGTTGCTCTTATTGGTTGATAAAAAAAGCTGTTTTGGTCTATGGCAAGGCAGAATAGAGACAAGCAGGAAATCCAAACAGAAATAAAGGTGAAGATGGGCAGAGTCTGAGAGATGACAGCCAGTCGCTAGAAATAAAAATATAGAAAATGAGGTAAGGTCATGGTCACGTGTCAATATATAGATTAATAGAAATGCTTTAAGTGTAAACACTAGCTAATAATAAGCCTGACCCACTGGGTAAACATTTATAATTATTATTAAGCCTCTGTGTGATAATTTGGGAAGTGATTAAAGGGAATTCAAAATTGGTGGACAAGAGAAAAGCTCTGTCTAAAGAAAGTATAGGTAGAAATCCATTGGTGTGGCATCTAGACCAGAAAATCTAGTTTGTATCTTCTAGAACAAGCAATCAGTGGTACCTTTTATGCAGTCAGATGATTTGGTTCTTATCAAGCTGTTGGACATAGACAGAATTTAGTCATCTGGGAACCTACAGCTATCAAGCGACTAGATTATTTTTGTTGCTTACGTTTCATTGGTGAGACTATACAAGCTCAGAATTAGAAGTCCTACATACATATGATTAATGGTAACTTGAAAAGTCACTCTTGTACAGGATGATTTGACCTGTGTGTGAGGAATTGTGAGGTCATGGCAATTTTAGATGATCTATCTACTTAGGACAGGATGACAAAAAAAAAAAAAAAAAAAAAAAAGGATAGATGTAGGGAAGGTGGGTTATGCTTTTAGGGAAACGAACAGTTATAAATTGAATTCTTATGCTGGTTTGTGACTCAATATTTAGATTGTTTCATGGACATGTTTTAGGTATTGTTCTGTTCTCTTATAAATATTCAATCTACACCAAAATGGAAACACTCTGAGAACAAAATTGCATGATTTTGTCAATAAGATTCTTCAATTCCTAAGGTAACTTTACTGTGTTGCATTGTTTCTGGGTACTACTACCTGAGATAAACCAATATTATTAGAGAAAATGCATTACAATAATGTGTTTCCTTCTCTTCCCTTCTCCTACTCATAGGAAACCAAATTAAATAAAAAGAAACAGAACAGACAAAGAAATTTTAATTTCAAATAGAATAAACGTATCAGTGGACAAATGAAAAATACACTGGCAATCCTCCCACCTTTGAAGTACAACATTCCTCATCTATATTCCTAAGTCCTTATGCAACATCTAAAATGTTACATTTTAAATGAGGTTTCAGCATCCTCTGTTAGGTTCAGAGCTAACTCCTATAGTGACTCATGACTCAAATCTGACAATGGACATGTCCTTTGTGGGAAGAGATTTTCTTGGCATGTTAAAAACTAAGAAGTTTCTTTTGAAAAATACCTTCTTCCATGTGGTTCATAAATTATATGTACCTCCTAGGTTGGCCATATCCAGCATTTCTACCCATCTGTCTTGCAAAGAGTGAATGTCCTAAGGTAGCCAAGGCAGAGAGAATTTTTCTCCATTTTTCAGATGGGCAATTTACTGGGATCCCCATGATAATGAAGCCATTCGTATGTTAACTTGGATTACTCAGAGTTTTTCCTTTCTGTTGATCTTATTACTGCTTTACTATTCCTAAAATTATCTAATGTTCTTTTATTTGTATGATCCCATGTTTTAAAATCCTCCTAACTTAATGGTCATATAAAATATGAATGCCTAGTCAATGTTATTGTTGTTTGCTTAAGACAGAAGCAAAGACTCAGGGGCATTAATTAATTAACTTCCATCAAACAGAAGGGAAACTCTGTGTTGGAGTTCATAGAGCAGCTAAATCTTATAGTTTAACTAGTATTTTACTATTTGGCCTCATCTTTTTTTTTTAATCGGCTTGTAAAGACAAAGCTAGAGTATTGAGAGAACAATTCTCATGCTTTATATTTAAAATATTGCCAGATACATAAATGATTAGAAGCTCTTATATATCTATTGATATAAGTTTGAAAATGTAACATTAAGTTCATTTATGATGTGTTCTATTATCATTCTGTTGTTGCTACAAGCACTATGACTCAAAGTACCTTAGGGAAGGAAAGGGTTTATCCAACATACAGTTTACAGTCCACTATTGAGGAAAAAAGGACAAAGAACTCAAGCAGAAACTAGAAGTAGGAAGTGTGGAAGAATATTCCTTGCAGTTTCATGCTTAGCTAGTGTCTTAGGGTTTCTATTGCTGTGAAGAGACACTATGACTATGGCAACTTTTATAAAGAAAAACGTTTAACTGGGGTGTCTTACAGTTAGAGGTTTGCCCATTATACTCATGATGGGAAGCAAGGCAGCATGCAGGTAGACATGGTGTTGGAAAAGGAACTTAGAGTTCTTAGACCTTGACCTGTAGGCAACAGAAAGTGCTGAGAAACTGGGTATCATTTCATCTTTTATGAGACCTCAGAGTCTGCCTCCACAGTCACATACTTCCTTCAACAAGGCCATACTTAACCCAACAAAATCACATTTCCCTATGAGCTTAGGGGGCTGATTACATTCAAACTATGATAGCTAGCTTTTTTATAGAGTCCAAGACTAACTACTTAGTGAATGGTTCCTTTCTCAGTTGGCAGGATCTTTCTATATTAAATAACACCCAAGACAGTCTCTCACAGATGCGACCTCAGATCAATCTAATCTGCATAATTGTCAATTTAAGTTTTCATCTCAGATGACTCTAGTCTGTGTCAAGTTGACTGCTAGAGTAAAGTAGGACACTGTGCTCGTTTTCAAAGATACACTCTTATTAAAGAAAACACTGGGCATGAGGAAGTGCATAATCCATTAAGAAAACATGCTTTGTTGTATTATAGCTAGTACATACTTGTCTGCAAAAGAAAACAAATTAAAAGCATATGGTTATCAGCTATCATATCTATTCATTAAAAGATGTGCTTACTAGAGAAAATTTTCCTATAGCTTTTTTGAGGAATATTTGTATACTGTGTGGGAAAGTATTGCTGTTATTGGTCTAATAAAAAGATGAATGACCAATAGCCGGGAAGAGATTAGGTGCAACTTCTGGTGACAGAGATGACTGTGGGAGGAAGCAAAGCAGAGTAGCCACCCAAACACTAAGGAAGCAGGATGGGCAATATGGAGAGATGAGGTAGCAAACCCCATGAAAGAACATAGATTAAAATGAATTGGTTAATTTAAATTATAAGGTCTAGTGGGACAAACCTAAACTAGGCTGAGATTTCATAATTAATAAGCTTGTCATTATTTGTGAATTAGTGGCCCAAGGTAAAATATGAATACATAGTTTACATGCTTTATAAATCACAGGAAGATATTGCTATAAATAAAAATGTGTCTTCTTAAATATCTACAAGAAACAGTGTCTTTCAGTATTACATGGAGGCAAAATCTGATGGCTTGCATGATTACATAAGAATAATAAAAGAAAACAATAAATATAAAAGTTATATAGATAATATTACAATTGTTCTGGCAATGTTATAATAAACACACTGTGAACTGAGACACTGTGCCAAAGAATTGGTATGGGCCTCAGGTGAGGCCGTCCTTGACAATATTTCTGATCTGTATGATGCTTATGGTTGAATTACCTGTATATTATTTAAAAACATATCCTTTCTTTTTTATTACTTTATGGTTCCCCTTCTTTCAGCAAAGTAACATTTTTGTATGACGAAAGATTCTACTTGTGTGTTTTATAGATTGAATATACAAAAATCATGATAAATGATTAAATTAATAAATACATGAGCAAATTTATTAAGTCTTAGTCTAGTGATGTTGGATTTTTCTGATACTTAGGTCTTTAATTATTGAGATAGTATACTGCAAAAAGTTGTTCTCTCAAAGAAGTATTACAATTATTAAATTTTAACTTATGATATTTTCAACTTCTGGTGGGTTTATTTAGATATAATAATTTCATTAAATGTCAAAGGGAGTGTCTACTAGTTTTCGAAAGACACTAAGACAGAGCTATTAGGCAAGATAAACTATTGACTGTGAAATCATTGTGGAATCCCAGAAAATGAGCTATCCAAATTGAACTGAAATGATTTGGAAAATTGAAAAAATATATTAATGAAAGCATATTCGGTAGAGAAGCAATGAGTCTGAATTTTGTTGTCAAAAGAAGTGAAATGGTACATTCTTACCCCAAAGACAGGGATGAGCATTGGCTGATCTGTCCTTCAGCTGGTCACCATATTATATTGTTTGATTTTCTTTGGTTTTACTTTCTCCCCACTCCTTCTCCACACATTTCCATCCACTAACCCTGAGTCCTATAGATTTGCTTGTAATATTATCAGAAAAAGCAAGTATATTATACACACAGCCAGACCTTGTTACATAAGAATTTTTAACTTAATTCTTCACACTGCCATATTTTTCTGTCTTATAGGATATGTATACCTCATTTATCTGATATATCTATCTTATCTTTAAAAGCACCGTACTTCCAATTTTCATTAGTGAAATCCCTCTCTCTTAACCACCTGCTTCAAGAGCTGTTCAGTTCATGCTAATCATCGTCACAGTAACGTCTTAGAATCAGGTCATTATTTAACCACCTTAATGATCATCAGGGATTAGCAGAAGGCTTGATGTGCAGTATGTGCCCAATATGTATATAAGGAAGTTCGTTTAAAGATCACCACAAAGATCCAAAAACAATATGAAAGAATTCCAGTAAAAGTTTAGCTATTATTGAATGGTATTTTTATTTTTGCATTTTGATAAATTCTCCCGAAGACAGATTTTTGAGGAGAACAATCATTTGGAAGGATTCTCAAGACTACACTGAAGCACACTTTCAACACAATGAATCAAAGCTGCGTGGCCTTCATCAGGCCATCAGTTAACATAGTTCTTTCTTTGAATCGAAATTCCACCAAGCCTCAGACATGCTTAAGAAAGAGAGGAACAGAGAAACAATAGAAAGAGCAATAAAACAAGAGAGTTCTGTTGATTTTCCTGATTGCAAAAACAGATTATATTTTTACTTTATCTGTCTTGTTGGGTTGGTACTAACCCTCAAGAAACTGTAACAGAGACTGAAGACATGCTCGCCCTTCATTTTTAATAATTTCTGGAAGCAGAGGTGAGCATAGCCAGAGTACAAAAATCCACAGGAGGAAATAACTGAAAATCCAGCCTGTGCCTATGATAGAATGAAGGCTGAATATCCTGACACCAAGAACAGTGCAAGAAATGTGAGGAGGCAGGCAGGAACATCAAAATCACATTTTCAAAAGGAGGAAGAGAGAGAACAATCCTGGAAATGTGGGTAGGGGGAGAATTACCGGTACTATGTCCCTTGTCTTATGCAGCATATTATTGTAAAATATAATACCATTGATGCCTACATACAAATGCAACATGTGAGGTTATAACACAGGAGATCCTGTAAATTGCCTCTATGTTGCATTTGGCATGACTATAGCAACAGAATTATGAAAAGCTGTATCAAAATCTTAGCAAGTATCTTACTCTGGAGACGAACTCTCAATAATTATTGTATCTCTGCAAATTGAGCAATGTTATGCCCTCTTTCATGAAGACCAAACATTTTTATCTATCACTCACTTGTCATTTGGAAAGAACATGGAGGACTGTGAAATCTGTATCTTCATTGTTGATCAGTAACATGCTATGCTAATGCTAATGCCTTATGGATATGGAAGAAAGCACAGTGCTGTTCTAGTACATTGCATGTTCATATAGAAAACAAGCTTTAAGTTGAAATGAAACTCACTTTTCTTGGTTCTCCATTAACCTTTGACAAATTTCAAACCCCAGAGTTTCTGCAGGCGTGAATGAGGCCAACCAGACCATTACTGGGGCCTCTTAAAATATGCCTTTACAGGCAGTTTCCTGTGTGCTCTCATTCCAGCCAGAAATTCTTTGATAGAACTTATCATGCATTATTTATGTTACTCTGAACCTCTAATACAAATTCATAAAATATAGTGGGAAGATCCAGAGTGTCTTGGTCTTATTCCTATCATCCTACGTCTTCTGCAAGAGGCTTCCAGAATCACATCTGTGGAATAATTTCATACACACCGTTATAGCCGAGTCCTAATTCCCGGGAAGATTCCTGTGTTGTGCTTTCCATCATTTAACATATTTTGTTTCCTCTTTTATGGCCCAAGCTGCTTATTTGGCCTTCTGATCACAGCAAATTTCTAAGAACGTGTTCTCCGGAGGAGGAAAGGTATACAACCAGCTTCCATTCATTTTTATCAAGGCTAATTGTTGAGGCTAAGGCTGGCCTACTTTGAGGAAGCTTTCCAAAGCACTTCTTAGATTGCAAATACCTGTTACTTTTAAGTGTTCTGTAAATCCGTTCATTCTAACCACAGGCCCCCTGGGGTATGAACAAAGAGCCATTGAAAGACTATATGAAGGAATATATACTCCAATAAGTTTAGTACTTTTACAATGTCACTGTCATGTACTCCAACTTCAGACTTACCTTCTTTCAAATATTTGTGATTAAGAAACGGATATAATTGGTATTGAATTTACATAAGTCATTTTCCTCATGGATTATATCTTATGAACTAATTTAAAAGGACATCATTAAGAAAATCCTAAACATATTTCAGCATGCACTTGACAGAAACAAGTGGCATATTCCACATTGAGAGCCCAAGTAAGGCGTGAAATAAGCCCAAATAAGAAAGAAACCTTTGAGGAGAATTCAGTGGGTAAGCATCAGGACAGAAAGCATTTTATAGTATCAAGCAAACTGTTCCTTCACATAACATGTGAATTATTGATGGGGCTATTCAGCATTTCATTTCTTTGAGGCAGTTGAGAAAGTCTGCCCTGTAATCTGTTTTTGTTTGCATTAAAATAAAATGTATTTATCCAACCGAGGATGTGTAAAAAGCAAATGGAAGATTAATATGTTTCCTTAGTCTGTAAGTATAAGCTCCTCATCACACTGTGATACTCAGAGATGCCATGAATTCAGAGGTTTCACTGTTAAGAGAACTGTGTAGGAAACAACTTTCCTAAAAGAGGAAAGAGAAAGTCCTCTAAGCCCTCAGAAATCAGTATTGCTTGAGGTGGTGATAGACGGGTAGATATGGACTCCCCAGGGTCTGCCCACCGGGAAGAAGAGTGTTTGAGAACAACTTTAACAAAAGCAAGGCCCAAGAGTTGGCATGCATAGTGGAATGAGGTGGGCGCTCTGGAAAATCCTGAGGCATTGAGGATAGCTTTCCTTACCCACCAGTCAATAGTGTCCTGATTCTTCTCTTTGTAAAACTGATAAAAACAGAACTTCATTTGAGTTCCTGCCCTTTATCTCTCCCTCTTCTGCTTTAAACATTCCTCTAATGAGAGTTTGTTTCTTGTTGGTCCCTGTTCTTACAGTTATTCATTAATCTTGATAGACCTTTATCTATCTTTCTGTGTTGATCTGTGATAGGCCCTTATCTATCTTTCTATGTTGATCTTGATAGACCTTTATCTATCTTTCTATTGTTGCTGTGTAGGTGGAGGTGGGACAGGAAGACAGCTCTATTCATGACATCATTCTCTTCAGTAGCCATAAGTTTAGTCAATCGTATCCAGCACCAGGAAAATAAAAGAGAATGGCCAGCATGCTTGTTTTTGTATGTTTTCTTTCTCTTCTTTCAATCATGGTGTTATTTCTTTGGGAAAAGTTGTTTTTCTAGAGTGATAGGCCTCATTACTTAACTTATCTCTATGATCCCCCCTCTGTGTGTGTGTGTGTGTGTGTGTGTGTGTATGTGTGTATATGTGTGTGTGTGAGAGAGAGAGAGAGACCATGAGGGGAAGTACTATCGGCTATATCTTTACTTTCAATGAGCCTGTACTAGCATGTTCTAGGTGTGGTGTGTGTGTGTGTGTGTGTGTGTGTGTGTGTGTGTGTGTGTGTGTGTGTGTGTGTGTATGTGTGTATGTGTGTATGTGTGTGTGTGTGTCTACCTACTTAGTAAACTATAGCAAAAAAATTAATTCACCCTCATATTACATTTTAAAGACTGAACTCTTATATCTATGTTCCAGGTATCCAAACTGAAAACTAAACAGATTCAACAAAACATATATGTGTTAATGACAGAAAAATTAAACCTAAAACATCGAAAAATGCAAAGCCAACTGCTCTGTACTCAAGTGGAACTAGTTTTGGGCCTGGCTGAATTCCTGGTGTGTCTGTAAAATGCTTAATACAAATGCTGATTCATATTCAACAAACACTTAATGAAGCAAGAGCATTAATAAAATCAATTCTGTTTGTGATAGAGGCTTAAATAAAACAAGGTCACTAATTACAGGTATTGAACAGCTTTCTCTGACATACGTCTTTTGTGTCCTAAACAAGTATCACATTAAAAATATATCAAATATGGAAAGAAAAATATGAACCAGCCTGAGTGTAGAAGTGAAATGGGATCTTCTTTTAACTTCTTCACTTATCTAAAGAGCAAGGCAGAGAGAAATGATATGCATTGATTAGATGGAAGAACAAAAGCTAATTCTATCCCCAAATATAAATAATCGCTTTTTGTTTTCAATAGCTTGAGGGAAGCCTAAGGCCAAGTGTAATTTATAATCTTGCTTTTAGTTTATTTTTTTTAGTATTTTATGATTATTATATCTACAAATCCAATGAGCCTGTTCAAGCAATAGCAAATTTATGTCCCATTTAGTGAACTGTTAATTAAAAACTCAGATGTATTTTAAGGAGTAATGGAAGCTCAAATCAATGAATGTCTTATCTGAGGATTAGGAGCATGCATGGCCAGACTGAGCCTTGAAATCAATGAGATCCTTCTGTCTCTGCCTCCCAAATGCTGGGATTAAAGGTGTGTGCCACTACTGCCTGGCTAGAAGCACTTTTTAAAAATGATAAGCACTTCTTTAAAAGCTAAGTGGCAGTGTGACTAGTACTAAGGCTGCTTTGTCTTTTGGCTGTGCCCAGTATAGCATGGCAAAGGCATGTTCACTGCCTATGCAAGGTGTGCACACCACCCCAGTTCCAAGTATGCAGAGGGTCTCTGTCAAGCTATTAAGCAGTTTGTAACACGCGGCTCGCAAACCACATTTAAATGCTCTGTCTTCTCAAAAAGCCAGAGTTCATGTTGGCAGCAAGGCCCAGGAAGCTGCTGTTTAGAAACCCTGGTTTTTTTGTTCATTTGTTTTTGTTGTTTATTACTGCTGAATCAGGAAGACCTCTCTTAAGCGAGCTGCAGCATGCCATCAGCAAGCAGAGCCCATCCAAAAAAATATAGCTAAACTTTGTTTTTTAGTGTCTAGAATTCCTTTCCAAGCCCTCTCAGGTTTTATATAGATTTAGCTAGCTCATGTGGGGAGCGAATTTGTTTTAGGAGATTGCATGTTTCTTCCCAGCTGCTCAGTCTCAAAATAACCATACAGAACTGTATTAATTAAATCACTGCTTGGCCTATTAGCTCTAGCTTTTTATTGGCTAGCTCTTACATCTTAATCTAACCCATTTATATTAATCTGTGTATTGCCATGTGGCTGTGACTGGCAAGGTTCCAGTGGCAAGGTTCTGGCACATCTGTTCCTGGTAGTGGCTACATGTCATCTCTTGACTCCCCTTTTTTTCTCCCAGCATTCAGTTTAGTTTTCCCTGCCTAGTATACTCTACTTTATCCCAGGCCAATGCAGATTCTTTATTCATTAACCAATAAAAGCAAGACATTTACATAAGGACTTCTCACACCAATTATCTATCCTCTTAGCACAAGGATTAAATTAATTTCTTGCTAGTCCACTGTGCATTTGATAACTGGGTGGCATACTGTGTCAGTAACATGAGCAAATAGTTCATTCCAACCATTTTGATCCAGAGATTATTCCATTTCTCTCTTATCTCTTTTGTTTTCTCTCTCTTTAAATTTAAGCTACACATACTGGAAGACTTTGTAATTAACTAAAGCAAGTAAAAAATAATTATTTTATAGGACCTCAAACATCCGTGGAAAAACCGCATTTGTTAATATTTCAGGGGTTCTAAGACCTAAAACAATTCCACAGCTACAATATTCAAGAGGTTTGAGTGGTTAGTACCTTAAAGGCTTGTTTTCCCTTAATTGCTCATGTTTCAATCCCATGAAGTTTCACTCACTTTTCTGTGTGAGTATATACACATGAGTGCCGGTGCCAGTGGAATCCAAAAAAAGATGAGAGATCCCATAGGGTTGGAGCTTTAGGCAGTTGAGATGCATATATATATATATATATATATATATATATATATATATATGTGTGTGTGTGTGTGTGTGTGTGTGTGTGTGTGTGTGTGTGTGTATCTGTGTGTGTTTGTCTGTGTTGATGTGTACTTTTACATATTACTGTGTTGTTGTCTCTAAAATTGAGTATTAATTGATCACAGGTACAAACTCTAAAGATGAGTGAAATGCACATGCTATGGCACCAACAAATCACTTTGCTCTCAAGTACTGCTTCTATTTTCCCCAAGCACTATCAACTTGAGAGTTAATTCCTTTGTGCCATTATATCCTTCCAGTACACAGCCATGTTTTCTGTCTTCATCACCTTTCACATTATTTGCCTCAGTGTTTCCCTGACTACAAATCTAAGCTTCTTCCTGGAACTTTATAATGTGTCTTGATTTGTAGTACCTAATGCCCAAAGGTTGCTCTTTTTGTAGCAGTTCTGTCCATGAAAAAAAAATAAAAGATTGGGTGGAGGATAAATAAGTTGAAACAAAATTCTCTTTGTACTAAACAAGGTTAAGCAAAGTGTGAGACTGCCTTGCTTATCTTCTGCTTGGTACACAAGTATGGATTTGCAGGGAATATTAGAAAATATATATAGTAATTTTCAGCTCTGCCATTCCTGAATGAGTCTTCTTTTTATTTTCCATAATGGATATTTTTCTTATTTTACAATAGATGTAAGTTGCTTTTTCTAATCAGAAAACACAGTCTTGAGGAAATTGTTTTATAAGGTACAAAAATCTATGAAAAGTAATATTAATATTTTTATAACCATTCAAAGTTGTACCTCAAAAATATGCCAATATCCCTTTACATGGTTCCACTACTCTGGGTCTACATTAACCACTGTTTCTTCAACCAAACTTGGACTAGTTGAATTTTGAAAGTGACACACAAGGATCATAGCTAGTTTCCTGAAGATTCTGTTTCCCAGGAAGGATGGAAGTCAGATTATGATACATTTTGCTTGTCATCTCTGAATTGGAGATTTGCTATGATATATGATATGTTGAAGAGCCTCAGTGAAGCGTCTACCACATTGCTCACTGCTCCAGCTCCAGGTTCCCTATGCCTAAAAATTCTCTGTAGAGCCTTTACTTTTACAATGCCTACATAAATTGGAAAGAGTATTCTGTTGTACTTTCCTATTGGCAGGCAGCCTAACAAATGAAGGTCATGCTTGACTGCTTGCAATGAAAAGAAGATATTTCCCCAGCACTTGTGAAGGTCAGCATGGTTAGATGCGCATTAGTCACTATCAGGTAACAAGGGAATGTGAATAGCTGCCCAGGTTCTGACTCACCCACAGGTTTGTTCATTAGGTTAATATAGATCCCTCTGTGTGCTGAAGAGATGATGATCAAGACACACTCACTGCACAGGAGGGCCTCTTAGAATAATGGAGTAGGAAAATCTGGGAAGATGATGTCCACAATATTAGTGTAATAGTGACAGTGGGAACAATAACATTTATAAAATTCCATTTACTATTGGACAGGAAGTGTGCCTATTTGCATGTAGCATAGCAACTCTCAAGAACTGGTAATGAGCTACTATTGTTATTGATACTATTCCTGTTATCATAGACAGTGTTTTATAGTCAGAAGAACAACTGATGTCTACAAAGTTCATGACTCATTCAAGGTCACACACTAATAATTTCAGGGAAGCATAAAAGTCCCCAATTCTAACTACTGTACTTCAAATAAAAAACTGTTGACAAGAATGTGAATTCAGGATATCAGCAGGTCAGGAGGTGTGATCAGTTACCAGGAAATGGTAATGATTCAAGCAGAGAGGTGAGTAATCTGGTGGGCTCATCATAAATGCAGGAAAAAGGGGATTGTAAGTGGTTTTGGACACAGGTATCCAATTCACATTTACTGTGTATACTATAGCAAATGGACAGCCTAGAAACAGAAAGCTCCCATGAGTGTCATTTCTTTAATCAACACCAACATATCTGTCCTGCTCTCTCTGAGGTTGCAGGACCATTAAGAATGTATGCTGGCTTCTCTGCTGGTCATCATTGTAAGTTTGTGTGCTTACTCTCTTATGCTCAGTTTTCTCATTGTGGTATTTATTATTTATCTCGCTTTTCTTCTGACATAATTATTACGACAAAAACTGCACCCCATTCAGGTACACAATTTGCCAAGTTTTAGTCAATGGATGTACCTGTAGCAATCTCAGAACATTTCCAAATGCCCAAATAGTATCTATATTCTCTCTACATTATATCCTGTACTCGAGCCCACTGACTGATCTTTATAGCAGTAATTAGTTTGATATTCTGTAACTGTGCATAAACAGAGGCCCATACTGCAGTCTTCACCAGTCTCTGGAATGTCAGCACGATGATTTTTAATTTTTACCTATGATTGTCTCTATTCTAAGTTTATCCCCTGCTTTTTTGAATAAAATTACCATATCATATCTGAGTTGCTTGTGGATAATAGTTTTTGTGAATAGCTTCCACCTAAGAGATCTCAATGAGTTGTTAATGGTAGTAACACTTAGCTTTTCCAGTCTAGTGAATTTTACTTGTTGATAATGGAATATTTACTTTTATGGAAATTTTAGGTCATTTTAAATATGAAATCCATTGGCTGAGTTAAAACGTAAGTAATTTTTTTTCTTCTTTGTTTTAAATGGGTCTCATATTACATATGGTTCAATGTCAAATACTTACTATTTTACCTGTCTTGTCTTGAAGTCTCCTACAGAAGATACTTTATACATCTAATTCTAACTTCCTATAAGTGTTTTATTCCCATCACTATCCTGAAAAGGATGTATTAGTTCTGTTAGCACAGCAAGAATCAAAGGCTAGTGGGAAGTAGAAGTTAGGCCATATGCCTAATATATAATGATAGTTGGGATAGAAACTATAATAATAGTTGGGATGGAAACAGAATCCAACAGGTCATAAAACAATCTTTTCTATTGTGGCATTTAGGGAGAACTATGGAAACAGCCATGTGATAGTTCACTAAGATTTACTATTAATGAAGTAGTTGAAGCTGAATACTTTGGAGCAGTTTCAACTAGCTCTCATAGATCTGGAGCATGAATCAATGCACACGCTGCTAGACCTAGTGAGGTTCCTCTTAGCTCTTTTTCATTGGGAAGGATGGCATTGCGGATGGGGCTGAAACAGAGGAAAAGAGAGGTCACGTGGTGATATTGGAAGCTGAAGATTTCAGTATCAGGGGTCAGTCCAGTCCCTATCTTGTGAAGTTGTACCACTTGTCAACATCACTCTCCCATGGCACGATAAAGCCATGTTCAAATCACAATAGACAGATATAGGGTTATGTTCTTTACTGAGTCTATTTGTAGGGCCCCATGGACATAATTATAAAAGTCACAATGTCAAAATGCTTCTTTAGAAAGGAGGGGCTAGAATGAAAAATATAAAAAGCAAAAACAAAAAAATAAAAACAAAAAAACAAAAGAAACCTTTACAAATGATTTCAATTTGTATGGTGTTTTATTTACTATTTAATGTCATTATAAGTAAATATTAAAATTATAAATTACTACTATAACATTTCTAGTCAACTTTATGTTGTACCATGCTAGTTTTGAATAAAAAATAACCAAGTTAAAGCTATATATAGAATTGTCATAAGTATGTAATATATATTTTGTGGTTCATACCTCGGTAGGTAGACAGACAGACAGATAGATAGATAGATATTGCAGGAAAAGTACAAAAAGATGGCCATATTGACTCAGGTGTTTTTATTTCAGGTTTGATCCATATTAATTCTACAAATACCATCCACCATCAGCCCACTGCTGGGAAGAAAGATGAGAAAATGAAGCTAAATTTCCTTTATTTATTTTGTGCTCTATAAAGACTTTCATTGTCAAGTCTTCAGCTAATATAAGGAAGTAACGTCAACAAGAAGAAGCACTATAGGAACACATTCTCTTTGCTTTTTATTTTTTATGGAATTGCTTTTTCCAAATATAGGACAAAGCTTATTTAAAAAGAAAATATGACCCATGGGTTCTTGGACACTGTTGTATGGAGCTGCTTGCTTGTTCATCCTGGCCACCCAGAACTGAAGTAACAACACAGAAACTACATTAATTAAATCATTGCTTGGCCCATTAGCTTTAACTTCTTATTGGCTAACTCTTACATCTTAATTTAATCCATCTCCATTAATCTGTGCATCACCACAAGGTCTTCGCCTACCAGCGAAGTTTTAGCACGTCTGTCTCTGGCAGCTCCATGGCATTTCTCTGACTCTGCCTCCCTTTCCCCAGCATTCAGTTTAATTTTCCCTGCCTAGTTCTGTCTTCCTATAGCTCTGCTATAGACCCAAAGCAGTTTCTTTATTAACCAAAGGCATTCACAGCATACAGAGGGGTAATCTCACATCAGGATACCCTAATTTTTCAGTCCCGACATAACATACTTACCTCATAGTAGCTTTAAGACTTACCCAGCTCCCTCTTATGGTGCCATGAACTCTGCGCTTCCAGAAATGTCAGGATATTACCTCTCTTCAGATGAAGGTTCAAGTAAAATTGTTCATTCATATTCATGCATTTATTCTGTTTTCCATAAATATAAAACTACAAAACACATTTTCAAAAATAAAATTATTAAGAATTTTAAAACTTCAATAGCAGAGCATTCAAACAACAAGCAAGTCCTCATCAGCCGACTGAGTCAGAGTAAGAAATTAAAAAGCCAATTTTTTACAAATATAATTTTCAAACAATCATTATTTAAACAATATTTCTGAAACATCAACACTGTCCCCAGTATTGATTTAGGTTCTTGTATTGCATTGGTAGTCAATAGTCGATACTGAGACTTCACAGTATTTATATTCTACATGTTTTGAGAAGTTAAGTAGATAAGAAAAAAATAGCAATTTTATTTTACTGAGAGAAATATTGATGAGTATAGTGTAACTCAGAAACAATCAGTAGAGTTGGGAAGTGGTTCAAAAGTGGAATGTTGGTTTAGTGTGAACGAAGTCTTGGACTCATCCCCAGGACCACAACAACTCAAGGCAAATAGAATTTTTAAAATAAAAAACCAAAAGATTTGTGATTAAAAAATATACTGATTAACTGAGTGGATTTTCTAAAGATTGTGCACATTGGAACCCTCTGCATGTGTAAATCAGGTCAGAGAGCTTTTAGTTGTTTTGAATTCCTTGTTCAGAATGCCAAAAGAGTTAATCAAATCATTTGGTTAAGGGATTTTTTTTTACTGCACTTACTTGTTTTGTTTGTTTCTTTCTTGGCAGTCTGTGGAGGAACAATTCTCTAATTGGATTTGTCCTGAATTTCCTGGATGTTTTAGCCAATGGATGAAATGGGGCTCCTCACATTCTCATAGATGTACTGTGAAAGGGACCCAAGTCTAGGACGAATAAAACCACTGCCGTGCTCACTATCTTATCAAGCCCATTTTTAAGAGATTTGTTTATTTATTTATTATATATAGTGTTCTGTCTGCATGTATGCCTGCAGACCAGAAGAGGATTCCAGATCTCATTACAGATGGCTGAGTTACCATGTGGTTGCTGGGAATTGAACTCAGGATCTCTGGAAGAGCTGTCATTGCTCTTAACCTCTGAGCTGTCTCTCCAGCCCCATCAAGCCCATTTTTAGGTAGTTTGAGAGGTTAAGAAACTGCTTGCCTTAGCAAATAGCTCTTCATCTTACCAGGAAATGCACATCCTCCAAGTCATCCTTAGGACTGTTTAAAGCAGAAAGGATCAGAGATCTCATTTGTACCTTCTGAGTCAGGAAGTCAAGAGAACTTGTGAAACAACAGGTGTGTCATTAATGCTGCAACTACTTGCCTATTATCAGTAGAGACGCCTGTTAGAACTTAGAAGACAGAATGTGTTACCTTGTATAGGTTCATTGTCGTAAGCTTGAGACCAAAATACCATTGTTGCAAACTGAGGAAGAGACTATAAGGGAGATGAAACTTTAATTTTTAAATATATTTCTTCATTCAGTTTGTAAGTGTGTGTATATGCTCATGTACATGTTTGTACTGTGTGTGTGTGTGTGTGTGTGTGTGTGAGAGAGAGAGAGAGAGAGAGAGAGAGAGAGAGAGAATAATTATGTTGTTGATTATGATGATAGTAACAATAATGACAGAATAGCTAAAAAGAGGCCTAGTGTTTAAGATTTCTGGCTACTATGGCAGAGGATCCCATTTCAGACCCAGAATCCACATGGTGGCTTACACCCCTTTGTAAAGCCAGTTCCATGGGATCCAATTCACTACTCTGGTATCTGTGGGCACTACAAACATATGGCGAACAAACACATTCATGCAAACATTTATACACATATAGCAAAAAAATAAATAAATTGAAAAAGGAGGAGAACAAGAGAAAAGGAAGGAATATTAAAAGGGTGAGGAGAAAAGAAAGGAGGGATGGGAAGAGGAGAAGGAAGAGGAGGGGGAGGAACAGAAGAAGGTAAAGGAAGAGGAGGTAGAGGAAGAGGAGAAGGAAGAGGAAAAAAAGAAGAGAAGGAGGAGGATGAGGAGGAGGAGGAAGAGGAAGAGGAGGAAAAGAAGAAGAAGAAGAAGAAGAAGAAGAAGAAGAAGAAGAAGAAGAAGAAGAAGAAGAAGAAGAAGAAGAAGAAGAAGAAAACAGTTGCCAAGGATAAGTTCTATTACCTAAAAAAGTTGTGCAGAAAGTGAGACAAGAGTTAATGCTAAATGTAGAAAACCATCACAGTAATCAGACTGTTATCATGTTCAAGTTAAAAAAAAACCAAAATTTGTCCTAAAGACATATTGCCATGTGCTTTCACTATGCAGATTCTTACTCTGCTTCTAAGAACACGTTTTAGCAGCTATTAGGACAGAGATGATTTAATCTCAAAATCACTGGAAGCTTCTCGGTCCTCAGAGTCTGATAAAAGTTTAACTAGTACTTGCAATCAGAACATCTTGGTTGGATATAACTAAGCTTTTCTGTGGGAATGTTGTAGGTAACTTTAATGTTAATGCCTACATACTTTTGTATCTACACAGAATATCTTGCTGTGAATGAAGTTGCTGCACAACTGTGTTTGGCAATGATTTATGCTCCTTCACACTTCCCTAACATTTTAGCAACAGTGTACCAGGAAGTGAAAGGGGATGGAGCTGGATAAACCCTCCAGGGGCTGCTGAGTAAAGCACGCAGGTCAAAAGGGAGTCAAAGAAAACTGTTCCAACCTGAGGAGTCCCCAGCTTATTGGTCACTCAGCGTATTTCCCTTGTTGCTTGTCAGAATACTTTATTGGATGATATCTCCGTCAACAAAATGTATTTCTGGATACTCATGAAAAGATTTATGTACTGAAAGAAACTAGAATTTTTCTTTCCCTTCTCGTAATTTCAATATATTGATAACAAACTTAACTTACTTTTATGTGATGTCTTCAAATGTTTCTTTATAAACTTTCCCTGATAAGGTAATACATGCTGGTTCATAATTTTACTTTTATTCTGTCTATGTATGGTCATATATTATTGAAAAATCATTTCATATACACCTTCTTGGTGTCCTGAGATTTTTTCTCTAAAACACCCGTGAATTTCAGAAAAGATTTTAAAGTCCTTCTTCAATGTGTGGAAGATATTTTCATAATTAAATAGTGTATGATAATATTTAAACATATTAGAAATAATTCTATATATTTTTAATACTAGCAACATGAAATAAACATTGATGTTTTGAAAATGAAAATGTTTCACCAACTGGTGACGTGGTTTCGTGTTTAAGAGTACATATGCCTATTGCACCTGCAGACAACACAATTTCAATTCCCAGCACCCAAGTCAGGGTGCTCACAACACTTGTGATTTCAGCTCCAAGGAAGTATAAGTTCTCCTCGTAACTTGGATGGTGCATACTCTCAAGTATACATATCTACACAAGACATAGTATATGAATAGTTTGAAAACTAAACATAACCATAAAGATAATCAATGTGAGGACTTGAGTTTGTTTGATTTGATGTCTGGAAGCACACTGGAAGTGAAAGCTTCTGCTCTTGCCTGGTTGCACTGTTGAGAAAAGAGAAGATCTCACCATCATGTACTTATGGAACAGGCAAGGCTCATTCCTTAACTGTCCCTCCAAGGCCTTGCTGGGGGAGGGGGAGACTGCTCCATAACTAATCAGTTAGGCACATCCAACAACATCAAATTTTATATTATTTTCCCAAAATCAGACAAATTACCTAAAATCCATATATTATTACAGTTTAAATCCTTTTCTAATACAAAAGTTCTTTTATTATTTATCTATTTATTTATTTACTGTACACCCTCTCCCTTCTCTTCTCCTAGTCTCTCTTGCCCATCTTGCCTCTGCCACCCTCCATCCACTCCACCTCCATTTCTATTCAGAAAAGGGCAGGCCTCCCATGAATATCAACCAAACAGGGCATATCTAGTTGCAGTAATACTACGTACCTTCCCTCATATTAAGACTCAACAAGGCAACCCAGAAATGGGATTCTGAAAGCCATCAAAAGAGTCAGAGACGGCACCTGTTCCCATTGTTAGGAGTTCCACAAAAAGACCAAGGTACACAATTGTTGTCACATACATGCATAGAACCTAGGTTAATCTCATATAGGCTCCCTGGTTGTCAGTTCAGTCTCTGTGAGCCCTAGTGAGCCCAGGTAAGTTGGTTGTGTGGGTTTTCTTGGAATTTCCTTGATCTCTCTAGCTACTACAATCCTTGTGCTCTCTCTTCAACAGGATTCCTTGAGTTTGCCCTAATATCTGATTGTGGGTATCTTTGTCTGTTTTTATCAGTTGTTGGACAAAGTTTCTCTGATTACTTTTGGGCTAGGTACTAATCTATGACGCTAGCAGAATATTATTAGACATCATTACATTGATATTTTTTTCTCCAGTTGGGTTTGTTCTATCCTAGGTCTCCAGACCATCCAGTCTCTGTCCTGGTGCTCCTGAAAGAGTCATTGGTGGGCTCACTCTTATGGCATGAGTCTCAGTCTCAGGCTGGAGCAGCCATTCGTTGCCACTGCCACAATGTCTGTGTCCTAGGGGAAAAGATTTTAAGTCATGGCTTAATACTACTTTTTCTGAATGACAAATAATTTACATGGATGTTTGGCATAGATATTGTACTCAGTACTATTTTGTAACAAATGCTACTGAGGCTTAGCGAGGGGAAGACTGTGAAGGGAATACTGTGATGGTTTACTAAACCATGGAAGTTTTGAGGCAATTGAAGTGGAACTTTTGATAGACATATTTGTGAGTTTGTTACGGGAAAACTTAGCAAGAGAAACAGAAATTCTCCGAGCACTCTGTCTGTCTTCAGCTTCACTCTCTTAGGTTGCCCTAGTTCTGAGCCATGATTTCCATCCTCCTTTTCTGAACATATTTCATTTTGATCAAAGTCATCTCAATGGTTTTTATTTTAATTAACCTGACAGATTTAAGGAATGAATTATATTACATGCATCTCATTCAGGAAAATATTTGCTGACTTTAAAAATCTACATTCTCTAAGAATTTGCTATCTACAGGTCTTAGAATTGTACATCTACTGCATATTAATATTTGTAGTTGTAGATTGTGAGTCAGAAAAGATATCAGCATAGCCAATTGCTGCAAACTCTATGTAGATAATTGCTAATAATACATACTAAATTCATGTTGCATATTTTTTAGAAATTATGCAAATCAAGCAGAGTAAATTGCTTTATGAAATGTGCTGTTTTGATCAAAACAATTATTTCTCTTTTGTTACAAGATATAACTGGTACTTAGGATAAGCACATTCAAATCTATGAGCTTTCTGCTAATTTATGAATACTGGCTGCTTAATAATAGTATGTACTCTACTGGCAACATCAAGGCTTTGAACTTTAACCCCAATTCCTTTTTACTATTTTACTGAGTCCACAAAACTAATAAAGCATTATGTTACATACTCTGGAGTTATTACATTTTTCTTATCAGACTGAGATTTAAGCAGAGTTAAGGGAAGAGACATTCCTACTAAGGATTCCTTTATCTGGAGTAGGTTCATAGAATTAGGTAGATAAAAGAGCATATTCACCAAATATCAGTGGAGGCAGAGAAGTGATTAAACTCTAAGTTTGAGAGATGTAAAGTTTTCAGGAGGCAGAAGGGCACACACCCTGCAAGTCAGAATGAGATCTGGATCTAGTGAGCACTCGTGAGAACACGATGAAAGCACAAGAGTCTTCTGTATTTAGCTGGTGAAATTATTACACAAGTATTGGTATATGAACGGAACATTGAATTAGAGAGCCATCTTGAAGATGGATGGTAAAGGAAGAGAATTTGTTGCAGGATGGGGTGTGATCCCACAAATGAGAGAGATTTGCTCTAGATTACAAGGCAAGCAGATAAGCTACATGAAGAGATACAGTGAAGTAAATCAGCAGGTAAATATTAATGATAACCACAAAGGCAATGAATGGTGATCACAGCAAGGGAGATGAAGAAATCAATCAGGACTCATGTGTTCATGTTTTCAGACCTGTGTGTTAACTGCTGAGTGTTTTCACTGAACATTTCATATAAACCAGGGAATAAAAGAGTTTCTCCTTTTTCCAAATGAGAAAGTCAAGGTTCACAAAAGATGCAAAAAAATTTCCAGAAGTTCTTTCTAGTGGTAAAGAGGTTCCAGCATTAGCTTGAAGAATTGGTCTAACAGTTTTTGGATCACAGAGGTTCACAAAAAATTTCAATGCCAGGAGATAATGTGACATTTCTCCACATAATTGAATCATATATATACTGATTTACCTAAAAAACATGAATTTAATATGACTTTTGAGGCAGGTACCTTCTTTTTTCTTAAGCTACATTAAAGAAGAGACCATAAAACACTCATACCACATTCATTTCTTGTTGATATTTATTTATTTGTTTTTTCAAAATGTCTTTTAAACATGCATGTTTACTATGAATATGCAGTGCCAACAGTAGCCATAAAAATGTGTCAAAACTCCTGGAACTGGAGTCACATATAATTATTTGCTATCATATGGATGCTAGGAACCCAGGTCCTCTGCTGGAGCAGCAAGCATTCTTAATAACTGAGTTCAATCTAATCCCAAGAGCCAGATTTTTAAAATGCATATACACTTTGAACACCATTCATTCTACAAAATCTATGACCTGTTGGAGCATGTAGAGTGAAGGAAGCTACAGATCCCAAATAGCAGGAGCTCCATGATACAGGACAGCAATAGGATATCCAAGAAGAGTTCCAAAGACAGCCCATTATCAGTGGTGTAGCAGAAACCAGAGACCTCCAGCCAGACCAATGACTCCTGGCAATGAACACTTGCAAGTAAAGATGAACAGACTAAAGGGTAAACTATGAGTTTCAATGGGCCACACCACAGCTTTCAGGACAAGATATTTCATCTTTCTTTGTTTGTTTGTGTTAGTTTTTTTTATTTTGGTTTTGTTTTGTCTCTTTGCTTTGTTAGGTTTTCTGTTTTTCATTTTGGGAGGAAGGTTGCAGGGGCAGAAGGCAAATTCAAAGGGATTGGGAGATAAGTGGGATCGGAATGCATGATGTGAAATCGACAAAGAATCAATAAAACTAAAAAGAAAAAAATAAACATAAAAAGATTGTTTTCAGCCTATGAATGATGGAATGATTTAAGTATTTGGATGCTGAAAATCTGGAGGATTTGTTGATATCAAAGGGAATTATTTTTAAGATTTAAATAATAAATTGACAGTGTTTTTCTCCTTCATCTCAATATAAGTAAGGATTCGGATATCAAATAAATTGCTAAAGCCACTGTAGAGACTTGTATGCTTATTAATTCTATTATATACTAAAAGTCATAACTAAATGGTACATTTTTGGTTACCGTGGTTAAAACAGACAAAGGGTGTCAAGATCACGCTCAAGGAAATGTTAGCTGTCTGGTCTGTAAGGGACAACCTACTCTCCATTAGTAGCGTCAGTAGCTGCTAGCATATGCCTAGTCACTTCTGCGAAATGAACCGTACATAGCTCTCTCTCTCTCTCTCTCTCTCTCTCTCTCTCTCTCTCTCTCTCTCTCTCTCTCTCTCTCTCTCTCTCTGTGTGTGTGTGTGTGTGTGTGTGTGTGTGCGCATGTGTGTGAGATGTATGTGTACATTTTTGAGTGTGTGAGTGTCGGGCATGTGTGCCTCAATTGCAAGGAGAGAATATCAGAGAACATTCTATGGTAATGGTCATTATTACCTTGCTTTTGAGAAAGTCTCTTGCTGTTGTGCATGCCAGCCTAGTGGGAGCTTCTGGCAATTGCCTTGTGTTCACCTCCCATTTTATGGCAGAAGTATTGATATTACAGGTATTCTTTACCATGACCAACGTTCTCAGGCTCTCAGGATCCAAACTCAGATCCCCAAGCTTTTCTGGAAAGCAATTTGTACTCTCAGTTTTTAACCCACTGGCAGCCAATTCTAATTTAAGATTTTTTTCATACCTCCCCAAAATAACCCCACTGTAGGTTTGAGCCTGTGTTGTGCTTGTTTTTCATTTTGGATTCAATACAATATAGCAATCTTAGTGTTAAGCAAAAGAGTTATTTTCTCATTCTTTTCTAAAGTAGAAATCTGAAATATGTACTGAGCAAGTAAAATCAAGATTTTTGTGTGTGATTAGTTCTTTCCTGATGTGTGTGGTATTCATTTACCAGCTTAGCAAGCACTAGTGGCCGCTGTATTCTTTAGTTCACAGCCCTTTCCTCATCTTCAGAGTCTGCCAGATCGGTCTGATTTCTTCTCACTTTGCCTCCCTCCCTCACTTTTGTCGTTGCTGTTTTTTTTTTTTTTTTTTTTTTTTTTTTTGGAGACAGGGTTTCTCTGCAGCTTTGAGCCTGTCCTGGAACTAGCTCTTGTAGACCAGGCTGGCATTGAACTAACAGAGATCCTCATGCCTCTGTCTCCCTAGTGCTGGGATTAAAGGCATGTGCCACCACCGCCCGGCCGCCTCCCTCACTTTTACATTGATCGTTGGTGTCTCTTCTCTACAGTGTTTGGTAAGAGATATTTGTGAATATATATCTTTGATATGAATGATTCAGGTAACTCTGCCTATGTTCAGGTTAGCTGATTATAAACCTTTCTGTTCTTAACCTTAGTTCTCATATAGTGTACAATTTAACACACACCCATTTCTCAAGGAGTTGGATATGGATGAATCGAAGGAATCCACATATTTGTTGCTTGTTACTTTTCTCTAATATAATCCTATTGGCTTCCTGATGTTATGGGTGCCAATCCTCACAAACGCTAAGCTGTGTTTATAATGTTTACTAAATATTATATCAGATTCTATGTCAAGAAGTTTTAAAGATAATTCTCCTTTTATGGAAAATAATGAATGTCTGTCTTCATTTAGCTGATTACAGTACCATTACTCTTTTTGTTCTATTTAATTTCACGTTTGGCTATTTTTAACAAAATAAAATATAATAACGATAAAACAAAAAATACATCGAGAATGAAAAAAGCAAGCCAACAAAACAAAAAGAGCACCAAGAGCAGGCAAAAGAATCAGAGACCCACTTGGTCACAGACTCAGGTGTCCCAAACAATATTATGCTGAAAGCTACAATATATATGCAGAAGACTTGGTACAGACCCATTTAGACCCTGTGTTTTCTGCTTTAGTCTCCATGATCTCATGTGAGCCTTGCTTATTTGATTCAGAAGACCTTTGCTCTCCTGGCGTTTTCTACCCGTTTGGCTCTTACACTCTGTCTGCCTCCTTTTCCTAAAGGTTTTCTGAGGGGAGGGAAATGATGGAGACATCCCATTCAGAAGTACATGTCCTAGGGACAGGCTGCAGACCTCTGCATCTCTTCCTGTTTGCTGAAGGAGACAGCTTCTCTGATGACAACTGAATGAGGCACTGATTAATGAGTGTAATATAATATCAGTAGTCATTTTATTGAAGTACCATCATCATTTTATCTATAGTTATAATTTTCTATGTGCGTTTTTTCCCATCATAAGCATATCTAAAGGCAGCTCTTCTGATATATGTTTCATCCCACATGGTCATGCAATTTATATTCATTTCTTCATGGCAATATCTGATATGTGTTGCTACTATACTGTCTTCATCTCTGAGTTACTCTCTACACTATCCATAACGTGTTCTCCAATGTCAATAATGATCCTTGTGCAGAGTTGATCCTGCTCAGCTTCATCAGTTTTTCATGGTTAAACAGCTCTTTTCTTCTTCTTTTTTTTTTTTTTTCATTTAAACACTGCCTGGCCCATTAGTTCCAGCCTCTTATTGTCTAATTCTCATATCTTGCTTTAACCCATTTCTAATAATCTGTGTAGCACCACAAAATGGTGTCTTACCGGGAAAGATTCAGCATGTCTTACCTGGTGGCTGGCTTCATGTCGACTGTCTCAGAGAGCAGAGGCATGGCGATTGTCTCACTTAGGAGAGGCATGGCATCTGACTGAGCCATCTATTTTCATACCCACATTGTGAGTCTGAATGCTATCTACAGGGAGTTTATTCTTTTCTCTTTATTTTCTTTTGCATTTTGGTTCCTACCAGCACATATTTCTTCATATATCTCATCACAGGCATCATCTTAATCACACTGCAGATTTTGCAAAGGGGCCAAGGCAAGGTGCTTTCTCGTTTTCCTTAACTATCACTTACAATATTGTATTTTTATGTGTGTGTGTGTGTGTGTGTGTGTGTGTTGTTTGTGTAATGTGTATTGATGTGTATATATATTGTATGAGGATGCCCAAAGTCTGGAGGGGATTTCTGGAATTCTGCACCATTAATCTCTACTTCATTGTCTTTAAACAAGGTCTCTCACAGAACCTAGAACTCACATTCACTGCTTCTTTATTCTCTACTCTGTTTTTTCAGTGATCCCAAGGGAATATCATTTCCCTGCCCTCCTGCTCTAGTACAGAGCTTATAGTTTTAGGTCTCTACTCTTGGCTGTTTCCATAATCTCTAGAGTTCTAAACTTAAGTTCCCATGCATGTACAGCAAACACTTTTATTCATCCAGACATCTCTGCCACCATGATATTGAATATTAATCTCCTATTTGGTTATCTACTAACTCTAAGAAGGCTGGATCTGTATTTATTATCATTCACTGTGTCATGTCACGCACACTTACAGAAGTGTTTGTTAGATCTATAGTAATGAGTCAATGTGTTCAGTCTGGCAACTAAAATCTCCACAATACCTTTCACCCAGTAGTTCTACTACTGCTCTAAACCTAAAATATACAGAGTGAATTGGTCTTCCTCTGCAGGATACTTCATTTCTTACATGTATTATTTTGTTCAATCTTTCATCAATATCATAATTATCAAAAGTTCTGTGATAAAAATCTGGAACATAAACTTTGACATTTATTTGTGTTTTTGCTAACTCCTGTCTTTATGTCCAGCTATAGCATATATGGTGAATTGGAACACACAGACTCTGTCTTGGACATTTAATATGTCTTTTTATATTCTGCTTTCTCATCTTACTGATCTCTTTCTTACTTTTCTGAGTTAAGCTAATACTTCCTTATTAAATTTCTTTGCTCCATCCTCAGTTACTTGTCCCCTAAATGTTACTTGTTGATTTTATATGTATAATTTTGAACGTTCAACTAAGGATTCTAGTGATGATTTGCTTTATCCAAAGCCTTACATAAGCATTGCGAACTAAAAACTTGAGGTTGGCAACAAGCAACATAAACAAAAAAGTCTGTGATGACATTAGTTGGAGGATGTTGGGATTAATGAGTCCTGGCCTTCAGCTGCTCTTCCTGCTATAACCTTCTAATTGAAGTTACTAGAACCTGTGCCTAGCTTAGAGGATCAGAGGATGGGATTTTCACCTGTTGGCCATTGACTGCAGTGTATTTAAGCCTACATGGTGTTAATAAAAAGGGGGCTTTGGTATCAGTGTTAAAAGGTCTGCGTGCCGGTTTGTCTCTGTGTGTGTATTCTCAGCCTCCAGCCCCTTGCCCGAAGCTCGCGAACTGGGGTCTAGCGCATAGAGCACAGACACAGGGCCACGGTGCGCGGCAGGAGGTCTTGGTAATAACACTAATAGATTACAAGTATGGGTGTGACTGCTTTCCCTCATTCTGTGAATTTTACAACTAAAATTTCTGTTCTCCCAGTCTACGCTTCTATGCAAGCTGTTTAGATCCAATCTTGAGATTTATCTTGATCAATACAGTGTGAGAGAAGTTTTGAATAGCCTGGGTTTGAAGAAATTCTGCAACTCCATTATAGTGGTTTAAGAATACCTCTTGTGCCGCCTATGAAGATATTTAAGTGTCTTTATTACTGTTTCTATTGCTATGATAATGCACCATGATCAAAAAGAAGGCTGGGGAAGAAAAGATTTATTTCACCTTACAATTCTCAAGTCACTCTCTATCACTGAGGGGGATACAGGGCATGAACTCAAGGCAGGAACCTAGAGATAGGAACCTAGAAGCAGGAGGAATGTTGCTTATTAGATTGTTCTTCATAACTTATTCAGAGTCCTTTGTTATACAATCCAGGATCACCTGACTAAATGTGTTACTGCCCACAGTAGATTGGGCTCTCCCATCAGTAATTAATGAAGAAAATGTCCCACACATTTATGTATGGTCCAGTTTTTTTTTCAGTTTTTCCTCAATTGAGAACTCCTTATTAGATTTGACTCTAGCTTTTGGTAAATGGAAAAGAACAAAGATATTAAACATACAAAATAAGCAGTTACAAAACACAATAGGGGCTGGAGAGATGGTTCAGTGATTAAGAGCACTGTCTGCTATTCCAGAGGATCCAGGTTCAATTGCCAACACCCACAGGCAGTTCACAACTATGTGCAACTCCAGTTCCAGAGGATCTAACACCCTCACACTGACATATATGCAGGCAAAAATTTCATGGCATTTCATTTGTATTGTATTTATTTAATAACTAAAGCTTGTCCGAAGATCGGAAAAGTAAAACATCCACACTGGTCAGTCTGACAGGCCAGGCAGCAATGACACACACCTTTAATCCCAGTAGCCACAATCTACACAACTTTAATCCTAGTAAACACAGTAGTTTGCCAGAGAAACCAGGCAGTATTGGTGTAAACCCTTAATCCCAGAACTAAAGAGGATTATAAAATGGTAGGAGAAAGCTCTCAGTATCAGTCTCATTCTGAGATTCCTGGAGGCAGGATCACCATTTTTCAGACTGAGGTGGAGGTAAGAGCCAGTGGTTGACTGTTTTGTTGTTCTGGTTTTCAGGTTGAATCATAGTATCTGTCTCTGAAACCAGGATTTTATTTTATTAATGGTGCTAAACAAAACACCAATGCACAGAAATAAAAATAAATTAGTAAATAAATAAATTAGTTAAAAAACATAATGGCAACAATAAGACTAAAAACAAAAACATATACCCTATCTGAGAAGAGATACTCAATTAACCAGGTGAGCCTGATTCTAGTCAGAAGAGGCATCAAAGAACCCAGACTGCTCAGCCAGGCCTCAGAATCCTGAGAGATAAGACAGCATTATTTAAAGCCTCTGTTCTGAGAAGCTGGTTACAGAGGACAAGGTAATTGATACAGACCCTTCTTTGAAATGCTTAATGCACATTAGACTCCTGAAGAAAAAACACTACACTAAAAAGACTTCCTTCACTTGTCCAATCAAGTTAAGTTTATGTTATTAAAGAGACATTTTCTGTTACTGATGAATATCTTTGTTCAGATGCTTACTATTAGAATTTGGTGTTAGAAATACAAAATGCTATCAACTCTAACTCGATTTGCACTAAAAAAATTTCATATTAGATCTAGATTTTCAATTCTGTTTGTATTCAGTTCTTGAAGATCTCCCACTGTCCTGACTTGGATATTAATTTAAAGTAGTATCCACTCTGTGACATTTTGCTAACCATCTCCCTTCCATGTTACCACATTGCGAGGAGATAAGCAGTGATCAACTAAACCAAGTCTTCAATTACTTTGTGGATGTCCTGTGGGCCAGGGACAGTTTAACTGTGCTGGTGAATGAGATTCAGTTTTGAGCTCAAAATTCCCAGGCTGCATTTTGCTTTTTATGTTTTCTTGCTTTGCTTGTTCCATGGGTTAAAAAGAGTTTATTAAGGACACTATTTTTTTTATCTTGAAAGTTTTTTTTTTTAAATTTTCATGGCTATGTGTAGAATCCCGTAAGTACATAATGATAATGGAGCTTAATAGCCATTACATAAGCAACTATATTTTATGAAGTCCTTCAGAGGGAAGTGGGTTTTTTTGGAAATGATCTCTACTGCATACCACAAGAGAAAGACTTTGAAGCAGAGAGTGAGGAACCCTTCTTTCCATAAGTTCAAGAGAGTGTTCACAGAAACTTACACCCTAAATAAAAATGCAGTTAATGAATTTTTTATGAGCATCAAGTGCCTGCCTTCATTGTTATCTTCAGAAGTCCATATGAAAATGAAGAATATTTCATAAATTAGAATAAAGATTTACACAAATGACATGGCTTAAAACCAAACAAATACTATTGACAGGGGTCTTACCAGATTAAAGCTAAAATCACAGCCGGGCTGCATCCATTCCTAAAAGCTTTAGGGTAAATTTATTTTTGTTGTATTGTTTTTCTCTTTCCAAGCTTCACAGGCTCACCCTTCTTTCTTCAAGACCTAAGATAAGTGCAGCTCCTTTGACTTTTCTTCTGTTATTATACCTCTTCCCAATCATTCTTTAAAACAAAATAAAGCAGAACACCTGTTTTCTCAGGAGCACTAGAATTTAAACTGAGTTCAAAGCACTCCTTGTTAATCTTCTTTTTAGATTAGATGATTGGTTCCTTTTGTGAAGGCCAAATATTCACAGGATTTGTGGATAAATATCTATGTATCGTAGGTTATTAATCTACCTCCCACCAGTGGGGAACAGGTTTGAAAATTTATTTTCATGTAAAACCTATCCAGACTCTTGTGTGGATATTACATCTAGCTTATAGAAAAAGAAGCTGGAGCAGAATCATTACCTTGCCTGGTACCATGTGAATGTGTTGTATTTAGAATGCATGACTTCTTGGCTGTACTTTTCAAAGGTAACATTGATCTAAAACAAAGGAATAGAAAAGGGTTTTCTTATTTTTTTTTTAATTAGTGTGGTGGTTTGAGTTAGAATGCTCTCTGCAGGATGGAGTATTGGGAAACTTATTTTCCACTTGCTGGTGGAAGGTATGTCATTGAGTGTGAATTTGAGATTTTTAGTCCTGAGTCCCTTCAACTCTCTGCTTTCTGTTTGTGGTTAAATATGTAATCTCTCAGTTTCCTGCTTCTGTGGTCATGCCTGCAGCTTGCTGTTGTTCCTTGATACAACACTGTACTCATCTTCTTTGCATCATAAGCACAAGTAAACTATTCATTACACAAGTTGTGTTTGGTATAAACAGTATATATTGATTGTACATAACAGTGGATATCATTTTGATACTTTCATACATAATACATGTTAGGTTATAATTACATTATCCCACTCTTGCTTTCTTTTTTCCTTTTTCCATTCCTGCTTATTATATTCTTCCTCCAAATTATTCCCCATTGAGTTTGATATCTTTTTTTTTAACATAGTGAGTTTCCTTTGAATTGCTTAGAGGTGAACAGATGAGGGGTTATCTACAGGAACACAAGAAATTACCATTGTTTACACCACTTAGGAACATCCATCCCTGCCCTAGCAACTAATTACCACCTCTAACTCAAGAGAGAGGTAGACCCTCATGAAATAGATGCTTGTCTCTACGTAAGGGAATGTATAAGGGTCCCAGTAATGTGTTGGTTTTATAAAGGATGTGGTTACTTAAAGTTCAAGAGTAAAATGGCCATAGCATGCCTGGAAGACAGATTTCAAGAAATATCAGGAAAATCAATAGTAAGAAAGAGGAGCAGAGTTCATAGTTGTGATTAGATAGAGAACACATGTATATGAATTTGAACTGTAAACTGTTACTATCTAAAGTAAAAGATGACTCTGTGTGTGTGTGTTTGTGTATGTGTGTGTGTGTGTGTGTGTGTGTGTGTGTGTGTGTGGTGTGTGTGTGTGTTGGTGTGTGCACATGTATACAAATGCCAGTTGAGGCCAGAAGAAAGTGTTGTTCTTCTGGAGCAGGGATTATATGTAGTTGTAGTCCATCAACATGGTTGTGGGGAAGCAAACTTGAGTGCTTTGAGACACCACACAGTTAAAAGTTGACTGCTGAACAAACTTTCTGGTCTCTTCCTCTTTATTCTTCGAAATAAGACGCGAAGCTTACCGATAAGGTGAGGTGAGCTGCCTAGCCAAACCTAGAGAGCCGCGTGTCTCTGTCTCTCAAGCACTACAGTTGCAGGTCTGTTGTACTCTTTGAGTTTTCGTTTTCTTTCTTTTTACTATGAGCTTTAGGAACTCAAATTGTGGTCCTTCTGCTTTCGCAGTAGCACATTATATAATGGTGAATCTCCCTTACTCTGTTTTTATTTCCCAGGCAGGTCTTTTTTTTTTCATGTTGATAGCTTTATTTTTTATATATTATTAAAAATTTCCGCCTCCTCCCTGCCTCCCATTTACCTTCCCTTCCCCCTTCACTCCCCCTTCCTCTCCTGTCCAAAGAGCAGTAAGGGTTCCCTGCCCTGAGGGAAGTCCAAGTTCCTCCCCCCTCCATCCAGGTCTAGGAGGTTGAGCATCCAATCAGGCTAGCCCCCCAACCCAAAGCCAGAATGTGTAGTTGGAGCCAAATCCAGTGTCATTGTCCTTGATTTCTCAGCAGCCCTCATTATCCGCCATGTTCAGGGAGTCCGATTTTATCCCGTGCTTTTTCAGTCCCAGTCCAGCTGGCTTTGGTGAGCTCTGATTAGATCAACCCCACCATCTTGGTGGGTGGGAGCACCCCTCGCAGTCCTGACTTCTTTGCTCATGTTCTCCCTCCTTCTGCTCCTCATTTAGATCTTGGTTGCTCCGTCCGGTGCACCAATGTGTGGCTCTGTCTCTATCTCCATCCATCGCCAGATGAAGGTTCTATGGTGATATGCAAGATATTCATCATTATGGCTATAGGATCTGGCCTTTTCCGGCTCCCTCTCCTCAGCTGCCCAAGGAACTAGTTGGGGGCATCTACTTGTATACCTGGGAACCCCTCTAGAGTCAAGTCTCTTGCCAACCCTAAAATGGCTCCCTTAATTGAGATATATACTTCCCTGCTCCCATATCCACCCTTCCTGTATCCCAACCATCCCATTCCCCCAAGCTCTCCCCATCCTCCCCTTCACACTTTTCTCTCCCCATCTTCCCTTACCCCCATCCCACCCAGCTCCCAAGTTCCCAATTTTTGCCCGGAAATCTTGACTACTTCCAATATCCAGGAGGATAACTATCTGTTTTGCTTTGGGTTCACCTTCTTATTTATCTTCTCTAGGATCACGAATTATAGGCTCGACGTCCTATATTTATGGCTAGAAACCAATTGTGAGTGAGTACATCCCATGTTTATCTTTTTGTGTCTGGGTTACTTCACTCAGAATAGTGTTTTCTATTTCCATCCATTTGCATGCAAAATTCAAGATGTCATTGTTTTTTATCGCTGAGTAGTACTCTAATATGTATATATTCCATCCCAGGCAGATCTTAAGTATAAACAATATACACAATAATATCAATGTCCTTTTTGTTGCTTTCAGATACAGAACACTGCCCACCTGACAAATGTCTGCTAGTTATCACTTTTATGGATTCTGAACTTCACAACTTACCTCCAGTTCTTGAGACTGGTTTCTCTATTCTGAGAAGTGCTAGAGAAACAAGGACAATTTTACGTTTCTAAGGCTATATTCTAAAACACTTGTTGTAATTTTAAAGCATCATCGTATGTAACCTTAAAATGAGGTTTCACATTCATTTCCGTGATGCCAATGTCAACAGTACTGAGTGAAATCTGCAATGTCAGGCAAATAGAGATGGTCTCCTGTAGCTTGGAGGGTTAAAATGTTGGGAGTGTTAGATCCAAAGTAAATAGAGTTTCTATTCATATGGGTAATTATCACATGTATTAGTCTTTTATATGTGAGACTATTAAAAACTTATTTGTGAGGTAATGGTGCATGAAAGTAGGGAAAAGCTAAAAATTTACTTACATAGGACGCGAGTATGAAGATTCCAGGTTCCATACTTACTACAAAGTAAATGTTCTGAAAGGCCTCAGATCTGCAGTATACTTACCTGTGGAAAATGGTGATTAAGTATCAAAAAGGATCATAATCAACATTATTATAAAGATATAGATAGTATAGCTTGTGAATAGAGTACATTTTACTGGGGTCTGCACAATGCATTGTTTATGGTTTTAGTAAGTGTAATTTGTAAATAAATTTCTTTGGCTATATGTGTATGGGAGCTTAGAGACACTCATATGGGTCTTTTTGGCATATTATTTGACATTATACCTTAAAAAGAAGTTTTATATGAATCATAGCTTTTGAGCCAGAGGGAAAATAAACACAATCAGGTCTATTTCTGTAACAGTGCCTTTGTGTATTTTCTGCCCCTACCTCTATTTGAACACAGAGAGATAACTTCACAGTTGGATGCCTGTTCTGTGGTTTATGTTAATAAATTGTCATTTTATGACAATTTATACTATGGACTAGGGAGAAGACATAGTTTATTATTTCTATTTTATGGATTATATCACTGAAACCCTAAACCTTAAATTGCTTCATTTGACCTCAACATGTTAGTTCATGGAATCTATCCCAAGAAAATAAACAGAGAAGGGGCTAAAGATTCACATACAGGAATTTTGTCATGTTCTTTTAATTATGGCAAAACATAGTTGAAAAACTTCAAATGTCCAGCTTAGAAGTTTTGTTAAATAATTATGATCTAGTCTTTTGATAGAATTAGTTCAATACTGAGTGACATTATAGAAGATTATTGCATGGAATAATGTTAACATTAAAAAACACAATTTTTGTCTTTGAAATATGAAAAATAAACTCTGAAAATATATACTAAAGCAAATAAACTAAAATACATAGACTTTTTCAGTGGTTAGGTTGTAGGACGTTTTTAAATTTTATTTGAATAATGAGTAATTTAATTGTTGGCCCAATGTAAAGACATATTTAATAAGTTAAACACTTATCTATATACTTAGTAGAACTGTTTACATATTTAATTTCAGCACTAAAATATAAACATACATATATTTATAGAGAAATAATAATTATCTTGATGGGATTAGTGATATCTGGGTCTATATACATGTATATGTATGTGCATGTGTGTAACCTCAATCCTTCACTTCTATAGAACTTTATTAGAATACATGTTAACAGTAAGAATCTTGTTTTACCGACTTTTCACTCTGAAATAATGTTTCTTAGCTTTTACACTAATTGCCACCTGGGGCTGAATGATTATTTTTTCTATGAAGAAATTACTCTGCTCATTGGAGAGTGTCTAGTAGCATATTGCTCGAGACTCTGCTCCTCGGTTTGTGAAAGCTAAACATGTATGCAGACATGGCTAGTGTCTCCTGGGGCAAAAGTGCCGCTAATTGAAAACTAAACAATAGGTCTGTGACTGCAATTTACATGTTTGCTGACTAGAAAATTCCTTTTGTACATTATCTCATGAGATTATAAAATTAACATTTATTTTTACTTTCTGTTATTTAGGTTGTTGGTATGGGAGGTCCTCTGTCTACATGTTGCTTTTATTGGTTATTGAATAAAGAAACTTCTTTGGCCTATAGCAAGAAATAACTTAGCTAGGTGGGAAAACTAAACTGAATGCTGAGAGAAAGAAGGCAGAGTCAAGGAGAATCCATGTAGCCCCTCCAGATACAGATACCAGAACTTTACCACAGCCTCAGTGATACACAGATTAATGGAGATAGGTCAATTTAAGATAAAAGTTAGCCAGAAATATGCTTAAGTTATTAGCCAAACAGTATTGCAGATAATATGATTTCTTTGTGATTATTTAAGGGCTGAGTAGCTGGGAACAAACAAGCAGCCTCCCTACAACAAATTAATGCACCAATGTGGTCAACTATATCCACATAAAAGTAACTCTGTACAGACACACATACATACACACACACACACACACACACACACACACACGCACACACCAGAATTTAACACAGCTATTTGCTCTTTGTGTGGGCAGCATGCCACAGCTTCTTTAAGAAAAGTTTTCTAAATATGGTGGCTTCTTGGGCTGTGCTCCAGCATGAACTCTGGTTCTTTCTGGAGACCCGAGCATTTAAACAATTTCTGTGAGCAGAGTGCTACAACTTGCTTAAAGGCAACATAGACCCATTGTGTGCCTAAAAATGGAAAAATGTACATGGCTCTCAGAGCCAGTAAACAACTTTGTCATGATGGACTGGGTGGAGCGAGCAGGCAGGGCTGTGTTGGCCCCCAGCCACGCCTACTTAGCATTAAAAAGGGGCACTTCTAGTCAGAAAATAATTACAGATATACAATAAAGACAGATTCAGTTGAAAAAAACTCTAAATATATCAAAGTGTTGGATAAATATACATAGGCTTGGAGAGAGGAAAAAGGAGTATAAAGAGTTATAAAAGGAAGCAAATGATTTTTTAAAATAAAACAAAGTCCTTTAAGAGACAGAGTAAACTTGTAGGAAAAGTAATAGAAGTAAAGAAAAATAAACAGGCAAAGATGTAATATACACACAGATTCTGGATTATACATGTCATTGTGTTTTCTTTGAGTTTTTGGACTTCAGAAAGATCTTTGATTCTGGGGACTGCTAAGCTAAATGAATGATATTTTAAAGTTTTCTTGACTTCAAAATTTGAGCCTAAGAATATGTTGCTTTGGGAAAGAGGTTCTTCTTTTATTTTTCATCAGAGAATGAGAATCTATGGTATCCTTCTAGCCTAATGTGGTTTGATATGCCAAGACCCCTTGAAAGGTTGCCGTGAATACATCCAAAAAGTACTTCACCTAGTTTATGTGAGATTCACCTCTGTACACTGTGAAAACCATTGGTGAAAAAAAAAAAAAACTGCCTTTGCCTGTTGATAGGACAGAACATAGATAGGTAGGGAAAACTAAACTGAATACTGGAAGAAAGAAGGGTGCAGTCCGAGACAGACACCAAACCTTACCAATAAGCCCCAACCAGATGGCCATACACAGATGAATGGAAATTGGTTAAATTAAGGTGTAAAAGCTAGCCAATAAGAAGCTAGAGCTAATGGGCCAAGCAATGTTTTAAATAATATAGTTTCTGTGTGATTATTTCAGGGCAGAGCAGCTGGAAACCAACAAGCAGCCTCTTTCTTACAACAAATTGGTGCCCACATGGCCAACTAAATCCACTAAAAAACCTGACAGATCTTGAAAAGGAATTCTAGACAAAAAAACACAGAGTTTAACGAGTTTAACACAGTTTCTTGCTGTTTGCTGGCAACATGCTGCAGCTCCTTTAAGAGAGGTATTCCTGACTCAGTGGTGGCAGAAAAAAAAGCCATGCTGCTTTTGAAATGTTGTTTTTCTGGACTGTGCTGCCAGCACAAACTCTGACTCTTTCAGGAGACTTAACATTTAAATGGGGTATGTAAACAACATGTTACAAACTGCTTAATGACTTGACATGGACCTGCTGCATACTTGGAACTGGAGCAATATGAGGCTCAGAGGCAGAAAGCAGACCTCCTCTAACATCCAACAAAAATCAGGAGGCAGTTTGGAGAAAACTGTGCCCTAATTCCCTTATATTGTTTATAAATGTTCTTTACATTTAAAGGGTAACATGCTATAGAGATTTGCATTGGTATGGATTTTGCTTTATTGATACAAATTTAAAGGCAATTTTGTTCTGCTCTTGACTAAGGTATTGTGTTTGTGTAGCCCATTTAAAAATGTAATGAATAATTAAGAAATATAGGTAGAGAGTTATCTATAATAGTCAAGCTTGTAGTCATGTTAGGTTTTCTAGATATATAGGAATACATTTCAGTTAGATAGTATTCTTCAAATCTTTCAGAGACCTTCAGAATATGGCATTTAAAATGTTTTAAGAACTTAAGACTTTTCATGACAATGAGACACATCTGCTCCTGACGACACCAGTCTACTTAAAGAGCATGATGGACATTGAAGAGGCTCCTTAAGGAGTATGCTAGCCATGTGGGCACAAAACTGCTCTTTTCTGTACTGCTTGATGCCTTGCTATATGAACTGGACATGCAGGACCAACAGAGAAATGACTGCTGAACTTTCCAAAAGGTGAGATGGTCCTACGGGTTTCCTGCTTCATGAAAAGGTCTGGTAGACATTCAGTAGTACACATAAGAAAGTGACTGACAAACTGCTAATATAGATGGAACTGTCTTTGAAATTTCTGCTTCTTAGAAAAGTCTGTTGAAAACTGTGGGCCTGTAGGCTGAAGATGGGTGACTCAATGATACAGAAGAACGTTAGGTGACTCTCCAGGTAGCAAGATGTCTCTATCATTTCTAGAATTTTGGAAGTTGCTTACAATGCACTTTCTGTTTACTTAGGTAATAGTATACCCTTCTGGAGTCTTTGGAGTTGAAGAATAGATGGTTATAATTTACCTTTATTATGATAAAAAGATAAAGTAGATATAAATATTCTGACTGTAATTCTTGCTTGATACCTGTTTTGTTATATGTAATTTTACTATGTTAAAGTTAAAGCCTTCCTTTTTTATTTAAACAGAAAAAGGGAAATTGTGTGGTAGGTCCTTCTGTCTATGTGTTGCTTTTATTGGCTAATAAATAAAGAAACTTCTTTGACCTATAGCAAGAAAGATCTTAGCTAGGCAGGGAAAAATAAACTGAGTTCTGGGAGAAAGAAGGCACATTCAAGGAAAAGCCATGTAGCCCTTCCAGAGACAGACTCTGAAATTTTACCCAGTAAGCCACAGCTTCATGATGATACACAGATTAATGGAGATGGGTTAATTTAAGATATGAGTTAGCCAGAAATACGCTTAAGCTATTGGTCAAATAGTATTACAAATAAATAAGGTTTGTGTGTGATTATTTGGGGACTGAGTAGCTGTGAACAAACAAGTGGTCTTCCTATAACAGGTTGTAATAGTTATATCTAGATACTCAATCTAAGTTGAATATGTCTAATTCAAATAACTTTCAAAATTTAATTGAGTGGAAAGGTTGCTAATTAATTACTTATCTGATTTTAATATTTTTCCTCAAATTGCTTTGTTTGTAGAAAATAGCTAAATCTAATATATCACAGAATACACTAGTATTAGTTACCCAGTTTTCATGGGGAGTGGGGACATTCAATGATCAGAAACACATCTGTATATATTATTTCTGTATATGTAAATTTGGGAAAATTGTTGTTTCTCTTGGAAATTTGCTTTGTTTCTCTAAAAACTCTAGAGTAATATTAACATCTTCCAAAGACTGTAAGGAATAACAAGAAAGAACAAACCATAATTACATTATTTACTACATTATTGAGTTGATGATTTTGTAGACTTTGTGCTACCTTTTAGTGTCACAAAATTTTATATTGAAACTTCACTGATTTTAGGCAGCTTATACGCTGATGAAATAAACAGTTTATGAACAGTGACCATACACTGGGTTAGGTTGATTTCCATCTTAATCTTCTTGGGACTAGGGGGTTTGAGTGTGCAAAACCTTTGCAGTGGAGTGTGGATAAAGTAATGACAACAGATGGTTTAGTCCTTGTAATACTCTATATTCTCAGAAGGTTCTGTAAGACCAGAGTAGTAGGGCATATCTGACTCTAAGAAGTTGGCAAAGATAACACACTGTGGCTTAGTTTTCTAAGGCTTATTGAGGACAGTCTTCCTGACAAATTAAAAACCAGATGCAGCACAAAGGATTGGAGCCCATCCATATACTATGCAAATAGCTATCCCCAAAACTCAGGATAGCAGTAGTATGTACAGTAGAAATCAAAATTGCATATGATCTTTTGAACTGGCAAACAGTAGTTTTAAGAGTTGAAGTAAGTTTCATCTTTGGGCTATGGGCAGTGCTCAATAATGTCGACTCAATATTGACTTAATTAGTGTCCTTGAGGAAGCTCATTCTAATGTTAACATATTGAATGTGATGGTAGAAGACAAATGGGGTGACTCAGGAAACTTCTTAGTCTATTTCCAGAATATTATGAGAAAAGAGGATGAGTTTTTGAAACAATTATATGTTTAGGTTAAACCCGAAGTGACAATAATGCAGTCAGGGGGTACCTGAAGGGATTGTGAAGGTTTTTTGGCAATGGGTAGTACATTGAATTATAGATAAATTTAAAAAAAAATTAAAATATGGATTAGGAAGATGGCTCATTGGATAAAGGCACTTGTGATAAATCTTGTCCATTTGAGTTTAACCATAAGAACTCACATGTTAGTTAGAACTGGTTTCCACACTGTCTCTTTGACCTTCTCACATTTGCACTCATACACAGATACATGCATACACACATGCACACGCACACACACACACACACACACACACGATGGTGGGGGAAGAGGGGTCAAAAAGTTAAGAATATACACAAGGCAATGGGATTGGGTATTGGGAATGGGGTGGACAAGAAAAAAAATTGACATTATCAAATTGTCATTGAATCTTAGGTATGTATGTGCTCTCTCTCCAGTCAATGTGTGACCTCTGTCCACTCAAAGTTTTGCAGTTGGTAGTCAAAAGTGTAGAGAGAAATGAAATTGTAGGTAGGGTCAAACATTAAGGCTGTGTGCATAGAAATATTCATTTAGTCTTTAGGGCTTTCATGAGGCCACCCAAAGATACCATGAAGGTTTGAAGCAAAGAATTTCAATATTAGAAGTTTGGATTGCTAAAATGCATTCCCATGTCCACTGTGTCTCTTCACCTAGTGTCAGGGAATACTGACATGTACCTTTAAGTACTAAGGATTTTGCTGTCTGACTTATGGCTAGTTCCTTTGAAACTGAGTATTCTTTACCTGTTTGTTAATTAAGGGGAAATTTTATGTGGCCTATATTCACCAATTTTGTGTAAGAATCAAAGAACCCGAAGAAGTAGAAGTCTTTGGATTTTTAAGATAATGCAAACTTAGAAAAATAGCCAGCAGCAAATTAACTCAACTTTTTAAAGGCATCCTTCAGTTCATACCTTGTTATTGGGGCTGTAGGTTAAAACAGACAATATTTGAAATAGTCTTTCTGTTGCTTTGCCAAACACTTCACTTCCTAAGTGTAAGTGAACCAAGCATAACTCTTTTGTGGGCCAAGAATGAAGGCAGTGAACTCAGGCTTCAGTTCTCATTGCATGCAAAGTTTAGTCTTAACAGATTTTTCAACAAGCACTCTGGAAACAATTAGCAGTAAGCTAGCTTCCCTGATCAAAGCTGTTGATGTTCTATATTGCTTTTGGTCACTCACAAGTCATCTTCAGGAATGTGCCTTTTACTGTTGGTAACTGGAACAGAAAAAAAAAAAACAAGAAAAAGAAAGAAAAGAAAGTCTTTACCATATTAGTGTACATTTAAGGCTGTGGGTCATTAAGAAGGCAACACACTAGGACTAAAAATACAAATAATCATTTGGTTTATAGTACTTTGGGTTCCAGGCCAGATAAAATCTCAGCTGTGGAGTGTTAAAAGGACTTGTGATGCTCTTTAAAGATGTCTTTAAAGGCAATTTGCTGATACATCACTATCATAAGCTTGCATATCACTATTATCTCCCCAAACTGTTGCTTTCATGTTAGTTTCATTCCATTTACAAAAGTTACCTCAGGTTTCCATATAAATCTCAGCAAAACAAACAAACTGATTAACTAACAGAAACGTGCTCTGTGTATTAATTTTCGCTCTGCACATCCTCTCAGTTCTGGAGGTGATCTTATCATGGGTGACCTTTCATACAATACTAGACACTGTTTTTGACAATGTAGGCCTAGAAATTAAAGGGGGTCACATAGCACTGAGCATATCCAGAAAACAGGCAAATTCTGTCCATGACTTTAAATAAACCCCTAACTTGCAGTTCACACCCATATTTTGGGTAGTGGAACACTTAATATGAAGAAACAATAAAATTTTAGAAGAAAAGACAAGACCTTCTGGCCTGCTTCCATGTCAGTAAATACCCTTGTGCAGTAATTATGATGAGAGAAATGTAACTGTCTTGTCCAAACCTGTACAAAAGAGGAGAGCGTAATTTGAGATAATTTGTTCATGATCTCAGAGCTAATCTGTGGCATATTCAGGTCTGGAACTAGGTGTTTTCATTTTCTCTTGCTATCTTTCCAAAGCACATTTTTTTCTGTTTTCACAATTAAGGTGAAAGTGAAAGACATTAAATCATTGTTATTAATGCTAAAATATTGAACACAACTTGAGTTGTAGAAGAAAATCACACCCCCACCCCCCCACACACACAAATACACCTAGACCAATAAATTCACTGTTAATCTTCCTATTCAAAAGTTCTTTACCTGCTTAGAATGGCTATTAGGCAATTAATTCTTTCAGGTATAAATTATAGGGTGTGTATAATTACCAAGTCTAATTCTTCATTTCACTAATCTTATCACACAAGCTCGGCTTGTGGTGTGTTCTTCCCTGAATTTTTACTTTGGGATCTGACTTGGGACTCCTAAGAATTTTCCAGAAAATTGAAGAGTTAGCAGACATGTTGACAGAGGTATGGGAACCACCTCTGTGTTCTTGCCATAGGGACATGGTTGCAGCAATCACTGGCTCATCTCATAACCAGTTAAGTAAACCGAGGGGAACCTACAGCAGTTGAAGGCAGCTGACCACAAGAGTGTGAGTGAGAAAAAAGGCATTTTGTGAATGCCTTTAAGAAGCCAGCGAAGCACTAAAGTTGTGGAAACTTGGAAGGATGTGAACACACTGTTTTCAGTGGGAATCCACAGGTCTCAAATTCCTTTATTATAAAAGGAAAATAGTAAGCTAAGATTTGAGAACAAAGACCCAGAGTTAGGTTTACATATTTATGAATGTATTTATGCTAATTGATTGCTTATTTACTCTTTCCTCATTTAGGCATCATTGAAAATTATGACTATTTTCACTTGCAATTCTCTTTATAAGATAGTATACTGAAGACATATGTGTATGTCTGTGTATATTCCTGCAGAGTTTATATATTGAAGCCTTAGCATACACAATAGCAGCATTTATAATTGAGGTCTTTGGGAAGTAATTAGATTAAACAATAGCATGACGATTAGCTTTTAAGTAAATAATGATCTAGCCTGCTGTAGTCTCCTCTATCTCTTGTCTCCCTCTAAATAAGACAGTATACCACAGGCAAGACACACACACACACACACACACACACACACACACACACACATATGTATCTATGTATCTATGTATCTGATGGAGCCTTGATTTTTAATTTCCTAGCTTCAGAAATATAAAGAATAAAGGTCTTCTATTTCAGCTTTAACTAGTGGCATTTTGCTTCAGCATCCTAAATAAAGTAATATCTAATTCATGAGTCTTGCATGTTCATCCTTTATCTCTTTACAGCTTATAAAATAGATTGTCCCAACCATAAAAGAGTCCTTACTCTATTGGGTTACATTTCTTGAATATGTCTGTACACCATCACAGACTGGCATCCTGCCTCCTCAATCCTTTGGAGATCCTCAAGTTGAGCATCACAACATTGGTGTGGTACAGTGAGGAATTCAGCTTACATACAGAATAAATGAGAAAGGCTCAGATACCCAAAAGAAACATCAGTGTGAAACAGGATTGGACTTCTCACTCTGTGCTCTGGGGACCAAATCCTAGAGACGTAGCTTTTGTAAGACTTGCATTTTGATGATGGAGAGTGACATCATGTGGGTAGATGATATTGCTAAAATGAAGTCTGTTGAAGGGTGAAGATATACAGACTTCTTTCTGCATTACCTTCTGGTTCTATCGTGATATGATTATGGTTAATGAATGGCTCCAGGACACACTTTAATCACTGGCTTAAAGAATTATGGTGTATTGCTTCTTAGGGTATAGTACCACTCAAAAGATCACTCAATAAAAGTAGATTCTGAAACTCTCTATTTTTTTTGTCAGACTGATGAACACATAAGAAGAACTAGACATGAAGAAATCCTGTTGGCTTTATTTAAGGCTCTGAAGTTTCTGGGAAAGTCTTGAAGTGTAATTAGTATCAGCCTGTGATACTTAGACAAAATTATTTTGACCTCAATGGTTCATGCTGAATTCGTGGAGATAGGGTCACGCTGAATGTAACTAAGGAAATTTGTTTTTCTTAGGCCTTTATGGAAAGAAGGCAGACATAAATAACTGCCTTGTTTTTAAACCAAATATTTTATGAAACATTCTGACTTGGCATCACAGAAAACTTTTACATGGTGTGGATTTAAGTTCAGGGATTCAAAGTAAAAGATCCCATTATCTCAAAAGGTAAAAGCAAAAATAAAGGGCACAGTATAGATAGTATTTGAAGCCCTACTTCTGTGGGATGGACTAGATTTCGATGGTTCTTGAAAATGTAACCATAGGTGGAAAGAGGTCGGTGCATTTGAAACTAGACATTGGAAAGAAATATTTTGTGAGGATGGTACTTCATCATTTCAAGAAGAATAATTCCATCAAAATTAGTATTTATATTTAAAATAGAAATGGACCACGTTATACTAATAATTCTTTGACCATTACTTATAGTTTTATATTTTTCTGAGAATATATGACCTCAGTGAATTCTCATAATAAACAATCATTTTAATTGTCCCATTTGGGGAAAAATGTGTTTAACAAGGTTAAGCAACTTAACTAATAGCATTCTGTGTGTGAGAGAGAAAAAAACAGACAGGAAGAAATTAGTAGCTATCCATTCCATCCATTCAAACAGTCCTTCTCTTTGATAGCATACAAACGCTGTCCCTTTGGGCCACCCTTAGAATGTACTGAGAAGAAAACTGATGGAGGACTCTCATTGGTTAATAAAGAAACTGCCTTGGCCCATTTGATAGGCCAGCCCTTAGGTGGGTGGAGTAGACAGAACAGAATGCTGGGAAGAAAGGAGTGAGGCAGATGCCTCGGGCAATCGCCATGCCTCTCCTCTCTGGGACAGTTGCCATGAAGCCAGCCACCAGGTCCAACATGCTGAATCCTTCCCAGTAAGACACCACCTCGTGGTGCTACAAAGATTATTAGAAATGGGTTAATCACAATGTGAGAGCTAGCCAGTAAGAAGGCTAGAAACTAATGGGCTAGGCAGTGTTTAAAAGAATACAATTGGTGTGTTGTTATTTCGGGTGTAAAGCTAGCTGTGCAGGAGCTGGGCAGAACGAAAAGCTGGCTGCCTGCAGCTCCATCAATACAGAAAACTAACAAATGTTTTGCTTTCTTCAGTCAGCACCAAAGAGAAGTCTGCAATTCAAACATGGGGACATCTGAAGCTATGCATTCAGCAAGGAAAACAGGTGAGAGGGAAAAAAGAAGAGGGCTGGCAAGAGAAGTAAGTATCAAAGAATGACCACTGGCTGCTCTTCTCTAGACAAACAATAATGAAAATGACACCAGGAAGAAATTGCTGAGACCTAGTCTAAGTATTAGCCCACTTAGCCCCTTTATTTGACAGTTTGGTTTTTAGTACTTATGATTTGGGCCCTATTAGGAGTGTTAAGATATAGCTGAGGACACAAAGCAGGTACTGGATGCATTTCTTCAGCTGTTTGTGATATTCAGATCATTAAAACATGTTTTTCAAAGCAGCTTTAGATACATGATCAATATTGCTTATTTCAGAGCTGTCAAACTACAAGAATATCTACAGAGATGGTATTCCAGCCAAAGCCCAGAGCAAGTGAAAAATTTCTGGCTAGAAACCAGAAGGCATGTTTCAGGAAGCTGATATGGCCAGGAGTGAGGGGCATTCAGGAGCAAAGTAGTGTCTGAGTGATAGGAAGGGAGTCTACTGAATCCAGCCTTCCTTGCAAAGGATCTCTGAAGAGTAATGGTGACGGGACAGTTGGAACAGCCTTCTCTTTATGCTATTGTCATTTCTGTCTTTGAAGATAGTCATCCCGCAGGAGTCACAAAGGCTGAACCTGATCTTCATTTGCTTAGTAGGGACATCCACTCTTAAACCTAGGGGCTGAATCCTTTTAAGGAATTTTGCCCCCTCTACTACTGAAATGTGTTTGTGGTCATTCCTGGGAAAGCCCACTGTAGTGTGGAGCTGTGGGCCGGCTTCCCGCCGCCCTGCTTTCGGCCTCCTGACTAGCTTATGCCCCAAAATAATTACACAGAAACTGTATTCTTTTAAATACTGCCTGGCCCATTACTTCCAGCCTCTTACTCACATCTTGACTAACCCATATCTAATAATCTGTATAGCACCACAAAGTGGTGCCTTACCAGGTAGATTCTAGCGTACGTCCATCTTGGGCTGGAGCTTCATCGCGTCTGGCTTCTCTCTCTGAGGAGAGGCACGGCGGTCTGCCTAACTTAAGAGAGGCATGGCATCTGACTGATCCTTCTACCTCACTTCCTCTTCCTGTTCTGTCTACTCCACCCACCTAAGGGGCGGTCTATCAAATGGGCCAGGCAGTTTCTTTATTAGCCAATGGGAGCCCTCCATCAGCCCACAACATTGTCTAAGTTCCATGATTTTATTTGATGTGCCACACGTGATGTTGTATTTGGAGATTGCAAAGCACTTTGTTGGTAAGATCATTAATTGTTTTTCATCCATTTATAAATTGTGCCTCTGCAAACTGGCCCCAGGGCATAAGTAGCAAAATTGAGCTTTGATTATAATAAGTAAAGCATTATTAACAAAAGCAATTATAGCTAATAGCTTCGACTGAGGGAAACAAAATGATCGCCCTTAGTGCATTCCCACTGGGCAAACCGGAGTAAATCACTCGCAGGAAAGAGAAATCTTTATGTTTTGTCCCCCCAAATGTTATAAAAAGATGTTGCCTTGGGATGGCTTTATTCTGTGCTGTTTTTGTTTGGAAACAGAATCTAAGGATTGAACTATATAATGTTATTACTAATGAGTTTCTGAGATGAGCAATTTGATGAGAGAATTCAATATTTTAATTCAGGTATTATTTGTCACAGGCTACAGAGAGACAATTGAATTTCAGGCAATTCTTCTAAGTTAACCTCAGCTTTACCGTTAAAAAGCAGGCCAGTGGAGATTCAAGACAAATACTCCCTTCAATCAGTACTTTGTTCTTCTTTTTCCTCTGAAGCTGATGACCTATAGTAGTGACGCTACGTGACATTAAAGTAATATATACAATAATCATAACAGAAACTCTGGTTTATCAGTTTTTATTTCTTCTACTTTTCTATACAAAACATGAGTTTACTCATTACTATATCTATTTTGAACATGACTATAGGTATAGAGAGCATTGATAGAGTTCAGATTTTCACTAAGAAAACCTGACTCACAGAGGCTGAACATCTTGCACCTGCTCACAAAGTGTTGAATGGAAGATATTTTTGAAGTCAGATGTTTCAGTCTGAGAAATTCATTCTTTTGCCCGAAGACCTCCATCTTCCTTCCTTACCACCTCCCTGTGTATACACAAATCAATCATGTTTGTGACAAAGGACACAGACGATATGTGGTGAGCTCTTTTAGCGGATATGTTCTGGAATAGGGAGATATGCGATTATCCAGGTCTGTTTGGGCTTTGGCTACTTGTGGAATTTAATGTCATAAAATAGCCCATTAAGTTTTGTTTTTGTCTATTCACATACTTAGAAAAAAGTCTCATTTTGGGAATCCTGTTGGTGAGTGTGTACCCCTGCATTCCAGAGAAACTTCCTTTGTAATGCTTTAGGCTTTCTTACCCACTCCTGGCTTTGTTGGAAATATCCTGACCCAGTGACTACTATGTGGAAGGTCCATCTGCCTGAAAAAAAATCCTGTCTCCTCTATCTTCTGCTGTGTTGAGTCAACACAGACAAGTTAAAATATGAATGCCTTCACAATTTGATTTGAGCATCTAAGTTTTCTTCAAGACTATAACAGGTTGAAGGGATCCAGCATTGCTGCACTGAAAATACCCCCACTTTAAAATAAAGGTTCCATGTTTCTTTTGGGGGGGATTCACCTTCCTATTTAGCTTCTCTAGGATCATGAATTATAGACTCAATATCCTTTCATTTATGGCTAGAATCCACTAATGAGTGAGTACATACCATAATCATCTTTTTGGGTCTGGGTTACCTCACTCAGGATAGTGTTCTCTATTTCCATCCATTTGCATGCAAAATTCAAGATGTCATTTTTTTTTTTTACCACTGAGTATTACTCTAATGTGTATATATTCCACACTTTCTTTATCCATTCTTCCATTGAGGGACATCTAGGTTGTTTCCAGGTTCTGGCTATTACAAATAATGCTGCTATGAACATAGTTGAACAAATGCTTTTGTAGTATGATAGGCCATCTCTTGGATATATTCCCAGGAATGTTATCCTCCTGGATACTGAAAGTAGACAAGATTTCCAGGCAAAAAATGGAGAGCTTGGGAGTGGGGGTGGGATTGGGGTAAAGGGAAATGGGGAGAGAGAAGTGAGAGGAGAGGATGGGGAGAACTTAGGGGAATGGGACAGTTGGGATGGAGAGGAGTGGATATGGGAGCAGGGAAGTATATATCTTAATTAAGGGAGCCATTTGAGGGTTGGCAAGAGACTGGACTCTAGAGGGGTTCCCAGGTGTCCAAGGAGATGTCCCCATCTTGTTCCTTGAGCAGCTGAGGAGAGGGCATCTGAACTGGCCCTATACTATAGCCACTCTGATGAATATCTTGTATCCCACCATAGAACCTTATCTAGCGATGGATGGAGATAGAGACAGAGACCCACATTGGAGCACTGGACTGAGCTCCCAAGGTCCAAATGAGGAGCAAGAGGAGAGAGAACATGAGCAAGGAAGTCAGTTCTGCGAGGGGTGCGCCCACCCACTGTGATGGTGGGGCCGATCTAATGGGAACTCATCAAGGCCAACTGGACTGGGGCTGATGGAGCATGTGATCAAACTGGACTCTCTGAATGTGGCTTACATGGAGGGCTGACTGAGAAGCCAAGGACAATGGCACTGTGTTTTGATTCTACTCCATGTACTGGCATTGTGGGAACCAAGTCTGTTTGGATGCTCACCTTCCTAGACCTGGATGGAGGGGGGAGGACCTTGGACTTCCCACAGAGCAGGGAACCCTGACTACTCTTTGGGCTGGAGAGGAAGGAGAAGGGGGAATAGGGGGAGGGGGCAGAAAAGGGAGGAGGGGATAAGGTGAAATTTTGTAATAATAATAATAAAAAGAATAAAAATAAAGGTTCCAGTGAAGGCTGGTTCTGTGACTCGTACAATTGCAGGCAGACAAATGTGGAGAGAACAGAGACAGATCCTGCTCTATGTGGGAAATGAGTGCAAAGTAACTCCATTCTTCTCTGAGTTTCTAGAGAGAGGAGAAGGAAGGGAAAGAAAATGAGAGAGAATAGGAAGGAACAGGAGAAGGCACAACCCAACTAATCCAGCACATAGCCAAAACATCTTTTAACAGGTCTCCATGCATTCCGACAGGAAAAGTAGTGTGCAGAGGGCAGAGCAGGGGAGTGCTAATGGGGACAGAAGCATAACCGGTTTAAAAATTGTAGATTTATGAAGATGGTTGCACGTACATTTCCTGGTAAGGATCTCCTTCCCTCGATGTGTGTCTGTTCTCTTCTTGAAGGATTTGTGCACAAAAGCCAGCAAATCTCTTCCAATCATCGCAGGTTACGTAAATGCACTGGATTTTCTGGATGTGCTCATATTTCACTTTGGTTTTTCCTTCCCTACTCCAAACGTTCTGAGGATTTCTCATCCAATCCCTTGCCTTGGTCATGTTTATTCTTGAACTTCCTTTTTGGTGTGTGTCCAAACCTCAGGATAACTTAGAAGAGGCTGCGCTGTTTAGACATTATTCATTCTGCAAAGTGACTCACGGATGGAAAGTGCCTTTTCTCTGTCGGAAGTGGTAGCAGAATAACGTTTGATCCAGACCTCAAGCTGGAGAAGATGACTCGAACCGTGCAGAAACCTGTGTGTGTGTTAAGTCCTCCTCACTTTAAGCAAAGTGGAAGTGATCTTGTGCCTGCATGAGAACGTTCTCTCTTCACAATCCTCTGTTACTTGAGCCTGTTCTATTTTTCTCTTACAGTATTGAGATTGCCCATGAATTTGTTGAGCATGACTCATCAAACACAATGCACTCCTCTGCTGCAACACCTTAATGCTTCCAGAGTAGCCATGTCTTAGCAATATCAAATGTCATTACATAGTGTATGAAGTGTCAAAAAATAGTGGGATGACCTCACTGCTCACACATGGAAGGGCCTCTGGATGAGATGGCAGGTTAATTCCTACGTGTGGCCTAGAGTTGAATGTTTTTGTACCCTTCTGAATACAGGCACATGTGCTTGGCAACAAAATTATGGAGGCCATTGTCATAAATAGCATGGTTTTCTGTTTACACATGTTGTAGACTTTTAAGACTTGATTTCCTTCCAATTCATAGTACATGTATTCATTTTTTCTGAAAGACTTTCCAGTTAATTTTCTACAGTTAAATCTGATTTAAAGAAATAGACAAGACATAATAATTGTACTTCTAGTCAACATTTAATCGTTCTATTTATAAAGCCATGTTGAAAATAGGTTTTAAAAGCATCGCTAGGTTTTTTTTCCAGTTTATTTATTTTTTATTAAAAAATTGCCATCTCCTCCCCTCCTCCCCCCCCTTCCCTCCCCTCCACTCCACCCATACCCCTACTCCCTCCCTCTCCAGGCCAAAGAGCCATCAGGGTTCTCTACACTATGTTGAGTCCAAGGTCCTCCCAACTCCCTCCAGGTCCAGGAAGGTGAGCAACCAAACTGACAATGGGCCACATTTGCTTTCCTGTAAAGGAAGGAATGAGTCAATATTAACAAAGACTCGAGGAGTGTAATTAATGAAAATTCCCTGTTTGGCTTAGGTGGGAAGCATTTGTCAGATCAACTGATTAAATGGCCTGCCCAATCCTGTGTCCTTCCAAGATATCAACTATATTTGAGTAAGGAAAGTTATTATGAAGCTCCTATTTGAAGTTCAAATCCCTGTAGTTTTCAATTATTGACCAAGACTTCCTGCCTATAACTGAAACAAATACTTAGTTTAACAATCAAATTCAGTTATAAAACCCACTTCTTTATTTGTGAACAAGGAACATGATAAATCATGCTCTGGTGTGAATTTATTTATGTATCATTTTAGCAGTTATATCTTCTTACCTGGTACTAATTCAGAGTTTACTTATTTAAAAATATGCAATATTTCAATTTTGCCCTCAAGTTTTTGTTCCAGATATTAGACATGCACAGTACATTGTTTATCTGTCTCTCGAGAATAACAGTTTTATAATGTCTGGGTAAAGAATGTGACTCGTATTTTTTCTGCCTTCTAATATTTCCAAAAATATGGAGTAAGATATGCACTTAAAAGTATCTATTCTGGTTCCATTGGTAAGCAAGAAGTTTGGCCAAGTATGCACAGTTTAGCACTCTTCTTGCTTCTGCCCTGATTCAAATCTCCATGGATGAATTTATGCCATTTTATTTTCTATACTGTGTAAATATTTGAAATTATAAAATTCATTCCCAGAGTCATATTGTTAGCGTTTAACACTTTGTGTTCTAGAAAGCACTGAACAGTAAGTGATAAAAAGATGCTATTGTTGTGTTAGCTTGACTAGATTTTCTGTCATAATAAACTCTATTTCATTCCACAAATTTGTAGTGTCTAGACTAGTTTTATCACCAGGAAGCACAGACACACACACACACAAAAAAAAAACCAAAACCCTTTTTTGGAAATTCCACCTATCTTTCTTTAATCCACACATCAATAGGATTTCCTTTCTACACACAAAAGTTGTGTCTTAGGAGATATCAAGAGAGATAGAGCCCAAGGAAAGGAACTTGTTTACTCTAAATGGCCTTATCTCATGGTGAAGGTGTTAGTTCTCACTACAGTTAGTTCCCTGGAACAAGTAATACTTACAACACTTGAACACGTTTCCACTGAAGGCCAGTGTGAAATAATCTAAGTATTTCACATGTGCTAATTAATTTTATTCTTAAACAATTCAAAGAGTCCACTACCTAGACCTAACAATGAGAAAAATAGACAAAGATGCACTGTGAGGTAGAGTAGGCCACATAGAGATTATTACTTATAAGAAGTGGATATAAGGCTTTAACTAAGCAGATATGATTTTGTGAACTCATTACCAGTTCATTTTTTTGAAACTTTATATTCTCCAAAAGAAGTAAATATTCATTCTGTATACATAAAACAAGTCTTTCCCCTTCTCAGCTTTTTGCTCCATGAATTTTCTGGTGCACAACATATAATAGCATCTTTGTGAAAGCTTACTGAATCAGAATCAGTGCATTAAGCATTTGGTTTTTCTGAAATATTTCATCACAGGTGCATTTGAAAAACAGACAAGAATAACTAAACACAGTTGACGACGGGTCTATGATCAGTATTAAACACAGGATATTGAAGTCTACTGCAATTAGTCTCTATACTTGATAATTTTATTTTCCTGATGGTTGGATTGAAGAAACTTGTAGAATAAAAAAAAAATACAACTCCTAGTTATGCTGTGTCCATTTCTCCTTGCCACTGGCTTCTATATCCCCAAAAGGAGGAAGGGCAGAGCCCAGCTCTGGGCTCTGGTGTAAGCTTTAGAACCACAAGACTGAATGTGTCATGCACTGTGTGATTGGATAAAAGTCATCATTGAAGACTTGAGAAGCCATGGAGCTATCAAAAGCCACAAACCAATTTAGTAACTAGGGTGGGGCAATTGTAAATTTACCCCAGGGTCACTTTCTCTCTTACTGTTTATTTTTACTTTCTCCACTGTCTCTCCAGTCCTCGTGAGAACTCAGCCTTATGCTAAACCACAGTCTTAAGTGTCTGCAAAGTTATATGAAGAGATCAAAGCTTACTAGGAAGTGGCTTTTTTCCATCCTTTATTATTTCATATTGTATATTCCTCTTGCTTTTTTAAAAAAATTCTTTTCTTTGCCAGAATTATTTGTCTGAAAATTTGCTTTCTTCTTTCATATCACACAAGGTGTATGTGTGTCTTTGTGTGTGTGTGTGTGTGAGAGAGAGAGAGAGAGAGAGAGAGATCCATCTTTCCCACAGCATGAAAAACTGTTTTTTAATCAATTTGGCTTTTTGAGTTATGATATAAACTGTTTAGTTTTATGATGGAATTTTATGCATATTTGATATGCTATAATATAATCAAATAAAATTATCTTCATTTATGTGACCTAGGCATATTTTTTATTGCTAATCCATATCCAATAATTTTACTTATATTTCTAACTAGAAAAAAATAAAGCAAGAACTCAAAAGAAATTAAATTACTATAGCTTTGGAGTAGTACATGGCACATTTATACATCTGTATATCTAACAATTATTAAACTACCATCATATTTTTACATATTTTTCTTCATATATTAGTAAATTACAATGTGTAAACATTTATTAGTTTTAAGACAAGTTTGTTTGTTTGTTTGTTTGTTTTCAGGCAAAACACCTGAGCAATATTCTAGTCCTATTTGATGAATTTTAGCTATTATAATTTTTGCCACTTTCATTACTGCTACAATACTACATACAATAAACTAAACTAATTAGGAAAACTGCTCACAAAAGAAACTGCACTTCTGCAAATGAATCATTCCACGCTCTCTAGCCAATAGGAATTTTCATCTGTCTTAGTTAGTTGTCCATTATTGTGATAAATACCAAGAAGAAAATAATCTTTGGGAGCAAAAGTTTTTTTTTCAGCTTATAATTTTACATCACAGTCCTTTGCTGAGAAAAGTCAGGGCAGAACCTCAAAACAGGAACCTGGAGGCAGGATCTGCTGGCCAGTCAATGGAGAAATGCTCCTTTTGTGGGATATTTGATCACACTGTGTGAAGACATGTCTCTGTTCTTCCTTGCCTGCCATAGACACCTTCTGGTTGGCTTTAAAAATTGGTGAATGACCAATATCTAGGCAGAATAGGATAGGTGGGACTTCCTAGGAGAGGGAAGAATTGTTAAAGTGGGAATTTCACCATGGAGGCTTGGAGGAAGTCAGTTGTACTGTACTGAGGAGAGGTAACAAATAACGTGTCAGAATGTAGATGGGTTAGTTTAAGTTGCAAGAGCCACTTGGGAACAAGTCAAAGCTACTTCAAAATTATCACATGGACTCACTCATCAGTGAGTTTTTAAACATAAAACAAAGAAAACCAGCCCACAAATCACAATCCCAGAGAGCAAAAACAACAATGTGGACCCTAAGAGAGACATACACAGATCGAATCTACATGGGAAGTAGAAAAAGACAAGATCTCCTGAATAAATTGAAGCATGGGAACCTTGGGAGAGGGTAGAAGGGGATGGAAAAGGCACACAGGGGAGCAGAGAAAAATGTAGAGCTCAATAAAAATCAAAATTAAAAAAAAAAGAAGCTTCCCTGTCATTTTTTGAGAGATGGCAGTACAAGGTCCTGCTTTTTGCTGCTTACTGCTTGTTCCTCATAACTTGCTCAGCTTGCTTTTTTATAACACCCAGGATCACCAGCCCAGTGGTGGCAGTTCCACATCAATAATCAATCAAGAAAATGAAACACAGGCTAGCCCACAGGTCAATTGGTGGGGACAATTTTTCAACTGACTTTCTGTCTTCTAAAATGACTCCAGCTTATGTCAAGTTGACGTAAAACTAGCCAACATAACATTTCTAGATAGTGTTCTGTTGAATCAAATATTTGGATTTCTTCTGCAGTTCTTTGTACTTTTCCTTCTGCAGTACGCAAGCTCATTTATTTAATTATCGAGTTATATAACTTCGAAAAGTTTCTTCTTTCTTTTTTCTGCCCATGAAAGTTGTAGAGTAAATGGCCAACTGAAGCAGGAAATCAACCAATCACTGAGCACCGACTCTAAACCCAAATCCATTGAAAGAAACACAGCCTGGATCTGAGACCTGAGCCAGGGAAAGAAACATCTTTATCCCTGAACCTAGGACCAAAGAAACATGCCCAGACTCTGAAACCAGTGCCAAAGAAACACACTTTGTCCTTAGAATCACAGTCAGTGGAAGAAATGTTCGTGTACCCTAAGACAAGAGTCAAAAGGCTAAAAAGTACCAGTGAAAGAAACACGATTTGGCTATGAGATCAGAGCCATCTCTGGCCCTGACCAAGTAAATTAACCAATCCCTGAATAGGGAAAACAAACCAATCCCTCTTCTCCCAGGAAAAACTCCCTTGCCCCCACACCACCAAGAAGCCCTATATAAGCTTCTCTGCCTGTTCAGTGGGAGGCTATCCTTTACCCCTCACTGTCTGAGGCAGCCACTGTCCTGGACTCATCCTTCCCAAGGAAATGCCTTTCTCAGAGCCTTTGGTGACCATCTTCATTCGCCAGGGCAAAATAGAAGAATCTGGTTGAGATATTCCCTAAGGGACTGAGCTGAAAAATCTTGCTGAGATGTTCCCTTAGGGGATCTGAACAAGGCTGAGAAGAAAAAAGAATCTTGCTGGACGTTCCCAAAGGGGGGCTGAGCAAGGCTGGCAGAAAAAGTAACAACTTTTTGCTGGAGCCTGAGGAGATTATTACATTTCTGCAGGGGCTTCTCCTTTAGCAGAGTGTTAGCAAAAGAAGTAGTATATTGGGTGGGAGAAGAAGTGGATAGCTCTGCTAGGATGTCCCATTCAGGAACAGAGCAGAACTCATTTGTAACGGCTCTCCAGAAGAGTAGGAAGGGAGCAGAGAAAAATGTATAGCTCAATAAAATCAATAAAAAAATTTAAAAAGAGTAGGATTGCTATATCATGTGTGTAGACCATCCCCACCACACCATACCTTCTGATAGCCTGACTTTAAAGTATGTCAGGACACTTTCCCTCCAGGGCTGAGCTGTCCTATTGCAAGCCCAGCCTCCGGAACTGTTTTATTGCAGCTCTAAGTATAGCCTGGTTTCCAAATAAGGTCAGTACACCTTTCCTCCAGGGCTGAGCTGTCCTTTTGTGGCTTCAGCCTCCAGAGATATCCAGTGGAGGCTCTACCTCTCCAGGGCTGTTCTGTTGTGACTCTAAGTATAGCCTGACTTCCAGGAAGTCAGGATATCTTTGCCATTCCACAGCTGTAACACATTCCCCTACAAAAGTCTGATTTCTATAGTCATAAAATCCTTAAAAATAAGAACACCCATGAATCCAAATAGAAGACATCTAATACTGAGAATACCCCTTGGGAAAACTGTCTTTTGTAAACAAATCTGCCCTCCAACACTCACTCTGCTTGTTACTGTGTTGCTGTGACCCAGTAGCAATCAAGAAAAAGCTAAAGAAAAGCAGAGTTTATTTTGCATCACAGACTGAAGATACAGAACATTATAACAGGGAAGGAATGCGGGAAAGAGGAGGACTTGACTTGTCAGTGAGAAAAGCAGTCAAAGTCACATTGTATGTAATTCAGGAAGCAGATGCATAATACTTGTGTGTGGTGGTTTGAATAAGTACGGCCTCCATAGGCTCACAATTAAATGCTTAGTCAACAGAGAGAAGCACTATTTGAGAAAGATTGTTGGAGGAAGTGTGTCACAGGGGTGGGTTTTGAGGCTTCAAAAGCCCACCTCAGGCTCAGGCTTTCTCTCTGACTGTCTGACTACAGATCAGGATGCAGCTCTCAGCAACTTCCCCCTTGCCCGTGTGCAAGACACCCCTTGCTCCCCTCCATCATGATCATGGACTAAGACTCTGAAACTGTAATCAAGCCCCCAATTAAATGCTTCCTTTTCGTAAGAGTTGCCTTGTCATGCTATCTCTTCACAACAATAGAACAATGACTAAGACATAATGCTTAGCTGGGTTCCTTCATTTTTCCCCTTCAGTCCAGAACCACGAATGGTGCTGCCCACATTCAGAGTACATCTTCTCTGTTAAACTTCTGTAGAAATATCCTCATTAATACTCCCAGAGTGGTGCGGGAGAATTGTCTGTATTCTGTCAATCATGTTTTAAATAAACGCTGATTGGCCAGGCAGGAAGTATAGGTGGGTCAACCAGACAGGAAGTAGAGGCGAGGCAATGAGAACAGGAGAATTCTAGGAAAGAGGAAGCCCATTCCCCCCAGTCCTGCCAAGATCACCGAAGAAGCAGGATGTGACCTGCCCTGCTAAAAATGTTCCTGAGCCATGTGGCTAACATAGACTAGAATAATGAGCTAATATAAGTTATAAGAGCTAATATGACGCCTGAGCTAATGGGCCAATCAGTTTATCATTAATGTAGACTCTCTGTGTGAATTTTCTTTGGGGGCTTACTGGCTGTGGGAACTGGGCAGGACAGAAACCCAACAAGCAGGACCTCATGTTACACCAGAGGGTGGTCTTCTAGGTGATTCTATGTCTAGTCAAGTTTACTATGAAGATTAACACAGACACAAACACACACACACAGAAACACACATCCATAGTTTTATGTCTCTGTAGTGGGAAAGTACTATTAACATATAGTGAGCTCACTCGTTTTACCTACTGTCTAAGAAAATAATTTTAATTAGCTCAATAATACCTCACTACATTAATCTTAAATATCATGAAACCACTTTCCATTTGCATATAAAAGTTAATTAAATATTACTCTACTTTTGGTATATTATGATTGATAATATTGTAGGTCATTCTTTTTCGTTCAACAAAGCAAAAGGTATGCATTATTTTAAATCTTTCATCTTTAATGCCAATGTAGTAATCATTAATATGGAGTCTTTATAAACCAAAAAATTATGTCTATGGAGAGTCATGCAATGAGCTCCCAATAAATCATTTTAAACAAAAATCACTATTTTGAGGTAATTATTTTGATTTCTGATTTCAGTTGAAGTAGATTATCTGAAAGCAGAGACCAAAACCATAGACCAAGTTCAATTAATAACTTATATTATTCAAAGTATGTTGAAATAAATGACTTCTTTAATAACAGTAGCATATTGAAAGTGTTATTTAACTTTAAATACATTTTTCTTTATTCCAGGTACTGAATTTGAGACACTGTTCACTTTAATGACATGTGTTTTGTGGTATCTTTTATCCTCTTTCAGGCTAGATTCTGAGAAATGCTGGCAAAGACACATACATTTAGGAGAACCCTCAAATAAGGCCTAACCACTCACTGCAGTTCCTTAACAAAATAGTACAGATGTCATCTGTCTGGGAAGCCAGTAAATCCATTTCTCTTGTTCCAGATGTTTCCTGTACACAAATGAAACAGCTTCTTAAAGAAGAGTACATTTCCAGAAACTATCCCGTGCTTAAAATTTAGGTGCTAAGCATAAATATTCAGTGAAAGTGAAGCAATCAAATTCAGTGGCTCACCTCAGTCTTTTGCCAGATGTCAGGTAACTGACTACCACTTAGCTATGTGACAACTACTTGTTTTACACCTGGTACACACCCTTGCTGTTCATTTCAAACATGGCTTTATGACACTGTGAATCAGTATTTGTGTTGTAAGCTGGGTCTCCTTTACTGTATTTTTTCATATACTCTCCACAGCTTGCTTGTATACAAGAATAAAATCACAGAGGAATGGCAAATACTTCCTGTGTCTTCGCATTAGATTAAGTACCACCAGAGTCTTCCTGCCTGAGAAGTCATGACTCTGGCTTTGCACAATGCCTTCCCCTCCTACAATTTGAAAGCCACAAAACCCACACTCCCTTCCTCTCTTGGCCCAAGCATGTCATTTTCAAACCTCATTTTGCTATGGGAAATAACAAAGTAGATATTTGGAAATGTCAGACTTTTATGATTTCATTTCAAATGATAGCTAATGAGATGGTCTTTGAACTTTGAATTTTTTTATGCACAATAGGAAAGATGATTTAAATATGTTTCTAAACTCATAAGCTATGTCAACTAATCATTTCTTGATATTTTATATAATTGGTTCAATGTATTTTTAAACAATATACTTGGGGCTATACATATTATTCACTTAAGAGCACCTCTCACTCTTTTATAAGACCCAGGTTTGGTTCCTGGCACTCATATCATGGCTCACAACAAACTGTCAATCAAGTTCTTGGCAATCTGACATATACAATTCAACTCTGTCAATACCCCCCATCCAAGTGATGCAGACACACACACACACACACACACACACACACAGACACACACACTCACAAACACTCAAATAAATCTAAAACTTCTTCAAACACAATTATTGAAATCAATATCTTTTCAATATAATATTTCAATATAATATTTACCATATATTCTACAATATATGGTAAACTTCAAACTTTTATTCAAGTGTTGCTAGTAGTGCCATTTCTCTGTTATTTCTAGTTTATGCCAAGTTGCAATATCCTTTAATTTAGAAATACTGTCTCCATTTATTTACATTGTTGGTGTCATGTCTTAAGATTCATCTTGGTCTGTGCATTATGGTGGGATGTGAGTAAACTGAGTTGATTAGAACAATGGGGGCTTCTTTGTCAACGGTAGCACCAGAAAGCACCAACTCCCAGAGATGCAGACTTCAGCCCCTTTCTTTTATATTAAAGCACCAACTTCCAGAGATGCAGACTTCAGCCCCTTTCTTTTATATTTTAATTTTTTTAATTCATTTTATGTACAAACCACAGTTTCTCATCTTTCCTCTTCTGCTTCCCTGCCACTTCCTCCCCAACCCACCTCCCTTATCCACTCCTCCTTAAGGGTAAACAATTATAAGATTAGGGAGAAACCTTGTTCTAGGGAAATTCTTAGGAATCCACAAAGATGACCTCAACTAAGACTTCTAGTAATAGTGAAGACAGTGCCTAAAATGGCCTTTCCCTATAATTAGGTGAATACCCTGATAGAATCTTCATCCAGTAATTGATGGAAGCAGATACATAGATTCACAGCCAAGCATGAAGCCAACCTCTGGGAGTCGAGTCAAAGAGAGGGAGGAAGAATTATATGAGCAAGGCAGCAGGTCACAGGATGTCAAAATCATGATGGGAAAAATCCACAGAGACAGTAGATCCAAGCTCGTGGGAACCCATAGGCCTCTGCTTGTGGGCTTGGTCTGTTTGAGGGGCACCTGGCAGTGAGACTAGGATGTATCCCTGGTGCATGAGCTGGCTTTTTGTAGTCCATTCCCTATGGTGGGATGCCTTGCTCAGCCTTGATGCAGGGTTCTTGGTCCTGCCTCATCTTAATGTGCTATCCCTTTTCTTAAAGGTTCTCTCATTCTTAATTTTTTCTCAAGCAGATCAGTAAACAACTGGTTTCTAATAAAAATGATTGGGGCTGGTTATTAAAATTCATGAGATGTTCTCAGAGACATTTCTCACTGTACTTACAGAATTAAAATTCCCCAAATGACACCATTTCTATCCCTTCAGTACTCCACTATGTATAGTGCACAAATTGAGTGTCTCACAAATACTCAAGAGTCTTCACATTAAAAGTTTGAGTGGTTTCCTCTCATGATGAAATGGACCGTTGTGACATAGACATATAATGATGTTGATCAATGTGTATATTCTGGTTGAGGGTTTCTAATTTACTAATGACCTCTTTGAGTGGCTAGAGTGAGTTAAGTGTGCCTTACTCACTGTTACAATCCCAGTTTTCACAAGGCTTCCATCCAACTGTCTTATAACCCTTCCGATGACGTGATAGACAGTTTGCACACTGGATTTTGTTGCGGCTCTATTCCTCCTATGAGTATAGCCCCCTATTTTCACAGACTCTTTCCCACACTGGGGACCAAGGGAAGCAATACTGTGGTTTGAAAGAGATGAACAGATAATATTAGGAAACTGATAATTTTGAGACTGAAAATTAATTTCACAGAAATCGTGGCATCTGAGATAAGCAGTAGTCCTCATCTTAGTTCTTCCTACTTGAACCCATTTCATTAATGGATATAAAATGATGCTATTGTCAGGCATTAGCTGGTTTAGACAACTGAATTCCCAATGCTTCTCAAGTGGGTAAATCTCTATGTTCAGTGTCTTAGTGATTTCCCTGCAAAAAAAAAAAAAAAAATGATTTCAGTATGTGTATGTGCATGTGTTGGCAAAAGGCTGCTCATTCATTTCTTGCCACCCAGACCTGAATAATCATTCAGAAGCTCTATTCATTGTAATACTATTTGGCCAATCGTTTATGCATATTTCTAGCTAGCTCTTATATCTTAAAGTAACCCATTTTTATTAATCTGTGTATTGCCATGTGGTTGTGGCCTACCATTAAGGTTCTGTCCAGCATTCAGTGTCTGTTTCCTTTGGTGGCTACATGACTTCTACCTGACTCTGCCTACTCTCTCTTCTTATCTGCTTGGAATTCTCACCTTGCCCTATTCTGGGCTGCAATAGACCCAAAGCAGTTTTATACCTTAACCAACCATATTCACATCATTTAGAGGGGAATCTCACATCATTCATGCATGTGCATGTGTGAGCATGCTCATGTATATTTGCTCATGTGAGTCCATGTATACTTTATATTCATGAAATAACCTTTTTATAAGTCAAAGCATTATAAAGAATTTTATGCATGGATGCTATGTTTATACCATATCTATCCCACGCTCTTCCCACTCCAAGTTCTTTCCATATCTCCCCAATCCAACTCTGTATTTCATGACTTATTTCATAATTGCAATTTTTAATTATTTATAACCCATCAAACCCATTTAGTATTGTGCATGTATATGTATTTATGACTGAGCCTTTGGGATTGGAAAACCTATCAAAGAGCTTGTCCTTGAAGAAAATGGATTATCCCTATCTTATTAGTTATAGATTCCTTGTAACTGTCATCTGTGGGTGAGAACTTGTGAAATAGTGCCCATCCATGTTGGAATCTCAAAATTGTTATCATGATGCAGACCTCATTTAGGCAAACATGTTGTTGAGATTTCATAGATACAACATGTCAAGAACAGGCTACCTAACATCAAGTGCCCTGGTTCTGACAGTCATTCTGTTCCCTCTTCCACGAATTACTCTGAATTTTAGGTGTAGGGTTTCATTGTCCACGTCTCAGATGAGGTTGGGCACCCTAAAATCACTCATTCTGGATCTCTTCAATCATTTTTATCTGTTGCAGAAGGAAGTTTCTTGGGTAAGAATTGAGATCTATACTTATCTGGATGTATAAAGCATAATGATATAATTAGAAATTGCATTAGTTTAGTGAATAGCAGTAGTGGATTTTTTAGCCATTAAGTCTAGTTTGTTCTGTCCATGTACTTTCAGATGTGTGGCCATACTCTAAAAGACAAGTAACATTTTGTCTACCATCATCTATCAGTTGTCAATCATTCCTCAGCTATGTATGGGATATATTATTTATTAGCTATATAACTTATTTTTCCTACTTTAAACACAAAAGTCTATAAGTCTATAAATATAATGAACAAATATAAGGATCAAAATTTACAAATAAAAAGAAATTGTATTATTGAAAGGGGATTTTTTTTATCTTGAAAATTTATATCGTTTTGTTTCTTACTCTACTTTTTTGAATATTTATTGAATCAATTATTGCACTAAAATAAATTTGTGATTTAAGTAAGTGCTGTCGTTCCAATATTAATATTTACTCTCTTGTTATAGACATTTAAGCATTAAAATATTCAATGAAAATAGTTCCTGGAACATGGTAAATGTTTAATAACTTAGACAAATGCATGAATGGGATTTGTTACTTGCTAATTATAATGAAAATATTTTAGATTTTTAATTATGGTATTTACTTTGCACTTTAAGTACTAAAGGCTAGGCCTGTATATGGTTTTGAATTTTAGTATTATTCAAACATTTACTAATCATACTGTGATTAATAATTTTTATACCAATCTCTATGAATTCATGTTAAGTTTTTAGGGATCCTAAAATATGTACATTCAAATTGTATTCAGTTATATGAAGCAAAATAGCAAATATACAACCACTGAATGATCTGAAAATATATGTATTCTAGTTTTCTCTGTGGCCAGATATTTTAAGAGGAAACATTGTTGACTTATAGAGAGATGGGAAATTTTCCTCAGCATTCTCTCAGAATCTTCTTTTTCTGAAATATTCTGGAAATATCACTTAATCAAACTCATGGCCAACTTGGAATGTATCATTAATGGGAAATTTTCAAAATACTTATTTTATATCTAAAGTTTAGATATACCAACTAGATCAAAAGTTTAATAAATGATCCCTATTGCTACATGCCATTTTATACATGGTTTTATCCCACTGTGACAAATATGAAATATGACTTCATGCAATAGAATGCCAATGGTGCCTAAAATAACCAAGATAATCATGATTTTACAAGGTTCAACTGCTCAGTAAGATTGGTAAAGTTAAATATTTTCTTATACTTTTCATTACACATTGTGACCTATTGCCCTTTTTATCTGATCAAAGTCATTGCATTTTTCTTCCAGGTCATTCTTAATATTGTAAACTTGAACTATATTTAAACATATAAATTAAAATATAGGAATGTGTATTAATTTCTTTTATTGGAAAGAATTTTTCTCATCAACCGACCATCCTAGAAGCTACAAGTCGACTACATAGGTTCCTCTAGTTTCACTGGGGTTCCAGATCTACCCAGACCAACAAATAGGGTTGCTTCATTCCACTTTCTTCTCTCTATAGCAACACAAAGAAACCAGGATTCTACTTTAAAGACTACTTATCTATACAATTAACAGTGACTGTCATACCTATATTTTCCTCCTCATTCCTAATGTTGTTTCAGGTAGCCATAAGACCTCAGCTGGGATTACATCAAAAAAAGACTCAACTATTCCGCCATCATCAGCAAATCTCCATTATTTGTTGGATAGACTTTTCCCCATGCAACCTACCCCATCAGCCTTGCTGTTTCTGTCTACACACACAGATCTTATGTCACAGTCACAATTTTATCTTTCAGCTGGATCTAGAAGGCAGGGAGAAGAAATATTACTGTTTCCACAAGTGTGTAAATGCATTCAGGGAGATTATAAAAGGCTGTAGTTATCTGGCCTGTACAAATAAACCCATGCTTCCTTTGCTTAGCAGTGAGAAAATGTTTTCATTCCTTTTTTCAGGGTTCCTGAAAACAAACTTAGTCACCCTCTATTTTCTTTTCACATTCACAAGCCCCTCCACACTGAGACAGTTTCCACTTTTGCTTATCCCCCAGGCCAGTATAAAGCACTCTGTTTCATATTTCCTGTGATGATTTGATTTATACATTATAAAATTATGTATGATATAAATATTTGTTTTGAGTTGCTTCACCTCCACTTATAAATTTACATTTATGTCATATTAAAAAGTCTCTGTCATTGCCTTTTTCCAAAATCTTTCAATCTTGCCCTACTGTTACTGATTCTATCAGCAACCCTCCCACATCCTCAGAACACCAGCTTTCCTCTACCAAAGACTTCTATTCTGGCCTTCACTTCCGACTTTAGGAACCAATATGATCTTTGTAGAACAAAGCTAAAGTACTGAAGGTTACGGAGCACTAAGAAGACCTGTGAGTGAGTCAAAGGCACATTCAACTTCCTCACCATCCAACTGGGGTAACTCTGATATATACATATGGCACACAGCCTGTCAGAATTCCCCGTTGTTGATACTAACTTATTTCTTTGCTTGTTAAGTGGATTACCATCTCCCCCAGGCTTGCTTTCTTCCTCAATCTTCTGATTTTCATCTCTATCTTACATTCTACATTCCAGGTTCATCTCTGTAATAAATTTATTTCACTGTCTGCAGCCATGGATCTGAGGTAAAAATCCAGAGTAAGCTATGCCGAATACAGTTAAACTAATACAGCTTCCTAGGAAACTTTTTTTCACTGATATTCAAGCCAGTTTTCCTTGTTTTTCTTCTGATTATGCTGTGGTCAAAAATTGTTCATTGATTGTCTTTCAAATATAGTAGAAACTTATATTCTCTAGTAAAATTTCAAAATCTATTTACACCAACATTATTTCTTTGCAATACATTCTGAAATTTTTAAGAGGAGTTCTGTATACTATGGGTGCTCCTTTTCAGCTTAAATGGTCTGGCATCTATCTGGCCAGTATAGACTTGCACAACTGGGCTCTGTGCTTCGATATCCAGCCACTGCAAGTTCATGACTTGTTGCCCCAGGTGTCCATGTGAAATTTATTGATTTATAATGTTGGACTTCATTCATAAGTAGAAATAATTTATTCACTCAAGTGATAACTTTTTCAGCTAATCATTGGCTGGTGACTTTGAATTGGGTAAGTGGAGCTAATTCTGTAGCTCATTGTACGATCAAACAACCAGATGTAATAGGTGATGGGACCATAAAATAAGGCAAGATATTAGACTTGTGTGGTATATAAAAGCATTCAGGAACCTGTACAAGTGCAGAAATAGTCCAGTGAGGGCTTTGCAGGAATGGGGCAAGCACAAATTCCCGTTTGTGCTTTTACAGATGAGTATTTCCAAAACCTCCTTTCAAGGTTAGTGATCAAGGGGAAAATGTTATCACAAAAGAAGTTTCATGGAAAGGTAGAGTGAAGAAATTTGGCTTGAAGCAACACAGGCTGCTCCATGCTATACAGAGAAGAAAGGGGACACAGTGAGCACAGGAGGAGAGCATGATAGTGACACAGAAGTTAAGAAGAAGAAGTACTTATCCATATCTGGGAAGACCAGTCTGAGAGTCCCCTCATTTTCACTACATGGGCATTCTTTTTGGCAAGATACCTAAGAAAGGTATTCCTACTACAATTATCTCCTGTCATCTGCCCCTGAATTATGTAGAAGTATGTATGTAAAATAATCTCTTATTGTTAAAATGTGTATAGATTTATTATAAATACATGTGCTTACTAAAGTTTATTTTTGAGAATTCTGTATATGATTACATATTTATAATTTTCCCTCTTACTTTACTCTATTTTCTCCCACCTCTTTCTTACTCCTTCTTAAAAATTGTGTGTATGGGTCTGTGTCTGTAAGTACAATGTGCCTCAGTTATTTTGTGTTGCTCATGTGTACTTATGAATGACCCTTTAGATTGGCTACCCTATCAGGGAACTGATGTTTGGAGAAGACTCATTTCCCTTTTGCAGAAACCATCCATTGCCCAAAGTTCTTTTTCTAGGGAGGAAGCCTTATGAGAATTTCCTCATACATGGCATGCCAATTGGTGTTGTCATTGTTAAGGTCTTTTTCCTTTTAGACAACTATACTGTTGAGATTTCCTGGGTGCAGCTTTCCTGTCATAGACAGAAAAAATAAATTATTTAGGAGCAGACATCACATTTAGGTATCTGACACTGTCTTCCATGACTGTCTGAGCTTTAGGTACATGGATGATAGAGTAGACATTTCAATTGGGACAGAGAATCCCATGGTCAGTAGTTTCGGCATTGTGATAAGTTCTAGATGTCTTTGATAGGTGTGCTTTTAAAAGTAATTTTCCTTTAAGATATTTTGGATAACTACTGTGACATAAAGGTCCTTTTTTGCAATTCCCCAATAATTACATTAAAGAAATATTTCAAGGGAAAATAATAACTAAATTCAGTAGTCTCCTATACCAAAAGAAATTCTGATCATTTTAATGGTTGAACTATTTAAATTCACAGAATAGAGAGTATTGTCATCTACAGAGGCTTACCCTGTGTTTGGGGGGGGGGGTGGTAACTGAGGTGCATTGAGAGACTTACAGAGTTTAACTCTTTTGCTATTTTTCTATACTTTTATAAGAAAATCTTGCATGCCTCATTGGAGCCACCAAGAAAATTAGGTTCTGATAAATATGGAAATTACTTGTTTTGCATTGGTCAGTGATGCAGTTCTGACTTATCACTGTTTAAGTCAATGGAAAAAAATTCACACTTTGAACAACCCTTTTTCCAGAAAGTTATCTTGAAAACCACGTTCTGACAGAGTACTATTTGTGAGTAATTGCAATTCTTTCTAGTAATTTTTTTGTTCTGGAAAATTTACTTGGACAATTCTCTTTAAAGAGCCATGTACTCTCTCTGTATTCTGTTGGTGCTAAATTCTGATGACCTTCAGGGCCAGTAAATTCCTGATAAATTGCAGCTGTGATATGAATGGACTCTAATTGCATGTCTAGAGGAAGACTGCTGGGTTACATTAGTGGATATATTAGCATTTTATAGAAATGCAAAATATCTGAATGATTTAACTCATGGGACTAGCAAAAACAAATGTCTCATTTGAAAATAATCTTGGCCATTTGTATTAATAGAGTCAGTTGACTCTCTTGCTCTCTGAAATAAACGGCTATAAAATACACTGGACAAGACCTGTGATTGCAGAACAATGCTAATTTACAATTAAATTCTAGCATATCAAAGAAGAAAGGGGTGTATTTCAGGGGTAGAATCTCTTATATAGTTAACAGTGATGCCAAATAAATTTGTATCAAATGTACTGAATAATAGGTAGTATGTACAGAAGTCCCACCCTGAGCCTGACCTCAAAATATTCAGAGCTTATTAGAAGATATGTAATGATTGAAATTCTGTATGCTGAGTACATTGTAAGGTACAAGTGGATCTTACTGGGCTAGAGGAGCAAAGAAGCACCCTGAAATGTCTCCTTGGCACAGTGATCCTAAGGTTGTGGTTTAAAAATATACTAGCATTTTAGGGGTTTCAGAAGTTAACCAATACACACAGAGAGAAAGACACACACACACACATACACACACACACACACACACGAGAGAGAGAGGGGGAGAGAGAAAGAGAAGGGGAGAGAAAGACAGACAGAGAGACAGAGGGGGGACAGAGTGGTGGATACAGAGATAGAGGGAGACTGAGAGACAGAGAATCAGAAGACACATAGAGAAAGAGAGGGGAGTGTTATATTATTTAAAAATCCACTGGTAAGACACAGAAAAAAATGGTTTAAAACAAAGTCATGAAACTCTTTCCTGAAAAGCCAAACAAAAGCAAACCCATGTAGTATGTATGATGTGGATTGGTCACTGTGTACAAGTTTTAAGCCCTTGTATTTTAAGTAGGTAGCTATAGATGGTACAATTGAGTACACACCTATGTAAATCTCTGTGCACTGAGATGCATTGTGTATCTGCAGCCCCGTTGCCTTTTTGCCTCTCCATACATGGAGATCAGCCTACCCTTCCACTAGCTGTCTCAGATGCTCCAGTTACTGCACTAGCCTATGCGTGGAAACTTGAGAATTGATTTTTGAGTTTGTCTTCTCTGTCCTAACATTCCTATTCATATTTCAAGCACAGAACTTGCATATTGATCTTCATCCAACTTTTAATTCCTCAAACTATCACATGTGTAAATCTGTTCACAGAAAGGCTTCCCTGAAGAATCAGCTGGAAGTTGCTCTTCCTCCTTGTATTCAGAAATGACCCCATTTTATTTATGTCAGCAGTGTTTCATTGTTCGCAATATAGAGTGCTCTTTCTTCATTATTTAAAACTGTCTGACTCTCATTGATATATGCATTTATGAGTTTAATGTCTCTCTTGAATTCTGCAAGTATAATGAGGATGAAAATATTTCCCAATTTTTATTACAGATTTTCAGCTTAAGATAGCTCATTAGCTCACAATAGATACTCAGTAGATATTTTGAAGAGAGTTGTTGAATCTTAGAGGCCAATGTAAAGATAATAAAATATTATCTATGATGCTTTAGTGCTCACTTTAGTGATTAAAACTGTGACTTAACACAGAAAGAAAGATAGAGTAGGTAGAAAACAGAGAAAGAGAGGAAAAACAAGTTCAGAGCACTGGGAAAATACACGCTCTTTGTGAAAATGCTGTGAATGAAGTGCCAGGGAAACAATTGCAAGGAAGACAGAGGGGAGAATTGTATGATTTAGAAAATGCTGCAAGATTCCCCACAGAGCAGCCGCGAGCCCAGCGGGTCTCGAGCAGGTCCCTGGTGGGCTTGCAGAGCAGGGAGTCCCGGGTAGAGACAGCTGCAGGCTCCTGGCGGCAGGTAGACACATGGCGGTTGGGCAGGAGACAGAGACATGGATAGACACAACATGTAGAGTAAGATTTAATATTTATTTAGGGGGTTATGGAGGGGAAAGGCAGAAGGGAAGAGAGAGAGAGAGAGAGAGAGAGAGAGAGAGAGAGAGAGAGAGAGAGAGAGAGAGAGAGAGAGAGAGAGAGAGAGAGAGAGAGAGAGAGGAGAAGAGGAGGAAGAGAAGGGAAAGTGAGGAAAGACGCACAGCAGGAAGGGACAGAGAGAATCTAAGATGGCAACAAGAGGTCAGGTGTCGCTGGGAGTGGGCATGGCTTGCCTCTTAAAGGGACCAGGGACCAAAACCATAACAGAGAAGATATTTGTGGTCACAAAGTTAGCAAGGTCCAAAGTTAAGTGCTCAGAAACTTTAGTCATTGGAGTCAGTCACTAATCTCTGCTTGAAATACCAAATTTTGTCATTGTTGGTTGACAGAATAAGAAGTATTTTTTTTAAATCAGAATGATGAAATGATTCTCTCTCTCTCTCTCTTTCTCTCTCTGTGCATGTGTGTGTGTGCGTGGTATGTGTGTGTGTGTGTGTGTGTGTATGCTGATGCTTGTTCTAATTGCTTTATAGGGTTATGTGATGTTATTTGGAAGGGTCACTTTTTAAAAGTCTTTACCATGTCCTCTTGTCAGTCTTAATGGAATTAAGGTGTGCTTCCTGATTATATCCTTTGTTCATAATTATGTAGGATCTTCTCTTTGAAACCTCTTCCTATGGTTAAAATGTTAATTACCATAGAGTTATAACATAAAGAATTATTATTCATTCAAATATTTATACTGAGTGCTCTCTATTTATTAAATATATATATATATATATACTATTAATTTAGTAGCTTTTAACTACTTATTAAGGATACAAAAAACTAACAAAATCTTGTATTCCTCCACTTTGTGAAGCATGTGTTTGTGTGTATAAGAGATAAAAAGAAATTAATTAAAGAAATTCACAGTAAAGTGTTTGTAATAAATTACAGTAAGTGTTGTTTAATGTGCTTATATAAAAATCAAACCTGGGGATTAAGACTTTTGGATGTAAAGACTGTTTTTTTTTTCCTAGGGTTTGTGAGTAGAAATAGATATAAAGATATGTTGTAGTTCTGATCAAGGGAGAAGTTAAATGATGAGGAGAAACAGGAGAAGACTCAGAAGGACACCAATGCAAATGGCACATGAAAAGAAAGGTGGACAGCACTCTGAAATCCAGTTGAGAGGGGAGGCAGGGGGGCAAGAACAAATCAAACAGTGATGTTTCATATCCATACAGAATGTTTAACCTCTTCACTGTGTAAAGAACTGATCAGGGTTTAAATATGGTAGCAAGGTGAGCTTTCTAGGTCTTAATTATGTTAGCCTTCTTCATGGTGGAAAAGCATGTTCTCAAAAAAGTACACTTTGCTCATGAGCAAGGAAGTCAGGACTGTGAGGAGTGCGTTTACCCATTGAGACGGTGGGACAGATCTAATGGGAGACCACCAAGTACAGTTGGAATGGGACTGATGGAACAGGGGACCAAACTGGACTCTCTGAATGTGGCTGACAGTGGAGGAGGACTGAGAAACCAAGGACAACGGCAATGAACGTGAACTCTACAGCATGGACGGGCTCACTGTGAGCCTTGTCAGTTTGGTTGCTCACCTTCCTGGACTTAGGGGGAGCTGGGAGGACCTTGGACTTAACATAGTGAAGGGAACCCTGATGGCTCTTTGTCTTGGAGAGGGGTGGAGTGGGGGTATGGGTGGAAGGGAGGGGAGGGTTAGGGGGAGGAAGAGGGAAGGAGATGGAAATCTTTAATAAAAAAAAGAATACAAAAAAAGTACACTTTGTTGAAAGATCTCTTTGCGGTTTCAGAGAAGCTGTACTGAAGTGACTGACTAAAACACATTAAGAAAAAAAAGAATGTGGCACTTTTAATATTTATCACATGTCTATATTTGACCAGTGCTTCTAGTATAGTTAGCTATCGAGAACCCAAGGAGAACCAGAACCATAAACAGTACAAAATTCTGAAACAATATCAGATACTGCTTATGAACTATACATCTTCTGATTCTGAAGAAATAATTTGGAAGGGGATTCATGGACATGCTTCAAATTAATTTTGAGTGATATTTTTTTCAGAGTTTTTACATACCTGAAGTTTGTTCATTTATATATGCAAGTACACTCTCTAATCTTCCACAGATGTGGCAGGAGTTATGCCTATGTTGATTCTCAGGTAAGATGGGGGACATATTTCCGACACTTTACAAACTCTCTAACTACTAAGTGACTTTGTCTTCAATAATGTGTTTAGGCTAGAACCTTTCCTTCATGATCCTTTGATTGGCAAAGCTGAGACATCATCAATAATAGTCAAATTTTGTTTGGTCAAAAAATGCCTTTGTAAAGCTTCATTGACAGCTCCACATTGCTGTGAAACTCTTAGTGCTTAGCTGATGAATACATTTCAAAACAGTGTATAGGAAACATAAGTGAAAAATAAATACTAACCTGAACAGAAGTTGAATTAATCTATTAAGCTATCTTTTAGTAATGACTACTCTCCATCATGAAAAGAGCACACACACTCACACACACACACACACACACACACACACACACACACACACACATGTATACATATATATATGTCTTTCAGTTTTGTAAAATGAATTGAATTTTTGAGATACTACAAAAGATTTGTAAAGGGAGGGTTAAAGTGCATGAGTACCCAAAAATTCTGATATATTTCCAGAAAACAATATAGTTGGAGAGATAGATAATGGGACTGAAGATTGAGTAGAAAAAAATCTTTAATGAAGCCCCTGATTTTAAAGGTTACTGAGTCATTCCAAATTAAAAATGTTCATATGTAAATGCTAGGTAATAGGTTTACATAAACACTAGAGATTGGTTTTGCAGTAGTTAAAACTTTACAAAGTATCATATTAATTACTTAGGACATATAATCCCAAAGTAGTATTTGAAAATTAATTTATTGCTTTCTACTGTCACGTTTGTGTCCATGTGAGTATTTGTTAACAGGAAGCCATTAGCAAAAACCTCCTAAATTCTTGATGTACTTGGAATGATATCATGAATCTAATCAATATTTGAGGAGAACTCTGCCCATGATGATTTTGTAACACAATCAAAATGAATCAAACGAGGAAACCCTAAAGTTTTGTAGTTAAACCACATGGGGCTGCTATCAAGGATTAAACAAATGTGACATCTGTTTCCCATTTAAAGTGTATACTTATGGACCTTTTAAAACCACTCTAGAAATTACTATAGGTACCATAGATGAAGTAGTAAGTAAACAGTCAAAAAATTTCTACTTTTTGGCTTTTTTTCTGGTGATAAGTTAGAAAACAAACCTATCTATTTTAGTGTTTCAATTTTATTCCAATACAGAGTTGTCAGCTCTTAAAATATATGCACACCAGGTACACTAAATGAACTCAACAAATCTTATTTGTTTATTCAAACATAAAAATGTGGCAATAATAAAATAAATAAATCATCACTATGGAAAGAAGTGAGGCAGGTCAAAAGAAAGTGGACAAGGAAGAAAAGGATGAAGTAATTATATTTTAAATAAAAATATTAATAAAATCATAAAGAGAGATATTCATAAACAGAACATAAAAGAAATATTAAACTCTCTAGATGTATAAAATTACCTATGTGTGATAATGTGGGGGGTCTAGATACAGAAAATAAGAAACATTATGCCTTTAATAAAGAACTGAAGTGTCATGAATACATGAAAAACGAGAAAAGATGGATGGTTAGAATCCCTATAATCCTTTTGTATAGAGATTGAAGAACATCACAGTGTTTTGTTTTTTTGTTTTTCTTTGTTTTTTGGGGGGGAGGGTTATTATTTGTTTGCTTGTTTGATTTTTCTCAGAACTGCCTCCATAGACCAAGATGGCCTAGAACTCATAGACATCTACCTGCTTCAGCCTGAGATTAAAGGCATGCCGCACCACCACCAGGCCACCACAACATTGTGCTGTTTTTTGTTTTGTAAATATTTTATTTTTCTTAATTTCTTATTCATTTTACATATCAATTACAGTTCCTCGTCCTTCCTTTCCTCTCTCTCTCCCAACTTTTTCTTACCCATCCCCCTCATTCCACTTCTCAGAAAGGGTAAGGAAGGCCTCCCATGGGGAATCAACAAAACTTGGCACCTTAGTTGAGGCAGAATCAAACCCCTACCACCCTCTCCCGCCCCGCATCAAGGCTGACCAAGGCATTCCACCATAGGGAATGAGCTCTAAAAAGCTAGTTCCATGCAACCAGAGATAGATCCTGATCCCACTGCCAGGGGATCCACAAATAGACTAGGCTATACAACTAACTATTGCCCACCTGCAGAGGGCCTAGTTTGGATCCACAAAGTCTCCCCAGCTAGTTGTCTTGAGTCCATGAGTTCCTAAGAGAAGTTCAGGTCAACTGTCTTTTCCAGGTAACAAAGAAGACCCTAAGATGGTCACACAGATTTCCCTGAGGAGGGGGGAATAGATGAGATCACCACAATATTATTTAAAACATGAATAACTATTGAGGCTGTGGCAGATTAAGCACAGTCATGTGTTACCATTCCTCCTGAGAGGCGGGAGGTGCTTCTCTCTTCTTTTCAGTCCCAGTGGGCTTTTGTAGCTGCTGGAACCAAGGTGACACAACAGCACTGCCATTCATTGCAACTGCTACTCCTGCTTGTTGTTTGTTTGCTTTGGTTTAGTTTTTTTGGTTTTTAATCTTGAGTTTTCTGTTATTTGCAATATTTCTTTTTAAAATCTAGATTTCATCTTCTGCGAATCCAAATTCAAATAAAAAATATATGCCTAGACAATGTAATTGACAGACAGTTGAGATCCCAGTCAAATGCCAACAACTACCACATGCCACATGATTTATTTGTCTTTGACATGCAAGGAACTCAACCCTTCAAATGACTTGGATTTCTGACACTACTTGTATAAGAGTTAACTATTGTCTTAGTTACTTTTCTACTGCCATGGCAAAACGTGACCCAGGTAAGTTATAAAAGAAAGCTCACAGTTCAAGGGGATTAGAGTCCATGACCATTATGACAGGAAACAAGACAGCAGGCAGGCAAACATGGCACTGGAGATATAGATGACTGTTTACACCCGATCCACAAGCAGAAGGCAGAAAGACAGAAAGAGAAAGTAGGATGGCTTAGGCTTTTAAAAAGTTAAAGTCCATTGCCAGTGATATACCCCCTCCAATAATGCCATACTTCTTAATCCTTCCCAATTAATTCTACCAATTGGGTTCCAATTATTCAAAAATGTTAGACTATGGAGGTTATTCTCATATAAACCACCAAGCTATCCATAGCTATTTAACAAACGTCAGATGACACAGACCCAAAATGGAGACATTTGTTAAGTTTTTGCTAAAAATATTTTACCATGATTGATTCTACAGCAATAGGATATTATATTTGTATATGTACGTGTGTGTGTATATATATATATATATATATATATGAATGTTTATAAATATGATAGAGTAGTTGAATATGTCAGAGACAGGCATTTGGTAATCATTAGTGAGGTTGTCAAAAGACAGCCATAGATTGTTAAGATATGAAAGAGAAGCAAAGAAATATATCCCTGGAATACTCATATTTTAAGTGGTAGAATTATGGGAAAGGAAATAATGGAGATAGGACACAGATAGAAGTGCTAAAGTTGGGGTGTGCTCTCAAAGAAAAACGTGAATGAAGAATGAAAGCAGAGTTGACTTGCTGTTGATGCTGATGGGTCCATGTAAATTAAAACTATATTGATTCTCGGTTTTTACACTATGGAATTCATGGTGACTGTGACAAGCCACTGGAGCTTGAACATATTTGGCCTTGGTTCTAAAGGAAGTGGTGATGGGATATAGACTTGCAAATAAATGCAATTATTTCTAGTTTTTCCATTAGAATTCAATTCAAATAGAATGAGGGGGTATAATTTGTGAAATAGGATTGGAAAAGTAGTGATGTTTTTATTTTATTGTTTTGTTTTTTTGTTTGTTTTGTAGAGCTTTTCTTCCAGTTTTGATCTGCTGGGCATAACCGTGTCATCTTGAAGCAAAGTTACTTGATTATCTTTCTAATGTATCTGCCTATGTACATAACAGTGGAACAAGTAGAAAACATAGAGATATCGAAGGACAGCTAAATATTTAACATTATTACATGACTTTTAACATTGCATAGACGAAGCAGGAGCTCTTTCTGGCCTTTATCCTAAGATTCCAGCTGCTAATAAGCTGTTCTGGGATTGGTGAGAGTATGTAAGTGGTGGAAGTCTGATTCTATTGGTTATCTACTGATGCAGATTCATGGGACTTCTCAGTGATCCATCTGCCTTTGGTTCAAACATACTGCTGTAAGTAACCCCTGGATACTCATTGGTTTACCAACTTGAATATGGATGAAACAATTACTTTAGTTCATGGATCCCTTATTAGTATAAATAAATATTTCTTTAAGCTTCCTCAAAAAGAGTAACAACACTTTTTGTGTTTGTTTGATTTCTAAGATAGGACAAGCATCATGTTAATATGTTTATCACATTCATCCATTAAATAACTAAAAACTGCCGAAGGATTGAAAGAAGATTGGCTTTAGAAATGAATTGTAGAAAAAGTTCATCTAAGCTGATGAGATGGCTCCAGATGATAAAGTTGCCTGCTTCCAAATCTGATGATTTATGCTCTTCTCCCAGAACCTACAGGGAGAAAGGAAAGGATCTATGCTAATATGTTGTAGTCTGAACTCTACACATGTGTTATAATATACACATGTCCTCACATATGTATAACACATACATATAATGGACAAATAAATATTAAATGAATATGTAAAAGTATTCATGATGGTATTGGGAGAATATACAGTATTGTGTATTGATATCATTATCTGGATAGTAAATGAGATGGTAAAACTATTTTTTATTTGAAAAGAAGCAAAAGCATTAGAAAAAATTGAGAAAGAGAATAGAGAAGCTGTATGGTTGAGATGGGCAGAAAATCTGACATAATTACCTTTGGGATGGGAACACTAACTAGAACACAGAAATGGAGATAATATTGAAGATGGATATGATTCAGTGTCCTTAAATTTAACATTAGACCAGCCAGTATATTCCCTGGTCTCTAGTCAGGGTTAGTTTAGTAGGGGAAAGTACAAAGTACAAAGTATAAGTCTGCCAGGCGGTGGTGGCGCACGCCTTTAATCCCAGCATTCGGGAGGCAGAGGCAGGCGGATCTCTGAGTTCGAGGCCAGCCTGGTCTACAAGAGCTAGCTCCAGGACAGGCTCCAAAAAAGCTGCAGAGAAACCCTGTCTCGAAAAACCAAAAAAAGAAAAAAGAAAAAAACAAAAACAAAGTATAAGTCTGCTTTCACAATGTGAGTAGGACAAACATGAAATGGGGAAATGTTGAGGCTGTATGCACAGATAATATAATAATTATTCACGTCCTTGATGATGGTGTTTTAGGAGTATTTTCCCATCTCATTAAAATACAAAGCACCTTTTCATCATGGTAACTGAGCTGGAAATATGGCTACAGCCAAACCTCTCTTTGCTGGATCATTTTATTTCAACAAAAATCACAAATTAATTTAATCACCATTCACAGAGTACCTGCTTTGTGAATGATAAAGGATTATGGGCAGAGAGCTGGGAGTCACTTTGATAAGAAAGCAGGAAGGGTGATTTTGACACTGGTTACAAAGACAGGGTTCCACTCAGGGAATTCTTTAGTATTCATTAGAGAGGCATTTTCATGACGCAGATTTAGCATCCACTTAGCATTCGCAGTGAGCTCAGACCTTTATGGAAAAAATAAACAACATTCTTCCTGCTTTTATAGCACTTTATAGCTACCCTGTGTTTTTGTCAAGTACCTAATAGAGACAAGAAGAACTTGTTCTACCTGCTATTATAACAATGTGAGATTCAGATTTTGTTAAAAGGAAGTTTTGGAAGTAATTTGCAAGCAGATTTAAATCCAGACAAGAAGTTCATTTCTTTAATTATCTTGTTTCAATAAAGGTTACTTTGTCTTGCAACATATGCTTCCTAGAACCATGACACTAATATCTTAATCATTCATCTTCTCTAATTTCTTATCGGGGCATATTGCATTTTCTTCTTATAAATCTTTATTCTGATCAAAGAGTCAATTAAAGAAACATTCATCTTCTTCACAGGTAGAAAAATTTCTCATTCTTCAACTGAAATAGCTACTGCAGTTGTACTTTAAAACTTGGTACTGGATACTAGGGGAAAATGAAATTCAGGTAATCTAAGTTATAACATCACCAACTCAGGCATTTGGCAGCAGAATTTGCTTTACCTTAGACACATTACTATAAATAACTCACACTCTCTCCCTTTCTGTCTATGCAATTTGGATCTCAGTGGGTGGGTTTTTGGTTGTTTGTTTTTCCCTAAAGTATTTATATTCATTGAATAAAAGCACAGATGAAGGTTCTTACTAAGCTTAAAAGTGTCTTTTTAAGAGTCTGAATTTGGCTTCATCCTTTGCATTTTATCCACATACTGTTTTACTTGCAATCTTTCTAAACGGCATTATGGCAGTTCCTAGATTTTGGCTTTCTTTTTGAGATTTATTTTCTCAGTGGTGGCAACATTAAAGCAATGGTAAAGATTGCTCCCACCTTTGAGGTTTGACCTAAAAAATTACCAAGGGTGTCAGATGAAGTCTTGCTGATGAAGTTCTTAAAACATATTCTACCACAGATCTTAAACAAATGGTTCAATGCTAAATATAATGCCTTCTCAGTCCTATTTCCCCCCCCACACCAAAAAAATTCCTTTACAATGGTTTTTCTTGGAGATGAAAAGAACCTCATTTCCTTGTTTATTTGGCTAAAATAATAAAATAACATACATTGTGAAACTTAGGAACAAATAGAGGTTTATTTCTCAGTCTGGGAATTCAGAAGTTCAAAATTGAGGTGTGAGCAGATCTTCTTATTGAGGAGAGGCTACTTCTAGTTTCCTGGAAACTATCTGAGAACTCTCTGAAACCTTTTGTATAAGGGAAATTATATCACTTGAGAAGCCCTACCTTATGACCTAATCACCAATTGCGGTGATTTAATTGATAAATGTCCCTGACAGGGTCAGGCATTTGAATTCTTAATGACATGTTGGCAGCACTGTTTAGAAAGGTTATGGAGGAATGTAGACCTGGTAGATTTAGGAAATGTGCATGTGGGGGTAAGTTTGGAGATTTTAAATCTTCCTGTTGCTTCAAGTTCTCTGTCTGCCTCTTGTTGATGGCTAGAGATAGTAATTCTCAGTTTCTTGATTGACCACTATGTTTGCTCAATTTCATGCCACCACACCTTAATGAACTTTTATTCTTCTAGAACCATAAGCCCAAATACAATCTTCCTCTTATAAGCTATCTTGGTAAGGCATATATTGATATTTTATAATATCAACCCAAATGTTCTACCTTAAAATTCATTTATCTGATGAATTAGTCTCCCAATGTGATTTGGATGAGAAGGGTAAACTTCTTTGACAACATTGAAATATTCACTTGTTGACTTTGAGTTCAGTCTTCTAAGTTTTCAATGGAACTAAAAATTTTGAGGCTTTCCTGAATTTATAAAAGTCACTCATGAACACAATTGGCCTAATCTATTAAGATATAGATTTTTGATTCAATAATCATTTTTATCTAACACTTGAGAGCCAATCAATAACTTCACCCTCCCTGCTCAGAAATCTTCAACTCATTTTATAGTGGTTGAATTATAAATTTTTATTTCTAGTTACTTTTGAATACTTCCAACTTATGTAGCCATATTTTCAGCTTTAGAATCCTCTGTAATAAATATATGCTAGATATACCTTATAATAGAAATGTCTGGTATGACACCATGGTGTGGATTGATAACAAGGAAAATAATAGGTAGAAAAATATCCAGGAAATCCTTTACACTTAGGGAAAATATGGAGAAGTACTGTCAAAAGAAAGATTCTGAAATAACAAAATAAAATATACATTAATGAGAAGTGGATTCTTAGGACCACAGATAGCTACAACTTAGCTCAGCCTTTGAGTCAACTTGATATGGGATGTTCTTCTATATATGTGTTGCTTTTATTGGTTAATGAATGTTTCGGTCAATGGCTTAGCAGAGTAAAGCCAGGCAGAAAATCCAAACAGATAGAGAGAGTGTAGGTGGAGTCAAAGAGATGCCACATATCTGCCAAATGAAAAGGATACTAGAAACTTACCAGTAGGCCACAGCCTTGTGGTGATATACAAATTAATAGAAATGAGTTAATTTAAGATAAAAGAGCTAGCTAGGAACACACCTAAACTATTGGTCAAACATTGTTATAATTAATATAGTTTCTATGTGATTTTTCGAGTCTGAGTGGGTAGAAAATGAACTAGCAGTTACCAGTTACACCAAGTGATCTGCAGTGATTGGGGAAAAAGAATAATTGTCTTTTTATCCACCATCCTTTGGAGGTACTGTCAGGGACACCTGACCTATGTTTAACAGGACCTGAATAGGGGAGTGAGGATTAAGAAAGAAAGAGACAGTAGAGTCAGTAGGTCTCTCAGTGAATATACTGCAGCAGCCCAGAATTCATTTCTCATGGCCCTTTTATACCCAAGGTCAAAAAGTGAAGACAAAAGACTTTTTTACCATGGTTCAAGGAACAAACAAACATAATCACCTCCTTGCTCTCAAAATAATTAATACCCACACCTTTAGCCAAACATTTTGTTATTTGATCTTGAAGAACAAAACATCCTGTAGCCATACCTTTGGCCAAACATCCTGTTATTTGGCCTTGAGGAGCAAGAACACACTTGAGTTCTCTGACCTTATGTCAAGATAGACAATGTTTGTCCATCTCTGACAGTTTGATAAGGAACATACTGTCATAACCATGTTTTTTTTTTTTGTTGGTTCATACTAGTCATCCTCTCTCAGAAAATAACTGAGATAGAAGAGAAAGATATAAATGAGTTTACTCTGGAAATACTAAGGCAGTAGAAGCATGAACCTCTATATAGTTCAGGAGAACAGTGGAACAGGCTCCCTCAGTTTTGGTGGCTTGGGAGGAACCTGACTGGTATAGTATTTGATATTATGTATCCCCAGGATGGTAAGCATTAAAGCAGTAAGTCATCAACCATTTATTTGTTGATTATTTGTAATAGGCAGAACCTCAAAACAGCCTAGTTGCCCCTTAATGGAAGAATGGATAAAGAAAGTGTGGCACATCCACACATTAGAATACTACTCAGTGGTAAAAAACAATAACATCTTGAATTTTGCATGCAAATGAACAGAAATAGAAAACACTATCCTGGGTGAGATAACCCAGACCCAAAAAGAGGAATATGGTATGTACTCACTCATTAGTGGATTCTAGTCATAAACAAAGGACATTGAGCCTATAGTTCACGATTTTAGAGAACCTAACTAATAAGGTGAACCCAAAGAAAAACATATAGATCCTCCTGGAAATTGGAAGCAGACAAGATCGCCAGGCAAAAGTTGGGAACATGGGGGTGGTGGTGGAGTGAGGGGAAGGGAAGACCCGGAGAGAGAAGGGAGAAGGGGAGGGTTGGGGAGATCTTGGGGGTGTAGGATGGTTATGATGGAGGAAGGACGGATATGGGAGCAGGGAAGAAGATATCTTAATTAAGGAAGCCATTTTGGCATTGGCAAGAGGCTTATATCTAGAGGGGTTCCCAGGTGTCCACAGGGATGTCCCCAGCTAGGACCCTGGGCAGTGGAGGAGAGGGTGCCTGAACTGGCCTTGTTCCGTTGTCAGACAGATGACTATCTTGAATATCACCATAGAACTTTCGTCCATCCGGCGACAGATGGAGGTAGAGACAGAGACCCACATTGGAGTACTGGACTGAGCTCCCAAGGTCCAGTTGAAGAACAGAAGGAGGGAGAAGATGAGCAAGGAAGTCAGGACTGTGAGGGGTTCATCCACCCACTGATACAGTCTGCTTGAGCTAATGGGAACTCACCATATCCAGTTGGACTGGGACTGAACGAGCATGGGATCAAACTGGACCCTCTGAATGTGGCTGATAATTGGGGAAGACTGAGAGGCCAATGATAATGGCACTGGGATTTGTCTTTATTGCATATGCTGACATTTTGGGATCCTATTCTATTTGGATGCATCCTAAGCCTGGATGGAGAGGGGAGAGCCTTGGATTTCTCACAGGGCAGGGTACCCTGCCCTCTATTAGGACTGGAAGGGGAGGAGGAAGGGGAGAGTGGGGGGAAGTGGGAGGAGGGGAGGAAATGGAAAATTTTGAATGGTATTATTTATAAAGTAATAAAAATTGTTATAAAAAACTAATTATGAGTAAAAAGAGAGAAACGGGTGATGAAGGTGAGCAGAACTTAGCACTGCAGTCAGGATGTCTTAGAGTTTCCATGAAAATCTGTTTATAGGGAATCCATCTGTTGTGCATGATCCAAACACAATAGCTTCTGGCTTCAAACTTGCCCTTCACAAAATGTACATTCTGTGACTTTTTTGTAAGCAGCCTTATTCTTTCTTCAAATTTCAGAGTATGTGGTAGCATGTGCCCTCTTTCCCCAGCCTTACTGTCTCGATGATCCACTCTATTGTTGCCATCTCCAACACATTCACCACCTGCTTTATTCTGTTTCTCCATTTGCCAACTAAACACAGTGCAGTGCAGGACGGGGCCTCTCTCTCTCTGTGTCTTTCTCTGTCGTTCTGTATCTCTGTCTCTGTCTTTGTCTGTCTATCTTTGTCTTTTTAGGTTTTGTGCCTAGAAGAGAGCTCAAAAAAAGCATTCAAATACTGAATTCTGTGTTAATATATACATATCTGTAATGGGATTGTTATTCCAGAAAGTCAATATTTTCAAGAAGAGGTTCCTGGGCTTCCCCAGATGCTCTTTCAGCGATTGGTAACTAAGTCTGTTAGAGAAGCTTTGGAGAAATTTTCTTTTCTAGCTGTGGTTTCTGGAACACTTTTGTATATTAGCCTTCAGCTTCTGGAGAATTTCACTGCTTTGTCTTCCAAATTCATATTCATATCCAACACAACACAAACACACATGGATCATTGTGCAAATATTTTTGTTTCATCATTCTAATAGCAAAATATTGAAAACAATAAAATTATATAAGTATACAAAGAACAGAAAAGAAAATATTATAAAAATATTATTTAAAAAGTACATATGAAATTGCTTGTACTTTGTGATTGTCATATATATCATATATAAATATATTTACATATGTAAAATACAGTTTTGTGTAGTGTGATGACATTTGTAATGCATGTTGTTAGAAAAATCACCCTACACCATGCATTGCAATATTTAAGCACATTTCTTAAATACTTAAATATATTAGATTTTGAGATTTACTCATTTATGTGATTAAACATTTGTACTTGTTGATGCATCCACTGACTCAGTTTTTGCATTTTCTACCCCTTCTTGTCCCTAATAAGCATCATTCTACTGTTTCCATATATTTGAGTTTTTTTAGCTTCCAAAAATTGTTTTTTTTTTTCTGAACCTGGTTTATTTCATTTAACTTAATATTCTTCAGCTCTACCCTTGTTATCACAAGTGTCTGGATCTGTTTCTTTTTTTAATATCAAACAATTTTTATTTCATCTCTCACAGCTTCTTTATTTATGCATCAATTGACAGTGACTTAGTTTGTTTTCTTATCTTAGATATTGTTTACAATGCTGCAAGGAATTGGGTAAACTAATGTTTCCACACAGTTGTCATCCCATTCCTTTAGGTATATGCTAAGCAGAGTGATTACTGACCACATGTTATTCCTACTGCTAAAACTTTAGGCAGTCTCCATTCATTTTCTATAATGAATACACCTATATACATTCCCAAAAACAGTATGGATGGTTCTTCCCTGCCCCATCTTTCTCAATACATTTTACTTCTGTGTTGGAAGAGGCTGCTTGTTGGTTCCTGGCTGCTCAGCCCTAAAATAATCATACAGAAACTCTATTATTTTAAAACACTGCTTCGTCCATTAGCTCTAGCTTCTTATTGACTAGCTCTTACATAATAATTTAACCCATTTCTAGTAATCTGTGCATCACCACATGGCTGAGTCTACTGGGTAAAGTTCTGTCTGGCTCTGGCGGGGCTACATGGCTTCTCTCTGACTCTGCCTCCTTTCTCCCAGTATTCAGTTTAGTTTTCCCTAATTCTCTCTGTTCTACCCTATCATAGGTTCAAGACAGTGTTTTATTAACAAATGGTATTCACAGCATACAGAGGGGAATCCCATATCACCTACCATTTTCTGTTTAAATAAAAAGGAAGGTTTTAACTTTAACATAGTAAAATTACACAAAATAAAACAGGTATCAAGCAAGAATTAGAGTTACAATATTTATGTCTACTTTATCTTTTATCATAACTACGAAAAACTATAACTATCTATTCTTCAACTCCATTAAAGACACTGTCTGTCTCTGGTGGGGCTTCAAAGTTTCTCTCTGACTCCACCCTTCTTTCTCCCAGCATTCAGCTTAGTTTTGATTTGGATTTCTTTGATGGCCAATGTTTTTTATTTGTCCATTAAACATTTGTATGCCTTTTGGGGGTAATGGTTTGTTTAAGACCTTTGCCTGTTTTCTTAATTAAACTTTTTAAGAGCTTCATTTTTTTTCTTCTTTATTTTCCTCATTCCTTTTGGCTTTTTGAGACAGCGTTTCTCTGTGTAACCACCCTGATTGTCCAGGAACTCTCTCTGTAGACCAGGCTGGTCTCAAACTCACAGAGATCTGCATATCTCTGTCTTCTAATTGCTTTGGATTAAAGATGTGTGCCACCACTGGATCAAGACTTTGTTTTATTATTTGAATATGATCTATTTGTTAGATTTTGGATCCCTTCTCAAATGCTTTCTTCTAACACAGAGTTTTTTTTTTTTCATTTTGTTATTTTCTTTCTATAAAGAAGCTAGAAATAGCTTATACAGATACTAGTCTCAAAGATTATTCTCCTTGAATTTGATGAAAGAGAAATTCAGTATATACCCTCCATTTACTCTCTCCTTTCATTGTTTAAACACCTTTCCTATTCAGATGCATGTTTGTAATTGTACCTTTCTTCAATGTAAATTTGATATTTAAGAAATCTATCAATATCCCGGTAAAGATCTACCTACTTGTTGAAAAGTAATGAACATATATAATATATAAATAGGGGCTGTAGAAATGACTCAGCAATAAAGAGAGCTTGTATTTTTCCAGAGAACCTCCACAGTCACTCACATTCATACACACACACACACACACACACACACACACACACACAAATAATAAAAGGAAAATTTGAAAATTTGTATGTATTATGAATTCAATTACTTCAATTACTCTAATGAATGAAAAAGTTAAATAGTGACTGCAGTGAATAGGTAGGATGGGGATGAAGATGAGGAACGCATGAGTTGGAGAGCGGTGAAGTTGTGAAACTGGAACTGTGGATGCATGGTCTTATCACTGTTTCCAAACCTGTATGTGATTGGTATCATCAATAATGAGTCTGAATACAGATTTTGAGGGATGATATCTTGATATATGTTCAGTTGTAAAAACTGTTCTCTCCTTCTTTTGTGGGAGATGAAAGGAGCAACTCTGTGATAAATGTCTGTGTCCTATATTTACTTTTGCTATTAAGTTAAATCTTCTACATAGTAGAAATTGCCTTTTAAACGATGCTTAGCTCCAATGATGGTAAGAAAGATTTTTCTTATAAGTGTTCGAGAAAATACTCTCAAATATAGTCCTTTGGTTCACTGAATATTTTAAAATGAAGAAATTTTGGGAAAATAGCATACTCAATATCTTAGAACATCTCTTGCCACTTACTTTCCTTAAATAAGCCATAAGGACTAGAATTATCATTTAGTTCTTTCTATGTTGAAAAAGACCTGAAAACCTAAAAGGACCACTCTCTGATCCTCTGCTCTTGTGGAAGAACTGCATGTGCAAAGTGATCTGTTCTATAGTGGCAGGAAATTATTCTTTCATGGAGATGGAAAATAATTCCACAAACATACCTTGGGGGAATTCTCATAATTCATTATTATCAAATGTAACCTTTATGATCATCAGCAGTACTTCTGCACAATTATAGAAATGCATATCTCCTTCTGTCTTTGAGTATTCATTTCTGAATCTTACCATGTACATAAATCTTATATTATCTTGTTAATCTGCCTTTTTGAATATCTGAATGAGCCATGAATTTAGAGATTGGTAAGGAAATGATAAACCTTTCTATCCTTCACATAGTACCATGAGACACTTTTATCAATGAACTAGCAGTAAGATTTTGTGGCATAAAAGTAAAGTGAGCAATTGGACCTATGTGCAGTCACCATATAACACTTATCCCAGAGTATGTTTTCTTAATCTCTAAAATATTACTTAATCTCTAAAATATTACTTTTTAAATTTTTCCATTTTTTGATTAAGCAACTTCGTGCTCAAATATTATTAATATTTTTGCTATTAACTCATTGATAAAACTACTTGAGGGAATCTCTTATTCTTTAGTGGTCAAATATGCATACTTTTTTAACTCAGAGCAGGTCATGTCTTCTATCAGAGAGCAGGGGTGATTGCAGTATGAGGCAGATCTAACAGGCATTTTGGGGAAGTGACCTTGTAATCACATACTTTTACCACTCGAAGTTTTGAAGGGTTGCCTAGTGACTCACATATAACCAATTATTGCCACTGAAAGTTTTGCCTTGAATTGGGATTATCCAAACATGTCACAGCCAGTTAGTTTGTTATCAGATGCCTCTTTAGCTTGCTGAAACACCCTGTGTAGCAGATGGCAGAGTTCTATAAGGTCAAGTGCGGGATATTAAATGCTGAGCTTCTGAACAGCTGGAGAGTTTTAGAAAAAGAAGCAGAAAGAAAAGTAAATACGTGTAGGTGTCATTAACGCGCTCTCTCATATTAGCATGACAAACTAGAGTTCCTTACAAGTCAGCCACGGGCCTACAGTTTTGATAGAAGACACCATAAAAAGTGACTTGCTTTTGAGCATCAATCCTCTTTTCCCCATTACACCTGCACAGACAATTTGTTTGCTCTACCCTCTGGCAATGAGTAGCCTGATGGTGATGGGAGTCATCAGTCGGCCCATAAGCACCATCTGTGCAGGAGTTAGGCTAATGAGCAAAGTAAGCGGGGGCCCATGAGGAGTAAAACTGGAGGCGTGAGGGGAGATGGCCAGGAATTTGGATTTTAACTCAATGCAACCCGGAAGTGGGGCTTTACATAATGCAGTGAATGACAGCCAGGACTGTGTCCTAGGCTTACATGGTGAGCTCTTTTGCACTTCTTAGATTGTACCATGTACCAAATCAACTGTCTGCAAATCTCTACTGTTGTGCTGCACAGACTGTAGAAGTATCAGGGATAATTTTTTTGGAAGCTGGTCATGAAGCCTATTGAGAAAGGAATTAAGTTCTGAGTTCAGACTGTTGTTTGTATCCAAGTTTGTATTTGCTGTTTATGGATTCTTTGCTACTGTAAGTGTTTTCCATGGAAGACCATCTTTAGCCTCACCTGGAGCTGTTAGACTTGGGGAACCTTAGGTTTGAAGAATTTTTAACAAGATCTTTATGTGATTAATTCTCATGAAATACTCAGATGCATAGATGTGGTGTGTAGCTTCATGAAAAGTCTCTTGGGGACCATTTTAGGTGTGTTGCACATTTTTCAATCATTTCTCAGAAACTTATTTTTCATACTTGTTATTCTTTTGGAGTTCAGGAATGCAGTGCCAAACCACTAACAGCATAGGTTCTGTTATCATAAAGATTAAACATTAGAATCAAATAATCATAGAGAGGCTGGGGAGATGATTCTTCAACTTAAAAAGCACCTGCTGTGTAAACCTGACAACATGTTTTCAGTCACCAGAACCTATATAAAACTGTTTACAGAGCAAGCATACATAATTCCAGTACTCCTAAGGAGAGAGGAGAGGAAGACACAGGAAAACCTCTATGAAGTTTATAGTCCTGCATCACCCAGGTGAAAGAGAAGAACATGCCCTAAAATTTAATTTGTACTTATTACAAACACATACACAATACACACAGACACACAGACACACATGCACACACATGCACGCACACGCACACACACACACACACACACAGAGTAAATAAATAAAAGTCCTTAAAAATAATTTGTATGTATATGTCATGATCAACCATACTGTTGACAAAAAGAGTACCCTTTCTTGACCCATGCTTCGCCAACCAGATTACATATGATAATAAACTGAATACTAATATAATTACATCAGGCCTTTATGACCTGATTGTTTCTGTCAGACCATTTGTTTCTTCCTTGTATAGCTTTCATTAGATTCATCATCATTTCTGTCAGTTTGTACTCATCTTTTTCTTACAGCCAATACTTGGAAATGTTTGCTAGTCTGTTTTCTCCCTCACTCCGTCTTCTTTATTGTGATGAAATCCTTTTTACCTCTCTAGCTAAACACAGGCTCAGTTTTCTTTCAACTCCCTCAATAGGCCACCCTTTCTTATGAAAAGATTCTTACTCTCAAGACTGTCTCAAATATAATAGGTGAGTTAAACCCTATAGAACAATATGCATGCTTGGCTATGCTCACTGGTTTATCTTCAATGACTACCTAAGATATTGCAGCACGATGCTATCAATAAATAGTCATTGGAATTTTTAATAAATGTTTGGATGATAAAATAAACTAAGACCCTAGAGACAAAAAACATCATTTTCAAATATTACGGTGCAGTTTAGTAATGTAAGTAGAAAGTATATTTAGTGACCTGTGGATAAAGCACATAACAGGAATGCTACACATTTTATTTCCTTATGTATCTCCATAATTTTTATCAGCACTCTGAAGTCACCTCTTTCCTTGTTTGTCTTCTCTTTTCCATCGTTACTTGCTTTCTCAGTGTTAGTAAAGTGAACTGACTCTGTTTCCAGGGCTGGGCAGAGTTCCTCACGCTGCTGTTTCATCATAAAATGTCTGTTATTCTATATTATATAGAATATATTGTACAAAACCTTAATGTGCTGTTCCTATTTTCACAGAAAGCCTCTGACACCAACATATGAGGTACAAAGTTAAGGTTTTAAAAAGAAAGATAGAAGTATTGGAGAAAGACAGATGGACAGATGGGCACAGAAAGATGAAAAAATAAGGAAGAGAAGAGGAGGAGTAAGTGGAAGAATAAAAGGAAGAAGGGAGAAAAGGAGGGAAGAAAGAGAATTACTTACATCCTGAGTTAATGCATCAAGTAAGCCCCTGCTAGCATTTTGAAGAATGTTTTAGAATTCTTTTCTCCAATATTTTAGAAATGCACATCAAGGTTCTTTTTAAAAATGTTTTATTTTCTTAATCAGGATTCCTATGATGGGTTAAAAATAGATTTAGGATATATATTTATCCTTGTTTGCTACAGATGAGAAAGTTCAATTGTATGTTAGTCATGTAACTGAATATTAAGAGATTTTGTGTAAAATAAAACCTAGGATAGCTAAAATAACCTTAAATAATGAAAGAGCTGCACGAAGTGTTATTTTTCCCAATTTCAAATTGTATTAGAAAGCAAGAGTGATAAGAAAAAACAAGATATTGTCATCAGATACATCAATCAATGGAATTGAATTGAAGATCCGGACATAAATCTGCAAACCAGTGGACACCTGAATTTTGTTAAAGAAGCCAGAAAGACACATTGGAAAAAAGATGGAGTTGTCAGTAAATGTTCCTGGCCAAACCGGATAGCTATACATAGAAAAATCCAAATAGATCCATATATATCCCTGTACAAAACACAATTTAAAAGAGATTAAATACCTTTACATAAAATCAGAAGAAAAAGTGAAAATACCGTTAAATTCAATCACACAGAAAAAGACTTTTTGAATAAAATACCATCAGCACATACAGAAAAATCAACAATTTAATCAATGGAAACTCAAGAGACTAAGAAACTTCTGCATTGCAAAGGACACCATCATTCAGATAGAGCAGCAGCCTACCAATGGGAAAAGATTCTCACCAACTAAATATCTGATAGAGAGCTAATATTCAAAGTATATAAAGAACGCAAAATGGCTTGATATCAAGAAAACAAATAATATAATTAATGAGATACAGATCTAACCAGAATTCTCAAAAAAAAAAAAAGAAAGAAAGAAACTCAAATGACAAAGAAACACAGAAATGTTCAACAACCTTAGCCATCAGAAAAACATGCAAATCAAAACTACTTTGAAATGTTGTGGGATAATGCTCTGGCAAACTGTAGCATTTTGTCAATTATATTGGATTACTAAAATGCTGATTGGCCAGTAGCCAGGCAGGAAGTATAGGCAGGGTGACCAAATTAAGAGAATTCTAGGAAGAGGAAAATTAAAGACACAGTCTCCAGCCAGAGAGGAAGAAAGATGAGAATGCCTTACTGAGAATAGGTACCAAGCTCTGTGGCTAAACATAGATAAGAATTATGAGTTATTTAAGTTGTAAAAGTTAGTTAGTAATAAACCTGAGCAATAGGCCAAACAGTTTATAATTAATATAAGCCTTTGTTTTTTTTTTTTTTTTTTTTTTTTTTAATTTGGCACTGAACAGCTGTAGGACTAGGTGGGACAGAAACTTCTCAGTCTACTTTGCAATTTCATCTTACACCTGAACAGCTGTAGGACTAGGTGGGACAGAAACTTCTCAGTCTACTTTGCAATTTCATCTTACACCTAAGGTCAATAAAATATGTGACAGCTCATGGTGGTGACTATCTATGTAAAGGAAAACTCATGCATTTCTGATGGAAGTGCAAGCTTTGGAAACTAGAAAAAAAACCTATATTTTCCTTAACAGCTGAGTGGATAAAGAAAATATGGTACATTTACACAATGGAATAATATTCCATTGTTTTAAAAATGTAATCATGATATTTATAGGTAAATTGATGGAAATAGGAGAAGTCATCCTGAATGAGGTATCCCAGAACCACAGATATGGTATACATTTACTTATATGTGTATATTAGCTGTTAAGTCAATGATAAACATGCCTCAGAGCAACAAAAGTGAGGTATAAACTAAGGGACTAGATAGGATAGATTTCATTTGGAAAGGGGAATGGAATGGATAGTAATGGATGGATAAATGAAGCTGGAACAGGATGATTATTATGAAAGCAATGAAATTGGTCCACCATAATGGGAAAAACAGATTCCCAACTGGCTATTTCTTGTTATTAAGTGACTTTTCTAGTCCCAGAATTGAGTTACATGTATTTGACTTGTTGGCCACAGGGATGACCTAGAAACTCACAAAATCCCAGGTCTTTGCTCAAAATTATAGGCTGCTCTCTACAAACCAAAGTCAAGGCTTCATTGCTGAAGGCAACATCTACTCAGCTCATTGAACACAAAGAAGTTGTACTGCTGCCTACATAAAGCCTTTAGTCCTGCCTGTGAGACAGGCTAGTGCAATGGTGGCACAAAGCTTGTAGGAGTAACCAACCAATATCAGACTTAACTTACAGTTGACTCCATGAGATAGCACCCATACCTAACACTGTTTGCATGTCTAAAGACTACGGAGTTCAGCAATCTAGGGTAAAAACAAATACTACTCTCCTAAAACAAACAAACAAACAAATGTAGCAAGAGAAACACTTCATAACATTGTGGTAAGCTCATCGATCAATGCTTAGGCAGCATTCATCAGAGAAGTTTCCATCTAGAGCAGATGGGAGCAAATTCAGGGACCCAGAGCAAGACATTATCCAGAGAGTGAGACCTTGGAATGCTCATCTCTAAAGGGACATCTCCTTCAAATTCATCCTGTCAGAGCTCAGGGAACCCTGGTGAAGAGGAGGTGGAAAGAATATAAGAGCCACAGGGGATAGAGGACATCAAGAAAAGATGACCCTCTAAATCAACAAGACAAAAGCTCATATGAACACACAAAGACTGAAGAAGCATGCACAAGGCATGCCCATGTCTGCACCAGGTCCTCTGTGTATATGTGATGTTATCCAATATAGTGTTTATATGGTATTTTCAAGGGTACAAAGAATAGGTCCCTGAGGATTTTTTTTGCCTTTTCTTACGTTCTTTTACTTATATCCCAGTTTGGGTTAGTATTGCTGTGATGAAATACCATAACCAAAGCAATTCGGAGAGGAAAGTGTCTAGTTCAGCTTACACTGAAAGGTAACAGTCTATCATTGAGGGAAGTCATGTCGGGAACTCAACAGGAAGAGATGGGAGCTGATGCAGAGGCCAAGGAGAGGTGCTGTTACTGGCTTTCTCTTAGAACTAGCTCAGTCTACTTTCTTATTGAACAAAAAAACCATCCGCACAAGGATAACCTCATTCACAATGGGTTGGACCCTTCCTGATCAATCATGAGTTAAGATTGCCTTACAACTGGAGCTTATAGGGGCATTTTCTCAATTGAGATACCCTCCTTTCACATAAAATTGGTTTGTGACAAGTTGATATTACTAACCAAGTAATACCTCCAGTTTGTTGTTTTTTTTCCAATTCTGATGTTAGTTTTTGTTTTATTTTATGTTTTATTTCATTTTATTACTATCCCCTAAAAGTCTATTTGCTTTGTAATAAGAAACAGAGAGTAGAATCTATGGGAGGGGAGGAACTGGGAGGAATAAAGGGAATCAAAGTTGTAATCAGGATATATTATGTGAGAAATAAATATATTTTCATAAAAGGAAAAGAAAAATAACTCTGGCAATATGACATAATTTTTGACCTAGTGTGTTTCTTTTGATCATCCTATAAAAACAATAAAAATTCTGATATAGATTAATGGTGTGGCATTACTTTTAATATCAGGATATTGAAAACAACTTACACATTTAATATTTAATATTAGAAAAGTGATGAAATGTATACTGACACATGAATTTGCTATTTAGTACTCTAGATTATGAATAGCTATAATTCTCAATTCTGTCTTGGTTCATGCCTGTTCTTTAATTTATTTTCTTCAAGTACAAATAAGGTTAATCATACCCATCAGGGTATTTTGTGATAACAATGCTTTTCCAGTGTTTTGAACATATTTGAAATGGAAATGCTAGGTTAGGAAGTTTTATGAATATAGTTTCCTTGAATAAAAAGTAGATATTGATTAAAATATTCTGAATTTAAATCCTAGTTCCTGCGCTTACCAGCTCTGTATATTTAATATTTGTAAGCCTCCTTTCCTTGTATGTCGGACAGACATATATTAGGTGCTTAGCTGGTCGTGTATTAGTTACTCAAACTTCAGTTAAAAGAATGTGAAATTATCAAGATAATTAAAGTAGGTGATAAACTGTGAAAAGTATTATTAATCACTTTAATTTCTACTTACTAAACATACCATTATACTATACTTATTTATTTTGTATTGCCTCTATTTTAAGACTTTTTGAGATGTCATTAGACCTAGCAGTTATGGCACATGCCTTTAATCCCAGCACTCTGGAAGCAAAGGCATGTGGATCTCTGTGAGTTCCAGACCAGCCTGGTCTACAAAGTGAATTCCAGGACAACCAAAGATTTACACAGAGAAAGCTTGTCTTGAAGCACCCCAGACAAAGAGAGAGGGATGGAAATTATATATATGAAGTTTGCATATGTGTGTGTGTGTGTGTGTGTGTGTGTGTGTAAGTTGGAAACAAGGGAGTACTATCCTTAACTATATTATTCAAGTATAGGTTAGGTTTCTCAGGAAGAGGGTGGCACTCTAGATTGTGTCTGAGAGGAATGGTGACAGATAACAAACAGAATATGGCTTCATAAGGAATCAGTGATCCCAAGAGTTCTATGTAGCACACATGAGCAATTGTGGACAGTCTAGTGGGACTGATGTGGAGGAGCCCTTATGATGCAGAAAAAAGAAAGTTGGCAGAGTTGGAAAAAAAATTCAGCTTTATCATACAAATGAATTTATCACATGTGTTCTGCTATCTTTTTCAAAGAAAAATTCCTTAGATTCCGAATACAAATGAACCATATTTTGATCATTAAAATAAAAATGGTAGAATTATTTTCTTACAAACTCTACTTCAAGCATTCTTCTACTTTGGGTGATAATAGCAACTTCCAATGTGCTTTCATATTTAGATGTAGAGGAGACACTTGGGATACAATGTATATAAGCATGACTGTTATGCCAACCTTACTCCAACATTTCTCTATATTTTAAAATTAGAAAACACAACTCATGTTGCCTTCTGATGATGAGATTTGTTTGCTCCCCACTGTTTACTATCAGCATTTTCACACAACATTATGTTTGTATTAATATTTCTCTCCAGGTGTATATGTTGCACAAGTACCACTCAGCTACACATAAAACTAAAACATCTCAAATGAGAACATGGTGGGTGTGGGAAGTCATTCTGTATGTGTATTGCTTTTGTTGGTTAATGAATAAAGAAGCTTCTGTTGGCCAATGGCTTGGCAGAGTGGAGCTAGATAGAGAACGCTAAATTGAATGATGGGAGAAAAAAGGCAGAATCTGGAGATGACATGTAAGCTGCTGCCAGAAACAGATGAGCCAGAACCTTACTGGTAAGCCACAGCCACATAGCAATACACAGATTGATAGAAATGGGTTAAATTAAGATGTAAGAGCTAACCAATAAGAAGCTAGAGCACTGATTTAAATATTATAGTTTCTGTGTGATTATTTCAGGAGTCTGGGTGGCCAGGGAATGAATAAGTGGCCCCAACAACACATGGTAATAACTTCATGGTAACGATTCTGCAGTTTTGTTTTGCTCCCTGCATATTGCAACACTAAATCATGGGTTCTTACAAAAATGCATTCATGCATTGTATTGTCAATTTCTCCATTTACTAGATTCTCCTTCCATGCCCTTCTCCTCATCTCCCTCTCCAGCTAGATATACATTTTAACAATGAGTTTTTTAATATGTAATACAAGTTGTTACCTGATTAAACCCAAGAGGTATCAGATCCACAAGTGACTAAAATTATTTACTCTCCTATTGAAAACGTTTGATGAGGCAGAGAGGAGTAGGAAAACCAATGGGAGACAATCTAAATGAAACTTTATTGTTGATTTTCTTAGATCCATGAAATCATCTTTGCTAAAATCGATTGATTGCTAATGTGCTACTACTGTGCATCCAGGGCCTTCAGACGTTCCTATCTCCCACTCATTTCTTTTTATGATTAACACTTGACATAGATGAGGAGGGGCTCAATTATAATGAATGTGTGTGCTTCAGCATAATCGAGTTGAGCTCCTTGAACATGGTAGAATTATTTTTCATTTCTTTTTTTGTTGTTGTTGTTGTTGTGTGTGTGTGTGTGTTTTTTTTCCCTCATGGTTTAGTTTTTTTATATTTAAAAATTTCCATCTCCTTCCCTCCTCCTCCCCCCTCCCTCCGCTCCTCCTCCCCCTTCCCTCCCCTCCTTCTCCCCCTTCCCTCCCCTTCCCTCCACCCATACCTCCCCTCCCTCCCTCTCAAGGCCAAGGAGCCATCAGGGTTCCCCACTCTATGCTAAGTCCAAGGTCCTCCCAACTCCCCCTAGGACCAGGAAGGTGATCGACCAAGCTGAGAAGGCTCCCACAGAGCCCGTCCATGCAGAAGAATCAGAGCCCAGAGCCATTGTCCTTTGCTTCTCAGTCAGCCCCCGCTGTTGGCCACATTCAGAGAGACGGGTTTGGTCGCATGATCCATCAGTCCCATTCCAACTGGAGTTGGTGATCTCCCTTTAGTTCTGTCCCACCGTCTCCATGAGTGAACGCACCCCTCACGTTCCTGACTTTCTCCCTCATGTTCTCGCTCCTTCTGCTCCTCATCAGGACCTTGGGAGCTCAGTCCAGTGCTCCAATGTGGGGTTCAGTCACCTTCCCCATCTGTCGCCAGCTGGAGGTTCCCTCCCGGTCCTGACTTTCTTTCTCATGTTCTCTCTCCTTCTGCTCCTCATCAGGACCTTGGGAGCTCAGTCCGGTGCTCCAATGTGGGGCTCTGTCATTTTCTTCATCTATCGTCAGGTGGAGGTTCTATGGTGATATGCAAGAAATTCATCAGTATGGCTATAGGAACTGGCCTTTTCAGGCTCCCTCTCCTCAGCTGCCCAAGGAACTAACTGGGGGCGTCTCCCTGGAAACCTGGGAACCCCTCTAGGGTCAAGTCTCTTGACAACCCTCAGGTAGCTCCTTAAATTAAGATATATGCTTCCCTGCTCCCATATCCACCCTTCCTATATCCCAAGCATCCCATTCCTCCGAGCTCCCCCCATTCTCCCCTTCACACATTTCTCTCCCCATCTTCCCTTGGCCCAGTCTCGCCCAACCCTCAAGTTCCCAATTTTGCCTGGTGATCGTGTCTACTTCCAATATCCAGGAGGATTACTATATCTTTTTTTGGGAGTTCACCTTCTTATTATCTTCTCAAGGATCCCAAATTTATAGGCTCGATGTCCTTTAATTATGGCTAGAAACCGATTATGAGTGAGTACATCCCATGTTCATCTTTTTGGGTCTAGGTTACCTCACTCAGAATAGTGTTTTCTATTTCCATCCATTTGCCTGCAAAATTCAAGATGCCATTGTTTTTTACCGCTGAGTAGTAGTCTAGCATGTATATATTCCACAGTTTCTTCATCCATTCTTCCACTGAAGGGCATCTAGGTTGTTTCCAGGATCTGGCTATTACAAATAATGCTGTTATGAACATAGATGAACATATGCTTTTGTTGTATGATTGGGCATCTCTTGGGTAGATTCCCAATAGTGGAATTGCTGGGTCCTGGGGTAGGTTGATCCCGAATTTCTTGAGAAACCGCCACACTGCTTTCCAAAGTAGTTGCACAAGTGTGCATTCCCACCAGCAATGGATGAGTGTACCCCTTACCCCACAACCTCTCCAGCAAAGGTTATTATTGGTGTTTTGGATTTTAGCCAATCTGACAGGTGTAAGATGATATCTCAAAGTTGTTTTGATTTACATTTCCCTGATAGCTAGGGAGGTTGAGCATGACCTTAAGTGTCTTTTGGCCATTCGAACTTCTTCTGTTGAGAATTCTCTGTTCAGTTCAGCGCCCCATTTTTTAATTGGGTTAATTGGCATTTTACCGTCTAGTCTCTTGAGTTCCTTATATATTTTAGAGATCAGACCTTTGTCAGTTGCAGGGTTGGTGAAGATCTTTTCCCAGTCAGTAGGCTGCCTTTGTGTCTTAGTGACAATGTCCTTTGCTTTACAGAAGCTGCTCAACTTCAGGAGGTCCCATTTATTCAATGTTGCCCTTAATGTATTTTTCATTTCTTGACTGCCTGAAATGAGTTACAGAAGGACCTCCATAAGCTGTAGTACAGGAATAACTTGGTGTACACATCAGGTCCAGATCAGTAAGCCATGTATTGGACAGTCTTCTCCCTACCTTTGGAATGGGTGTGGGGTACATTTCCTTGCAGCTGTTCTCCACTGCTGAAGTGGGGAGTAGGCTGTGCAAGCATCACAGTAGGCCCTGCCATAAATCAGATTGCATCTCTGCAGGATAAAGGCCAAGCTTTCCCTAGAGATATTAGATACAGCTCCCCAGTAGCTCAGGGAGAAAGGGCCCATTTGGATCACTTCCATCAGCAGTCAGCATCCCTTAAGCCACTTTATGACTGATGAGGCTGTGTGTTGTGGTAACTTCCCTCTGAAGTTGTAAGGAAGAAACAAAAGAATTGTGCTTTGTCTACCAGACTCCGACACTGTTCAGATATTGGTTTGAGGCTCAGGTTTTTGTACATTAAAATATATCTTGACTTCAAAATTTTACTTTTGTCTTGAAAAGTAGATAATCCTTAAATTTCTAGTTGAACAAAGAAAAACTCTGCAACCTAATGTAATCTGGACAGTACAAACATTGTAGTGTCCATTCATGCGTATAATACCCCAAAGAACTGAATTATCATATGAAAACCTGCAGATATACCTCGTCCATGAAAAAATCATGTGGTTGACATCAGAGAGTAAGAAAAGAAATCTGGACCAAATTATTTATTCCATAGTCCTACGGAAAAAATCATGGTCTCTTATAAGACCCCACTGCTTACTTGCTATGTAAATTTCAGTTAATATCTCCTCAAATAGTTAGGATTCCATCATGATATAGCATGAAATATATTAGTTACAATTTCTGCTGCAACAAATGATCATAAACTCTGTATTATAAGATGACACAAAGAGGTTTTCTTAAACTATCTTAGCAAAACATTTTAAAAAGGATTTTGCGGTACTAAAAGCAAGTTATCAGTAAAAATATTCCTCTCTGTTGGCTACAGGAAGAATTAATTTTCAATTTTCCAGATGTTAGAGTCTATTGTCTGCCATTATTTATTGGGTTTTTTTTCTTTGGCTTATTGGTGTATCATCCCAATCTCTCTTATCATCCCATACTCCCCATTTCCCATCGCCCACCTTCTTCTGATAAAGGACATGTGGGTACAGAGCCCATTCATAGTCATTAGTCATATTGTCACATACATTTTATACTACAACATAGTTATAGCATCCAGGTATTAGGGCATCCCTAATGGTTCATAGATAGTAGCATAGATATATTGCAGATAATAGCACAATAAATGTTCACTCTTGTCCTGAAAGAACTTGTGTCAATCTGAAACAGCTACTTATCATTTTCACAAGTTTATCATTACCAGAATATTCTTGCTAGATGTAAAAATAAAACAAACAAACAACAACAACACATATACCCCCAAAGAAAATAGGGCTGGAAATTGACTGATTGGGTAAAGTATTTGTTGTGAAAGTGAAGGTCAGACCCCCAGCACCTCTGTAAGTGCCAGGTAAGTGTGCCGGTCTTGTACTTTTAATGCCTGGGAAGCAGATAAAGGAAGAATACCCCATGTAAGTAAACTGGCAAGACTAGCAGAATCAGCACTTTCCGGTTTTAAAATAGAAAACTTTCCTAAGTGTATAAGGTAAAGAGTGATTGAAGAAGACTCCCTATATCAAGCTCTGGCCACCAAGGCATACACTCTCATGTCCTCCCCTGCTGTTAACATGCTTTGTCTTACTAACCAAAACTGCATTAAATAACATGTCTGCTCTACTCCAATTCTACAGTAGTAAAACTATGTCAGATTTGCACATATTCTGGCAATGGAACACTTGGTAAAAACTCTTCCAGTGCACACCTCTCTCACACACACAAGAAAGGAAAAATGTGATAGAATTTCTAAGCGTAAACAACAACAGCAACAACGCTTTAAGAAGCCAGAATTGGTATCTTCGTGGTATATATTTGCTTCCTTCCCTAGTGAGCATTTAGTGTCTCCTGTGTGGTATTTGCTGAGTTATATGTGGAAAATGTCAGGAAGAACACTGAGTGATGCAGCCAATCGTGAGGACAAAGCAGAGATGAGTGAAGAAGGCTGCTTTCCCACCCACTGCACCATTAACCCAGTTAAAGCCCTTTGGTTTTTGAGCATGAGAATGGGAGAGTCATCCCAGATTTCAGAGTTCATGAGAACACAGGCCCTGGGATATGAGGGAACTGGAACTATGAGGTATTTTCAGCCTCTGATTTAATATTCTTTCCAATTGCACTGACATCATCATCATTTATCTTCAAGGAAACCAGACGGAGGCCAAAATAGTTTCAGTTTCGCTCTGTTTTACTGGTAAATTCCAGGACGTTTGCTGATGTCCGCTATGAAGTGATAATTCACGCTGCCATCACATGAAATGAAGCAAGTAAATCAAAATATTTTTCATAGGGGAGTAGCCTGGGGAAGTGAAAGAAACAGCATGCTGGCCTTCACATGCTGGGCTATTTTTGGATGGCCTTCTTCAAGAATCAATTTAAAACTAACTTCTACAATAAAGCTTTCTTCAATGAGGCAGAAAAATATGTCCAAGACCCCTTCCACTAAGCTGAATCCACCAACTTATTGCACCTGACTTAACCATACAAACTCCTTAGATTATTTTCCATATCACGGTACCTACTAAGAACAGTGATTATGGTTATTAATACAGATTTTTTAACGTTTGATTAATGGTTACTTACTCAAAGACCTTTGTAATACTGTGTTCTATTGCTTTGAAGAAACACCATGATCATGACAACTCTTTAAATAAAAACATTTAATTGTAGATAGCTCACAGTTTCAGAGGTTTAGTCCATTACTATGGCTGAAAGCATGGTGGTTTGCAGGCAGACACGGTGCCTCAGAAGGAACTGAACATTTACATTAGGATCCATAGGCAGCAGGAAGAGAGAGTCACTGGGTCTGGCTTGGGCTTTTGAAAACCTCTAGTGGCAAACTTCTTTGACCAAGGCTACACCTCCCAATCATTTCAAATAGTGACCCTCCCTGTTGACCAAACATTCAAACCTATGAGCCTATGAGGCTCATTCTTATTCAAACCACCACAACCTTAGACAAACTATTTGCTTCATCATCCCCCCACTTTTTTGAGGGAGGAAATCCATTTGTATTTTGTTCATTGTTTTAATTAACAAAACCAAATTAAATAATATCTGCTTATGTTGTATCAAATTCTATAGGAGCAAAAAGTGTATTAGATTTGCTCATATTCTTTCTTTCTTTCTTTTTTTTTTTTTTTTTTTTTTTTTTTTTTTTTCGAGACAGGGTTTCTCTGTAGCTTTGGAGCCTGTCCTGGAACTAGCTCTTGTAGACCAGGCTGGTCTCGAACTCAGAGATCCGCCTGCCTCTGCCTCCCGAGTGCTGGGATTAAAGGCGTGCGCAGCACAATTTTTGTGAACCCTTCAGTTGGAATAGAAAATTCTGATTTGAGGACAATGTAGAAGAAGCAGGGAGGTTTTGGATGATCCACTCACCATTTGTTTAAATAATGGCCAGGTTCATTGCTGAATTTCGATAATAGAGAGCCTGACATCATTGAAATTATGTTACTGGACTCAAAACATACTAGCCTTTTCTATCTATTCATGCTTACTATAGTAAGGTTCACTGTGGAAAACACTAAATGATATTGTTCCTTAATTCTTTAGCTGCCCATTGTCACTGTTAAGTCTGGTTTGGAACTGCATTGTCTGCATTTCTCTGATTCAGAGTAACTCTCAGTAGCAGGTTGTAAGATAAGCTTTAGAATGTGCTTTTAAAGACAATCCATTAGTGATCATGTCACATAGCTAAAAAAAAAATCTAGTCTTTCATTTTATTTTTATTATTATGTTTTAATGTATTGGTCTAATATCTTTACCATATAGCTGAAAAAAGCCTGATATCATGGTCCTGTAGGCATCTTTATTCATGCTTTCCTTTGTACATGAAATTCTACTCACCTTTGTCCCAAACTATATTCATATTGAGTGTTTTCTGCATTTCCTTTATACTCATATTGCTCAAAATTATTTCCTCTATTTTCTTTTTTTCCTACTGTTTCATCCTCTCTAATTTTTCTATTATTACTCTTAATGAGATACCGTTTTAGTAGAATAATAGATAATTCTCTTCCCTTCCTTTAAATATCAAGTCAAGTAAATTCTTGATAGAATCAAGAAAATTATCTATACATTAGCTAGTTCTCCCTTGTCTGGCCTAAGGATATTGGTATAAATTCTGCTTTGATACTTTAGTTCATATCAACATAAAAGTGACTCACCATAATCTATAGGAATGTCTGATTATTTAAAAAAAACAGTAAAACACACCAAAAATAAATAATTAGGTACCAATGATCATGGCTCTGAGATTTTTACATTACACCTAACTTCAGAGAGATAATCAGAGGATCCATTTCTGCGGAAACCAATCAATAGGTTGCAAAGAACCAATTAATCTATTTAAACTATAGATTTCAAACATTTAATTTGGCCAATTCTTCACTCAGTATAATTTATTTTTATGTCTCAACATATATATTTACCCAGAAAAAATCTATAACTAATTAATATAAGAAAGAAGAAAAGAGATATCAATAATGTACAACAAATAATCATAAGCATTTTTCACCAATCCTTTCTGCAAAATACATGTGTGTGTGTGTGTGTGTGTGTGAGAGAGAGAGAGAGAGAGAGAGAGAGAGAGAGAGAGAGAGGAGAGAGAGAGACTGTGTGTGACTGTATGTGAGACTGTGTGTAAATGTTTTTCGTGTGCATATGTTTGAGTGTAAAAATGCTATTTGTCTCAAATAATCCTGTAGTCATTTTTTTTTGTTGTGTCTCCTCTGGAAGTTAAGGAATGTATAGAATTTTGACATTCTCTTCATGTGAAAGTAATCCAGTTCTTGAGACCCGATGACATTGGACTCTGCCTAGCAGACCAATGGAAGACTTGCAGCCCAACTATACTTCCATTTCTAGTTTTCTTGCAGAAGCCGCAAGGGCAACATCTTTTATAGCTATGCTGCAGAAACTTCTTCAGCCAATAGCCTTTCAGATACTGGCCCTCTTCAGGCATGGTCTCATGTACTATAAATGCAGATGAAAAGCATGCATGGGCCTCTTGGCTCCTGGATTCAGTTCCAGTTCCCAGTGCATGCAGAGGACTGTGGATTGTTACTCTTTCTGTGATAAATAAACCTTTGTTGTACTCCATTCCTGGATATCATAGGACTCTATTATATGCTAACATAAATAAGACCACTATGCCTTGGGTTGACACAGAAACAGTAAAAATAAATATTATTTTAATTAGTTTAAGCATATTTTTAGGGCACAAAAGTTGCTGAATTGTCTCCCAGGTTTCCTTCATTTGGATATGAGCTGATACCTTTCTTTCTTTGTTTCAGCAGTACATTTTATAGTAAACTAAAAATAGCACCACTCTACTTCATAAGAATATCAGACAAGCACAATATATTGCAATGGCTTCGCCATAGGCAGTCATCAATGTCAGAAGTCATTGGAAGATCACTGTGTGAATATTCTGCTGACTGAATGACAAGTGAATGAAAGACTTGCTTATCCAATTCTGTAGTTAAGACAATGTCATCTGAAGAGAGTCAGAGATCACTTGTATTTTGTTACATATCAGTCACACATAAATCCTGCAAATAAGGTCTGCATACTGGAACCTATTTTTAAAAAGAGGGAAAAAGAAAAAGATACAAATGTTACAAATAATCTATTTAACATGCAACATATGGTATTCAAATAGTAGAGTATGAAAAATTGCATTAACAGCCACTGCAAAATTATTGCAGGTGGATTGAAATGGATGAAGTCAGGAGAACCTAACTGCAAGCCCATTTTGTGATTGTTTCTTTTATTGTGTTACTTTTGTATATTGAAGTAAAATTAGATTTTTTTTTAGCTTCTTTTATAGTGTTTGGTTTGTGCCTTTTACTTCGTTACTCTGCCTCTAGATCCTTTAGATGACTTCCACTGAATGAATAATGAAGTACTTAGCCCTTTAACATTGCTAAGAAATTCACACACTGCCTTCATCTCAGTTAATATAACACTGATTCTTGCCTCACCCCTGGACCTTTGTACTAGCTCTGCCTGGGATTTGACCTTGTCTGTAAAATCTTTTGATTATTACTATGATAATCATGGCATTTTGCAGAGTTCAATGTTCAATAATATTACTAATCAAACATGTTCAAAGATTTTATAAGAAATGTTTGTCAAATGCAGCTCAAAGTGCGCGCACACACACACACATACACATCAATAAAGTATATATTTCATTCTGACTTAGCAGTATGATTTTCCTGTAGATTTTTTTTTGTTGTGTGTATTTTACTAAGAAAAATTTCACTGTTGATTTATAAATTATATGATTAACATTTATGGAAACCTCTTCAAAACTGGTATCTATTATTTTTCTTATTTTTAAAGACAGAACTGATGATTGTTTTAGAAATATAAGACCATATTAAGGATCCTTTAGGCAAACATTACTTGACTATAAACAAGAGCAAGGGTGGATTATGACTTGTTCTGTTGTTTTCTAGCCTCATTGTGTGACCCTAGTCACAACATACCATTGTGGATATGGAAATACTTTTCTATTTAACTGATATCAAATGTTTGTGGCTTTGATTACACATTTTGTGGGTGGGAATCCAAGGCATTCTAATCAACCTCTATAAGTAATATTCATAGACATTTATGCTTTATAGGCTATATGTCTATAGACTTTATAGACAATGTGGTAGAGGAGATAGCTGTTTCATCTGGGTTAATCTGAGGTCATGGGAAACTATTCATACTTGGATGAAATTAAAGATATTGAAGTATATGAGATAGATGTGAAAAAATTTGCCTTCTCAGATACGTCTGAAACTGTAATTAGTGGCCTGCAGTGACTGGCCACAGCAGTCTGGGCCTTCCTTCAGCAAACAGCTGTCTTTCTTTTTTAAGAAGATCTATAAAAGGCAGACAAACCACATGGTCTTCTTTGAAACAGCTAGAACTTTTTCTCTACATCATCTTTTACCTCTCTCCTTTCCTTCAAAAGTTTCAACAAGAGATCTTATCAACAAGAGAATCTGAGAAGCTTCTGGTGTTACGGTTGCCCAGACAACCTTCTGGAATCCTTAAATTAAATCCTTGACAGAAAGCTATGTGGTATACACTGGTGTTTCTACACCAAAAATCTCTCCATATCTCCAGGCTGTGAGGACAATAACGAAACAGAACTGTCACCTTTGCCCTGTGCTTGTAGGGTTGGATAATCCCTGTTGTTCCTGGGAATTTGTAATTGTTACTCCATTGTCCTTCCCATAGGCAACTCTGCGGTTTCATAGGTATAAAAGCAAACGAACAAACTGCTCTTCTATCCTAACTCCAGGAGAACTATACAAACCCATTCTCCAGTCACATATGCTTCAGATGTTCACTCTGTTGGACTGAGTAGCCAAACTCTGGAATTCCAGAATTCCAAACTCTGGGTCACCCTTTGATTGCATTGCATGAAAAGATACATTTGGCACTCTTGCCAGGATAGTTATTGTCAGAATGAAACACAGATTTTGTTTGTTTGTGTTTTTGATAACAGGACACAAAAGGAACCCTTGGGAGGGTTTTTCACAAACATCCCTCTTTGGGATTTGAAGTGTTTCGAGCATGAGTGTTTTGTTGCCAACACAGCCTACAGATGGACTTGTCAGAATTTTTGGCTGCATTCAGTGGAAAATTATCCTGCTTATTACTAAAAATACTTAAGGAACAACTCTTAATCAATGAACTTTAAAAGTATTAGAAAGAATTCATTGAGAAGAATGCCTAAGCAGGATAGTTCAGTGAATGTGTTAACTCTATGTGAGGCATCAGCTATGTATTCATGGTAATGCCAACAAATCTCTGTCCATGTACCATGTCACATGTGGTGACAACTGAGATTAGTTCATCTACTCCCAAGTATTATGAAATACTTCTATTGTTATCCCTATGTTTTGGATAAAGGAACTATGGTAGACTGATTATTATTGTTTTCCAAGAAAACAAGTGTTTGAATGGTGATGTAGGAACAGCAGTTAATGTTCACACAAGCATGCCCCTCTGCCTCTGTTAGTCACTGTGTTGTTTTCATTCCCATTATATTGCCACTGGGTACTCAGCATCATCAGAATGAGGTCTGAATCAGCAGGTGACTATGAATCTCTTGTTTCAGATTCACATTCTACAGATAGCTGACTCTATTATGTGCAAGCCTGCATCCCGCTTTTGGCTTTTGAGGAGGTTCAGAAGCAAGTGCCAGGGCTCTCATGGTGGAACTCACACAGGAGTAAATCTGTGCAAACTGAGAATTGAGTTCAGATGCCTAGCAACAAGAGGCATTGCTCTCTATTATAGTAACAGCTAATAACCTTGGATGAAGCATCTAAATCCTACTTAAAGACTACCATACAATTTAGAAAAACTGCAACTGCAAATAACATTAATTGCTCTCACATGTAAGCGGTCTCGTCTTGAAAAGGCACCATTTTGATTTTTATCCTATGAACAGTTTATAATCAGTGGAAAGAAAAACTGAAGAGACTAATTGTATGCTTTGTAAGAGTTCTGTTGAGAGCTAATGCTATGGACTTTGACTCTAATTCACGTAATTTCTTCCAATATAAACTTGAAAGTTAGATAATGTGGCGAGTGAATGGACAAAAGAGACTGAGCAGCAGAGAGAGAGTGAGATCTCTACTGCAGAATGCTTTTGACACGGTCCAGTTCCTGCACCACAACTTCATGTTTCTTAATCTTGGCAGTAGAATAAAGTCCTTAGCAGAAGGACTTTTTTCAAGTCCAAAAACATGACACTTCAGAGCTCCAACCATAACTTCTCCTTTTTATGTCTACAGGATTTACAGTGTTTGCAGATGGAAGTAATTTAATACCGTGGCGATCGTTCATCTAGCCTGTTTCCTTTCAGTGACCTTATGTTTACTATAAGAAAACACCAACAAGGTGTCTGATTTCTTCATGGAAAAAATGGCAACTATTTGAAACAAAAGGATTTTGTCCAACAGAATCATAAATCTTTCACTGTTTCTGTAATTTAACAAAAGAGGCACATTTGTTCTGTTGAGTAGTGTTTGCTGCTGGTACAAGGCCAGTTTGACGTTCTCATAAAAAATGCATTATTGGTGGTGGGGGAAGATAGCAACAGAATAAAAAGTCACTGTTCTATCTACGGCATGTGATTAAGTTCCTTTAATTTCCATGGATTTTTCTTCAACTGTCCATAAGTTATCATTTAGAATGAAAACCCTAGAATCCTGTTTTGAAAATAATAGCAGGTTCTTTGTGCCTTTCACACAGCCGTGCTTCTGCATGTGTGGTAATTCCTGCTGATTTAAAAACTCATTCTAAACTCCAGAAGGCAGACTCTTCCTGGGATGAGAAAAGCTGCTGGTAACCACAGTAACACACCTATCCAGGGTATGTCCCCATTGACATTTAATAGGTTGAATCATAAATAATAGAATAAAACCTTTCAACAGAAGACCAGAAGCTGCAACCAAAATACTCAGGAAATGGATAACAGCTGTCTTTAAGGTGCTGCGATGCAAGATACCTTGTGACATTGGAAGAAATTCACCTAATAAGAAAGAGAACTAGAATATGGAGCATGTGTTTTGTTTGCAATGATGAGAACGATGAAAATTCCATTTGCCCTTATAAGGAGGGTGTTACAACATCCATAAAGATACTCTGTAGACTCTGATTAGTATGTAGACTTGGTCTCTACATTTGACTAATTTATTCCAGAATGATATATAATTATGAGTTTCCAAAATTTTTATTGGTTATATGAATGAGGGAAAATACATTATTTTAAATACCAATTATTGGTTGGATAGTTACAGCATGCCAAAAACATCATGGTGCTCTGGTCCATGGAAACAGACTAAGAACCAAGGCACCTAGAGAGTCATAGATCAAGAAGAAGTCATGAGTAAACAGTATCTGAACATTGTCTGGTCCTTAATAAATGTAAGGGGAGTCATGATAGAGCTCCACTCAGGGATAATAATAACTTTAAAAACTACATAGGTGCAAATAAATGATGATGTAGTGGGTAGTTAAATTGTATGTTGATCTCTGGCCGAAAACCTTATTAATTTAGTATTACAAAATTTCTACAGACCATGTTATATCAGGGTATTCCTTTCAGTGTTTGATGTAAGAACATCAGCAAAGCAGACTATGCTTGTCCTTGCCCTGTAAGGTGTCTTTCCTATGACTGGTGTTCACAGCTCCCTCCTCTCTTCTCCTCTGTTCTTAGCTATGGGAGGCAGAGGTGATTATATTACTGCATCAGTGCCCATGAAAACCTGCTATCTTCATGGTGAGGAGTGACAGGAAATCTTTCATTTTTAATAAATTTTAAGGACTGTTTAGATTAGGTGAAATTTAATCAGATCACTCAAATGTGCCAAATATTGTTCTTGGTATAGGTAACAGAACTAGAAGCTTGATCTCTAGACTCAGCATAATTCTTTTGACCTGTGAACTTGGTGAATTTATTTTCAAAATTTTTCTAAGTTATTTTGTAGCTATTGACAAAGTGATTATATAATGTTATGAAAAAAGATACAAGAACTGGAATATTCAGTACAGTATTGAGTAAAACAAACTTTCAATAATGACTCAACTTAAAGACTTAGCATAAATATAATTTAACAAAGAGATCAATTGAACAATAAAAGGGACATGAAATCGACCCCCATAGATATATTCAACTGACCTTTGACACCGATGCAGAAACAATGTGTTATCTCCAATGACCTTGGATACAAACTATTCAGTCAAATACTTGGAAACTGAATTCAATACATCATAAAAACTGTCCACCAAGATTATCTTCATCCCAGAGTTACAGGAATGTTTCACCATATGTTAATAACCAAATATCTGCTATATAAATAGATTTAAGGACAGACAACACATGCTTATCTCATAAGATGCAGAGAAGACCTTTGACAAAAACTCAACATACCTTCATAACAAAAGCCATAGATAATTTAAGAACATAGGTGGCAGTTAAAACATATTAAAGGCAATATACATTAATTCTTCAGTCACCACTCTTATAAACCAAGAGAAACTCAGATCATTATTATGAAAATCAGGAACAAGGCAAGAATTTCCACTCTCTCTCTCCTACTGTTCCATATAATAATTGAAGCCTCAGCTATAGCAGTAAAAGTGAAGGATATCAAGGGGACACAAGAAGGTAAGAAAGAAGTTAAAGTATCCTTATTTTCAGGTGATACGATTTTCATTTGTACTGCTTAGAAACATGTTCAGCAGAGTAGCAGGAAGCAAAACTAACAATTCCAAATCAGTAACCCTCGTGTATGCAAATGACAAATCGAACAAGAAGGAAATCAGGCAAATAATTCAATTCACAACAGCCTTAAAATATTTGGAATAAATTTAATGAAAGAACTGAAAGGCTTATTGTTTGATAAAAATATTGACACTAAATCGATAAATCGATAAAAGAAAGGTAAAATTGGTAGAATTAATTTTGCGGCAACTGCTATCCTATTAAAAGTAATTTACATGGTTCAGTGCAATCGTCCATAACAATTTCATTGGAATCTTAACGGAAATTGTCAAAAAATACCTTAAAATTCATATAGAAGTAGAAAACACTGAGGACATCCAAAACAGTACTAAATTAATAGAAAAAAAGGAGGGTTTTCTTTCCTTTTTGTTTTTTTTTTTTTCAACAAAATGTTTTAGGATAAGAGGACTTAAACTGTTTTTAGGAAAAAATGCACAAATTTATCTTTCAACTCTATCACAGATCTAAATGTAAAATACAATCGTATGAAACACTTTGAATATAAGGTAAAATTTATATGACCTTGGTCTTGGTGGTGACTTTCAAAGCAACACCAAAGACATGACCTAGCAGGGAAAAGTTGGAAAGCAAGAGTTAACTAAAACTCAAATTTCTGCCCCTGAAAGACAGTATCAAGAAAGTGATAGAATTCCAAAGTAGTAGTAAAATATGTAAAATATGCTCCGGCACAAGAGTTATGGAACAAATGCCCAGAAGTGAAAACCAAAACAATAACCAGTAAATTAAAAAAGAAAAACCAGACAATAATCTAAATATATACCTCACTGAAGATAATATGCTAATAAAGAGCTGTTTAACATCATTTCACTAGGGAATTGCAAAACAGCAAAATTAATAGATGCTACTACAAGCCTATAAGAAAGATGGCATTAAAATAGTAAAACTCCACAAGCCAGTGAGACTACAGAGCAACGGGGAAACTCATTCTTGTTGGTGGGAATTGAAAATTGTCCAGCCAGTTGAGAAGACAGCTTGGCAGTCAAACACAACTAAACAGCTTCTGGAGCTGATGAGAAGACTCAGCATATGAAGTCACTGACTGCTTTTTCCAGAGCACCTGAGTTCAATCTCCAGCATCCATATGATGATTCACAGCAATCTCTGGGCACAAATGAAGTTTATAAACATACAGGAAGCAAAACACTCTTATTATGAAATTAAGCAAATCTAAAAATAATCTTTATAAGAAAATTTTATCCTCAGATATTTCCTAAGTGAACATAAGCAGGAAGTTGCAATCTTGAGCCGCAAAAATGCTGCAGAGGCTTATCACAACAATTGCTGACTTGTGCACATTTATATTTGTAGCTATTTGTTCTTTTATTATTTTGATTTTTCATTACTTTTGAGAAAGAATTTCACAGTGTATCTAAGAATGGCTTCTAAACCAGACACTCCTGTCTTGTCCTCTCTACCACTAGACTTACAGGGCTAAGTTGATATTCCCAGCTCCTGTGCACATGTGTATCTTAGAAAAGCCACTTCTGCAGCAATATGTATGTATGAATGCTTGTAAGGGTTATCAAGGCAAATGTGTTCCTGACTGAGGTTATGCAGGAGGACTTAAGACAGTGAGTGTATATGCTATGGAGGAATATGAAAGCCCCCTTTCTCAGAACTGATCTTCATGAAATGATCACGCAATTGATGGACTCCTTTCATTCTCAACACATGGAAGGGGAGGTCGTTTGGTTGTCTTATGCACTAATGTGCTACTTTGTTGAAATGACAGCAGGGAGCTTTTGATAAAATTTTTCTAATTTCCACAAATTCATTTCAGATTTTTCCTGTCTCTTAAAGTGCTTCAACATTGAGACTTCAAGTAATTCAGCATTTCGATACCTGAATGTAACAGATGAAAACAGAGACTCATGACTCCAAAGTATGTTTAGAACCTGATTATACTTCATCTTCATAAGCAAGTTAGAAATATTTTCATAGTCAGTTCATTTTGCTTAATAGTACTTTTGATTTTTGTTAGAAACTATTACACTTACAGATTTTATTTGGACTTAAATCAGCAACTTAGAAGGCATCTACTTTGCTTCCAATGATATAATTCTTTGTCTTCCACAGTGAGGCACGAGTTTGAGAAATGCAAAAACATATATTAGTCCATGATATTAGGACATGAATACTTAACGCTTAATAAACTTTATTGAATAAATTAGCTTTTCCCTCATAACACATTTTAGAAGTTATTCAGATGCCAAGCAGAAAATTAGACTGATAATTACCTATTTTTATTAGAGAAATAGAGGCTTTGTCAAAGAGGCAAGACACAGAAGCTAAAATTTGACACTTTGTAAGATACACCTGATTTCAGTAGCTGGTACCCATTTTACTCCTTTTCTGACCTTGAACTTTATATGGTCTGGCTTTTTTCATCCTGGTTTCCATAGTAACCTCCTCCTTTCCTTCTCTCCTCAGAGCTACCTGTTGAATCACTTAGACCTGTCTCTCCCAGAACACATCAGACCTTCACTTCTGGTGTTCTCTCTTGTACAGTTGAGTTTGGCTCAAAGAATAAGGTCCCAGGAGGCTTGTACAACATCTGAAAATATTCTGTAGGGGCAACTCACATTATTTAAGTTTGTGACATAAAGATAAAAGTCAAAGCCTTTGAATACAAATACAGGTAATTTTATTACTTGATTTATTCATTCCTATGGTAGCTAAAATATTTGTAGTTTTATCTAAGTTTCAATAAAATAACTACATTAAAGTGAGTTCTTGCACAAAGCAGAATCTGATTCATAGCTTTAAAATAGTTTCAGCAAACTCCATTTTGCATAATACTTGCTCTCATATTAACATTGCAGCTAATTTTGAAAACTATGAAAAATGACTTGAATCTTATGAAAGTTATTTTAAAGTTGGTTATAATTTGCAAAGAAGGCCAACTTTTGTTTAGCATATAATTATTCAAATAACCAAATGAAATGCATAGAAGTGATTAATTGGACACATGCAGGAACTGTTTCTTTTGTGAAAATATTAGACAATGCAAAAAGTTTAGAAGTTTAGCTCATTGCTAATTTAGAAAGCCTTTTCCTGTACTGTAAATTCTTTGATAAGGCGCTCTCTCTCTCTCTCTCTCTCTCTCTCTCTCTCTCTCTCTCTCTCTCTCTCTCTCTCTCTCTCTCTCTCTCTCTCTCTCTCTCTCTCTGTGTGTGTGTGTGTGTGTTTGTGTGTATGTGAACATCACTTGGCCTTCCTGGCAGGCCATGAAGGACTTTGATGCTTGGTCTAATTAAACGTGCTCCCTCTGAACTTTGCTTACAAGTCTAAGTTAAGGCTTGCCTTGTTTCCTCACAGAAATGGTAAAATCCATTTTAACTCAGCACGTTTTCTTAATTGAAACATATTGGTGGGCTTGGAAGTACAGCAGAGCAAGTTCAAGCATGAGACTATGGAGATGCTAGTCACTAGAATGGCTGCTGCCCGACCTTGAGGAAAGAGGAAGAACCATATAGAATCAGTTGTCTTTTAGCTGGGATTGAAGATGCTTACCTCACAGCTCTGTGGTAGCCAGATCTACTCCATTTCCTTCATGGAGAAATAGGAATAGTGTCTGTTTATAATGAGTGTTATGGATTGTGGAGGAAAGGACACAAATGTTTGGACTCTTACTCAGGCTTTTTACTACTTCTTACAACTTAAATTAGCCCATAATTCTTATCTATGTTTAGCCATGTTTTTTGATACCTTTTCTCGGTAAGGCTTTCTCATCTTTTTTCTTCTGCATCTGGGTGGCACTGACCCTCTGCCTTTCCTCTTCCCAGAATTCTTGTAGTCTGATTGCCCCACCTATACTTACTGCCTGACTAGTGGCCAATCAGTGTTTTATTAAACCAATACGACTTACAAATCTTTAAATTGTACAAAAGTATTGTTCCATATCAGCTCCTCCTTTTCTTTTTGAAGCAAGATGCTGAATCTAATCTCTTTTGTTTAGCTCTTTTCCTGACCATTGTCTATAACAACTTATAACCAACACACTAAACAAAAACAAACATTCATAATCCATTCTTTGGGGGGAAAGTGGCTACTTTCTGCTGAATGGGGATGTTGGTAATCTCATAGGGACCCAAAGAAAAATTATGATTATGGTCAAGACCTGACTGGAGTACTCTGTAAGGCTGTATCATCTCAGTAAGCAACCTTGAAACTGTTCTGGTTTCAGAACTCAGAAGAAACTGCAACAGAAGTTCTATGAAACACTGGATCATCTGGGCTATTCATTGCCATTTTTCAGGGGTTCTTCCTCAATCAAACTTTATTTTCCTTAACCAAGAATGAATCCACAGCCTCTCATTTCCTATGGAGACAAAAGCAAAACTTTTTCTCCAAAGTAAAATATTTTTTGACTTAAATTTTGAAGTCCAGCCATTTTCAAAATGTGTAGGTTGGATCAATCCAGCAGCATTTAAAACAGCTTTACACTTTCCTCAGCAGTCAAATAATTCAAAAGCAACAAAAACCATACAGTACCCAAACTTTCTGTGTACTTTCCACATTTACATGGTAGCTGTTCTGGAGCAGATGGGAGCTGGTAACACTCATTTTTCTCCCTAACCTGGGTGACTAGGAATGACACAAATATTTCTTTATAGAGCGAAAACAAATGATCATGGCTTTCTAAGGCATTATTTAGCCAAAAGTTAAGTAACTTCTGAAATGGAAATTTCTTTGGAGAAGGGACTGAGGAATAAGGAAACTGTCAAATGTGTAGATGGTACTTCATCCTCCATTAGATAATATGACTATTAATCAGAAGATTACAGTACACAACTCATTTACCAAGAATGGCATTTAATGCTTTTTCTTTTCTTTGGTCTCTGTTCTACAAGTGGCACATTTTCAGATTTAATTATTTTATTTTTTCGCATGCATCAATGTTCTGCCTACATGCCTAGTTCTCAAAAATTCAACAGAAAGCCTCAGATCCGTGGCACCTCGAGTTGCGGATGATTGCAAGCTACCATGTATAACAGAACTCACATCTTCTGTAAGAGTAACAAGATCTCTTAACCTGAGTGGTCAGTCCAGAGCTTTCAGTCCCGCTGTGACATGTTCCACAAATGACAAGACCTATGAAGAAGGTAAAAATAGAAATATTTTCAAATTACTCTTAAATTCATTATATAAAGCATTTATTTTCTTCCCAGAGATATTCTTATTTTACCCTCAGAACAATTTCACTGTCCTTCCTTGATTCCTTTCAATAAAGAGCCAGGAAAGATAATGGGAATGAATACACTGATGGATTTTCCTTGTGTACCAGAAGACTTATTGAAAACCCTCATGGAAAGCATGCTTTTGAAATCCCACAGTAACCCCATGACCTTGAAAAGACAATTTTAGCTTGAAAATGAAAATATCTTTACTGCTTGCCCAAAGCAACAGGGATTCATGTGGAGGGATTTGGGGAACTTTATTATATTTAGAGACAATTCCCTTGCTTCTATTTTTTTTCCAGTGATTGGAACCAACATGTTCAAACCCAGCTGCACAGAGAGAAACTGCAGAGCTAGAATCTTCATATTCAGTTCAACTGGATCCCAGCAAGTCTTCTGAGATGATAGTTCCAGAGCAGTAGTTGGGACATCTGCGCAAAGCTTCAGAAATTATTTGATTACTTTGTCATTTGTCTATATTATCTGATAGCTAACTTGGGGGAAGTTGAAAGATTCTTGGTAAATTTTCCATCTTCCCATATCCCTATATCACTCTCTTTCACTCTCTGAAATTCTCAGTGTTTTTCTTAAGGAGCAAAAAGCAGGCTAGAGAAGCAAACACACACCAGGAGAAATGTAATTTCACGTATTTCCCTCCCAGGCTGGTGGGCTTAATTCTTAAAATATTCTAATGTGGTGTGAATTCTAATTTGGTGGATATAAAGTACTCTAATAAATCTCATTTCATTTGCTAAGTAAATTGTCTGGTGAAGGCCATGCTTAATTCAAAGTAGCAGAAATTATGTCAGTATTTGACATTAAGACTGAGGATGGAAGAAAATATTTTGATTTGAGAGAGGCATAGGGCTGGGGCGGTAACTCAGTGGCAGAGCGCTTCACTGAGATGAGTGAAACTCTTAAGTTTTTCTCAGTATGATCAGAAAGGAAAGTAAAAGGAAGGCAGGGTGATATTGAATGATTATACCTGCACCAAATCAAAATAGCAAATAATAGAAAAAAAGAATACATATTAATAAATATGCCTTTGATAAATGAAAATTTATATAAATATCAACATCCTTTGCAGAGAACAGGAGTTTAGTAAGTACTCATCGAGCATTTCTCTAATATTTTTTAATTTTTACATAATTAAATTTATCCTTCAGCCTTGTGATGAGTAAGTGTGTGTGTATGAGACAGACAGACAGAGAGAGAGAGAGAGAGAGAGAGAGAGAGAGAGAGAGAGAGAGAGAGAGAGAGAGAGAGAGAGAGAGAGAGAGAGACTAGTTTTCCAGACTTGTGGGTAAGCATTTATTTATGTATGATTATGAGAGAAGTTCTTAATGACATATTTTTATATCTGGACCTAGTAAAAGAACATGGGCTTCATTCAGTCTCCCAGAAAGTACTGGTCTGTAGATCTGTTCTGATATATGGACTGAGATAACAGATTTGGGGGTGGGCACAAATCAGCCTCTTTCAGACTTAAGTCATTTACCTTTCTGGTTCCCAAACCTTTGAGTATGGCCTGGAACACAAATTGAATCTCTGTACATCCAACTCACTGGTTTCTTCTTTAGGGACTTCACAGGGACTTCATATATATATATATATGTCAATACCTTATAAATATCTTGGTGAGTGGGAAAGTGGAGAAGATATGGGAGGAATTGGAAGTGGCAGAAACATAATCAAAATACATTGTAATTAGAATATATTTTAATAAAAAAATAAATGAAAAATCTGTTTGAGGGTGATGGGGATGGGAATAACTTACAGATACACATAGTCCCTACCATATACTAGAGATATCTCAGTTTCAGTTGTAGAGAAACAGCTATGGTGGTCACATCCATTTATAATCCCATTACTCAAGGAGTCTGATGCACAGAGGCTGCAACTGTGAAACCCATTGGTTCATAAGAAAATCTGTCTCAAATCCAAAGCCAAAATGAGATGAGGAGAAGGCAGAGAGAAGTGAAGGAGGAAAAAGGGAGGAGGTGAAGGAGAAGGAGAGAGACAAAGCAAAAGAGAGAGAAAAGCAAAAAGTAAGAGGAAAGGTACAAAACTAGATGAGCAACTTTCCACCAGAACCTGAAGCCCTCTCTATTAACCTCAACCTTCCAACACAACCTGAATCTCTCTCTATTAACATCAACCTTATAACACAACCTGAGTCTCTCTCTATTAACCTCAACCTTCCAACATAACCTGACAGCTCTCTCTATTAACCTCAAAGAGTTCCACACCTGAGCCTCCTCAGTATTCTTTATACCTTAAAACAATCAGAAACACACAACAGACCCTCAACAAAACCAACTGCATTGTCTTCTCTACTGACATGTCACGGAAATGTCCTCATCTAGCACCATCTAATAGATGAGATACAGAGACTCAACTACGCCCTAGCCCTCGAGACTGTTTCAAGACTAGCTGGATGCTTGTCATTCTTCTTTTTCTTATTAACAATAATATTTTGGGAAATGAAATCTGACTAATTGAGGTCTCTGCTTAATTGAGATCTCATTTAATAACTGCTGATATTTTAAAGGAGTAATGACAGTGTGACATTCAGTGCCTCCTTCCCCAGAGACACCTCTGATGACAGTATAATCAGCCTCATGATGGATGGCAATTCCCCAGGTATTCCTCGCTACTCACCTCCAGGCCTTTGCACAAGCTGCTTCCACAGTCTGAAAATGCATGCCTCCCCTGACACACTCCCTTTTTACATCTTAAATCTAGCTGCCTCCCTTTTAACCTTCAACACTCATCTACTAAGCAAGGTCAATGACTTCATCATATTATTTTATCCAATTTTATATGTTGGACTCCAATAAAAATTTCAGTCATTTAATTTAGGTAACTCAAAGCCATGTGTTGTAAAAAAAAAAAAAAAAAAAAAAAAAAAAAACAAGTGAATGGATTGTGATTTTAGTAAAGCCTGTGCCTCTGAGTAAGTTTTCCCTGCCTCCTCTGCCTCAATCTTAGATCATGTGAAGAAAATATTATTGTAAGTGCAGATTAAATGGGTACATCCCTGATAATGGTGACTGTCAGTTTAACAGTTCTAAATATGTACATGAACTATTTTTATTGTTTTAAGTACATATACAAAGGTTTCAATTTAAATCTTTTTGAAGATAGTTTTTGAATAAATAAATATAATTTTATGTTCTCTTTTTATCTCATAGCAGTGGTAGATAATATTCTGGGAGGGAAATTTACCCATACTGGCAAGTTCTTTTTAATTTATCTCTCACTAAATCCTTATATTTTTCTTTTTCAATTCACTAGTCCAAATTTTAAGATTTAAACATTAAGTTACTCATTTCAACCCTCTGACGCATTGGTGGCTCATGCATTCTATATTATCATAGAGTTGAAAAAGGAGTTTCAATAATTTCCATTTCTATTTTTCTTCCATTTAAAAATCAACTGAATAAATGAAACTCATTACCTCCAATTTTCTGGCTTCAGTTTCCTCTGAAGATTCCCTGACTTCCTGACACCTCCTTCTATCAATTCCAATCGCCATTACACACACACACACACACACACACACACACTCACATAAACACACACACACATATATATTTTAATTGCTCTGTTAAAAATACTCTGTTTACCATCCACATCTTGACATTGGGAAAAACAATTTTTCTTTCAGAGTGGGTGAAGACATATTAACCAAAATATGACCAAACATAGAATTTTCTCCAAAACACTTTCTCATGACTTGTCCCAGGCCCTGATGCAAATGCTTTGGCTTCTCCCTCTTCTGTCCCAGTGACTTTCTACATTGTCTTTATAGATTTTCTATTCTTTCAAAGACATTGTCTCTTTTCCTTACAGATGTTTAATTAAAAATAAATTCTATGAATTATGTTCTGTGTACAATTTACCTTTTCCCAGTTCTTCACAGATCCTATTCACCTCCCCACAGGCACAATTTCATGCCCTTTCTTTATCTTTCATTAGAAAGCAATGAGCAGGCAAAAAAGAGAAAAAGAAAGAAAGAAAGAAAGAAAGAAAGAAAGAAAGAAAGAAAGAAAGCACACAAAGGAAATACCACATACAAGCAAAACCCATAAAAGCACAAAATCAGAAATCATAAACCAAAATATAAAAGCAAAGGTCAAGTGAGACAATAAAATTCCCAAACACATGTATGAGATCAAAAGTTTAGTAAAATTCCATTGAGTTTTTTTTATGTTTCCCACTTATTGTTAGGCACAGGCCTACCCCTAAGTATGGTTAATATATTCAGTGATATTCCATTGAGCAAACCTCATTTTTCCTTTTTCAAATGGGTGTCATTTCCCTCACAGATTTTTCTTTAAGGTTTTCTGTGCTTTAATCACATAATACCTTTCTAATTTATGAAATTAAGCATAGTGCTTTGCACTGAATAAAGTCTACATTCCAAATTTGATTGTATTGTGTAACCAGCCAAAATTCCTAGTGATAGAAAGCAATTAGTTTATAAAATTACAAATAAAATGGCTATATTTCCCATAGATTGGGGTTGGTGTTATGATAAGTACTGTCTCTGTTTAGGACTTTCTAAAAGTCATGGCAGTATGTACATATTGCTTTTGTTTATGTTTGGGGTTGATTTTTTTGTCGGCCTGCCTTCAGGTTACTGGAAAATCAGAACTATCCAACTCCAGATAGACTTTAAACAAGACTTTTCCCTGTAATGATAATTGCTTTGTGTCTCCATCTGACTTATTTACTAGCTTTTCAATTTTGAAGTCATTTCTTTTTAGGACCTAAAGGGTTTTTTTGTATTGCCTACGCAATTGAGCCCATCTTTTAATTAGAAAAAGGCCAAGATACTCAATATACACCAAAATTTGTGACATTTGTAATGAGGCTAGGTCAAGTGAGGAGAAAATGTTGATTAGGAGAATAAATATATTCATATCTCACATTTCTAATGATTTTTCTTGAGTTAGTGCAAGGTGGTGAAACCAAAGAATTCTTATTTGTGTGTGACAAACACCAAATGTCAGCTAAGCTTTGGTGTTCTCTGAAAAGGGAAGTGTAGACCAGCACAGAGAATGTGCTGTGCTGAGTATAGCAAAGTCAAACTATTTGAAGGAGGAGTAAGTGGTATTTGAAAAATAAAATAAACATTTAAAAGAATGTATTATTAATTATTTTTTAAATTAGGGTTTACATTCACATTTGATTCAATAATCTGAGCCTTAATAAAAGCAGCATGTTGTACAATTCCCACTAGAATATTGGGAGGTATCTGAAACACAGAGGACAGGTTTGGCTCACAACACAAAAAGTCCTTACCTCCCAGAGGCAATACTTTTCTTTGAAAATTATTATACCCTTCAAATTTTGTTAATAAATCTGTTTGAAGTAAAAAAAAAAAAGAACCAATAATAATTTGAGTTGCAGAGTCTGTGCCGTTGCTTTCTACACAGCTAAAGTGCTGCCCAGTGTTTTATCTTCATAGTCTGAGGTTCTTTTCCCTTATATATTCTATGTATTTTATCACAGGTTATACAAGATGAAACAAATGTGGGAGAAATAGTCTGTCAAAGAAATTTCAAATTATGTACTGCAATTCACATTTGCAAACATCGAGCACTCTGGGGAGGGTTGATCAGCAGCACAAACCCACTTCAGAAAGGAACATTGACTTGAACACAGATGTTAAAATAATAAAGGAAATAGATGTTCTTGCTATCACTCTCCAGAGACTTAGAAAAGTTATCAAGGAATGAAATAATTAATTGCTACTATAGGACACATTTCTCAGGTATCATTAAATCAAATTTGCAGTTTGTTTCCCCTGTTGCATAGTCAATAAGCTATGAAAATGTGCCTGCTAAAGAACACCACAGCCATGTCAACAGGGAAATATCACCTTTCCAGGAGCTACTTCAGTTGTTCAGTTGACTTAATGAAAGGGTATTTGTAGAGATAATCATCATATTGGATACAGAAGAAAAGGAAATATATCATTTCCATATGTGTCTAAAACACAAAATATAAACATAATATAACTCAACTTTACAAAGCAGTTTTATTAAGAAACTTGGTTGCTTAGAAAGAAATAACTCACTCTATCAATCGTTTTGGTAAGTATATCTAAACAGCATATTGCTTATTGTATTTAATAGGTTAAGTTAAAGACCCCAATGACTACATGAATGAGGGGAATGTTATATAATCAATGGTTTACTATTTTAAATACATCTAAGTCTATAAACACTGCTCATTTTTCTTATATGGGATGGTAGATTACAATAATGGACATTTAAACTGTTTCTAAAATTATGTGGTTTTTATAGTACACTGATAGAATTGTAGCTCTCTTCTCAGGATTAAACACATAAAACACAAAATATAAACAGATATAATTTATACACATATATAAATCAGTAGCAATTTGTATTACAATGACAGTGTGCTCTATCTTTTCCCCAGTTGAGGAACAAATAGGGTTTTAACTTTGAATAAAACTATTCTTAAGGGTTTTGATTATCACATACATACTTCCTTAGACTTGTTTCCATTTCTATTCGTATATATCTACAAGATTTTTGTCATTCAGAGATTCCATATTTAAATATATAAGAAAAATAAAAACAGTTGGGTTTCTCCAAATGGTTATTGTATACCATGTTCTTCTTCCAGTCCTTGATAGCTTTCTGTTGCCCTCCACACCTGTCAAAACTTCGCATTAGCAGTGTTTATTGTTTCAAAATATCATAAGGCTATGTGTAAGGTTTGTGTGGAAATGTGCATATAAATGCAGATGCACATGAAGACCAGTGATCGAGTTGGGTACCTTGCCTTGTCACCCTTCACCTTACATTTGAGACAGTGTCTTTCACAGGCCCTGGAGCTCAGAAGTTTGTTAAGAGTAACTGGGGTCTCCCGTTAGATTTGTCCCACCGTCTCAATGGGTAAAAGCACTCCTTGCAGTCCTGGCTTCCTTGCTCATGATCTCCCTCCTTTTGCTCCTCATCAGGACCTTGAGAGCTCAGTCTGGTGCTCCTATGTGGGGCTATGTCATTTTCTCCATCCAATGCCAGGTGAAGGTTCTATGGTGATATGCAAGATATTCATGAGTATGGCAATAGGATCTGGACATTTCTGGCACCCTCTCCTCAGCTGCACAAGGACCTAGCTGGGGGCGTCTTCCTGGACACCTGGGAACCCCTCTAGAGTCAAGTCTCTGCCAACCCTAGAATGGCTCCCTTAACTAAGATATATAATTCCTTGTTCCCATATCCACCCTTCCTATACCCCAACCATCCTATTCCCCCAAGCTCTTCCCATCCTCTACTTCACACTTTTCTCTCCCCATCTCCCCATCCCCCATCCCACCCCACCCCCATGTTCCCATTTTTTTGTCCGGCAATCTTGTCTACTTCCAATATCCAGGAGGATAACTATATGTTTTTCTTTGGGTTCACCTTCTTATATAGCTTCTCTCGGATTTTTTACGAATTATAGACTCGATGTCCTTTATTTATGGCTAGAAACCAATTATGAGTGAGTACATCCCATGTTCATCTTTTTGGGCCAGGGTTGCCTCACTCAGGATGGTGGAACAGGGGACCAAACCGGACTCTCTGAATGTGGCTGACGGTGGAGGAGGACTGAGAAACCAAGGACAACGGCAATGAACGTGAACTCTACAGCATGGACGGGCTCACTGTGAGCCTTGTCAGTTTGGTTGCTCACCTTCCTGGACTTAGGAGGAGCTGGGAGGACCTTGGACTTAACATAGTGAAGGGAACCCTGATGGCTCTTTGTCTTTGGAGAGGGGTGGAGTGGGGGTATGGGTGGAAGGGAGGGGAGGGAAGAGGGAGGAGAAGGGGAGGAGATGGAAATCTTTAATAAAAAATGAGCAAAAAAAAAAAAAAAAAGAGTAACTGGGGTATGAGCTCCCGAGTCTGCCTATCTCTGTACTTTTGTGCTAGTGTTGCAGGGGTGACAACTGTACTTACTCTTTGTATTATTTGGGTGCAAAAGATTTAAACTCATCCTTGCCCAACAGGCACCTATCTGACTAAGCCATCACCCCAACCCAGCTTTTAGAAGCTTAACTACATCATGAATATGCAACATTAAATTTTATCTCCCCAATAACAATATGATTGAATACACTTCCATTTCCTTGTTTTAAACCATTTTTTATTTGTGACCATACTATTGTGTATTTTAAAATTGTATTGTCTTTTTACATGACTTTCTTATGTGATATTGATGAGTTCTTTATTTAAGAATATTTTCAACTAGCCGGGCGGTGGTGGCGCACACCTTTAATCCCAGTACTTGGGAGGCAGAGGCAGGCGGATCTCTGAGTTTGAGACCAGCCTGGTCTATAAGAGCTAGATACAGGACAGGCTCTAGAAACTACAGGGAAACCCTGCCTCGAAAAACCAAAAAAAAGAATATTTTCAACTATTTCTTCAAAATATATATCTCATCACTTTATTTACTTTTCTTCACACTTTTATTTTTTTTCAGAAGATAAAAACCTAAATTTTGACAACATATATTCCTATATTTGCTTCCTAGTTATTATTTTGAGATATCAGTCTAAATGAATATTCTTGCCACATGATCACATACATGTCTCTGAATGTGTTAATCAGTTTTATATGTTGGGGTTAATCTCTTATGATTCATTGAAATTAATATCTGTGTATGGTTTGGGTAAGAAATAAGATTATAGGGATCAAATATTGTTGCTGTAATTTTCATCATTATTGAAACTATTTTCTTCCCTGTTAAAAAAACTTTACTTGATAGTACATTTGTGCTGTGTTTATAGAATTTATTCATAATTTCTGGAGGCTGAATGTTCAAAATCATCTGTGTCAAAATCTGAACATATGAGGAGTTCCCAGTGTTTAAATGTGTTTTGGAGTAGAGGTAAAAAAAAAAAAAAATTATTCCTCTCTCTTTTGCTTTCTTTTCTTTATAATTTTCAACATAAAATTTCCCAAACTCTCTAATGTGTTCCTGTCAGCAACTGGATACCACATAGAGAATATAACAATGAGTTTCTTAATGATGGAAATGAATCCTGAAAAGTGCGTGGTGAAGCAATTTTTATACAAAGAGATGAAGCTGTACTTTCACAAAATAAGACCATGTGTATCATAGTTTATGATTATGTACCTTTTGATTTCTTTCATGTAGACAGTAAGTTCTAAGAAAGAAAAAATAGAATATTAAATTCTTGACTGGCCTTTGCCATATTTTAGAAATATCTCAACATACACTGCCTGCTTCTCTGTATAGCTTGAATGAGTCTTACTTAAAATAATCAGCAACAATATTCCAATCTTTTTGCATTGTGTGTTGCACAAAGAAAACATATAAAGGATGAGAATGTGCTAAAGTAGACGGGAGAAAGCCTAGAAGATCTTAACCCGACACAAAGAACTGTAGCAACTTAGGAATACTAAAAGTGGGAGAAATTGTCTTCACTAGGAAAAAAAATGAATTAGCTATTCAATACAATACAAAATAGTCAGCCCTGAAAATTACTTATAAGAAACATTATACAATCTAAGCAGGTTTTATTTATGTAATAAGGAATATATGTATATAATATGCATGCACATATATGCATATATGTATATGGTGTATGCATAGATATATGTAACAACATAAACACAGGAAACATCAACTTGAAAGATTAAGAAGAGCTTTATATGCAGTTAGGAGAGAGGAAAGGGAATGGGATAATGATGCGATTATTTTATAACCTCAAAACTATCCTTGCAAATATCTTTTGATTATAAATTTTAACCTATTTATATTTAAAATAATTACAGATAGAGAGAATAAGTAAAGAAAATGCTTGAGACTGTCACAGGCCTGCACTGAAAAACATGGTCACTTCCTGTTTGCCTATCATTTGCCTCCCACCATGCTAATGATCTAGAAGTTTCTGAGAAGGTAACAAGTCCCCATTTCTCCAGAAATACTTTTTGAGCAATTAGGCTTCAGTTGCCTGCAAAATTGGAACAGGGGAGATTATAAAAGAAACAAAAGTTTCATCTAATAGGACATAATCTAATTGATTATTTCTCAAGTCAATATGCGGCCAAAGGAATTAGAAAGGACAATCGCTTTAGCAAAATTTTAGCTATGCAGTAATCTTCAAGTCCCCATGTGTTTGCATAGGCTTACAATAGATAGCTCAAAATCACTATTATACACTGCCACTTACCGTAAGAAAAAATGATCTCCATAGTTTGTATGCATTGTAATCACAAATTTTGTTATATAAATTAAATTAATTAGTTAATATATCAAGCAACAAATTCAGAAAATTTCTATGCCACCCCTCCAATGTGATTTTATTGTAAACTTTCACCATATGTCAGCATAGCACAACTTCACTTCTTTCCCCTGGTGTAAATGGGAAGAAATGAAATATATTTATCTCTGCTCTATGTCTAACATCCCTTCTAGAATATCAGGATTTATTAAGCACACTGTCCTCTACTCTTCCTTGTTTCTTGCCTTTTTCTGTGGTCTATTCCGTCACTTTTAATCATTTCCACAGCCTTCTCTTGTGCATTTTCTAGGTTATTCACATAACGGTACTTACAGAATGCTGTAAGTCCTATTACACAGTATAACAAATAGTACAAATATCTCTAAAAGGCGTCCAGTTCCTTAAAGGTGTTAGAGACAAAGGAAGACTGTGAGTTTGGATTAACTGTGGGCAGGATTGGAAAGTTTTATCTAGGCGCCCTGAGTTAATTCCTGGGAGGTTCCAAAATATTACGCAAGGCCCTCATCACCTGAGTTCTGTCAGTTAAATCCTCACGGATTTGCTAGGGTCATGGATGCAAGGCTTAGGTTTAGTATGTAAGGCACTGGTTTTGTCCTGGCATGAAGTCAATCAACACATTTCACAGCATTCTTTGGCAAATTCATCAAATAAGGATGAGTGTTAGTGTCATGAGATCGGCAGAAGAAGAGTGCATGCTGGACAGTTCAGTGAGAACAATGATAAATAAAGGATGTGGGTGAGAACAAAACATTTCACTTGGCCTGTGGTGAAAAGAAGAAAGGAAGGAAGAAAAGAAGGAAGGAAGGAAGGAGGGAAAAAAGGAAGAGAAAAAGAAAATTCTTTGAATAATCACAGGAATTCGTTCCCTAGATATACACTGAAAAGCAAATCGAACAAAATATACATCAAAATAGTTCACTTTACTGTGATACATGGAGGATACAAATAGGAAGCTAGAGAAGCTGTCAAAGGAAGAATGATATTTGCTTCCCAATGGCCAAACTTTGTTAAGGGGATCTCATGACCATCCTTACATCCTTTATTGTTACACCATTGTCGGCAAAGAGACATGGTTGAGAGCTGGCTGAGGGTGAGACCCTGCAAAGGATAGACTTAAAGCTCCAATTTCAATACTACTTTTGCATAGCTGAGTTCATTGCCACATTTTGACATCCTTACCTCATTTTAACTATCAGACTTCTTGGTACTTTAGAAATTTAGAATTTTCAAATTGGCTCAAGAAAGCACATGCAGCAGCATTATTTTATGTGTACATTTTATTGTTAAATCTTCTGCAAGTGATTTTTTCATGACATGCAGTTCTCCCCGACTGACTGTAGTTTATTCCCCTAGTTCATTGTCATTCACCGTTCCTTCAAAACCTTGGTTAAGCTAGTCTGGGAAGCCATAGATACATATCTAACCTATATGGGATTCCCCTGTGTATGCTGTGAATACCATTGGTTAATGTTTTTTTTTTTTTTTTTTTTTTTTTTTTTAAAAAAAAAAAGCAGGGAAGCATATATCTGAATTTAAGGAGCTACCTGAGGGTTGTCAAGAGACTTGACCCTAGAGGGGTTCCCAGGTTTCCAGGGAGACGCCCCCAGTTAGTTCCTTGGGCAGCTGAGGAGAGGGAGCCTGAAAAGGCCAGTTCCTATAGCCATACTGATGAATTTCTTGCATATCACCATAGAACCTCCACCTGACGTTAGATGAAAAAAATGACAGAGCCCCACCTTGGAGCACCGGACTGAGCTCCCAAGGTCCTGATGAGGAGCAGAAGGAGAGAGAACATGAGAAAGAAAGTCAGGACCGTGAGGGAACCTCCAGCTGGCGACAGATGGGGAAGGTGACTGAGCCCCACATTGGAGCACTGGACTGAGCTCCCAAGGTCCCGATGAGGAGCAGAAGGAGCGAGAACATGAGGGAGAAAGTCAGGAACGAGAGGGGTGCGTTCACTCATGGAGACGGTGGGACAGAACTAATGGGAGATCACCAACTCCAGTTGGAATGGGACTGATGGATCATGCGACCAAACCCGTCTCTCTGAGTGTGGCCAACAGCGGGGGCTGACTGAGAAGCAAAGGACAATGGCTCTGGGCTCTGATTGTTCTTCATGGACGGGCTCTGTGGGAGCCTTCTCAGCTTGGTCGATCACCTTCCTGGACCTGGGGGGAGTTGGGAGGACCTTGGTCTTAGCATAGAGTGGGGAACCCTGATGGCTCCTTGGCCTTGAGAGGGAGGGAGGGGAGGTATGGGTGGAGGGGAGGGGAGGGAAGGGGGAGAAGGAGGGGAGAGAAAGGGGAGAAGGAGGGGAGGGAGGGGGGAGGAGGAGGGAAGGAGAGGGAAATTTTTAAATATAAAAAAAAATAAACCATGAGAAAAAAAAATAAAAAAAAAATAAAAAAAAAAATAAAAAGCTGCTTTGGGCCTATTGCAGTGCAGAGTAAGCCAAGACAGCAGTTCCAAGCAGGTGGAGGAGGAGAGAGTAGGCAGAGTCAAAGAGAAGCCAAGTAGCCACTGCAGGAGATAGCCACTGAGAGAAAATTACCAGTAGGTCCCATCTATGTGGCAATACACAGATTATTAGAAATGTGTTATTTTAAGATGTAAGAGCTAGCTAAAATTACGCTTAAGCTATTGGCCAACAGTATTGCAAATAATATAGTTTCTGTGTGATTATTTTGGATCTGGGAGGACAGGAAATGAACAAGAAGCCTCACCAACATCTAACCATGATGATGTTTCTAGTGTAAATTTTACACAATCATTCTTTTCATGTAAAATTGGAAAAAATAAACTCACATCCTTTACTTCAGATGCAGTTTGAAGCTTTGCTTATTTCCTCCATCGAAAAGAGATTCTTGTTTTTCTGGTTTTGTTCCATGTTCTTTTCTAGACCATGTAAAAATAAGCTATTTTCTTTGCAGTTTTCCCCCACTAAGCTGTAACTTCATTTTTTAATGTTTATTTAGTATGTGAGTGCATGTGTGTGTGTGTGCTGGTGTGTGCATATGCCCATTTATTGGGAAATCTGTGTATGTGCCAAAGTACATAGGTGAAATTGGAGAACAAGTCAAAGGAATAGGTTCTAGAATCCACTGTGTGGATTCTAGAGAATAAATTTAGATTAGTAGGTTTGGCAACATTTTTCTGGCCCTAAGACATAAATCCTAAAAAAAATGGGACTATATACTCTTTATCATTGGGTACTAAGACTTTGCCAGGCGCATAGTGAGTTGGAAAGCACTCAGCATTCAGTGAATCAATGACTAGTACATATTTCACTCTGTAATACAAAAATATGAAAAAATAGAAATACAGAAATAATTTTAAATGATAGCAAAAATATTTAGTTAATGTGATAGAATCATTTTATTGCTAAGAAGTTCACACTCACTTCTTTTTTTTTTTTTTTCATCTTTGCAACCACCTGTCTTCCTGTATTGCAAGGCATCCTATTATGCAATCAGTAGACAAAATAAACTCTCTCTACAAGTTCCCTTTGGTCATGGAATTATATCACAGCACTTTCAAAGTAACAAATAGAGACAAGCAATTCACTCCATAACCATAAAATAGTACATGATAGGATAGAAAACATAAGCTGTAGTCATGATCTTGTGTGTAATTGACCCAATTATCTACAGCAAATACCTCTGGATTTTTATTTGTTGATATTTTAATGAATCGAAAAAGAATTTTTTGAGCTATTTTCTTTCTTTCTTTTTTACTCTGTGCTAGTAATCTCAAAATATGACACAGGCGTTCTTTAAAGGGCAGTTTTATGCTAGTATGTTGAATTATTCTGTGAGTCTTTGTGGTTTATATTATGTATTTTACATAACATTTTTTGTACAGTATGCTTTTTTTCTGGTTTTTAATCCCCCTTTACTTTTATTTTTATATATAGTACCGGGAATAAAAGAGAGAGCTTTGTGCATTAGAAGAAAATGCTCTACCACTGAGCTATGTCTTCAGCTAAATGTACACAATGGATTTTGATCACATCCATATCACCTTGCCCTCTATCCATTTATGCTAGTCTTCCGTTTCTCCAAGTCGGCCCCATTTAGCTCAAGCCCTTCTCTACCCCCAAAGCTAAATGTGCTGTCCCTGTCTTTCTGAGTAAGGTACATTTTGTTTATTATGATGACCCATTTTCTTTCAAATGACATCATTTTGTTACTTGTGGTGGAATACAGCTACAATTTTGTGTGTGTGTGTGTGTGTGTGTGTGTATGTGTGTGTGCATGCAAAAATACATACCATATTTTCTTTATTCATCTTCGTAGCTGAATCTATGCTTGGATGTTATAAATAATGTCAGTAAACATGGATATACAGGCATCAGTATTATAGATTGACTTAATTTTCTTCACTGATATGCCCTCAAAGTGGTTCAGCTGGCTCATATGTTTGCACTTTTTAGATTTTGTTTTTACTTCAGTGCTGTTTTTGCAACAGAGACTGGGCTAATTCACATCCCATCAACACAGTGTATGTATTCCCCCCTCCCAGCTCCTCTTGAGAGAGTACAGCCTTCTTTGAACTAATTATCCTAACTGCAATAATGGAAACTCAATGAAGAGATTGGTTACAATTTGGTTTGTGTTCTGCCATTTTGAGACAGAGTATATTGTAACTTAGGTTGTTCTCAAATTTCATGTGTAGGCAAAAAAGATCCCGAGCTTCTGATTCTCCTGTTTCTACTTCCCAAGTATCTAAATTATGGAGGTAGAGCACTATGCTTGTCTTTCAACTTAGTTTCATTTGCATTTTCCCTATAGCCAACAATGTTTAACATTGTTTTTGGTGTTAGTGGTGATGTTGGTGGTGATAACGGTCATGGTGTTTGTGTGTATGTTGGCCATCTGTACTTCTCTTTAAAAGAATATGCTAATTTCTATTGACTCTTTATTAATTTTATTAACTGCTGTATTGATGTTTGACTTTTTCTATGTTTTTCATTTACTAGAAATATTTTTCCACATAATATATTCTGATAATGGTTTCCTGTCTCTCGACACATCTAGATCTTCCCCACCTCCCATCCAAATCTAACCCTGTCTTTCTCTTATTGAGAAACAGGCATTTGCTGGGATCATAAAGGTCATAGTGACCAGGGAAACAGGTCGACTAATTGCAGATCTTCACTCCCCCTCTTCCTCTCTGAATCTAACCCTCCAGTCACTTCTGCATCTCTGTAACAGGCTGCCCACTATGCCCCCTTTCCCTCCTCTCTGCCTCCTTCTCTAGCATATCATGCAGATATTCTCCTTCAACACCCCCCCCCATTCATTCCTTTGTCTTAGTCCACAATCCAGCAGGCATTCTCTGTTAATGTACCTGCTAAGCCTGTGAGAAAAGCAGCTCAGGCAGTAAGGCAGGTAAGTGAGCCTCAGGTCTCCACTCTCCCTCTTCTCCTAATCCAGTCTTCCAATCTCACCCCAGTTCTGCCATTAACTAAACTGTTGTGGCCTCTCTTCTCTCTCTCAGGGGACTAAGCAGATCCTGGGGCAACACCCAGCCTTTCTCTACTCTTTGAACCCTCTCCAATCCAGTCCCCACTTCTAGCCCACCCTCAATTTCTACCTGTCAGCTCCTAATACCCACAAAACCTCCCCATGTTAATGGTAAAAATTGCCATCCCACACAAAGCAATCTAAAGATTCAATGCAATCCACATCAAAAATTCAACATAATTCTTCATAGATTTTGAAAAGACAAATTTCAGCATCATATAGAAAGGTAAAAATCCCAGGATACCAAAAGCAATCCTGAACAATAAAAGAACTGCTGGAGATCTCACCATGCCTGGTTTCAAGCTATACTACAGAGCTATAGTAATAAAAACAACATGGCATTGGCATAAAAAACAGACACATCAATAAATGGAATAAAGTTGACAACCTAGTATAAATCTACACTCATATAGAGAACTGTGACTTTTTTGTTTTGTGTTGGTTTTTTTGTTGTTGTTTTTTAAATAAAGAAACCAGAAATGCATACTGTAAAACGACAGCATTTTTAACAAACTGTGTTAGTCAGACTCGATGACTTCCTGTAGAAAAATCCAAATAGATCTCAGACTTTTAAACTCCAAATTAATCAATGACCTCAACATAAAACCAAACACACTGAACCTCACAGAAGAGAAGTGGAGAATAACCTTGTATCTACTGGCACAGGAAAAGACTTTCTAAACAAAATACCATTGGCACAGACACTAAGATTAACAATTAGTATTCAGGACCTCATAAAACTGAAAATATTTTGCACAGCAAAGGACATTATCATTTAGAAAAAGTGGCAGACTACAGAATTAGAAAAGATTTTACCAGATATGTATTCAATAGAACTAATATTCCAGACATGAGAAATGTATAAAGCTGAATATTAAGAAAACAAATAACACAGTTAAACAAATGGGGTACAGATCTAAACAAAAAATTCTCAGAAAAGGAAACTCAAAAGGCTGATTAACGCTTAAAGAAATGTTCAATATCCATAGCCATCAGGGAAATACAAACAAAACTCTCTGAAATAGCATCTAATCCCAATAGAATGACCATGATGAATTAAACAATTGACAGCCCATGCTAGTGAGGGGAACTTTCAACCATTGATGGTGGGATTACATATTTTTACAGCCATTTTAGAAGTCACTGTGGCAGTTCCTCAGGAAGATGAAAATCAGTCTACCTCAAGATCGAGCTATCCTACCATTGGGCATATACACACATGATGCTTCCTCTTGACACAGACACATTTGCTCACCTGTGTTCATTCCTATTTATAATAACCATAAAGTGTTAATAACTTAGATGTTCCTCAACAAATTAGTGGAGAAAAATATGTGGCACATTTATACCATAGAATAATACTATCATCACTGGTAAATAGAGGAGCAAGAAAAAAAAATATCCCAAGTGAGATATTCCAGTCGCTGAAAGACAAATACGGTATGTAAATGATTTTATTTGGGTTTTCTCTGTTAAATCAATGATAAGCACGTTACAATACATAGAGCCACAGAGGTTAGGTATAGAAAAAGGAAGTGGGTGATGCGGAAGGAGATTTCTCTAGAATAGAGAAATGGAAGCAAGATGGAAGGATGAGGAATGCTGTGACAACGGAATCAGGTGAGGAGGCGTAGAGAAGAGGTGGACAAGACAGGGAACACAGGGAAAATCAGCTAAAATTAATCGCTTTTTTTTTTCTTTTTTTCTTTTTTTGGTTTTTCGAGACAGGGTTTCTCTGCAGCTTTTTTGGAGCCTGTCCTGGAACTAGCTCTTGTAGACCAGGCTGGTCTCGAACTCACCACCGCCCGGCTAAATTAATCGCTTTTTGAGTGACATTATAGAAACTTAATGTAATAGAAACTTTCTAAAATAATTCACATATGAAGGTGATTTAAATTAAATCAATAAAAATGGGGGAAAGAGAGCTATCTGGCCACCAAACAAAGCCTCTAGTACTAGAAATAAGTTTAATGTCATTGAGGTTTTGGCCAAAGGTCATCCCACATGAACCCCCAAACAACCCAAGCTGTTGCCAAGTCTATAGATTGTGCTCTAGAAACTGGTATCAAGGTGCAATTGCTGAAGGAACACCTACACAACTCATTGAATAGGAAGAAGTGGCGATTGTGCCTACCTAGAGTCTTCACCCCTACAGGCTAGTGTTGTCAGGGTGCTGTGCATGCTACCAAAGAGAAACAAAAACACCAATACAACCACAAATCTTTTCATCTACAATGGTGTCCTACCTGCCAGATATACTAGTACAACAGTGGCACAAACTTGTGGCAGTAGCAAATCAATGTCTGATTTGACTTAAGGCCCACTCCAAGACATAGGACCGATACTTGATACTGCTTAGGTAACCATGAACCTGCGATTACACTGCCCATGGACCTATGGGAAAACCAAAGGATAGTGTTTAAAAAATAATCAGAGCAATAAAATGACTCTTAATGGTATTCTGCTCTACTCATAGATGAATGCCTTCCTCAGCCATCATTAGAGAAGCTTCCTCTTGCAGTAGGTGAGAATAAATACTAAAATGCACAACCAGATATTATGTAGGAAGTGTGAAACCTACTCAGACTATTCACCTCTAAATATGATGTCTCCATTAAAGTCTTACCCTTGGTACCCATAGAATTTTGCAGAAGGAAGAAAGAGTGCAAAACCCAGGAAGTCTGGAGGACAAAAAGGAAACAGAGTCTTCTAAATGCAACATGACTGAAGCACATAAGAATGCACAGCAACTGAGGCAGTATACATATGACTGAAGCACATAAGAATGCACAGCAACTGAGGCAGTATACACATGGCCTGCAGGGGTCTGCACCGCATAAGGTCTTCGAGCTGAAAGAAGTAGACACATGCTTCTAACCCTAAACTGGAAGTTATATCCAATTGGTAAGCACTTTCAAATAAAATTTAGCTTTCTCCAAGGGAGTCACTAGAAAAAAAGCTACTCTGAAGGGTAGGCTACACAACTAGCAGTAAATAGCAAACAGAAAATGAAACTCCAGAGCTTCTTTGCAGATTCCTTGTCTTATAATATCATGTCAGGGTGTTTAAAAATTTTATCATAGTATATTTTTAGATTTCATTTATTTTACTTACATGTATTCATTTCTTAAATCTTTTTGTATACATTATGACTTCCAGTTCTAGGTTTTATGGGATTCCTGAGTGGACCATTTGGTGGGTCTCTCTTTCTTGTGCATTCCTTTGGGCTCTTTTCTTTCTGTTTGTTTGTTTGTTTTTGATGTATTTTATTATATTTCTATAGTTATTCTTTAGAAGTCTGTTTGTATTCTCACTAAAGACAGGAAGAGGGTAGATCCAGATCTTAGGGGAGGTGGGGAGGAACTCAGAGATGTAGAAAAAGGGGAAAATGTAATCAGGATATATTATATAGGAAAAGAAAACTACTTTCAATAAAAGAAGAAAAAAGTTAAACACAAAGACAGAGAAAACAAACAGGCATCCAAAGAATAGTAATATATAATAAAGCAAACAGAAGAAAAAGAACGAACAAAAAAGCATGAGAAACATGTATTGAAATAGAGATATACATGTTTGCACACAATTCCATCCCATAATATTATAAATCAGGAAGCCATCGTATATACACAAAGAGTCTGTAAGGGAAAAAAATAACTGACAAACATTAGCAGACAAAGAACAAAGAAATTCCAAGGATGCTATCGGTTATGTTTTGTGTTGGTCATAGCTGCTGCTTGCATAGGGCACCCTTAAGAGTGATTGTCTTAACCCTGTACGACTCAGATCAGTAGAAATAATATTTCACTTAAGAGTAGTTATCAATGAGAATAAGCTTCTGGGTTAGGTATTGGGTCTTATGTTTACTTCTTCTCTCAATACTGGGATCTCTTCTTGCACAGACTTGGGAAGACCCTGAGCATGCTGCCACAGTCTCTGGAAGTTCATATATGCATTGGTCCTGTTGAGTTTAGAGGACATTGTTTTCTTAGTAGCGTCTATTTCCTCTGTATCTTACAGTCTTTCTACATCTTCTTTTGGAGGCTTCCCTGAGCCCTAACAGGAGGGATTTAACTTTCTGAGATAATTAAATATCCTGAATAGTAAACTCTTTTCAGTGCAATAACCAGCACAGTTCCCTCCTACTTCTAATTCTGCACTTCTCTCTCTTCTCCTTTACTATATAGATTTCACTTTGATGCTGCTCCTTTACGCATTTTACATCCTGAGGTATAATAGTCTTCTTCAAAAGGTTGTGACTAGATTTTGAAGTGTTTTGCTTACATTTCTATCTTGTAGTTTCAAAATGTCAGGTCATAACCTTAGGTCATTTATTTTGATTTGAATTTTTTTTTAACAGAGTGTGAGTTAAAAATACAGTTTTATTCTTCCCTTGGTGAATATCCAGCTTTGTATCATGTATTGAAGAGATTGTCTTTAATATACACATTTTAGAGCATATCACTTGGACATCAGAAGTGTATGTCTTGAAGAGTTCAGTTCTGCATCCTTTGTTCTTAGGGCCATAATGATATAAAGATTTATGGTCCTATCACTGACCAGCTATGTACTCTGTCAGTATTTTCTGGTGTTATCACCACAAACCTTTTTTGAACTGTCCTTTTCAGTTCCCACTTCTGTCTGCAGCTCCATTTTCATCATTCTATTCCTCACTGTGTGCTTTTTTTTTTTACAAAAAAATCATACCCTCTAATTTTTGAAATCCTCCAAATGTCTTTTCTCATTAGAAGTTCTCTTCTAATAAATGGTGATATTCCCAGATCCTTGTCTAGCTGGCTCCCAGTCCCTCAGTTTTATGTACAGATTTCCTCAGGGACTCTTCAGAATAAATCCCAGCAAAACTGTACTTTTTTTTGAGCCATTATTACATTACCCACATCTAAATACTTTTTTATAATTCACTCCACCAAACTAAATCACCTGGACATGATCTTACATTGTTTTCCAACATATTGCCTTTCTAGTCACAGGCTTTTGGGGACTTGGGAGTCTCACCTTTGCAGTCATCACTTTGTCTATAAAACTTGCAACAATTCCTGTAACAAAATGAGAGCTCAGTAATTAAAATCCTGATAATAAACACTAAATACTTGATTGCATAGGCAAATGAACCTGTGACTAGTAATAATATAATTAATTGGCTTAATTTACCACATAGGCTATATTATAAATCTTTATCTTGAATATTTTGTAAATTCGTGAGATAATTTGTCACTGTAAAACTCTTAATTACAACAGGAAGAACTGAGGAGTGTGACATTCTTCATGGTATTACCCTTTACAATGTCAATTGGATCTTAGATCACTTTGACTTCCAGTGAATCAAGATACCAAATGATACAGAATAAACAATGGAAAAAATTAGTTCTCTTATTCCTTGGATGCTAAATTTTCTCTTGCTTTCTTCCCCTTCCAATGACATTTCTCTTGAATTTATGCCCACAATGTCATGCTCTATTTGTTTCTACATTTCTCATCAAATTATGACTAACATCTTTTTTCTTCTTTTCAGCAATATGTCAAACAGCTAAATTTGAATTACTTTTTCCCTCTGTGGCTAGATGTTCTGTGTCATGCAAGGAGGCTTAAATGAATTGTACAATCAAAGGAGTACTCACCTAATTAGAAAAATGTTATTTTCACAAAATTAAAGAATGACATTCCTATCCTTTTTTTGATTTCTCATATATCATATACACTGATGCACAGGAAAACTGAATTTCCAAATTTGTAACACTTCAGGTCTCTGGATTTGATTAATAGTAATTGTCAGCCTGTTAAAATGGATTATGATGATTCCCAAGGAATTGGTTGTTAACATAATTAACAGCTGGCTTTGCTTTCAAGGCATTAATCAAATGAGCAAGTTTCAGGAAATGACCAGGTTCTCACAAATGTTGCTAATTAGTAAAGGCCTTGAAGTTGGCTGATAGTGACTTCTGGTGCCATATTGCATGATTGCATCAGAACTGGAACTCCCATGATGGAGATTCAAATGCTATTAAACCAACAGGTCTTTGAAAAAAAAATTATTTTAAAAGAAACATGCTCAACCTTTTGAGTGCTTATATTCAGATACAATGGAATGTAAAAACATCTGCAAAATAATGATAACACATGGATCTTAATATCTTCTATTTATAAATGATGATAGATATCATACCTGTTACTTTTCCCTTAATTACTCTAAATGAGACTAAGCAGCTGTCATAAAGTATTCTGAAAAGTGGTATAAACTTACCATTATCTTCTTATAGCATGGCATATTGTATCATTGTGTACTGAGACTGGTTCATAAAAGAAACTGAAGACAGATGCATGCAGGTTATCTTTCCCAGTAATTACCCCAACTGGCATCTGGGAAAAAAATGCACCTTCTTCCACATTTTGAAGAATTTGTATCTAGTATCTTTGCAGATCTATTTTGTTTATATTTTACTGTACTTCATGTTTAATTTTGTATCCTAATTTCTCGTATTGTAACCCATGTGTTTCTTGTTCCCATGTGACCCTAAATACCATGTGGGAGTGGTCCTGACCCTCTCCGGGGAGGGGTCAGTGCTTGGCAGGCTGGGCGTTGGAGTCCAAGAGCTTGGCAAGCTAGGAATTGGAGTCCAAGTTCTTGGCGGGCTGGGACTACACTTCCAGCTCAATATTACAGATTAGGTCTTTGTTGTCATTTTGCTGCCTGTAGGCTAGGTTCTAAGGTATGAATGATACTTCCACTATTGCATCAGTTGTGCTAAGATCTGTGGCTACTAAGGTCTGAGGGTTTGACGGGGGCAACTGTTATACAAGATTATTTACACATGATCCAGGGAAGGCTGCCAGAACTAGCAATAATAATACAAGGTGCCTGGTTAAAAGTGAATTTCAGATAAATTACATTTTTTTTTAGTTTAATCATTCAGTATGTAATATTTGAGAAATCATCATAGAGCTGATCAGTAAGATGTAGCTATACATAATGTGTTTGCTGATTATGTAAGTAATTAGAGCAGGGTGAATTTGATCTGGCATCTTTCAACAATGAAGTTTATATATTTAGTGGTAAGCAAGATTATGACCCACTAAGGCTATCCATGTCTTTATCAACCAAATCTAAGAGATTCTATTGTAAAAAAAAAAGATGATGCTACAGAATGAGAGTCAATTTGCAGACTTACTAGTGCTAATATAAACAAATTATATTTACTATCTTGGGTGGGCCTATTCTGATGACACCGAGGCAGAAGTAATAGCAAGGGAGATACCAGTTGAATAGCAAATAGACCCAATATACTTGCTTTTAAAATGGAGGGACAAAGAGCCAATGAAAAAGGCATCCCCAGACAATGAAAAGCCAAAAATTGAAGTCTCTCTACACCAGTCCAAAAAATCACAACACTCCATACATGTTATTTTGTCTTGCATAGACCTGGTTGTGTTTTGCCCACTCATAGCTACTGTGCAATGCGTATTAGGAAGAGACTTTGTGGTCATTTTATCTGGTGGTTACAGGAAGCATATATATATATTTTGCAAAGCTACCAGTTTCTCTCTTGAGTCCCATAATATAATAGTTTATAGAATCCATTCAAAACTCCAAATCCCATCCTAGAAAATACTGTTTCAGGAAACTTTTTGGAGTGGACAACCTCCTCTTTCTCCCGTAGGTGATTTATTATTTCTCCTATTCCACTGTTGGAAAGCTAACATTGTTTTGTACTTTTGTTAGTCATCGCATGTGAATGGCTTGAGGAGCAAAAAGGCTTTAATTCAGGCAATCAGCATTTTACTGCATTAGTCACAAAACAAACTAACCTCAGAAGATGCCACTGGGGAGCCAAGTCGCAGAGCAAATAAAAGACAGCTGAGATAAGCAAAAGCTGTTTGCACGGAGCTTTCTAAATCTGAGACAAGGCTAGCACCCCAGTACCACTTTTCAGTATCCAAAATGAAAATCCCAGTTTTAAATATACTATATTTGTGTGTAGTTATTCTATCGTAGATGATAAAACTAACAAGGTGTTGTTTTACAATATGAAGACAAGCCCGGCATCTCAGTGAAGGCTGAAATCATTCTGTGTTCTGAAAATGACTCATAGCTCACAAGTTGTTGTTAGGTGAGGAAAGATCTTAAGGGCCTTTTAAAATGTGCATGTTTCCCAGAGCACTCTGACAAAACAGGTCAGAGATGCAGTAGTAGTAGCAGCAGTAGCCGCAGTAGAAGCAGTAATAGCAGCAGCAGTAGGAAAATAGTAGCAGCAACAGCAACAGCAGTAGTAGTAGTAGCAGCAGTAGCAGTAGTAGCAGAAGTAGTAGTAGAAGTAGTAGTACTAATTAAGACAGAAGTCTCGCACTCAAGAGGTTCATTGTACACAAACTTAGAAAAAAAAACAGTTGTTGAAAACATTCACTGTTCTTGCAACGAAATTCAGATATTGGGGGGCCCTATGTCAGCAGTCACCGCCCAAAGGCTGCCTGGAGATCATAATGTCTGGCCTGGAGGTGCAAGACTAAGCAGGGATGTTTTCAGTCTATAAAACTAAATAGGAGCATTTTCATTCCAAGGATGCACATATCAAAGAAAGATGTAATATCTGCCTGATCTGGTGTTATGTGATGTGTGACTTGACTGGTATACACATTTCCATTTACAAAGTTGGTTTAAAAATGTGTATTTTTATTCATAATATCAGTAGGAAGTTGCTTTACTTATTATAAAAAAAACTTTGGTTTTCTTTCATAGCATCTTTTCTTCATGTCTTCTGTTTGCTTATTATTTTGGATCAATTGGTATATCGGGTAATCTCATCTATTACTTAATTCTCAGAATATCCATGCAAGTTTAATCACTTCATGGATGCAGACAGGGGTTGTGTGCACAGAGGACTTAAGGCACTGCTTACTGAACTAAGGAATTCAGGGATAGGGTGTGGTTTGGGAGAATATGTTGTGTTCAATTTTGTACATGCTGAATTTGTGATCCTGTTGAAAGATAGAAAGGGGCTACACACACACACTTATACTCACATAGACACACACAGAATCTTTGTAGTCAAGTTTGTATCAGGAAATGTTACCTATGGGATTGTTGGGAGTACTTAGCAATTAGAGACCCCAAAATGCTCTCACAAGGTATGATTTTAGAAAGGGGAAAAATCAGAAAAGTTCCAGATGTGGCAACACAGGGAAAAACCAATGTGGTTATAGAAGTAAACTGGAGCAATATTCTAGACACCGGTTTAAATCCAAGCCAGGAGTGATGATTTACACAAGGATATATATATATATATATATATATATATATATATATATATATATATATATATATCATATCACAGTGCATATTTTTAGTATGCACAAGGCTCTGAATTCAATCACCAGAAACATACACCATTTGATATACATGATACATAACAAGAGACATGGCAACAAATAGAGACTTATGGTGGTCTGAACATTAGTAGCAGAGAGTTTCACCCATTTCACATCAAGTATTGAGTAGTGAATAACAGTGACTTTGCTAATTATTTTTCAGGATTGAGAGAATAGCAGATGTTAGATTGAAATAGAAAGAGTTAGGAATAATAAGGAAAGAGATGCCCAGTGTAATAACTGTATTAAAAAGCCAGTAAATGAAAAAGAGAGGAGAGAGAGAGAGAGAGAGAGAGAGAGAGAGAGAGAGAGAGAGAGAGAGAGAGAGGAGGCAATAAGAGAGAGAAGCGCTCTTTGTATAAAGAGATAATCTTTGGCAAAGATGTTTTGTCAACTTTTTATGAGAAAGTGTTGAACATTTCTACATAGGGATATGTGTGCAGCAAGCTAGGTATGTGTTTTAAATTCTTCTTGTATAACAGGTGATAATTCACATCAAATATTATCAAATAGTTCTTTTAAAGAGCCATTCCTCAGGACATGGATGACTCAGGGTCTCTAAGGATCTAATCGATATCATTTTTCTGTCTATAGAAATTAAATACCTTAAAAAAGAAATTAAATACCTTTCTTTGTATAAGCGTAGAGAAGATCTTAATCCAAATTGGCATCACCTCCCCATCCGTGGCCACTAGCCATGACTAGAATATAGAAAGCATTATTCACCAAGCCTATAGTAAGACCTGGGATCAGACCAGAGGTTGGCACAAAAATGACTTAGAATGTTCAAGACAACATTCAAGATGTTGGGAAACTATCCTCAGGAGAATGGCTGATATTTCCAGGCATGGGAAGGACAGAGTTTGCAAGCCAAATAACAGAAAACCATTGAAATGGAAGAACTGAGCAAACAAGTGTGAATAGTAATGAGTCAATAAAAGAGACAGTATCAAGAAATTTGGACGAAGGGGAGGGAAGTTGGGGGAGGGGGAGGGAAATGGGAGGTGGAGGGAGGCAGAAATTTTTAATAAAAAAATTAAAAATAATAAAAAAATAAAAAGAGAAAAAAATGAATTATCATCTCTGTATAGGAAGCCAGAATTTCTCACCCTTTCACTTCAGAACCACCTACACTAACCCATGATGAGGAACCTCCTTTAGCCAAAAACAACAACAAAATGAAATAATAGGTAGATTAGTTTGAGCTTACTTACACTAATAATAACAATAATAAGTAATAGCATAAATACTTGTGAGCTATTATTTATAGACAATTTACATTGATATAGATTTTTGTATATTGATACAAATTCAAATTGTATTTGTTATATTGAACATGTTCATATTTCTATTTATAATATTTTTATACCTATGCAAAATTATTTTGTCATATTGTATCCGTGCATATTTCTATCCCTGCTTAAGACATTTTGTATATACAATTTTAAGATGTATTTATCAATTGCATTATACATTTATACCTCTAATCAAGATATTTATACATTGTTTATGTTTTGAGGCCATTCTACTCATTTGTTGCGCAGTTGTTTAAAGATTGTTTAATATTCTGATATAAAGTCTTAGTCTTTAAGCTATGTAGGTATTAAGAATTATAGTTCCAAAGTAATCATGTTTGTCATACTTACAGTTAGACTAATCAGGGTCTTTAGATATGTAGAGATAGTATTCTGCATAGATAGGTAATCTTCAGCCACTTCAAAGAGCTGTAGAATGTGACATATAAATAACTTAGGGTTCTGTTAACGTGAGACATGATTACTCCTGGCAGAATCAAATAGTTATCAAATATTATCAAATAGTTCTTTTAAAGAGCCTTTCCTCAGGACATAAATGACTCAAGGTCTCTAAGGATCTAATCAATATCCTTTTTCTATCTATAGAAATTAAAAACCAAGAGAATGTTGAGCACCAAAGACACTCTAGTTTGAGCTTGTTTTCTTCTTAGCAGAACTGGCCATTGGGCAAGTAACTGCCCATGTCTCGACCACTGACAAAATGCATGGTGCCTGGACAAGCAGGATAGAAGAAAAAAGACTTTCAAACCTTGCCAAGACAAGGTAAGAAAGTTTAAAAGTTTTTCTCCCTCTAAAAGTGGTCGGTTACTCTAGGCCAAAGCTGGTTGCTCCAGCATTGCAAATGAGACTTTGGATGATTGCCCAGGTAGCCAAATGTCTCTGTCATCTACTGCACATTTTGGAAGCTGCATGATTGTGCTTCCTGCCTACTCAAGTAATATTATCTCCCTTCTCAGGCCTTCAATGAGTTTAAAGACTAGATAGTCATAGTTATTTTCCTTTTATGACTTAGCCAAGCCATTTTAAATACAAGACGTAGATTCCTTAGGATAAAATAATTATTAAAACTTTTAGCGCATGTTTCTTGCTTAATATTGTTTATTTTTGTTATAATTCTAATTTTTATACTTGATATCTGTTCTTATTTTATATAGTTTTGTATTGGGTTATTTAGACAAATGGGGGAGGTGATGGAGAACCTCCTTCGGTCAATGATGTTTGAGAGGCTGGACCATGTTGGACTTGGCCTTGGGTACTAAAAAGTGTATGGGTCTGTCCCTTTAGTCTCTCGTTCCCTGCTTGACCCACCTGGATGTTGGATTTTGTTCCTGTTCTCCATTGTAATATGTGGATTTCCTTTTATAAAGAACCCCTTATAATACCCTACTTGGAGCCAGTGCCCACGATTCCTTTATTCGTGATTTCCCCCATCTGACTCATTCCTGTTCAAACCCCTAAGAAATCATATATTCTGTAAGCAAATTTCTGCTCCACCTTTTCCCTGACACCCAACATTTTCCAAGTTTAACCTATAAACAAACTTGTTTACTTGTTAATAGTTCAGTTTGTATGACATATAAATATAAGTTCCACTGTGTTAGGGACCATATATGTCTTTGTTTCTATATGCATTCTGTCACTGTGAATCTATATAAGGAGGAGTAGGAGGAGGAAGACTGAGAGAGAGAAAGAGGAACAGATCAGGGTTGGAGAAAGAGAGAAAGAGGTCATATATATATATATATATATATATATATATATATATGTCTTTTCACTGTAACTACAAACATTTTTTAATGGTAAGTGAGGTAGCATATTCTCAAGTGTGTATCTAAAGGACTATTTTTAACTTTAAAATGTGTCATAGGTTTTGGATTGTCAATCGAGCATATTGAGAGTGAGCAAAACGTAAATTATTTTCACTGAGTAGGCAGCATGTGGGACTATTTACGCTGTTTTTTGGCCTCGTTGAGAGCCCGTGACTACATCACAAGATGAATACGTCTCCAAATTTTACTGCAGAACTAAGATAAAAGAATCTGATCCAAAATTCAATCAGAGGCACTGACATGAAATATCTAATTTTTATTAGTGAGAAGATTCTCTAAAGTTAAACTGCAATTGGCATGAAGAAACCTTCAACACTTCTGGAATAAAAATGCTCCCCAAATACCTCCACAGTGAATCTGACTAAAACCTCATTTCCCTGAAAGCTTTGGCAACTGGATATCCTCTTGGCTCCAAGCTAGCACTAAACTATACATTCAACACATGTGGAGACAATACATTAGGTGAACTTGCAGAAAGACCTTTGACAGCTACTCTCCCTGAATATCTAATAAGAGGAAAACTGCTCCATAAACCAAGAAAAACATGTCTGGTTTCATTTAATTCTTTGTTGATAATGTAGGTCATGAACAGCCATTCACACGGAAGGTTTTCATTGTGAATACTGCTCAGGGCTTACTGTCTTAGGAATATGTGTATACTCATGTGTGTCTCACATTTACATGCATAGAATGTTTTTGATATTTAAGAAAAAACCTGAAATGTAGTTTTGTCAGATAAAGCAGTACACAGTTTTTTATTTAAAAATCATATTCATAACTTGTACATATTTATGAAGTAAATATTTTCTATATCAATAGTACCCAGATGTTTGTGCAGTATAGTACAGTTCTATAGATATAGGCAACTAGAATGGTGACAGGCAGATAAACATAAGTGTTATACTAAATGTAAGATAGAAAAAGGATATGAATATTTTATTCTAAATTATGAAAATAAGCTTATTTTTCTCAATAACATCTGAAGAAAAATAAAAGTCAATGATTTACCACTTTCTTTATTATGTGAGACATAAAAGTTGAGAAATCAGAAGGGAGAACACAAAAGTACATTAATTAAATGTTAAAAAGCTCTTTTTTTCTATTTTGGTTTTGAGCTTGCCACCGTGTTACTAAACTGTCCTTCCAATTATTTATGAATTTTAAAGAAATGTACATGGAAAGATTTTTACCAGGAATTATGTTGGTTGCTTGGTACAAATGATAAATTGTTTCTCAGTCTCCAATTTTCTTCCTCCCCTGTGAGTATTCTATTGAATTAGGAATTCAGGCAGTGGATGGAGACTGGCAATATCCACTGTGACATGGATGCTTTGTGGTCCCTAGATACAGGCTGGAAGAGTAAATATCCAGAATGCCTCCATTTAGAAGATTCCACACACAATATTGGTGAAGCTAGTGTTAATAAAATGTATTTAAATTACTCAGGGTTTAGTGAGAAACACTACCAAGAGTGCTGAAACAGTCAGCCTCAGAATGTTTTCTCAAGACTATTCTTACCCCAGGGAGATGTCTCAGTGTGTTTCTACTTTTGTCCTTGAGACACAAGGGGAACGGGTATGAATCTGACAACTATTCCTGGCTCTTAGGCTTCTTATGTGTTGAATGCACCCAACTTAGAGTTCCAGGAGGATTTGATAGCACAATGTTTGAATAAAATGAAGGCAGCATGTTTAAGTTGTCTATCTTTATTTGAAATAACAAAAATATAATAAAGTCACAAATATTCTAAATATTAAATATCTGTCTCCTTTTGTGTCTGTGTGTTGATATATGGCTTCTGCATATTAATGCATTCATATGTAGTAACAAAATATTGTTGCTGTATATATCAGTGTAATATTATATATAAGCAATTTAATTATTTATAATTAAAATTAAGTAAATGGGGCCGGAGAGATGGCTCAGTGGTTTAGAGCACCACCTGCTCATCTAAAGGTCTTGAGTTCAACTCCCAGCAACCACATAGTGGCTCAACAACCATCTTATTTTGATTTTTTTCCTTTTTATTAAAAATTTCCACCTCCTCCCCTCCTCCCATTTCCCTCCCTCTCTCTCTACTCCCTCCCCCCTCTCCAGTACAAAGAGCAGTCAGGGTTCCCTGCCCAGTGGGAAGTCCAAGGTCCTCCTCCCTCGATCCAGGTCTAGGAAGGTGAACATCCAAACAGACTAGACTCATACAAAGCCAGTACATGGAGTAGACTCAAAACCCAGTGCCATTGCTCTTGGCTTCTCAGTCAGCCTTCATTGTCAGCCACATTCAGAGAGTCCGGTTTGATCACATGCTCCATCTGTCCCAGTCCAGCTGGCCTTGGTGAGCTCCCATTAGATCAGCCCCACCGTCTTAGTGGGTAGGCGCACCCCTCGAGGTCCTGACTTCCCTGCTTATGGTCTCCCTCCTTCTGATCCTCATTTGGACTTTGGAATCTCAGTCCAGTGCTCCAATGTGGGTCTCTGTCTCTATCTTCATCCATTGCCAGATGAAGGTTCTATGGTGATATGCAAGATATTCATCAGTGTGGCTATAGGATATGGCCAGTTCAGGCACCCTCACCTCAGCTGCTCAAGGAACAAGCTGGGGACATCTTGGACACCTGGTAACACCTTGTCTAGAGTCAAGTCTCATGCCAACACTAAAATGGCTCCCTTAATTAAGATATCTACTTTCCTGCTCCCATAATCACCCTGCCTCCATCCCAACCATCCCATTCCCCCAAGCTCTCCCCATCTTCCCCTTCTCCCTTCTCTCTTCCCCTCTCTCCTTACCTCCACCCCACCCCCACCGCCAAGTTTCCAATTTTTGCCTGGCAATCTTGTCTCCTTCCAATATCCAGGAGGATAACTATATGCTTTTCTTGGGGTTCACCTTCTTATTTAGCTTCTCTAGGATCCAGAATTATAGGCTCAATGTCCTTTATTTATGGCTAGAATCCACTAATGAGTGAGTACATACCATATACATCTTTTTGGGTCTGAGTTACCTCGCTCAGAATAGTGTTTTCTATTTCCATCCATTTGCATGCAAAATTCAAGATGTCATTTGTTTTTACCTCTGAGTAGTACTTTAATGCATATATAGTGAGATGGCTCAGAGGTTAAGAGCATTGCCTGCTCTTCCAAAGGTCCTGAGTTCAATTCAACAACCATCTTTAACGAGATCTTGTGCCCTCTTCTTGCCTTCATGCATGTAGGCAGAATACTGTAAACACAATAAATAAATCTTAAAAAAATTAAGTAAAATGCAAATTATATTTTATTTAATTCTTATTACTTTAGGAAGTTTTGTAGTTAGTCTTAGTTTTAGATAATTGATTTTTCAGAAAAGGGTAGGACAAACTTTCAATTTTTGCTTTCTGAAAGCAAATTTTATGTTAACAGCTAAATAATCTTATTATAAGTATTTTTTATTATTATATTTGACTAAATAATGTTAAGATTAGCTAAATATATTATATTAAAATATTTTATATCACATTAATATGATTATAATAAAATAGTTATTGAACTTATACAGAAATTAAGTAATTATGACCTATTGTATAGGTATATATTTCCATGATTTTTATATTTTATTCTCCTACTGTTAGCAAAACACTTGTAATAGTCCATATATTTACCATTACTTTACATTTTAGTTAAACCAAGTCCACAGACTTGAACATATCAAAAAGGACACACATCCATTCCCTTTATACTCGCTGAAGTAATACAACTTTTGGATACTTAGACTTTTGTTAGTGTCTAATCCCCATTCGTACATACTGTCTACACAGAAAGTATTGTACTTTATCCTCAACAGATTTATGGATTTGTTTAGCAGATAAAGAGAATATAAACTTATTATATTACGGTATGATACCAGTGGGATATGGTGGTGTACCAAAGAAAAGACAGAGAACCCCCAAATCAAGGTACACAGAGGATACTGCAAGGAGACTCAGAACAAATGATCCAGAGAAGCTGTTTGGATGAGCAACTGAAAGATCAGTTAGCCTCTGGAAAGAGAAAATGAAAAGAAACACAGCCTATGCACATAAACCCTTGCTGAGCATTGGATGTAGGAAATAACTTTCCCTTTCTAAAAGATACTCTAAAAATGCTCATATATTCCTGTGTGTGTGTGATAACAGCCACTCAGTTTCTTTACTCAGTGCTGCTCTCCTTTGCATGGCCCAGATTCTAGTTCAATAAGAAAAGATAAGCAGCTCAGATAATAATTGTATCTATTGCACTTAAATCAATGTTAATACCTATTCACTCTGAGTGTTGTAGGTATGTGCCAGGCCTTTGTGTGTAAATGTTGTTTATATCCTAACTCATTTTGCTCAAAAACAAAGATGGTGTTGTTGCTCCCTTCAACAGAGAAAGACTCTAAGTTGCAAAATAAGGACCACCTATTAGATACCATAACTAACAAATTGTAGAATCAAGATGATTTGGAAGTGTACAGTCTGATAGAAGGATTTACATAAGGAAAGAGAAAACGACAAGATTTCCTGAGTAAATTGGGAACATAGGGTTTACAGAAGAGGGTAGAAGGGGAGAGAGGAGGAAGGGAGGGGAACAGAGAAAAATGTATAGTGCAATAAAAACAAAAAATATAAAAAAAATAAAATGTACCATCTGGCTCTGAATAACAAAAATAGTGATGTTAAAATGATAAAAAATATAGTAACAGTATAATTATACTATTATAATCATGAAATTTGTAATTACATTTACATATTAATATATAATTATATTATTAATTTAACTTGATGTACTAAAATATTAATTTATTTTATTTTGATAGTGAATATAACAGGCACCACACCACATACCTCATATTCAATCATTACATTTGCTGTCACCTTCATGTGGACAAGGATGACCTGTTATGTAGGAGAAAGGAATGTTCATGCATTGTTCAGAGTATTATTTTACAGAGATAGAGAAGATTTTTTTTAAAAAAATACCTCAAATGTTCCAATAAGGACAACATGCATTTTGCTAAAAATGTGCTTTTCCCACTTATTTTATTGATTTCTCTTTCCAGTCCCAATGTCAGTGTGTAGCTCATAATGATGATTTTTGCCCACATGCCTCTTACCATGGCTCTTTGAATGCAGGGTTTACAAGCATGAGTAATTAATCATCTTTGGTCTTGCATTTTCAAATAAATGATAACAAACTTCAAAACAAAATAAATTGGGTTTAGTTTATTCCATGGGTTTTCTTTCCCTTGAATATTACAGGATTGTCAAAAAAACAAACTTGCTATCATAGCTACTAAAAGAACAACTAGTTTTATTCATATTTAATATGGGCATCATAGTGTTTTATGTGTAAGGAGACTACTTCATTCAGCTAATGCTGTTCTATCCGTTTAGTCAAGAGAATCTCAGTGATTCAGTTCTCTTTCCTATAAAATACAGCTTAACTGTATGGTTAGTCTTTAACTTACCATATAGCAGTATGCTCAGAATATATTTTTCTTTAGACCATGACTTTTTCATTTTTCATAAGGACACTTACAGTTCTGAGTTCTATGGAAAAGAAAAAACAGCATTCATTGGAGGAGTTTATAGTCAAAGACTGAATAATCAAAATGGTTCGTTTGGGTCTAAGACATGGGCCCCATCCCACTCTTCTTTTGTAACTAGGATTTTGGCAAAAAGAAATATGACTCTAAATCTGGCCTCCTTCTATGAAATGTATAAGGCTCCACATAATCTAACTTTTCCTCTATCCTTTGTCAAATCTGAACTGAGATAAACTAAATATTCCAAAATCATTTAAGGAGGCTATCAAGACAAGCAGATAGAAAATGCTCAAAGTTATTTTATTTCTTATATGAAACTATTTAATATTAACAACTGAATTACTCAAATACAAACTAGATACTGGTAGATATCTTGCTCATTATGAAAACATTATGAATAATAAAACAAGCTTTATTCAAATATTTATCTATTAATTACTAAGGAATATGCTTTAAATGATTTATTTCCTATTTTCCTTCCTTCTTTCATTTAGGTCTTGCTAGTCAAAGTGGGTTCACAGTTCTATGTAGCCTAGGTTGACCTGCTGCTCACTCTCCTCTGCTTCATCTGGGATTATAAACATGCACCACAGTTTACACACACACACACACACACACACACACACACACTCATTTGAAAGCTGTACTCAGTAAGTGATTATTACCTTAAAATACAAACTAGAAAAAGGAGAAATGACCCCAGAGTGTATGCACCATGTAAGAGCCAGTAGCTCATTTCTGAGCCATGAGAATTTTCGGCAGTGTCTGATGTTTAACGAATGAACATCTCATTCATTTAAAGGATTAAAAATAGTTAATGTTTGAGATACACAAAATAAATCAAAACAATGTTTTCCCTATTGGTTCTGCAATAGGTGAACTTACTCAAATATTATCATAAATAAATACAGCCACTGCTTATAATATCTATTAGAACATTATTTGCTCTCCAGTTTTCTGAATATAATCATCAATTTTAATATTTTATATAACTTTCATTAAAAATGTTCCTATGAGTTATACAGCAGTCAACTAAGCAGTTTTTAAGTTATATAAAACATGGTATCTGTAAATATTTTCTCTAAGTTTTAAAGGGAGCATATAGTTCACAAACTAGAAACAACGAATGAATTAATATTTACAAATTATAAGAAAAACCTGGGGACTAGATAAGTTTCAAATAATGAGGAAAAATAAGGAAACATAAAAAGTAAAAATATATTAAAATCCTATCAAAGATCTTTACCGTATGCAGAAATATTGATGGATTATTTAACCAATGATTAGGCTCTCCCTTTTTTTTTCCATTTTTCCCACAATCAAATCTAGCTGTATTTTATCTGAAGGCTTACAAAGTTCTTCAACCTACCATGGAAACAGAAATGAAAAGTGCCAAGAGTATCACAGAAAAATGCTGAAGGCAGTTGACTTTGAGGACTCCAGGTGTGGGGGTGAGGGTAAATCCCTGTGGCATTCAGTCAGCAGTACCTGCACCAATTACTTGAATCAAGACATATGTACTGTTGCTGTAATTCTTCCTGGTAGTATGTTGTTTGGAAGATTCAAAACTATCACAGCAGTTTGATTTCTTGGGCTGGAAAAATGGAAGAAGAAACATAAAAGAACAAGTGCCAATCAAAATGTAATGTATTAAAAAGGCGATAATAAAAGGTGGTTGTGGTAGAGTTAGTTGAGATCTTTGTGATGTGCTGATAATTGTCTACTAATTAATTTTACCACACTGATTTTGTTGTCTTATTGCTAGCCAGAACTTCGAGTAGTATAATGAATATATATGGAGTGAGTGGATAACCTTGTGTTATTCCTGATTTTAGTGGAATCACTTTCAGTTTCTCTCCATTCAATTTGATGTTGACTGTTGGCTTGTTGTAAATTACGTTTATTATGTTTAGGTGTGTCCCTTCTATCTCTCCAAGACCTTTATCCTGTTGGATTTTTGTCTAAGGCTCTTTCAGAAGTTTTTTGAGATGGTTCTGTTTTTTGTTTTTTTGTTTTGTTTTGTTTTGTTTTATTCCTTTTAAGTGGATTACATGTTCATATGTTGAACCATCCCTGCATCTTTGGGATGAAAGACTATTTGATCATGGGGAATGGTGTTAATATTATTCACTTGGTTTCCAAGATAACAAATGGATTTTCTGCTGCTCTCAAAGACTTCATATGGTTTTTAAATTATCTTATGAGTATATGAAATTAAATTTATTTTCTCCATCCAATGCCAGGTGAAGGTTCTATGGTTATATGCAAGATATTCATATTGCGCTACCAAGGTCCCATTGAGGAGCAAAAGGAGGGAGATCATGAGCAAGGAAGTCAGGACCGTGAGGAGTGTGTTTACCCATTGAGACGGTGGGACAGATCTAACAGGAGACCACCAAGTCCAGTTGGAATGGGACTGATGGAACAGGGGACCAAACCGGACTCTCTGAATGTGGCTGACGGTGGAGGAGGACTGAGAAACCAAGGACAATGGCAATGAACGTGAACTCTACAGCATGGACGGGCTCACTGTGAGCCTTGTCAGTTTGGTTGCTCACCTTCCTGGACTTAGGGGGAGCTGGGAGGACCTTGGACTTAACATAGTGAAGGGAACCCTGATGGCTCTTTTTCTTGGAGAGGGGTGGAGTGGGGGTATGGGTAGAAGGGAGGGGAGGGAAGGGGGAGGAGGAGGGAAGGAGATGGAAATCTTTAATAAAAAAAAATGAGGAAAAAAAGAAATTAAATGTATTTGTGGCATTCAGTCCACACCAATTTTCTTCTTATGGAAGCTCCACTTTAATTCTCACTGTTTTTCAGTTTTGCATCTCATCTATACCTTCATAGTCTTTCACAACTCATGAAATATAAAAATAATTCCAGTTCTTTTTGTATTTTTACATTCATATAAGATGAACTGAATTTTCTCAAGAATCACCAAATTCATTCTATGATGAGGATATTTAATGATGAATCCTTTTGTTACAGACATATTCACTAATACTGTATAGAATTTTTAATGAGGACGATCATTGAGTTCTTTTGATACTTTTGATTCTACCTAAGAAATGTCATGTTTTTGCCTCTGTCTTCTAGAGTACATCATCATCTTCCTTCATCGTTAAAAACCCTGGTTCACAAATGGTCAGGGAACAGACACAAATAACTCTTTGATTGAAATTTGTAAATTCTAGTCCCAGTCAAGATGTGTGTTCACATCTAGAGTGTGTACAGCCATTATGTGTTGTCTTCCAACAGGACATGCTGCTACCTAAAAATCTTATTTGTTATTTTTACTTTGGTTTTTGATTGTTTGTTTTGTTTTTGTATTTGAGACAAAGTCTTGCTATGCAATCTTGCATAGCTGGGAACTAAGTTGTTTCACACCAGATAGGCCTCAAAGTCACTGAGATTTACCTGTCCCTGACTCTTAAGTGCTCTAAAGATTAAACTGTTAAGAAATCTCATTTAAATCGAAGGTCCTTTCTCTTAATATACTTTAATGCTTTTGAAGTTACACAAAAGATTAGAATTTCCTAAATGTTACTTCATAAGTATATTCATTGATATCAATTTTTCTGAGTTTGTTCACCCAGTAGTTTCTATTTATTTTTTATTAATTCTTTGAGAACTTGTTAAAAATGTGTTTTGATTGTATTCACTCTCTTTCTTTCAATACTCCATGATCCAAACCTGCTTCCTTAGTCACCCAAATTTGTTTCCTTGTCATTGTCCTGCTTTTTCTCCCTTCAAAACCAATTCATGCCACTCTAATATCCTTGGTTGTGTGGTTTTGCTGGAGTATGGTCAACTTACCAGAGGCTATATTCTTAGAGCAAATTTTTTCCCTCTTCTAGCATCTAGTTCCTAACTTCCCTCTTCATGATGAATTTTGTCTGGCTTAAACTTTCACAGGGATTTATACATGTTGGCACAACCATTGTGAGTTCATATGTACAACTGCCCTACTCTGCCCAGAAAACACCATTTTGTTGCAGTCATCTGCCACCTTGATCTTGCATGCTTTAATCATCTTCTTTGACAATAATACATAACCGTGGGGGAGAGGATTTATGGTATACATGTTCCATTTATAGCTGAGCATTCTAAGACTCTTATTCCATGCACCTTGACAACTTGTGGGTTTCTTTATTAATCAACGTCTACTATAAGGAGGAGCTTCTCAAATGAGTATTGACACAGGTGTTGATTTATGCGTATAGGAATGTTATTAGGAGCTGATTTAATATTATCACAATTTAGCAAAATAGTATCAATAGGTAATTCCTTAATGTGTCTATAATTCCAACATGTCTTAATTCCAATAATGTGTCTTTATACAGGTTTTTAGATCAATACTGGTACCAGGTATGGGTTTCATCTTCTGAAACAAGACTTAAATCCAACCGGACAGCGGCTGGTGAATTCCATGATTGATATTCATGTACTTTTACACCAATTAGTGTCTTGTCGTTCCAGTCCTTAGTGAAGCTTGAAGGGTTAACAGCTGGATACGATTTTTAATTACTTTTATCCTGTGGTAGTATGCATCATACCTTCCAACACTATGAAAGCTAGTCATTAGTGCTTTAATTTCCAGGTCAATACTGACTTAATTTTTTCATGTTCTATAACTTACTAAAGTATGCAATATCTTAAGAAATAAAAATGTTAGGTATAATAATTTAGCAATAATCAAAATTTTATTTCTGTTTTACAAACTCTAAAATAAAATTTCTTTAATTCCTGAGATTTCCTTCATCTGCTTCCCTATTCCTTTATGAGATATTAGCTTATCTCTTTCTTTTTTTTCTGTCTTCAGATTTTTTTCCATTCACACTATGTTGCTCGGTGTTGTGGAATAATAATGTGTATATGCCCAGGCACCTTCTTACTGGTTTAATGAAAAGCTGATAAACAAGTAGCTAGGAAGGAGAGCATAGTCAGGATTTCTGGGCATAGATAGAACTCAGGAAAGAATCTGAAGCATGCAGAATTCACCAGCCAGATGTGGAGGAAATCGGATGTATGGTACTGAGGAGAGGTAATGAGCCATGTGGCAGAATGTAGATTAATATAAATGGGCTTATTTAAGTTATAAGAATTGGTTTGTAACAAGCCTAATCTAAGGCCAAGCATTCAAACATAAGAAATCTCAGTGTCATTATTTGGGAGCCGGTGGTCCAAAGAAAAGTCCAACTACAGATCAGTGTATGGTCCTTCATTTTACTGAGCTATTTTAATCTCTTTGGTTTCTAGGAAACAGAAAGCTATAGTATGTATACCAATATGTACTCAAAAGGCTCTGAGAAAAGCCCTAGTACTCACGTTATGACATTATGTAAAAACATGTCTCTGATTTTCATCTGTAAGTGTCTAACTCCCTGAAAAGTTTTTCACAGATCATATACTAATCTTGATATTGTTTTGTTTTGACTTAATATATATATATATATATATATATATATATATATATATATATATATATATATATTTACTTCCATATGAATATCTTCCATTGCAGAAGCTAACTTGATGCAGGAAATAACCAGGCTAGCTAAAAGATAAACAATTATGTTTTTATTTATTTTTAAGGGGAAAACTCACGAAAGCAGAATGAGAAGTCTAAGCTTAGCTGTGCGGCAAGGGAACCACAGAGAGCACACCTGGGCAATGCACCTATTTTTTTTTTCAGGTCCCAGAAAGCCACATTGTAACTTGGTCCCACCTCTTAAAGATAATTAGTTAACAAGGCTTCCCCATCACCTCCCACTTTTGTCTAAACAAGAGCGATCCAAACCCAATACAAAACTATATACAATAGGAACAGGTATCAAGTATAAAATTACAAACAACATAAACAATATTAAGCAAGGAAAACATGACAAATGTTTTAATAAAATTCTATTTCAAAGAGTTCAAATTTTGCATCAGAAAAAAGCTTGGCTAAATAATAGGAGGAAGGTAACTATGGCTAAGTAATCTTCAACCCCATTGAAGGCTTGAGAAGGAAGATAATACTTCTTGAGCAGGCATGAAGTGCAATCAAGCAGCTTCTAATGTGAGCAGCTTATGATGGAGACAATTGGCTACCTGAGCAATCACCAAAAGTCTCATTTGCAATGTTGAAGCAACCAACTTTCGCTACAACCTAGCTTAACTGACCGGCTATTTTCAGAGGCAGGGAATTTTTCAGAAACTTCTTACCCTTGACAAGGGTTGGCAGTCCTTTTTCTTACGTCCTGCTTATCCAGTCCAGATACCATGTACTTTTTCAGTGGTTGAGGCATGGGCAGTTCCTTGCCCAAAGGCCAATTGTTCCAAGAAGAAGACAAACTCTAGTGGAGTGTTTTTGGTGCTCAACATTCTCTTGGGAATAGATTGGTGTTCTCAGAAGCAATCATTTATCATGTCAACAGAACCCAAGATTATTTAAATGCATGTTCTACAGATCCTGAAAGTGATTGAAGATTACCTATCTAGGCAGAATACAATCTCTATGTATCTAAAGAACTTAATTAATTTGACTATACATATAACAAACTTTAACAACAATTGACCAATAATATTTAATATCTGTATAACCTATGGACTAAGACTTTATGTAAGAATATTAAATAATCTCTAAACAAATGTGCAGCAAATGAGGACAATGACCTCAAAATATAAATAATGTATAAGTATCTTGATCAGAGATAAGAATAATATATAATGCAATACAAAATTATATTCTAAAAGTTATATCAATATATAAAATGTTCTTTATAGAGGTAGAAATATATATGTATAAAATCTGACAGAATAACTTTGCATATGGGTACAAATATTGTAAAAAAATAAATAAATATTGATCTTGTATCAATATACAAAAAACTATATCATATAAATTATCCACAAATAATAGCTCATAATTATTCACTCTATTACCCACTATTATGATCCCTCTTTTTATTTTTGAACCTATATTGTTTCTACCCAAACCCTCTGCCTGATACAAGTAATAATCGACAATCCCTAAATGGTGTTCCTAACTCTGAGGAAAAACTTTTATGAGAGAGGGGATATTGTCATCTAGAATTGCTTCCCACTGTCATGGTGGTGAAGTTCTGTTTAAGGGATCCTGCAAAAATAAAGTGATGGTTAAGTTTCAAGATTACTGTCTAGCATAGTTGCAAACTATAGGGTTTTTTCCAAGGTTTTTATTTGGAGTTCTAGCCAGAATATCATGAGAAGGTTCACCACGTCAGCATCTGGTACCAAAAACTGGTTTTTTAGCAGTGCTGTCAACATCATGATGTCATCTCAACCAGGTGTAGTTGTTGCTGTGGGGCCCCATCTTCTTCCAGGAAACTTCAAAGATTATTGCAGGAAAGTGATCTGTAGTAAACTCTATTGTTCATCATTGAAAGCTTAAACATTATTCATATATTCAATGAAGAATACTATATAGACAAAATACTCATGGAGAAAGTAAAATTTTTTCTAAAGTCTTCCTTCTGTCCCATACCAGATGGCTCCTGACATGAGACAGAAACTCTGAATACGAATGTTCTTTTTACCAACATGCTTGGATTTAGAGAAGTACAGAGCTAGTGTCCAACTCCAAAGCCAGATCGGTATGTACATACACACACACACACACACACACACACACATATATATATATACATATATATATATATATATATATATATATATATATATATACATGTTGATCACCTGTCCTTATAAGTCATATTTCTTTTTCTTGATGATCCTCATTGGATAGCTATTTTTCCTTGTGACAGCATCCGAACATCCAGGATCTCTTTAATTTTTGAAGATGTTAATTTTTCTGTAAAGACAAGAGCAGAACCCTGCCTGAACCCTATATGTTTCCTTACCACCTGTATGGTCATCACCATTGTGGATGAGCTGTCATTTCATTCTCAAGAGGTTTCTTTTTTCAAAGTGAATATTTATTAAATTTTGATGGTATCCATAGTTTTTTCTCGCCGGGCGGTGGTGGCGCACGCCTTTAATCCCAGCACTCGGGAGGCAGAGGCAGGCGGATCTCTGTGAGTTCGAGACCAGCCTGGTCTACAAGAGCTAGTTCCAGGACAGGCTCCAAAGCCACAGAGAAACCCTGTCTCGAAAAACAAAAAAAAAAAAAAAAAAAAAAAGAAAAACCATAGTTTTTTCTCTCCTGTGGAAACAAGAGTGAAACCTCTTCCCCAACAAAGCACATCTCCTAGTTTCCATTGTGAGGTGAACACATCCTTGAAATACCCTGGTTGAGTCAATTCTGAAGTTTTTCCCAATATCCAATGCCTCTCTGCTGCTGTTGTCTCTTTCTTATTAGCGTTAAAAACATTCAAGGTTAATAAAACATTATGCAATCTTTTTCTGGGGTTATTTTCCATCATTTCTGCTTGTTTAGCATATCCTTTATAGTTCAATCTGATCTTTTTATAACTGCTTGACCTGTAGGATTATTTGGTATACCTATAATATGCTTTATATTGTAATAAGCACAGAACCAATTCATTTTCTTAGATATATATGCTGGAACATTATCTGTCTTTATTTGTGCAGGAATACCCATGATGGCCATAACTTCTATTAAATGCACGATTACTGAGTCAGCCTTTTCCAAGCTTAAGGCAGTTGCCTACTGAAAACCTAAATATATGTCTATGGTGTGGTGCACATATTTTAATTTTCTGAATTTGATAAAGTAGAATTCATGCATCTTCCAGATCTCATTCCTTTGAGTACCCTTTGGGTTACTCCCTGCAGGCAATGGTGTTTGGTTATAGAAAGAGCAAGTAGGACATCTTTTTATAATCTCCTTAGTTTGCCATGTAATAGGAACTCTTTGTTTAAACCTTTGCTATTGACCTGGGTGATTGTTTCTAGTCAAGGTGTTTGGGAAGTGGACTATCATCTTCTGCCAACATTGATGTAGAGGAACATTTCATATCCAAAATGTGTATCTCCAAACATTTAATGAAAATAGAATATTGCCTCACCTGGAAAAATGTATGGTTAGATTTCACTACCAACTACACATTTGTCTACAATTGTTATTGAGATCTTAAATGAGTTTGTTTTCATTAGCATATCAGACCTATGAAGGAACATGGACAGTACCCAGTACATCTCCTATGCCTTACCTAACATATCCAGTTTCTTGATATTTGTAAGTTATATTTTTAGTATGGCATAGCAGTGATGATTTTAATGATCAATGTTCTCTATGTTGGGAGTACCTCCGCTTGCCAATATAACCTTCCTGATCAAAAGCAAGGATTGCAACTCAGCTGTCTTTATATGTAAAATGCATAATCAGAATAAACTGAGCACAGGTAACAAAATGTCATATTCTCAGTCTAGACTTTGCTTTTGAAGGCAAAAATATGTAAGTAAGCAAGCTCACTCTCTTGTGTTATATATATATATATATATATATATATATATATATATATATATATGTGTGTGTGTGTGTGTGTGTGTGTGTGTGTGTGTGTGTGTGTGTGTATACATGTGCATGTGTTGGCATACACCTGCTTGTGTGTACCTGTGAAAGTCTGAAACTGCAGTAGACATTCCTTAAGTGTTGTACACTTTGACATTTTTGAGACAAGTATCCACTGGGACCCAAGTCATACCAGCAAGGTTGGTTGACCAGGAAGCACCCTCAGTACTTCGATCTATGTCTTCTTAATGCCGAATTTCAAGCTGTGTGCCCCTCATGCTTGTCTTATATGTTGAATTTGTACATGGAATGGGGATCATCATTCATTACTGACTGAACCATCTCCATAATTCTGCTTCCGTATTTTTAAATTATACAGCCTCTTTTATGTAGTGGCATTTCAGTTGTATTTTAATAATTTAAATGAGCCTGGTGATCAGAAAAGTAAAACAGCCACTCTCGCCAACCTTATAGACCAGGCAGCAATAACACACACCTTTAATTCCAAAAGACACACTAACTTGCCATAGAAACCATGTGATAATGGTACATGCCTTTAATCCCAGAACTAAAGAGGGTTATAAAACCAGAGGGAACAGAAACAGTCTCATTCTGAAATTACTGGAGGCAGAATCCCCATTTTTATACTGAGGTCGAGATAAGAGCCAGTGGCTGACTGTTTTGCTTTTTGTTTTTTGTTTTTTTTACATTGAACCCCAATATGTGTTTCTGAGTTTTTATTAATTGTGCTTCACCTTTATCTACTTACCCACCCTTTACAGAGTCCTGAGTAAGATCAAGAATTGTCTTTCTTCCAAGCACAACTGTATAGGAGTAGTAAGATTAAACAAGAACAGTGACCGCAGAAAGACAAATGGCACCTACAAGGGTGTTTAAATCTGGACACCCCGGTCCCATGCAAAACAGAGAACTGTTCAGCTGCAGCTGATTCTCGTCCTCTGCTTACAAAAGAGATTTGTAAAAAAAAAAAGATTTGCTTATTTTTTTCAAATAAGGAAATCCAGATTATTCTGTGAAATGTTCCAGGATTTAAATGCTGACAACTAATTCAATTAATTTTTAAACATTGTGTAGGCAAATATGGTGTGAGCCAAACAAAATACATCTGCAGGCAGGGGATACAGTGCAGTACTTCTGCTGAACAAGCCTAAACTATCCTCATGCCCTGTCCCGTTCTCCTTTATTTTCTTTCTCTTATTTTATGAACAAGGTCAAGTATGAGCTTCTTGAAGCCTGTTCAATTTACTCCATACAGTACACGTTTTCCACCTTTTTTGTCCTCCATTCAGAGGCTGCTGTCATTCCAACCTATGCAATATACCACCTGTGCATTCCTATGCAGTGTTGCATGTGTGCTTGTCTGACTATTCCTCCTAGTTTTCTCTCAGAGGGCTTGTCAGACAAACGTGTTTTTTATCTGAGGAAGAAAGAGGGGGTCCTTACAGACACAATTAAAAATCTAAAAATCAGGTCATCCTATTATAAGAGGGTAGATGAGCAATCCAATGGCATATGTCTTTAGGACAGACAAAGGACAAGACCATATGAAGACAACACCCAGATTACAAAGATATCCCCCCCCAAAAATTACTGACTGGGAGCACTTGAGCCCAAGGAAGCAAGCAGGGATCTTTCTCTAATAGCCTTCACAGTAACAGAGGTATTCTTTATAGTTTAATTTCTGATCTTTTGCTTGTACAACTGAAACAAAACAAAACTCTTATTTTTAAGCCACTGTTTGTGTGATTTGTTACAGTAACCCAGACAACAGAGACTGAGACTATACATGAATAACTCTCAATGCCAATACCTAACACAGAATCAGACGTAGTAGAGACAGACTTGGAATCCGTGTTAATTCGTGGGAATAGGAAGCATAAATCTCAGTGTTTCTCAGCTTATGGATTTCCTTGCACAGTTTATGCACTGTGGCAGAATAATATTATTTCATGCCTCATAAATTCGATTTTTGAATGGGCTTATTAAGACTCAGTAATCAAGAGACCAACAGTTTATTATTGCTAAGAATCTTTATGACCTGTGTCTCTCCACAGAAAAGTATAAAATATGCTTCTCCATAGATAAGTGAAGAGAAATAATCCCTTAAGTCAGATGTTGCTACGTGTCACAGAAATGCAGTTCAAAAGGCCATATGTTTCCTAAGGAAAGAGACACATTGTCCCTTGGGCCAGAATAGCACAGTAGAAAGAGCAGACTCTGATCACCTAGAATTGAATTTGAACCACAGTGCCAAAACTGTGGGGAAATGACTTAACCTCATTGAGGGAACTGGTGGTCATGGAGGGAGGCAATAAACACTCTAAAATTAAGTATTAAAAAAATCAGATAGGTTAAAAGTTCTTACTTGCTATCTGGACTTGGAGTTAAATGAAAAAATAATGCTGCTTTCCTTTCACAGATTTTCAGTTAACTGTTTGTCTTGATTGAGGAAGTAGTTTGGGAAAATGGAGTCGGTTGGACTACTGGTTTGAATTTAAGTGTATTAAGTTGGATTTCCTACTTTTAAAATACAATCCAGATTTCTGTTCTATAATTCCTAAAAAGCTGGTTGGGGATGGATGTAATTCTTAGTGTACTAGATCCATTAAATCCTGGAATCATTTCCCTAACTGAGATGAAAACAAATTCTGCTTTGGCTGTACATTAAACACCCTTCTGGCTGATTGTTAATTGATGCTCATAATCAGCATTATGATTCATAATGAGAAGGTCATAGAGATGAAATCATGGACCACAACCACTTCAATATTAAAGTGTTTAGTGAGGAAGTACCTTTTGCCAGTTGTGCTTAACCTTATTGTAGTGGTTTGAATGAGAGTATTCCCCACAGTCTCTGCATTTGAAAAATTGGTTCATTGTAGGAGGTACTGTATGGTCAGTGCAGCCTTGATGGAAGAAGTATGTGACTGGGGGCAGGTTTTGAGATTAGATCCAATTTCTGCTACTTTGTCTGCTCTGCTTCCTGCTGTGGTTGAGGATGTGATCTCTTGGCTTCTTGCTCCTGTTACAGTATCTGCCGCCTGCTGGCTGCCATGCCTCATGTAAACAACGGATTCTTACACCTCTGGAACCATAATCCAAAATCAACTCTGCTATAAGTTCATGAGAAAAGTGATTAGGACACATATCCTATGTTGATAATGTTGATAATGTCAGCTTGCCCATCAACATTGCTGAAGGAGAAACATGCCCACAATGAGACCTATTGAAGTATAGTAATATGTATTCCATTTCCTTCTAGCAGTCAAAAGTTTCTGTATAGGTAGTTAGTAGTTTATTAAATTAACCAATTTTAGACTGTTCAGTCTCCTCCAGTATACATAAGCAATGTTGACTTACATGTTCTTGTTTGGATCATTGGCTCCTGATTAAGCATTGCTTTTAGTACTCAGATGGCACTGGGCAATGTCTGCCATTTATGTTGTCACACATAAAGAAGACAAGTCACCACTGGCACAGCGTAGTTGCAAGAAACTCCAGTAGCCATTCTTCAATCCATAAATCTTTACGAAAAGCCCATAGCAACAAGGTACATTACTCAAAATGTCAGTAGTGAAGTTAAGTGAAGAGCTGTAAGTAGAGAACCATAAAAGAGATGAACAAGAATGAAGTGTCCACTAAGAAAAACACACACAAACACATGCACACACAGATACTGAGAGAGAGAGAGAGAGAGAGAGAGAGAGAGAGAGAGAGAGAGAGAGAGAGAGAGAGAAGCAAACAAGCAAATCTTGTATTCTGAGACAAGAGTATCATGGAACAAAACAGAGATATGCATAAAATATGAACTGAGCTGGAATGCCAATAAAAAGTTAGAGAGAAGAAAGAATGATAACTACTGTGTATATATTTCTAACATTGAATTTATAAGATCAAACTTTAGTGAAATTAATACATTTCTATTTTACCATTGATACTAAAATATACAATGCTGAAGGTAGCATTATCGATTAATTATCAATTAATTATCAATGTAATCTCCATTGATTTCATGAAATGAAGAATGTACTTTGATAGGTGAGCTCTCAGACACTGATAACTAAAACATAAAGAAGCAGAATTCAAAACACACACAAGAAAGCAGGAAGAAAAGTTTTCTAATGATATTATAAAAACATTATTCAAATACAATATTTGTCCTAAATTCATGTGACAAGAGAAAGATGTTTGAAATAATTGTAGAAGGTACACATTTCACCAAATTGGAAAAACAACAACATTTAAATGTTTCAGGTGGTACGGGAAGTGGAGAATGTGTTAATTGATAAACAAAATATACAGTAAATAATAATTTTACAGATTAGAGAGATGGCTCAGCAGTTAAGAATTCTTGCTGCTCTTTAATAGAATTCAGATTTGGTACCCAGAACTCAAATCTGGTAGCTCACAACTATGTATAACTCTAGATACAGAGGATCCAAGGCCCTTGTGTCTTCTTAGGGCCTTTATGTGAATGTGGATAGCATACATATACTCAAGCACACACATTTTATAAATAAGTAAATTTTAAAGAATGTAGTTTTGAATGAGAAAGAAAGATAATTTCAAGAAAATACATAGAGAAAAAATATATTAGAATGACTGTAAAAGCAGGATGCTGAATAGTAACTGGGATAGTTGTAGGAGGATTAGGTACAATAGCATTGCTTTTGCCCTATTTTCATATAATTTCTCTTTAGGCAAGTACAACATGTTGTTTACAAATTTTTATCAGTTTAAAATTGATTAAAAAACTTACATAAGGTTTAGACTTAAGCCTGTGCATTGTCTTTGCTATCTCAGACATTATTCTGATGCAGTCTTCTGTATTCATATCTGTTGCACATTATAGTTTATTTTACAATTATAATTCATATCATGATTCCTATATGGGGATATTTTACGCTATTTTTCCTCTACAGCTTCTAAAAACTCTATAAACGTTGTTGGAAGACATGATATAGAGAATTCTATTAGAGAGCTTCTAAAGGCACACTAGGGCCTGTGGGACTGAAGGGCATGGGATGGGGGCAGGAATTATCATTAGTCACAAACTTCAAGTTCCCACACCTAATGTTCCAGGAAGTTCTGTGGTATTTTCAGCATCTATCCACATGGAAGTAATAAGGCACACACCTTAATATGTTAATATTTTTCTGTTAATACCTATGTGTCTGAGCCTGAGTGAAGAGGCACATTATAGAAAAGTACAGTCCTTTGAGAAGCCATCTGGTGACTCCTCATTTGAACACATCGTACTCTAGGGAGTCGTCAGTGCCTCTATCAAAACCTCTTGCATAGTTGCAAAAAACAAGGATGCTTTAACATTTTAAGGGTCATTTAATGTCCTCTTCCACAAATCAAAATTAAACACATATTTTAAAAAATGGAAATGTCAAACCTTTCTTTCAAACCCTAAAGAGTTAGATAGACACAAAACTTCCCTGAGACCATGAACACATTTTTTTCACTTTCAAGTCCATCCTAATAGCTTCTACCAGACCACCTATTGATGACTCCTAGGAATTCTAACCTAGTTTGCAAAGTAAGTTTAATATTTTTTTCATCCATGCCGGGCGGTGGTGGCGCACGCCTTTAATCCCAGCACTCGGGAGGCAGAGGCAGGCGGATCTCTGTGAGTTCGAGGCCAGCCTGGTCTACAAGAGCTAGTTCCAGGACAGGCTCTAAAAAAAGCTGCAGAGAAACCCTGTCTCGAAAAACCAAAAAAAAAAAAATATTTTTTCATCCACTACTTTGTTCAATGCCATGAATTACTGTTGAAGGTTATATTTAACTATTTGACAGTAAACTGTTTGTTTGATCTTTACCTAGACCCTGAAGCCACAACTTTGAGATCGTGATCCTTGGCTATTGGACCAAATTTACTGCCTTTCCTCTACTAGGTGCTATACAAACACAACTGTATTTTTCTTTGGACACTAATGGAATTTATTTGATATGTATGACCTGTCATTCTGAAACTAAGAGTCTTCTCATCATAATAATGAAGGATGTGTGAGGTGGCTGAAAGGTTTTACTTGGCCAAACTTGGATATGACAAACTGTACATCTAGTTGAAGGCATTATCTTATACCACTAAACTTTCAGTTGAAATAGCCCTGTGTTCTGTGTTTATTGTTTGAATTTTAGGACCTCAGAAATGTCTTCCTGTATTATTACTAGTATTATGTGCTTATCCACCTCAAAGATTGGGTGTACAAAACAATGCTGCTAACATCACCATGTACCTGCACTTTGTAGTATGTGGGAAAAGAAGTATTGCATGCTTTCTTTCCATTATTATCACATCATAATTTTTCAGTTAGTCTCAAAAACCATCAGCTATCCCAGGGCTGGTGATTGTAGCCAGCCAAAGAGAAGGATAGGTTTAACAAATATCAGGTGCATCACTATGGCTGGTTTATCACTATAAGCTTGTATTTTCCCATCTTGCTCATTGACAGAATTCATTGAAAAATAGTTAATGTCATTTTCCTAGTAATATACTAAATCTCAAATGTAGACCAATACAGACAAACAGTATTTTCAAGTATTGTCTCTTTGAGCAGCAGTTTATAACTCTTCTCCTAAATATTGTTAAAGTCAATAAAAGAGATTATTCTCGGTTTGCATCTTAACATACGACTTGTAACCAAACTAAAACTTCAAACAGGAGGGAAATACAAATTATTGCCTTGGGCACACCTATTCTTTCTTATTTGTTATTTATTTGGGGGAAAGAGAATACCATTTATCTGTTTTCAGAGAAATAATTTCCCACTGATCTATCAACTAAAAAAAAGTCTGAATTTATTATATATTCATTTAAATTCCATTTGCATATTTCCTGCTATTAAGGAGCTATAACACATGAATTAGCAAAATGGCTTAGCAGTCCACAATGTAATGCAAGAAAGTTATAGACATATTTCTTCTACATATTTGATCACCTCTATAAAGTTTTGATAATAAATACCCATTAGTGAATAGTCTTTAAAAACCTCAATGTGAGCATCTGTCTTCCATTAAATAAAATATGAAAACCAGTTTATACTTGAGAGTATCTGAATGTAGATAATGCCTAGTACGCAATTTATGAACTGTGTTTTTTATTATTATTCTTTGGAGAGCATACTGGAAGTTTGGATTTTTATCAAAATTATTTTCCCCCCAAAAAATTATCCTTTCAGAATCTAGAATATTTGTGTTTGAGTTCTATATCATGGGTACTTTTTTTTTTTTTAGCAAATTAAGCTAGCATTGAACTTTTTGAAAAATTTAACCTCATAGTTAAGTCAAAATTGGTAAAGTATTTTAGAGAATAATATGCAAGATCTATACAATAAAGAATGACTAATTTGTGTCAAATTCCTTGAAAATTCTCTGACTTAATGATTTTGTTCCTTGTTCTCCATGGTATGTCTTGTCTTTACACAATTTTTGTCATCCCTGCTACCTAATAAATATCCTTTTTGATAAAATCACTTTAGCTTCCCAGACTTAACTCGAGAATTACAAATTCTCTTATAGGATAAATACTGTCAGAAATTTAAGATGTTATATGCATTTTTTAATTAAAATATTGTGGTAGAGAACATTAAGAAAGAAGGCTATACTTCATTTGTTGAATCTTAAATCTGATGATTTGGAGGTAAGAATTTTGACGTACATAAGATTATGGAGATTGAATGATGGCATTAGTGCGAATATTTCTCGTGTGTGTGTATATATGTAAATTTGAGTGAGTAAGTGAGTGTGTGTGCTGTATACTGATAGCTCAGCAATTAACAATGCTAACTATGCTTTCAGAGTACCCAAATTTGTTTCCTAGTTCCCATGTCAGTTCAACACCACCTATTGCTGTATGAGATTGAATGCCTTCTTCTCAACTCTGTGGTAACCCTTACACAGATGACATACATTTACAAAGAATGCATAAATACAGAGAAATATTTTCAAAAGAAAGGATGAAACTTAATTGGCTGCCTCTGAAATGAAAACACAGTTAATCAAGTAGCCATCTATAGTTAAGAAAAATCTTCCTTATTGGAAATCAACCATTCTAGGTGTTGGATCTCAGCCTTCAAGTCTACAGACTTATGTGAAGACAAACTGCAACAACTTTTAAGCTTAGTGGTTTTTGTTATGGAATTCAGAGAAAATTAAGATAAATTTTAGTATAACTGTAGCTGACATCTGAGTAAGAAGTTTCTGAACAATAAAGATAGAATTTGTCCTATCAGTTGGATACCAACATCTAAGTCAATGGATTTCTGAAACAGTCTAGATGAAGGTAAAACATTAAATTATGAATTAGGATTCAGGTTTTATTTATGGTTTCACAATATAATAATGCAACATGTAATTAAGAATATTTAGGAACCATGCAGAATAGTTATTATAACCCATTAATTATTACTGTACTTTGATAGATTATCTCATAAATCAGTTTGTCTTATCCACTTGGTGAAGGTATTACTTGTTCTGTTTAATGACAAGAGTACCTTGAGAGGAAGATGGGTGAGTGATTGAGGATATTAACTACCAATATCAGAATATGAACATATTTTTTTATCTACGTAAGTAAATGCACATATTATTATTTCATGTAAATGTGTGCATGCCTTATATATATATTTAAGAACCTGTTCTTTGAATATAGATCACATAGCTTTTCAGTAGAAATATTTCCTGATAGAGCAGTGAAAGGGTGCAGACAAGTAAACCTAGTGGAAAGCAGTGCCTCCCATGTGATGGGTGTCCAAAACAACATGTCAAGGAAAAAGTCACAGGTTTCAACTTTTTGGCACACCAATCTAAAATATCTAATGAGTAGTCATGTTCAAGGGAAGAGCTTTTATCAGAATACCCATCTGGCTCAGCATGACAAAATAGTTGAACAATAGTGGACTATGTGACAGTATGATCTTAGTTACTACAGCAGTGGAATCATGATGGGCCAGTGTTTTAGAGGTAAGTATCCCAGAGGTAGAATAGAAGAACTGTGAGGAGCACATCATTGGAGGAAGTCTGTACCATTAGTACAGCAGTAGAGAAGGATTGTCTTTATCTTACAGTCATCTGATACTCCATAGCAAAGGCTGATGTGCATAGAATTGTAAACAAACCTCATGGAACTATAATGATCATGTAGAAACAAAATCTAGAATTTAAGATTTCCTAAGGCAGAGAGGTTTGGCAGATAATCTTATGGATTTTAGCTTGGATAACTTGGTTGAATCTAGGGTCTGAAAAGTTGAGAAAATAATTTGTCCTACTTACAGACTGAGTGAAAGTGTGCTCTTAACTGAGATCCAGCTTCCTTCTAGAACCACTACAAATGTACAGCAATAGGAGCCGATTAATCTTTCAATAATTAGATTAAGTTCTAAAACAAAGAATTTTAATCTTGAGTATTGTACATTATCCAGGCGTGTAAATTAGTTTAAGTTTCATTAATAATATTGAGTAAAATAATCACACAAGAGCTAGCATACTAGAGATAAAGTCAAGTAAACTGAAAACAATAGAAGTTACAAAAATTGAAGAGAAAATGAGGATTTTATTGCATGATAGGATCTATTCTAAGGAAACAGAATCATTTTCTAGATCATAACAAAATAACTAATGCTAGAAATTCATCTGAGATCATAAAATTAGTGAACTGATCAGGAACAATCAACAATAAAAAATAATAACAACAACCAAAGAAATTGAAACATGAAACTATATGGAAGAAGAGAAAAAAAAAAGTATTTGGTGGTCATGATGAAAGAATCTACCTTTGTAAAAATCATAACTCTTGTTAAAAAGATAAACTTTCTAGTAGAAGTAGACATCTAGAACTTAGGAACAAAACACAGATAAATGAAGGAAATCATAGATAATAATAAAATAAAATGTCCTTTACCCAACATAAGATTTATATAATGTATTTAATTATTTAATCTTGAAATGGCAATTGTCAGATAGTTTTCAAAATTTATAAAAGGCATAAACCTATTAATTCACAAAGTTCTATGATGTATATGAATTATAAATGGAAGCATACATCATCTTTAGGCAAGTAATAAAGTTGACACTAACAAACACCTATATAGGAAAAGTAATGAAAACAAAAATACTTTGGTGTGCGAGGTCCTACTGCCTATATGTTGCTTTTATTGATTAATAAATAAAGAAACTTCTTTGAGTCTACAGCAGAGCTATAGGGGAACAGGACAAGGCAGGGAAAGCTAGACTAAATGCTTGGAGGAAGAATGTGGAGTCGAGAGATGCCATATAGCTGCCATGGAGATAGATACTGGTAGAAACTTAAGCTGGTAAGCCACAACCACATGACAATATGCAGATGAATAGAAATGGGTTAAATTAATACAAGAGTTAGCCAATAAGAAGCCAGAGCTAATGGGCCAAGCAGTGATTTAATCAATACATTTTTTTGTGTGATTATTTCAGGTCTAAGCTAGCCAGGTGGGCTGGGCACCAACAAGCACATCCCCTCACCTGCAGCTACAATACTTCTTTCAAATGAGACTAACATTTAACAGCCTATCATAAACTCATCCGATGGTCTCCCAACAAAACCAGTGGAAGACAAAAAGGAATGGCATCGCCACCAGAAGAGAAGGACCACACTTTGCTTTATTATACTGAAAAGAAAATTATTTTTAAAAAAATGTATGTGGAGTTAATTGCAATGGTATTCCCAGCTTAAGGCATATGTTATATATTCAAAAAGTATCTGCTGATTGGTCAGTTTCTTTGGTGACTCGTAGAGCAGGCAGTGAACAAGGGAAGAGCATGACAGCTAAAGTAACATCACGGTAGTTCATTTGGTCATTACATCCATGGCTTGAATTGTTTCTGGAGATCCCTAGATATTTATCTATAAAGGAGAAGGGGAAAGTCCTACTCTGATGAATAATAAGTGTTTTAAGTGAAGAAAAACTAACTGAAATGCTTTGAACAAACCCTGACATTATAGCTAATTTTCACCTGTATTCATTAAAAAGCAGATATTTTTGCATTCTTCTGAAACACACGTTTTATGGTGTGACATTCCTAAAGCCTTATTTTTGTAAACTATACTTAAAATTTCTTCCTTTCAAAAATAATGAATCCTGGTTCTATTCAAGTACACATGTAAGCATATTAAATTAGTCTGAAGAAATCAAAATATTACTTTTAATTTTCATTTTCTTAACTGAATAATGGGGTCGAGGTTAGGCTAATTATGTTAAAATGCTGGGGGAAATCTACATAATAACACATCTCAGAAAAATTAGAAGAGGGTGAATAATGAGGAAATATAATTCCTTGCAACTTCTTAAGTCATAAAATGCTTTCAAATCCATGTAATGTCTCCTCATTTTTAGTTTTTGCAACCCGTCAGCATAGAGATAATCTTTAAAAATATGGGAAGACTTTAAAAAAGACAGAATACAGATACTTCATAGTTAGTTGATTTAATACTTGAAGAGGGACATCCAGGAGATTTAAATATTGTAAAAATATTTCATACATTTTCTGCATACGTATGTACATATTTACACACATGCACACATATATGCAAAATGTAGTCTAGTGAATCCTGCTACTATATCATAGAATGTAGACCATTTAAACCACACATATTTCAATATATATGGGAAATAGTTGCAGGAATCTAACAGAAGGAGCATATCAGATTGACAACATGGGAGAAATTAATGTTGGTACTCACATTTAATTCAATGACTTCACAACCCTGTTAGAAACACTAGAAAAAGGCATACAATCCTTAGGAACAAAACACTCAAAAGAGGACACAATGAATAGGTAATGCTAAAATTAAATGTCCTGTATCCTACATAAGATTTAAATCATATATTTAATATAAAGTATCTTGTTAATTAATATGATTCACCATATTCTAGGTTACTATCAATGTAGTAGAAATATAATGAATCTATATAGTATGACTTTCAAACTTTGTAAAATTCAAATTGCTATTGTTTTAAAAGTTGAGATCGTGAATATTTTTATAATCTTTATAATAGTTATGCTGCAGCTCTGATATTAAAAATAAAACACAACTTAGGAAAATAAGTTGCTAACCAATAAAGGAATGAAAAGTTCTCTGATTCCATAGTATCTTACCAATCTCATATGTACTGATAATAGCATTGTTTATACAACTAACCAGTCTGAAGCATTTGTTATTACTAACAGTACATATATAAAAAAAGCAATCATATTTTTGGACATAAATATAAGCCTTTGTATTTTTGCAGAATTGCTCATAACAGAAAAAAATACCACCACTGAGAAAACACATGAATAAATTGAAATAAATTTTTTTAGAGCAGCAGAAATTATTTATTCCTAAGTGTCTGAGGGGAAAGCTCCACAACACTAATTCTTGTATTTTGCATTCTAGCACAACCTACACCCTGTGAACCATGCCAAACTAGCATAGCAACTTTCAAATTACCTGGACACCTTAGACCTGTTGCCGAAGATTACTGTGCAGCTGAGTCAGTGAAACACTTCCTTGCCTTACCTTTGCAACAGGTGCCGTGTAACACCATCTTCTCTAGGGAGGGATGTTGACATGCTTGTTTTCATACACTTAAGTATTCCGTGGGAAGGGTTTGCATGGTTCCTGAGTTTGCCTCAAAGCTTCTTTCCCATAACCCTTAAGTGAAATAACCAGTTTCATTTTAACGACACCAATCTCTTTGTAAACCGTGACTTTTTTGACCCATCTTTATACAGGCCTTTCTAACTAAAATGCAGATTTTAAAAAATGTCTACTTCATTTGGGTTCCAAATTTGCATTATAAACATGTCTAAAATTTGATTCTAAAGACTATATCATATAATAAATCCTGGACTATTCTTCTTGAAATTTCCTTTATGAGATAAATTATGTTATTATTAACACCAACTTCTCACATACTATTGGAACATGGACACAGAACAGCAAAATTCTTTGGTAGCATATAAGACATATGATGCTTAGGCTGATTTCTACAGTCACTGTACCCATCTGATATTTCATGATGCTGCAATTCATGGTTTGGGTATAAAATGCTGCACTTTGAAAGAAAGAAATATGAGGATATGATGAAAGGACTTCAACAAAGAAGACTGGAAAACCTCAGAACACAAATTAAATATGAAATCCATGACTGGTACCAAGGACAGATGTATTGTGATGTGAACTCCAACACATGTAAGCAAACCTGTTCAAAATCTCTCTACTTTACAGACAAAGAAGGTAGTACTAAGGGAAGCCAGTAAAGTTGCTCAAGCCTTCACACACAGTAATTTATTAAGGACTACTTGAATAAACATTAAGAACTTTATTTCCAGGATTCATGATGTGACTCAGCATATGTTCTATATACAAATATTGCTTAAGTTCAATTAAAATGTTTGCATCCACACATACAAAGACAGGCACACACATGTACTCATGGAATTCACATATACCAACATCTTGAAAACCCTAACATACACAAGGATTATTAAAAGTATGGAAATTATTCAGGTGATTGTGTAACCCACACAGAAAGTGATAGTTATATCATACCTTATAATTAATATCAAGCTGACTGCACAGAATCAACTTAGCTGAATTTGCAGTCTGTGTTACTGACGGCAGCACTGCCACAAACGAAGATGAATTGTTTCAACAGTGAGCCCTTTGTGGTGCTCCTCTGCTACAAGCCCTCATATTTCCTCGTTTTTTTTCCCAAGGTATAGAGGAAATCAGTATTAAAATGTCCCCAGATAATATATTTCAATGTCATGACAACAAAGTAACTTCTACAACATATCTTGCTTTATGTTTTACTCATTGGATTAGTTTGATAATGCCTCTTTACCTTGTAGACTTTGTCTTATTATTTTTTTAAAATTTTTTTCCAGTTTATTTATTTTTTATTAAAAAATTGCCATCTCCTCCCCTCCTCCTCCCCCTTCCCTCCCCTCCCCTCCACCCATACCCCCACTCCCTCCCTCTCCAGGCCAAAGAGCCATTAGGGTTCTCTACACTATGTTGAGTCCAAGGTCCTCCCAACTCCCTCCAGGTCCAGGAAGGTGAGCAACCAAACTGACAAGGCTCACACAGAGCCCGTACATGTAGCTGTGAAAAATTTCCTAAATTATATGAAGTTATTATTCTTAAATCAAGCAAGGAGAATATGCTCATAGAATCAAAATGTGCCTTTGAGATAAAGTTTAAAAGTTGGGAACATCCTGATGACACATCATCATTCAGTTCTGGTATCAAAGCAAGAGACTCACATGACACTTTAACAACTATCCAACGTGTTATTTCATGTGGACACTTGTTAAATTGACATTTGTTAAATATTTAGAGTATCAGCTTTAAAATAAGTCTTTAATAATGTGACTAAAATTAGTATTTTTCTGAGATAATGTAGGAGTGGATAAAGTCAACTCTAATGTCTTGTAAAACACGTTGGTCCCTTAGAATTAATTTACAATGAAGAATGTCATAAAAAACAATGATGTCCATCAGTCATAGTTGGCTGACCAGCAAGAACCATGGTTCCTATATGACTCCACAAAATGCATACCATCTGATCTTCCATAAATTCCTTAATATGTCCTAGAGGATAGAGTGAATGTCACACAAAGATAACAATTCCTAGCTCTTGCAAGTTGGCAATATAAACTCAACAAACAAAAGCATCTTTTTTTGGAGTGCTTGATTAAGGGTCTGATAAACAGACTTTATCCTGAATTGACTGAATGGGCAGTAGATATTCTCCTTAGAAAAAGCACAAGATACTTCTACACAGCAGATAAGGTAAACAGTTTTTGAAGATGGAGGACAACTGTGGGATAATGGAGACACAAGTGGTAGAAACTGCCAGAAGATACGAAAAGCCGGGAATAATGTGAACTTGGAAGCCGGAAGGCAGGGGACACAGCTCAGTATACTATGACTTTGTTCCCATGACACTAATTTTTTAATATGAACTCCAGACCTGTAAAATAATGACTAGTTTATCTCCCCAGTTGAGACATCCTTGGAGGAAACTAAATTTTCATTTTATAATGGTTATAAATTGGAAATAGCTTCTGGGGTTTGCATGGGGACATATGTCCAGTTATCCTTTCAGTTTTACGTTTCCAAATGGTGCAGATCTCTGTAGACCTTGTGCATGCTGCCTTAATCTCTGTGAGTTAATTTGTGAGTCTATCTTGTTTATTTAGACAGTCTTGTTTCTTGGTGTGCTTCATCCACTCTGGTTCTTCTACATTTCCTATCTCCCCTTCTGTGGACTTCCTGGAGCCCTAAGGGCATGGATTTAATGAAGATAGCCCTTTTAGAAGGTAAGTGTTTCAAGGTCTCTCACTATGCACAAAACACTCTCTGTTGTGGGATTTTGTATTTGATTTCATCTGTTACAGGAAGATGCATATTAGATGGTGGCAAAGCAAGGCAATGATGTATGATTGTAGAAGAATATCATTGGTAGTCATTTTACTGCTTTTTAAAAACAGTACTATTTGCCTCCACCTGAGTAATTTCAGATCCTTGGTCACACAAGCAGTGTGAGATCTGGGTTTCATCTCATGAAGTAGTCCTTAAAACAATTCTGATATTGGTGACACCATTGCACCAGCATAGCTTGCAGGAAATACACCATTGTATATCAAAGAATTTGTGTCTGGGTTGGTGTTTGTGTTTTTCCCCCTTTGGTATCTGACAGAGTACCTTCTTGTACTAAAGATGCTATTACATAGGTTTGAAGGCTCTATGTAGGTACCAGCTTCATGTCTCCATGTTCAATGAGTTGTGTAGGTGTTTTCAGCAGTGGGGACTTCCCTTCAGATTGTGTGGAGAAATGTGCAATCTTGGAAACATCCTGGGTTGTTTGGTAGCTCCCATTGGACCCTTTGGCCAATAACTCAATTAGATGTAACCCAAACAGGTACTGGTTGCTTGGTGACAGGTCAGTTGGGGCTCTGTCTCCTCTTTTATTTGACAATTTTCATTCATATATGTATAGATTTTAGGAAGCTTTTATTGTATTCTTTTTTCCAACCTACCATCAAATGGACATTAATTTTATCTGTCTCTCATGTATTCCCTCCCTTGGGCCCCTCTTTTCACCTCCTCTCCACTTGATTCTCCTGTTCCAGGCAACTCCTTCCAATCTATCCATTACTATCTGCTCTTTTTCTATTTCTTAGGGAGAGCAATATACCCCTGTACCTGTTATTATATGCATAAACCCTATGTTCTATGGAATGTACCTTGGTTATCATCGACTTAGTACCTAAAATCCATATGCAAGTGAGTACATATTATATTTGTCTTTCTTGTTTTGGATACAAAACTCAAGATGTTTTTTTAATAGTTCCATCCATTTACCTGCTAATTTCATAACTGCAGCGGCTAGAGAGATGGTTCAGTCAATAAGGCCAGGCTCACAGCAACAAAGATCTTAAAATTAATTTAAATCAATTTAAATAAAATTGCAAAAATGAAAATAGGTGCATTTAATTCTATCATCCAACCAAACACCATTTTTTCATGAGACATGGATATAGTGGAGAGGGACACAGTTGAAGCCCTAACAAGGCATTCTAAATTCCTTTGCCAGCTATGCAACTTTGCAAGTCTTTCCAATTATTTAGTATTCACCTTGTTATCCAATTCTAAAATGTGCACTTGTATATGCACACCTGCCTTAAGTTATGGGCTTTTTACAAATATACATGAGGCTAGGTTTGCATATTATCAACAACTGCAAACCTAATTCTCTCATGCCCTTGTTTTTATAATGGTGTGATTTCTGTTTCATTTGTTATTTGTAATATGTGAATATGTCTTAAACAATATATTATAAACTATTTCTTACTCATTTCAAGTAGTATCTCTTGAAAGCCTGTCCTTCTGGTAGACTTATAGGCTTTATGAATGTATCCAGAAGGGAATCAACCTGGGTTTGTTCGCTGAACACAGGCGAAAATTCTGAGTCTGGCAGCCCTTGTAATCTCAGCAGTGCATGAAGCAGAGAGACACTAAGATGGCTGGGAAATTCTGGCCAACCAGTTGATGTGGAAGTGCACTTTGTATGCTGTGATTACCATTAATGAATAAAGAAACTGCTTTGGAACTATAGCTGGGCAGAGCTTAATTAGGCAGGGAAAACTAAACTGAATGCTGGAAGAAAGGAGGCAGAGTCAGGGAGAAGCCATGGAGCTGCTGCCAGAGATAGATGTGCTGAAACTTTGCTGGTAGGCCACAACCTCATCATGATACACAGATGAATAGAAATGGGTTAAATTAATATGTAAGAGTTAGCCAATAAGAAGCTAGAGCTAATGGACTAAGCAGTGATTTAAATAATATGGTTTCTGTATGATTATTTCGGGGCTTAGCAGCCGGGAACCAACAAGCAGTCTCCATCAACAACCAGTAGTGCTTGTTCGGCGACCTGATGCTCACCTAGTCGTGTTTAGGAAAAGGGATACTTAGCTAAGAAAACACCTCCAGAAGATTGGCCCATGAGCAAGAATGAATGTAGGACTTTTTTACTATTATTTAGCAATTGATGTAGGAGGGCCAGCCCATTCTGTATGGTCCTAGCCCTGACAGGTGAATGAGGAAGCTATAAGAAAGAAGGCTGAGCAAACCACGAGGAGCAAGCCAGAATGCAGCTTTCCTCCATGGTCCTCTGCTTCAGTTTCTGTCTTTAAGTTCCTGCCCTCCCTAACAATTTTGCTCTACATGCTGTAAGATGAAATTAAACTTTTTTTTTCTCAAGATGCTTTTGATCATGTTGATGCCTTTTTGATTTTTTAGAATGGTCTCCTTTCATAACCCTAACTGTACTGGAACTCACTACATAGAGCAGGCCTTAATCTCCAAGATATCTTTTGGCCTCTACTTTCATGTACTAGAATTAAAAGCTTTTGATAGAAGTCTTAAGTAAGACAGCAGTCTAATACATTTAGTGAGTTCCAGGAAAAAAATACACCCAATCTCATAGAAGCTGGGTGGCATCCTTGAGAATGATACTAACGCTCTCCTTAGGCATACATATGCACACTCACACCCATGTACCTGTGCACACAGAACACAAACATTAATAAAAGATTGAAACTATAAATCAAATCATTTTGAACGTTGCTAACATATAGCAGTTATTAAAACAATTGGGTTGATTCTGGCTTTTATAGTTCACTCTGGTTTTCTCTCATCTCCTTCCCTGTGCCTGAATATTCTCAATCCTTACAAATACAAAACTAATTCATATATATCTTGATTCCTTTACATTATGATTTGTTTTTTATGTGTTACTTTATGATATACAGCTATGTTTTTAACAGTGTATTGCAAATTATTTTTATTCATTTCAAACATTTTCTAAGAACCATGACCTCCTGGCAGACTTACAAGCTTTCTGAAGGTCTTTAGAAGTAACCTTTGAGCAAAGGATACTAATCCTTGACAAGAGTGGACTGTTTCCATTTTTTTATATGCATTTGATGAGGAAATTGTGGCCTCCTTTCAGTGATGTGAATTTACCATCATTATCCATGTCTCTAACCTGCGGCCTTGATTACTATAATATCTTGACTTTGGGCTGCTTTTGAGCTTCGGCTGGTGAGGAATGCAGCAATCTGTTTGCTTGTGGGTAGCCACGGCAGGAAGCATATTGTGCCAGTGTTCCATCGTAAAATGCAATGGAGCTGCACTTTAATGAAGCCACAGCAACACTGAGTGTATTTGAGGAATCACTTGAATATTTAATAAGTCTAAATGGAAAAGAGATAGGCTTTTTTTCCTCTCTTGTGTTATTTTACCATCAGTGGTTGAACAAAAGACACCTAATGAAAACATCTTAGCCGATTGTTATTTTCAACATTGTAGGCATTATACAGCAGAAAAGTTAGATTCACAGTAGGACTTAGAGGCCCCTGTTTTCAAACTCAGTACAAATGATTATTAAAAAACAAACAAAAGGACACAGAGGTATGTCCTCAGCTGATGGAGCCATTTTTATGGAGACTGAAAAGCGGCACAGAAAGTCAGGGAGGAGGGGCAGCTGATTTCCTACATACAGGGGAAGAAAAGCAAACAAGCTATCATCATGGAATGATACTGCCAAAGGCATCAAATAGGCAAGAACCGAGAAAAGAAATTCCTGTGGATCTTGGCACAAGGAAATAAGAAGCTTACCTCATTTTACATATAGTACAGACAATTCTACATACATGAATAATTGACATATCCAATTTACATATCTCCTTAAGATGTTGCACACATCGATGTGGAATATATATGTCTATAACATATGGTATTGCACATGAGCTTTTTGCCTTATGCATTTATACATGTGCAATCATACACATTATGCAGTTATATGTACATACATGCACACAAAAATACTAATTTATGTTCCCAGTTTTTCTTATCCAACACCCTGTTCCTCCTTTTGTCTCCTTAGACACCATTGTGTAACCTAAGTAACTTCTTTGTCATCAAGAAAAATTTCTTTAAGGAACATTCTATTGTTATACTTTTAAAATAAAATAAAAATATCATGGTTCCATATGTTACTCAGCCGATTTCAGCACATCCTTTTACAACTCCCAGAACCCTACTACTATGTGGGCCTGAAACTACAATAGAATCCTTGTCAGTTGATACATGCCAGTTTGTTTCATGAGTAACTTCAGAAAATCTTCTTCTGAGCTAATATCCAAAATGTACTGGGAATTAATCCTAATTTTAGAAACTTATTAGAAGTTTCTTACAAAAGATTGACAGATAATGCTAGAAGGAAAAGGAACTGTCAATTGCAGTCCTGGTCTAGATGCTGGCTGGTCGTAGAGCTTGAGGCACTGTGGATAGAATGACATAGTCCTTACACAATTGGCCACATATCAACCTTCATTGCTCACTGGGAGAGGGACTTTGAACAAGTTCCAAATGCCAAAACCCAGTTTTCATGACTGTAAAATAGGGCGTATTATTTCAATACCAGAGATGACTGTGTTAGTTTACTGAGGTATTTTCTTTCATAATATGTATGTCAAACATTTAGTTATATTAGCTATTTTTTTCTGCTATTACAGGTAAAATATGAGAAATGTGTTCTCTGGCTTTCTAGGCCTCTTAGATGTCTATACTGAGCTCACACGGTATGGAAAGATCATGTTCTCTTTTGACTAAGTATATCGCCTTCTTATAATTGAATTTTATAATTGATGTTATTAAATATTTCATTTAGTCCTTTCTTCATTAACTCAATCTAAAATTACTGAGGACTGGCAATAAACCGGACATTTTGCAACTGATATTCTACCAATGAATGAGGCAAAGTCCCTCGATAGAGAACTCAAATCTGCACTGTTATGAAAAATTAATAGGTACACAAACATTAGAAAACCATATCTCATTAGAGAAATAGTCCCAAGCTCATCTTTGTGAGAGGGCTGGGAGTAATAGATCTTGTAAGAGAGGAGCTAAAGTTGAGCTGAGAGAGATTAGGTAACGTGGTCTAATCTAATGTGTAGCCTGCAACAGTCATACTCCTGAGCTCTTGGCACCTGCTTCCTGAAGCAATGTAATTTTGTATTCCATTTTGCATATCCATAACAGGACTTGGGCAATGACTTCCATAGTTACAATTGGAAAAGCACAGTTCCTCTAGCAGGCGACCAGCCCATGTGTGGAATGTTGAAACCCTATAATTTCACCTCATCCTGTCAGCAATAGTTCATTTTCATTTGGTAGTAACGTAGCAATTAAAGTAAAATGTGATACAATACACAAAAAGAGGACAAAGAAAAATTAGAAGAGACTCCCAATGTACATGGGAGAAAGAATGTGGGTGAGGTAATGATCCTGTTTATATTATATGTGGGCAATACCTGAGAATTGAACTTAACCATTTAATTGTCTAAGATATTAAATAAGAAACTTAACCTGTAGCAAGAACTGACTTTCTTTGAAGGTGTAACAAGTATTTTCGGTCCCTCTATTTTAACTAGAACAATATCTTTATCTTGATTTTAGTAAATGTGATAACTGTACTTATCTGTTAAAAATATAATAGAATGTTATTTTTAGAAAAAAATTTAAAGTCTGGATGGTATACATTTGTTTTAATTTATTTTAAATATTAATTGATTTTACGATTCTATACTAGCCAAAGTTACTTCCCATTCACACCTACCTGCATTGCTTCCCTTTTTGTTACGTTGGTTAGCTTTAAGAATGTTTTGGAAGCTCCTGTTTTGTTTGTTTAAGATTGTCAGTCACCCATGACTTTCTGCATGTAAAAATTCCGAGTCTATCAAAGTATCATTGCATTCTAAGATATCTGAACTCCTTGATGAATTATTTCAACCTGAAGTCTAAATGAGTGAGAATAAAAAGCAAGTCAGGTAGGAATTAGTGTGTAATTATTCGCGTTTAGGACCAGACAGACTGTTGTGAATTATGGGTTAACCCAATGTAATAAAATTTTAGTGAGTCTTTGTCTTACATTGTCAATTAAAAAAAAAAAAAAACTTCTGGCCTACAGACTGTAATTTGATTTATGTTGCCTGCCCCTTTCTTTTTGCAAAAGTGAGAAATTACAGAGCTATCCTAATGTTTCAAAAGATTAATTGTCCATAACGCCAATTTGATTTGCATGAAGTCAGCACAGCTGTAATCATGCTCACCTTCCCCAGTGAATATACCTAAGAAAATATTTCTGGGTTGCAAGTCCCATCATGTTACACTCAAGAAGCCAAGCTAAATACAGCATAGCCCGCCCCCTCCACTTTCACCCTGGATGTTCTCCTGCAGTTGATCTTCAGATTTCAAAGTCTTTGCGACGTTTCCAAACCTGCAGCTTGTCAGCATTTTACTATTTTGTTTAGCCTTTTCTCATCTTTTGTGAAAGATAATAAGGAAGCTGTTTTTCTTCTGTCCAGACAATTATTTTTGGTACCACCATCCTTTCTGCTTTGCAGGACCAGCTAGTAAAAAAAAGAAAGAAAAAGGAAGATAATATTGAATTCCAAGTTTGCCATTTATTCAGTGTTGAGTTGACTTCAGCAATATGTTCTCTGGGCTACCTATTTGGTCACAAATATTAACACATGGTGATCATCCCAATTGCCCCAAGTGAAAGGAATTACTTAAATCGCAGCTACAAGAGAGCTTAATTTCTACTTATCAACAAGGACTTTTTTCTTTTTTAGTATTTTAAATTGACAAATAATAAATATAAACCCATGAAATATATTTTAATGCTTTCATATGTATTTAAATAACTAAATATATTTTACAAGCATATTCTAAAACGTCTTTCCTTATTAGGGATATAACAAAGATACTGGACTTAAAGCCTTATTCTACTGCTTTTGCAAAAGAAAGCTAATGCAAAATTATTGCACATTCACTTCTAGAGGCAGCTGTATTCAGACCGTAATTAAAAAGCTCATAAGAGATTTCCCCCCTACTGACTCTCCTTAAAACCGCCTTGCTTTTGAAATCTATATTCTATAAAGTGTACTGGGTTTTGCTCTGTGGGTAGAAAAGGAAGGAGAAAGGATTTAAATAGGTAATGTAGACTCCTGAATGTATATAGCTTCAGAGACACCTGCCTTAGGCCCAAAGTAGAGTAAGCCAGAAAGCTTAAAGATACCTTGGAGATTCATATAGGGAAGTTAAGAGACCAGAGGTCCCCATTGCACTTAATGGGAGGCCAGCTGAGTCAGAAAGAAAAGCCTATTGGACTCCAGTTTTCACCAGCTTTGAGTAAATTACTCAAAAGCCTTAAGTAACAACATTTGTCTTATTCTTGAAAAATAAATATTAGAATGTTATAAAAATTTTGATGAGATTACCTCCAGCACACATTGATATATTTTTTTTTCCTAGAACATACTTTCAATGCTACTACCTTGAACATTCCGGTAGGAATTTGGTGTCTGTACAATTTGCTCTTGCCTTCCCTGGTCACACATGGAAAAACACATATCCCATGGGAAGTCAAAATCATATTCAATACCTGAAAGGTAAGAATTCATTCTGAAGCACTCAAATTAGTTTCGCCTAATTTTTAGACTGAGGAGACAAAAACAATCAAATTATGCCACTTGCATGAATACACAGGGAATGCCTCAGTATGGAGAAATAATCACAGGAATGGTTGGAGATATCCAGCAAGCACGGATCAGCAGATATTGGAGTTTTGGATCCTTCACTGAGTCCTTGTACTGACTCTGTGTATTATTGTTCTTGGCACCACTTCCGGCAATATGTTTCTGTAGAAAAGCCTCCTTGTTTCCTTGCTTCAGCTTATATAGATTTTATAGCCCCTCAAGCAAAAGAGTTGGAAGTAGGAGTGATGCTAATTCCATGGTAAAACACTGAAACCAGAATGGCATGGTTGCAGTTTTTGGATTTCAGTGTCAGGAAAAGGATTGTAATCACAATGACTGTTCATAGTTTTTATTGCCTCCTGGGGGCTGGTGTTTGTAGAACTTCCCCACTTTATCTCATACAGTCTGAGGAAAAGATGCTGACACTATTAATTACTTTTCTGAAGCTTTGATAAACAAGATAAAGCAACTTAAGGAAAAAGGAGTCAATTTGGTTTACATTTCCAGATGGATATAGTGTTCATCGTGGCAGGGATACATGGTAGCCAGAGGCAAACATGATGGCTTGAGCAGGAATTTGAAAGGTTTTTATCTTCTATTAAAACAAGAAGCAGAGAGAGCACACTGCACATGACCCAGGCTATGAATTCTCAGTCTTCCCCAGTGACATACTTCTTCCAGCAAGGTTGTACCACTTTCTCAGACAGTACTGCCAACTGGGCCAAAGTTGAAAAACAGTTAGATAGACAGACAGACAGACAGACACACAGACAGACAGACACACAGACAGACAGACAGACAGACAGATAGATATATAGATAGATAGATATGAATGAATAGAAGGATGGATGGATAGCTGATAGATTTAGATAGATGTATATATAGCTATATATAGATAAATAAATATGTGTGTGCATACATGTACGTATATATACAAATATATTCATCCCTGTTCTTCCTTCTTGTGTGCATGAATATCTTTGTGTGTGCTTGTATGTGTGTGTGTGTGTGTAAATCTCTCTGTGTGTGTATTTATATAATGCATGTACAGGTAGGAAAAACAAGGATATTCTTTTTAAGAGCTCAGCTTGCCTTCTCATGGGAAAGACTGTAGTAGGAAAAGCTTTGCTCAGGGGCAAAATATCTGAGTTCCATTCTCATGGGAAATGTGGTAGGAGAGAAAAAGGACCATACAACGGCAAACCTCTCTGTGATATCATAATGAATATAGGAAGTCCCAGACATTTTATAAAATGCCAAACCCAGTGTCATTCTGTAAAATCCTAAATCTGGCTGTTTGGTTCCATCCTTACAGGAGCTATCAACTTGGGCTCAATAGAATTCTTGCTTTCCCTTGTCTCTGCATTTCAGTCTGTTTTCTTCTCCAGATAGATAATTCTTTGCTTGTTCTACAGAACAAACTCAGTTATCATTAGGATTTCCTTTAAAAGTTTTCATATACATAAGCCTATAGAATACATTCTTATTCCAACTCCCAAAGTGCTTCTGCTGTGAGGTGATTTAAGGTAAGCCAAAGACCAGTGAGTCTTTTCAATGGAAATAACCATTATTTGCAATGAGCACTAAGAAAGTGACCATTCATCCTGTGGATCTCTGACAACCATATATTCTGAGTCAGCTCATGGTTTTCTCTGTTTAGCTTCATTCATTTTTCACAAATACCCCGTTTTGTTTGATTAGTTGCATTAATACTACATTTATACCTTACTAGCCTTGCCATGCATTGGAAATATAAAATGGTTGAGTTGGTTCTTGTTTCTGTTACTTAGTTCCAGTTTCACAGTTCCATGGGAGGCTACAGTTACATGAGTTTTTCAAATTACAAATCCCTGTAAATAATATGGCAATGCTTTATAGAACATCTTGTTGCTTGTAAGATTTTGCTAAAAGGCTAAATTAATTATTTCCATTGACCAATAATTAAAATTAATTAGAATATGCCTCCGAGACAAGCTTAGATCCAATAGGCAAAAGATACCCTAAGTATAATTGTATCTGGTGAAAGCCCATGTCAATGGTTGAAATCTGAAACATAAATCAAAGTAAGCTATAAATTGTCAATGAGCCTACAAGAATAATTGTGTGCACCAAACAATACCTAATGAGTTGACAGTGGATTTCTAAGCCCAAATGTGTCTGACAGTCACAACTGCCATAACAGATAACATTTCAAATGTAATCTATAAGTACAATGCATCACAGCATATGAAAAAGTTCTTATCAGAATATTTTCTTGTTTACTTTAATGTTTTAGAGAGCTTTAAGCAGTAATCTCTTTCAATAATACTGATCAAAATGACTGGTGTTTATTAGTGTTACTTTTTAAAATTATCTTGTCTTTCAGCTAATTCAAAGGAAATTGTTCTCTGTATAAGAACTATACTCTTAAAGTATTATTTTCTTTTGACAGTCCATCCTTTGTTTCCTATCACTGAAATGCAGGACTTAAAATCATCCTCACTCATACAATATTATTTTGCCCAGGTAAGGTCTTTACAAGCCTCATTCTTACAACATCCTTTATATCTCCAAACCATTAGTCTCTGTGTTATTAATATTTCCCCCCAAAAGTCTAATACAATACTTAATGTCAAATACAGCATTTCTTTCAAATTTTAATGACTTTACTGTGTCAGCAAAGAGCTGCCTGTTGTCAAACACATCATGAAATACATTCATTATTATGATCTTATGAGAAATGTAACATGATCTTATACTTGCCTTTTCCAAAAGAATAAACACCCATGATCCAATAGCCTTCTACTTTCCATAAAATGAATGTTGGCATATAACAAAAGTGTTCAATAAATACTGTTTATTAGGAAATCTGATATTAAGTGTATATGTTAATTACCAAAGCCTGCTTCACAAACCCACTATGGCTTAAAAGAAGACACTCTCATTATTCTGTCTACTATATGCTACTAGTGCACAATGCTGCATATTCCTTGTTTTCAAAGGTTCTAGGTCTATAGGTTCAATTGGTCTTGGGTGTAAACCTTATAATTATACTTCTGCGTAGTTTCTAGGAAAATACTGCACTATTTTATGGAAGTGACTTGAGTATCCAGGGATTTTGGTTCTACCTGAGAACTGGAATAAGTCTTAGGTCATACATATAATTGAGGGATGGATACTGTGAAGGTAATTACCATTTAAAGGCAGGAGTCAACTGAACATCTCAGAGGCTTTCTATTAAGAAAGCTTTCTACCATGATTTTTAAAAGAAAACTGACTTCCAATTACCTAGTTTGCTGCAATAAAAATATGACTAAAAATGTTTAAGTTCAAACCTTGAAAATTTAACATATGATTAGTTTAAGTAGTGGGTAGAGGTCTGGCTTGTGGTTTACTTCAGATTGGCAACTTCCACTCCCTCCTTTTGGTACACATACACACTATTAAAATATTTATACAACTTGCATAATGGTATTTAGAGATTCAACCACATCTTGTTCTGCCCCTTCTTTTAAAAGCGTTTTTGGCAACTAAAGCTCATTTGCCTATCAAGACCCACAGCACAGCTGTCCCGTGTTTTGCCAGATACTCGTCTGTATGTTAAGTTCATATTAAACTATAGCAGGTCAAGTTCCAGGAGAAAAGGTCACTGGTGGAAATTAAATAATTATAATTTAATCTTTATGTGGTTTCACAATTTAATTCATGTTTTAAATTTCAGCTGATTAAAGCTTTCACAGATTGATATGAAAAGCAATACAATAACACATGCATATGTACATATGTGATTCCCCATTCATGGTCTTTTATTAACCTAAAAGTGGCATTTCTGCATTAAATAACATATCACTGCATGTTCAAGCATAGTTCCTGAAACAAGATATTTCTTTAAGATCCAATATGTTCCTCTTCTGATCCTCATATCTTCTATTCATATCCTGTTAACACCAACATTTACTGTTAAATAAATATGACTGCCAATTGCCATTCCCATCTCCTTCACATGAAGGTTACTCCTGAAAATTTCCATGAACATTTCTCATCTATAAAAGTATAACAAGAAAGAAAACAGTATGAAAGAATACATTTACCTCATAGGACGAGGAAAAGGAATGACTAAGTTTGAAGATCTGAAGATCTTAATGTACTTCATAGAACAAAGCTGGCATGCATGTCATGTTCATTTCTTTCTTCCATCTTCCATTTATATACCACATCAATAGTTTTAAAAAAGGGTGGTCACATGAGCTTGTTTCCATCAAATTAAGTCCATGTATCCATACATAGGCACTTCCCCATGATTGTGAAAATCTATTAAGTGTATTTTCTACAACTTCTTTTATATATGTCTCAATAGGGCTTTAAAAAATCAATTCTACACTCTCAGAGAGGTCCTTGCAAAATTTAATTTTTGATATTATTTTTTAATTTATTTTGTACTTTTGGAGGTATTCAGTAATAGATATTTGGAATGTAGGGGGAAATCCTTAAAATAAATTATTGAAGAAAAAGCACTTGTTTCTGTATTTGCGTCACATTCTAATGCCCAGTGCATGTCAGTGCATTGTGGTGTGATGTATTTATCTGCTCATTTACATCTTAGAATATTCTATAAGGCAGCTGCTATTGTCACTGCTTTATGACTGACAAAACAAAAGCCAGAGGGATTAAATAGAATGTTGCTTGCCAAAGGATAAATTCTGGGCAAAGCTGCAGTCAAACCTCAGAAGTCTAGTTTCTACATAAATAAGCAAAGGCTTATATCTAGGAGCTCACGGTCTTTTAGCCTATTAGTTCAGTAAATAGTTTGTTAAATGATATTTTAATTGCCAAAGCTCCATCTCTAAAAAATAAAAGGAATTCTGAGACTATCCCATTAATATTCCATGATTAGATGAGTAACTGCTCTTAGAGTGAGCATTAGCTGCACGAGCCCTGCTTAGGCCAGAGTGTCCTGAGTGAAGAATGGCAGCCACTGTCATACCTATCATACTTATGGTTAGCAAGGCTCTGCATGCCAGATGGTACAGACACTGGCTCAGATCCCTCTATTCTCTTGACATATTAGTTGGAGATATCAGACTGGCATTTGTTATACAGACTCAATCTCCTTTAAGAGAATCACTCATAATGTTGAATGATTAGATCCAGAAACCTTCCATGTTAAGACTTTTGCATTAGCTAACTCTTAGCTACCAACTTAGATGAGGAAAATGGATGGGAAGCTTTTGAGTCTCTGTATATTAGTCTCCTAGGGCTGCCATAACAAAATTCTACCCCCAAAGTTACATAAACAATGTAAGTTAATTCCCTCATTATTCTGACAGATGCAAGTTTTTGATCAGGGGGTCAGACAGATTTCCTCTTTTTTTGTCTTGCAGATGATGACCCTCTTGGTGTCTCTGGCAATGATCTTTCCTCAACATATAGATATTTCAGTTGTCACTTTTATCTTCTTCTTCACCCTCAGTTCCCCTTCCTTCCTTCCTTCCTTCCTTCCTTCCTTCCTTCCTTCCTTCCTTCCTTCCTTCCTTCCTTTTTCCTTCCTTCCTCCCTCCCTCCCTCCCTCCTTCCCTTCCTTCCTTCCTTCCTTTTTCCTTCCTTCCTTCCTTCCTTCCTTCCTTCCTTCCTTCCTTCCTTCCTTCCTTCCTTCCTTCCTTCCTTCCTTCCTTCCTTCCTTCCTTCTGTGGAGGCATTTGAACAAGAGCAGATGTGTATGCAGGTTCTTGTGCACTGTGTGCTTCTGAATGTCTAGGCAGAGGTGAACTTCAGATGCTGCTCCACAGATACAACTACCTTATTTCTTGAAACTCAACATCTGATTAGAAGCAGGAGCTTCTTTATAGGTTAGGCTAGATGGCCAGCAAACTCCAGGAATCCTCTCATTTCTATTTCTAAAGTACAGGGATTACCAAGGCACACCACCACATTCAACTTTGTACAGGAATTCTAGGGCTATATCTCAGGCCCTCATATGCTTCATGACATGACGCATCTCCCAAGACTACTCTTTTTCTTTTTCTTCCTTTAAGGACATGAGGCCTAGTGGATTAAAGACTCTTGTTTAAATGAACTATTCTGAAAAAGCACTTATGTCTTTAATGAAAGTGACAACTTTGTTTATTTTGGACTCAATGAACGTTAAATGTCAGATTTTTCTAAGCTTTCTCTCAAAATGAAAATTTAAAGAGAAAGAACTGTTTGTCACAGAAGGAGCTGCCTAAGGTCCAACACAGTTTCTGTATATGGGATAGACCAGAGCCATTGCTTGATGAAAAGCAGTTGAGTCTTTGCTTTTTCCAGCCATAAGCAAAGTCATACATGAAGACCATGTCTTAGGTGACATAAACGGAGAATTCTCAGTCCTTTATTCTATAACATAACCCCACAAGCTAGCATGGAATTCCTTTTACTAGACCAATAAAGCTGTTCATAGCTTTAAAAATAAATATTTATTTCCCAAGCACCCCATTCCTCAGAGCTCCCCCCGCTCTCCCCTTCACACTTTTCTCTCCCCATCTTCCCTTGGCCCAGTCTTGCCCAACCCTCAAGTTCCCAATTTTGCCTGGCAATCGTGTCTACTTCCAATATCCAGGAGGATTACTATATCTTTTTTGGGAGTTCACCTTCTTATTATCTTCTCAAGGATCCCAAACTTATAGGCTCGATGTCCTTTAATCATGGCTAGAAACCGAATATGAGTGAGTACATCCCATGTTCATCTTTATGGGTCTGGGTTACCTCACTCAGAATAGTGTTTTCTATTTCCATCCATTTGCCTGCAAAATTCAAGATGTCATTGTTTTTTACCGCTGAGTAGTATTCTAGCATGTATTGATGGATCATGCGACCAAACCCGTCTCTCTGAGTGTGGCCAACAGCGGGGGCTGACTGAGAAGCAAAGGACAATGGCTCTGGGCTCTGATTGTTCTTCATGGACGGGCTCTGTGGGAGCCTTCTCAGCTTGGTCGATCACCTTCCTGGACCTGGGGGGAGTTGGGAGGACCTTGGTCTTAGCATAGAGTGGGGAACCCTGATGGCTCCTTGGCCTTGAGAGGGAGGGAGGGGAGGTATGGGTAGAGGGGAGGGGAGGGAAGGGGGAGAAGGAGGGGAGAGAAGGGGGAGAAGGAGGGGAGGGAGGGGGGAGGAGGAGGGAAGGAGATGGAAATTTTTAAATATAAAAAAAATAAACCATGAGAAAAAAAAATAAATATTTATTTGAGGCAATAATTAATTCATTGAAAATCTGTTTTTATAGCAGAATTGCATTAGTAACCTGTATTTTCTTAGCTCTTCTATATATTGACGTCTTTGTGTGAAACCCAATTTATAAACAAAGTAAAAGTATTACAATGAAATCCAGCATTTTGCCCACATTTTTACACCTAAGGCCAAAAATTGACCAAGATTTTGTGGTCAGACATAGTTCAATAGAAGGCTAAAATGTTTTGTTACTTTCTTGGCATATATTTTATTAACTGTATTTGTATGATATAAATTAAAGGAACTGATTCATGTGTGAAATAATTATTTGCGTTATTTGGTATTATTGTAAATTTACCAGAAGCAGGGAGTCTTAATCCGTTTTAACTAGAGTAATCCCTAGTCTAGAATAGCTGACTTCTGTCACAGTATTTTCAACTCATGTGCCTTGCTTACCCGCTAAGAAGGCCTTAGGTGCAAAATTTTGGCTCAGTCCTGGAATCACAGAGACAGACTCACTATTAGTAAAGCAAATCTGTTGGTGAAATGAGAAAAATGTAGACACAGAGATACCTCGGAATAATCTAGATACGGGCAGGGCAGGCAGAGCTGAACAAGTAATGGCAGCCCTCCAACAGAGGCTTCCCTCACTGGTGTTTCTCTCTAGTTCATGAGGTAATGTGTTGGTGTAAAATTCACTGCTGTGTAAGGCAGTCGTGCTCAGAAATGTTTCATATGCCTTAGGAGCTGTACTGAGTAAATACGCTGAATTCAGATTTTCAAGGATTAATTACAGATATTTCATTTATTAAAATTGGAGTCTCTAACATTTAATATCCAGTACTTTATAAAAATCATCATGTTATTGAGCTGTCAGGAAAGGGTTTTATTAGCATTATAGGTAAATTTTAATTCTAGGTAGTAGTTATATTTTTTAATAATCTATAATATTAATTTAGCCCTAGAGAAGCCCAATTGCTTGCATTGAACAGCTATATAATACTTCAAGTTTATAAGTTCTTTGAATCATTCCATGGTATAATACATAGATAACTTAGATCCTCTTTTGAAAGTATTCAAAATTTCATTGTCCAGATGATAAATTACTAATAAAATAGTTGAGATGTAGTAACTCATATTTACCTTGCAGTGTGAATTGATGTATTTAAAAAATAATTTTGAGATGGTAAATAATTACATCATTCTGTCATCCTTTTCTTGTGTATTTATTGAATCACTTAATTGTATTTTTCATGGCCATTGTAAAGATAATGTAACTGAACTATAGAAAACTGGAACATTTTAATCTTAGGTACATGGTAAAATATTTTTCAATTAGATGTCATATCAAGTATGTTAGTTTCTTAGAGATGCTTTAAAAATGTGAAATAATGTACAAAATACAAGAAACTCTGGCTGGAGAGATGCCTTAGTGTGTAAGGGTGCTTGGTGCACACACAATGGGACCTAAGTTAGATTATTAGAAACCATGTAAAAATTCTGTGTAACTGACAGATTCTCTGATCACACTTATACGGGTATACACCTCATAAACCTCACACACACACACACACACACACACACACACACACACGTGCACATGCGCATGCAAACAAGTGATTAATTAAAAAATAAAAAAAAAACATGTAACAGAAACACCTATGCTCACAGACTGGAAGCTAGAAATGGGAAACCCAAGTTGCAAGCTGGACAATGCATCTTCCCCTCCAGCTTGCGCTAAAGCTATACTTTCTTTGGCTGCATCACTCTGCCTGTTTCTGACACTGTCTTCTCCTAGAGTCTTCTCTTCCCTTACAAAGACCAGTGCCATTGCATTTGCAGTAATTCAAGATGATTGTTCTCTGAAATTCTTGTTTTGATTACATGTTCCTAAAATACTTTTCTTCTCCAAATATGGTGAAATCTGTGGGTTCTTAAACATAGCTTTGTTAGGTTCACAATTCAACTACCTACACCAGGTTTCCTCATGCCAAAACCGTCTCTGTCTCTATGAGCTTCTGCAAGTAAATATTTCACTGTGATGAGCACAGGAAGATTATATACAGTGGGATGGAGCGAGGAAGGGAAAGGGATAGGTTTTGACTTAAAACAGAAAGGAACTAGAAAGCTGGCATCCTCATATCATGCATGTTTTGATTCAGATAACGCACTACTCATTTCTACTTTTAGTTTGCCTTCTCTAGAATGCTTTCCTATACTTTCTACCACATCTTGCTAGGAAGGTGTTTTAAAAGCTAATAAATAATCAAATGGGGCATTTCAGTGTGCAGATACAAAATATTAAGTGTTCTTTTACTGCCCAGAAACACAAACGTGTGCCAGGAATGTGACAGTAAAAAATTCATTTTTAGATTAAACTTAAAAATATATATGGTCATATTCAAAATGTTTGTAAATGGATTGAACTCCTTTATGTTGATGAAGACAGGTAAGTGTTGTTTAGAAAGTGAAAAAGATAAATAAAATAATAGGGGATTTTTGTAACAGCGTTGCGAGAAATAATTGCAGTCTGGAAAAGCAGATTACTCTGATCACTAAGAGAAAACCTTCAAACTTGAGAGGCGAGATGTGCACCAAAGTCTGTACCGATTGTTAGAACATTTGGAAACGAAGGAGATATTAGGGTTGGTTTGTAGCAAGAGTATTTATCAGTGTAATCCCTAATATAGAAGGAGCTCCTGTAGAAATACACAGCAAACAAACAATCCTGACTAGGAACAGAAGCAAGCAGTCCACAGAGTGAGCAATCTCAGAGACCATGAGCTTTTGATAGCCCTTTTGTGTGGTACTGGTGATGTTCTAGAAAGAATTTACAGTGTGTTCAGCGAAAACCATGGAAGCTTTGGGAGTGGTGAATCGCACCTCCAGATGTGTAGCGATCATTGTGTGTAGCTGTGAGTTCTTTCTTTAAATTTCCAAATAATATGTTATTGTTTAGAAACATTTGATGTGTTTATAAATTTGATAATTCGCGAGTATTTCTCACATTTTATATGACAAAGATGTTATCAGTTTTCCATGCCTCATTTAATTTTTTTTTTTTTGATGATACTGCTGGAAATAAAGTTCCTAGACATAAAAACTAAATGAGAATAACAAAATGATGCCACTGATAAGACCAAAATGTGAAAATCCTCAGTAACTAAGAACAGTACAGACCTTCACATCGTGGAAATAATAAATTCAGCATATAGCTAGGTCTTCTCAGTGCCCAGTGTTTTCTTTCTTTAAAAAAATGTGTATACATTTACATCAGGACTCATAATTGAGAATAATCACTGTTGAGAATGTTGCAAACTGCAAACAGTCCAGAAAATAATCAGAACGAGGAAGATCAAATAAGCCATATTGAATAGGTCACGTACGCCAACGTGATACACGCACACATTGAGGAGATGCATCTCTATAGACTGCGAGGAGGAAGACAAATTCCACCGAGTGATATACAAGCAGATTCTGCTTATGTGATTCCAACATTAAGAAGAGTAAAGTATGAAATTTTTTGGATGTATATAGAAATAAAAATTCCAAGGAGGAACAAGGAATATAAAATATCCTAAAAATAGCCAAGTGTAAGGTGGGAAGAATGGAGCAATTTGACCTCCAAGGCACTGGAAACAGTGATACTAAGCAAGTGCTGCCTTCCTCTGCTCACTCTTGGCATTCTCTGTTCATGGGCTTACATTCCACATCCACCTCCAGGTTGGATGTTTTTCATAATACTTTTTAAATACAAACAAATGCAGTTCCTTTGACAAAATAGTACAGTAGGCCTTCAGAGTTAGTTGAGCATAAGCAAGCCAGCTATGCCTTATATTAGGGTATTAAGTTTAAGAAATAAATGACTCTGTAACTTTACATAATATCAGTTAGAACTCTACTTAACTGCCAAAATTGTGTCATGTCAAAATAATACATATGTTTTAAAAAATATCTTATTCATTTACTTGTTTGTGTCCTTGAAGTGTGTGTACCAAAGTTCCTGTGTGGAGACTAGGAGACAATGTACAGGAATGGTTTCTCTCCTTCTGTCATGTGGGTTCCAGGGATCAAACGTAGGTCATTAGACTTGATGAGAAGTGTCCCCTTTAGCCATACTATTCCCCCAAATAATATTTTAATTTTATTTTTAATGTGTATACATTTTCTCAGAATAGACATTGTGTTCTGTACCTAGTGACTCTCCCCACCCTCCTAGCCCTGTTTGTCTTTGGCAAACTGCATGTCCTTGATCTTTGTCTCCCTGCACTGTGTAAAAACCTGCAAAAAAGAAGAGAAACCCTTGCCTTTTTTCCACCAGAGCTTAAAGGAAATCAAATAAAATCAATTTGTACTAAAACCAGAAGAGCATTTATTCATGAGAATGTATATTTGAGGAAATGAATAAAAGTTCCTGGAATTTTACAAGGTGTGACTCAGATTTAGGAAAATTATTTAAAGAACTCTTAAACTACTTAAGTCTTACTAAGCATGGAATATTTCACAAAACCTTTTCAATATTACAATTCTAACATCGTACCTGTTAGTGTGATTAGATTTTACTTCATCATTCTAGAATTTGCTTTCTGTGGTATGTCTGGCTATGTGTTTGACAAGTTTTTTTGGCAGTATATAGAAAGTTTAATAGCCAAGCATGTGGGAGAGTGAGAGATTTTCCGTCTGTTAATTGAAGAGAGCCAAAAGGAGGAAACGCCATTACGCAATTCTTGAACCACGTGGCTAATGCAGACTGTTTCACAAGGTGGCTCCAGTTGCAGTTATACAAAGGCCTGAACACACTTCTATCAACAGAAAAGCTAGCATTTCCTTTCTTGTTAAAAGATCATCTTATTGGCATGCTTACCTTTTGGGTTATATTTTACTCATGTGGTGATGAGAAAAGAAAATAGTCGAAGTTCGTATGAGAAGCTTTCGCCTGAAAGTGATAACCCTGAATCAAATGACCTTCAGAAATCAGGCAAGCTGCTTGCTCTGAGTTTTTGAAAACAATTGGATATCCTCCAGTAGTCCTTAGAACAATTCAACTTCTATGTCCAAAAGAAAATATGTGTTCAACAAATATTCCCAAAATTACTTTAACTGTGTTGCCATTGACCCTTTTAGCTTTTTAAAGAGGAAAGAAGCTAAAGCAAATGCAAACACAGTGAGGTGACTTTGCTTTATTTTGTTTATCATCAACGGGCCTTTTTTTTCCTGTGGCAGGATGACTTTAGGCCCAGCTGTAAATCAGAGTCCTTTCTCTCTCCAGCTCTTGCAAATGCTTTTTAACCTTAAATGCTGCTATACATTGTAAGTATTCCTATTACACACATAAATTTAAACTACCTTTGGAACATTGTTCATAAGAAGAAAAGACAGGAGGAAGTAAATTTCAAATTTACTTTTTGAAAAGTAAGTTTGCCTGCAGTAAATTTGCCTGCAGTCTGAGAACTTAGAAGGTAAAGGCCAGAGATTGAGACAAATTTGAATTGTAGCAAATTCCAGGCAACACATTCCTCCAGATTGAGAAACTGGCAGAAGTGATACATGAATACAGAAAGACAGGAAATCCTATGAAAAATTATACCTAACTTGACTAGACAACAGAAAGAGATGATATTGACCTCTTAATTGAATGCTGGACAGGAAATCAGGATCTGAAGTCTATACATACATACACACATACATATATACATATACATACATAAATACATGTATGTATCTAACAATATATGAATATATCCATATGGATATACATATATATTTCTAATTATATATAGATATATAAATAAAACAATTAGATATCCTTCTATGAAGATCTTAAATCTAAAGACTCTTATTCTTGAACTGTTTAGTGTTAGGTAGTTGTACATGTCTGTGGGGGGAAATAGTCCATAGACAATGCTATGAAGGCAAGTATTTGAGACTTGATTTCACATTACAGCACATTAATGTATTTCTTTTTTCTTTTTTAGTTTTTAACTTTCTGGACTTCAGAATCTCCAATTTGCCTTAATATGATTAAGTTTTGTTGTGGAATACCTGAATATTATTTTTGGTGTTTGTAGGTGGGGAAAATTCTAGGTGGAATTTTGCACTCGGACCGTAAAGAAATGGGAACACACTAGGCATTGGCAGAGAGTTACTCCAAGGGTCAAGAAAGGCTTGAGCCACGGAACACTTTGAAAGTTAAGAAAGGTAATGCATAAGCTCGGATGGGAAGCGACATTTTGTGACCTAAATAAGAAGAAGCACACAAGCTTTCACACAAAATGCTGGACGTTAATTGAACTGAAAAATTAGAAAATGCAATTCTTCCTCTTTAAAGCCTGACACTTACACTCCATGGTGAAGTGAGGCATGTTATAGGCAGTCCACAGTCATGTGAAGCAGCAACAGGGGAAACAGAGAACTCTTGGCTCTGTTGACTTCTTCACTGATGTTCTCTTCTCAACACGAACAGTCACTTACAGTCACCTGTCTCCCCTCCATCCCCAAAATTGACATATGAAAGTGGAACACTTCTGGCATTTCAGTCTCTATACAATTTTCTACATTTTCTGCTCATAGCATTTATTAACACTTTTAGAAAAGTGAACAGATATATGCCTGGTGATGACCATTTTTATCAAACACTTTATAAATCAGCTTATGATTGCTGTTTAAATGTTCTCTTTTCTAATCTATTGTCAAAAAATTTAATTTATGAATGATTGATCTAAAATATATAATACATTATTTTATTCTAAGCAAATCTAAGTCATATTTTTCTTATTTGGGCCCGTGGCTCTGTCATTTATTGCTACTTTAATCTTTAATAACTTATCAAAAGTTTTAAGAGTTTAATCTGCAATTGTGAGTTGTGAATCCATGCTTGCAACTGAAGTGCTGTCTTTAGGAATGTCTCTTCCACTGACTAAACATTCCTTTTTAATGTGGTGAATTTATTCAATTAACTCTGAACAACAAATTAAGCTTTTCTTTTCTCTCATGACTTTTATACTTCCTGAATATAAATACTGTTTCTCAAATTTAAGTCATGACCATTCAATAGTTTTTATTCACTTATTTATTCACTTTGTTTGCCACTCTAATTTTGATTGATATTCCTTTCTTTTAAATTTCCAGAAAGCCCGTTATCCCTAACAGACTGAAGCATCCAGAGATCGGTCAGGTTGCACCATAGCTAGAAGTGAACAAACTGACCCTGCCTCTCTCTAGTGCTATGATTGCCACACAAATAGGCAGAGTCCCATTTTTTTTTCCTCTTCACCTTTAAAGAAACAAAGTTGGATGCAGTCCACAGCAGGGAGTGAAATTGTAGGCAATGGAGCATGCCATCTGGTAGGAATATGCTGGAAAGTCTTCAGCTTTCTCATTGCAACAAAGGTAAAAGTAAAAGTCTATTAATTCAGCTTCTAACTTGGCTCAGAAATAAATTCCACAAGTCTCAAATTGCATCTGGTTTACTACATGTCTGGCTCTAATATGTACCATGAAAGCCAGACAATTTGGATGAAAATATTGTTCCTCTCTAAGCTTTTAGCAATTGGGAGGGAATAGAAGTGTAATTCATCTCTTAAATTCAGAGTCTTTCCCTCCTGTCTTCATGATACTTATCTGGAATGCAGAGTCTGTTTGGGCTGTTCCTTGGGTGATAAAAGAAGAACCCAATTTTTCGTACCGAGGAGAGGGTAATATTGGAAAATACAGTTTTCCATATCAAGATGCCTGCTAATAAGACTTGCAATGCCAGTGTCACCATGATACCTGGTCTTTGTGCTCTGGATTGATACAGTCTCTTATTTCTGCATTCTATTGGCTATATTGATTCCTTTGGAGAATATCCTGGGTCATTGCTTAATGTATAACTTTGATCACATCTTTAGATTGTCTTTTCTATGTGTCTGCAAATATCCATGCTTTAAGTAAGAGTCATGTTTAAGCAACTTCAAGATCCAGCTACATTTATCAAACAATTATAATACACAATAAAGGATCAATAAATTGAAGATGATGCTATGTACTAATTTGTGAGAAATCACATGGAAATTAACAAAATGTGACCTAATATCTAAATATATATTTTTAGTCAACCACCAAACCTCACGTAAATAATTTCCATTTCACTGTGTCTACTATTCATTATTTCCAGAAGAGATAAAATGCTCTAAATATATATTTGACAATATATCAGCTTTCAAATTTTCCAAAAGTGAAAATACTTTTCTAAGATTTTGTTTTTTAGTGTGTTTACATACACACACATGCAAATACACAGACTAATGTGAATGAATACACGTGAAGTGACTGAAGCATACAGAAGAGAAGCTTAAACTGTAGGCTGCCAAATGTAGATTCTGGGAACCAAATCCAATTTCTTCTAAAGAACCACAGTGTGCTTAACCACTGAAACACCTTTCCAGTTCCCAAATGGCAACATCTTAGTGTTGTATCAGTATTGCAACTGAACATGAATCATATTTTTAAAATAAAATGATGTCATCCAAAGGGACAAATTTAAATTTTTCTTATGATTTTTATAGGAACATATATAATGCTAACTAGATTCAAACATAAAACCAGCCATCCCAAAGCTTTATTTTCACATATCATTTCTAAGGACAGTCTAGTGCTGAACGCTAAGTACTTGGTATGTAGGAATCTAAGCCACATCATATGGGTGTCATGTGGTTTCTATGGGAATCTAAGACATCCTGGCTAGTGGTTAAGAGCATCCCCAAGAAAAACAAATCAAGAATGAACACCAAGCTAGGCATGTAACCACCACATCTAAGAGGTCAAGAGTGGAGGATCAGGAGTTCAAGCAGGAGCCAAGGCTACATGGTGGTTTGGTATCAGACTTAACTGAGGACATGTTCCCAAACAAACAAAAATAGTGGGGAGGAAAAGAGAGAGAGAGAGAAAGACAGAGAGAGAGAGAGAGAGAGAGAGAGAGAGAGAGAGAGAGAAACACACAAAGAGAAACAGAGAGAGGGAAACAGAGAGAGAACAAACACACAGAGAAAGAGAGAGGAGAGAGGGGAGGGGGTAAAAAAAATAAAAGTGAATCAAGAAAAAGCAGAAAATAATATCAAAAAAGAAAATCATGCTCCAGAAGGAAATCTTTTGCTGAAGTTCTTGGAGGAACCATGAATCTTTTAATAACACAAGAGTATAAAGCAAAATTGACAATCAGTTGTAGATAATCACTTGAGAATTTAAATATGATTAATTTTCTGAATCTTAACTATCCTTATATATAATTGAAAAAGCAAGGTATAACTTCACAATGTAGAGAGAATAAGGACAGAAGGTAAAATATTTTTGTTGTGCTTGTTATATTTCCATGAAAAAAAAAGTCTGACAATAGCAGTTTAAGAAATGGATGTTTGGGCTCGCTCTCTTCCCGGGGTGTTCGCCGGACCCGTTTTGGACATCGGAACTTTTACCCCGGTCGTGTATATATATCCCAGAGGTGAAAATTGGTCATTAAAAAATATCCTCGAGATGCTATGAAGCTCCAGCCCAAGATGGACGCACGCTAGAATCTACCTGAAAAATCCCACAGCTCAGCCTGTTTGGGCTCTGGGGACCTGGAATTGAGGGCTCCCAGGCCGGTGGGAGGTCCCCTCCTTCATTTGACTGCCCGGAGCAAGGTAGGCCTTTGTCCGAGAGCTGCTTGGCCTGCAAGGGGACCTGAAAATCTGCAGGAGGATCCATCGTTCTTTGGGCTCAGCCTGTTTGGGCTCTGGGGACCTGGAATTGAGTGCACCCAGGCCGGTGGGAGGTCCCCTCCTTCATTTGACTGCCCGGAGCAAGGTAGGCCTTTGTCCGAGAGCTGCTTGGCCTGCAAGGGGACCTGAAAATCTGCAGGAGGATCCATCGTTCTTTGGGGTGAGTGAGGAGTGAGTGCCCGAACCGCGGCAGCTGCCCGGAGAGGGACCACCGACTCTCCACAACCCCCCCTGCCACCAGCACACTTCCTGCTCTTCCTGCAGGGGTTATTCTCCCCGGATACCGTCTCTCTCTCCCTGTCCCTTCCCAGCTTGCACCCAGAATCCTCCCCCCCTCCCCCTTCCTCATCCTCCCGTCTTTGGGGCCACAAAATCCCACAGCTCAGCCTGTTTGGGCTCTGGGGACCTGGAATTGAGTGCACCCAGGCCGGTGGGAGGTCCCCTCCTTCATTTGACTGCCCGGAGCAAGGTAGGCCTTTGTCTGAGAGCTGCTTGGCCTGCAAGGGGACCTGAAAGTCTGCAGGAGGATCCATCGTTCTTTGGGTGAGTGAGGAGTGAGTGCCCGAACCGCGGCAGCTGCCCGGTGAGGGACCACCGACTCTCCACAACTCCCCCTGCCACCAGCACACTTCCTGCTCTTCCTGCAGGGGTTATTCTCCCCGGATACTGCCTCTCTCTTCCTGTCCCTTCCCAGCTCGCACCCAGAATCCTCCCCCCCTCCCCCTGCCTCATCCTCCCGTCTTTGGGGCCACAAAATCCCACAGCTCAGCCTGTTTGGGCTCTGGGGACCTGGAATTGAGTGCACCCAGGCCGGTGGGAGGTCCCCTCCTTCATTTGACTGCCCGGAGCAAGGTAGGCCTTTGTCCGAGAGCTGCTTGGCCTGCAAGGGGACCTGAAAATCTGCAGGAGGATCCATCGTTCTTTGGGGTGAGTGAGGAGTGAGTGCCCGAACCGCGGCAGCTGCCCGGAGAGGGACCACCGACTCTCCACAACCCCCCCTGCCACCAGCACACTTCCTGCTCTTCCTGCAGGGGTTATTCTCCCCGGATTCTGCCTCTCTCTCCCTGTCCCTTCCCAGCTTGCACCCAGAATCCTCCCCCCCCTCCCCCTTCCTCATCCTCCCGTCTTTGGGGCCACAAAATCCCACAGCTCAGCCTGTTTGGGCTCTGGGGACCTGGAATTGAGTGCTCCCAGGCCGGTGGGAGGTCCCCTCCTTCATTTGACTGCCCGGAGCAAGGTAGGCCTTTGTCCGAGAGCTGCTTGGCCTGCAAGGGGACCTGAAAATCTGCAGGAGGATCCATCGTTCTTTGGGGTGAGTGAGGAGTGAGTGCCCGAACCGCGGCAGCTGCCTGGAGAGGGACCACCGACTCTCCACAACCCCCCCTGCCACCAGCACACTTCCTGCTCTTCCTGCAGGGGTTATTCTCCCCGGATACTGCCTCTCTCTCCCTGTCCCTTCCCAGCTTGCACCCAGAATCCTCCCCCCCTCCCCCTTCCTCATCCTCCCGTCTTTGGGGCCACAAAATCCCACAGCTCAGCCTGTTTGGGCTCTGGGGACCTGGAATTGAGTGCTCCCAGGCCGGTGGGAGGTCCCCTCCTTCATTTGACTGCCCGGAGCAAGGTAGGCCTTTGTCCGAGAGCTGCTTGGCCTGCAAGGGGACCTGAAAATCTGCAGGAGGATCCATCGTTCTTTGGGGTGAGTGAGGAGTGAGTGCCCGAACCGCGGCAGCTGCCCGGAGAGGGACCACCGACTCTCCACAACCCCCCCTGCCACCAGCACACTTCCTGCTCTTCCTGCAGGGGTTATTCTCCCCGGATACTGCCTCTCTCTCCCTGTCCCTTCCCAGCTTGCACCCAGAATCCTCCCCCCCTTCCCCCTTCCTCATCCTCCCGTCTTTGGGGCCACAAAATCCCACAGCTCAGCCTGTTTGGGCTCTGGGGACCTGGAATTGAGTGCTCCCAGGCCGGTGGGAGGTCCCCTCCTTCATTTGACTGCCCGGAGCAAGGTAGGCCTTTGTCCGAGAGCTGCTTGGCCTGCAAGGGGACCTCACAGTCTGCAGAAGGATCCATCATTCTTTGGGGAAGAGATGGGCAGGCGCCAATGCAGGAGCTCCTCCAACAACATGAAAGGCAACATGACATCACCACAAGCCAGACATCCCGAAACAACAAGAATTGAACACCCTACCCCAGAAGATATAGAAGAAACCGACATTAAACAGTACTTTATAAAAATAATAGAGGACCTTAAACAGGAGGTAAAAAACTGCCATAAAGAAATGGAGATGACAAACAAAAAGGTAGACGAAATAAATAAATCTCTCAAAGATACCCAAGAAAAACAAGAAAAACAAGAAAAAGCAATCAAACAGGTAAGGGAAACAGTACAAGACCTGATAAATGAAATGGAGGTATTGAAGAAAACACAATCTGAGGGACGACTGGAAATGGAAACTCTGAGTAAACGAACAGAAACTTCAGAGACAAGTATTTCCAACCGAATACAAGAGATGGAAGAAAGAATCTCGGACTCTGAAGATACTATAGAAGAAATAAACTCACAGATTAAAGAACGAAACAAATCTAACAAATTCTTAACACAAAACATTCAGGAAATCTGGGACACCATGAAAAGACCAAACCTAAGAATAATTGGGGTAGAAGAAGGAGAAGAATTACAACTCAAAGGCCCAGAAAACATATTCAACAAAATTATAGAAGAAAACTTCCCCAACCTAAAGAAGGATGTTCCTATGAAGGTACAAGAAGCCTACAGAACACCAAATAGACTGGATCAAAAGAAAGCATCCCCACGCCATATAATAATCAAAACACAAAACATACAGAATAAAGAACAGATATTAAGAGCTGCAAAGGAAAAAGGTCAAGTAACATATAAAGGGAAACCTATCAGAATTACACCTGATTTCTCAATGGAAACCATGAAAGCCAGAAGAGCTTGGATAGATGTGCTACAGACACTTAGGGAACATGGATGCAAGCCTAGACTATTATACCCAGCAAAGCTTGCATTCACCATTGATGGAGAAAACAAGATATTCCAGGACAAAAACAGATTTAAACAATACGCAGCCACAAATCCAGCCTTGCAGAAAGTAATAGAAGGAAAATCACAAACCAAGGAGTCCAACAACGCCGACAATAACTCAGGCATCTAGCGACCCTTCACCAGCACAACTAGAAGAAGGGAAACACACAAACTCTACTACTAAAAATGACTGAAGTTAACAACCACTGGTCATTAATATCACTTAATATCAATGGACTCAATTCACCTATAAAAAGGCACAGGCTAAGAGACTGGATACGAAAACAGAATCCAACATTTTGCTGTTTACAAGAAACACACCTCAACCACAAAGACAGGCACCTACTCAGAGTAAAGGGTTGGGAAAAGGTTTATCAAGCAAATGGCCCTAAGAAACAAGCGGGTGTGGCCATACTAATTTCCAACAAAGTTGACTTCAAACTAAAATCAATCAGAAGAGATGGAAAGGGACACTTTATACTCATAACAGGAAAAATCCTTCAGAATGAAGTCTCAATCCTGAATATCTATGCCCCTAATATAAAAGCTCCCACTTATGTAAAAGAAACACTTCTAGAACTCAAGGCAGCCATCAAACCACACACACTAATAGTTGGAGACTTCAACACTCCTCTCTCACCAATGGACAGGTCAATCAGACAGAAACCTAACAGAGAATTGAAAGACTTAATGGAGGTAATGAACCAAATGGACTTAACAGACATCTATAGAACATTCCACCCAAATAGGAAAGAATATACCTTCTTCTCTGCGGCTCATGGAACCTTTTCGAAAATTGACCATATACTTGGTAACAAAGCAAACTTCCACAGTTACAAAAAAATATTAGTAACCACCTGTGTCTTATCGGATCACCATGGATTAAAATTAGAATTCAACAACAATGCTACCCCCAGAAGGCCCACAAACTCATGGAAACTGAACAGTCAACTACTGACCCACACCTGGGTCAAGGAAGAAATAAAGAAAGAAATTAAAGTCTTTCTTGAATTTAATGAAAACAAAGACACAACATACTCAAACCTATGGGACACAATGAAAGCAGTGCTAAGAGGAAAGTTCATAGCACTAAGTGCCCACTTAAAGAAAACGGAGAAAGCAATCATTGGTGACTTAACAGCACACCTGAAAGCTCTGGAAAAAAAAGAAGCAGACTCACCTAGGAGAAGTAGAAGACTGGAAATAATCAAACTGAGGGCAGAAATCAACAAAATAGAAACACAGAAAACAATCCAAAGAATCAATGAAACAAGAAGCTGGTTCTTGGAGAAAATCAACAAGATTGACAAACCCTTAGCCAATCTAATCAAACGGCAGAGGGAGAACACGCAAATTAACAAGATCAGAAATGAAAAGGGGGACATAACCACAGACACAGAGGAAATTCAGAAAATCATTAGATCTTACTACAAAAGCCTGTATGCCACAAAATTGGAAAATGTAAAAGAAATGGACAGTTTTTTAGATAAATACCATATACCAAAGTTAAACCAGGACCAGGTAAATGCTCTAAATCGTCCTGTTAGTCGCGAAGAATTAGAAACTGTTATCAGAAACCTCCCTACCAAAAAGAGCCCAGGACCAGATGGTTTCAATGCGGAATTCTACCAGAACTTCCAAGAAGACCTAATACCTATACTCCTTAAGGTATTTCATAATATAGAAACACAAGAGTCACTGCCAAATTCCTTCTATGAAGCTACAGTTACCCTGATACCTAAACCACACAAAGACTCAACCAAGAAAGAGAATTACAGGCCAATCTCACTCATGAACATGGATGCAAAAATTCTCAATAAAATACTGGCAAACCGAATCCAAGAACACATTAGAAAAATTATCCATTACGATCAAGTAGGCTTCATCCCAGAGATGCAGGGCTGGTTCAACATACGAAAATCTATTAATGTAATCCATCATATAAACAAACTGAAGGAAAAAAACCATATGGTCATCTCATTAGATGCTGAAAAAGCATTTGACAAAATTCAGCACCCTTTTATGATAAAGGTCTTGGAGAGATTAGGGATACAAGGGTCATTCCTAAATATAATAAAAGCTATTTACAGCAAACCGACAGCTAACATCAAATTAAACGGAGAGAAACTCAAGGCTATCCCACTAAATTCAGGAACACGACAAGGCTGTCCACTCTCTCCTTATCTCTTCAATATAGTGCTTGAAGTTCTAGCAATAGCAATAAGACAACATAAGGGAATCAAGGGGATCCAATTTGGAAAGGAAGAAGTTAAACTTTCATTATTTGCAGATGATATGATAGTATACATAAGCGACCCCAAAAACTCCACCAAAGAACTCCTACAGCTGATAAACTCCTTCAGTAACGTGGCAGGATACAAGATCAACTCCAAAAAATCAGTCGCCCTCCTATACACAAAGGATAAGGAAGCAGAGAGGGAAATCAGAGAAGTATCACCTTTCACAATAGCCACAAATAGCATAAGATATCTGGGAATATCGCTAACCAAGGAAGTGAAGGATTTATATGACAAGAACTTTAAGTCTTTGAAGAAAGAAATTGAAGAGGATACCAGAAAATGGAAGGATCTCCCCTGCTCGTGGATTGGGAGGATCAACATAGTAAAAATGGCAATTCTACCAAAAGCAATCTATAGATTCAATGCAATCCCAATCAAGGTCCCATTAAAATTCTTCACAGAGATTGAGAAGACAATAATCAACTTTATATGGAAAAACAAGAAACCCAGGATAGCCAAAAAAATCTTATACAATAAAGGTACTTCTGGAGGCATTACCATCCCTGACTTCAAACTCTATTACAGAGCTACAGTATTGAAAACGGCTTGGTATTGGCATAAGAACAGAGAAGTTGACCAATGGAATCGTATAGAAGACCCGGATCTTAAACCACAAACCTATGAACACCTGATTTTTGATAAAGGAGCCAAAAGTACACAATGGAAAAAAGAGGGCATCTTCAACAAATGGTGCTGGCATAACTGGATGTCAACCTGTAGAAGAATGAAAGTAGATCCATATCTATCACCATGCACAAAACTCAAGTCCAAATGGATTAAAGACCTCAATATTAATTTGAACACATTGAGATTGATAGAGGAGAAAGTGGGAAGTACTCTACAACAAATGGGCACAGGGAACCGTTTCCTATGCATAACCCCAGCTGCACAGACTTTAAGGGCAACATTGAATAAATGGGACCTCCTGAAGTTGAGCAGCTTCTGTAAAGCAAAGGACATTGTCACTAAGACACAAAGGCAGCCTACTGACTGGGAAAAGATCTTCACCAACCCTGCAACTGACAAAGGTCTGATCTCTAAAATATATAAGGAACTCAAGAGACTAGACGGTAAAATGCCAATTAACCCAATTAAAAAAATGGGGCGATGAACTGAACAGAGAATTCTCAACAGAAGAAGTTCGAATGGCCAAAAGACACTTAAGGTCATGCTCAACCTCCCTAGCTATCAGGGAAATGCAAATCAAAACAACTTTGAGATATCATCTCACACCTGTCAGATTGGCTAAAATCCAAAACACCAATAATAACCTTTGCTGGAGAGGTTGTGGGGTAAGGGGCACACTCATCCATTGCTGGTGGGAATGCAAACTTGTGCAACCACTTTGGAAAGCAGTGTGGCGGTTTCTCAGGAAATTCGGGATCAACCTACCCCAGGACCCAGCAATTCCACTATTGGGAATCTACCCAAGAGATGCCCAATCATACAACAAAAGCATATGCTCATCTATGTTCATAGCAGCATTATTTGTAATAGCCAGATCCTGGAGACAGCCTAGATGCCCTTCAGTGGAAGAATGGATGAAGAAACTGTGGAATATATACATGCTAGAATACTACTCAGCGGTAAAAAACAATGACATCTTGAACTTTGCAGGCAAATGGATGGAAATAGAAAACACTATTCTGAGTGAGGTAACCCAGACCCATAAAGATGAACATGGGATGTACTCACTCATATTCGGTTTCTAGCCATGATTATAGGACATCGAGCCTATAAGTTTGGGATCCTTGAGAAGATAATAAGAAGGTGAACTCCCAAAAAAGATATAGTAATCCTCCTGGATATTGGAAGTAGACACGATTGCCAGGCAAAATTGGGAACTTGAGGGTTGGGCAAGACTGGGCCAAGGGAAGATGGGGAGAGAAAAGTGTGAAGGGGAGAGCGGGGGGAGCTCGGAGGAATGGGGTGCTTGGGATATAGGAAGGGTGGATATGAGAGCAGGGAAGCATATATCTGAATTTAAGGAGCTACCTGAGGGTTGTCAAGAGACTTGACCCTAGAGGGGTTCCCAGGTTTCCAGGGAGACGCCCCCAGTTAGTTCCTTGGGCAGCTGAGGAGAGGGAGCCTGAAAAGGCCAGTTCCTATAGCCATACTGATGAATTTCTTGCATATCACCATAGAACCTCCACCTGACGATAGATGAAGAAAATGACAGAGCCCCACCTTGGAGCACCGGACTGAGCTCCCAAGGTCCTGATGAGGAGCAGAAGGAGAGAGAACATGAGAAAGAAAGTCAGGACCGTGAGGGAACCTCCAGCTGGCGACAGATGGGGAAGGTGACTGAGCCCCACATTGGAGCACTGGACTGAGCCCCCAAGGTCCCGATGAGGAGCAGAAGGAGCGAGAACATGAGGGAGAAAGTCAGGAACGAGAGGGGTGCGTTCACTCATGGAGACGGTGGGACAGAACTAATGGGAGATCACCAACTCCAGTTGGAATGGGACTGATGGATCATGCGACCAAACCCGTCTCTCTGAGTGTGGCCAACAGCGGGGGCTGACTGAGAAGCAAAGGACAATGGCTCTGGGCTCTGATTCTTCTTCATGGACGGGCTCTGTGGGAGCCTTCTCAGCTTGGTCGATCACCTTCCTGGACCTGGGGGGAGTTGGGAGGACCTTGGTCTTAGCATAGAGTGGGGAACCCTGATGGCTCCTTGGCCTTGAGAGGGAGGGAGGGGAGGTATGGGTGGAGGGGAGGGGAGGGAAGGGGGAGATGGAGGGGAGAGAAAGGGGAGAAGGAGGGGAGGGAGGGGGGAGGAGGAGGGAAGGAGATGGAAATTTTTAAATATAAAAAAAATAAACCATGAGGAAAAAAAAAAAAAAAAAAAAAAAAAAGAAATGGATGTTTTATCATTGTTTTATTCATAGGTTAATGGTACATCCATCATAATGGAGAAGATTTTTCTAATAGAAGTGGAGCATTAGCAGTCATGAACTGAAGCAAGTTTCTTGGATCATTTTCTTCTTTGCATTAAGTCTAGTACTCCAGTTCATGGAATGGTACCAACAATGTTTGTGGTGCATTTTTCCAAACGATTTGCTAAATTCAAAACTCCCACAAAACAAGACATCAAGGTAATCTCTTGATTCTGGAGCCTTTCAATATTAACCATCAAATAGTCGTTTGTCTCATAACTTCTTGATTCTCCTAAAGCAGCAATACATGTTCAGGAATCATGTTAGATGGTTCAACAAGAAAACACACACACACACACACACACACAAAACAGTGAATGAGAGAATGAAAGAGAAGAACACAGATCAGATACAGTGTTGATTTATTATCAACCAAGATGAACTATAGGGACTTCATTTGGTAGATACAGCCTAGCCAGTAAATTTGGTGAATACAGCCTAGCCAGTAATGGGTACCAAACATTTAAACAACTGAACCTATGAGGGCCATTCTCATTCACACCACCACAGTAAAAGTTAGAAAAATCTGAGACAATGTTCAGTTCTTCAGAAACACAGCATTCAAATGTGATTGTTGAATAGAACCTGCAGTGTCTGCCTTAATCCTTCTCTTCTCCCCAGGCTGTACCTTTTATTTATCTTCATTAACTAACAGTGTTAATAATTTGTGATTTCCTAATAGTTTTCAGACTCAGTTTCTCTCATCACCCTACTTCCTGGTAATAGCCTTCAAATTATTTTCCAACTTCCAGCCCATTTCAATTTTCAATTGGTAATGGTTTGACTTTTCTTGGAACAGACTTGTTGAGCTTTTGAGCAGTAAAAATACATCCATGCATTTTTGCCTTCTTTTCCACATGCTCCATATGTAGAAAGGCTCTCTACCACTCCTTAGACAAATCTACTTGGCTTCATCCTTAGTGTACTACCTCAGAATTCTGAGGTATGAACAGTTTTCCTATGAGTTAGCTATTTGACTTTGTCAACAGTAATACAAGGATAATATTTCAAAAACAATTGATGATTCAGGCTTGACCAAAATCTTTGCATTGACAGTTTCAATAAAATGTGACTTCTTATAAATAGTATCCCCAATCTATACTGGTGTAGGAAGTGCTTCTGTATATGTGTAGCTTTTATTGGTTAATGAATAAAACTGTTTCGGCCAGTGGCTTAGCAGAATAGAGCTAGGCTGGAAAAGTAAACTGAATGCTGGAAGAAAAAGGTGGGATTGATGAGAAGCCATGTAGCCACTTGCAGAAGACAGAGGCACCAGAAGCTTGCCAATAAACCACAGCCATGTGGCACTACATGGATTAATAGAAATGGGTTAATTTAAGATATAAAAGCTAGTTAATAAGAATCTAGAACTAATAGGCCAAGCAGTTATTTGATTAATACAGTTTCTGAGTGATTATTTCTGGTCTAAGCATCTGGAAAACAAACTAGCAGCCTCCGACAACATATTGGGATGCCAATGTGTGCTAACTAAATCCACATAAAACCTGAGAAAGCTTAAAAATTAATTCTAGACACACACACACACACACACACACACACATACACACACAAAACCCCACAAAGTTTAGCAACATTATTTTCCAAATGGGCTCTGTTTGATGGCAGTATATCACAGATCCTTTAAGAGAGTTCTTCCTGATTCAGCAGCAGCAGAAAATAAAAACAAAACCAAAAACATGCAGTTCCAAAAAGGCAACTTTCTGGTCTGTGCTGCCAGAAAGAACTCTGACTCTTTAAAAAGGCCAAGCAATTTGATGGGGTTTGTGGGCAGTGTCCTGCAAGTTACTTGGTGGCAGCATGGGCCAACTGGTTACCAGAGTTGAGGTGGTGAGTGTGGCTCCCACATGGCAGTCTCAGAGGCAGTGAACAGACTTTCACCACGTTGGACTAGGAGGAAGCCAAAAGGCAAAGAAACCTTAATCCTAGCCATGCCACTTTGCATTTGATTTTTTTGAGAGTATGGGCAGCTGGAAAACAGACAAACAGCCTCCAACAACACTAAACTTCTTTCCCAAGATTGCCTGTATAGCTTTATTGTTCACCATGTGGTTACTACAGAAGTGTAATACTTAATGTTATTCTAGCTTCCCAGTCATTATGGGTTAGTATGAATCTGCAATTCACAATGTTTAAGATAACAAGTATTATCAATTGCTTTGTGTGGGGTGGTGGTGGTGGTAGAATACTGATATATAGTTCATAATGAGATTATCTCAAGAATGGGATACAAACCTGAGATGAAATTCACTTTTTATAACACATTAATGTCCATTGTTCAAAGAGAAATTTTGTACTACTTTAGCAAACCTGGGTTTACTGTAAGGTTTATTCAAGATAAGGTATTGAATTTTGTACTTGTGTCAACATAGTAGCTTTTAATAAGTTCAGGAATTTAGAATATCTCAGATTTTAAAGGTTGAACTAGGGATGCTGAACTTACTATGTTTTTGTGACCATTTACCATCTCACAAAAGAGAAACAAATTGACGAACAAACAACAACAAACTGTTCACTCATTGCCGTCTCCATTTTAGTCTCTCAGGCAATTGTCAGGAAAAGGCTTCTTTATCCACAGAACTATTGTCACTTTGTCACTAGCAAATCCAATTCTCCCTCCCTGACTTGCATTTTTTATTGGTTATTTGAATGCTTATCATCTCATTTCCTTATTATGATGAAAACCATATCAGAGATGAGATTCTTTTTGTCCTGTTCAAAGAGTCATGCTCAGTAGCTACAACCATTTGTGAAGCATCACATATGTTCAGGCATGACTTTTACAACCATGATTGACTGATTGAATATGAGGGTGACTGGCAATATTTTGAAATGTATTGGAGAGGTGTGGTCCTCAGTTCTTAAAGATGCTATGAAAAATATATATAATGGTGATAAATATTCTTCCTGTGGAATGGGGAGGGATATTTCCATTTCTTGGTTTACCTTGGAATCCATACAAATCTTAGATATGAGGACCACCTTTTCTGTGTTCTGTGATTTCAACATTCCATTCCTGCGTGCGGCCATTCCAGCACCCATCAGCTGCTTCTCAGAAGTTCTTTGTTTCAGGGGGCCTCAAGGGAGCGGTGGAGAGAAGTACAGAAGTCAAGAGTACACATTTAATAACTCTCTAGCAATTTGACATAACTGCAACACCTATGTCCAAAACAGTTTTTATAGTAATCATTTTATTGAAAATGAGTAAGACTATCAAGGAAAATCTAAAAACGAGTCCCTTCTATAAAGAAAGGGGAGAGATGAAGCCTGGAAACGATTTTGTGAAGCATAGTGTCAGACACAGGCACAAAGACATCATCTTTATCTAGTGTGTGGTTTAAATATCTAATTACCCAGTGTGCAGTTTCTCTTAGGTTCTAGAGTTCTGGTAACAACCGATGTCATATGCCTCTAATATATAATTGAATTATTAAAACTGTGAAGTTAAAAAAAACATAAATTTCTCAAAATTTCCATGAAAGTATACAATCAAAACACCTTAATAGTCAAACTGGAGAACTGACAATGGAATTCGGCCATTAGCTTTTCTATATTATAACATGCTTCACTGAATTATATTGAAATTTTATGAAGAAATAAAGATGAAACCAATTGATAAGATTTGGCTTTTAGCATGTAGAAAAATTTATGTAAAAGAGAATAGCAAACTTTTTTTAAAGATAACAAACAGCAAGTATTTTAGATTTTCTTTTCCTTTTTGGTTAGTTTAGTTTGACTGTTGTTGTTTTTGTTTTTAGTAATTAGTCTCTTTTACAACTTTTCTCTTTTCTTATAATGAGAAAATATGCATAGACACAACATAAACATGTACAGTGAAAATTTATAAATAAAATAGTTGGTAGCCTGTCATATTTTGTTTGTATCACTTGTAGCATACATTGGAAGAACACCTCCTATAAGAAAAATAGTGGTGTTTAGTCCTTCCGAATCCTGAGTTATTTGGAGTTGGATATGGTCTGTTAAGTAATGTAAAACAGTAAATAAAACATCTGAGAATGGTAATGAGTCTTGAGTAAGATGTGGACTGGAAAATATTAAGTGATGTAACCCAGGATCAGAAAGAAAAGCAGTGCATGTTCTTTCTCACATGTGGACCAAGCCTTCTAATTCCTACATATGTGTATTTATGTAGGAGAAAGAGTAGATTGAGTTCAGAAAAGTAAAGTAAAAGCCCATGAAGTAAGGAAAAAACAAAGGTTTAATAGGAGGAAATTGGGTGAGTAATAAGATACATGTGGTATGAAAATACCATAGGCATGGCTGGAGACAGAAGGAAAAAGCTCTGGTAGCTGCTAATGCAATGGAAGCGAGGAGTTTAGCAAGGTAGGGAAATCAATTCACACTAAATATGAATCAAAATGCTACAAAGAAATATTATTTTGTACACAAAGTTAAATATAGACAAAAATAGCATCTAGATTAAACAATGTGAAATTTAAAAGGGGGTCATTTTGTTGTAGGATTTTTTTTCCAGGTCCTTACTGATAGGAAGACACCACTAAATTTATTTTAGAGACAGTAGTCCTTCTGAGGTAATAATAATAACAAGGGCAAATAGGCAGTGAGTTTATCCAGTCCCAGATTCCTCTCTAAACATGGGTGCTAATTCAAGTCATCTGGCTCCAGTGCCAGCTCCCTTTATGAGCAACCATGGGAACTCTTTTTAACCATATCAAATTGGAAATGTCAGTTAGGAGTTTCTGGAAAGGCTCTTGACTTTAGCCATGAATTTGAGGGTAGAAGTTCACACAGTCAGTTCTCCGTATCTTCCAGTTCCTCATCCAGAATTCAAACAACTGTACATGGAAAATACTAAAAAATACCATGATTTTTCTGTACTGAATATATATATATATGTATATGTATATACATATATATACACATATATATGTCTTTTTAGACACTATTAATAAATACAACGAATTAATCATTCACATGGTGTTTAAGTTATAGAGTTTACTAACAGTAATATAAGGAGATTTCGCATAACTGATAGGATATATAAATTGCACACAAATATTATGTTATTTCATATTAGGGACATGTGTGTATATTTGTAAGTTCCTGGAAATAACCATCTACCCACCCCTACCTCAAATTAAAAGGGACAACAGTAGATCACACAGTGAGATTTGGGAGAGAGAGAGAGAGAGAGAGAGAAAGAGAGAGAGAATGCGTGTGTGTGTGTGTGTGTGTGTGTGTGTGTATGTGTGTGTGTGTTGAAAAAAGATCTCAAATTATAGCCCTGACTCTTCTAATTGCTAAGTATCAGGCTGGCTTGAAAACCATTAACTAGATCTGGTGCTTCTGCATCCTAGGTGTAGGTAAAACATGTTCATGCTATCACACCTGGCTCACAATTGGGTAGAAATTTTTAAGGTTTCTTCAGAAAGATCCAATACATTAATATTGCTCTAAAGTATGGGGTCCTTTAAATACATGATATTAATGAAAAAAGAATTTAAAACTACATTGAAGAAGAATACTTGGAAATTCAAGTATTTCAGAGACTACAAAAATGAAAATTATTTCCATGTCCCTGAGAAGAGAAAGAATGTCTATCTTCCAAGCCTGGCATTTGCTCTAGATTAAATCATATTCTGGAGACACACACAAACACACATACACACACTCAACAAAAAAAATAACAAAACACAAGGTTTAGAGCTAGGACATTAATCTACAAGAGAAAAATTTTTTTACAAAATTCTCTCCATAGGAAGGGAAGTCAATTTGTAGAATCATCGTCATGTAATTAGCACCCCAGGTTATATTTATTTAATCTCTTGAAAGTCTGTAGAAGTACAGCCCTATCTGGAAGAGCCCTATCTGGAAGAGCCCTGATGGATAATATCCTAATGGAGTTATAAATTGAAACTAATTGGTTTATACGATTGTTATTAAGTCTAATTTCAGTTAGTTAATGGAATTTTGTTTGGCAAGGGAATAGAGGTAATCTTTGCAGATGATATTTTACTTTTGAAATTAGTAGGTGTATTACCCTCTTGGATCCACAGTTATAAATAATCATGAAGTGATATTGCTCACCTCGACTTCTTGGGCCAAAGGTTAATTTTAGAGAAATGTAACAAGAAAATTCATAATAATCCTAATATAGTAATTTTCCATTCTTAATATTTTCACATGTAATCTATGCTTTGAGCAGCCTGCACACAAAACAAGTTATTCAAAGCAACACAACAATTTGGTAGAGTTGAATTCCTTATCATAGTTGCTTCAATGTCATGTGATATCATTTAATAATTTAATATGGCCTTTGCTAAGACCCAAATATATAAAAAAATATCAGAAAAACAGTTTAATTAAATGATTTGGATATTCTTTCACACTATTTGTCATTCTTTAAACATGACTATTTTCAATTAATTAATTAATTTTATTACTTATTTATTTTACAACATGATTATAGTTTTCCATTCCTCCTCTTTTCCCATTCACTTCCTCCCCTCTCAACCCCTTCCTCCTCTGTTTCTGTTTAAAAGGGGGCAGGCATTGCATGGGTATCAACAAAACATGACATATCACATTGTGGTAAAACTCAGAACCTCCCCTTTTATAAAGGGCAGTCCAATAGACGGAAGAGAATTCCAAGAGGCAGTTAAAATGTTAGAGATATACCCTGCTCCCATTATTAGGAGTCCCATAAGTGGACCAAGTTACATAGCTATCACATAAATATAGAGAGCCTAGGTTGGTCCCATGAAGGTTCCCTGGTTCTTGATTCTGTGAGTTTTTATGAGCCAGGTTAGTTGTTTCTGTGACTTGTCTTGTTATGATCGTAACCCCCTTTGGCTCCTGTTATTCTTCCTCCCTCTTGTCAGTGCAATTCTCTGAGCTTAGACTAATGTTTGGTTTTCAATCTCTGCATCTGTTTCCATCAGCTAGTAAGACTCTCTGTTGGCAATTGAATGTGCCACCAATCTGATCACAAGAGATATCCAGTTCAGGCTACATATCCACTATTGCTAGGAGTCTTAGCTGGTGTCATCCTTGCAGATTTGTGGGCATTTCCCTTGCATCAGCTTTCCACCAAACCCTGAAATTCCCTTCTTCCAGTCATCTAAAGCATTTACCTATTTATTTCTTATCAATACAATCTTGGGAGTCAGATATCAGGGTGAGAACCTGAATAATCAGAGAAGCGGCTCTGAAGCAATCAGTGACTTCCTCTTGCTCTTTTCTTGATCCAAAAGGGCTAAGAAATGTCCTAAACCCCATCTTACTACTTCCAATGTCTCTCTGTATCTCCTCAATACTCCAAAACCCCTATGGCTCAGTTTGGTCAGCTTATAACTAATTCCATCTTCTGATTCAAAGTAAACTTTATTGGCAGCCTCAGTAGTGTCAGAATGCAATCAAAAAAATCCTACAACATTCATCTCTTTCGGTACATATCCCCCTCTATTCACCCCTCAACCTACTCCCTCTAGTTCCCATAAACACCCACCCCTAGTCCTCCCAGGAGATCTCTTCTATTTCTGCTTTCCAGGGAGATCTATAAGTCCCATCTTGAGCCTTCCTTGTTTCCTAGCATCTCTGGTTCTGTGGATTGTAGAATGGTTATTCTTTCCTTTACAGCTAACATTCATTAATAAGTGAGTACATATCATATTTGTCTTTCTGGGTCTGGGTTACCTCACTCAGGGTGGTTATTTTTAGCTCCATCCATTTGCCTTCAAATTTCCTGTTTTTAACAGCTGAGTAATGCTCGATTGTATAAATACACCACATCTACCCATTCTTTAGTTGAGGGGCATATAGATTGTTTCAAGGGTCTGTCTATTATAAATTAAACTGGTATGAACAAAGTTGAGCAAGTTTTCTTATGATTGAGTATCCTTTGTGTATATGTGCAAGAGTGGTATAGCTTGTTCTTGAGGTAGAATGATTTCCAATTTTCTGACATACTGCTATATTGGTTTCCAAAGTGGCTGTATAAGTTAGCACTCCCACCAGAAAATGAGGATGATTGCTCTTGATCCACATCATCACTAGCATAAGCTGTGTTTTTAATCTTAACCATTCTGATAGGTTTAAGATGGAATGTCAGAGCCATTTTGATTTACATTTCCCTGATAAGTAAGGGTGGTGAACATTTCTTTAAGTGTTTCTCTGTCATTTGAGATTCTTCTGTTGAGAATTCTGTTTAGCTCTGTACCCTGTTTTTATTGGATTATTTAGTTTTTTGATGTTTAATTTCTTGAGTACTTTATATATTTTGGAGATCAGTCCTCTGTTGGATGTGGGATTGGAAAAATCTTCTCCCATTCTGCAGGCTGCTGTTTTGTCCTGTTGACAGTGTCCTTTACCTTGTAGAAACTTTTCAGTTTCATGAGATCCCTTTTATTAATTGTTAATCTTAGTGTCTGTGCTACTGGTGTTCTATTCAGGAAGTTGTCTCTTGTGCCAATGTGTTCAAGACTATTTCCAATTTTCTCTTCTGTAGGGTTCAGTGTGTCTAAATTTATGCTGATGTCTTTCGTGTACTTGGCAATGATTTTTGGGCAGGGTGATATATATGGATCTCTTTTCATTGTTCTGCATGCCAGCATCCAGTTATAGCAGCACCATTTGTTGAAGTTGTTTTCTTTTTGCCATTGTATAATTTGACTTCTTTATCAAAACTCAGGTGTCCATAGGCTGGTGGATTTATGTCTTAGTCTTCGATTTGATGCTACTGATCCACCTGTCTGATTTTATGGCAACACAATGTGACTTGATTGCTACAGCTTTATAGTAGAGCTTGAGATTGGGGATGGTGATACCTCTAGAAGTTCTTTAGTGTACAGGATAGTTTTTGATATCCTGGATTTTTTTGTTTTTCCATATGAATCTGAGAGTTGCTCTTTCAAGATCTGTAAAGAATTGTGTTGGAATTTTGATAGGGATTAGGTTGAATCTATAGATCACTTTGGTAAGCTGGGCATTTTTATTGTTAATCATACCAACCCTTTAGCATGGAAGATCTTTGTATCTCCTGATAAATTCTAAAATTTATTTCTTCAAACATTTGAAGTTCTTGTCATAAGCATCTTTCACCTGCTTCGGTAAAGTTATCCCAGGATTATTTTTGGTTATTGTAAAGAGTGTTGTTTCCCCAATTTCTTTCTCAGCCATTTTATCGTTTGGATATATGAAGGCTAATAATTTTCTTTAGTTAATCTTGCTTACAGCCACCTCCTTGAAGGTGTTCATCAGCTGTATGAATTCCATGGTAGAGTTTTTAGGTCACTTATATATACTGTCATATCATCCGCAAATAATGATTCTCCATCTCCATTCTTTCCAATTTGCATCTCCTTGATTTCCTTAAGTTCTCTTATTGCTGTAGCTGGAACTTCAAGCACTGAATTGAATAGATATGGAGAGAGTGGGAAACTTTCTATTTTTCATGATTTTACTAGAGTTTCCTTGAGATTCTTTCAATTAATTTAATATTGAAAATCAGCTTGTTATATATTACATTTAGTATGTTTAGGTATGTCCTTTTTATCTCTGATCTCTCTAAGACTTTTACCATGAAGGGGTGTTATATTTTGTCAAAGACTTTTTCAGTATCTAACAAGATAATCTTGAGTTTTCTTTTTTTTTTTCAATTTGTTTATATGGTGGATTATATTGACAGATTTTCATGTATTAAAAATCCCTGTACCATTGTAATGAAACTTACTTGATGATGGTGATGATCTTTTTGATGTAGTCTTGAATTAGGTTAGTATTTATTGAGTGCTTTTGAGTCAATGTTCACTAGGGAAATTGATCTGGAATTCTCTTTTTTGAGTGTTTTTTATGGTTTGGATATCATGGTATCTGTGGTCTCATAAAGAAATTTTGGCAATGCTCCTTCTGCTTATATTTTGGGGAATAATTTGGGGAGTACAGATATTACCTCCTCTTTAAAAGTCTAGTAGAATTCTACACTGAAACCATCTGGCCCTGGGGTTTTTCTTGTTTAAAGACTTCTAATTACTGATTTTATTTCCCTAGGGATTATAGGTCTGTTTAAATTATTTATCTGACTGTGATTTAGTTTTCATATGTGGTATCTATCAAGAAATTTGTCTATTTTATTTTTAGTTTGTGAATTTTGTGGAGAACAGGTTTTTGAAGTATGATTAAATGATTATCTGGATTTTGTCAGTGTATGTTGTTATAGCCTCCTTTTTTGTGATTTTGCTAATTTGTATATTTTCTCTTTCTGCCTTTTAATTAGATTAGATAAGGATTTGTCTATTTTTGCTTCATTGATTCTTTGTGTTATTTTCTTTGTTTCTATTTCATTGATTTCTTCCCTGGGTTTAATTATTTCCTGCCATCTACTCTTCTTGGGTGAGTTAACTTCTTTTGTTCTAGAGTTTAAGGTATGTTGATAAGTCACAAGTATGATATTTCTTCAATTTTTTATATATACTTTTGCTATAAATGCTCCTCTTATTACTGCTACCATTTTTGTCTCATAAGTTTGTTGGAGGAAGCTGTTGTTTGTTCCTGACCACTCAGAACCAAAATAATCACATAGAAACCATATTATTTAAATAATTGATTGGCCCATTAGCTTTAGCTTCATACTGATTGACTCTTACACATCTGCTGTGAGACAATGGTCTGTATCCTGTCTATTATATTTTAAATAAATGCTGATTCGCAAGTAGCCAGGCAAGAAGCATAGGCAGACCAACCAGACAGGAAGTAGAAAAACGTCAATGAGAACAGGAGAATTCTGGGAAGAAGAAAGTCCAAGTCTGGAGTCATGAACCAGCCACAGAAAAAGCAAGATGTGACTGCCTCACCAAATAAGGTACCAAGCCGCATGGCTAACACAGACAAGAATAATGGGCTAATATAAGTTATAAGAGTTAAAAAAAAGTCTTAGCTACTAGGCCAATCAGTTTATAACTAATGTAGACCTCTTTGTGATTTCTTTGGGACTTAACGATGACAGGAACCGGGCAGGACAGAAACCTCAGTTAACACATATCAATTTAGCACATTTCTATTAATCTGTGTATTGCCACATGGCTATGGCTTACCAGCTAAAGTTCTGGCATCTGTTTCCAGTGTGGCTGCATGGCGTTTCTGTCTTTACCCTTCTTTCTACTAGCCTTCACTGTAGTTTTCTCCACATAGTTCTGTTCCCCTATAGATCCCCAAGCAGTTCCTTTATTAATCAATGATATTCACAGTATACAGAGGGAAATCCCACATCACCTCTCCTTTTCTGTTTAAATAAACAGAGGGTTTTTAATTTTAACATAGTAAAATTACATATAACAAAATATAAATCAAGCAAGAATTACAGTTACAATATTTACATGTACTTTATCTTTTGTCATAGCTAAGGAAAACTTTAACTATAAATTCCTGAACTCCATTAAAGACTCCAGAAGGATATAATTTGACATAAGTAAACAAAAAACACATTGTAAGCAACTTCCAAGTGACTAGAAATGACAGAGACATCTCACTGCCTGGACAGTCACCCAAATTTCTTCTGTACTGTTGGGCATCCATTTTCAGCCTACAGGCCCATAGTATCCAACATACTTTTCCATGAAGAAGGAAATTTCAAAGATAATTCTGCCAATATTGGAAGTTTTTCAGTCACATTTTTCTGTGTCCTGCAGAATGTCTCACAGACTCTTTGATGAAGCAAGAACCCCGAATGATCATCTCACATTTAGTCACGTTCAGCAGTCATGTGAGTCTTGCATGTCTAGTTTGACTAATTTTTGCATTGATTTTCATTTAATTCTAGAAAATCTTTAATTTATTTGTTTATTACTTCCTTAATCCAGTGGTGATTAGGTTTAGAGGTGTTCATTTTCCATGAGTTTTTAAGCTTTCTTTAGTTTGGTTTGTTGTTAAACGCCAATGGTAATGCATAGTGATTTGATAAGATACATTGTGTTGTTTCAAATTTTTTGTATCTGTTAAGACTTGCTTTGTGATCAAGCAAGTGATCAGTTTTGGAGAAGGTTCTATGAGGTGCTAAAAAGAAAGTATATTTTTGGTGTTTTGGTGAAATGTTCCGTAGATATCCATTAGGTTCATTTGAGTCATCTCATGTGTTAATTTTGTGATTTCTTCATTTAGTTTGTTTGGATGATGTGTCCATTGGTGTCAGTGGGGTGTTGAAGTCTTCCACTATTAATTTGTAGGCTTTGATGTGTGATTTACTCTTTAATAATGTTTCTTTTACAAATATGGGTGCCCTTGATGATGAATTGTGACATCATCTTGGTAGGTTTGTCCCTTAATGAATACAAAATGTCCTTTTCTATCTCTTTTGATTGATTTTGGTTTGAACTCTATTTTGTTAGATTTTAGGATAGTTACACTAGCTTTCTTTTTAGGTCTACTCAATTAGATTTTTTTTCAGCCATTTATCCCGAGGTAATGTCTATTATTTTGATGTGTGCTTGTTGTATATAACAGGAGAATACGTCCCGTTTTCTTATCCATTTTGTTTGCCTATGACTTTTTATTGGTGAATTGAACCTATTGATATTGAGCAGTATAAATGAGCAGGGCCCAGTGGCAGCAGGGCAGAATGGGCTGGGAAGACATGGATTTGGGGGAAGTGTCCCGGGTACAGACCATGGGAAGGGATGCAGTTCCAACCACTGATAGGCGGGTTACTCACCCATTTGGGCTGATGTGGTCTTAGCAAACCCCACTGGGTTTGGGGTCTAGTCCCAGAAACAGAGCTGGGAACTAGTTGGGGCAGAGTGGGCCTTAGGAAGGGTCCCAGGAGACAGAATCCAAGGAGGGTTACAGTTCCTCTGCAGGAGGATCACTCACACTTTCTGGCTGGTATGGCCTGGACACCTTGCTGAGGTAATGGAGAGGGCCAAGCAGATTCATCAGGCACTAGATGGGAAGGCATGGGCTTGGGGAAGGCTTGCGAGGGTGCAAATGGGAAAGTGCAGAATCCAGGGAAAGTTGCAGTTCAACTGGCCGGCAGGTCAGTCACACATTCTGTCTTGAGTTGACATGACTATGTCTTTACTGTCCTCCTACTATTGACTGGCTGAAGTGGAAAACCATAATTCACATGTGTGGTCCACAAGTTGATAATGTCTGTAATCACTGTGTAATAGAGTCTTTTCAAGTTTTTCCATTCGGTAAATGAAAATTATTTCAATAGAGATAAACGATTTCTATTGGTATTTTGTAACTAAAAATGCTATCATTTGTAATATATGACAAATTTTGAGAACATTTTAAAAGGCATTAAAGTCACTCCCAACTGTTTGCCATCTCACGTTTGTCTCATCGTTTGACAGAGGCTTTAAAGAGAACAAGTAATCAAAATGGAAAATAGAAGTACTGCCATTTCTTAATTTGATTTTGGAGGAGGCCTTTCCCAGGATTACACTCTCCTGGAAACTTCAAACTCAAACTGTGGCATTCACAAACGTCAGCTCTATGGAACTGATTATGAGCAGGTAAGTGTTTAATACAATGTGTACATTAACATATGTAAAGAACCCAATCTACAGAGAAAATGGAATGAAAACAGGACAGGTCGCCCATGGGCAATGCTAAGGGCCCTTCCAGCAGGGAGCTTCCCTCACTCTGTGAGAAGAGATGATTTGTTCCTTAGGCACCCTGCAGACCAGATTGATAATGGCCTGAGAGACAGCATCACGTTCCTGCATGTTGGCCACCCCTATAGCTGTTCTTTACAGCAACTTTGCACAATGCTTATCTTGCAAACATCAGTACTAAAAGAAACATAAAAGACACACTGTATAAAACAAGGATGCTCATCATCTAAACTCCTCTATACGATTTTCTTTTGTCAAGCTATAAGAAAACAAGTTATTGGATGTCAAAACCAATGACACAGAGAGAAAATGATTGATCAATATTTGTTGCATATGTATGATATGCCTTTGTTGACACTTTATATACAAAAACTCACTAGGTGTTTACACTAACCAGCAGTGGGTATTACTTCATATTCTTTTGTTTGTAAATAACAAAAATCCAAATTCACAGAAATCCACTCACAGAGCAAAGACTTTAGAGTTAATAACTACATTTTGATATTCAGTGTTCTTTCTAGAACAGTGTGCTAGTTATATAGGTGTTAATGGAATTTTCTTTATTTCTAAGAATTTGGCCTTGTGATTGTATCTCTTTTGACCAAATTTCTTACTTTAATTATGGTAGTGTTTTATATACATAAATTTTTATCATTTGCTAATATAAAACCATTCATATAGAAATGGTATTAAGTCATTTGCCAAGATACTGCAAGAGCAATATACAACACAATGCAAATGCCATATATGTCCAACTGTACTAAAATCATTTCAGAATATCATCTAAATATTATACAAGATTTTGTTCTAGAAATAGAAAGAAGAAGTTGGAGAATAAAATTGACAGAATTCAAAACGTTCCTTATTTCTGATAATCTCAAGACTATTCTTATTATTTGCAGGGGTTTAAGCTTAATTGTTCTGCTGCCTTTATTTCAGTTCCGATCAATTCTAATTTATTCATCAGTTTAGCAAGGATGTTATTTTATTCTGCTTTTCAATACATCTTTTCATCTTTAAACATTAATTTCTCAACATGGCTACAGTTGTTAGATTATCTTTCTGATTTTTAGATTTTTTTTGATATCATGCCACAATTATATTGGTTGTACAACATGACATAAAAATTTTCTTGGGACTTTGTTGATATTCATTTTATGTTTGTTTGCCTTGCAGGTGCTATATGGTTATTATTCCTTCAAATTTATTAATTTAAATCTCTGTGTTTGCTGTACTATTTGACTTCTGTAATTTGGCAATGTTTCTACTTCCTGAGCAGCCATGACTATAGTTTCTGTAGTCTTTGCTAAACTAAGATTCATAAATATTTGTTCATTCCTTACCTGTCCAGTGCTGCGGTGTTTTTGGTTTTGTTTGGTTTGATTTTTTTAACACAGGAGTCGTGTAAAGCTTAGGTGTGTATGGATCTATTCTCTGCACAACCTGAAGGCCTGTGAAAGGTCAGAATAAAAGCATACAATGTTTTTATACTGTCTGTTTTTATTATTGTATATTATTTTGAAATGTTTGAGTAAGTGTCTTTTATGAGTTTCTTGTATAGAAATTTAATCTCTAAACTCATTTATAAATGACACTTAGAAGTGACACTTGGGAGATGATTATACTTTTCTGAACTATGTAGTATGCCATGGCATCCTTTCAAAGGATGGGAAGAAACAAGAACAGTAAGAGAGCTCGGGGCACACACCATTCCTTACTCTCACCATATGGTCCCATCTACTGAAACTATCAGAAATAAATGTCCACTTGCTTGATACCTTTCTTCCACCATTTATTTCTTTTAACTTTTATAATCTTTAACAGAAAAGTTGCAAATAAAACAAATCACACTCCCATGTCAATTAGACCCTAGTCTATGTGTCTTAATAAACTTTAATACAGGTTGAATAGAAAATAGTTTGAGTTGTTGTTTTTAACCAAACTTCAAATTTGTGATATAATTTAGTTGTAAAAAAAAAGTCACACACACAGAGAGAGAGAGAGAGAGAGAGAGAGAGAGAGAGAGAGAGAGAGAGAGAGAGAGACAGAGAGAGAGAGAGACAGAGAGAGAGAGACAGAGAGAGAGAGACAGAGAGACAGAGAGAGAGAGAGAGACAGAGAGAGAGACAGAGAGAGAGAGAGAGAGAGAACCAGACAGACCTAGAGCCTGTCAGACTTTGAATCCTTTCATTTTAGAGCATCTCCAGAACTTTCTTTTACACTTCAACCCTACTAGATTGCTTTCATAGAGATAGAAGGTCCTATGCATGGTACTGGGGGAGAAGAGTAATAAACAGTCTTATCAACAGTGTTACACAGCTATGAATCCCTCCAGAGACAATGACAGTCCTAGCATGATATGTCAGTAACCAATTATATTATGATTGGATTTAAGACCCCCTTACAAGAAGCAACTCCTGTCTGGTATTCAAACCACCTGGCTATCCTTATAATGGGTTCTAACTTAAAGCTAAATACTATTATTGTGCTAAATCCTTGTACTAATAAAATGCCCCATATGTTCTTATGCTTCTAGCCATGTTTAGGGTATCTCAGTCTTTACAGCATGAGCTTCTTTTTGTAGTAGACAAACCTTAATTTAAACTCCTATAACTAGTCAACATACAGAGAATAAAAGACTGTGGGGTTCTCAGCTCTAAACGGTCATTTATATAATACCTCCTTCCCATAAGGCTCAGGCATCACTGCAGAAGAATGTACAAGAGGTTTGTCAGAGCCAGACCTGGACATTTTCATAAAAACATTCTTTGGTGGATATGACAGCGCCAGGGCTGTTGCACACATGAACTCACAGTAGCTGTGACTATTTATACAAAACCTGTAAAAGATAAAGGCAGTCAAAAATTCTAGCAGGAATGGGGAGTACTCATGGAGTTGCACCCTAGATGATGAGCTGTTGGTAATTGATGATTGTGTGTATGGGGGGAGAACCAAATATGTTGAAGCTGCACTCTGGAGAGGCTTCCTACACTCCAGTAGTTGTTTCTATACCCACTGCACATACAAGTAACAGAAGTGGACTCAAGAGGTTTTCAAAAAAGCACACAAAGTTGAGAGGGAAAAGTAGTGGTAGAGAAAAGGAAAGAAGTGGAAGAGATTGACTGGGGGTACATTTGATCAAAATTCATTATATGAAATGCATACATTTATAAGATTATCAGGAAAAATTGGAAACAAAACAATCTTCTCATGGTCACTTGCTGACAGGAAACATTTTTACACACACACACACACAGAGAGAGAGAGAGAGAGAGAGAGAGAGAGAGAGAGAGAGGAGAGAGAGGGAGGTATTACATTAGACACTATACTTTGTACTCTAAGATGAAGGAAATTAAGTCAAAGCCGGCTGTTGACTTTTACTGCTTTCTGAAAGACGCCAATTCTAGCATTTGCAGGACGTTTATTTCTTGAAATCCTCATTTGCAATTGCTATTTTCATATCCTTTGTCCACCATAGGAGGCTGAAAAAGAGCAAGGGCTCTCTAAGGGTGTCATCACTGGCCCACAGTCACTAGCTTAAGCTCTGTCAGAACATAGCTGTCTGCAGGGGGGGGTCCGTTATTTTACTCCCTAAAGAGTTTGTAAAAGACAAACCTTGGGAAATGAGATCCCTATATAATACGGTACCCAATTTGTTCTAATAAAGATAGTAAGCACGTATGAGAACGAACAGGGATATGTAAGGTTTTGAGTACATTTGTAATTTTCCATTTGGAAGTGGAAAACAGCTACATGAACTACAGGAGCTGAGCTGATTAGGAATTTTTGAAAGGCAATAGATTTGAGCAGAATTTTAAAGGACTGGTAAGGCGTGGACTTTGCAGCAGTAATTGAAGTGCTGTGTACACTCTAAGTGAAAGAGCTGGGCACTACTATGACTTCCAAGAAAAGAAAGAATTGCACTAATGCTTTTAAAATAACCTGGAGGCATGGAGACATTCAGTGACACTTGGTGACATTCACCTTTGATCTTTGAAGCTGCCCCAGGGGTTGAAGATCCCTACCTTGTCAGTTTCCATATCTCGCTGGAGACATTTGAATTCCTTTCCTGGAACTTAGAGAAAGCATTTCTAGCATCACAATCTCTTCCTAGGAGTTCAAATTCTAACAGGCTGACATTAGTAACAAGAGATTAGAGGTGTGAACTTCCTCAATATATGTTAACAAGGTGCTAAATGTGAAGGCCAATTATAGCTACTCTTAACTTCCTGTCTCCTGAAGGCCCAGTGAATGAGCGTGAGCAGGTTAAGGCTCTCACTTTGTGGTATTTATAGGATTCTCAGCTGAAACTTATTGGATTCCTGAAAGGGTAGTAGTGGATTCCTCAGGGTATTGAGGAATTTTGTAGGCCCACCGTAAATGCTCCAGATGCCTTCCAGAACACCTGGCAATAAATTCCAACCCCTTTGGCTTCCCCTTTCTTCTGATGCAAGGTTATTAAATATGAAATATTGCATGCTGAAATGCACATAAAACAGCCTAATTAGTAAGAGGAGGAAGTGAGAGCCAGGGCACACATGCTAAAAAAGGGATCATAAGAAGGGCTAAGGGGTATGCTTTGTAATTGCAAAAACACAAGGAACTCAACCCCCCAATAGACTTGATGGTATAGCAGTCCCTGCTGTTCAACTCTTTCTCTTGTTCTGATGATTTTTTTCAGCTGACAGTGGCATTATTAAAATTTTTGCTCCTCTCTTAAAAATGAAACAAAAGTGTAATTCTTACAACAGTTTGAAATTTACAAAAATGTTGTAGAAAACACTCTAGTGATTTCTCCTATCATCTTTAACCATGCAGTCTTTATCCAAATATTAACATGAGAAAATGCCAGTATACAGACTTAGTTTACTGTAAGGAAAGCAAACTCTTTCTCTCTCTTTCTTTTTTGTTCTCTTCCCCACCCAATCTCTTGCCTGGTATATTTTTTATTTCATCATATTCCATATAATGTTGCAAATAAGCTCACTGTCATGCTGACATAGTTAAATTCATTAAAATAATATTTGCCTTAGGAACCTAAATACAGATCTTTATGTCTCCAAGTGATCATTCAAAGCAGATGTGAAATTCTTTAGTCTATTGAGAGTTCATTCCTAGTCCTCAGAGTGATAAGCACCTTGATTTAAAATTTAAATGCTCTGTTCCAACAGAAATGATTAACTTGCATTCTGTTGCTATTTTCTGGAAACTTTTTGTTGCTTTCTATCAGAATGAAGTAATAGAGTTTACAGAGAAATTTATATTAAAAGATAGATTGATGAGAGAAAAGCATATTATGTTTACATTATGTGACAGGTGGACTCTTATGTGACATAAAGCCTTTATAAATAAATAGCTAAAAACAAAAGAAAGACTATGGGGATCTTTTGTATGTGTAAAACTATAATCAAAAAGCAAATGCACATTGTATAATGTTGAATGTGCTGTATAATGTTGGTGGTTTACAAAGGCTGCTTGTATTTTTTCCTGGCCTCTCCATGTGTTATTAATTTCATCTAGGCACAGGAGAGACACACCTGTGGAAGAGGGTTGATGTGTATTACTTTGGAAGAAGGACAGAAAAGTCTTTTCTGGCCTTTTAAAGAGAGGATGGGTAAGAGAAAGACCATATTGGTGTTCCTGATTGTCTTCATCAGTATTCTATTACTATGAAAAGACACCATGCCCATGACAACTCTTATAAAGGAAAACATTTCATTGGGCCGGTTTACAGGTTTAGAACTTTAGTTCATTGTCATTGCAGGAAGCATGGTGGCATACAGGCAAACATGGTGCTGAGATGAGCCTAGAATTCTGTATCTGAATCTGGATCTATTTGTAGCCACAAAAGACAGACAGTGACCCACATTTAAGCATTTCAAACACCAAAGTCCACCCCAGTGTCACACTTCCCCCAACAAGATGACACCTTTTCCAACAAGGTCACACCTACTAATCTTTGTCAAATAGCACCACTCCCTAATGACCAAGCTTTAAAATATATGAGTCTATAGGGGTCATTCCTTCTCAAATCACCATGCTGATTTGGTCATTCTTTCCAATGCCAAGATGCCATATTAGAAGATTCTTTGTCTTTAAATCTACTTCTTCTCTACCAAAACTATTCTTACATACATTTTTAAACCCAGTTCATTCTTTAGCCCCACAATTTCTTTAATCTCAGGAAACTACTACTAATAAAATACCTTAAATATAGTGGAAGTATCCCAAAGCATATAAATTGCTATGTACTCATAAAATGGCTCATGGTGAGTGCTGAAATTCATGAATCTCAGTTATGTTGAGTTTTATCATAAAGGTTTGTTTTCTAAAGTTGTTCCATGAATTTAAAAGGTATAATTTACAGTTATATTGATCAATTAAAGTAATTATCAATATTGGTGTGATTAATAATGGTATCTGAAAGAGCATCAGTCTGGGTTACTATCTCCTAGGTATCTTGGTAGGTTGATCTTAGCCTACCAGTCCGTAGGGTTCAATGTCGTTTTACGTACAATGACCATATTGTCATACCAACTTTTGACTTGGCATTTGCTAGCAAACAGAAAATTTCTGTTGCATTCTGCTTTTAGTGTGGAAAACCTCTCTTAATCAGAATATACAACTAATGCTAAGGCTTTACACTATGTTCTAACTGTAGACTTGATAGTAATAGCACCACAAAAATGCAAATTGCTGAATCAGCCAAAAAAAATCCAATATGGAAGTAGGGGAACTCCTGGCTTCTAGTCTTACAGATTACAATTCTTCAACCAAATATAATACTTTCCCCAGAGGTGGTATTCAGCAATATACAGATATGATTTTGTTTATCATAACAGGCATAACTATTGTATAGTATTTTCCTGGGATGGTTAGTGTAACAAGCTTTATTGTCAGACTATCATTGGATCAGTAGCCACCAAATAATGACACAGAGACCTATTATTAATTATGAAATCTTGCCCTTTAGCTTAGGCCTGTCTCACCTAGCTCTTATAATTTAAATTAACCTATTTATATTAACCTACATTCTGCTATATGGACTTATTTCTCATCCATCTTGCACCTCCTGTTTCCTCTCCATATCTAGCTGACAATTCTGCTTTTCTTCTTCCCAAAGTTCTCTCTTTGTCTCAAAGTCCTGCCTATAACTCTCACCAACTATTGCCCGTTCAGCTCTTTTTAACACCAATCACAACAATACAACTTCACAGAGTGTACAAATATCCCACAACAAAATAGCAAATATCTATGTACATTAGATTTTATATCAACAACAGACAAAAGAAATGAACTCACTTACCACTAGCTGGATGTACAAATGAGTTTAATTTTGACTACTTATGGAAGCACAGGCAAATTCTGAGTACCTACAACAATAAAAAAAAATGTCTCTGTCCCAGTAATCATGAACTTCCTAGAAATCCTTGGGGAGGAATGGAGAGTCATGAGCCATGCTACTTCACAGAAAGTTAATGGGCCTAATCTTATGTGAGTCTCCTGCAAGGGATCAAAACTAATAACAGGTTAAGATTATAAAGGCCATGTCTTACCTGTAAGATCACATTGCGCAATAACGTGAATTATACTACTTAGGTTCAGTACTGGACAGTATGCTTGTTAGTAGATGTGCAATGGCTAAAAGAACAGTAGACATGACAAGGATAGCTGATTGTAAATGTTGATAACTCACTATGCTTTGTTGGAAAAACACACACACATGCATAAACATGAGGCATGTTGTTAGCTAGCACGGAGATCATTAGAGTTTAAGAACAATTTGGGCTACACAGTCATATACTAGCCAAGGTTAGAGAGTAAGATTCTGTCTCAAAAAGCAGAAAAGAATAAAAAAATCTAAGTAAAGATGATAATTAAGTTGTGAATATTACATGTCTGGTAATATAGAGGTTATCAAATGAAACAGGATTTATCAGTTTTCAAGAACAGTTAATATACCCCAAAAGTTTTTAAAGATATATCTGAGTGATAACTATTTTTAGTTTTATAGGAAAAATAATATCTAACTTATATGGACTAAATTCAATTGTGTAGATACAAGGCTGGCAAGTCCTCAGTGGATAATATGTTGTTGGTTGGCACTGGACACTTCTGAAAGGAACCCTTGGAAATTAATACAAGGTTCAGTTACTTCTGTTCTTAGGATTTCACAGTCTAAGACAGTAATGTGTGAGATGATGAAATTTTAGGTTTTTATAGAGATATAAATGGGATGCCATGTCAGCAAAGGGGACAGGGAGTGGTCAATAGAGAAAGAAGTTGAAAACTTTTGCTGGATAAAAAGCAACAAGGTTGGTATGGAAGCTGAATTCTAAGTATATATGACAGTAGGGTAAGTGACACTAAACTAAAGAACGGATGTCAGGAAGAATTACAAAAACGCCATGGAACTGGGGGAGTAGCTCAGCAGTTAGAGCAATTCCTTCTCTTGAGGAGGATGCAAGGGAAATTAGCAGTAACCAAAGCGTGGCTCATGACTATCTATAACTCTAGGTCTAGGATATCACACTCCCTTCTTCTAATCTCTGTGGACAACAGGCACATGGGTTTTATAAATATATATAATATACAAATATATGTATATATTATACTGTACAATATGCAATATAAAACATGGCTTTATATATAATATATTGTATTTATATAATATAATGCATAAATATGTATATATATTATATTATGTATAAAAACTAAATATATATAAGTGCAAGTAAAACACTTGCTCTACATAAAATAAATAAATACAAAAAGGAGAAAATTTTGTTTTTTCTAGTGGTTGTAGAGTGTCTATACTGGAGAAGGTGAAGAACCATATGGTGGCAAAGGAGCACGTCAAGTTCAAAACCTCCTAAAGTATCCTTCTATGGTAATGCTGAAGATGAAAGTAACAGTGGAGGCCTACTGAATGGTGTGACACAATGGGGGTGCCCATCAGATGTGCCGTAGGAATCCACTCTAGCCTGAAAGTGAGATGCAGAAGCCAGTGCCAGAGTGAAGACAGGAGATCTGGAGATTCATGGAAGCAAAAGTAAGCAGCAGCTGACTGGACAATCTAACTTATGTTAGGGAGGGAGAGAGGAAAGGACGAGTGGAAGGAGTGAGGAAGGGAGGGAGAAACAGAGACAGAGACAGAATGTTTAACTCAAGCTTGAATTAGATAAAAAAAATCAAAGAGTAAGCCAACTTTTCCAAGTCATCTGAACTAAGACTTAACTATCCTATCCTAGATGTCATAGTATACACTCGGCTGCAGTCCTAAGAAGAGCTGCAGGCGGACTTCCATTGCTTCACTTCCATCTTGAAGGTGGCTCCTCTTCAATGGTCTGGAGCAATTATTTGATTACACACTTCCTAATTGGGAAAAAAATGTTAACAATATCTTAAAAAGTCTTTATCTTCCTAGCTGCCAGTGAAGCTTTGTGAAACAGATGCCAATAACAGCTTGGAAACGTCTAAAAGGATGGAAACAGCAATTGCTATTACTTACTCTGTCTGCCGTACCCAGGGTTGGCATCCCAAGCCAGCACGGTGCTTGCCAAAGGGCTCAGGTGGCATGCTGAAGAAATGTCTTACTCAGAAAACTGCACTGTGGTTTTTATTCTCCTCAAAATTACAAAATGAAAATTGACTCATAGTATTGATTTATAAGTCCTAACTGGAAAGTGAAATAATTGCAATAGTTTCAAGCAAACATTATCTTTAATAGTTTACCACAAACTTCATTAGCAGTAGTCAAAAGATTCAAAAAAACTAGTGAAATTTTCTGAATGCTACATTTTCTTCTAATATACTCAATACTTACCAAATCCCAGCAAAATTGTGTTGATGCAACATCCTGTGGAAAACCAACACTATCAGGATTCTAGTCATCTTCATAGATGATAGCTCATGTCCCCACATCCCTCTCTGTACACCAGACCTGGACAGACTGAGCAGTTTTGATTTCTGTCACCATATTCTTTGCTGATGTCCAACTATTTTTCCTATCTGATGGCCCCTAAACTGTCTCTCCAAACCAATATTCATGCCTCTTTTTTCAGCACTGTTTTTTATAATTTTTCCTCAGTTTTTGCTCTAAGTCTAAAGTTTGACTTGAAAGCAAGCATACTGCTATAGTAGTCCACTGCAGTCTGGTCAACCATATGTGTTTCACCAAGAGACCTTTAACCCTCTTGAAACTGCTTCAGAATCATCAGTGTCTTTCTAATCTTGGCAAAGGATTGAGTATGTAGCAGGCAATGAATCAATAGTAGCTATGTAAGTGAAAAACCAAGTTTTTCTTCTTAAAAGGGTGTTTCACAAAGAACCCTGTATGGGTTTGAGCTAGGTTATCTACATGGTGTAGGTTGGTATTCTTGTGGGGGTGGGGAGCAACTCTGATCCTCTGTCCTGCTCTTGGGACACTTTTCCACCTACTGGGTTGCCTCATCCATCCTTGAGATGAATGTTTGTGCCTAGTCTCATTGTTAGGCCATGTTTGGTGGATATCTTTGGAATGCCTGCTACTTTTTTAGGGAAATGGAGGAAGAGTGGATCTGGTGGTGAGGGGGGGTGGGGGGACTCACTGGGAGGACAGGAGGGGGGGAAACTGTGGTGGAGATGTAATAAATGGGAAAACAGTAAAAGGAAAAAGAGAAAGAAGAGAGGTTGTTTGTAAACCAATATGGACAAATTTTTAAATAAACATTTTATACTCTGACAGGTTTTGAACTTTTGGATCAGATTTAAGATCAAATTCTGCCCTTCTTACTTTATAGTTACTTTATCTATGGAAGTTAATTGGACTCTATGAATGATGCACACTAATAATATCCAGCTTGAGGAGTGAATATATGAAAATAAATGAGATAATGATGTAAGTTCTCATCCTAGGAAAGAGTGATATAGATACGAATAATTTGCATTGGTATAGATTTTGCTTTATTGATAGAGATTTAAGGTCAATTTTGTTATATGTATATGTATTTCTGCTCTTTATTAAGGTATTGTGATTATGTAGTTCATTTTTAAAATGTAATGTTTAATTAGGAAATATAGGTTGTTAATGGATAATCATCAATAATAATCAAGCTTGTAGTCATGTTAGTTAGATTTTCTAAATGTACATAGATATATTTCAGATAGGCATTCTTCATATCTTTCAAAAACTACAGAATATTGCATTTAATGTTTTAATAACTTAGGGCTTTTCATGACAATGAGACATGTCTGCTCCTGGCAGCACCAATCTACTTCAAGAGAAAGATGGGCATCGAACAGGCTCCTTATGGAGTTTGATAGCCATTTGGGCAAGAAACTGCTCTTGCCTGGACTGTTGCATAAACTGGACACAGAGAACCCGCAGAGAGAGGACTGCTGAACTTGCCTAAAGGTGAGAAGATCTTTCGGGGTTCCTGATTCATGAAAGAGTCTGCGAGACATTCTGCAGGACACAGCAGATAGTGACTGAACTGCCTTTGAAATTTCCTGCTTCATGGAAATGTCTATTGGATACTATGGGCCTGTAGGCCGAAGAAGGATGCTCCAAGAGTAAAAAAGAAGTGACTGTCCAGACAGCGAGATGTCTCTGTCATTTCTAGAGTTTAGAAGTTGCTTATTTCTTGTTTACTTAGGTAATATTATATCCTTCTGGAGTCTTTGATAGAGTTGAAGAATAGATAGATAGTTACAGTTTTCCTTAGATATGATAAAAGATAAAATAGATATAAATATTATAACTGTAATTATTGCTTGATAACTGTTTTGTTATATGAAATTTTACTATGTTAAGGTTAAAGCCTTTCTTTTTTGTTTAAACAGAAAAAGAGGAAATGATGGAGGACTCTCATTGGTTAATAGAGAAACTGCCTTGGCTTTTTGATAGGGCAGGATTTAGATAGGTGGAGTAGACAGAACAGAATGCTGGGAAGGAAGGGAAGTTAGTCAGACACCATGCCTCTCCTCAGTGAGCCAGTCACTATAATGCCAGCCACCAGGTCAGAAATGCTGAATCTTTCCCAGTAAGACATCACCTCATGGTGCTACACAGATTACTAAATATGGGTTAAAGCAAGATATGAGAATTAGTCAGTAAGAGGCTAGAGCTAATGGGCCAGGCAGTGTTTAAATGAATACAGTTTGTGTGTTGTTATTTCGGGTGTAAAGCTAGCCATGAGGGAGCCGGGTGGGACGAAAAGCAGACCTGCCCACACCTCATCACTACAGAAGAGTATAAACTGAATTCAATACAAGTTAGCTATGAGTGTAGTTGTTATAATTATACAAAATGTCTTTGCTTTACTTAAGGTACATCCCAGATATCTCTGGGTTATGGTTTCCTTGTCTTTTCATACATTTATTAAAAGAAAATATTATACTTCTTAACCACACGACTGACTCTCATCTTTCTAGTTTTCAATAATTCCTTTTCTTGCTGATCACAGTCCATGACTTACTCATCGTATGAATATTTTCTAGAAGCAGAACTCACCTGGCTTGAATACAAAGACTCCAAATAGTCAGGCAGTAACATCAGGAGGAGGCAAGATATATGATGGTGATATTCATTGCAATGTACAAGTCACCCTTTGCTATGACACAACACTGGAGTGAGGAAGAGCCACAGGCTTTTATTCTAATTTCTCTTGTTCACATTAATAACTTTGCAATATATTCCAGAGTAATATAAGTGCCCCACTTACCATCACATTAAAAAGTATCAGGAGTATGTCATAATTAATTTGTCTACCCTAATATGGCTTGTATGCTTTCTGTTGAAAATTTTCAAGAAAAACTGTATATGTATTGTCATTTCAATTCTAAACACCTTATTACTGAGAATATTTTTTTAAATGAGCATTTCTAAAGGTGCATAGGTACTATGCATGCTACCAGAGGACAAAGCAATTATTCTTCTTACCTAGCTATGAACCCTATGAACTACAGTAATGGCCTGTCTGGCAAGTCATTCCCACTGGTTACAATGATAGCATGGATGTTGTGGGAGTAAACAACTACTTTCCAATTACTTTTAAGGCCTTGTCCACAAAGTAGAATCCATATCCTGCACAGCTATCAGGTTCAAGGGCCTGTGGCTAGACAAGTGATAGGCCCTAGGGGAATCTCTACTACTGTTATTCAATAATGGGACACAATATTAAGCCCACTCCTAATGACTTCTCATTAATTTCACAGATTGGAGGATCTTTCAAATATCATCAGAGAAGCTTCTTTTAGCAGTAGATGGCAATCCATACAGAGCCCCTTAGCTGGTCAGACTCAGGTTTAAATGGAGCATGTATATCATGCCTTCTTCTTCCATGTCTTAGGATCAATGCAGAAGAGGAGGTGAAGGGAATGAAATGGTGGGAGACAGTGGGTGAGTATTAAAAAGTGGTATTTTATAGACACAGTAGAGGAGATTCACATATGAACTCAGAGTGATGGTCACAATATGCACAAGACCTGTGGGAATTCAAATAAAACAAAATCTCTCTTTCATCGACTGTGACATGAACATAAAATTCTTCCCTTAGCAGAGGAGCTATCAGTAATTGATTACTCTGGGAGAGTTATTTAATTTAAAGGTTAGTGTAACATGCTCCAGTTTATGGACATATACACAAGAGTATTTGGGCAGAATTTCATGTGACTCCCTGTGTTTTAAAAATGAGGATACGAAATTGGGTAAGTATGGAATGAGGGTGAATATATCAGAAAATAGAAGGGAGTAAAAATGTCAAACATAATATATAAAATTCTCAAACAATTAATTAAAAACATTTCAAAGGAAAATTTACAGAAGGTATAAATATACTTACAATCAATAAGTGAATAAAAAATTGAACCTCTCAAGCTGTATAGCTTATGAACAGCTTTATGGATTTGTTGTAAATAAAAAGCACTTCATACAAACAAATTACATTGATATACTTAAATTTAGTTAGCAGCACTCTACATTAATACAAGAGTCCATATTACATTTGCTCTAATTCATTAGCATATATTTTGACCATTGCTTTAAAATAATATCCAGTTCTTGTTCATTTCATATCCTACTACTGTTATTTCCACATCATCACTCTCTTATTGTATATACTCGGAATTCACCTCTAAATATTGTACGTTCTAGAAATTTCATTAATGAGCCTTTTTTCTGACTTTAATGGTACAGACCAGAGGGACTTTGGTGGTGTACGCCTTTAATCCTAGCAATCAGGAAACAGAGGTAGAAGGATCTATGTGAGTTCAAGGCCAGCCTGGTCTACTGAGTGAGTTCCAAGACAGGCTCCAAAGCTATACAGTGAAACCCTGTCCAAAGAAAGAAAGACCAGACTGTAAGAATTAGATCTCATAAACACACACACACTTCTACTTCCAATACATGTACCCACACATACACACCTGTTAGTGAGCCAAGAAAATTAAAGATTTTTACCGATTATTTTTTTTACAAAGTTCAGCATCAATTTTTAATCTAAGAACTTCCTCTCTTGTTATTGGTTATCTAAATTAAGTGCTTGATGGAAAGATAATTATTTTTTATTATATTCAACTTCTTACATTTATTAACTGGGCATTTTTTTCTACCAAAAAGTATTCTTTAGCCACATTTCTTCTTCTCAGTATATTAGATTTTTAATCAGTTAGTACTTTATTTTATAATGGAAATTTCATAGGTTATATAATTAGATTTTAAATAACATGAAATTTTTAATAATCATGATTTTATGAATATTCCACACAGATTAACACATTTAAAATGTCCTCTAAACTTCCTCTTCAGCCCACCTTTACATCAAAATATATCATTCACTAGCTACTATGTGCAAATCATGGGAAAACAACCAAAACATTAATTACTTGACCTTATTTCATTACAATAAATAATAGATAATGTGACACTCTATTAATTTTAAATGTCTTACACTACATTACAATGTTCAAACAAATCTGAAGCTTTATAGCCATCAAATAACAATTCCTCACTGTTTAAAACATGTTGGTAATAATTGATATGTGTATTACTTTTGTGTCGAGATAACTAAAACAACAGACACAAATAGCAAAAAGCAGATAAGAGTTATTGAGTACATTGTTAGACTCTGTACTTCATCATGGCAGGGGAGGTGTTATAGAACAAAGCTTTTCTAGTCATAGTGGGCAGACAAGGACATATGTGTACTCAAGTTCCTTTTTCCTCCTTTCCTTTATTCTGTCTAGGTTCCCAGTACATGCTCTGGTGGCATCACATCAAAGTGGATGTCTCTCCTGTCAGTTATTTCTCTCTGATAACACCTCTCAGACAGACTCTCAAGTGTGCCCTATCAGTCTCCTTGTAGGGCCCGGGTCTGCCCTTGTTCCTGGGGCTCACCTTGAGGACGGTTTCTGGTCAGATGACTAAGCATCCTGTTTGTTCCTGTGCTCCCTCTGCCCCGCCTGGTGATTTGTTGTAGGGCATTGTTGACTCTATTGTTGGTATGGTAATTTCCCACCTGCCTAGGTGGGAGTCCTTGTGCAGCAGTTAGATATGGTAATTTCCCACCTGCCTGGGTGGAATTCCTTGGGCAGGAGTGGGGTATATAATATTTTCCCCAAGGCTAAATAAACGGCATTCGGCTGATCTCCTTTCGAATGACCCAGGTCTCTTTGTGTGTTCTTTCAATCTCCAGGCCCTTGTCCGACTCGCGTAAGGTACAGTGGCGCGCGAACTGTACCGAGGGGGTAACACAGAATCGGGTGTTACAATTGGAGGCACCGCCGGGATCATCAACTACAGTCGGAGACCCATCTGCGAGATCGGGAAGTAGGGATTCCTGAGAGGTCGCCCTCGGAAGTCTGGCCAGCAGGTAAGAAATTGAGTGGTGAGGGTGTATTGGTTATGGGTACAAGTAATTCTGTTCCAGTGTTAAGGGGCCAGTTAACAGGCCAGTTGTTAAGTCTTTTGGAGAAACAAGGCACCGGTATTAAAGTTGAGACAGCACAAGAGATCGTTAAGACGGTTTTAGAGTTTAGTCCCTGGTTTCTACATGCAGGGGGTTTTAATATTACTGATTGGGAGCAGGTAAAGGCTGACCTTCAAAATGCTCTAAAAGATCGAGGGCCAGAAGAATTCCCCATAGCAATATTTTCGCTATGGCGCTTAGTCAGAGATGCTCTTCTCAGTGATGATGTTAAAGTAAAAGAGCAATTAGAGAATTTGAACAAAACCCTTGAGGAGATTCAGGAAGAAGAATCTGTGAGTTCTATTAAGAGTTTTGAGGAACAGGAAGTTAAGAGTATTAGAAGGGATATAGAACAGGAAGAAGAAATTTTAGAAAAGGAGATCGCACTGATATAAAGGAAGTTAGAAAAAGAGGAAAGGAAGGAAGCAAACAGAGATGTCTCCATGAGACCTCCGCCGCAAAATACATTTCTTGACACTTCAAATCCTTATACCAATGCTTCTGCCCCTATAGACTTAGAGGCAGAAATCCGAGAGATCCAAAACAGATTAAATAATCTAAGTAGAGAGAGGCAGATTTATCCTGTTGTGGAAACTATTGATCCGCAAGGACAGAAGGTCAGGCAGCATAACCCCCTGGCCTTTAAGGATATTAAGCAGTTAAAAGAAGCAGTTATGGACTATGGAGCTCATGCTCCTTTCACTATAGCTTTTTTGGAATCCTTTGCAGAACTCAACCTTACACCTAGTGACTGGATGCAGCTTTGCAGGGCTTGTCTTTCAGGGGGAGATTATTTGTTATGGAGAGGTGAAATGCAGGAAAATTGCAAAAAGACAGCACGGAAAAATGCCGAGGTGGGTTTCCCCCAGCATAACCTTGACAAGTTAACTGGTGAAGGACAGTATGATGGTTTAGCAGCACAGATTGCATATGATCCTTGTCTTATGATTTTTGTCAAGAGGTTTTACACCCCCATAGAAATGGAAATTTAAATGTCTTTATCTGGTTATGCAGGGACATTTGTGGCACTCAAGTGATGGGTAGGGTAATTGTTTCTGCCCTTAAGGAAGGTCAAGGTGGAGCCACTTTAAGGAATTGTTTTCAATATGGAAGGTCAGGACACAACAAAAAAGGAACTGCCCTGCTGGTAAAGGGATGGTTAATCAGCCCAGGAAAAAAGCCAGGTGTAATGGCACGAGCCTTTAATCCCAGCAACTAGACCCAGCTACTAGAGACAGAGACTGGTGGAACTCTATGAGTTTAAGACCAGCCTGGTCTACAGAGTGAATTCCTAGAACAGCTAGAGGCAGGATGCATAGTGACATCCACTTCTCCCTGGAATACTCTTATCTTTGTTATTAAGAAAAAGTCTAGTAATGGAGGTTGCTGTAAGATCTTAGAGCAGTAAATAATTATGGACATTCTACAGGGAAATCCAGACCCAACCTCCTTTCGTAAGTTGACACCTCAGGCAAGGAAATGTATTACTTTAATTGAGAAAAAGCTTGCCTCTGCTCATACTCATTATATTGACTATAGCCAGCCGTTGCTATTGATAATTTTTCCCTCTCAGCATAGTCCTACTGGAGTTTTTTGGCAGCGAGGACCCATCCTATGGGTACATGAACGCGTGTCACCTGTAAAAATTGTTATCTCGTACCCATCAGCTGTGCTACGTGTTATTCAGAAAGGGTATAAACTTAGTTTGCAAACCTTTGGAATGTTGCCTGATAAGGTTATTACGCCTTATACCCAGGCAGAAATGACTTGGTTACAAAATTTTGCTGAAGTTTGGACCTTGTTTTTATGCACGAATCCCTGCAAGTTTGATAATCATTATCCTTCTGATAAGATGGTCACCTTTTTCAAAAATCATCCGGTATGTTTCCCTAAAGTTATTTCTTTGCAGCCTCTGGCAGGGGCTCGGAATGTGTTTACTGATGGATCTTCCACAGGGAGAGCTGTGGTAGCCTCCCCTCCTGATTTTGATATTCAGCCTGTTGATACTAAATCTGCTCAGGTGGCTGAATTGATCGCTGTACAAATGGCATTAGAGAAATATGCTGACATTCCATTTAACCTTTTTACTGATAGTCAGTATATAAGCAAAATTCTTGCACCTTTGGAAACTGCAGCTTATATTGCCTCTATCTCGAGTCCAGACGCAGTTATTGGCTATTCAAACTTTGCTTTGGGCCCGGTCTGTTCCCATTTACGTAGGGCATTTACGGGCTCATACTGACCTCCCTGGTCCCTTGAGCAAGGGGAATGCATTGGCTGATCAGCTTACCCGCCAAATTTGTGCGGTTAGTCTAGAATCTTATGAAGCCGCGGAAAAAGCTCATAATCGTTTTCATCTCAATGCTGGGTCGTTAAGATTTCATTTTAAGATATCTAGAGAGCAAGCCACTGATATTGTTAAAAAATGTTCTCTGTGTACAGAACTTTTAACTGTTCCCCATTTGGGAGTTAATCCTCGTGGGCTTGCTCCTAATCATTTATGGCAAATGGATGTTACCCATGTTCCTTCTTTTGGGCGTTTGCAATATGTTCACGTAACCGTGGATACATATTCTCATCTTATTTTTGCCTCAGCTCATACAGGAGAAAAATTATGTGATGTTAAAAGTCACTGTCTCCAGGCCTTTGCCTACATGGGAGTTCCAAAAACTGTAAAAACTGATAATGGGCCAGCCTACACCAGCTCTGGTTTTACTAAATTTTGTTCTGACTTTTTCATTTCCCATAAAACGGGAATACCTTATAATCCTCAAGGACAAGCTATAGTGGAACGAGCGCATCATACGCTCAAAGCCTATCTGCATAAAACAAGAAAGGGGGAATATGGTTCCACCCCCAGAGACCATTTGTCTTTTATTTTATACATTTTAAATTTTTTGACTGTTGATGCTCAATGTCATACCGCTGCTGACCGGCACTGGCGGCCAGATTCTTCCGGGATGCCTCATGTTAAATGGAAGAATCTAGCAGATGGCACCTGGTATGGTCCAGATCCTGTACTGGTGTGGGGAAGAGGGGCTGTTTGTGTTTTCCCACAGGATGCTGACAATCCAATATGGGTACCTGAGCGTCTGGTGCGTGCTGTGGATTTTCCCGTCCAGAAGCCTGAAGACAGGACAGAGCCAAGAGATCAAGTAGATACTGGCTTGTCAACTGAAGAGTTGCTGGGATCCTGAGGAGCTAGCTGTGGTGGTCCGAGTGCTAAGGACCTATCTACCCATCCCATGATAATGCAGCCATTGCTGTGGCTGCCAGAGCAGCTAGAGCATTAGTCAGTCAGTTCCATTAGTCAGTCAGTTGCTTCTGCTTGCACAATGGATACCCTCTCAGAGCAGGTTGCAAATGCCTTGGCCATTCAAATTGAGCTAAATTTACAAATGAATATTGCAGTTAATTTTGCTATTGGTTGTGGTTAAAGTCCACTGCTAGGTTACAGTAAAGGTTTATTGCTGTTTTTCGTGGACCCTGGAGTATACAATTTACTAATTGGCTCTTGAGATTATTCTAGTTTACTATACCAGGGTTCCTTTCACCAGTGCTGAGACCTTACTTAAAGGACTCCAATTTGGGCAGACTTATTAAGCAGGCACAGTCTCCTAAGGAATGCTTATATTCACTGGAGCATCATCTTCATGGTTTCATGGTGCCAGAGCCAAAGGCAAACTCAGGTCAATGTTGCCACGTGGCAAGTCCTCTTAGCAATTGCCCCAGAGAATCTTTCAGCACAAATCTGGCTGAACTCGGTGTTGGGTGACTAGTGAGCCAATGACGGGAAAGGTTTTTGGGGGGCTACCCCAACCTAAGACAGGAAATGTGTTTTGACCTGAATGCTTTCCCATGACGGGTAAGGGGTATTGCCTGACGTCCAATGCCACCCAAGACAGGCCTAGTCATAATTTATATAAAAGGGAGACCTGTAGGGCCCGGGTCTGCCCTTGTTCCTGGGGCTCACCTTGAGGACGGTTTCTGGTCAGATGACTAAGCATCCTGTTTGTTCCTGTGCTCCCTCTGCCCCGCCTGGTGATTTGTTGTAGGGCATTGTTGACTCTATTGTTGGTATGGTAATTTCCCACCTGCCTAGGTGGGAGTCCTTGTGCAGCAGTTAGATATGGTAATTTCCCACCTGCCTGGGTGGAATTCCTTGGGCAGGAGTGGGGTATATAATATTTTCCCCAAGGCTAAATAAACGGCATTCGGCTGATCTCCTTTCGAATGACCCAGGTCTCTTTGTGTGTTCTTTCAATCTCCAGGCCCTTGTCCGACTCGCGTAAGGTACAGTGGCGCGCGAACTGTACCGAGGGGGTAACACAGAATCGGGTGTTACATCTCCTGAAGGTTTAAAATAAAAATTAAATATTACAATGTACATTTTCCTTAAAATAACATAGTTTAGTATACTGCATGTAGAATGTTTGTATCTGTTTCTTGATGAACTGACAGCCATAGGAAGTCTGGTACAAAGTGTGTAGTAAAACTGACTCTTAAGGACTAGCAAGAAGGCTCTAAGCCTAGGACCAGAGGTCATCCGCAAGAACTCTCATGTCAAGGAGAACACCAACTCCTGAAAGTTGTTCTCTGACTGTAAAATTTATACCATGGCACTTCCAAATCATCCCACTAAAAATATAAATAAATTTTATTTTAAACATTTAAAATATAAATAAAATACATGTATTTTATAGTGCTTCCAAATGAAAGACATAGAGTCAATATTACTTAACATGCTGTATACCACAGTATTCAAACTGATGTATAATAGTGATGTCTTTTATATTATATAGATGCATATAGAAGTACTCAAATTATAAAAGTGACTTACATTGATTGCAAGTTATAGTCCCATTCCCAAAATAGATACTTTTATTTGTTTGTTCACTGATACTCAGAGTTACATTAAGATATTCCCCATTGCCTGGTGAGTTTGCTTAGCTTCCCAAAGCCTAGTAAATGTAATGACACATTATTAAGTAGTGATTATAGAATTCTAACAAAACCATACTTTGGTTTCATTGGAATTTTATAAGGAATCTAGAGAAAATAATATCTTAGTTCACCAACAGTCTGGAATTAGTTTCATTCCGTACTGTTATAAAGTCTTTTTCTTTGAATTCTATTAAAATATTTCCACTTGCAGTCATGAATTATAAATATGTATGTGTGTTTTGTGTGGTGTTGAATATATGCACACTATATCTATATGAAAACACTACAGACTCTCAAGATCCTCAGAAGATAAACAATGGTTGCTTCTTGAGTCACGGTAGTTAGGAGGAAATAAGTCTAGTTTTAAGTTACTAAACTAGTGGCAGTTTGTTAACCAGGTAAGTGAAAATGTTACATAAAAAGAAGGATTGTGCATTTTGATGGAAAAAAGGCAGTGTGGGGCAGTATGTGGGGGATCTTATGGGGTATGATAGTGATGATTACATTGGAAACTTAATGCTACCCAAAGTGTGAGTTACTCTAGAGTCTGAACTAACTGTTCTACCCAAAGCCAAAGCCAAGAGGAGTTCAGCTTGATGGATTGATTTAGGGAAGTAGAAGTCTTTAAGGGAGACCAAAGACAAGGAAAAACAAAAGTGACATTAGAGAATTTTGGGTCTCTGCTACCAATAGTACATCAAAATAGTTGAAAAAAACCTGAATACAGTTAAAAAAAAAAGAAATTTTAAAAGGCACAAGAAAAGATGTAGACTTCAACACTCCCATAAGCAACTTATATATCAACTAGGCAGAAAAATACATGTGTACTGTTAAAATCAATATTACTACATATGCTTCATTTGATTGACAGTCATTGACATTCCATTTAACAACAGAAGATTACATGTTCTTGTTCTTAGGAGTACATGGGACATTCACTTAAATAGACTCCACTCAAACCAAAAATCCATCAGAATATATATATTTAAATGTCTATGTATAATTCAAAATGTGTTATCAGAGCTCAATTCATTAAATAGGAAATTATAAGAGAAACATACTTAAAATGCATTTGAGTACTTAGTAATTTAAAAATATTTTCTTGACATCATGGATCAAAGAATTCCCTGAAATTAAGACATTTTCAATTTGATTAGAATTTCAGGTACAACACAAATCTGCCTGTGATGTAGTGACAAAAAATGGCTAGAAATAAATTAAAAGATGAAGTTAAATGTATGAGAAAAAGCATCATCTAAATGAATATCCTAAATCTACATTTTGAGGAGATTAACAAGAGTACACACAATTTAAAGAGTAGAATCTGAATCTTGCATGAGTAGTTGCTACAGCTGCCAGGAGCCATGAGCATTAAATAAGAATCCCAGGGCAAGGTGTATGATTCCTCTCTGTAAATTGTTGATTCAAAGGCCCCCAAAATATATAGATATTGCTATCTTTTGATTATCCACCATATCCAGATGGGAAGACTGTATTTATGAAGACAACATGTATTTTGGACTCCTCACATAGGAAAATCAAACTGGAAATAAGCTGGCCTTCTCATTCTTGATAATGTCACAGTACCACAAGGTGCTGCGGGAAGAAAGATATTCATCCACAGTCTGTATTGCTGTGGATGATGCACACTTCAATTCCAACCTTTCAGGAAGATGCTCTACCAGTGACTATAATAGTTGGGAGTTAACCAACCATTTCCAATTCTGTTTGTGATTAGCTCCGTGGGAGGGAAAGCACGGTTGCCTCTGTAACCCTGGTAAAAGTCCTATGGTTAGGAAAGTCACAGGCCTTAAGGGAAAAGCAAAAACTGGTATTTTTCTAAGTGATATGTAGACAAACTGCCACCTAAACATTTACGTTGATAGCCATGAACTAGTGCTGTTCTTAGCCTGAGGAAAAGACATTACCTTTTTCTCCCCATAGAGCAATGACTCATAACAGGTGGGAGTGTTAGATGCAAGTAATGGTTAATTGTGAATTTCTAAAAGAGTTAGCTAGATCACCCAATCCAAGAGTCAGGGAACATTACACAAGAGGAGGAAGAAAAGATTGGGAGAAAAGAAGGATGGAAAGAAGAGCTATGATGTGCTATCTTCTGGGTGTGACAGACACCATCACATTCATGAGTACATCAGGTATGGCTTCCTGCACAAGTCTGGCACATAACAGACTCAGAAAAGATAGAAGAGAGGGGCTAGCTATGAATGAGAGATTCACAAAGAATGGAAAAGTGATGAGAGAATAATATGTGTTGTATGTGATCAAACTCTAACATATTTATGTATATACTTGTCAAAACAAATACAAAAGAGTAAAAATCAATTTTATTTGTATTTGGTTTGGGTTTTTTGTTTGTATGTTGGTTGGCTCATTGATTGGTTGGTTTGGTTTCTTTGCGACAGGGTTTTTCTGTATAACTGTCGTGGTTGTCCCGGAACTCACTTTGTAAACCAGGCTGGCCTAGAACTCACGGAGATCCACCTATCTCTGCCTCTGAAGTGCTGGGATTAAATGCATGAGCCGCCGCCATGCTGCAAAAAGGAATAAATCTTAAAAGCATTTGAGAAAACAAAATCAGAAATGAAAACTAAAAATAAGAACAAAGTGAGTTGGGAAATAACTAATAAATCTAGAGAAGAAATCAATGAATCAGAAAACAAAAATAATAGGAAAAATGGATAAAATTGAAATATGGAATCTGCTTAATATGGATAAAGCAGGTAAAATGTAAGTCCAGCTAACTGTAAAAAAAAGGCAAGACAAGACATAATATTTCATGTCAATAATAAAAGAGGGGTTATCTTTTCTGATACCTCAGACACTAAAGTACCATTGTAAACAAATCTTAAAACTACATACCTATAAGTTTTGTATCAAGTGGATGATTTTTTGATAAAAGAGATGAAAGTGCACGCAAAGACGAATAAGTCATCTCTACAGACCTATGTTTCCTAAAGAAGTTGAATCCATATTTAATAACCCTTCCAAAAAGAAAGCTCCAGAGTCAGATTCACTGGCAAATATTTATTAAAGTGGGTAAATATTTCAGTTCTACCCTGAGGCTTGTAACCCCACAGGTATGAGTGGCAGATTACATCCAAATTGTCATGCAGCATACAGATTCGAAAAAGAAGTGCTTCCCTATCTGAAACCAACATACAGGGCTTTGAGTTAATCCAACACCACCGGCAGGATAAATTCCACAAAATATTCTTGTGCAATCTTTCCATATGTACTTTTTCTGCCACACATGTACTTTCCAAAAGTCATGTGCAGCTCTAAACAAGTATCAGTCATGTTTGATCAGGAACATACACTAACAGTGGCCTTTTACCTCTGAAAGATTATTCAAAATATTTACATTCCAATGTACTGATGGCGAAGACTTCAGTATATGAATTTTAGGTAAGTCAATTGAATCCGCAGTCTTCCATTATCCAGATCTCTTAAATTCACATTTTTTTTTGCATGCAAAATGTCTTTGACACATCACAGAGCCACATTGGGTTATTTCCACAGTAACTCTAAATTACACTTCTTAGCTAAGAATCATTCAAATCAGGTGTAGGTGGGGGCTGGGGTGAGATGGATCCTGAGGTAAAGATCAGGAGCCATTGTTCAATAATTATACAGACATCAGACAGGCATTCCTGACTTTTATGAAGGTTCTAGGGATCCAAAGGTGGGTTTTGCAATTGTACAGTAATCACTTTACTCGCTGAATTCTCTCCCCTGTCCAGGCCCATAAACATATTACTGAATCTCATCACAAACATTCTACCTCAGTCTCAAGCTCACTGTAACAAAAACATTAGTTAAATCCCATTATATTCATTTTACAAGGTAACCGGCTTAAGTTTTTAAACATCCCAATCTTCAATATGTGATAAAAAAAAAATGACCACCAGAAGCCCTACAAAACATGCTTACAAAATAATGTCTAGCATGTTTTAAGAAATTATAGAAGAAAAACATCTTATTAAATACAGAGAGTTCGTAATTATTAATGCGTCAAAATTATATAACCAATGGCTGGAAAAATGGGTATTCATATCAAGGTTTCCAAGTAATGATATAGCTCTAAAACCGTTCTATATAATACATGGTTTTTTATTATTAAGTTATTTAATTTTACTTATTTAACAGAAAAATTCATGTATTTATGTTTAATATATCCCAATTAAAATAATATGGGAAACAAACTATGCAAACTTGCCTCCTCAATTTTGTTTGCTTCTATCTTTTTATTATTATATTTTATCTTTATTATTTAAAAATAAATTTACATATAATGTGATCATATGCTTTCCCTCCCCCAAGTCCTTCCATATTCATGCTTCCTCACTACCCACCTAAATTTAAGTGCTTTTTCAAAAAGCAGAAAAGGACCAACAAAATACAAGACACACTAACCAAGATAATATGCCACCTCCGTATAACACCCCTACCAAACTATAACCAAATGAAAGCACACAAAGTAACCTGTGAAGTCCATTATATGTTGGTTAACTACCTCTGAGCATGAGGCCTGTCCTGAAGTAGTTGATATACGCAGTATCACTCTAATGGAAAAAAACCGTTTTTCCTCTCCCAGCAGGTATAAGTGACAGTTCAGTGGTTAACCTTTATCCTAGTGGTTAGACATTCATTCATTCATTCGTTAAAAGCTATGATAAACTAAAATATAATAAATAAAAATTTATCACTTCAGAATCAATAATGCAGTGTTTTAATTAATTCTTTGAGAATTTCATACAACATATTTATATCATATTCACCACTAACTCTTCCCAGGTTCACCCCTTTCTGCTCCCTATTCTTGCTTCTATTTTATTTTTTTTTTTTACAAGAGATTGTCTTGCAGCAGAGGACCTCCTGGTACTTTGGTCCTTTGGCTCTTAGAATCTTTCTACTCTCCCTTCTGTGATGTTCCCCAAGTCTTAGTTGTGTGGGTTGTGTTATAGATGTCTTCACTGGGACAGGCACGTAGGTCTACAGTTCAAAGGCAAATCATAAAGTTGAAGTGAAGGATTCATTCAATGAATCAAATCATCTTTGATTTTAAACATGAAGGGACTCTTTAGCTATGGATCAGGGTAATCTTTAGGCAGTAACAGTATACCCTGTCTTATAAGCAGCATGACAGTGGACACACCATTCGCCCTAATGTATGAATGTCGAGTTTATGTCAATCAGAATAAGTTTGGAAGAGAACATTTCACCATATTGTCCAAAGAAAAACATTTCTTCTGCTCAACTGCTTGATATCAGACTAGTGCCATGTGCATCTACACCAGTTACCTTTAGTCTGGACTGTAAACTTACAGCAGATTAAGCTAGTACACAAGTGTCATTTGAGCAACATATTTGCAATAACTCCTTCTGTAGCAGTTGAAGAATAACAGAGCTCTGACATGAAACACACTCATCTTTTGACTCATCTCCATGGTCCTCATGGAGTGAGATGTGAGAGGCATGTTAGAGAAATCCACCTTAGCCCAACTGCGTCCTCTTCACTGCCTGCCTCTTGCTTGGAGGACAAACTGTTTATTGTTTGTTTTCTCTGAGAGAATAACTAACCAAGACAAGACCAGTCTTGGCAAAGGGTGGTCAACATTTGGGCTTCGGGGGACTGAAGTAAGTGGGATGGAAACCTTAAAGAACCAATTTGAGACCAACTACAAGTCATGTTGACTTTCAAAGCTGAATTTGCTGCAACATGTTGGTTTCTCGTGGTGATTCTCATGGATTTTGAACTCCAATGGTCAATATAAAATTGACTGTTTAATGACCTTTCTCAAACTTCACCTTGAAGTGTTGTTCCCTGGCAGTCAATGAGGCAGAGAAGAAGGAAATTTTTCATTTCTACAGGAAAGATACTGGTTTTATGAAAACTAGAAAGAAAAGCAAGTTGATCATGAAGAAAACTGAATCACATTGTGAAAACTGGAAGTAGTAAAACTGAAATGATTTTCTTGAGCAGGGTCACGATGTATTGAGAATGGGGTTTCAAATCTACCCGTCTGACATTGTGACAAGGCCCATGGGGTGGTGGTATAAGTGGAAACAATTATGCCTATGCAAATACTATATAGAATGATTTACCTTTAAGCTTCATATAAAAGTGGATCTTGGCTCAAACCAGGACCTGCTTAACAGGATAGAAGAAAGAATGGTCTCATACACAAAACTGGTCCCTTAAAAGCTTGAGACAGGCATCAGTACTTATGAAAGCTGAACTTTCGCCAACTAGCTCATAAAGCATAGAATATCATTTTACTACTCCTAGCAACTGCACCTGGATTTTCCTTTTCATTTCCAGACAGAACAGTTCCCAAAGAAAGAGCAGTTCTCGTAATTGTCAAAATACATAATTTGGCAAAATACAAAATCTAAGTATCATTTAAAGATTTTGTAGTGGTACTCTAATCTTACCAAGAAGTTGTTTACACCTTGACAATATGCCTCAAGTCAGCTGAAACATGATTGCAAGCCAGCGACAGTAAACAATGCCAACTTTTAGACACTCTATGCCTTACAACTCCACTGTGAAATTAGGGACCCTATTACCTGCATGTTAATCAAGAAACTTCACTTAGTTTGTTGTCTTTTCAGTTACATTTTAGATATTTTGATGCTGGATATTTTTCTAGGGCTAGTCTCACTCTTATGTGCCCAAGAAGTAAAATCACAAATCTAACCTGATTGGATCAGGACTTAGAGTTCTGATTCGAGACAGACAATGGGTGGAGCTGGCTTTGTCAAAGAAATAAACATACTTTTCCTACCTTTAACTCCATCATATAGAACTAAGCTTGCAATTTCATGGGTTGCTATGGACGCTACTGTAACATTGTGAGATGTAGTTACAAATTGCCTAAGGTGAGCAAACCTGTGGCATTTCACTGCAAATGCAAACAGAAGGCTTTCAAAATTTCCGTGCTAGCACCACAGCTGACTATCTAACATATAAATAACTTCTACACAGTAAGAGGTAAAACATTGCAGCAGATATCTCATTTTGCTTATTGTGCAAGCAATAATAACCCTAATGATTAAAAGCACGTAGCTCAGAGGCCTCAACTTCCTCCTCTGTTAGCTTTGATAAATAAAAATGGGAAAATGGGACTCTATTATCTGTCTTGAGAAATTATTAACAGGAATAAACACAAAATTAGGTAATATAAGTATTAGTCTTGCCCAGAAACACACAAGCAATAGGATGTTTGACTACATACGTATATAGCACATACATATAGTCACACCTGGCAGGGAAAGAGGTATATAAGAGAAGAGTAACTTACAATTTGTATGATTAGAGAACAAGTCTGAGGGACAGGAGAATGGGAAGTGTCAACACTACCTCTGAAGCCTGATACATGCAAGATCCTGAAAAATTCAATGCATCTGTTCAAATCCAATAACAAAGAAAAAAAGACATCCAAGTTTCCTAGTTTCTATGGAAGCTGGGGAAAAAGAAGTCCGTTGTCTGGAACAGAATCTGCTTTTTCATTCTACGTAACAGACTGATTGAAACTCAGTCACATTTTATGGGGAACGACTAGTTTCATTGAGTCTATTAGTCTCACCTAAAGATACAGAAACAACCAGTATACCACGTTACTGAATACTTTTACACCCAGTGGCTCAGTCAATATTCACAAAATCACCCAACATAGTCTATAAGAGGTCTATGTTTCAGAGTTGGGAACATTAACTAAAAAGATGGATCATACTTTTTATTGTCTGTTTCATGTACCATAAATCTTAATTCTAATATCATTCATGAACACTCATCCTCACCATTCAGATTGACGGGTGCAGATTTTTACAATGGATTAATATTATTCCAAGAATATATATCTATGATGCCTGGAATTCGAACACTGAAGCTCTTCTCTAAGACTCAGTCACATTGTCCATCTTTTTAAAAGTAAAAATAAAGCTGAGAAGGCATAAAACAGTGCATAAGATTCCTTCATACTCTTATAGCTTCCAGTTCACTTTCATGCCAACGTACATGTTTATATATAACCATGTGTGAAGCGTCTATGCCATTTTTTTCCTGAGAAGTTGAGTAGGTGGCGTGTATTTCAACAGCTCATCTCTACCAAATGAGAGCTATAATGTATATTTAAAGATGATGTCAGCTTTTCTAAATATAATTTTCAACTCTGCTGGGAAAAAAATAAACTGCAGAACTGTAATAATCAACATATAAATAGCAGCCCCATCTTTGCCATGCAAATTTGGATAATGATATTATGGAAGAGAACTATGCGAAGGAGCCTTCTGTCACCGCTCTTTCTGCTAACCAGAGAACAGCTGGGGTGGATGACATTTTTAGTTAAAGCCCATTTGGAAAGGCTTTTATCCCATGGAGATAAGCTAAAACCTCAAAATAAAACAATCCAAACCTGCCAATGTTTGATTGGTTTGCATTTGGAATGGAGGTATTAAATGCCTGGTTTTCTCACAGTTTGGGAGAAAAACTGCACAGCTTTCCGTTGCCCTTTGACTGCTGACAAATGAACCCACCAGATCTCTGCCTGCACATGGGTATTTTCTTCGTTTCTTACCATCCTGACAGAACTAAGGTTAGTTGCCAGTCAGACAATGATGTCTAATGCTCCAGGTCTCTCATCAAGCCCCAGGAAGACAAATTCCTATGTGAATTGGATATATAAAATTCATGGTTCTGCAAAGGGTGGAGATACACTATGGGCATTCCGACTGAAGGGGCTCTCATATGTCCATCTCAGCAGAAGAAGGCCAGGCCCCTGAAAAAGTTACTTACACTGAAATATTGCTAATTTCAGAAATGTTCTGCTTACATTTCTGTCATAATGATAAAACACTCTGAACAAAACCAACTTGGGTGAGGAAACAGTTTATTTTGGCCTACTGGTTTTAGCCTGTCATTAAGGAAAGTCAGGGCAGAAACCCAAGTGGAGACTTATGGAAATCATGGTAGAATTATACTCAGCCAGCCTTACATAGCCTATGATCACCTGCTCATGGAATAATGATGCCCACAGGGGATTGGTCCCTCATATATCATATGACAGTCAGGTCACTCCTCCTCATTTATGACCCATAAACCAATATGATCTGTGCAGTCACTCAGTTGAAACTCCCTTCTGAGGCGACTGTAGGCTGTGTCAGGTTGAGTGTTAAAGCCAAATAACAGGGGGTAGGTATTTATGTGACAGGAGTTACAAGCATGCCGTTCTTGACTATTTGGGACTCTGAGACAGATTTATTTGGGACAAGAGAGAAAGGAATAAAATATTATGTGCCCATAAATGTTCTAGACACAGCCCTTCTCATTTGATTAGAGAGAAACGTAAGTGTGGTATAGTAAAAGGAGCCCTGATGGGAATGGACACCAAAGAGAGATCCTCATTCTGTGGGATGAATTTCTACTTTATTCTTTCTTTCAGTTTGGGAATCAATCAGTTTGGGGTTTAAAAATAAGACATCATGTGTTTAAATCAAACTCACACTATTTTGGTCTAATATCTGCATCTTTGTTGCGATGTTTCCGTCTTGTGACAGTTCTCACATTTTTTTTTCCTAAAATTGCCCAACATTCCCACCTGTAAGCATAGGCACACCGTAGTACCCATGCCACCTATCCTGATGTGGCTCCATTTTATTTCCTGTCATCTGGGCCTAACATTGAGAACTAGTCTGTTCAATAAGAAATTAGAAAAATGAATACAGAAACTTGAAATATCCCTGTCACTAGGTTGTGTCTTTCTTATTGGGCTTGATGAATACACACCACAGCATTAATGGGTCCATATTAGACTTCCAGTGAGCATACAGAGGAATGATGAAGAACCCTGAGTTGAAAGTTTATTTCCCATGGCCTTCCAGATCCTCTCCCCTTCCCTAACCATCCAACTTTAAGTTGTTTCTCAAAAAAAGAAACAAAATCTTAATACAACAAGATTTCCTCAAACCAAGAAAACAAAAAACCACACCCAAGATGAAAATGGACAAACAAAAACAAAAACACAAAACTGTGACCAAATAAAGGAAATAAAAGCCAACACACAGAAAACAAACAAACAAACAAACAAAAAATGGTTGAGTCCATTATATGTTGAGATGAACTGTCCCTGAACATGAGGCATGTCCTAGAAAGGTTTTTGTCTCGAATGTCACTCTATTGGAGAAAAACTAAATAATATGATAAAAATATATTTAAATTTAAAGTAATAAAGAGAAAAAGAAAATGTAACTAAATTATATGAATGTGTTAAAACTTACTACAAAACAGAGATATGAATAAAAGCCTCATGATACATTTTTAAGACTCCATTTTGTTTAATTGAATGATAGAATTATAGAAATCATAGGAAGTAACTTGTAGTGGTACTCTGCATATTCGAAATAATATATATCAGGGAATGTCTCAGATATGGTCTAATAAATAAGATCTGTAATATCAATTGGGTATTGATCTCAACAATCGTGAGTCTCCTGGCATTCACACAAATTTATATCCCTACTTGGAGAAAAGAATGATAGTGCCTCCTAATAGTTCTTAAATTTGACAATTACTTGGGGGTGTTTTTCAAAATGTAATTTTACTTTGACAAAATATTTTCCCACTAGGACCTTCAGAAAAAAAAGTTTATAGTACAGAATTTCTGAGAGAAAATTAACAGTAATTGTAACAAAGATCGAACCAAGAGAATCTACTTACATTAGAAGTGCAAAGTGAACCATGCACTCTGAGAGCAAATATCTGAAGAACTATTTATTTTACAGAGGCCGTGTACCCATGTTGCTGTGTTTGTGGTCAGATGAGTGTGTTCTTTCTTTGTGCAGGTTGACACCAATTACTTGGTAAGGTATATACACACAAAGATACCCAATAAAACGTAGTTTATGGGGTGTTCTCGAAGAGAATCACATTTCCACTCTATCCATGTCCTGTTCCATGGACAAAGGAACTGAAAGTTAAAACTATGGTAAAAGAGATGCAAAATGGAGAGAAACTCTGAGAAGACTGGATCAAGTGGTTTCACTTATCACCTCAAGCCAAACTCTACTTTTATTTTCAAAATATCTAAATCAGCCTGGTTCAAAAACTGAAAGAGAAACACAAGGTAGAGTAAGTAATTCACATTTCTGGAATATCCAGAGATGGCTTACTTTCAAAATAAACAACCTAAAAAAACATGGAGTCGCTATCCCTGAGCCCTTTTTACTTTTATTATTGACTTTATTGATTCTCAAGTTAAATGAATGCCTACAAAGGACTGAAGCCCAATTCCCACCTTAGAATAAAGAAGTATTTAGTTCTTAAAAATGTCAAATAAGTGTCTTTGAGTCTTAGTTCTTAAAAAAATTAAATTATACAGTCACCCTCGAACCAATCACCAAAACTCAGAATGGAATCAATTTATCCATAACCTAGGGGTCAGGCTTGGAGAAGGGGGCATATCTTCGAGAACAGGGAGCAGAGAAGGTTGCCATTTAACAACTGAGGAAACTCTTCAGTTTGACAAGGTGGCTTTATATTTTGAAGCTGTTACTAAATGATTGATTTTAGGGTAGAGGCATGGGAAGAAATCATCTTTGGTGATTTTCATTCTTTGAATACTGACACATCAAAGAAATCAATGCAGGCATTTTAATCTGTCTGATTCTGTTTCGAAGAAGTAGTAAATTTAGCTTTTGTGGTGTTAATTCTATATACTATATTTTAACAAAATATTTACTTGTTCCTGAACACAAAGAAATGACATTCCCTGGAGTCCTAGCAACTCAGTGGTTACACCTACTCAATTATGTATTTGGCTCCCTTGCAGGATGAAGTAATCAGATGTAGACTGGTACAGACTGGTTTGAAGAGGAACGAATATGAGTGAACACATCCAACAACATGCCTCATGGGGAAAAGTAGTGTGCTCATGTTGCTAATAAAAAAAAAAATCAGAATTTGAACAGTCTCAGATCACATTCCTAGTACAGAGGGTGGGGATATATAACACACCAAGGAAGGCAGGATGCAGAAGATAAAAAGAAGGGTTGGCTCAGGTAAGGACATGAGAAGGAAAAGAAAAAGGTAGCAGATCAGGCCTCAAGAGGGAACTCAACAAACAAACAGTCACTCAGGAGGGTCAGAATGTTCGCATAGATACTTGGTTCTTAGCAAAATAAAGAAGACTGGATATACTGAAGGCACGAGTTTCAGCAATGGACAAGTTTTCAAAATGAGTGTTTGGACAACTGACACTTTCCTCCTCTGTAGTTTCCTGAGGTTTTGCTTTTCTTACTGTTTATCTTGGTTTGGGAATTAAGCTAGGCAATAGGGTAGGTTTGTGACTGTAGGAATCTAGAGGGCTGGTAGAGAATAATGGACAACACAGAGTACACAATGAGAGCACTCCATCCACAGTCAGTGCCATTTACTTTTTTCTACATATTGGACCCTCAAATACTTAATGCTCCTGGTTGGTAGTACTCACGACTCAGTTTAGCTATCATTTTACACACATAAGCTCATACGACTGCCAATTCTGTCTCATTCTTAAGAATTTCTATGGTAAAAAATGTGCAATTTACCTATTATATTTTATTAATTTGTGTATCTGGCTCTTTCTGGATAGTAAAAGCCATTGTTTGATTATCATTGTATCCCTAGTATCTATAGTAGTGCTAGGTGTCTTGCCTTGTGATTTCTTGATTGTGATTTAAGTAAGACTCCTTCGGGTGAAATCATGCCAAGTACAACACCATGGTGACATGTATCTGTGAGATAGGCAAAGAGAATGTTATCAACTCCACAGTCTTTCTGTGTCAAAGGATTGCTAGATATTTAGAACTTTAGACATGGCTTCTAAAATATTTTAATGTGTGATTATAATTTCCAAGTAGATATTTGTAAAGAAAATTGGTGTCTGTAACAAAAAATTGTGAATAACTAAATATGATACTGCATGTTTTGGAGGCTTTTCTACATAAGATGGTCTCATGTCACTCATATTTAGAATCAAAATTACAGAACCAAATTTTCTCGTCTTTAAGCAGGTCATCTGCTGTGGAATAATCCTCTTGTACACTGTAAAGAATTGTCAATTGAGTTGGTTTAATAAAACACTGACTTGCTAGTATACAGGCAGGAAGTACAGGTGTGGCAACAAAACTAGGAGAATTCTGGGAAGAGAAAGAGCAGAGTGAGAAAAGTTGCCAGCTAGATGCAGAGGGAGCAAGAGATAGGCGTACCATGTTAATAAAGGTACCACCAAATGACAGAGCTTCACAAGAAATAAGGATTAATTTAAGTATAAGAGTTAGCTAGTAATATGTCTGAGCTATTGACTGAACATTTATAATTTATATTAAGTCTTCCAGTCAATTATTTGGTAAGAGGATGTCAGACATTTGAGAACTGGAATGGTGATAGAGAAACTTCTGACTACAATAATTATATCTCATATATAAGATTAAAAGATTCAGATATATCCTTTTTTAAAACTTTATGGTTATTACCCTCTCATAATTAACTGCTTGACTATATTGTTTAAAAGTAATGAGCACTGTATATTTTAAAAACGGAAGAGCTAAAATTTCCTCTCCAGGTTGTCTCTGTCTAATCACTTTAAGATCTTTGTAAGAAATACTGAGATTAACATTTTCTTTTTATTTTCCTACGCTATTGATAAGTTAATTTGGGTGGTACTCATGGACTTGCACATATTGTTGCTTTGCCAATGGTTTTATTTAATTATTATTTTTTAGTTTTAGGATATAAAACTCAAGTTTCTCGAAAAACTCCATATTTAGTTATACTGTAACTTTCTGTTAGTCTCACTTCTTATTCTGTTCTTTTCTCTTTCAAATTCTTATTTCTCTCTCTCTTCTTTCCTCTCAGGTTTACCAAACATTGTGAGATCAAAGCCTGAGATCTAAGAAGTGTTCAAAAATATCGTTGGTAAGGGTATATACATTAGAGAACAAATGACGGCTGAAGGAACAAGAGTATGGGTGTCTCCAACAAGTCCTTACCCAGGTTTTCCATGTCTGATTTCAAGTACTTGGCAAATACCCTGTCTCAGTTGTCTGTTAATTCTGGTACAGGCTTGATATAGAAAACCTCCCGCTGAGAGGGTTCAGTTAATAAGTCCAGGAGGGAAGCAAACAAGGTAGGGAAGCAATGGGAAAGGGGCCCACAGGAGATTGTTAGCAAAGGCTGACATGCTCACACTTAATAGGTGAAAACAGCCCACAGGAGACAGCAGGTTCTTGCTTCCCTTAATTTAGTCCCCAGTAAAGAATGCTATTGGGCTTAAAGGAAATTATACTGTGGCTAAACTGGTTTGGTGGAAATGGTAAGGCTGCCTGGGTCAGCTCCTAGTTAACTGGAGTGATCTGGAAGAATGGTATAGAAACAGAATACAGGCTGTAGTGATGAAGACATAAGCTGCTTTTTAAAATAAAAAAAAATTGGCGCTAAAACAAAGAGAAGTTAATGTTGAGATTTCTGAAAATGTTATGGTATTTAAAAGGAGGTAGTAATTAGGACTTTATGCTCGGCACTGCTTCTTCTGTGGACCTGCACATTGGGGTTGTGGGTGAGATTAGACATTTCTGGGCTGTGATACATACTGACTTAGACTCAGTGTCAGGGGCTCCCTGCTGTAAAGCAATGCCTGTTTATACACCACCTAGGAGAAACTCGTGTTTCCTTTCCCATCTCTGTCCCGTCAATGGTCATTTCCAAGCTGAAGTTCCCTAATGTTGGAAAGCTCTTGGCTTTTAGTAAGTAACCTTCTTTTACTGATCATGGTTGACAATGACTTCTGAGCTCAGCTTCTAACCTCTTATTTTGACATGATCACTGTCCGTTACTGTTATTTGTGGCGATATCTTTCTCTGTACCATCTCCCATTCAAGGAAACACATGAAAAAATAATAACATCAGCTGAGGAGACTTCCACTCTTGTTTTCATCCATTCCAGAAATATTAGGAGTACCTCTGACTACTCTCTTTATCCTTCTTTCATTTATGGGGTTTTCATCTTATAATTTCTTCTTCCATTTCATGTCCAGGCTTTCTAGCTTAATCTGTCACTAAATAATGAGTATAGCTTTATAAATACTCTGTCGGATTTTTCTAGATTTATCTATCTATGTCCAAAACTCCAAACAATTCTTATAAACATTACTTATCTCTTGCCAACACTGTATTTGGAATGCATCTGAAAGATTCGACAATGATAACATAGGTGACTTCCGTCACTATTCATTAATCTTTTCTCTATTTCAAGAACTAGTATCTGACAGAAGAAAGGTATACATGTGAGTTTAGGATGATTCAGGACAAATGAGCTATAACTTGTTATGAAATAGGCAATGAGAGAGTATAATGTATGAATAAAACAAGTAGTTATGAAAACACACACAGAGATCTAAAATGGTGAAACGTTGATTGTGCTCTGACAAGAGCAGGAGCATTTGAACGAAACCTACAGTGTAGACAGAAGCATGGAGGGTCATGAACAAATTTGTAGAGGCAGCTAAGGCTAGACTAGATGATTCAGTACTGAGAAAAAATAAGCAAGACAGACTAAGAAAGGTCAGGTTATGAAAGATTCTTTGTCACGGTGTTCTGATTTCATGTCTACTGCTGAGATTAAACACCCAACACAGGAGAGAAAAATATTATTTTATATTACAATTAATTCCAGATTATAGAACATCATGTGAGGAAGTGGCTGTGACACAGATGGTAAGACCATATCCCCAGTAAAGAGCAGAGAGAAGGATCAGATCATATAGATGCTGCTTCATGCACTTTCATCTGGCTGTTTTTCCCATTTTACATACTCTTAAATTTTTTCCTCAGGAAATGGTGCTGTCCACAATGCGTTGCATCTTCTTATATTAATTAACAATCATAATATTTTTATAGACATATCTAAAGGCCAACCTAATCTAAACAATTTCTTAACTAAAACTTTCTTCAGAGGTTATTCTAGGCTACAGTAAGATGACATTTAAAACTACTCAATATACACACCCAAGAAGAGAACAATAACATATCTGAGGCTAATCCCTTATCAAGTAATTCTCAACCTCCATAGTATATACACAGGAAAGATGATAAGAAATACCAAACAAATTTATATGAAGATGGTCTGTAAAACACAGGCTAACAATGACATTTTAGATGAAAGATAATTTACAGTACAATTTTACTTAAAAATTACACTTTATCTTCTAAAATTTGTATTTCTTTAATATATAATATAATCACACACACACACACACACACACACACACACACACACACACTGTGGTCTGATAAGAGTAGCTCATAGCTACTTGAACCAGAGTCCAAACCACAATTTACAAGTTCTTCTACTTGGGAGTGGGAGTAAGCAATCTCTTACATGTCTGCAAATAGAATTCAGCCAGCACTTGACTTTATAGTCATGCATGTTTCATGTATGCCAATGTATGTATTATTTTAATTACAAGGTTTCCTATGTCCCAGTATCATCCAGTGCTCAATAGATGGAAAAGTAGACTGGACTGAAAAATAGATGAACATTGGCATCATAGATATAAGATGGTAAATGGATGGAGAAAATACAGCAGATTCTACTGTTCTTTCTTTTTCACATTAACACAATTTTATTTAACCCTGTGACTCTTAGAAAAATTATATCATGTTGTAATATTTTAGAGGGTTAAAGGAAGAAAAATTGAAGTTGTTTGTATTTCTGAGTACTTGCAAGAACAAGAGAAAGTTCTACTTGAACCTTAATATTTGTTTTGTGTATCTCACTGATGTATCTCCTTTTTAAACAGTTTTGATATATGATCATGTTTTCATTCGTCTATAATTTGTCCTTTGGCCCAACTTGAAAGACTGTTGAGAGCAGAAATGTTATCTTACTCTTGAATGCTGAACTTATCTTAACACCAGTTTTAGCTAACATCAGTCTTAATGGGTTATGGCTCCGAGAAACAAATCACAGTCTGTTTCTGTTCAGATAGATGATAGGAATTTAATGTGCTGTGATTATTTCAGGCCACAGAAATGTTTTAGATAAAAAACATTTAGGTGTTACCGATTTCATTGATAACAAGTTCATCCTGACCTTCCCATTACTTATTTCACACTCTCTAAAATGGATTTATATTAGAAACATAGCTTTATCAAGAGTGACATGTAAATAAATGAATACCCTTATTGGAGTGAAGTCAAGCATTATAAAATTTGGTAATGAACAAGAAGGGTACTTAAAAACTTCAAAAAGAGAATAAAATTAATGTATTTCAAACTTTCTGGATTATTCCTCCCAGTTATCTTGTAATATCCATTGATTTTTACTTACACAATATGAGTCAACTATTGCTTCAATCTTTTTACTCCATTACTGATCCAGACACAAATGAGTCTGACATTTCTTCCAGGAAGTATAATAAGCAATGATATTTACTTTAACTAATTCATATTGATGTTATGAACAGACAATAAGAAGAAAATCCTGTATAGTTCATGATATCACAGAACTCATAAAAATATTTCAGTCTGGAATGTATACTATAAAGTTCTATACTTATTTAATTCATCATTCCAACAATACAATTGAAATAGTTAGCAATTAAAAGAGATTCTGCTTTAACATTATAAAAAACCACCTATAACTATTTTTAATGTCATTAATGAATATGCATGCCTAAGAAAAATGGCATTTGAAGGGTGGCAGAGTCAAGATTAAGAACACTTTAATTACTTGCAGAGAATCCAGGTTTATTCTCAGAATCCACATAATGGACCATAACAATCTGTAATTTCACTTCCAGACAATCCCAACTCCACTTCTTCTCAAATAAGCCAGGCACGCACAAGGTACACAAGGTACAAATAAAACTATGCACATACAATAAAAGTAGAGAAATAAATCTTCTAAATTGCACTCTAGCAAGATATAGGTTACCCTAATTATCTAATTTTAATTCAAAAGTGTAGTATTAGAGAATCATAATTGCATGCCTTGAAAGAGTCAGCATATTAGAAGACATAGTGAAACCAAATGCCTTGGTCTTCTGTTAAGATACTATTGTACATGTCAAGCTTTATTAGTCAGCACTCCTAATGGGGGCAATAAATGTAATTCAGTATTCAAGGGCTTTCTTACTATGGGTGAGGATCTAGGCTTAATGTTTAACACTACAAATAAATACACAAATAAACACAAAGTTTCTATTTCCTCCAGGATGCATCATGTGTCCATTATTCACTCAGTCTTGATTCAGTTTTCCTTAGTCTAAGTCACTTGCTATTAAATATACATAACTTGAGTAGTTGAATGATCATTGGTTATTAATGTCTTCTGTTAATATTTTCAGAAATCAGAACACTGAAATCAATTGTGATTAAGTGTAGCTAGCTCATGAAGAATCTAAGACAAATGCTTATTTTACAGCCCTGTGCCGATAAACCCAACAGATTTATTAAAAGTTCACAGAATAAAAACAAACAATGAACAAATAAACAATAAAAACCCAATCCACCCAATCAAACAAACAAATACACACCTCCATTGCCTCAGTAGCTTCAAGGGTAGAGAAAGGAAGTTGCAGAATGGGTCTTCAAAACACCCATTTCTGCTCCATTTTCCTATTCTGGCAGAGGATCTTTCTGCTGTCTGTCAAGAGGCAAATAAACAAGAGAAAGAATGGGGATTCCCATGAAGAGTTTGTTTATGCTTAAAAAGAGATATAAAAAGAAAGACTGCTCTTGTTATCCTAGGCTCTTGCTGAGTAAAGGCATAAAACCTAAAGCAGTAGCAACATTCCTGAAGTGACTTACAGGGATAGAAAAAATAAATGCAGAGATGTTGGTGATGTTAAATATTGAGATAATCTATCTGTACTAGAAGAATCTCTATGTTTCTCTATGTGTTGTCTAAAAGATTATATCATCTTAGCAAATATTGGAACAAGAAATATCTCTGTACCCACAAAATTTCCTAACTTGTGGTAGTATTATTTCCTAATTTTTATACATTTTTAAATTTTAAAATTTTAATGAAATAGATTTGTATCATCTTCTCTCCTTTCTTTCCTTTCTCCAGTTACTTCTGGGTACCGTCTCTCCAACCCATCCTTGTATTTCCTGCATTTTCAGTTGATAGCATTTTTTACCTTTTGCTGTTATTGCTACACACACACACACACACACACACACACACACGTTATGTGGTTATGTGTTTTTGGGGGGCGGCGGGGTGTGTTTCGAGACAGGCTTTGTTAGTGTAGCTTTGGAGCCTATCCTGGAACTAACTCTGGTAGACCAGGCTGGCCTCAAACTCACAGAACTCTTCTGGCTTCTGCCTTCTGAGTGCTGGGATTAAAGACTTGTGCCACCACCACCCAACCTTTTGTGGGGTTTTGTGTATATGTGTATGCACATCTGTGTAAATAAAACCTGATGAATCTGTTTGGATGTTGTTGTTTGTCAATTTATGGTTTCAGGGCTCACCGCTCTGCAATGGAAAGTCAATAATTGGTTCATCACCGAGAAAGATTAATTTCTCCTTCTCATAGAAGTCAGTTCTTGCCTGTAATCCTCTGTTTTTGAGACACTGTGACATTTTCTTCTTTCATGTCAAATGTGTCCATTTGTATTGCCATTGCTCTAATCATGTTCTTGCAGTCATTTTTAGGAGAGATGGCTTCACAGCAGACTTTCTGGAATTTTTGCTCTCATAATCTTTCATCCCTTCTCCTGCCATGCTCACTAAGCCATGATACATGGCCTGTAATGTGAACCTTACCAATTGGGACTGTGCACTCCCCACATTGTGTTTTTATGATGATGGTCTCCATTTGCTATGTTTCTCTGGTGAAGGGTGATAGGTTCTCTGTGGGTATGATGATAAGCCCAGCTAGCTTCCCAGGGCTATTGAACTCATCTATATGAGAAAAGACTGCTCTTGTCATTTTGCTAGACCAGCATAAATTCTGACTACATTCTCATCTTTATATTCTTACGTGAATCGGTGTCCACAAACCCCAGCTGTTTGTGTTTCTCTTTGACTTTTATCCTTTATCAACATTAAAAATACCCCTGCCTCCTCTTTCACCTGAAATTTTCCTCCTTACAAAGAGAATGACTTTGAGGTTAGCTTTGCATCTCTGAAGTTATAACATTTACTGGAAGCCTAACAGAGGCAGTGGAAACACAATTGTACCTGGATTGCAGGTTAGTCACACAGGCTTTTCTGGCTATAGTATGGGTGTTATTTCAAAGCTTGTTGGAAAATAGAGATGCCATTCATGCACAGACTATTCAGAACTATGTAAAAATGATACAATGGCCATTTTAAGAATAACTCCAATTCACATGGTAGCATCACTTAACTTACCATAAAACTGCACCATAATAGCCCATGCAAAAGGTCTCCAGTGTTCAAAGAATAGGATCAGAGTGGAACCTGAATATATTCCACGAGGATTTGAACTTCTGTGCAGGGAAGTCACTTGATGCTTATCCATTCAGATCTATTTAAAAGGAGTTGCCTTCTCCCCAAAGCCTGTCTATTATGATGCTACAGTCTCCAGACTGCCAAATCCATCCACCAAAGAGCAGAGTACTTGGAAAAAGCTGCCAGATAAACAAGTTCTCACAGGCCTGGGGAGAGATTAAGGAGTGCTACGTGTAGTTACTTCCAAAGATGCCTTTGCTTCGCCCGCTGAACTGCTGCTGTGACAATCCTGGAGATGCATTGAGTTTGGAAGCAGGGAGTTTTCAAAGTGACAGGCTTAAAAAATACAATTCACCTTTTGCCCTCCCACCCCCAGCTGCAAAATACTGGGCCTCCTTAGAAATGTGCTGTGTTCGTCTGAATGTGCTGTGATATCTTTAACACATAGGCTTTCCTGGACCTCGGGTTTCCTATTTCTCTTCCTAGTCCAATTACTCTTTTAAATGCAGATATAATTAAAGGAGAGTATTTATGATTTAGGAAACAATAAAAAAATCTTTTTATCTCTTAGCTGTGCACTCTCACCTCCATGTACTTACAAATTCAGAAATAATTAATAGCAAACTCAAACTGGCTTCAAAGTTTCCTACTATTGAAGCTGTTGCTAAGAAAGACAGGAAATCAAGTGCATAGAATATATGGGAAGAGAAGGCTGCTTTGCCTGTTTATCAGCGTCTTGGTTTAAAAGGGCTGGGCAGCTCTGTGTAACAGGAAGGGTGGGAAATATGAGATTTTACCATGCTTCTGACCACAAATGCCACTTCATGGCTCTGGTCACTTAGCTCTTGGTGTCCTCATGTGGGAAAATTTCCCCACACATGCAGTTTGCAACCCTTGATTTCCTCTCTGTCTTTCCTAGCAATGTCATAGGTCAAAAGAAATTCTGGAATCAATTTGAGTCTGCTGTTAACTATTTCTCTGAATTTTGAAAGAACCCAGATTAAAGTTTATACCCAGGAGATAAAAAATATCAAATCATTAATAACTCTTGAATTCTGTCAGTTCATTTGAAAACCTTCAGGCTATTTAGAGAGCAAAATTTGGACCAGAAAAATGTAGTTTTAAAACATAGCTTCAAGTATCTCATCTGTAGACATATTGATACAATAGTTACCCAGCCAAGCCTCAATTTTCCCATCTGCAAAACAGAAATAATATCAAACTCAAAATTATTTTGGAAAATTTTCCAATAAAATTGGAAAAATCAGCATATAAGAATATATATTATATTATTAAATTAGAAGTTTTCTATCAGAAATTCAGGTGGAAGTGTCAGTCTTTAAAAGAAAACATGAACACAAAGTGTTTAGTTGAAAAAAATCATACATATTGATGGCTAAACAAAGCAAGCCAGCCCTGTAGGAGAGGTATACTCAACTTCTCTCTTAACTTAAATATCTCTTATGTCATCTGTGGATGATCTCAGACCCTCCCCATTCCTAAGTGTCAGATCCTAACGCCTAGAAACACTTTCTGCATGGAACCCCCAGTGGCCATACCTTGCAAGATCTCAGAAGCATTGTTCAACAGAGCTGTAAAATCAGCTATCAACTCCCTTTTCCAACTTGCTGTTATTTCTTTTTTTTTTGCAATGAAAATAATTTTATTGTGGGGGGGTCACCACAAGATGAAGAACTGTATTAAAGGGCCACAGCTGCTCACCGTTTAAGAATAAGAAGTCACCATGGAAAATCTAGAAACATTCATTAAACTGTTTTTAATATGCTTTTAATACACAAGGTTCTGGTTCTGACAGCTGTAAGAAATGCAAAATATGTCTTACGATGTGCAGAAGTTGTCAGACGAGTAATTGAAGGCCCACTTGGTTTGAATGTCTGTTTTCTGGAATATACAAATCCTTGTTTTTTACCCAATCCTCCTTTATTGTCAGAAGAAAATGATTTTGTCTCTCTGTGCCCTTGGAGTTTTAGGAGGATGTAGTTTTAGTACTAATCATAGTGCAGACATTTATTTATAGATGTGAATGGTCCCCTATACTTTGGAAAACCATGTCTGAATCTCTTATATGTTAGATATACCTTTGCAGGATCTTAGCGCGTGTTGTAGAATATTTATTTACAATGTAAAGATATGTCTCTTCCAAAGGAAACGTCTGATTGGTTTAATAAAGAGCAAAATGGCCTATATCTAGGACGGAGAGAATAGGCAGGAATTTCAGGCAGAGAGAGAAACTGGGAGATTTCTAGGTGTGAAATTTTCCCTGTGGACTCGAAGCAAGACAGATGTGTAGTACTGAAAAGACATAACCGAACCATGGAGCAAAATGTAGATTAATAGAAGCAGGTTAATTTGAGTTATGAGAGCTAGTAAGGAAAAAGCCTAAGCTAAGACCAAGCTTTCATAATTAATAATAAGTCTTTATGTCATTATTTGCGAGCCGGCCATCTGAGAAAATCCAACAAAAAACCTTGTTCCATGTGGGTATGGTAGACGTTTTAAGAGCTTTGATGAATGAGAAAGTGAAATGCCAAGTAGACATTTTTGTTTATTCATTTGCATTGATTTTCAAAACTAAGGCCTCTAGAATTTTCGGTAAGCTTTTTTTTCCCTTCCCCCCCTTTTTTGCACTAATACAAATGAATTTTAGGTAACTTCTTTGGAGTCATTGAACGAGAGGGCTGAGAAAGTCATGCATGCAGAAAAGGAAATAATATAGAGATACAGAGAGGGAGAGGGCCCCACAGAGGGAGAGAACCCCACAGAGAGAGAAGGTCCCACAGAAGGAGAAGGTCCCACAGAGGGAGAAGACCCCACAGAGAGAGAAGGTCCCACAGAAGGAGAAGGTTCCACAGAGGGAGAGAGCGCCACAGAGGGAGAAGATCCCACAGAGGTAGAAGGCCTCTCAGAGGGAGAGGGCCCCACAGAGGGAGAAGGCTCCACAGAAAAAGAAGGCCCCATGGAGGGAGAAGGCCCCACAGAGGGAGAGGGCCCAACAGAGAGGGGAGGTGAGGAAGAAGTCCTTCTGTGAGTGCTCCTCCCACCAGTGTTGTGTGGATAAGAGATCAATAGGTCCTGACTACACTTAGATGAGAAGAGGGACACCTGAGACCTTCTCCAAAAATGTTACAGGATTTTCCTAACTTACTCTTCTTCACAACCCTAAAAACTTAAAATCTCTGTTTCAGAAAAGGAACTAGGTTCTGCAAAAGACTCTCAGAAGGCCCTCATCTTTGTGGCAGGGTGAGAATTAGAGGAGTCAGTCCCTTCTAAACTAACTTACATTTGGAGTCCAGAAAAAGCACCTGAACTGTGTACCGACAGCTCGGTTCTGGGTGTCTGAATTGACCCTTCAATGCCAAAAAAAGTGTAACTGGAGCTGGTACAGCAACACTCCTGCACAAACTGGTGTAAAGTTCAGGCAGAGGACAGATGGCAGCAGGTAGGAGAGGGAAGGGGGAAGATGTTTACATGCCCCACATGTTTGGCATAGTAGACACCCTCAGGTCTCCTAAGCTTGGCAGGGAAAAGAGAATGACTTGGCCGAGATAACCCCGAATCTGCACGTATTCATGGTCTTGATGTACTTTCGTCTGGATAGGAATGACAGACATCTTTTGTTAAAGTCTGGCAGGTAAACAAGAGCAGACTCTCCCTCAACACAGCACAACCACTGACAACAGAGACACCCATAAGCACCATAAGTAATACAAATGTCCCTTTGATCCACAATTATTCATAAAAATATCCAATATGCTGAAATGCTGTGTGATTTATGAAGCAGCTGAACTCCAAATACTCTTAAATCCTCCCATCCCTCATGGAAAAGGAAAGGGGATATAACCCAGCTTGAATAATAAGCAAGGGAGGATGCCAAAGTCAGAGCAATAAGCATCAAGATAATTCAGAGCTGCAAAAGGCAGGACAGAATCCAAGGCAAGGTTGATCAAGGGAAGTTGAGAGAAAAATGCCAGAGATAACAACTGTGCCCTGAGTTCAAAGAGACAGAAGAAAAAAAGAATATTTAATATAACTAACACATGTTACTGGCTTGATAGGGAAAATACTCTGTCCCTGGGATTTTTTTTAAAGGGATGGCTATATTTATTTTGAGCCAAGCATTGTCCGGTTTTGTCAAAAACCAGTCCGTGGATATTCTAAGACGTGAGCATCTCCAGTGAGGAGGTAAAACAGAGAAGTGCCTACATTTACATAGAAATGTTGGAAACACGCCACAGGACTCTGCTCTCCAGAACTGGAGCAGAGGAGGTTCAGAGTTGTGAGGAAGGAATGGCATAGGTAGCCAAAGAGGGGAAATGGCTGAGCACATGTCCTCACATAGTAGGCTTAGGAGGAAACTGGATATGGGAGAAGCTATGTGTTCTCAAAACCTACTCTGACTGACTGACATCTCCTAAAGATGCCATAATCTCTGCAAACAGTGATACCATATATGGAACAACTGTTCTAATACTTGAGTCTCTGGGTTGCGTTTTTCTCATTTAAATCACCACGCCAGTTAATTGATGAATTCAATTTGAATCATTTGATAGACATAGCAAAACATAAATTTTTGGAAAACAGGCTATGATTTTATATATTTTTGATCTTGAATATAGTGTCAATGTCTTCTTTTTTTCCAGTTTATTTATTTTTTATTAAAAATTGCCATCTCCTCCCCTCCTCCTCCCCCTTCCCTCCCCTCCCCTCCACCCATACCCCCACTCTCTCCCTCTCCAGGCCAAAGAGCCATCAGGGTACTCTACACTATGTTGAGTCCAAGGTCCTCCCAACTCCCTCCAGGTCCAGGAAGGTGAGCAACCAAACTGACAATGCATATAAGGGAATACAATAAATGAGATTTCTTGTTTCTAACAAAAGAATATATACATTTCATTTATTAATTTAATTAAAATGTTTTCTAAAGTTTTACATATAGTACATTGCAACTGTTTTGTATTTCGCCTATGTATAAATTGTTAAGCAATAGACAGAAAAATGGCTCCTAAAAAGACAAAAGTTCAAATTTCTGGACCTCATATATGTGTGACATTACATGACAAAAAAATTAAGGTTACTTTTCAAAAAACCTTAAAGCAGGGATATTTTCCCAAATTAGTGTCCTTCACTCAATATAACCTCCAGGTCCTTAAAAATGGAAGAGGGGAGCAGAAGGGAAGATTCAGAGAAGGAGATGTGAGTCTCAGACTGATGGATGTGACCTCCAGCCACTTCTGAAGTCAGAAAATGTATGGAACTGTATTCTTCTCTGGGGAATCCAAAAAGTACTGGTGCCAGATGACACCCAATTTTATGCTACTAAGACCCGAATCAGATTTCTAACCTGTGAAACTTTGAGGAAACATTAATTTTGTTGCAGCAAAAGTGAAAATCTTATGCAGTTACATTTTCTTTTTTTTTATGGCTTTTATGGCATTTAAATGTTTTAATAACTTAGGGCTTTTCTTTTTTTTTTCCTCATGGTTTATTTTTTTTTATATTTAAAAATTTCCATCTCCTTCCCTCCTCCTCCCCCCTCCCTCCGCTCCTCCTCCCCCTTCCCTCCCCTCCTTCTCCCCCTTCCCTCCCCTTCCCTCCACCCATACCTCCCCTCCCTCCCTCTCAAGGCCAAGGAGCCATCGGGGTTCCCCACTCTATGCTAAGTCCAAGGTCCTTCCTCCCAACTCCCCCCAGGTCCAGGAAGGTGATCCACCAAGCTGAGAAGGCTCCCACAGAGCCCGTCCATGCAGAAGAATCAGAGCCCAGCGCCATTGTCCTTTGCTTCTCAGTCAGTCCCCGCTGTTGGCCACATTCAGAGAGACGGGTTTGGTCGCATGATCCATCAGTCCCATTCCAACTGGAGTTGGTGATCTCCCATTAGTTCTGTCCTACCGTCTCCATGAGTGAACGCACCCCTCACGTTCCTGACTTTCTCCCTCATGTTCTCGCTCCTTCTGCTGCTCATCAGGACCTTGGGAGCTCAGTCCAGTGCTCCAATGTGGGGCTCAGTCACCTTCCCCATCTGTCGCCAGCTGGAGGTTCCCTCACGGTCCTGACTTTCTTTCTCATGTTCTCTCTCCTTCTGCTCCTCATCAGGACCTTGGGAGCTCAGTCCGGTGCTCCAATGTGGGGCTCTGTCATTTTCTTCCTCTATCGTCAGGTGGAGGTTCTATGGTGATATGCAAGAAATTCATCAGTATGGCTATAGGAACTGGCCTTTTCAGGCTCCCTCTCCTCAGCTGCCCAAGGAACTAACTGGGGGCGTCTCCCTGGAAACCTGGGAACCCCTCTAGGGTCAAGTCTCTTGACAACCCTCAGGTAGCTCCTTAAATTAAGATATATGCTTCCCTGCTCCCATATCCACCCTTCCTATATCCCAAGCACCCCATTCCTCCGAGCTCCCCCCATTCTCCCCTTCACACTTTTCTCTCCCCATCTTCCCTTGGCCCAGTCTCGCCCAACCCTCAAGTTCCCAATTTTGCCTGGCGATCGTGTCTACTTCCAATATCCAGGAGGATTACTATATCTTTTTTTGGGAGTTCACCTTCTTATTATCTTCTCAAGGATCCCAAATTTATAGGCTCGATGTCCTTTAATTATGGCTAGAAACCGATTATGAGTGAGTACATCCCATGTTCATCTTTTTGGGTCTGGGTTACCTCACTAACCGAATCCAAGAACACATTAGAAAAATTATCCACTACGATCAAGTAGGCTTCATCCCAGAGATGCAGGGCTGGTTCAACATACGAAAATCTATCAATGTAATCCATCATATAAATAAACTGAAGGAAAAAAACCATATGGTCATCTCATTAGATGCTGAAAAAGCATTTGACAAAATTCAGCACCCTTTTATGATAAAAGTTTTGGAGAGATTAGGGATACAAGGGTCATTCCTAAATATAATAAAAGCTATTTACAGCAAGCCGACAGCTAACATCAAATTAAACGGAGAGAAACTCAAGGCTATCCCACTAAATTCAGGAACACGACAAGGCTGTCCACTCTCTCCTTATCTCTTCAATATAGTGCTTGAAGTTCTAGCAATAGCAATAAGACAACATAAGGGAATCAAGGGGATTCAATTTGGAAAGGAAGAAGTTAAACTTTCATTATTTGCAGATGATATGATAGTATACATAAGCGACCCCAAAACCTCCACCAAAGAACTCCTACAGCTGATAAACTCCTTCAGTAACGTGGCAGGTTACAAGATCAACTCCAAAAAATCAGTCGCCCTCCTATACACAAAGGATAAGGAAGCAGAGAGGGAAATCAGAGAAGTATCACCTTTCACAATAGCCACAAATAGCATAAGATATCTGGGAGTATCTCTAACCAAGGAAGTGAAGGATTTATTTGACAAGAACTTTAAGTTTTTGAAGAAAGAAATTGAAGAGGATACCAGAAAATGGAAGGATCTCCCCTGCTCGTGGATTGGGAGGATCAACATAGTAAAAATGGCAATTCTACCAAAAGCAATCTATAGATTCAATGCAATCCCAATCAAGGTCCCATTAAAATTCTTCACAGAGATTGAGAGGACAATAATCAACTTTATATGGAAAAACAAGAAACCCAGGATAGCCAAAAAAATCTTATACAATAAAGTTACTTCTGGAGGCATTACCATCCCTGACTTCAAACTCTATTACAAAGCTACAGTATTGAAAACAGCTTGGTATTGGCATAAAAACAGAGAAGTTGACCAATGGAATCGTATAGAAGACCCGGATCTTAAACCACAAACCTACGAACACCTGATTTTTGATAAAGGAGCCAAAAGCACACAATGGAAGAAAGAGGGCATCTTCAACAAATGGTGCTGGCATAACTGGATGTCAACCTGTAGAAGAATGAAAGTAGATCCATATCTATCACCATGCACAAAACTCAAGTCCAAATGGATTAAAGACCTCAATATTAATCTGAACACATTGAGCTTCATAGAGGAGAAAGTGGGAAGTACTCTACAACAAATGGGCACAGGGAACCGTTTCCTGTGCATAACCCCAGCTGCACAGACATTAAGGGCAACATTGAATAAATGGGACCTCCTGAAGCTGAGCAGCTTCTGTAAAGCAAAGGACATTGTCACTAAGACACAAAGGCAGCCTACTGACTGGGAAAAGATCTTCACCAACCCTGCAACTGACAAAGGTCTGATCTCTAAAATATATAAGGAACTCAAGAGACTAGAGGGTAAAATGCCAATTAACCCAATTAAAAAATGGGGCGCTGAGCTGAACAGAGAATTCTCAACAGAAGAAGTTCGAATGGCCAAAAGACACTTAAGGTCATGCTCAACCTCCCTAGCTATCAGGGAAATGCAAATCAAAACAACTTTGAGATATCATCTTACACCTGTCAGATTGGCTAAAATCCAAAACACCAATAATAACCTTTGCTGGAGAGGTTGTGGGGTAAGGGGTACACTCATCCATTGCTGGTGGGAATGCACACTTGTGCAACCACTTTGGAAAGCAGTGTGGCAGTTTCTCAGGAAATTTGGGATCAACCTACCCCAGGACCCAGCAATTCCACTATTGGGAATCTACCCAAGAGATGCCCAATCATACAACAAAATCATATGCTCATCTATGTTCATAGCAGCATTATTTGTAATAGCCAGATCCTGGAAACAACCTAGATGCCCTTCAGTGGAAGGATGGATGAAGAAACTGTGGAATATATACATGCTAGAATACTACTCAGCGGTAAAAAGCAGTTACATTTTCTAAAGATATTTCTACTCTTTACCTTATAGTCACAATTCTGAATTTTTAATTCAAAAACACCAAAACACCATTTTCGCCTCTTTCTGTCTCGAGGTGTGAACAATATAAAGAAGTCACAAAATGGTCTTGGTTTCTTCTTGTTGGCTTTGGAAGAACAACAAGAAGTGTTGGTATATGCTGCTCTCAACTTAACCAAATTATGTAGAGGTTTCTTATGTTAGGCCACATCCTTGCACCAATGTTGGCCTTTTAGTTCAGTTATGAACAGAATCACAGCACTTCAGTCTCCTGAATCCTTCTTATGAAATCTCCAATCCTTCATATGAAATTAGCCATCATTCAATAAACCCCAAAACATGCTAACATGTATCTAACAAAAATTAAGTGACAGATCTCTTGAGCTCAGAGATATCAATGACAAATAGCCAAAAACACTAATGTAACCATGTGTGACTTTGGTTATATGTCTGCAAATCTTCTTTTGAAATCATTTTTATTTTTAAAGTAATTTAAATTCCTACTGTAAAATTCTATGTAATTTAAAATGATAATAATATAATTTGGCAAACCATACTGAAGAAATCTAGAACTTCATTGAGTCAAATACACATTCTTGTCTTCAGCCAAGGCAATAAGAGACATCTGCAGCCAAGTGTTTATTAAATCATTTTTTTATGAGACTTGAGGTCACTATTGTCTAGATTATCCTAACTACTAATTACGTCTATATCTCCATATGTCTTCTGTATGAAAAGATGATGATTTGCAATCTATTTATATGAATAATGTAAAATAATTAAGTGGCTATGTTAAATAGCTCATATCTAGAAGCAGTTGCTTCATGTCACATGAAACTGATGTAGTTTTCTAAGTTCAAATGCATCAAATGATGTTTGAAATACCAAAATTAGGCTGCGGTTATCTTTTACTGTTAGCCTGCTTAGTATGTAGAAAGGCCCTTGTTTTGAATACCAGGCAGTGACACAAATAATTAGTTAAGTAAAATTAATTTATAATACTTGATATATAAGTCAACCTAATGGTATAAAAATGTAATTATTAATTCATTTGTCAAATACTTTTCCCTTTTTTCATTTAAGAATGACTTAGCAAGTGGGAATTGGGCCATACAGTTCATGCAGGCAGAAACACTTTGAAGTTTCAAACTTGATGTATAAAATTTCAGTTGGGGAGACAAAAAAAATCATATAAATACTGAAAATGTGATGCTTATAATATAAAGACTTGAATATTACATCGTTTCAAAGGAAGGCTGACTGCTATTATTAATCTGTGAGCATTCGAAAGCTCCATAAAATCATTAGTACCCAGGTTTCTGTTTTACATAATAGGAAGCATGTTACAGGCAGTATAGAAGGATAATTAATTAAGTGGGCTTGCTGCACTGCTGAAGAAAGCACAAGACAAAGTCCATTTCTATGGTTCGGTGAATATTCCACTTTAGCGCAAATTTACAGTATGACACATGTGTGAGTATTCCTGAAGTTGTGGTCACAAATGCATTGCTAAACTCTAGAGGCTAATTGGAAAGGAACATAAGTATTTCTATATATTCGTTCACCTCCATGGCAGATAAAATAGCTCTTACTCACCAGGATAGAGGAAGGACAGAATGGGAAAAGATGTTGATAATTACCTGCATTCAACCTTTACAAAAGGAAAGTTAGTGGTATCTGCACAGATAAAGGGTAGACAGAGAAGCACTCATTGTGTTAGGTGGATGGGCTTAGATGGGGTGTGTTGAGTTAGGAGTAAAAAATCAACAGACTCTTAGAAGTAGAGTACAGTGTCTGGTATAGAAGCTAATGGGGACCAGGCCCTGTGGAAGATGCCAAAGGAGACTAGAAGAGAGAACTCAGAGGAGGTGGAAGAATGAACCGTCAACAGAACACAACGAAGGCCATACAGAGGGAAGTTAACCAATGAGAAATTGGAACCAGAAAATAACAAAAGACAGGGAGAGAGAGAGAGAGAGAGAGAGAGAGAGAGAGAGAGAGAGAGAGAGAGAGAGAGGAAGGAAGGGAGTAGGAAGAAGGTGCAAATGATGAAGATGAAGACTATTGAGTAAAGTATATGAGTAAAGCCAAAATTGTTGAGAATATCTAAAATTGTCAATACATTTTTTTTAGTTTCTATTTTGATTTAATTGAAATAAAGTATATCATTGCGTAATTGCTCCTTCCCTTTCCTCCATTCACCTCCTCTCAAACTGCAACTTTTGCTTTAATTATTTTGCATATTTTATCACTGTAGGCAGCAATTCTAGGAAAGTGTTGGGTTAGGACACATAATAAGAAGGGCCATGAGGGAGGTTGGAAAGAATGAAAGTAAATGAATAAAATGAATATGTTATGAATTTGATAATTGAGAAATTATGAATCAAGAGTCAGGTAGGGGAGTTAACATCTGTAAACCCCAGCGTGTAGGAGGCCAAGACTGAAGAATCATTGCAAAATCAAGAGCAATTCATAATAAGTTCTAGGCCAGCTACAGTATGAGTCAACACACACACACACACACACACACACACACACACACACACACACACACACAAATATAAATCAAAGGGAATAAATAGGCAAATAATGAGCAATATAAAAACCTCCATTTGTAATAGGAAATGCAGCTAAATTATCCATAATTCCTTATACCAGCTCCAACAATATTGATAATTCTCAGCAGCATGGTTGTCTTAGCAGAGAGCAGTCATTTTCAACGTTATTATTGTTGCATCTTCATGGACAGTTTGCTCTATGCAAAGAAAAGAGCAGCAATAAGCACTGGACTTTTGGCTGTAAGCTGACAAGTTTATGTTTTACCAAAGTTGTCTGGTCTTTACTAATATAATTTCTTTAAATGGTACTACAATATAGTTTCAATTGTTTTGTATTTTTGGTGGGCTTTTCTCCTTCCTTCCTTTCTTCCTTCTCACTCTTCCTTCTTTCTACCCTCCTTCCCTCACGTCTGTCTATCTGTCTGTCTGTCTGTCTTTTTTCTTGTTATGGAAACAATGATGATCATCTATCTCAGGTGAGTCTGTAGGCTGGGCTCTAAGAGTTCAAACTTTTTTTAAAACCTACTTCTGTCCTTCAAAACAGTGAATTTTAATCTAAAGAATGAAGCACACATATGATTTGCAGAAATTTAACACACAGAAAACTTAACTGAATATACGTGGAGAACTACTTTGCAAAGCAGTTTCTATGCTCAGAGTCCTGTGGTTCTGCCTCCCCCATTGACTTTCAAAAAAATAATAAAGGACTAATACCACTAGCGGGCAAATTTTGTAAAATTACTCTCCAAGTGTTTCAACAAAACCTGCCAACACAACTCAAACCCAGACTTCCCCACACTTTGTTTTGTGGCAAGGGGCCTCAATGGGACAGGCTGCCAGTCACACAGATGAGAGCCAAATTGTTCAGCAGATTTGAGAAGTGGACAGATGTTCTCCTGGGATGATGGAGGCAGGCACCACCACATACATTTTCACTTGACGTGTTAACCAATATTCCCAGCCAATTATTCTGAGACGACCAGCAGTTAATGAATGCAAAGGCAGGAGCTGGAGTCATCACTCATAGCTCCCACACAGCCACAAACTCCTGCCAGAGTGCTAAATTCCTCTCAGGCTCAAAGAGTCGCAGAGTTCATGGGGGGATGGGGGAGTTGTGCTTTGTATGTGTTCCCCGAGGCCTATATGGGAACACCTAAAACTGATTATGATGTGGTCATTGTGCATGAATAAATACAAGAAAATAAAACACACTCAGAGGATACACACTTCAAAACATGAAAGAATGGGTTTTACATAGGAGAATGCATTTGAGGTCTCAAAGGTAATTACCCCGAGGCACGAGAATAGGGCAATAAAAACAAAAGCAGCTGGGCCACACCAGTACTATAGTGTGCTAACAGCTATTAAGCTAATTTGCAGCAGAAATATGATATAATAAGGTCTATCACTTTAATGGGAAATAGAAAAACATAAAAGAATTATGTTGTCTTCTTTATTTGGAGAGATGACAGCAAAGAAGGTCAACAATTAGAATGTTTTCTTCTAAGCAACTGTTTGCACAAAGCTGTTGTGTCTCCAAGCGTGCTTTCTTCTTTGGGTTTTAAGCAAGGCAAGCTGTTGCCAGGGAAATAAGAAGATAAAGGGATATAAATTTGTTTTCAAAGGTTTGTAATGCTGAGCATTACTCCTGAGGCAGCAATTTCTCCTTGGGGAATGTTTGCAAGATGGAAAATTAATATATATTTCAATATTTATATTATATAAAACAGCCTTATCCATAAAAAACTTTATTAAACAAAAATATCATGGGGTAGAAAATAAAGAAGTATATTGAGATGTCAGTGATCAATCTATGAAATCTCTAAGATTTTAAAATATGTTGTATAATAGAGATTATTATTTCTGCCATCTTCCTTGGGTGGTAGAAAGCTAACAATCAAACAGGGACTTAGCTTTCTCAAGTAAGGGTTGACCTTTTAACGATGTGGTAACCTCCATAAACATTGCCATTACCTGGAGACCAAGTATTCAAATGCATACACCTAAGCGTGACACTTCTCGTGCAAATCACAGCAAAGATGTCTACTTGTAATCTGCAGGAAAGTGTGTCTGTACTAGACATAGGACAGACGACATGGCAGTTGCAGAGACATGGGAAGGGAAGGGAACCTCTCACCCTGTAGTCAAACTCGATCTCCTCACTCCCCAAGAAGCGATACTCCCAGAAAATTAAACTTTGCTGTAAAGGCTACCAACATAAAGTAATTATTCCTTTTTCACATAGATATTTTATGAATGAGTGATAATGACTCAAACTTAAGGCCTTGGGTGGAGCCTCATTGATTTCTGCAGACATTCCCTAAGACCTAGAACAACACTGTTATTTTTATTTACAATAAAGATATCCTACTTTCTTGCATACTTGTGAATGAGAGTTTTTACCTTACCATTTATAATCTTGTCACGTACAATCTAGTATTTTTCTGAAACCCCCTTTTTTATTTCATTTAGATTTCTTAGCAAGTGTTTAAAGAGAATATCTTCAAAACCCTACATGCACCTGTCTTTAAGACAATGATGTGTGACTGTTTTAACTGACGCTCTCACACCCATGCCCTTGAATGTGCCTTTTGTCTCAGTGCTTCTTTCTGATAACCTTTGTGTTTAACTTCTATTTTAAGCTATAACTCTATTTCATGCTGGCTAATTCTGACTATTTGTACTGCAAAGCCATGAGTCAGAGTTTAATTTGAGACCAAGCCCTAAATGACTAGAACTCCTGGGAGTGATAGAGATATATCTCCATATCCCAAAGTCCTCATGAGGACAGATCTCAGACTTCAAATCCCATATTTGTAAGTAATGATATGGTGCCATTTATAGCCTGATCTGTGATAACACAGCATGGCAGTCTGAACAGAGAGAGGCACTGGAAAGACATTAGATTTCAAGTGAGCAGAATAAAGGAATAGAGGAAATAAACTCAAGTTGAGCAGAATAGAGGAAATAAACTCAGCCTGAAAAATCAGTCAATGTTATTTCTGAAGTACAGCCTTCAAATCTCCCCCTTAAATGAGTGCAATAGTTTACCACACACTTAACTGACTCAACATTTAGCTCCCTCAACATATTTCTCTGTTGTATCTGATCATAAGGCACTTTGGTCTCTCCAAAATCCCTGAAACACAAATCTCTTCATGGATAAGTTCATCACTTATCTCTTAAGCTTGCCCCTCTTTTACCTAGAGTACAATGAGTTGCATCCCCTCTGAATGGATTCTTTGGCTTGTTCAGTGATTCAGCAATACCTTACCAAAGACTTGCTTCTCTTGGGGCGTTTGTTTCATTCCAAAGAAAAAAAAAGGTGAAGTATGTCCTTGTCTGGAGATTTGTGTGTGTAAAGCATGGTGGGGAGGGGGTTCAGTGATTAAGAACATTGTGAAGAGATTTACACAATGTCATGGCTTCCTCTTTCATTTTGTGATATTTGTACACAGACCTAAAGAAAGTGGTGAGAGTCCTGAGATAAAACTGAACGTGTAAAATGGAGGGAAAGGGCTTATCAGGCAGTCAGCATACAAAGTTCAAACTCCCAGATGAATAAGCCCAAATTTTGAATTCTGTATCAGGTTACTAATTCAGACTGGGCTCTCTTCAGTTCTTCATACCTTATATTGAACTGATGTTTATAGGATAAGAAATCCCAGTAATTATTAAAATTTAAATTGGTATGGTAAGTTGGCAAAAAAATTCCTTAGTTACTTGACTATCTACTGTCTGCACATTGGGATTGACTTTCTGATCGGAAATAGGTATTTATGATGAATAAAAAGACTCAAAGTGGTTTCAAGAAGTAGATGCATACTTCTGTTATATCTACCCAATACTATTTGTTAAGTGTCTAAAACTCCACCTTATTCCTAAGTATTTCTAAGTATGATATATTTCATCAGCATTGCATTTGCCATCTTAACAACAGAATTGGAGAAAATGAACCTATCACTGAGGATAACATCTACATAGCTGGGACTTAGAAGCTGAATATATCAATTCCCTTAATGTTCAAATAGGCAGCATCCAACCATATGATGATTTTGAAGAGACATGTCATTAGAGTGTTAGTTATATCAGTGGAAATCAGGAAAGACAAATACTGAGAAAGACCTGCAGATTATACCCTGAACCAGGAGAAATAGGGAGAAGAGAACTATAAAAACATTTGTAAGCCAAAATGTTTGTAGAAAACGATAATGAATGTCCTAAATAGAAAAGACAATCCATTTGAGCTAGAAATATGCATGGTTGCAAATGGCTGTCACAGAAGACCATTAACAACAACAATGATTTCTGAAAAATATCAAAAAAGAAATATGAAGATATTTTATGAGGGGCTGTAGTACACTATAAAATCATAAACTGCCTATCTATGGAATGGACAAATGTCACATATCAGTGTCTGATATTCAAATTACTTGAGATTAACATTGCATTTTCTGAGAGACAAATGAGATGAGGAAAAGCAACAGATGAGAATCACCACCTTAGTACTCTGAATTAGGGAATTTTATTATTTACGGGATCAAATAACTAAAGAAGCAACATGAGGAAGGGACTCTTGTTTGCTTATAGTTTCATGTGACTGAGTTCATAATGACATGACATTCACGTGGGCAGACAGCACCATGGTGCGCAAGGGTGTGCATGTGGAACCCTTCACCTTCTCACTTCTTGCTGGGACAGGAGAAGTGCTGGGAAGCAGCGAACAGGCAGGAAGTGGGACCAGGCTTGGTCCACGCCATCCCTACCACATCTTCCCAAAGGCTTCATAACCATCTTAAGCAACATTACCCATCTAGGAACTAAGTAATTGCACATGAAGATAAGGATTTTTTTTTTACATTCAAATCACAATATTCACATTTCTTTTCTCTGTGTGTAGATGGTTGTATTCTTAGCTATCCCTTGATTGTAACCATTTGGCTTTAGAAAAAATCATTACGGGCTGGAGAGATGGTTCAGAGGTTAAGAGCACTAGCTGCTCTTCCAGTGGTCCTGAGTTTAATTCCCAGCAACCACATGGTGGTTCACAACCATCTGTACTGAGATCTGGCGACCTCCTCTGGCGTGAGGGCATACATTGAGGCAGAATGTTATATACATAATAAATAAATAAATCTTAAAAAAAGAAAAAATCATTACTATTAAGCATGATAATACCCTTTAGAATCATGTGGGAAGCTGCAAACTGCAACTATTATTACTCCAATGCTACACAATTATTGAGATTACCTTGGGGTATATACTTGTGAATTAGAGTCTGCAAACGTTCTGTAAAGGGTCATTCATCAAACATTTTCATGTGGGGCTATATTGTACTTATTTCCAATACTCCATTCTTCTGTTGTACTACTATGACAGCCGTGTACAGCAGGAGAGTGAGTGGAATGACTGCTTTCTTGTAAAACTTGATTGAGAGAATAAGTTGTTTGGAGATTTTGCCAGAGGGTCCATTTTTGGCTGATCTAAGATTTGAACTGTTAGTTCAATCTCTTTTTCTTGGGGTAAGAAAAATAGTTTCATTTTCACTTGCCACAAATTAATAGGTACCAAATGCATAGTTATCCACAATACAAACTCTAAAAGTGTAGAACATATTGCTCTTGATTAACTACACACACACACACACACACACACACACACACACACACAGTCATGGGGAAGGAGTAGAGAAAGGAATTGTGATAGACAGGATGAGTCTTCATTGACGAGTCAGACAGTTACAGATAACATCATCAAAACTCTGTGTTAATTGATTGTAAACATAGCCCTCCATCCTCCAGCATTTAGTGTTATTTACTATCTACTGCTAACAAAAAAATAACTTCCTAGAATGCTCAGAACCAATGCTAGGTGAAACCTAAAATGATTTTAATTCACATGCTTTTACCGTCTATTACACTGTTGACCTTCTAAAATTGAGTAAACCAAAAGACCACATTCCATCAAAGGAATTCCTCGTCTGATGTTACCCTTCAAAACTAACTCCTTCCTTCAAGACTCAGATCACTTTCGGGGTGTTCCATCATCATTTACCTAATAAGGAATTGAAATAAATCAAATTTGAATACCATTAAAACAGGATAATTCTAGTTATTCCTAAAAATGACTAATATAATATTCAATAACTGTTATGATTTTACTAACTCAGAGCTGTAGCTTACTCCATTTCGATGGCGTTCAGGGGTGGTAGGTCCATCATTTCAAATACCTCCAACCGGGCAGAAAAAAATAAGTAGTTTTTCTTCAGCTTACCCTACTCTATCTGAACAGCAGTGGTAGTTCACCAAAGCATTAAAGTAGCAAATATTTTATGGCTGCACCCACCACATAAAAGCCTGGCCTAAAAAGCAGACTTTAATTAGAGTTTGGAGAGATCATTTTTGTTTAAATAAAATAAAAACACAGGTGGTTCACTGAATTCACTGAATCCAAACCTCAAAGTGCTGTTTAAAGTGCAAAGTTGTAAAAGGATTTTGCTTTTCTGGTCAGCTCTACCCCATGTAGGAGCAAGGACCATACATTACCAGCAACATGGCATGTTCACATGTGCTTGGCTCTGTGCCAGCTCGCATATGTGCCAACATTTTCTGAAAAGAAGGAAGAAATTCCCTTACCATCACCAAGAAGTTTCTGAGCATAATTTGCTGATAATATTATTATTTTTCAAAGCGTTCTTAGCTTTCCCCTTAATACCATGATTTTCTTTACTTTCTTCCTGCTGCCTGATCTCTCCCAGAATCACTACCACTATTTGGTACATGTCTCCTTTACAATACTACTTCTGAAACTGTGTTTATCATCCCAGGTACCACAGCCCATGACTCTGGGTCCTCGAACCCTGGCAGAGATTGGTTGAGAGGCACAAATGATTTAAAGCTCAGATCCACAGACCATATCTTTGGAGGGAGATATGGTAGCAACTCAGGTACTCAGCTCATTCGTTTTATAGAAGAACAAGGCAGTAGTTGACATATTCTCTGAGGGACTTTCTGTAGGGAAATAGTATAGAGGGGGACTAAGATCATAGTCATCCGGGAGAAAAAACACTCGATTAGGTACCTTTTGTACATACAACTTTCAACTACAGGTCAATGGTTTGTTATCATCCACACCTGGGTCACGGGAATGCCTTGACATTCTGTGGATACTGACCTGGGGAAGACCTTGCCATTCTCATTAGTCTGAGGCACTGGCATCCTTGACATGTCACTGCCCATATAAACAATATATAATTACTCAAGACTTCATCTGTGTATCACCCTTGACTTTTCAATTATTTTTACTCTCCATTAATTAGAACACATCAAAGTAGTAATTATCTTTTGAGCATCCCAAACTCAAGCCAATAAAATATTTGCCCACACTCATCCATCAGTATTATGACTGCATCTACCATTTAGTCTCTCTCTCTCTTTTTATGTCCAGGACAGATGATATATAATGAATGAGATTATAGAATCAACATTCTGCTTCTAAGACTTTGGCATAAGAGGCTATCTGTGTAAGCACTCCCAAGACCACATAGGGCTCCACATCAGGATGCTAAGATTAAAATCCAAATATAGTCCCTTGGTAGTTACTAGAACTACAAACATCTGCTTCACCTGTCAGTTGCTCCATGTTCTCACTTGATAATGTCATGACTGTGTCAGAAACGTGTTTTTAGGGTGGAATTAAGTGATGTAGAGAAAAGCCTGGCACGCAGAGATGCTGGAGTGGTGTGTGATATTATTTTGATGACATGTGACAAAGCTTGAGCTTGCACCATATTAAATTCTTAACACACACGATCTCATTTAATCCTCTGCCAGCTAGAAAGTTCTATACTTGAGAAAACTGGTATTTGACATTTTTAAGCTTGGGGTTTTATAGGAGTGTGACAGAGAAGCCTATCTTATTCCTGAATTCATGAAATGGAAGTGAGTATAAAGGTTGAAGACTGTCATTGGAGAAACATAAATTAAGAAGCCTACCACTTAAAATACAGGATTCTACATATCATATTTATTTTTATACAGACATTTTTCTTAAACTCAATGAATACTAGCAAACATATATATATATATATATTTCTTCTATATATATTTATATGTGATGTACACACACAAACACACACATATATATGTATATGTATATACATATTCTCCTGTAAAAACATTGGAGTGCTTTATGCCTTGGTGAGGATGGTCACTTGGATGAGCCAGCATCTTCTGAAGTCAACAGTCATTATCCTTGCACAGGAGGTGATCAATTTAGCAAAATTATAAGTGTCATGAATTTAATTATGCTTTTACATTTCCTCAAAATGAATTCTAACATTTCCCATGATACGGGCTCTTGAAGAAATAACATGTTATGGAGATCGGGAGTTCCTTGTGACATGTTTATGACATTTTATCTTGTTTACCGATGAACAGCTATGGGACTCACACAATAACAACAAGACTTGCTGGCATTTCTCTTTAATGTACAGGTACTGTTCCTTTATGACTACTAAAGTATATTCCATAACTATCTCTACCTTGAATATGGGAGTTCTGTGGTTATTGGTTAACTTTGCAGATTTTGCATGAGTAGCAGCAGCATTTCACCTGGAGCAGCATTCACCATGGCACATTCAAGCTATGTGATTAGCAAAAGTCATCCTCCTCAATACACACATTTAATTCATACAAGTTGGCAGACAGTATATATTATCTCCCTTTTCAGGATAATTAGGTCTCCACTTCTAGAGAAGCCCAATGGTCACTCTGTATATTTTCTGTTTCCTGATAGCATGCTCACACCAAGGGTTTCATTCTGTACCATGCGGGGGTAGAGGGAATAAAGGGGGAATGTGAGAAAAACATCACTGAGTATGAATAGCAAGAAAAAACAAAATCCACAATAACTTACACACGCAATTTCTTCAGGTCAGGCTTCCAACTCAATGCATTAAATCAATTACTTCGGCTTTTATCTTTATCAGGAATGTATGTTGTTTAACAAGTGATTCTCAGGTGATATAGAGCAGAAAATGATTTCTTAGTGTTTAGTCTTAGTAATCATTGTAGTTTACTAATTTGCTAAGGAAAAGTAGTAGGAGTAATATAAGAAGGCATTGTTTGTCAAAGGTGTGTAAACAATACGGAATTTCAGAATATAAGTTTGAATTTCTGGTGAAATAGGAAGAATATGTAATAGTACAATTTATTTGAATTTGTGCAGTGTTTTTAGTTACTTTGAAAAAGAAAGTAAAATAGAAGCCAAAAAGTAGAAAAATAAAGTTGGTATATTATTGTAGTTTTTAAGAATTATTGCATTTGTTTTTCTTTTTGAAAGTAAAACCCATCTGTGAAGATCTGCCAGGTACACAGACCTCTCATACAAAGGCAAACAGTAACTAGAGAGGTACCTCCTAGGTTAAAGCACTAGCTAAATTTCCAGAGGACTCAAGTTATGTTCCTAATATCCTTGTTTGATTTATAACTGCCTGTCACTCCAATTTCAGGGGATCCAATATCTTCTTCTGGCTCTCAGAGACACCTGTATGCATATGGTATACCTTCACACACACACACACACACACACACACACACACACACACACAATTATATACATAAATAAAAATCAAAAAGTAAAATAAACTTAAAATAGAAAAATGACAATAGTGATATTCAACATGTTTAAATGCTAAAAAAATGTCACATCAACCCACTGAAATATCAAATACCCTCCTTTTGTTGAAAATGATTAAGTGGAAACTTTCCTATTTTCTTTAAATAATCTATGGCAATTACTTAACTTTCACAATCTTCTTATCCTCAGCTATAAAATCAAAGCAATATTATGCAATAAAATTATAAGAAATTTTTGTTTTTCTTAAGAAATCCTACTTTATAAGATGCTATATGCTTGACTGCATCAAAAGTGTATAGTGATATTCTTGGCAATTACATACATATACATTTAAGTATATTGTTGACACATTTTAGGGTGCAAGTGTACACTAATGGAAACAAATTGTCACATGAAGGAATATTTTTGCTATACTCTGATCAAGACTATGTAAAACAAGCAGAGATTGAGCCCTCAGAAGATTTTTAATTTTTTAATTACTGCTAACGGGGACATAGAATGCCCTACAACTCTTACTGCTACTTCTAATATACATGTGTGCATACACACATGCATACTGACTGCTTTTCAATCTGCAACCTCATTAATGTGCACTCTACCTGCGGGCACGCCTTAGTTAGAGACCTCAAGACACTCTGGCAATCGATTGTCACTCTCTAGCCTGCTGACTTCATGCTCTTTGCGAGCTATCTTGAAGCAACACTTTCAACGGTTACTAAGACATTCTGAACCTGTTATGAATTATGATATGTTTCCCCAATCAGGACATATTACATGAAATTTTGTTTATTGTCATCTTGAATATCCTAATAATGAACATGCCTATTTACTTTAAAAATATTGCTGCTAACCAATTATAGAAAAATCATATTTTGCTGCAATCCTACTTCTATCATAGAGTACATGTATGGGAGTGACCTTCAGAATCAGATACACTCCCAACAACAACAGGTCGCTTCCTACAACCGCTCTAAATGTGGGGACTGATAAGTTTTCTGTCCCATTGCAAGATATATACCATCACCACTAAAATGACCTGTGATGGGTAATGTATATAATTCAAAATACCAGGTTGTATGTGAGCAAAATTTCCAATGTCACCTGTTGGTTAAATAATAAAGACTTCTCTAAAATTGTAGAGTTGCTTCAAGTAATGAGTTCACATTAGTAGACTGATGATTTACTTGCATTTTATCTCTTTTGAAATAACACAACCTCCCTATCAAATTTCGTGATCCACAGATATTATCTTTAAAATGAGAATAAGATTATTGAATGAAAGAGGATATAATTTAAGTGTGATGACTATATTTAAATGTCAAATTTGCATAGTCTAAAATCCTCTGTGAAGGAATTATAAGTGAAGAATTGTCTAGATTTGGCTAGCATGTAGCAGGTTCATATGGGATCATCATGATTATGTAAAATGAGATGGGAATATTTGACCACTACAAGGGACACTATTCTCTGGGCAGGGGATCTAGGATTACATAAGCAAAGCAAGCCAGCTGAGCATCATTTATTGTTCTCCTGACTGGATATACTATAGAAAATTCCTCCTAACCTCCTTCTGCTGTGACTTTCCCAGCCACGATAGACTGGCATACTACAATACGAAATGTGAGCTAAGTAAATCCTTTATTTCTTAAGTTCTTTCTGTCATAACACTTTATCACAGCAAAGGAAATTAACTAAGATCATTATATTTCAGCTCTAATTGTGATAGTCTTAAAAAACTAAGAGCATAATGAAAAAAATCAGAAAATAATATCTGTGAACACACAGCTGGAGATAATTACTACCTCTCTCAGCTTCCCTTAATAGTCACTAGCTACTTAGTAAATGGTAGGGCTGCATGAGCCTCTCCCATGTCCATGCTTGCCAATTGACACAGTATTTTCAGGATAGATCATGTTAAACTTGATGGGTCATAGAATAAAAGCAAAAGTACATGTACATGAAAAAGAGATTACTAGTAGGAAGATAGATAAAGGTAGGAGGGAAATAAGAAAAGGCAAGTGGTGGAGATAATTATAATTTATTATGTACACATGCAAAAATTGTCAAAATATAAATTTTATTTATAAAATCGAAAAAATAAATGCATGATTGTGTATAGTGTGTTGTAGAACAGTCCCAATAAATAACCTCATTCATGTAGAGGAATAAAAATTATTTGCAAGGAACAGATGCATGACTACATAGTATCAAACCTTTCTCTCACACGTTTCTAGAAAAGTCCATTCAAAGAATTTATTCAACACATATTTACTGCACTTTTTCTATGATTATTTATCATTCAAATTGCAGAGAAAAGGACAGTGAATGAACTGTGCAGTAAGCTAGACATGAGAAAATATAGATGCCTTCAAGATGTCATTTCTGAACACACACTCAGACCTGTCATTATAAGTCTGAAGTAAGATGGCATTCAAATCATGTCAAAAAAAAAAAAAAAGCCTCGTTAGAAAGAATGTTCATCAGTTTACACTTAGAGGAAGTGTTGGGAAGTACTACAAATCATCCCCTAGAAGAAACGTAGTTTCATTCTCATTACCAGGGGAGACATGTATATCAATGCAAATGTCAGCAAAATCATAAGGGTACATAAAGACCCCTTTGCATATGAAAACAGCTTCTCTTAGGATGTCTTGATATTAGACAACCTCAAATATATAATCTAAGTAACGGTGAAATTGCGCTTCCTTCACCACAGCATCCAAGCCGTAGAAACATTGAAAATGAAATATTGGCTCATCTCAATCTAAAGTAAATAAAAATAACAACTTCAAATTGCCTCAATGGAAATGGCAAGTCAGCGTCACTGCCTGCTTAACAAAAATAGCATTAATGTTTGAGAACGCTTCCTGTATCATCTTACTATTAAAGTGACAAGGATGAGGGTATTAATTATATGAGGGATACGCACATGCACACACACACACACACACACACACACACACACACATACACACACACACCATCAAATAAGACTTGTGAGTGAGGATTCATAGAGCTTTTAAGGACAAACCGGAGGAGGGGGAGGAAGGAAAATAGAGTCACTGAGGAACTACCCCAGAGAAAATTTTCAACCACTAAATTCTGCTTCTTTTCAGTTCATACTAGCTAAATAGTGTGGAATTCAGCAGAGCTGGAAATCATGCCCTTTTAGCTTTGAAGTATATTTGGTTTATTAAAAATCATAATCAACTAGATTTTTACCACAAATAAGGGACTGTCCTAAGTATTCAACCACCATGCTATTTTCATTCTTAAAATTCTGGTGAACATTTAGATCAAACTAAATTACTCCAAAGGCTTTATCCAAAGGAGATTTTCCAGGACACAGGTTTCCTTGCACTATTGAGCTATATTCAGATATTCAACTTTTATTAACAAGGTGAAAAGAATCTAGTGAAGTATATGGCAGATTTTTGGTTAGGGTTTCCAATTCTATCTGGATGCACTTATCCTGATTTGGTACTGGAATAATGGCTTCCACATTTGTTCATGTAATTTACTAAAATCGGTGTCAGAGTTTTCATATGCCTCTCTCAAAATTGACTTTCTCTGAGAAGGTAGTAAACAATGATGAAATCTGTGGTCAGGTCAAAGCTTTGCATGTGGTAAGGATTCATATCTAGCCAGTGACAATGTCGCAGGACTGTTATTTTGGGAGTGTGCTGGCTAGTTTTACTCCAGCTTGACTCAAGAAAGAGTCATCAGAGTGGAGAAAGCCTCTACTGAGAAATGTCTCCCTAAGATCTGGATTTTAGGCAAGACTTTAGAGCATTTTCTTAATTAGTGATTGACGTGGGAGGGCCCAGCCGATCGTGGTTGGTGCCATCTCTGGGCTGATGACCCTGGATTTTATTAGAAATCTGAGCAAGCCGTGGGAAACAAGCCAATAAGCAGCAGCTATCCTTGGCCTCTGAATCAGTTCCTGCCTCCAGATTTCTGCCCTGTGTAAGTTCCTGCTCTCATTGCTGTTAATGATGAACTGTTACATGAAACTAGGAGCAAACTCTTTTCTTCCCATGTTACTTTTGGTCATGGCTTTTCATGAAAGCAATCCTAACTAAGATGGAGAACAATCTCTGTTCATGGTAGAAAAGATTGACTTGGTGAAAAAAGCAAGAGCCTCTTCACACAAGGAAGATTCTATAATGTAAAATCATATACACCACAAAAGCTTGATTGTTTTAAAGCATTACTTAATAATGGGCTATTACATATGTACATACAATCATGATCTGAAGAGAACAGCAGTGTTTGAATATAATGTGTAATATTTTCAATGAAAGAAATCTAGAACTATAACTCACACGAATCATAACTGCGACAAGTTAAGCACTGGTGATATTAGTGAGCTTATTTAGAACACATTTTTTTGATATTATATAAACTGAACAATTACTTGCATTTCATAGAGTTTAATTGCTATTATATTTGATTAATACAATTTATATTTTCACAGTTGCTAAATCATGTTTATGTCTATAATTTTTATGTACAAGCATACTTCTATAGATATACTCTAAGTAGTTAGCATTATTATATAAAAATATGTAAAAATTAGAATACTTAAAAATTTTATTTTATTTTTTTTACTTCTTCTATATGTATTTTAATAAAATCTATCAACAATATCTACCTACAATTTTATTCTCTTACCTGAAAACAAACACACCCCCAGTATTTGTACAATTAGTTATCAATAGTAAAGGGGACAATGTCTACACAAGGCATCGAATAAGCAAAGTATAACATTCAAATAACCAACAAACAATTTCCATGAAGAATTCTTCCAAGCAGTGTTGGGAAAAGTATGAAGGAGGGGCGGGAAGGGGGAAAAAAATAAAGAAAAAAAATTTAATAAAAAAAAAATTGTGTTGAATATGTGTGTGTTGGAAACACATATGGAGGTCACTGGACAGCTTGCAGAAGTTAATTTCTGAATGTTGAACAAAACTTAAATATATGTACTACATTTCATGTGTTGATAACTTCTTATCACCCTGGTCCATTGTTGGATTAATTTTGCTAGCAATATGTTAACAATTACTGAATGTTTATTCACTAGTTATATAGAGCTTTATTAGCATGAATGTGCTAGAGAAGAATTGTAAGTACCACGAGCTGTTTAAATATTCATATTACATATATTAACAAAAATTTTATTTTTTATAGATAGAATTACTGTGAATCAAAGGTAATAAATCACTACCAAGGGCCAACATGACAAATTGATGAAAGTGGAATGATTATGGTCCACATGCTTATCAGCTGCATAAAAAAACTCAAACATGATGTTTTTTAATTTGTATCAGTATTACTTCTCCAAGAGAGACATGGTCTGTGCAGTCAAGGAAGTCTGGGTCTTAGAAACATACCTGCTACACAAATGTCTTTCTGTGATACCTATGATGTGACCAGATTTGCTAGGAGAAGTATGTTTTCTCCTACCTATTTATTTGGATAAAATATATGATAGTTTCCTTAATGTTCAAAGATCAAATAATAAAAATAGCAATGACTTTAAAAATAGAAAAAGTTTCATGAATGAAAATTATCATTATCTAAACACCTAGGATGAATGGAGTCTACACACAAACATACACATATGTATGCACACACATACACACACATATTAGACAGATGATAGCTAGATGGTAGATTATGGCTCGGCTAATTAATAACGAAGCCAGGATAGATGTCATGTCATTATTTCTATCATTAAAAACATTTTATTCATCATACAGAATATACAAATAGAAGGAAATTCAGTTTTCATTTGTCCTTTGTGGGTTTCAATTTATAAAAGCAATGCCAGCTGAAGAAAGTACAAATAAAATACTTTCTAATTCCGTTTAAGCTGTGTGGAGGAAAATTGCTTTCTTTTCAAGAGTGACGCTGAAAAGACTCTTTGAGGAAGTTTTCCTACTGTGTAAGTTTTCTTCAAGCAAATGAGATAAGTGGCATTTGATTAATGGGAAAACATTGCTTGCTTCACCCAGACTACCGACAGTTGTGTTGCAATCCAATTCTGGATCTGTGGGACATGAAAGTGCTGGCTGCTTTCCTGTGAGGGCAGGACAGCTCTCAGACTCATTTGCAGTGCAACATGAGGAGAAACTCCTATATATTTGGGTTTGTTTCTCTATTTTAAAAGTACAGTGTGGTCTTGCTTTAGCGTCATCACTGTAGACTGTGAACAGTGAAGATTCTAACCTTAATCCTAGCCCTTAACCCTATCTCTAACTACACACACACACACACACACACACACACACACACACACACACCACAGAGTCAAAATTACACAGGTGGAAGACAGCAGCAGACACAAAGTCAGAAAGGTCTGAGGATAATAAACAACATTTTTATTAGGAGAATTTTATTCAATCAAGTAATTATTTCAATATTATTATAAAATAGAATAAGAGGTATAACATCTCTTTATTATTAAGAATTTGACAGTCTTCACAATTTTCATTTATTCTCTCATAAAATTGAATTTTTGTCCTCTTGCAGTTTTGCTTACAAATGTACCCATTATATTTTGAAAGAACAAACTTCATTAAAAATAAAAGTTGTCTAAGGTGAATGCTTACATATAGTTCATTTCTCTTGATGGTAGTTTTTTAATTTTTCATGAATATGTTACTTTACAATTGTATGAAATATAAAAAGATGCTGATGAAAAATTCAATTTGGCTTTAATGAGTCTCATGATGGCTTTTAGTGCACTACACCATTTCCATAGTCAGCCCCTCCCGTCCATTCTATTCTTGATTTCTTTTTAATGTCTTTAAGAAAATGTTTTAAACTAACTTTCTAAAACTTTCTCTAAGTCTCATTTTCACTCACCTATAAAATTGATTTATTTTCAAATATATATATGCATATATATGTACAAACACATATACATATATAACCATTGAGATGCTCAGTTTTACTGTCAGTTCAACCTAACCTAGAGCTACTTGAGAAGAGAGCCTCAGTGAGAGATTGTCGCCATTTGATGGCCTATAAGTTTCTGTCATAATAAAGTTCTCTGACCTGGGATTACCCAGCACAGTGTGGGTATCACTTAGTTGAATTTAGATAGCTCCAGAACTGCACAACGGTGCAAACATTGACCTGAGGACAAGCAGGCAAGTGAACATGCGTGTATTTGTTTCTCTCACTTTTGAGTGTGATTATAATATGCCTAGATGTTTCAAATTCCTGGCCCCATGCCTTTCCTACACTTCTGGAGTATAATCCGAAGTTCTGTTTGCTAAAATAAAAACTTTACTCCTTAAGAAACATTTTCTCGGGATATTTTATTATAGCATTAGAAATGAAACTAGGGCCGCTACATTTATTTATATATCTATATTACTTATGTCTGTTATTTATATCTATCTCTATATATTTATCTATGTATCATCTTATATGATATGTGTTAACTGTCATCTATCTTCTATTTATCTGTCATCTATCTATCTATCTATCTATCTATCTATCTATCTATCTATCTATCTATCTATCTATCTACCTACCTACCTACCTACCTACCTGAGACTTGGCCCCAGCTTAAATCATTGTAGTTCATTCATAGACAGTAAAATTAGAAATGTCATTTTGTGAGTTATTCTTAGCACTTCTTACACCTTACTTTGATTTCCTTACACTGATTAAAACAACAAGAGGTAGTTAATACACAAAGGTAAATATCCCACTTAGTAAAAGACTGGTGGGATCTTGGAGGAAAGAGGAAAGTTAATATCACTGATAGATGAATCTCCAAAGCATCCTCTTTCTACTTGTATTGGTTTTTTTTTTTTTTTTTTTGCTATGTCAGATGAAAGTATCAAAAACTGATGTCATAAAATCAAAAATGAGTTATCTTCATTCTGGAGTCTAGATATCTAGTATTAAGTTGTTAGAAGGGTTCTTTCCTTCTGAGAGCTGTGAGGGTGGATTTTCAGACCCTCTTGTACAGCTTTGCTGATTTTCTGATTTCTACTTCAGTTTGCCTTTTCAAAATATCATTCTGATCTCTTTATTTTCCCAGGAAATCATGTAAACAACTGTATTCATAAAACATACATATCGCATTGACTATGCTACATTATATTGAGCTCATTTTATCTGTTTGATCTCTGAAAAGATCCTACTTCTAAACCAGAACATATGAGACAATGTCATCAAGTAATTTATTTTATTTTTTTTATTGTTTTATGTATGAATCAGTATATGGCCTTCATGCATATTTGTGTACCATAACCAAAGTTAGAGTAGGTTGTCAAATACCATGTGGGTGCTGAGACTCAAACCTACATCCTCTTGAAAATTAGCCAGTTCTCTTCAAAGGTGAGATATTTCTCTAACCCTTTTAATTTAGACTTTTTTTCAAGACTGGTTTTCCCTATAGCTTTGGAGTCTTTCCTGGAACTCACTTGGTAGACCAGGTTGGCCTCAACATTTAATGGGTGGGGTTTAGTCTACACAGTTTAGCTAAAAATAATAAAGTAATTTACTTAGCTTGCAACAGTAAACTCTGATTGTTGACCTTGCTAGCAATGATTATTTATACTCGCAGAAGCCATAACCTTTCATTTGCTTTTTATGATGTATCCCAAGTTCCCAGAATAGTACTTGATGTGGAGGAAGCATTCCATACACTTTTATAAAAAAAGAAAGTGAGTGATGTTTTTGGAAGTGTTTGTCTATTGTGTGTTACATAAAAAGCATTGTCAATATTTGATTTATGATTATAATGCATGCATTGATTTTGAACTGATATCGTCGACAGTTCTTCTGCCCAACATTCAGAAATGACTCTTCAATTTTGATTGTGCCAATTACTATGAGTTCCTTCATTACTAAGCATGCCAATATCTGCAAATCTGTGTGATTTATTGTTGCAAAGTAAGTTCATTAAGAAAATGTTTACTTATTGTAAAACTATGATATAGTTTAACAAATTTAGAGGCATCCTTAGGAAAGAATGTATGACTACATTTTAGTTCGTGTTTGTTAATTACATTGATCAACCAGTGATTCTGTAAACACAATTCATAATAGCTTTGCCTGCTTGACATACTCAAGCTTGCTTGTACAGTACATATTGGTGACATTTTAAAAATTACTATTTCCTCTATAGAATTGAAAGTAATGGACTTGTTGAGTCTCTATTCCATTTATCTTTGGAAATGTCAATTTAAGGTGAAAGAAAGTAAATACTAGTCATCCACAAAGATTGTGAACCTTTGTATATCTTACTTTTATTGGTTTCTTTCTTTTTTTTTTTTTTTTGGCCCATTAGTTCTAGATTCTTATTGGCTAACTCTTACATATTAATTTAACTCATTTCTTTTTTTTTCATGGTTTATTTTTTTATATTTAAAAAATTTCCATCTCCTCCCCTCTTCCTTCCCCATCCCTCCCCTCCCCTCCACCCATACCCCCCCTTCCTCCCTCTCCAGGCCAAAGAGGCATCAGGGTTCCCTACTCTATGTTAAGACCAAAGTCCTCCCAACTCCCCCCAGGTCCTTTTTTTCTAAATGGTAAAGCAACAAAGGGTTCTAGAACAAATATCCTCAGAAATAAAGTGCAGAAGGAACTCAATTTTCGTGTTCTTGTAAATAAGAATATTATGACAAGCAGATAATAGTGTGTTATTTTAAACAGAGACAGCTTGTTCATTTTCTGGCTGCTCAGACTCAAATAATCATACAGGAACTATATTAATTACAACACTGTTTGGCCTATTAGCTCGGGCTTCTTATTAACTAAAACTTACATCTTAAACTGACACATTTCTATTAATCTATGTATCACCACGATACCGAGGCCTTCGGCAGTTACATGACATCTCTCTGACTCCACTCCCTATATCTCTGTTTGGAATCCCTGCCTGGCTTTAGTCTGCTCTGCCATAGGCTGAAGTAGACTCTTTATTAAGCAATGGTAATAAAACCTATTCACAGCATACAGAGGGGAATCCCACATTTTGGTATGCTCTCGGAAGTCATATTAGCACCTTGTGCTTTCACTGAGTACTGCAAAGGTTGGTAACGAACATTCAGTACGTATTGATGCTGCTTTTGAGCAACAGTTTCTTGGGAGATGGAACACTTCAATGTGGAAGGAGGCTGCTTAGACTTGGGGAGTTCTGAATTGAAGTAGTCCCTCCAGAAGGAAAAGCAATACTCCTTTGACTCTTGAGTAAACAAACATTGCATGTCTCTTGAGTAAACAAACTTTGCATGTCTCTTGACAGCTCCCCCAGGTTATACAAGCTGGAAACTAGTATAGGGGGATGAGGTGAAGAGACTCTGCAACCTGTTGAAGTGCCTGCATACCCTACAGGGGGCAGCTTTCCTGCAATAACCCCTATTGTGGGGTGACATTTCAGTGAGGGCTGCCTTTTAGCTCCCCTTGATTCTGGAAGTAGTCCTCCTTCACATTTCTGTAAGTGGCTTTTGTAAACTTGGTTTATCAGGTCAGACTTTGAAAAAACTTTCTCTCCCTTTGGTGTGTCGTCATTTCTCTGTCTGGAGTGAATAGATATTTGTGCAACATCCATCTTCCCAGGAATCGCCGTGCAGCGCAGTTGCTGTCTGTGAGAAATCGTAAGCAATCCTCTTATTAGCCCCTATGTCCAACAGACCTCCATCTGATCTGCCTCCAGCCCAGGCATTCATGGTCCCTAGAGACTGTCAAGTCAAAGGAGTGTGCAGAATAAATTAAAGTTAAAATATTGTCCAGAAGAGACCATATGTTTGAGCAGACTGCATTTGCCTAGATGGGGGGATGTAAGTGTTAAGAGAAATCATGTCCAACTTGTCAGAGAAATTGAATTAGGACCGGAAGGAAGAGGGAGATTGTAGACAAGGGAGCCAGGAAGCTTAACAGATATTCTCCTGAAATTAACAGATGTAAGACTAGTGGCCAAAATAACCTTAATCATTTTACTTTTTCCCCTGAGAAACCGGCATACAAATTTTTAAAATATGTGTTCTTTCTAGTTTTCCTACAACAAACAATTTTTTTTGAAATTACAGAAAATCTAATATTGACAAAGTAGCTAATTTGTTAATTAATAATAAAAATTTAAAATGTGCAAATAATATTATATAGATCAAACAATATTATGTAGAACAAATGATATTACGTAAAACTAACATGTTATATTTAGAATATATATGTATACACATTTACATATGCAATAATAAATGGTGATGCCATGGATTTATTGATGGTGGTAAGGACATTATAAGAAGGTTTTGAGAGAAAAAGGTAAGGGGGAAAAGTTGTAATTAGATTATAATCTCAAAAATATTTTTAAAATTTAAACAAGAAAACACCAAAATAACAGAGGTCCGCATTCTAGAATTCAGATGAAAAGTATTGCCACAAACAGCAAAGATTCTTCTGGTTTAGAAAAATATATTTATTTAACCTCCACTTTATGCCAATTAAGAAATTAACAAAGACATTATTATCAAAAACATGCATTCTTATGTACACAAAGAAAATAACAATATAAAATATCAAAATTAAAGAACATGTTAACATGTGAGTTCAAGAAAAATCAGCAAGTGGTGGGATATATTATTGACCACCACACATGGGTCAGCTGAGCAAGGGATTAATGGCCGTGTGAGTTAGTGAGTGCATGAGTTGTCAGGATATCTGGTGATATTGTTCCAAGAAAGGAACAGCAGGTGACAGTGATCCCAATAACCTAGTAAGCCACCCATTTTGGTTCAGGAAATGAAATATCAGAAGTGTTGAGGATTAGTTCAAATCTAAATAGAATGAATAGAGGAGTCTAAAAGAACAAACTCAATTTTTGGTCGGAGTTTTAATAACTGAATTGGAAATGGACTGAGAAAAAACACACAAGGGGCAGGAAGTAGTGCAGTGCCCATTTGGTATTCACACTGAACTTAGGGAAGTAGAAATAGTTTAGATTGCACAAGATATGATGTATATAGATAATAGTAGAAGTATAAGCAGGAAGAAAAATAACAAAGATAGATTATTAGATCAGTTATCTGATGCATGAATAGTTCATAGGTAAGTGATAGATGACAAATGTTAAATAGGTAACATATAAATGAGAGAGAATTTAAATATCTTAAGTTGATAAATGATAGATGTGTAGATCCATAGATGATAAATATAGATGACATACTAACTAAAGATTTATAAAAACAAATGTTAGATGATAAATTCATAGATGCATACATAGATTACCTATTGAGATAACAGATCATTAAATAGATGCAAATAATAGATAGGTAATTAGATGATAGATATATAGGTAGATGATAGAGCATGACTGATACAAAATAGCTAGATACGTGCTATGTTGATGATAAAAAGATTAATGATAAATTAGTGATAGATGATAGGCAATTAAATGATATAAAACTAGATAAGTGGCTGTCTGCATAGACACATGGATGCATGTGCATCTTAGAGCAATTTAAGTCAGTCATTACTTCTATAGAAATAGAGGCCTTAACTAGAACAAAATCAAAAGTGTAAGTTTCTGCACAGACAGTGGAGAACAACTAATTAATAAAATAGTGCCTAATTTTGTTGAAGAGATGAAGGCACTTGTCTGTGAGAGTAAGCAGCATTAATCTACAGTCACATGCGTGGAGAAGGTTTCTATGTATGAATGCAGTTATCAGCAAACACAGATGTTCTGCTTTCATTACCACATCTTTGTGAGGGATCTAACAACAAGTTTTTTTTTTTTTTTTGCCGTGAATCATAATTGGAAAGGATGTAGTTGAAGCTTAAGGAGAAAGGAAAAGAAGATAGTTATATGCAAAAGTCATATATAAAACAAAGCACAAATTTATAAATACATGATAGCTAGTTCTTGACCATGTTTGACTAGTTCCTGGGTTGTGGATGTAAAGTGAAACCAGCTTCTTGATTACTATGTTTTTATAGTCTTGTTCATCTGTTTCTGCCAGGGCATAAACTATAAGTTCAAAATTAACCAAGGTGATTTTTGTATCAGAAATGAAAGTATGAGAGCCATAGTATATTGTCACTGATCTTTTATATAAAGAAAGATTATAATGAACAGTCTTTACACTTTCAAAATATCTACTTTAGTCCTTGTCTAAACCAAAATACCAGTCTGGGTGCAATTAGTTGCCCTCTATTTACCTGGCCATGTTCTTAAAAGGGTGTACTTAGAGAATCATTCCCCAGGTCACCTGCTTTAAAGTGGACTATAAAAATTCATCAATAGGAATAAAGAAAAGGAAGGAGTGTGGAACAAGAGGAATCTGGCTACTATTCAGAATATCACTTAGATAATTAATTGTATTTTCTCAAGTAGTATGCAAAAAGTAACAAATACTTTTAGCAGAAGAAAATACTGAAGAATGTATCTGAGATATCAATTTTAGTGAGAAGCATTTTCTCAGACATGGCCAAGGTCTTAAGAGCAATACAAGAACCTTCCTTGGGTGGCTGATGGTGGAGGCTGACCGAGGAGCCAAGGACAATGGCGATGGGCTTGGTCTCTACGACATGGACGGGCTCTGTGTGAGCCTTGTCAGTTCGGTTGCTCACCTTCCTGGACCTGGGGGGAGTTGGGAGGACCTTGGTCTCAACATAGTGTAGAGAACCCTGATGGCTGTTTGGCCTCAAGAGGGAGGGAGTGGGGGTGTGGGTGGAGGGGAGGGGAGGGAGGGGGAAGAGGAGGGGAGGAAATGGCAATTTTTAATAAAAAATAAATAAACTGGAAAAAAATGTAAAAAAAAAAAAGAACCCTCCTTATAGGCTTTTCTGCTGCACAGTTCTATGTGATGCATATAATTGTTGACAATGACAATTCAATACAGCATCCTATCAGGGACAGAGAAGATGGGCTATCATGATCAGCTATTGACAAAATCAAACTTGGTAGAAAATGGCTGTGTAATATTTTAAAATATGCAACCATGAAAGAGACTAGGTTCCAGTTCCTATATGGGGTGGGGGATATGGAGGAATGTGAGGACCAAGTCTGAGTTGATGAGTATGTCACATAAAGAAAACGGCACATTAGAGTCATGAATTATCTGAAGGCAATCTTCAAATACATGTGCCAACATTTATTATAGCAGGGGATCACACAGGGTGAAGATACGCCCTTGTTCTTCTACTAATCATGGCTCACTTTTACAACATAGAATTTGATTGACCATTTTAGAGTCAAAAACCCTAAAAATCAGTTCTAAGAATATAAATTTCAATAAACAAATATTCAATACCAAGGAAGTACAAGATCTCAAAATATGGCCATATTTTTTAATGGAAAAAAATCATAGAAGTTCTTGAGTTTTATCTGTTGAAGGATCAGTGCATGGAGAGTTGGAGTCTTCATAGTTGATTACTAAATAAAGATCAGAATCATATGTTATGCTTGACATGTAACTGTAAATGTTCATTAACACCCTTAATGATGAAAAGGCATCGCTGGTAGAACTTTCAAAATCGAGCAGCAATAATAACAATAGTAGAGTGCATGTTGAAAATGGATTAATTGCTTCTAAAACCACAATGAAGAGGCTTGCTGCTTTGTGACGGCTCAGGATTCATATACCATTAGTTCTTTAGAGCTTTAAAGTATGTGTGTGTGTTTATTTGTGTGTGTGTGTGTGTGTATGTGTGTGTACTCCTAACTCAGTCTTTAGGTGCAATAGCAAGTGCTTTAACTTAACAGCCCATTTACTTGTTCCTTACTAATAGACATTTTTTAAAAAAATGTCTAAAGTGACATTGGTGTAGGAGGGTCTTCTTTCTATATGTTGCTTTCATTGGTCAAATAAAGAAACTGCCTTGGTCTTTTGATAGGGCAGAACTTAGATAGGCAGGGAAGACAGGTCTGGATGCTGGGAGGAAGAAGGCAGTGTGGCATATGCCATAAATTGCCAGCCCGAGATGGACGTAGGTTAGGATCTTTCCCAGTAAGCCACAGTTACATGGTGATACACAGATTTAATAGAAATGGGTTAATTAAGATGTGAGAGTTAGCCAATATGAGGCTAGAAATATTGGGCCAGGTAGTGTTTAAATGAATATAAATTGTCTGTTGTTATTTTGGGGTATAAGCTAGCCAGGCAGCCGGGAGCCGGGTGGTGGGAAGTGGCCTGCTGCTCTTTTTACAACATGATATGATAATGCCAGAAAATTATTTTCACTTATTCAACTAAATGTCTTCTTTACAGAGAAAGAAACAGACCCAATGAATCAGCTCTATTCCAGTTCATATAATTAATTTGGATCAGAACCAGAGTCACCTGTTTATTCAAGTGCACCATGATGATGCTATCTTTAAGAAAATACTACTTGTATTTAAGTTAATAAAAAGTGTTACTACTTACTCCAAAACTTCACAGAAAAAGTAAATAATTACACTTTAGTCAAAAACAATTTAAATGTTGAAAGTAATGGAAATGGTAACTGCCTTCTTGCAGTTATAAGGCCATGCCTAAGCATCAGATTTTTCCACTATACACATAAACATACATAATTAAATTAATTTTAAAAGGCTATTAATATGGACGTACAAACAAGAATAGTGCAGTAAGGATGATGAGCTGGAATCTCTAATAGTCACTGATTGGTTTGACAAAGCATTCGTGTCTAGTTTATATCACTGACAGATCACTTCGGAATTGAGTAATGATATAAAACTATTGGTAAATAAATATAATGAAAATAATAATGAAGCAAACACAATATAATAATGAAGTATAAATTGACTGGAGATAATAGCCAGCAGTTAGCAGAATGTACTTCTTTTGCAGAGAATCCAAGTTTGAATATAGCAAGCATATCCAGCAATTTATAATTGCCTATAATTCCAGTTTTTGGCAATCCAATCTCTTTGTCCTCCCCAGGCAAATGGGCATACACATATTTGCCTACACACAAATACACAAAGACACATGCTTTTTAAAAACTAAAATATATTTTTAATTGATAGACAAGCTGGAATGTTGCTTACAGAAATCCTAAGGGCTAGATTTATTTGGGTGTCTTGTTTTGCATGTCACAAGTTTTTCAGTTTTGCACAAAGTGGATGTTGAATGCACATAAACACAAGCATCCTGTTCCTACAGCCTCAGTTTTTAAATGGAATCGCGTGGTTAAATTCCCCTTCCTTTGCATCTATAAGAGCTATTTACAGTTCATTACAGGGCACTCAAGACATATGTATTTCCTATATTTGGAAACATGAAAGCCTTCATTTCCTTTTCTGGCTCTCTACCAACAATCTTCACTGATCAGCCAGAGCGAGATTCTAGCTGAATCTGAAGTTGACTTCTTTGAAGTAAGTGCCTAACCCTCAGAAAGTGACAAAGGAAGTAAACAACTGACTTCCTGGCATTCAGACATCTAATTTGGAAAGTGCTACAGTCAGCGCAGGACTTAGATGTATTAATAGAAATTATCAAAGACAATGGTAATACATGAAATTATCTAAAGTATCCAGGAAGCACATAGACTCAAACCTAAATTTAAGCAAAAAGTTTTAATAAACTATCTAAGAGTTTCTACTCCCAGCAATGCTATGCCTTCTAATTGACTTTTAGAGAAAGAAGCAAAAAGTTGTGCATTTCAAAAAGTGTACCAGAAAATCACAATTTCTACTAAAGTAAGATAAATAAACAGGTGGGTAAAAACTACTCTTAGAGTTCTTTCAATCTATGTAAGGAAAAGAATGATTGCATCTAACTGAAGGCCTCATAAGGTGTGAAAAATTATTCGAAGAGATAATGTGCAGACACACAATTCACCCATAATTTATATATGCTTTAGTTTCCCCAAATTACTATCCATCCCATATTATTAAAAGATGTGGTGTATATTCATGCTTTGCAGAATATTTGGAGTTAATTTCTAAAGCACTGAAACACTTCTACCCAATTATTGAAAAACATTTTTCAATTTCTGGCAATATATATAACTATAAATATTCAGCAAGTCATTCAGCTTCTTAAAATGTCTCCTTTCATGAAGACATAAATAGCACACTCATAAACATTCATAGGAGTGTAAGATTGCACTCTTATAGTCTTTTTACTGCATTCAACAAACATCCATTGATATTTGTTATCATATACCATACCTTACTGTAAGCAGCATGGAAATGAATGTAAATAAGAAACCATTTTCACCCTCTATTGAAAGGGTAGCATTTTTAGTAAGAAGTTAATATGCTTTTTATATCTGAATATAATAAATAACATACCCATTGAATGTAACCAAAATTCTTCACAGTGGGTAGATATTGGGCTGAGGATGTGACTCAATGGTAGTGTGTTGACTAATCATGTTCCAAGTCTTAATTTTGACTCCCAGCACAATAATAAGAACAACACAGAATTATGGCATGTAATAACTTACCTAAAGACTTTAAAACTGTTATAATCGTGATTATTTGCTTATTTGGATATGTTGGCAAATTCCAAGATCCAGATTGTGAGGTGTAAGACCAACCTGGATTAACCAGCTACTGGAATTTACCATGTGGGTTTTGGGGATCAAACTTAGATTACCGGTCTAAGTGACAGGCATCTTTATCCACATAGCCTTCTTATTGGCCCTAGAAATATTTTCATTATCATTCTAATTGCGCATATTGTGAAGCACCTGTCAGAATATATTCAAACTCATATAAAACAAAGACAATGATTTTATAATTGGCAAAATATTTAAAATTAAATGAACATAATATGTCTCAAAAATGCATTGAAAAAACACACTCTGTCCAACAAATGTTTTCTGAAAAATTGGATATCATTATGTACAAGACAAAAACTATATGTCTGCCCTTTATCCTATACAAAATTCAGATGAGAAATGGACCTAAGCCTTTAATATCAGACCTGAAACTTTTATATTTCCAGGGGCAAATAAGAGAAATATTTTAAGATTTATAGATAGATAAGGTTAACTGAAGATTCCATTTGTTCAAGTAATAATAACAAGAATCCACAAATTTAATCCAATTTAAGCTTTTATGAAGCAAAAGGGACAATTTACAGAGTGAAGAGACAGATTACCAAAAGGTATAAAATCTTTGACAATAATTCATGTTACAGGAGATTGATATCTAAACTAAATAGAGAACAAAAACACTTAAAATGAGTAATCCAATTGATAAGTGGGATAATTAGTTAAACAGACACAATGTAAAAGAAAAAAGTATTTATCATCAATGAACACATGATACATCCATGTCAACGAAAAACTTTAGCCATCCGACAATTGCAAACCAAAATGAAGTTGAGATTCTATCTCACTACAATAAAAATGTTTATCAATAATAAGAAAGAACAGCCATTGCTGAAAAGTGTGCAAGGGAAAGAAGCTGCCAAAGAATTATGGAAATCATCATTAAAGGAGCTGAGAAAGCTAAAAATCTACATATACCATGGCTGTAGATACAGTTGAAATCAAAATTAACGTACAACAGAGGCATCTGCAAACTCATGATTACCGTGACACAATTTCCGGTCACCGTGACTTGGAATTCACATAGGTGTCAGTTGGTGCATAAAGTGATAAAGGAAATGGAGTATTTGAACACAATAGAGTACTCTCTTAAAGAATGGATCAGGGGCTGATGAGATGAGCCAGTGGTTAAGGACACTGACTGTTCTTCCAGGGCACCTAAGTTCTATTCCCAGAACGCAGATGGCAGCCGACAACTGTATATAACTCCAAGAGCTTATACTCTCACACAGACATACATGTAGGCAAAACACCAATGCTATAAAATAAAAATAAGTACAATTTATAAAAATGAAATCAATCCTTTCCTAGAAAAATGATGGCATTGATGCTAGAACTTCAAATGAAAAAAAAAAACTTGTCCAAATGTGCTATTTGTCTCATATGTGTAATATAAGAAAAGATTATGAAAATTTAATGGAAGCCAATAAGAAAAACAGGAGTAAGAGAAAAATGAAGCAAGAAGGAATACGTGCATGGGAATATCATTGTGAATCTGTTATTTTGTGCAATTCATTTATGCTAATGATATAATGTTAGAATCAAAAACACATGTCAAAATCAAGTCTCCCACGGGAAAGTTTTTGAAAGGTGTTCATAAAAAATTCATAGAATTTCAGAAAGAGATAGCCTCCTTTCATCCCTCTCTGTAATACCAAACATATTTAGCAATATATATATATATATATATATATATATATATATATATACACGTATAATCAAATTATCGTATCTTTTCTAAAATTGTTGTACCATTTTTCAGTGTTACCAACAATATTTGTACTTCTCAGTGTTTGACATGCTACCTAATGGTGGATATTTCATTTTGCTAGCTATGTGCATTTTCCAGACTTTTTTATAGTAATTTTGTTTTCAAGTATCTTTTGGCTATACTTACAGATTTCGTTCTGGAATTTCTAGACTTTTTCTCATTTTAAATTAGTTCATCTTATTATTAGCAACTTACTCAAGTCATGTAACTGTCCTGCCAGGAGTCACTGGCCCAGCATACTCTTGTTTTCTCTGGATTTGTTGCATTCCTATTATTTTCTTTTCTAATGGGGTGACATTTCAATTAAAGATTTAACAATTTATTGTTAATATTAGATGGAGTCTAATTTTCTATTTTGCTTCTTTTTATTATTGCTGTCTGTCTCTACTCTAAGGAACATTTGAAGATTCCCAAATCCTAGAGATATTCTTAAGTATTTTTCTTCCAAATATTTCAGTTGTTAAAATTTAGGTTGAGATACCTACACTCCCTAATTATTTTGCATTTTTTATAGATGTCATCTATTTGAATTATCTACTTAATTTAATATATGTTGAAAAAAGAAAAATAAAATCAGATTGCATGGAAACCGTTGATGATAATTGAAGGTTTCAGTTACCTTCAAAATTTCAGTTATTGTCAAAGGTTTCAGTGAGTGTGCCCTTGCCACTAAGTTATTCTGCTCCACTTGGTTATCTGCAGACTATTATACCACTGGCATATTAGATTGTGCAGTTCACCTCAGTTCTGAAAGGTGTGCATGTTTTGCAAACAGAATTTGTTCTCGTAAAAGATTGCTATTGAAAGTTCAAATCTTTTGCATTGTTTTGTGCAGTCTTTCACCCAGGTTACCTGTTTCTAAAACAAGCGCCCCAATTCGATATTTGGGACAACAGCTTTTGAAAATTAAATTGTAGAAGATGCATATATTCATCTTAATCTTAGTAAGATTAATGAGGTTTTCAACCTGTCAAGGTAATTTTAATACCTCAGCACTTTGCAGGAATAGTGACGACAGTTATTTACGTAAGCTCACTGCCAATGTAATGAGTTGCCACATCTCAGCATATGTTTTAAAAGAGTGGTCATTAAGCCCATAGACAGAATGGGCCTCAGGATTGTTTATGTTGGCTTGAGAGGTGCCTGTCCCAACTTGTCACAGGCTGCCTTGGTCTGTGTTTTCTTACAACCATTTGTTCTGCATATATGAGCTGCTGTCTCTGAAAACATGAAAATTTGAGGTCTGTTGTCAGCTCTTTTGGAGTTGACCATTCCATAATAGTATGACAAGAGATACTGTTTCCTTCAAGTTGCTTCAACTTCAAATTCTAGCCTCCCTTTTTCTGTTCATTTTTTTCTTTTTTTCCTCATCTTTTTAATTAAAAATTTCCATGTCCTCCCCTCCTCCCCCCTCCTTCCCTTCCCTGTCCTCCACCCATAACCCCACTCCCTCCCTCTCCAGGCCAAAGAGCCATCAGGGTTCCCTACACTATGTTAAGTCCAAGGTCCTCCCAACTCCCTCCAGGTCCAGGAAGGTGACAACCAAACTGACAAGGCTCACATAGAGCCCGTCTATGCCATAGAGTCCAAGCCCATCACCATTGTCCTTGGCTTCTCACTCAGCCTCCACCGTCAGCCACATTCAGAGAGTCCAGTTTTGTCGCATGTTCCATCAGTCCCATTCCAACTGGACTTGGTGATCTCCCTTTAGTTCTGTCCCACCGTCTCAGTGGGTGAACGCACCCCTCATGGTCCTGACTTTCTTTCTCATGTTTTCTCTCCTTCTGCTCCTCATCAGGGCCTTGGGAGCTCAGTCCGGTGCTCCAATGTGAGGCTCTGTCTCTCTCTCCATCCATGGCCAGGTGAAGGTTCTATGGTGATATGCAAGATATTCATCATTATGGCTATAGGATCTGGCCTTTTCCGGCTCCCTCTCCTCAGCTGCCCAAGGAACTAGCTGGGGGCATCTCCCTGGATACCTGGGAACCCCTCTAGAGTCAAGTCTCTTGACAACCCTAAGATGGCTCCCTTAATTAAGATATATGCTTCCCTGCTCCCATATCCACCCTTCGTATATCCCAAGCATCCCATTCCCCCAAGCTCTCCCCATCCTCCCCTTCAGGCTTTTCTCTCCCCATCTCCCCTTGCCCCCATCCCACACCACCCCCAAGTTCCCAAGATGCCCTTCAGTGGAAGAATGGATGAAGAAACTGTGGAATATATACATATTAGAATACTACTCAGCGATAAAAAACAATGACATCTTGAATTTTGCATGCAAATGGATGGAAATAGAAAACACTATTCTAAGTGAGGTAACCCAGACCCCAAAAAGATGAACATGGGATGTATCCACTCATAATTGGTTTCTAGCCATAATTAAAGGACATCGAGCATATAATTCGTGATCCTTGAGAGGATAATAAGAAGGTGAACCCAAAGAAAAACACATAGTTATCCTCCTGGATATTGGAAGTAGACAAGATTGCCGGGCAAAAATTCTGTTCATTTTTTTAAGAATAGACTTTTTTCTTGCATGATGTATCCTGTTTATAGTTTTCTTGCCTTAATTTCTCCCAGTTCCTCTCCACCTACTATTCCATCCAGAGCCACCCCTCCTCTATCTCTCATTAGAAAACAACCAGAATTCTAAGGAATAAAAAGATATATAGATATATATTTATATGAAAAAACTAAAATTAACATATCAGAATAAGACAAAAAAGACAAAACAAACACAACGAAAAGTGCCTAATAAAAGGGATAAGAAACAGATATAGATATAGAGACACAACCATTTGCACACTCAGGAACCCCATATACATATGAGTAAAAATACAAAGAATATATATTTATAAACAAGACAAAAACAAACAAAAAATGGAAAACCCATACAGAATACCATGAGACAAGGAACCTCTCAAAATACCATTGAGTTTCTTTTCCTGTTGCCCACCCACTACTGGGCACGGGGGTACTCTTAAGAGTAGTTTGTTTCCCTAGTGAACCTTCTTTGGAGAAAACTAAATTACCACTTGCAAAATGGTTATCAGCTAGAGATTGCCTCTGGGTTTTGGATAGGGACATTTGTCCCATTCTCCTTTCAATTCTTGGACTCCAACTGGTATAAACCTTTGCAGACTCTGAACATACTGTCCCAGTTTCTGTGAGGCTTTGGTCTTTTTGATTTAGAGGGCCGAAAATTCTTTATGTTCTCCAAGCCTGCCGATTTTTACACTCTTTCCATCTTCTTTCCCCAGGGTTCCCTGAGCTCTGAGGGGAAGGCCTAGATGGAGACATCCTGAGTGTTTCATTCTCTCTCACTCTCCGCTTGAGGTCTGGCTATGGGTCTCTGTGTTTTTTCCTATCTTCTACAAGAGGAAGGTGTTCATTATTTGCTCCTCATTTATAACTTGGAAAAACCTTTTCATGTCCTTAACTAATAATAAAAATCCCCCCTTGATGTATTAACTTAATATCAAGAACTTCAGTTTACTTGTTTTTTTTTTCAGATGTATATAATATGGTATATCTGATGATTTACATGGTTTACATGGCCATATGGTGACAGTTATTTTCAATATTTTTTTTTTTTTTTTGGTTTTTCGAGACAGGGTTTCTCTGCGGCTTTAGAGCCTGACCTGGAGCTAGCTCTTGTAGACCAGGCTGGTCTCGAACTCATAGAGATCCGCCTGCCTCTGCCTCCCGAGTGAGTTATTTTCAATATTGTCTGCATGTATGTTTGCTGGGTTTTCTGTAACTAGGGTTGCAGACAGTTGTGAGCCACTATGTGGGTGCTGGGAACTTAACCTAGGACCTCTGGAAAAGGAGGCAGTGTTCTTATCCACTGAGCCATCTCTATATAAAGCTGTTCTTGGTGTTTTTTTCCTTTTTTTTAGAGACAGAGTTTCTATGTAGCTTTGGATCTTGTCTTGTAGACCAAGCTGGCCTCGAACTCACAGAGATCCACATAACTCTGCCTCCCGAGTGCTGGAATTAAAGGCATACGCCACCACCTCCCAGTTTATTTTCAATATTGTATGAAATCAAATATACAAGAATCACAATATATCATCATATTACATCAACATAATTTAAATAAAAAGGAAAAGGAAATTGTTTAATGAATAAATTGACACTGTGTTGTTTCTCGCCCAGAGTTCAACTTTACTCCCACACAAAATATTTGCCCCATTTTATACTTTCCCAATGGGGAAATGGTGAGGTTTGCTACTGGCATCTAGTGGACAGAAATCATTAAATATTTAGCTAATCTGTGATATAGAGGATAACGCTAAACAAGAAAGAATTTTGTCTCATAAATCAGTAGCTTAAAGAATTTAATGTGTTCTACACCTATCAGTCAGTTGTGTTTGATGTCAATTTCAAGTTTTTTATTCAACTCTCCATGTCTTGTAATGATCGTGAGACTGATACTGAGGCATTTATTTGTTCCCAATCTCATTCCCCAGTTTCCCACCTGAAAGATAATCAGCGTCCTAAAGTTAATGTACAGGTAATGCTGAATAATTATATATTTTACTTTATATTCGTCAACCAAATATTCTTTGTGTATTTATTGTCCCTTCATGTAAGCATCTGTAACCATATTTTGGTCACCTACTTTATTCTTAAGATCTATTACCTTCAGTTGTTACACTGTGCTTCCATCTCTCTGGTTATTCATCACTTATAAGAATGGACAGGTGGTTGTTTTCCATTATTCCCCAATACATACAGTGTTGTAATGTGTTTTTTGTTAAATATTACTCCCTTTATGTCACAAATAACGTCATGTAGATATAAACATGATTAGAGTACTTGAGTGAATAATTTCTCACATTTGAGGTCATCTCCCATAGATGATGAAGATGCTTAGAATATGTTTTTGCTTCCAATAGAATTTTGGCAGCTGCATTCAAGTTAAAATGAGTCTTTTATTGTGCAGAGAGTGAGAGACCTTGGAACACTGAGTCCTACATAGAATTTCTCCATGAAATCCCTCTCTATCAAATTCCTCCCCATGAAACCCCTCTCCATGAAATCACTCTCATTCAAGAGCAGATTCCCATGCTCAGCTGTAGCTAGCCAATGCAAAATAAACTCAAGGGCTTTCTGAAGGTATATTGTCTTACAATGCTTTGTCAAGGTTTGTTGTTTGTTTGTTTATCGCTACAGATGTTTTGCTTGTATATTATGGTTTCCAAATTTGTTTTTGAATTTTCTATGTTTAAATGTGTGTGTTTCAGGGTCTATATGCATTTCTTGTGTCTTTCTGGCTCCTTTTTGGTTTTCCCCCTACTTATTCTGGATTTTTTAAATCTTAGTTTATTTTGTAGTCATTTATTTTAATCCCCATCATTCTCATTATTTAATATGCCTGCTTGTTTCCTAATGGGAGAGAATTAGATACACTGGAAAGCAAGGAGAATCTGGAGGAACTGGAGGAGGAGAAACTTCAACCAAAAAATAATGTACAAATGAAATATATTTTCATTTTCAAAAGGGGGATGGATAAAGGTGAACTTCGATATTATTTCTTTGTCTTCATCAGAATAGGGAAATCATATACATACAGGAAAACTGGCAGGTGGGGAGACGCAATTATTTTAGTGATTTCTTTCAAATGAAAAGGAGTGACAGAAATGACCCAGAGTGAGGAGTTTAGAGAGGGCGAGATTCTTTTCTTGGAGCACCAGTGAGTTACTTGGCATTTCTTCAAATTTAGATTTCCTTCCATTAGCAGTGAGAGAGAATAAATTGATGTCCTCTGCCACTCAGTTTATGCAGATCTGGAGGATGAGCTTAGAAACCAGGTTTGTACAGGCATGAGATCCACAATTCTAAAAATCAAATGGAAGAGTGACTGAGCAGTCTCCCAGGGCTTCTGCACCTCACATGATTCATCGATGGAGACTTCTTCAGATTCTCGTCATCTTGGTTATTATCATCAATAGTTATTTGTTAATCTGAAGGGTAAGAAATGACATCTCATTGTCCATTATCAATAGACAATATCCAAATTGACATTAACAATATCTCTGTGCTCTATTCACTATGATTATTAGTGAGTAATTTCATATATTTTAATTTATTGAGATGTGGTATTAGAACTATTAATGTCATGTTATCCTGATTTTTTTCTGTGGAAAACTGAGAGGTATTTTCTTGAAAACCTAATATGGGGGGTGACATAACACATGCGAAACACTTTGGCTAAGATATTATGAACATCTTTCCAAGAATGTAATTTACTTTTATTGTTTTATATTGTATTTTCAATTGGAGCTATTAATTCTGTATGTCAGTCTAATTTTCATGACTTATTTTTATTTTGTGAAACAAACTAATTCCATAAAGTGGTTTTCCACTTGTCATTTTAACTGCTTAAAATGTTTATTTTAATATTTATTTTTTAAATGTATCTTATTTATTTTTGTTTATAGTATTACATAATTATATTCTTTTCATAAGAGAATAATCAATATCACTTTCATCATTTATTGAGCAATATATCTTCTTCTCATTTGACTTTAATATGACCTTTGACTTATGCATTTTTATGGCTCTTAGAATTTTATATTTGACTCCAATGACCCATTTGTCGTTTAATACCCATTTATCATGCAGTCTCAAAAGATATAATTTTAAAATAGTTTTAATATGTGGGAGGTCTGGTGCTCAATTTTGTTAGTTTTGAAATATATCATAGACATTCTTAGCCTTTTAACCTTCAAGAAAAAATTTAAGATCAACTTATAAACCTCCACAATCAACACTAGAAGGATTTAAATTCAAATTGCATTCAACTTTCAATTTATTGTTATTTGAAATATTTATAGTTTTAAGTCACATTATTCTAATCTTTAAATACTTCTCCAGAGCTTTAAAATCATTATTTATTATTAGATATAGTAGTTTATACAGATTTATACTTGCTGTTAATGGTATCAGGGAACATTCTGATTTGTTTTTATATTTATTCCCAGAATTTTTATTAACCTCTCTCATTATTGATAGCATATACATACTGTGAGAATCGTAAGTTAAATTTTATATTTAAAATTAGGCATTTCTTATATCTTTTGTTCTTAAAAGTTAAGTTAACCTTTACATATTGTAAAGGTCCAGAAAATGTTCAGAACTAAAGATGGCTCCAAGTATGTTTGCTGTGTGTATGGTTTAATTGTGTGCTTCCAAAATGTTGGTGCTTTTCTTTACAAAGGCTAACATATTTCTTTTCACTAAAAATTTGCTAATTTTTTTATTATGAAATAATGAATTCTAATAGTTTTCACCAAATTATGACGGAGTGATGATTAATAACATGCCAACCATGTCCTCTATTTTATAAATATTGTTAATGGCAGGGTCCAGGTATTAGTCCTTTATAAAAATGTATGCATTTGATATTTTCATTTAAGTAATATTTTCTACATGAAGGTTGGAATGCTACCAAATGTGGATTTAAACATATGCCACTGATTTTAAAGTTAATATAAAACATAATGTGTAATAACTATGATTAAGAATGCTTATGTACTTAGTGACAATATTTTATAATCTTTTGAGGAGATATTTATTTAATGGGACTGTGAACTATCTGGGGAGGTATAAAATGACGGCAGCATGTTCAAGGATTCGTAGTGAATGGAACATTAGAAGACAGATGAAATTGATAACTAACCAAAGGTAACTTTATAGTAATGAATACTGGCAGAGAATACTAAAGTAAGTGGAGAGGTTTTGTGCAAGAAATCATAAAACATAGACACCGTTGGAAGATTGTGAGACAGAAGTGTTAGCATAAATTAAGCATACTGTTATTCTTGTTAATATATCTGGGTTTGACTACAAAGGTGGAGGATTGGGTAGAGAGTCAGTTTCTTCATGATATATAATAACTCTACTTATCTTGGAAGTTGATATGAAAGACAAAGTTTATACTTATGTTATTCTATACTATTCCATAAAGTACTGGAAGTAATGTGTGTGTATGTGTATTTGTGTGTGTATGTATGTATGTATGTATGTATGCACACATGTATACACAATATACATTTTCCTATTATTGTATACCAACATTCCACTTTACAGAGAAACTCCGTAAAGCAAGTCCAGATGGTGATGCTATTAAGTGTAAGTAATCAGTATGAATGAAAGAATAGCTACTGCCATTTTGCATCTCAGAGTCACTCCACTGCATGGGTGACAGAAACATTATTATTTTAAATTGTTTTCTCTTCACATCTACCTTTATATTTCCATAATTTTCTACCTTTTCTTTTCTATATTTATTTTCTCTTGAACCATTCCTTGTTTTTCCCTTAAATATATGCTGATAACTTATAAATTGATTATATGTATTTTTTAAATAACATCCTTAAGTCTTTAAGAATCTCACATGGTGTATTTAAATCAAACACATTTCCTTTTCCTCCTCAGATCTTCCCAAATTCACCTCTATCTCTTAACCCACCAAATGTTAGATCAATGTCAAAACTCTCCATAAAACTACAAAATGTCTCTAAAATATTGTTTAATTAGCAAATTTATACTTTATTTAATGTTTCATCAGTGAGATTAATTCAAATGCTCTATAAACTGTTTCCTAGAACAAAATATCATTGAGTGTTGTATAATTTATATTATGGCACTCATTTATATTTGACAAAGGAACTAGCAAAGTAATAATATCATTTATGGGTATTAATAGAAATGGGATTAAATAGAAAGCATAAATGAATTATTATCTACATGATTTTAACAGGATATTAAAGGATTGTCTCCATAGTAAAAAAATGTTATTAATTTTGGTACAGATGTGAATTATCTGATGAATTATCTTAATGTTTTACTAAGAATACAATGAGAATTCCATAGATGGAATGTCCTTTTGTAATATTTCCTAGAATATGAATTACAAAGAGCCATCTTCTAAACATAAAAGACTAAATACAGCATATTCCAATTCAAGTTAAGAACACAGTTGCAATTATAATTTTTCTTCTCTTAGATAAGCTTTTATAAGTATAAGAGAATATTAATTGACATTAGAGAACGAATTGCCAATTTTAACATTTGTATGTGACATATTTTTATAGGAACAACAATGTTAATGGCAATAAAAATCAAGGAACACTCAGACAAATGACTTATTTGATTGAAAAACCTAATATAGAAACATACTAGTATACCCAAGAATAATTGTAAAATTTCTAATTATTGATTGTAATTTACTCAGCAATCATTATTTCACAAGCATTTTCCTGTGTATATTTAATACATTGTGTCAACAAACTGTCATTGTCTTGTAAATATAAGGAAAAGGAGGCCTAGAGACTTTAATTAATACATGAGTACCGACATCTAGAAAAGAGAAGAGCTTGGACTGTACTCAATGGTGTCTTACTATATAGCCTATTTTTACTTATTTATTTAATATACATTTTTAAAAACCTGTAAATTGCTTTATTTCAGCATCTATTTTTTATTTTTTGTATTGTTATTGTAAATATATTTACTAGTTTAATGATTTTCAAATGCACCATTCAATGATATTCATGATTTCTTTTGTCAAATATATTTAAAAACGCTATGCTGAAGTATATCATCAACATATGCTAAGTGGTTATAGTAACTAAATTAAATTTGAAAATTTCAAAAAAATTACCCGTAGAAATAAAGAATAACAAAATTCTAATGGAACTGATCAGAGAAAGCAGTCAACAGAGATTATGCTTTTATTTTGGAGAAAAATTCAAAGTATAGCCTTTTCCTTGAAATATTTACCAAAGCACAAGACTATACGTTAATGAGTGTGTGAAGTAACACCCCATTCATGTTTTTATAATGTATATTTTTCTGATTTTTAAATGCCTAAAGCTTTAGTTGCTAAAAGCCCTGTAAGAATTAATGAATATTAATATAGTCACAGAGTATCTGACTCCAATACCAAACACATCAATAGAGACATATTATAGGTTGTTAATACAATGGATTCAAAAAGAAAATAAATTTTTTAAGTTAAACTCATATATCTCAAAGAAATGACTAGGAAAATAACCTCATCTATGTAGTTGACAATAGCATTTACCATGTATTCACCTTTTTAACAATTGTTGACCTACTGTGTGTCAGTAACATTTTTAAGCACTAATGGTTCTAATGCATTTATAAGTGAAAATCTAGGAAGGTCATAGTTGAAAATCAGTCAGTTACATTACTTGGAACAGGGAAATCACCTAAGTAATAACAAAGCATTGATACACATTTTATGATATTGTTAAATAGAACCCTAATATAAATCATCAGTTTCTTACCAAATTAATGTGTGGTCATACCCACTTTCCTTTAATTGGACTGCAAAAAATGTTTGTGTGCTGGAAAAGGGTTGTAGCAATCTTATACCTCAAATTAACCAAGATCCCAACAGTTGGAAGATTGTCTGATTCTTCGGAGGTCTAGATAAACAACAAGAGGATATTGGGTAGAGCTGCCTATCTATCACGAATGGTCATGCTGCTTACTGCTGCATCCTGAGAGGGAATAAACGTCTTGTCAAGCTCTGGTTTTGGAAACCATGAAAGTCACATGACAATACAAACCATAGTGTTATGTGACATTTCCTGGGAACAGAAACACTTCATCATCATCATCAACAAAAAACAACAACAAAAAAACGAAAAATGGTTCTAAACGCGGTAGATTACAGGCGATTGTATGATGTTTGGATAGGTAGAACACTCAGAAAAAAACTTTCACTATAATTTTTAACTGTCTATAAATGCATGAAGAAAGGTAGTACTTCATGAGATCCTTCTTTCTATTATAGGAGGTAAATGGGTCCAATCTTGTGTAAATCTCCATGTTGTAATCCCTGCTACGAGCAGCTAAAATTAACAATGGAAGCAGCATACACAGAATATGTCATGACACTGAGCATACATGCCCAAAAGTAACAGAAACAATAAAAATGAAATAAGGATGGTTGCCCATACACAGCCTAAGATGATGCTCTGAAATCTCTATGCAGAGACAGCTTCCTGAAGTAAAGAATTATCTAGCCCTAACTGTTCATCCTGGTGAGGCTTAGAAAATTTTATTTAATCTCTCCCTATGGGCACTGAGGAACACACAGATGTTAAAGTTAGCTGAAGTTTTGTTAAACTGCTCGTGAGCAGATATGCTGAGTTTATATCAGGAAGGACATTTGGTTGAAAGAGCCATACATAATTTTGGCTAGTGTCTGATTGTTTCTGGGTTTCTGAGATTCAACTGTTTGGAGACCTGTGTAGGTAGTGCCCTCAGACCTCAGTCAGCTTGTCTATTCCTCAGATGCCATTCAAGGGGTACTAGATTTCTGATCTGATACGCCTGGCATACATTAATCACTTACCCTGCTCTCTCAACAGATCATCTCAACTTATGCCTTTTGACAAAGGGAAAAAATGGAAAATGATGTTTATCAATTTTACAGAGTATGTGTGTTCTTGGCTGAGTGCCCAAAACATAAGTAAAGAGACTTCCAATTCTCAAATTATTCAAGTTCTAATCAAAACAACTTTTTATTGGCTTATTAGTGTTAGGGAAGAAGGGAGTAATGAAGTACCAAGCTGACTTTTTCCTTCTTTTTATTTTATTTTTTTTTTTTGATAATTTGCTGTCTTTATAGTGTCTTAGCTGTGAGACAGACTGTTTTATAACAACTTTGGGAAAAATCAAATTACACAAGGTATTCATAGGTGTCTACGCTGGTAAGACACTGCTTAATTAGTGTACACAGTTGAATTTGCATAGCACTATGTATAAATTAATGATGGACATTTTAGAGAGAGAAATGTTTTCTGGGATTTTATGGTAAATAATCATTTTATGTTCTGTAATTAAGTAGAGTAACTACTTTTTATCCTATTCATGACCATGATTTACAAGGTGATACCTGTGTATTCATTATACATTTCTCCATTATGCCTTTACAAAATAGCAAGCTAATATCTACATAAAGCATTTGATCACTATACTTCCAAAATATTTGTGTATAAACAAAAAGATACATGCTTATGTATATGTTTAATTCATGAGTATGTGAAGATATAATATATTTATGTGTATATAAAAATGCAGATTTCAAGTCTTTAATTCTACTTTCAGATATTCTGGTAGACAATTCTTCACTTCATTAAATTTTCTCTGAAGTAATGCATATAAACATAACAATTACATTTAAGGACTAACAATATTTTTTATCAACTCAATATTTTATTATTTCTTTGTGCTGAGAGCATGGAAAATCATCTCTAGCTTTTTTAAATCTACAGTAGACTATATGTTAATGTGAAGTACCATGCTAAAACGTCTTACTCCTTAGTTAACCTGACTTAATATCAATGTCTCCATTAACCCTATCTATTGGCCCCACTTTGTGTAATCACTATTCTCCTCTCTGAGTCTATGAGATCATATCTTTTAGATTGAACATATGGTGTGATAACATGATCTATCTTCTGTCCCTGATCTTTCCCCTGCCCTTTAACATATTATTGCACATTGCATTGTTGCAGATGATGGAATTTCAATCATTCTTAGGACTGAGTATTTCTCTAGGTTGTACTATATTAATTATTGTAAGGTCTGTTGGAGTTTACAGACGTGTTTGAATCCATGCATTCCTCTGAAGACAATTTTCACATATTAACATTGCCATTCAATTTATGAATATGTTATATTTTAAATTATTTAAGTTTGCTTTATTTGCAGAATACTAAGTAGATCTCAGTCTATAGGACATAACATCAATATTTGATGCTATGTTCAGTAGCATTTCATAAAATTATGTTATTTTCAAGAGCATAATTTATATAAATCAACACTTGTATTTTGGTGGTGACTTAAGTTCTTGATTTGGGGCAGCTGATATACAGAACTATGTTAGTTTTTTTAATAAACACAAGTTGTATTTATTTACCCACTATTTTGTCAATGGTATCACTGACTTATCTGTTCCCATAACTTCTGGAGCAAATTGTCATGCTCTCGGTAAGAAGGCATAACTAAGTTCTTTCTTCCCACAATAGGAAAAAAAACAAAGGATTTCATTACCTAGGTATGAATTTGGAAAGAATAATTCTTTCTTTGTTTATGGTATGGTTTATGATATGCATGCATTGTTTGAAAATTTAGAATGTATCTTCAGAATTTGTGTGGGCTTTCTCTTGGCAACTTATTTTACTTGCTTCCAAGTTTAGAATTCAAACCAACAATGGCTTTAATTTGACCGGGTCACTTTTATGATATTTAGAAATGGGTATGAGTTTACTTCTCTTTTGATAACTAAAGGAATTACAATGACATACGTGTGAAAGTTCTACTAGCCTCCATTTCCAAGGCAAGTGCTACATAGGACTGAAGCTGTTTTCTATTTTAGGGTTGAATTACAGAATTTTAGAAAGTGTGTATGTTCATAAATGTCATTCCCTTTTCTTTCCTGATTTGACTCCTCATAACACCTTTATGTAGGAAGAAAGAGTTTTGCTCTGTACTCCAAGCTGGCCTAAACTTAATGATGCTCCTGCCTCTGTTTCAAGCGTGCTGAGACTTCTGATGTGCCTCACTGCATTAAGTCCTTCTTTGGTTTTCCTTATTTTGAAAGTAAATTCACTTCTTAGGTATTGACTCCCTTTTACTAAAAATGGACATCTTTTCTGTACATATTTCTTTCCTTTATTCTTACTAGTCCTTCTTAACTCCCTTCTCATCAAGATCCACTCTCTTTCTGATTCTCATTAGAAAAGAACAGACTTCTAAGTGATAGTAATTAAAGCATAGTAATATCATCTCCCTTTTTCATTTCCTCCCTACAATGTCTTCTCACTTCAGTTCTTCCTATGACTTCCCTTACTCTTTCTCAAGTTTTCGGCCTTCATTTTTCCTTAAAGTTACATATAACACACAAACATATATAGGTACACATATATTATATATATATTATATATATCCATTGTATTTATAACAACATACAGTGCATATATATAACAATATATGTATAACAAAAGACATATATACATAAATATATAAATACCGCCTGCTTAGTATTGCCTCTACGTTTATGATTTCAGTGTGGCTCATCACTATGGAATACGAACTCCCCTTCTTTCAGCAGTTATTAATTGCCTGCAGTTCTTTATTTAGAAATGGAGCTCTATGAAATTTCCCTCTTCTTGATATCATATCTATTGATTTTGTACATTGTTTAGGTAGCCATGCTGGTGTGGAATCATGAGCAAAGCTTTCTTGTCGTTTCTAGGAGGCACAATCTCACAGTACACTTCCTGGTCTTAGGACTCTTAATTTTTTTCTGCTGATTTTGTCAGTATTCCCTGAACCTTGGGAGCAGCAGTTGTCCTTTAGCTGTGCCAACTGGGCTGTGTGACCCATGACTCTTTATTCACACTGCGTATTGACCAGTTAGAGATTTCTGTGATGGTGTTCATCTAATGGAAAGAGAGCTGTACTTACTTGTGAGTATTATGATGAATGTTTAGAATGCAGTTAGGAATTTTACTGGTTTAGTATAGTGGTGGTAGCTGGCTCTACTAAAGATCTATGCCCTTACTAGCCTCAAATAGTTGGCTAGGTTTCCACCTAGCATGATTTCTGTTAGGCAGACCTTAAGCCCCATTAGAACATTCTTGGTTACCAGCAAGGTATAAGTGACCCAACTGAACTTTCAGGGATATCTTGTCATGCTTTTCTTTGTTATTCATAGGCAGCACAACTGAATAGTACTATTGATTGTTTTTTTTCCTTTGACAGCTTGTGCAGAACCTTCTAATATGTGAAAACTAGTCCTCTGGAGAATGTTTTCAGGGCACTTCCAGCTTGAATCCTCTGAAATCTGTGTACAAAGTATCTGGTGTCTAGGAAACCAAGACAGGAGAAATAGTTGCTATTATATGCACTTCCCCAATTAACAGCCAAAAGGTGGATTCTTGAGACTGGTGTGGTGGTTGTTGTTAGATGGTCTATTGCTCCTGGGGTAACATTGGAGGCAGGTCTGATGGCTAAATCTATAAAACCACTCCTTCACTTAAAGCTCATGAAACATTTTGGAAGCGGGGCGGGGGAGGGGCGTGTAAGACCAGAGGATCAGTGTGTTTTCTGCAAGACTGCATCTCCTAAGTTATATCAGGAGCTACAGCCATCACATCTCACCAGCAATCTTTTTCCTAAAAATGTCCTGAACAAGAAAGACAATTGACATGTTACTACTCTGTAGTTATTGTGTAGCTCAGTACTGGCAATGAAAAGAATCAAGACTAATTGGATTTGTTTGGTCCTTATTTACTCAGTTGGTATTTATTCAGAAACTTCTGTTTTAGCAACATTTCTGGCTATCACAGGAAAGTGACCAAAATTCAAAGACAGAGAGTGATATGGGAAATCTTCCCATATAGAGAAGATGGTAGAATTTATGTGCATGCTCCTTAGGTGTGATTGACTAAAGGGACTGAGGGTATTCTGCAGAGAACATTTTTGGCTTTCTCCGGCTTGAACAGGGAGAAGTAAAGGCAGAACATGAATGGTAAAAGTTCTAGCCAAGGTCCTGACATCTTGGAAAAATTGCCTGAAAAGCTACGATTTGGCTTGCATGCAGAGGTTGTGATGCAGTCCTGCTGTTTACTTTCTCATTGCTCAGCTGCATAGCATAAGGAAGATGAAAAATTTAACCAGAAGAGACCAAGGAACAAACGTCAAGTCACAAATTTTATGAGAAGTTGGTTTGCATCTGGAGCTGTAAATGCAGTATGAACAAATGTATGGCTAGTATCTGCTGAGAATTTGCTAGTAAGTAGTGTGGTCCCACCTTCAACAAAATAACTCTGGATGTCAGAGGATGGGACTCAGTTGTGTGTGCCTCCAAAACGCTGTGGGCTACACTTGCATTTATATAATGATGCCAAGAGCCTCAGACCTAAGGCAGTCTCATTGCAATGTGAGAGCTTGAAACCAAGGAGAGAACATGCCCCCCCCCCACTTGTGTACATATTCAAGAGTCAGTGGCATGGTGCTTGGACTGTTTCTCTTAACAAGGATTAGGGATAATCACTGTGTTTTAAATGTGAGATGCTCCAGTCGTACCAGAGATTTGAATACATTGAGCTTTATTAGGACTGATGAAATGAGGATACTTGTTTCCCCAAAGAACAGTTTAAGCTTGAACACAAAATAAATCAAAAGGAATTCTAGCCTTGGTATCTGCAGATGCCATTAATTAGCAGATGAGGCATTTGGCATTTACATTCAGTTAGAATCTCCACTTGGGAAAAGTGACATTTGATATGCAGAATGCTGGTTTTGGAAAAAGCAGAAATGTGTGTGAGGGTACCAAATTATGCGAAAATGACAGCTAAGACCATCAGCTTTATTCTCCTCAACCTAAGACCCCATTCTACAGATTTGAAATTAAAAAGGAAAAACAAAAGAGCCAGAGTGTAACACATGTTATGTCAAACTGAAGAAAACCTACTTTAATCATAACATTAAAAACTAGAAATGATAAATATTTAAAATTCAGAGTAATCTAATAATAATTTAAAAAATAGAGAATGTATAAGATCATTTACTTAAAGTAAGTCTTTCATTTAAAGCAATCTTGTATTGTGGTCTAATATCAATAGTTAAGTAACAGGACTGTATATATATGCACAAGCACACCCTTCATATAGGCATATCTTTACTTATAATATGCATGGACTTACATATAAACAAAAATCATCAATAAGTATGCATATATGCTCATGGTTTTATACATGTGCATTTGTTTATTCCCATAGTTACCAAATTATAATTGTGTTCATGAAAGCTATTTTAAAAACTTTAATGTGTATAAGAAGCCTACAAATATTTAATAATTTGGGAAAATGTCTTTACAACCCAGTCCCAAACACAATAATTTCTCCAAAGGTTAAATGATTTAACTCTTTATAGATTTGCATTCAGGAGTTATGAGAAGAGAAAAAATATTGAATCACCACTATCTGTTTTATCTCCTTTTGAAATTCTTCAATCAATAAACTGCATGCAGTAACTACTGTACAGATTTTATGTGCTACATGAGGCTTCTGGTGTTTTGTGTGTGTGTTTATGTGTGTTAATGGGGAGAAGTGCATTTGTGCACACATGCTTGTTCAGTACAAAGAACAAGTCCAGGCAAGATTCCTGATGAGTCACAGACACTGTTTTTGGAGTCAGTCTATCTTACTGAGAATAGGAGCTCACCTGATTGGCCAGATAGCTAACCCCAGGGAACATCTTGTCTCTGCCTCCCCAGCACTGAAATGCAAAATACATATTACCATGTCCACATAGTTTAAATGGGTTGTGGGAGGGGTGTCAAAGTTGGGTAGTCATGATCGTGTGAAAAACCCTTTACTGACTGAATTATCCTCCCAGACCCATTGGAGATTTTCTACGGTTTTGTCTTTCAGAATATACTATACCCTTATTTATGTGGAGGGTCACAGTGGACCTCCATACATAAATATGAATACTATCTTCATCAGAGAACAGCTAAAATTTAGGTACATTGCCCTTTCTTCGTTCCCACAATAATTCATGCTCACTTCATACTTTCTCATTTGCTAATACAATGGTCTTCCTTATGGAGAATATGGAGAATATGGGTTTAATGTCAGGTATCTAATGCTGTGTATTTCTTCTACAGTATTTCAGACTTGAAATTCAAGCAAGGGATAGTCTTATAGAAAGAAGTATAACATGTAAAATTATATTATATATACACATATATAAATGTATATATCTGAATGTGTAGATGTAGGTGTACACATAAATACATTTTCCTACATCACTTGGAGAGTTACTAATGTGTATAAACATATTTAGGTATGTGGAAATAATACAAATGGAGACAGTTTTTCATAATGAGGTAAATAATAGTAAATAAGTATGTGATTTAAATATCTACAAGTGACAACCTTTAAGATTCTTAATATAACAAGATATAGGTAAAAGTAATAATTATAAAGCTTATAGCTTAGTGGTAGGAGAGTCTGAACTTTTCTTATAACCTCATAATTTTTTTCCTTAAGTATTATGGTTTTAAACTTTGTTTTCATGTTTTTTCTGTATGTGCAAGTGAGTGTGTTTCAGCGTCTATGCTTTTCTTGTGCTTTTCCTTTGGCTCTTTTTTTGCTATTAGTTTTTTCTCCCCTGGTTATCTTTATTTTACTTTGTATTTATTGTTGTTGTTGTTGTTATTATTATTATTATTATATGCCTTTTTTAATTCAATCCTAATGAGAGAGAGAGAGAAAGAAAGAGTAGAGATTTGAATGGGTAGAGAAGCAGGAAAGTTCTGGAAAGAGTTGGGAGATAAAGTGCAATCAAAATATATTTTATGAAAAATGCTATTGTCAATAAAAATAATTACGCAGTATAAATAACCTAAATATGTAGTCAAATGTTAGAAATATAAATGCACAAATTATTCAACTGAATAATTTGTTTTAGAAAGTAATGGCATAAATCAAGCAAAAGGTGTTTATGAAATGTATTGTAGCAGCATAGAAATATCAAAAAAATTGTTTATCACCCTGTGTGCTGACTAGTTTTATGTCAACTTGACAAAAGCTAGAGTCATCAGGGAGGAGGGATAATCAGTTGAGAAAATGTCTCCATAATATTGGACTATAGGCAAGCCTTTAAGGCATTTTCTTTTTTTTTTTCATGATAGTATTGCTGTTTATTAGAACACACACCATAATTTACATAATAAAGCCTCCTGTGCGCATTTAAAAGTACACACACAGTTGATGTCATTTGGTGATGTTATTATCTCACCAAATAATAGACCTTGTGAGAGTGGTAAAATGTCTTGCATAGGCTCATGTATTTGAACATTTGCTTAAATAGAGATTGATAGGGGAGGGTACAGCCCATTATTGGTGGGGCCATCCCTGGACTGACTTCTATAAGAAAGCAGACTGAGCAAATAATGGGGAGCAAGCCAGTAAGCAGCTTTCTTCCATGGTTTATACGTCAGCTCCTGCCCCTGGCTCCCATCCTGCTTGCACTTCTATCTTCAATTCCTTCAATTTTGAACTACAGTGTGGAAGAGTAAGTCCATTATGCCCTCTCGTTCCTAACTTGCTTTTATTCATAAATATATGCTGTGGGGCAATGATCTTTTATCCTGTCACTAGTATTATATTTAATAAAATGCTGATTGGCCATGAGTCAGGCAGGAGATATAGGTAGGGTGACCAGGCAGGAAGTAGAGGAGGGGCAAGGAGAATGCTAGGAACAGGGAAGCTCAGTCTGCATTTGTGACCCAGACACAGAGGAAACAAGATGTGACTGCCTCGCTGAATAAGGTATTGAGCCATGTGTCTAAGGCAGACAAGATTATGAGATAATATAAGTTATAAGAGTTAATAAGAAGCTGAGATAATGGCCCAATCAGTTTTATAATTAATGTATAATCACCTCTCTGTGTGATCTCTTTGCAACTTAACAGCTGCAGGACTGGGCAGGACAGAAACCTCAGTCTATATATATATGTTTCTCTATAGCTTTAGAGCCTGTCTGTCCTGGAACTAGCTCTTGTAGACCAGGCTGGCTTTGAACTCAAAGAAATCCACCTTCGTCTGCCTCCTGATGGGGTAGCTGACCAATCCCTTGTCTGAGGGGCGTGGCCGCTCAAGGGCACAAAATACCTTTAAAAGATCCACTGAGGGGTAAGCTCCGCCCTCTTGGTTCCCTGCTCTTCTCTGGAGCCCTGGCTCTGTAAGTTTCTCCCACTTCCTTCCTTTATTAAAGCTGATTATTTCTGACAAGGCTAGTTTGGTTATTTCCCATTGCAGGCCAACCACGCACGCTCCAGCCTCCTGAGTGCTGGAATTCAAGGCTGTGCAACATCACCGCCAGGCCTAACTTACTTTTTGGTCATGCTGTTTCATTGCAGTCTTGGTAACCCTAGCTAAGACACCCAGAGTTGGAGAGCAGCTATAAAATTTGGATGCTGGAGGCAGTATAGGAAACAAACAGCAAAAGTTATGGAAGGAATATGGCATCTGCTCTCATTGAAAGCATAGGGTCACTGAAAGCGGAGAGAAGGTTCTGAGCTAAATGACCGGATGGAAATTGAGAAACCAAGGTTTTGTATTGTAGAACACAAGACTAGAAGTAAGCAGCAATATTACAAGTGAAATAAAAATGAGACAGCGCATGGCGGATCTTGCTCAAGTATAAGCAACATTAGATATCACGTTTTGGGGTCAGGAAATCTTTGGAGAGAAAGGACTAATAGAGAAGACTGTTCTGTGGTTCCTATGAATACTCCCTAGAGAGATGGGAGGCAGGGCATTGCACGCAGAGAAAGTCAAGGCTCACGTAAGAGGAAAACCATCATGACCTACCAAATGTCTATGTACACAACTGAGAGGGAGATGAAGGGCTGAAGAAAAGTTGCATGTTGACAATGCAAGAGAAAGAAAGAAATTTGTGTGGACAAAGATAATTAAAAAGAAATCATTCCAGTTTCACATGAGAACATGTGAGGCTGTGAAGAAATTGCCTGGTACCTGCAGGTCCCATTTGGGAATTATTTTAGTAATGAGATACAAAGGGCCTGGAGAGGAAGCCAAGTTGTTACACTAGCTTCCAGTCAATCATGGGTTTGTCATTTAGTTTCAATCAACCTTACTTAGAGTTTCCCCTGTAAAATAAAGTACAATTTGCTGGGCTCTTAAAAGATCAAATGAGATCAGGTCTATGAAATTGTTCTTTAAACTCAATATGTTTCTTCAGTGAAGCCTTGTTATCATTAGATTAAACCCAGCTCCAGTGGAGGTTCTTTTATCAACCGCCATTGTTCCAGCTAGTCTATGAGAGAAATAAGGAAAATAAACATAAAGCAAAATATTGGCGGAGATTAACTTAACTTTCAGACCCATTTTTGAAAAGTTATGATATTCTTTTAGACTAATAAAGTTTCTATCTCAATGAAATGTTGGCGCTGTTATGAAAAATAATGAATAAACCATGGGCCTATAACTGAGGACTGAAAATGTTAAGAACATAAAACCAACTAAAGCCCCAGTATTTTCTAGCAGATAGCAGATACCATGAATATGACAGAAACTGATAGAACACTTCCATGTGGTATAGCTCAGTGCTTAAGCTGTTTCTGCAAAAGCAAGTCAGAGTTGTGAAGAAAGTTGCGCTTTTGATTGTAAGCTGTTGTTTCACTGTTCTCTGGCATGGTCCCATGGGAAGACATCTTACATTTCTTGAGAAAAGAGCCTATAAAACACAAGAAGCTGCAGAATGTTCTTTGGGAAATGTGCAAAGAGCTAATCCTTGTGGGAGAGAGCCTCTCTTCCTGGCAAAGAACTACACAAGAAACAGCAAAAACCAGGGACAGAACGAGTAGAATAAAAAGCAGGATCTGAACCTGAAAGCAGTTTGGAAGGACAACAATTACAAAACAGCATAAAAACTGGACACACAGCGGGGAGAGAGGGTTTTTGACTGGACACACAGCGGGGAGAGAGGGTTTTTGACAGGACACAATATGATAAAATGTGACTCTTTTAAAAAACAATTGATACATTTAACAAAATTAAATTTTCCTTTTCTTTTCATTGTTTTGTAATTATTTTCATAAATTTATTTAAGCCTATGAATTTGCAGGAAAAGTGGAATGACATTTGAGCAGAGAAGCAAAAAGAGGGATCTCCGAGTTTAAAAAAAAACATGAAAAATAAACAAAAACCTTTAAATTTTAAATGAGTCTCTACCAGAAAACACAGGAACTTCTAGATTCATGAGTTAATCAAGAAAATATTAAAGTAAGAGAAAATTAATTGTATTATTATTAATGCAGGTGAGTGGACAAATTAAAAGTGATTTAGTAAGCAATATATGAAAAATATGGCTAATCCGTCATTTAAAATGCTAGGTTTGTAGTGCAAGCAAGAATGCAGTTAAACTAGCAAACTTCACAGTCAGTAGGTATTAAAAAAAGTTTATTTTGGGAATCCATTTGTGGGGCTACCTCACTGTAATAGAGAGCAAAAACTTGGCAGGAAAGTAAGCTGATTTAAGTTGATAGGGTGGTGGGAGTCTTTGATATGATGTAGACTGTTGATATAATCAGGACCTAGATAGCCTGCCTGAAGATAGTGGGCTTTGGGGGGTGATAAAAGATGTAGTGCTTTTCCCAGTAAATAAAAACCTGATTAATTAGATTCATGATGAGTGTTGAGGTTTGATTCTGTTTATCCAACAACAATAGTGGTCAGAGCCCTTCTATTCAATCATCATCATCAACACTACTGCCATTTGGGGACTCGTTTTGGGCATAACATTTATACTGCAGTAAAAATAAATTCAGTATCCGTTATAAGGTATTTTTAGAAGACCATTATTTAACTATATGCACACAATACATGAACTTTAGAGGCATGACAAGGTGTTTGCTGATGACTCAGAAAGTGCAGCCATCTGTCACAAAGATCAACTGCCTGAGGTTGATCCCTGATCCACATGGTGGGAAGGAACTGATTCCTGAAAGTTGTCCTCTGATCTTCAAAAGCACGTAATGTATCATGCATGTGTACAAACATGCACAGATCAATCATATCGATAAACTTTATGTACTGAAAATTGATATGAAACAATTATTACAAGCATCAACAAGATTAAATTACGGTAAAAACACAAAATTATAGAACAAGAGTATTTGGCAAAGATTGACATGATAATCTTTATGATATTTCTTTTTTCTTTTATTATTATTATTTTTATTGAGCTCTACATTTTTTACTGCTCCCCTCCTTACATCTCCCTTCCCCTTCAACCCTCTCCCAAGGTTCGCATGCTCCCAATTTACTCAGGAGATCTTGTCTTTTTCTACTTCCCATGTAGATTAGATCTATGTATGTCTCTCTTAGGGTCCTCACTGTTGCTTAAGTTCTCTGGGACTGTGATATTTCAAATGTTTGATCTTTGTCAATTTACATGTCAGTTCTACATTTTTGTTTTCTTGTTTGCAGAATGAGATCTGTGTCTACATAATAGAAGAATATTGTAAAGATTCATGTTATATATTAGGTATTATGTCTACAGTTATTCAAATAGTAACTTTTTTGTGGAACATTGTTCTAAGGGCATAATGAAATACATTTGTATATATAGTAAAAGAAAATGTATTTTATATATTACGTATGTGAAGTATATACATAATATATATGCAAAAAAGAGAGATATACATATGAGTCAAAACAATCAATATACCAACAAATAGTATTTTTAATCTGGATGAGTAAATTTTTTTTTAAAAAAATGTATAGACTTATTTGGAATGGTGCTGATCATATGCAGTGACTTAGCTAAGCAAAAGAATTGGTATGAAAGTATCTGTAGTTAGGATTTTCTTAGACAACACAAAGCCTTAGGAGAGTTCTCTTCCATAATGAAAGAAATCACCAGAAATTTGCACAATGATTTTAAAGCTATGATAGTTTAAAGAGAGAAGTTACAAAGCCATGGTGCACATACATCTTGCTTTATACTCTCGATTTTATCATTACAACTTGGAAGTTTATGAAAAATTATTTTCAGGGATTTTGTTTTCTAATGTCAAAGTCTCTTCTTTGAATACTACCACACAATCAAATTTCCTGCTTCCCTTTGCCCATAGACAAGGGCAAGGTCAGAATGTTTATATCAAGGGATTCATCCTGATGGGCAGATTTGAGGCAAGTTTGTGAAGAATGCAGATTCCCATGTGTATGTTGCTCTCCTGCCAAGATGTTGGCAAGGCATGGAAACAGAGATCATGTATTAGAACTGCGGCTTTAATACTATTAGACATTTTCCAGCTCTTAGTCTTTCTCTATACCACGTGAAAGGGCATCCCTCTTATCAGCTTAGACCTGGATGGGATAATAGATACGGGCAGTTCTAGCTAGCAGCTGAGATCCCCATGGTCTGTGATTGGAAGACAAACCAAAGTGGTGGTAGACCATAAAATATTAAGAATCTTTTTATCCCATTGTGTCTCAGTGAAAGCTCATTAATACAAACGTAGCTGCCAAAGCATGATAATGGTTTAAGGAAACCAAAGTAAGGAGGGTGCAGTCCACACTGACCTGGAAGGAAGCGCAGGTAAAAGGACAGAAAAGTGGAGAGAGCTGTGAAGGAAGCTAAGAGACCCTCATTTCAGAGGTGCACTCTTTTGTCCTTGTCTCCCTAGCAACCTCTCGAGTAGAAACTAGGTAATAAAACGAATAACTTCATCTGTGCCAGTAAGTTATTTTGCTTCATGTAATGGATACTTTAGATAATTACATAGGTCACATTCCCTTTTATATCTTTAATGCTAAAAGCTTTAGAGTCAAATTTTAAGGTGCATGCAGAAAGGGGGGATATGTAGGTCTGGCATTTTCATATTACCCTCATTCCAGTCTCATGCTTCTACTTCAGACTGCCGTCTTGCAACGTTTCCTTATAAAAAATAAATTTAAATATTGTTGAAATAGCTAGCTTCTGGAGTGATCAAGTAAAATTTGAGAATAAATTTATATGTGGAAAGCCAAAAAAAGTATACCATTACTAAAAAAAAAAAAGCATATGGTTGCATACAGTGGTTACTAATATGCTTTCAATATAGGTAATGTTTTTAATACTACTAAGATCATGTTACTGTGCCAATTAACCAAACAGGGAGATGAATACTCCTAGTAGTTAAGTTTGCCATAGTAGAAAGAGACAGCAGAAGCACCACTCAGTGCTTCTGCAAGTTTCCTCATATTGTGATGATTCTAAACAGCCTAGATCTTTGCTACAAATTTGAAAGTGTTTCTACTTTATAGTGTTAGTCGCCTTGTGTAATGATAAATGAGAATGATCAGATACGTTCAAACAAGTTGTATTGTTTTGTTTTGCTTTTTCCTTTAGTGTACGCTGTAGTATGACTTTATACAAAAGCCCTTTAACATCATAAGCGGCCAATCGTTTGCTCCACATGAAACCAAAGATTCTTGGGCACTCTTCATATGCACACCCAGTGCTTTGATCATAGAGTTTCAAAGCCATGCCAAGTCTTCCTCTGATTTCATGGCATACAGCCCTTAGTAGTTTTTATTTTGGTCTTTATGCAAATAAACAACGGCATGTAACTGGGAAGTAAATGAAAGATGAAAGTCTGTTTATGCGCATGCCAAAGCAAATTGTTGTTTCTCCTTGTTCCTATCACTCCATGTTTAGTTCTTCACAGATAGAAACAAGGACCCTGAGTAGGCATCATCAAACTAGGCTTAAGACAGAAAGAGCAAACAGATAGCTCGCTTCCAGGGCAAACTAGCATAAACTCATGCAATCCGCATCTTGATTGATCTAATTCAATTTGGGGGTTAGCACTCATTGCGCTTACACAAGCCATTATTTTATAGAACATTGTGTACAGTAATTATTCAGTATTATTTGTTTTTACAACAGCTCAGAGAAGGCACCATTATTGGTTTTATACAAATGAGGAAGCACAGTGGGAGATGCAGTTTTACTATCCAGAATAGTTTGGTTCAGAAATAGTACTAGTGGACTCCATCGCAGACATACCAGAATCAAAAATTATAATTTCCATCTTATCAGAATGCAAGGAAATACATTCTTGTTCTTGTGATAATGACTAATATATAGGAGTAGTCATTAATATTATCTGAAGATGAAAAAATTAAATAATTGGAATATCATTAATCTGGCATGCTTGAAACTCAACACTTTTCCTATTTTAGAGCTTCATGGGATTTAGAATATTAGTATAGATTCATTTCGCTTCACTGAAAATCCTAAAACTTAAAATCCCAAAAGTCTAAAATCTGCAATGTTTTTCATATCCTGGTGGTACTCTGACAGCTTCAGATTTGGGAACATTTGATATTTCAGATTCTGTGGATTTGGAGTGCTCACCCAATGACAGGCTTACAGTCCGTACTTTTCTGAATTCTATTTGCAAATTACAGCCTTCACACAGTGTTCAGTTCACATTTACCCTGCTCTTCATCAGCATAGGAAGCCTATCATTTCCCCAACGCATTCCTTTTCCAGAGCACATGATTAAATTCATAAGTTCAGCAGATGTGAAGTCGGACAAAGGGCTTAGATTTCTTTATATTCTTGATGAACAGTTAAAATGATCAGTGTTCCTCAACAACTTTTGTCGTGCTTGTCCTAGGTTTTATAAGCTAAGACAGTTAAGTTCCTTTTCTATGAAGTTTTATTCAGGGTTTGGTTCAAGAATATAAGACTGTAAGTTTTTACTGTCAAAATTCTAAAAACACAAAGATATTATAAAATACAGTAATCAATACACTGTAGTAATTCCAAAAAAGAGACATAATCATAAAAGAACAATACAGATAACTCAGAAATAGGAGCCAATATACATAGACAACTTGCTTTTAACAGTGAAAGAAATAAAGATATTAAATCAGTCCAGAGCACCTAAAAAAATGGGCTGGAGATGATAGATATCAATAGAGGGGAGAAAAATACAGATGTACAAATTATATCTTAAATTAACTCTAAACTAATCATAGAACTATATGTAAAATGTAAAAATTTAAAACTCATAAATGGAAAAAGACAAAACCTCGATTATCTTGTGAGACATGATGATGTTTTTAGATAAAATATCAAAGACACAATATGAAAAATAAATGATTGATGGGCTATAGATAATTAAAGTTAAAATTTTGCCCTTGAGTAAAATAGTGTAAAGAGATGATAAGGTAAGTCATGAATTGGGGAAAAATACTTGGGGAGGACATTATTGTTAAAGGACATTGTCCCCCAAATACAAATAATTCCTATCACTTGGTAAGGGGAGACACACAACTCAATGAATAGGTGGAACATTTTACCAGACATCTCACCAAAGAAAGACACACAAAATGTTCTCCAGACCACACATCTTCAGAGGAGTATAAGTGAGATAAATACGTAGAGCCCAAATGAGCTTTGGATCATGGATAGCTGTATGAACCTGGAATGATGAGCATATGTATACATTTCTTACAATTGCTTTAAAACTAGAGTAGTATAAAGATATAACCTAGGGATGAGACCAGCAAGAAAGACGCTAAGATCCTGATGACATTCAGTAACTGCTTCCTCCGATCCTGATGCTCTTTACTTCAAGAATTCCACTTTGTAGAGTAGTTTGTTCCCTGATGTGGGCTTGAGTTTGAAGTATGTTTTCTTTTCTATGAGTCTCACCAAAGCTGATGACTGTGGAGCAGTGGTAGGATAAAACTCCAATATTTTGAAATTTGTGACCTTGAGAAAATTATTTAACCTCTCTCATCTTCAGTTTTATATTTGTTAAAGGGGAATTTTCACTACTCAGAAAAGATTAAATAAAATATCACATGTAAAACATTATCACTCTACCAGCTCCTTAATAAATACATATCATATTTAATAGGATAAAAAATAATAATTTCAACTGTACTAGTCTGCAGCAAGTCCACCTAGTTTTAGCTACCTTAGTTCTGGCATCCCTTTTGGCATAACAAAAGACTGTTTAGTTAAATTTTCTTTTGGTTAAAAAATTTGTGTCTCTTTTGAAATATTCATTTTTAGAAGGCATTGCTCTTGCATGGACTGTGCTTTCTTGTGCAACTTGAAACAAGATTGTTTATAGAATGGGGATTTAACAAAAACTGACCCTATGTAATAAAATTACAATGTGAGAACACCACATAAAGGAATAAATCAGAAAGGCCTTCAGGAAAAAGAGTAATTTGCCCAAAGGTGTTCATTACCATCAAGTTTAGTAACCACCATACACATGAATCTTGATCAATAACTCAGATTCCATGCCCTAGTGAAATTATACAGTTGGAAGTAGATGGGGAATAAGAATATATTTCCAGAAGTTATTAAACATATATATGCATACTAATGTGTCATAACATTTTTGAAAATATTTGGAATTTGCAGAACAACTACCTATTTTCTTATTCATTCCATGTTTTCACAGATACTTATTGAGCCATTTACTTTGTGTTAGACACTGTGAATTTCTTTCTGTGTTGGTATCTTATTTAATTCAAATAGATAATTATTAAAGATGAAAAGCAAACTCATTTGTCCTGAATAATGCAGATCATAAGTTATATCCTGTTGCAATTTGTTGTACATAACTGTTACAGCAGGGTCCATACTGTAAATTCAGTTTCGAAACTGAAGTCCCACTCTGTGAAACTTATTTAAGGAAAATTGTTAAATGGATAAATGGCAAAAAATTTATGCCCATCTTTCTTCAAATTCATTCCAGGCTTCATTTAAACAATTCAAAAAAAAAGTAATTTTATGAAAACAATAATAATTCTGTCCTAAAAGAAGTATATCATTTAAACAAAAGGTATTTTAGTTGAAATAAATATTCTTTCAATTTTATCTCATACTTGAAATCAGATACATGAGACTCTCCTGTACTTCTTTACTTTGAAGAAAGTCAAATCTTATGACAAACTGAAATAAAAGCAGATGTAAACCATACAGATTTTGACAAATCAGAGAGTAGTAAAATGAGCTAGAGCAGTATCTTACCTCAATCAGCAAAAAGTGTTTGGATTCAAAATAAGAATGAGCAGTTGTCAAGTGATTTTGAGAAAATGAACTGAAAGGTGGATGGGAATTGCTAGAGAGGTAATAAAAAGGTAAATACAACTAAGCCAGTCTGAAAGACATCCCAGTTTATTGACTATTCCTTATTAGCTTAGTCATATTTCATATAAAACAGTCATAATTCTCTATGTATGCCATAACAATCATTATCATGTGAATGCATATATGTATTTGTGTACATTAAGCTAGATTGTATTTCCGGTTTTGAATTCCTAGATGAATTCCTAATAAAATTAACAGTTAAGAAACTGATTTATTTTCTCGGTTTTCACATTTGTTTATCAAGTTTCCATATGTACTGGAAAGGGATTGCTGAAGGTTAAGTCAACAAACTTTGTAACCACACAGCCTCAGTTCCAAATTCCTCCCCTAATACTGGGCAAGTTAAATATGATAAGTGGGGATATTAATATTATATATCTTATAAGATTATGGAGAATATTAAAATATGGATGGAAGCAAAACACCCAGAATAATGCTGGAAAATCTCATATAGGAAGTAATAGTATGTGAAAGATGTGAGCTAAAATGACTGAACAATGGTCTTGTGATATCATATGCAAAATTCCACGGAACCTCTAGGAAATAGAGTGTGATTTCCAAACTGTTTCCTCAAGCACTTGTATTTGAATCTGCTGCACCTACTCTGTTGTGATGGTTCAGCTAATAAAAACATTTTCTGCAAAGCCTGACTACCTGGCTATGGCACTAGTGGCAGGACAGAACCAGCTCCTACAAGCTGTCCTGTGATCTCCACACCCTCCCCCTCTTCCTCCTCTTCTCCAGCCATTTCTTTCTTAACACAAATTAATAAGTGTAATTTAAAAAAATTAAAATTAAAAAATTCATTTTTTAAATACCAAAATGTTTTAGAAATATTAAGTTTTTTTCTTAAAGATTATAACAAGTGTGAATTTCCTAAGGAGACTATATTTAAATAAATGTGTTTAAATTTGTTTAACCAGAAATTTTGATTATAAATTCCTTTTATGAAGGGACTCTTACTATTTTCTGTGTCATTCACAGATTAAGTAGTAATAATCCAGCTGGTCAGCATCATTAGGATACAGACAATGAAGTAGAATCAAAATTGACTTTTTCAATTAGTACATAGAAATGCACTTATTCGTAATATTTGACACAGCAATTTTAATTTTGATTGAGCCATTTTTAGACAATTTTATACTTCTGGAATCCTGGGAAAAGCAAAGCATCTCTCTCACACATGTTGAATGTAGAAAAAGGGAAATAAGAATGTAAAATTATCTCCAATTTGAGTACTGGTCCTAAATCATTTTGAGGAAGAACAAGAACTGAGGTCCCTTATTTAGAATCTCAGTACCTATAATTTGTCATTGTCACCCCAGCCACAGGTGTCTTACCACCTCAAACACATTACCAAGCTCTAACACAAATTTATATGGTTTATGATGACAATGTGTTTCATTGCTTCTGTCAGTTCTGTCTTTGAGGTGTTACAGTCTTTCTACACTGGGTTGTCAAAAGTTTAAGATTTCTAGAAATATGTAGAAGTTCCCATGAGGGTGCATGTAAGGCCTCCAATAGTTGTCCGGAACTATGGACAAGAAGGTGAAGAGATAAGACTTAATATGAAGTTCCGAGTCATGTTAGGGCCTGAAGGATACTTGGGACTTTGGACACTTACTTTTTATAATTAGATAATTCTGACTATGGGTAAGAGCGTTCTTCCTAAACTGAATAAGACAAATGTGTATGATGGTTATTTATTTGTAGATAAAACTGCAGTGGGCTCTGGTCAGAAATCAAACCTCTCTTGTACATTAATACATATTTAGACACATGAACTCAGAATCTCAGAAAAATCACTGAAGCCTAAAGATATAATATGTATATAAAATGTGCAATAAAGAGCCGGGCGGTGATGGCGCACGCCTTTAATCCCAGCACTCGGGAGGCAGAGGCAGGCGGATCTCTGTGAGTTCGAGGCCAGCCTGGTCTACAAGAGCTAGTTCCAGGACAGGCTCTAAAAAAGCTGCAGAGAAACCCTGTCTCGAAAAACCAAAAAAAAAAAAAAAATGTGCAATAAAGGAAGAGAGATTATTTGAATAGCTACAAACTCACAGGCTCACTCACCTTCCAATGTAACAAGAATTACAGAGGTAGGGGAAACTCAGAAATGACAATTATTGAGATTGCTTCAGAAATAAGGAAATTTAGCAATCCAGTTTTCCTCTATCCTCTCAATCCTTAATTCAAAACCTTGCAAACTCAGTCTAAGAAATCATGTTTAACTAAAGAGCAGAACATTTATGAGACTTCTCTGAGTCTAGGAACTTAATCAGTGGTCATAGAACACATGAATTTAAAAATAGCAAGAAAATTAATAAAATCTGCTAAATTCCCATAGTAGTTCACAGCAAACACCAGCTTTAAAATCTCACATGCCCCTACAGTGAACAGCTCACTTAGACCACGCCCTATACTGCTTCCCGACCCTAGGGTTGTTTTTTATTTATTTTATTTTATTTTATTTATTTTATTTTATTTTTTGAGACAGAATTTATGTGTATGACTTTGGAACCTGTCCTGGAACTCAATCTATACACAAGGCTGGTCTCAAATTCACAGAGATATGCCAGCATCTGTTGGGATTAAAGGTGTACACCACCAATCCTTAAGTATCCACAAGGATGACCCTAGCTAAGACTCCTAGCAATAGTGGGGAGGTTGCCCAAACTTGCCTTCCCCTGTAATCAGACTGGTTAATGCCCCAACTGGCATCATAGAGCATTCATTCAGCAACTGACAGAACTAGATGCAGAGATCCAAAATCAAGCAACAGGACGAGCTACGTGAATACAATCAAAGAGAGGGAGGAGTGAATATAGAACAATGGAAGGTAAGATCATAATGGAGAAATCTATAGAGACTGCTGAATCAAGCTCATGGAAACTCATGAACTCTAGACCCACAGCTATGGAGCCTCCATGGAACACAACTAGGCCCTTTGCATGTGGGAGACAGTTGTGTAGCTTGATCTCTCTGAGGGGTCCCTGACAGTACCACCAGGATCTGTCCTGGTTCATGAGTTAGCTTTTTGGAGCCTGTTCCCTGTAGTGGGATGCCATGCTCAGCCTTGATGTGTATGTGGTGGGGGTCTTGGTCCTGCCCCAACTTAATGTGCCAGACTTCATTGGTTCCCAAGGGAGCCCTTACCTGTTAGGAGGAGTGGATGGTGGGTGGCCTAGGGGTAGGGGTGGGAGGTATAGGAGGAGATGTGGGAGGAAGAACTGTGGTTGGAATGTTCAGTGAAATTGAAAAGATAAAAATAAATAAAATAAAGGAATAAAAAACACACATACTTTTAGCAAAGACTACTGTAACATTATTATTTAATCATCAGCAACAAAATAGATTTCTTGTAAGTAATTTAATTTATAAATAAGTATTTACAACATATAATCATTTGATAAATTAAAATACAGTGTCAAATAGTAGAGAATAAATATACTCAAAATCTCTTAATAATATATTTAATAAACTTCTCCAAAAGTATGTTGATATGCAGGTAATTTTAAGTATGAAAAGATACTTAATATATTTTTAAACAATATAGCATTTATAAACAAGCATAGTGTCTATCATTTGATCAACAGGTAGGGTAAAAATTAACTAAGGATTGTGAAAAAAATCAGTCATAGAATTGGAACTGGAGATTGTACAAAAATTGTACCCATACAACATAGACTAATGGTGCAGGACAATTCTGTATTCTGTCAATTATGTTTTAAATAAATGCTAATTGGCCATTAGCCAGGCAGGAAGTATATGTGGGACAACCAGAAAGGAACTAGAGGCGGGTCAATGAGAACAGGAGAATTCTGGGAAGGAGGAAGCTCATTCATTCCCAGTCCTGTCCAGACAACGAAGAAGAAAGATGTGACCTGCCCCACTGAAAAAAGTACTGAGCCATGTGGCTAACATATACTAGAATAATGGGCTAATATAAGTTAAAAGAGTTAATAAGAAGGCTGAGCTTATGTAGACATCTGTGTGATTTTCTTTGGGACATTCCGTTCGTGGAAACTGGGTAGGACAGAAACCCCATCAAGCAGGCCCTCATGTTACAGACTGACATAGATTTAAATACAATAAAAAAATCACTGTAAAATATACAACAGAAAGGACACTGTGGCTACAAAATATCAGTGATTTTAACTTCTAAAGGTAAAAACAAACATCTGAAGTGTTTCAAAATTTTATGAACTGATAATAAAATCAAATGCAATGTTTGCAAAGAAAAAATAACATACAGTGCAAATAATTAGAAAGTAGAGACATATAGTGAGAGAAAAATGGGGCTTGAGAAACACAGAGGGGAAAAAGTGGTAAGAAAAAATGAGAAAGAAGGAAGAGACAGGGAGGAAAAGGGGAAGAAATGGAAAAAAATAGGAACAGAGTAAAAATAACTCACTGAAATGACTGAAGAAAAATATCTAGTAAATCCACATATGTAGTATGTATCCTAGGAATCCCACAGGAAATGTGAAGAAATAATAAGTGCCTCAATGCCCATAACAGCCATAATCTTAGAGATCCAAAAAGCTTAGTTTTTCGCAAGCTAAGAATACATCAGAAAATCACACTAAGGTACATTATATCAAACCACTGAAAATCAGTGATACAAAGAAATGTCATATGAGTCGTTGAATAAGACAATGGTAGGAAGGAATGATGATTAAATTTTCAGTGGGATATATATATATATATATACATATATATATATATATGATTGAAGCTTAACTCAAGTGAAATAAAAGTCAATAATATATATATTTAAAATGAACAAAATGTGCTTTCAATATTGCGGGTCTAGAAAGGTCTTTTAGTTAGTAAAAAGTCAAAGGAAATTTTTCACATAGATATTACAATAAGTACAAGCAAAATTTCCAGGCTGACAGAAACTGCTGCATTTGGAAATTCAGACAGTACTAAAAATAAGATCACCAGAATATTAGATGCATCATATTTATGAAATAATTTTTTTAATATTAGAACTATAAGTTTTATTTGGGTGATCTATACCGACATATTAGTATCAAATGAAGATGATGTAATACTAAGAGGTTAGGCTTTCCCATGGATCACAATTTAAGCAAATGACCTACAGACTAATCTTATGGGGTCATTTCTCAATTGAAGGTCTCTTCATTTCAGATAACTCCAACTTGTGTCAGTTGACATAAAACTAACCACCACGAGTAGTATATATTGTTGTTGGATTATATTACATATACATATATATGCAACTGTATGCATAGCTCATAGACAAGATCAAAATGTCAGCATGGATTGGGGAAGGTCTCATAAGCCCCATCCCTAGCTGAGGTGCTACTACTGGCAACTGAGGGCTTCTGGGGAGAAAGAATCAGTTTTCTTCTGGTATACAACCCTAAGAAAAAGCATGTTCCACCCAGTAGATGCTCCCACACCTGTGCACATACAGGTAGGACTAAAGGAACTCAGTGGAAATATTTGAAAAATAAGTGGAGAAGATGGAGTTAGGAAAAACAGTGGTATATATCAAAACACATTATAAACATGTATGAACTTATAAATAAAATATATACCTAATTCAAGATCCAGCTATACCACTCTTGAACATAGAGCCAAAGAACGTAACATTCTACTACAAAATCACTTGCTCAAACATATTCATTGCTGCTATTTACATAGTAGCCAGGAGTTGAAAACCACCTAGATGTCTTTCAACATATAAATGCCTAAGGAAAGTGTGCTACATATACACAATGGAATAATATGCAGCCGCTTAAAAAAAGTGAAATCATGATTTTTTTAGGTAAATGGATGGAGTTAGAAAAAATTCACTCTGAGTGAAGTAAGCCAGACATAACCAAAAGGCATGTATGGTATGTATTTGTTTATATGTAGACATTAGCTGTTAAGATTTCAATAAGCAGACGGCAATCCATATAACCAGAGCAGTTAGATATAGAATAAGGTTCTGGTGAGAAGGAAGTGTATCTCTCTTGGAATGGAAAATGAGATAGATAATTGAATGATTGACAGGGTGGGGAGGCTAGAAAAGAATCAAATATTGAGGGGAAGGGAAATGAAGTATTAAAGGAGAAGTTTATAAAGGGTGGGTCAGCTAATGCTAATAGCCATTTGAAGGACTATATGGAAGCTTAATATAGTAGAAGCTTCTCAGAATACATACATATGTGAAAGACATCTAAATGGAATAACAAAATAATGGGGATGACAAAGATCCCAGGTAGATCTCTCTCCCACCATATAAAATCTCCAATGCTGGGAATGGGTTATGTCAAATAGCATACATGGCCAGAGGAGCCTCATGGGCACTCCTAAAGTATCCAGCTGATTACAAGGCTATCAATTATATCAATGACTAATGATAAAGCCCTACTGCTGAAAACAGCACCTAGTAAATCATTGAACACAGAGAAATCTGTGTTCTGTGTAGGCACAGACATCTTTGCTGGGATATGATAGTGGCAAGCTAACAATCATAAAGAATAGACTCCTTTAAGTGCCTTGAGTTCATTCTCCCAAGTCTTTGTGTGTTTTTAGTAAAATGACTTGCAATCTCCTCTAGTTTTATAGCATGCTGACTCTGCCATGCCAATCATTCCTAGTGTTCTTGCAGATTTGATCCAAGATTCTGCTTTTGGAAATCCTCATTTGATACTATAATGTACTTATGATTAAAAGAATAAAATCCCCTCCTTCTTTCCATGTGCACTCTACTGTGAGTGAGTTAAACTATGTGAATAGATGAAATAAGCAATGATTAAAACTTATCAAGATGTGACAATTCTGTAATTATTTCATTAAAAATACCCTTTACCTAGCTGTGACCTGAGATCTTTGAATCACACTAAGACACTGAATGAAGAAAACAGATTCATCCATTTGGAATGTCATAGTTTTCTTAAAGAGATTTAAAAATACTTTGCAATTGGTATAACAGAACATAAGGTAATAAAAGAGAAACCCAGCTCTTCTAGAGGTGGGGTACATGTTCCTCAGTGTTCCATTTCCTGCTTGAATGCAGCTCTTTTTTTTTAAGCCATCAATACGCAAACATGACTGGAAGCTACCACTTACCAATTTTTTTCAAAAACATTACTCTTTCAGTAACAAAAGGATTTCAGTCAGGCTTTGATGCCAATATTTGGATCCAAGTGAACACTGTACATGCTCCATCATTAATTTGTTCATATCTCTCAGTTTATCATCTTTTAGCTATTTAAGCCTGGTTAGTTTTGAGTTATAAATTCTGGCATGTGTGTGAAAAAAATGCAGACATGTTAATGACACTATCATTCTGACCAGTGAAATATCTGAGAAGCTTTAGCTTTAAAGTTACTATCATGTTTTCCATGATAAAAATGAAGATAATGTTTCATTTTGGGAAAAGGATGTTTTTTGATATATTTATAACAAAACCCATACACTTACTAAATTCAGTATTAATACTCCACGGGAAATACACTACCTTAGTTCTCACAATGATTAAATTTATATTTATATATATTTATATACTTTATGCTTCTGCTTCTGTGATTTGAATGAGAATGTTCCATTTCTGTTCATGTATCTGAATGCTTAGTCACCAGGAAGTGGCACTTTTTGAAAGAATTAGCAGAATTAAGAGGTGTGACCTTGTAGGAAGAGGTCTGTCACTGCAGGGGGGCTTTGAGGTTTCATAAGTTCTTGCCAACTCAGAGGCTCTCTCTTAGGCATACAGGGCTGGGTAGCCCACTTAGCTAATTCTCCAGCACCACACTAGCCTGACATTATGCTCCCCGACGCCATGATCCATGCCATGATGATAATAAAATAACCTTCTGAAACTCTAAGCAAGCTACCAATTAAATGCTTTTTTACAGAGGAGTTGCCGTGGTGTGCCTGAGGCTACAGTGGTAATCAGAAGTAGCTTTTAAGACTAGAATTTTGGAAGTAGAGAAGTTTCCATTCCTGTGTGTGGGACCACATTTCAGGTAAAATTTCATGGGATATGCCTTTCACTTTATACGTTTGGGAAGTTCTAGGTAAAGTGTATTGACCAGGTCAGTTCCACCAATTCTTTGTCAGTAACACATGCTTGGAATTTATTTTACTGAACACATTGTTTATAAGTGTAATAAAAGACATCTTGAAGTTCCATTTGTTGCTTTTTTTTTTTTTTTAGCAAAAAGTAGTGTTGAAACAATAAAGCCAAGACTGAGCCAAAGTTCTCAAAACACAGACTACTTACACTGCAAGAATCCACCATTTGTAGCAAGAGAGGATTTAAGCATTTTCTGCCAAAATAAATTAAAATTCAATTTATGTTGAAGCATCGATCAAACCAGTTCATTGCTTTTCAATGAATTAGAAGATAATAGAAACCCATAATTAAATTATAAAACAAAGTAAAAATGCCTTTGTCTTCAATTCAGTGAATCTGAAAATCCTCCTGTCATTTCATCACAGACTTACAAATGACAAAGGCATTTAACTTTATAATGATCCAAATTTCCCATTATTATAATGTAAATACTTCTTTGTTGCATTTAAAACAGTATATTTTACATTAAAATACATTGTAATTTGCATCAGCGTCCCCAAATGAAAGTCACAGGCATAAGTATAAAGAAATATGGACAAGATTTATGTAAATAAAACTATGAAGTCTTGATGAAAAATAAAAGAATTAATTAAATGTATACACTATATGCTTACATAATTTAATTTAAAAACTAAGAGTAGCTGTCACAGACCGCTCAGCAATCATTGTGTCCTTTTGAGTTCTCAGCAGCAATGGATGAGAGATCCTTGTTGTTGGCACCCTAACCAGGATTTTCTGTTCTCAGTATCTTGATGGTCAAAGCTGGGGTCTTATAAGTGCTAGAAATACTTTCTACCATGTAAATAATTCTTAAATACAGATATAGTACAAACATTTTTAAAACAGGTAATATGCACAAGAAATAGTATCTTTTCAATAATGTTAGGTGTTATTTTTCCTGAAAAAATAACTTATAAAGTACTTTTTGTCTGGTGATAAACTCAGTAGGTAATGATGGTAGTTGTCTAAGGTGTCAAAGTCTGATGACCTGAGATCCATCCTTGTTACGTATGTGAATAGAAAGAGGGAAAGATTCCACAATTGGTTCCACTAGCTTGTGCACGTGCATTAAAAACACACACACACACACACACACACACACACACACACAAACACAAATCCACAAAATAATAATTTTAAAATAACTTTAAAAATATTATTAATGAAAAAAAATCTCTTATTAATGAAACTGAAACAGAGAAAATACAAATGAGGACATGGATTGCTAGTACACCATTTCCTTGATTTCTTTAATAGCTGTTTATTTTTGTTTATACTGAATGTGTTCATAGTTCTTCATACTTCATTTGAATTACCACATCCACAGGTTTTTAAATGGAGGAAAAATATGTTTTGTACATCTGCATGTACATAAATATAAATTACTTGACAAATTTGGCATGAAATGAATTAGCGGAAGGGGCTGATGGGATGCAACCCCGCACCTTATGCACGCTGCTTGCTACATTCCCATCCCCTGAAATAGACTATTTTGATTTGTTTACCATTGGCAAGTCCAGTTTCCTGCCTTTAATAAAAAAATGAAAGATTTATGTTGAATGTCAAATATCTAAGGATAAACCACTTTCTGATCAGTTGAATAGAAAGGAATTGGGAGCATAAGGATTGAATTTCCTTGAGGAAAAAAAAAATCTGTGTTTAAAAACAAAGTACGGGAAGTCTACTGAGAACTGACATATATATATATATATATATATATATATATATATATATATATATATATTTCCCAAACCCTAAAGGCTTGAAAAATTACATGATAAATTTGATGGACAGAAAGGGGATTTCATATCCTCACTCTTAATGATTTATGAAAGCAAAAGATTTTACATTCTAGATATTTTTTGCCTTGTCTAGTTTCTTTACATTTGTGGATTTTATTATAGAAATTTCTGAGTCCTATGATTGAAAATGAGAATATTTTTAAAGGATGAGACTACAGAAGGCATTTTGCTGCGGGAAACAGGGTCCAATACTGTCTTCAACCATGATGAACTAAGCAGAAAGCCACAAATTGCCAGGGCAGATGCTCTCTCGCCTGAGCCCTCATAGAGCCCCTGCTCCTTGTTTAACTGGATGTGTTTTCCCAAGACCTGCTTGAAAGTAGAACTGTGAGACAAGCATTTAAATTTTAACCTTACATCATAGTTTCCATAGTGATTCAAGAATATCATTCTGGTCCACAGTGAGCATGTCTCTCAACTTCCATTTTTTTTTCTTTAACTGTATGTTGAACCACCAACTTTGTATCAAGAAAATCCAATGCAGTCAATGCATGCTGCTTACAGATCTCCATTCTAGCTTCTTAGGGGTTTGAATAAAAAAGCTGAATTTCATTTGCAACTGATAAAATTTTATAAACAGCACCAAGTCCAAATACTAGTTTCTTTGATGTGATGAACAGAGGAAGGTTATAAAGTTGTATGAGAAGCCATCAAAATATTTACTGTACCTTTTTCTCAACCTTTATTATTTTTTACAGGCCAGGAGGTAACACTAATAGTTTTAAAGTTCTTGTAGCAGTGAAACTTTTGATTATTTTCTGGCATTGTTTTTCAGGTGGTTGCCACATGTTTGGCTTCAATTCATAGATATTATTTGATTTTCTTCTCTGGTGTTCCAATTGTTTCATGATGAAAGCATATATTTTCTCAGGATTTGCATGTTCATTGAGTTATCAGAAATCTATCTATAAAGAGGTAATATCAAAGTGGAAGGAGAGAGTGTCAATTCATTTTTTAAAAAATAAAAATTTGGAAGTAGTTAAAGAACAAAATATTAATTAAAAACATATTTAGCCTAAAATGCATGAATGAAATTTTTCATAGCTATCTATAGATGTGATTGGTATTTATTCCTTAATAGTACAATGTGATTGCTGCAAAAATAAGGCCATGTTCATAAGTTTAAAAAAAAAAGATTCAAACCAAAAAATTGTTTTTGGTATTCAGATTTTATATATACTGATAATTACTATTTTCTCAGATACATGCATCATGCCCACTATGCAAAAATATATGTGCTGTAGGTTTGGTTAATTGGTGATGATAATAATTTTAATGTCTTAATTAAGTTGCAATTTAATGCTTCTTATACAAAATGACCATATTTATCAGTAATTAGTTCTAATTAATTTCTAGAAAGCATTGAAACTATATATGCCTATTAAAACTTTTTAAGTCTTCAAAAGCTTGCATTTTCACCCATCTCTGAATTCTGAAATAACAGATAAAAGATAAACATATAAAAACAGTTTAAAAGAAATTGTGTCTCCTATACCCACCATATCTTGTTACAATTCCAACAAGAACAAATGCTTACCTGATCTGTTTTCTTTACTTCTTTTTCTTCTCATTGTTTACTCTTTAGTTTTATGTTAGTTTTTACAGTGCTGGAAATTATACCGAGGACCTCACACAGTTCTATGCTGTTGACCCTGTTTAATAGTCCTTGAAATGTGTATTTTTAAATAAACTATTATTTCCATTGTCTCTGGATGCTCAAATGTCATTAGACTTGGTGATTGAAAGTCAGCTAAAACTGTTCCTTTGTACTCCTGACACTTTCTTAAACACTTCCTTAAAGTGATGATAAACATGGCTGTTCCATATGTGCAAACTTGTCACATTGTGCAAATCCAATGGCTGTGAAAAGAAGAATATTGAGAGTAAAAAAAAAAATAAATAAACCTGACAACTAGATTTATGGTGGCACAAGTTTGTAATTCCTGTATACCAATACTCTAAAAGACAAAGACAGAGATCAGAAGTTAGAGATTCTCCTGATGTCCACAAGGAGAAGCTATCTTTTCAAGTGTACAATTAAGAAGGAGAAATTTAATTAAATAAATAAATAAATAAGGGGAGAAAAAATCTTTTTGGTCAAGGAATAACAAGAAATAGAAGGTGTTATCTTAAAAATGTCAGTGTGAAAAGAAGTGTTATTTATTGAGAGAGAATATATATACACTCAGAAATGCTGCAAAGAAATCAGATTTCACTTTAAGAGAGAAATCACCAGCATCAGCTAATTAGTTGCCAACTACGGCCTGCATGCTGTTGTAATGAATCACATGGTCTACCTAAAATGGAGATCGCAGAATGGAATAACATCACAACTATTAAGATGGTGATTTTACCTTGAGAAACAACACTGATATGGAGGGAATACTTAACATTGGGGGGTAGCTGATACAGCGAAGTACACAGAACATGAATAAATTTGATGTTTTTTATACAACATGAGTCAAGAAAGCTTCAGTTTCACATGGGTTAATAGGTAGATGACTCTTCCAACAAAGAAAAAAATGATAGCGAGAGATCATATTTCTAGAAAAATTTAGAAATAGTATTTTGGAATGTTCAGTGTTGAAACTGTTACATGCAAACACTAAACTCAGACATAGACTCAAAATCTCATAAAAATTCAAATTTATAAATTTCAGAAACAAACATCTATATACATATGTTTGTGTATAAACATGCATATGTATATGCTTTATACTACATAACTAGGCAAAACACACATATGAAAAATTCATTCGTTGGGGAAAAGGATTGTCCACTCTATTTTAATATTACTTTTATTTCCTAAAAGTCAAAAATAATTAAGTTCAGGCATCACAATAGATTTAAAGCATCATATTTTAAACCTCCCTTTATGAATACGTTCTAGTGTAAGTATAACTAAGGAAAAGCAGTAGTTTATTGATAGGTTATTTACAGAGCAATGATAAACATACTGACAGTAGAGTTTTGCGTATATTAAGAAAGACAAAAGACAATGGAATAATGTCCTGGTATGTTGAAACATTTAACGATTTCTTTCTCATGGGAACAAGGCGAAGTATTCTTTGTTTGTAATATATTTTTACCAAAGTATTAATAAAAATGTGAAAAGTTACTAAGGGAAACCCAAAAACTAAATAAAATTTGAAATAAAAATGTGCTAAAAGTAAATGAGAATATATATATGTATATATATATATGTAATTGTAAAATGTATAGAGATTTGATACTAGTACTGTGTTCAGAGGTTACATAGTTTCTCTACATTAACCTATACTAACATAAAATTTAAAGAAGGTATCATTACATAAGATCAAAAGCATGAAATATAAAGTATGGAAATGTGTATAATATAGTCTAAAAAATAAAAATATTGGGAGAAATTTAAATACACAAATAAAGAAAAAAATATAAAATTGCATATTAGAAGACACATAGTGTTTCAGTTTAATTTTCCTCCAAAATGACCCATAGATTCAATAGTTTAGAAATCAAGGTCCTAACAGGTTCTCTTGAGTTCTCAGTGTGTATTCACATGCATAATTCTGTATGCTTTAATAACGTGATCCTATGGCTGATAAAGACAACCAAAGGACCAAAGAGTTAACATAACCATAATCTTTAAAAGCCAAATTTGAGTATGATTTCTAAAATCCTGGTGGCAATTATTTTTTTAATTTTTTAAAATTTTTATTAAAAATTTCTGCCTCCCTGCCTCCTTCCTGCCTCCCATTTGTCCCCTCCCCCCTCCACTCCCTGTCCTTCTCCTGTCCAAAGAGCAGTAAGGGTTCCCTGCCCTGTGGGAAGTCCAAGTTCCTCCCCCTCCATCCAGGTCCAGGAAGGTGAGCATCCAAACAGGCTAGGCCCCCCAAAGCCAGTAAGCATAGTAGGATCCAAATCCAGTGTCATTGTCCTTGGCTTCTCAGCAGCCCTCATTGTCTGCCATGTTCAGGGAGTCCGGTTTTATCCCATGCTTTTTCAGTCCCAGTCCAGCTGGCCTTGGTAAGCTCCTATGGGAGCAGGGAAGCATATATCCTGGTGGCAATTATTAAGATAGTGTGAGAACGACTCACATATACAAACACTTGAAGTCAGACAGAGTTCAAATAAAACCAAAAATAGGAAGTAATTTAATAGGAACTTCAAGGGTTAATACAGTTTTCATCAAGAGAAACCAGGAGGAAAACAGATGGCCAAGTCACAGATTATTGGAAACTTTCACAAAACACAAAATGAGAGGAAATATAAGGATCCATAATGTTTAAAACTCATTTTAATAATTTTTATTTACCATGCTAGTCATCTATCTTTATATAATTTATAGTAAAATTAATTGCTGGAAGCTATCAACCTTTATTATGCCACTGTTTAGTGAAACAGAAATCTGGAACCAGCCTCGCATGATACCCTGTGTTCATGCTTTTGTCAGGATGCATGTTAGGCTTTATTATGAACTGGCATGCTTTCAAACCATCATTGAGAAAGAAGGAACTATGAAACTAAAGCTTTTGACTATTAACAACCTTTTAAAAATTTAGTCAAAGATATAAGCAAAGTCTTGCCAAACAGGTGGCTTCATTTCCTTCATAGCATATGATGTATAGTACCTAACAAAAAACATATCACCAAGATAACAGACAAACATGTTTTGGTACAGATGTAAAACAAAACAATGTAAAGAAATATGTTAATATAATAAGATGGATGAATCTTTTATATAAGAATTTAAGATAAGATTTATAATAAAAGTACAACTATACAAAAAAGTAGTATTTTGTAGTAACAACAAATACATTTTTTAAAAAGAAATCAGCCAATTTGCAGCCATTTTTAGAAAATCAATCAGCATAAGAGGGGAGATAAAAGAACACCATGAATGGCTAGGAACATCCTACATGCCACATATCAACGTCAGTACCAAAATTCGCATCTCTGTGTATGTATGTGGGTATTTAACATACATATAAATCTGAGAGAGAGAAAATATTGTTTAAATTATGCAATATTTTGCAACCCTACCCCGCACATATTTTAACTCTTTCCAAAAATAAAATCTATAATTGAAATGTGTGTATATGCTTATTTTCTCTGTGTTAGAATGTACACATCTTAGTGCAGGTCTTTGGAGTGCAGGAGAGAGGATTGGATTCCCTGGAAGAGTACCAGGAGATTGTCAGCTACCAGGGAGGGTGCTAGAAACTGAACTCTGGTACTACACAAGAGCACTCTATCCTCTTAACTTCAGAGCCAACTCTTGAGACTCTGACTCTATCACAATTCTTTAAAAATATAGAACACTGTTATCTTTAGACTTAGAAATATTTACTTAGATCTTAGAGATTCTAGGGCACTTCTACAGGTAAACCTTGTATGTTAACCTACTTGGTAAATTGCTAAGTCCAAAAGCAATCAAGGCAATAAATAAGCAAAAGTAAAACAACAAAACACCTTTGAAAGTTGAAAACTCATAACAAAATCACAATTCTCTCACAGAAATCATAGAAAAATACAATATTACCAAAATAAGCTTTCAAATAGAAACAAATTTTTGAACAAGTTTTATTTTCCAGCTATTTCATCACATAGCAGAAAGTGATAAAGTCAGAGAGTATATTAGATTAAGCTAAGATTTTTTTTTCAGATGTGTGGTATTTATTTACAAAACAGAAAAAGTTTCTTTTATCAACTCTCATCCTCTGAACATGCTTTTGGGTTTTGTTTTCCATGTATTGGATATAGCTGATATACTAAAATCTTCCACTTAAACACTTTTTCCATTCTCTCTCAAAACAGGGCTAAATAACTGACAAGATTTTTGTAGCTTTGTGGTACTGTGGAACTATATGTATTCATTGTGGCATGTCTTTGTCCTTTGTCACTGTTTTCTCTCTGTCCTGAGTGACTGTGTATATTTTCTTTAACCTTGACCTTCTGTTTTAACAGTGGTCATGTAACAATAAGCATTGAGGAATGGAAAAGTCCCTGATCATTTATCAGTTGGGCTCTTCTAATTTTTGAAATTGACATTGGCCATACTTCTAATTATGTGAATGAACTTCTATTACTCAGCAGGATTCCTGCCACTATGTATCACAAAAATTCTATGTAAGCAAAGACTGCTTTTTTTATTTCGCAGCCCCTGAGACCCACTTAATCAATACTTATGTGGGATGCCCCTCTATATGCTGTGAAAATCATTGGTTAATAAAGAAGCTGCTTTGGACCTATTACAGGGCAAAACTTAGCTAAGTGAGAAAAACTAAGCTGAATGCTGGGAGAAAGGAGATAGAGTCGGAGAGAAGCCATGTAGCACCACCAGAGACAGACACTGGAAGTTTACCTGGTCAACCACAGCCATGTGGAGATATACAGATTAATTGAAATGGGTTAAATTAATATGTATGAGCAAGCCAATAAGAAGTTAGAGCTAATGGGCCAAGAAATGATTTAATTAATAGAGTTTCTGTGTGATTATTTTGGAACTGAGCTGCTGAGCAGCTAGGAATAAACAGTGCCTCCCTCCAACACAATACTGTTTGGCCAATGGCTCAGGCATATTTCTAGCTACCTCTTACATCTTATATTAACCCATTTCTATTAATCTGTCTATTGTCACAAGGCTGTGGATTATCAGTAAGGTCCTGACATATTTTTCCTTTGGCAGCAACATGGCATCTGCCTGACTCTGCCTTTTCTTCCTTCATTCAGTTTAGTTTTCCCACCTACCCCTAATCTATCCTGCCATAGGCCAAAGCAGCTTCTTGGCTAACCAAGGGTAATAAAATATATTCACAGCATACAAAGCGGAACTCCATGTCAATTCTGATTCTCTATTTGTGAATAGAGCATACACCTGCTCTCACTATAGATGCTTGAGTGTGCCTCTATCTGCAGGAAAACTGGGGCCCCACACATGGTCCTATACTAGTCATTGCTATTCTATGTCTGCTAAAAGATGAATGCTTGTAAAATTTCCATGCTACAGTCAGGAAACAGAACAATAGCCCTGAAGTATTATAAGTTTCTTTAAAGTCTCTTGAGATACTTGACAAAATAATATAACACTTATTTCTTCCCTTTCCTTTTATTTTCTTCTCTCAGCTATCTTCACCATTACTGAAACAATTTGTAAGTGGTTCAGTAAACAATTCTTTTGTAGAGACTGCATTGTGCTTAGCTCTTTAGATTAGACTTAGTTCATATCTAAACGTTTGTGTTGCTGATATATAAACTATTAGAATTTAAAAGCCCATTAAGTCCATTTCTTTTATTTGAAATCATGAATAGAAACTTCGCAATAAAAGTTTTATTAAAATCTACTGCATTTTTCTGTAGACAGAAGTTTCTCTCCCACTCAGTCCCACAGACTTTTGGTCCCAAAGAATCACACAGAGGCTTATATTAATTATAAACTGCTTGGCCTATTAGCTCAGGATTATTATTAAATAGCTCCTATAACTTTAATTAACCCATAATTATTTTCTATGTTTAGCCACATGGCTTGGTACCTTTTGCGGACAATCTCATCTTACTTCCTCTGAATCTGGCTGGTGACTGACTCTCTTTCCTCTTCCCAGAATTCTCTTTGTCCAGTCACCCTGCCTATGCTTCCTGCCTGTCTACTGGCTTATCAGCATTTTATTAAACTAATACTAGTGACAATTACTTACAGTATACAAGAGCATTATCCCATAACAATTATCTAAGCATGCAAGTGCATTCCTGCAATTGTAGTACTTTGGAGTCTGAGGCAGAAGACTCATTAGGAGATCAAGTCTACCCTGGCCCACATAACTAGATACTTACTGTCATAAACAGTCAAACAAATGAGCCAATGTGTAGATGTAAAGAAGGACTGCCTAATTCTTCTTCCAGAAAGTAATTGTGGCCTCACTGTGCTTTTAGCATCAGTTTAACTTTGTATACTTGCAATGAAGAACTGCTTGTCTACTGATCCACATGATCCTTCCACTTCTTCCTCTAACTGAAGCCACTTCCTCTCACTCATATCTATAGCCAAGAGTCCTCCAACAAATTCTTCTCAAGATGGACGCTGTTCTAGTACTGTTTCCAGAGAACTCAACCCTAAGCTTTAGTTTGAAATTCAAACTATGTTTTGATCCTTAAGTTTCACTGAAGGAAATTCTGCCTAACCCTTTCTTTTGAAATAAACCCAATCACCTTAGCCTAATTTTAATTACAAGATGGTTTAGGGAGGGAATATCATTTTGCAAAGTTGAGTACTTTGGGTGATACTTCTTCAAAACACTGTCCTATACTGCCTTTGTTTGGTTATATTAACCTTTCATTTGATTACATTTACTCAGGGAAAATGAGGTCAGAAAACTGACTTCTCATTATGAAGCTTTAGTGGCCTATAATGCTTTCAGAAGAAAGGGACACCAAACCACTAATGGTCACTTCTGTTTCCCTTAGCTGAGACTTCCAAATCTCCTGATGAGCATTTATTTTAATACCATCATTTAAATTTTTCCTTCTCACATGTTAGTGATTTGAATTGACATAGGATCAAAGTCCCAACAGTCACCCATTTCCCCTTCTACCCACACCCAATTTTCCTAGAGAAATGTGGACATGCTTTATGATTCTCATTTTATAAGTGGCAGGACCTTCTTTTGGTCTGTGCTTTCTTGACATATAAATTTGTTAATACTCAGTACAGAGCCGAAACGTTCTAAGAGAAATCATATGATTAATAAAGTATGAACACAATAGTCCTTGAAATGAAGATTTTTTGTATGAATTATCAAAATTTTGAAAGTTACATTTTCAAGTGTAAGAAATTTGTGAATCTACCTCTAATTGAAACAATAACTAATAAAATGTTTGAAATATATTTCTCTGAAGATTAGTCTTTTGTTTGTGGCTTAGTTTTATTGTTTTCTGGAAAATTAGAGATCTAATGATGTGGCAGTATTTCTCCAAAAGAAACTACCTCAATTCTTCAAGAGCTGGACCACTGGTCTCTCTTAGTGTTCTCTTTTATCTGACTATAGACTACTCTATTTCTGTATTTCTAGATGAATTCTAATTCAATTTTATTTTAGACTCTTAAGAAAACAGACTGCCAAACAACAACATGACTGCAATATAGGTAATGTATAAGTTATTCTTTACATCTTTATTTTAAATATTAGGCAATTAATTTAATAACTTTGAAATTGAATCTTGACGCCCTCTATTGAAAATATTTGTGCTTCATAACCAGCTGTGTAACTGATATACCTCTTTAAAGGTCCCTTGTATTTACAATCACTACTTATTTAATGCTTTTTTCCTCACACCAAATGTCAAAAAGTATCTGTGATATTCTGTTTATTAGCATTTATATATGAAAAAACTCCCAAATCAAGTTTTGAGCATACAGAAAGTGTTAAATATTTCAAAATGTGTTGAAAGTTTCAGGTATGTCACTGTACAAGGTTCTGGAAATTCAAAGAGACAGTACAAGCTCTCTTGTGATGGATAATCACTGCGTACATGGTGAGAGTAGGGTAGGGGAATTATAATCGATCACCATGGCTAATGCAGAAATCAGAAGAATGGTAGGAGAATCAGATGTGGATAGCAGATATAAAGTGGAACAGAGTGGACATTACTTTATGCTTCTTAAGAGTACTGCGACCTGCTTTTACTCTATTCTATAGTATGTGTTTGGGGGGGGTGGGGCTTGATGCCAGGAATTCAGAAAATATGGAAGGACAAGCTTGGAATTTTCTGTAGTTTTTGTTCCTGTCTTTTTAAGACTTTTATTTATTCACTAGCAACATCAATTCAATGGCAAGCTCACAGCTTGGGTGGCCCCTGTACCTTATGTTATCCAAAGGATTTGCCTGAATATAGCTTGATTTCTCACTTGTTATTTGTCATGGAAAAGGTATGCCCCAAAGTTACATATAGTGAAATGAAATCCAATTATGTTATTTTATGATGAGAAGTAAATAATGCTCAGTGTGTTTCATATTCATCAGAATAATTTCCTTATGCTTCCATTGCTTGGCCAACAGGATTTCTTTTACACTAAAATCTGTTCTCTCCCTTCAAAAATACTGTCTAGCTCCAGCACCCCTCTGACCTTACCAGGCTGTTTCTTTGCTGATGAAATCATGATTTTAAGAAAGAAAAATGTTCCGTCTTATTCCTTCATTGCTACAAATACGAACTTCTAATCACCTATAATGGAAATTATGTATATAGATTAGGAGTGGAAAGAACAATGCCCAAATAACACCTGTTTCCTTTCAACCTGTCCATTAGTCAATAAACGTTTTTAGATGTGCACGTTGTGATGGTTAGTTTCCATCACGGAGCTCACAATGATCTCTTAGTATGATGACACCTTGAGGTAGTCATATTTTTTTAAATTGGTGTGCAGTGAGTGCTCACTAATATAGCAGTAATAGACCAACCAGTATTATGGTTTCCTCTCCGATTCTTTGAGAAATTAATAACTTACCACTTCACCTTATATGTGACATTTATGATCTGTGATTTAAAATGTTTAGTTTGGGACACATGATATACACTTAGAGGCAATCCCTTTGCATTAGAATGAATTAGAATCCCTTCTTAGCCCATAATGTAGAAAAGCAGAATGTGACTTGGGCCATTCTTTGCTTTTTTTTTTTCATACTGAATACATGTGAATTATTTACTTTTGGCAAAGCCAGAAAAAGACAGGTAGACATGTCTTGAATTGTGGACTTTGGAACGGCTGTCAAATGAGGTGAGCAGTTTATTAAGAGCTCTTAACAGACTGTATTAAGTGTTCAGATGACTGATTCTTTTTATGCCCTTGATAATAAATTCACTTTTCTCAAGCAATGAACTCTCTTGAGATTCATAGTCTCCTTATAAACCTTGTAGTAAATGTTTAACTTCAGATTTCAAATACTATAGGACTCATTATGATAATAAATCTTATCCCTATGGTATTGTGAATTTGGTGATTATACACAGTGCTTCAGTTAAAGAGACCTTACCTACCGCATATATGATTTAAAAATTCCATTTGAGTATTTAATTACAAAATTTATCAAGATATTTTATTTTATTTTATTTTTTCAAACTCTCAAACACACATAAATTTTGACCAAGTCTGTTTCCAATTTCTTCTCCTCACATTCCTACCCTCTCCCTATCATCTCAATTCAATACTTTGTTTTAGAACACACCAAATCTGCTTTGTGCCTGCATGTGTTTTGGTGTAGAATCTCCCTAGGATCCATTGGTTGCCAATACCTCTTCAGGTATAAGCTCCTGCCCTATCTCTCCTAGGACATTAGCTGACTTTTTCTTGTGCAGGTCTTGTGCACCCTGCATCAGGACCATTTTAGAGTATACACTCATCCTATACTTCCTTCAAAGTGAGTTGATTTCAATTAGAATCAATGTCCTAAAGTTCTTTAAGGAAATGATGCGATCTTGCCTATATTTAATTAACTCTGAGTTCTGTTGTGTAAGATATTAACATATGATAAATGGTTTGGAAATATAAGACATTTATTTGAAATAAAACTTTTTATTCCTGAGATGACCCACAATTCTGTATTCTGGCACAATAGAATTTGGGTGTATTTTTTCAGGTAAGACAGTAGGGTAATAATAGCCAAAGACACAGAATAAATATTTTCATCTTCTTCTAGAATTACGTGTCTTTGTTAAAATAAACTACATTGCCAATTGCATTTAAAATCTACTCTTTAAATAGTAGTCAAATTCCTCCCCTTATAGCTTCTCCCGTGATCCCCATGCTCCCAATTTACTCAGGAAGTCTTATCATTTTCTACTTCTCATGTAGATTAGATCCTCGTATGTCTCTCTTAAGGTCTTTATCATTGTCTAGGTTCTCTGGGATTGTGAATTATAGACTGGTTTTCTTTGCTTTACATCTAAAAGTCATTTATGAGTGAGTACATAGAATATTTGTCTTTCTGGGTCTCGGTAACCTCACTCAATATGATATTTTCTAAATCTATCCATTTGCTTGAAAATTTCAGGATGTCATTTTTTCCAATGTGTACTACTCCATTGTGTAAATGTACCACATCTTTCTTATCCATTCTTCTGTTTAGGGACATTAAGTTGTTTCCAGATTCTAGCTATAACAAACTATGCTGCTATGAACATAGTTGAGCACATGTCCTTGTGGTATGATGAACATCCTTTGGGTATATACCCAAAAGTGGTGTTGCTGGGTCTTAAGGGAGATTGTTTCTTAATTTTCTGAAAAATAGCCATACTGATATCCAAAGAAACTGTAGCAGTTTGCACTATTGCCACCAATGCAGTACCCTACATCCTCTCCAGCGTAAGCTATCATTGGTGTATTTGATCTTGGCCATTCTTGCAGGTTTAAGATGGAATCTCAGAGTTGTTTTGATTTGCATTTCTCTGATGGCTAAGGATGTTGAGCATTTCCTTAAGTGTATTTCAGGCATTTTAGATTTCTCTTTTGTGAGTTCTCTGTTTAGTTCTGTACCCAATTTTTTATTGGATTATTTGTTCTTTTTATGACCAATTTTTTGATTTCTTTGTATTTTTTGGATATTAGCCCTCTGTCTGATGTGGGTTAATGAAGATCATTTCCGATTCTGTAGGATGCCGTTTTGCTTTGTTTACCATGTCCTTTGTTTTATAGAAGCTTTTCAGCTTCAGGAGGTCCCATTTATTAATTGTTTCTCTCAGTGTCTGTGCTAATGGGGTTATATTTAGAAAGTGGTATCCTATGCCAATGTGTTCAAGTTTACTTCCCACTTTCTCTTCTATGAGGTTCAGTGTGGTTGGCTCTATGTTGAGGTCTTTGACCTATTTAGACTTGAGTTTTGTTCATGGTAATATACGGATCTTTTTTCATTCTTCTACAGGTTTCTATCCAGTTATATCAACACCATTTGTTGAATATGCTTTCTTTTTTCCATTTTCAGGTGATTGTAGGTATGTGGATTAATATCTGGGCCTTCTATTCAGTTCCATTTGTCCTCCTGTCTGTTTTTATGCCAATACCAGGCTATTTTCAGTACTGTAACTCTTTCGCAGAGTTTGAAGTCAGGAATTATGATACCTCCAAAGAGTTCTTTTATTGTACCGGACTGTTTGGGGCTATCCTTTTTTTTTTTTTTTTTTTGCTTTTCCATATTAAATTGAGTACAGTCCTTTTGAGGTCTGCGAGAGCAAATATATCCGTTGTATAGGCAGCTCTTCCAATGTCTAACCATCTTTCCATAAGCCCCACCAATTAACACTTAAAAATTCACCTACTCTCATTAGCATATTAAGATCATACTTGTTGCATTAGAAAGATCAGGAAGAATTGAGGATAAATGAGATGAAAATAATTACCTCTCTCTACTCCATGCCATGGTTCCTTTCTTCTTCTCCTCCTATTCATCCTTATCTTCCTCATCCTTCTCTCTCTCTCTCCCACTCTCTCTCTCTCTTCCTCTCTCTCTCTCTCTTCCTCTCTCTCTCTCTCTCTCTCTCTCTCTCTCTCTCTCTCTTTTTTCCTTGCCTCTCTCAGTCTATGTCTCCGTTTGTCCCTCTTTTTTCCCTGTCTCCATCCTCTGTGTGTGTGGCTATAACACTTTATTCACTCAGAATGGTCAAGGAAATGTAGCAGAGCATGGTTTCTAGCAGCTTAGTAGTTCACTCTGTCTTCCAGTCCCAGAAAAGACAGATATGGGTGCAAGCACTGGTGGAGCCATCCATGTGAAAGTCCAAGTGCTTAGCCACAGCACTCCCACCAAATAACCAAAAGTCACCCAACTCTTGGGAATGTGGACTTGGTTTCCTCTACAATAATCCTTATTGAATGTGAGTAAAGGCATTTTTAGGGTCCCCGAGAAAATTTGAAATAATGACCAAGTCCTGGGAAGACCAGTTATGACCTTTGTTGAAAGATATCACCTGTTAAGGCCCATGAGATCTCCCTTGATCAAACCAGATCCATGTCAACCTGGAACAAATCTATAGCCTGTTGGTTGCTTTGGGTGGGGGGTGGACGGGAGCAAAACTGACTCTCCAAAGCATATCTAATTTCAATTTGACAAGTACATTTTTTTGACTTTTTGGAAGTTAAGACATTCTTAAAATATTTAAACTGGTTTAATTCAACAATCCCTTTATCAATTTCAGATCTCTTAGCAGCTGTCCTTTGCTTTTCAACTATCAACAACTTCAAAATTAACACATTACTAAACATGACCCAGTCTCCCTGTGTGTCTCCCATTTCTGTGTGACTCTTTCTTAACTTTTACTCTTTCATTAAAGACTTTGTTTTATTTTTAAAGACTATTTATTTCTTCCTATAACTGCTTATATCCATTTCTTTCTTGAGCCTTCACATGTTGTAAAACACAGTGAAACTTATTTAGAGGTTTTCTGTCTAGACCTATTTTACTGTGTATCTCTAGTCTTTTTTAACTTACCAAACTTTAGACTTGTAAATTATCCCTGACCCTCTACATGCTCTATAGGCTGATTCTGAACTCTCGCTAGTCAGGTCATGAAAGACAAACTTAAAGCATGCAGCCAGGTTGGAGGCACAAGACTAGGAACTGCATTCAACCTTTCTAGAGTTCTAGAGTTAATACATGTGCTGTGACAGGCATTTGTTCGTTCACTTTTTGTTCCTATTTAACATCTGTATGCTCAATGACTCATCAGAAGACTTAAAATCTTCGAGGAGCCATATACATTTTTTTTTTCAATTTTCTCAGGTCCTACATAAAAATACAGGCTTATTTGGGTATACCAAAATGTTGTTTTTTAAACCTTTTTAACATCACAAAATTAATATTAGCATATCAAAAAATAACACACCTAAAAATAATTTTCCACAGTAACTCCCCATTGTCCTTTTCTCTTGTTCTCTCCCCCAACCTCCCGTATATCCCACATCTAGTTCTCCATCTCCATTCAGATGGGAAAGGCCTCCCATGGAAATAAGCAAAGGATGGCATGTCAAGTTGAGACAAGACCAAGCACCTCCCCCCTGCAAGAAAGCTGAAAAAGGCATCTCATCGTAGGGAATTGGTTGCAAAGAGACAGTTTGTACATTATCAAAAAATCCTGGTCCCACTGCTAGGGGGTTCCACCAAAGACCAAGCCACACAGCTGTCACCCAGATACAGAGGACTTAGGTCAGTAACATGCTGACTCCCTGTCTTTTCAGAGTCCCTGAGTTCCCACAAGCTCAGGTGTGTTGTCTCTATGGATTTTCCTGTTATGTCCTTAACCCCCACTCACCCTGCCACTTATATAATCAGTCCACCCTCTCTTCAACCTGACTCCTGGAGCTCAATGAGGTTCTTGCCTGTGGATCTCTGCATCTACTTCTATCAGGTACTGGATGAAGACCCTATGATGACAATTGGGATAGTCAATAATCGGATTACAGGGGAACATTAGGTCTTGCACCCTCACCACTATTTCTAAAAGTCATCCTGAGAGTATCCCTGGTGCTAGGTTTCTCTCTAAACCCCTTAATGGTCTCCTCTATCAAGATATTTCTTTCACTATTCTCCATCTCCAATCCTTCCCAAAACTCAACAAGTCCGATCCCTGAAGTTCCCATCCCTCCACCCCTCCCCTCTATTCCTTCCCCATGCTCCCAGTTTACCCAGGACATCTCATGTTATTTCCTCTTCTGAGGGAGATCCAAGCATCCCTCCTAGGGTCCTCATTACCTAGATTCTCTGGGGCTAAGGATTTTAGCCTTGTTATCCTTTTCTGTATATCTAATATCCACTTGTGAGTGATTACATACGATATTTGTCTTTCTGAGTCTAAGTTATATCATGCAGAATGATTTTTTTTCTAGTTCCATCCCTCTGCCTGTGAATTTTATGATGCCATTGTTTGTTTGTTTGTTTTACCACTCAGTAATACTCCATTGTGTAGATATACCGCATTTTCTTTATCCATTCTTCAGTTCAGGGCCATCTAGGTTGCTTCCAGTTTCTAGCTATGGCAAGTAATGTTGCTATGAACATAGTTGAGCAAGTGTCCTTGTGGTATGACTAAGCATCACTAGAATACATAACCAAGAGGGTTTTTTTTTTTTGCATTTTGAGGTATATTGAATCCCACTTTTCTCAGAAATTGCCATACAGTTTTCTAAAGTGATTGTGTAAGTTTACACTCCTACCAGCAGTGGAAGAATATTCCCCTCACTCCATAGCCTCTCCAACATAGACTATCTTTAGCAATTTTGATTTTGATAATTTTTACAGGTGTATGATGGTATCACAGAGATGTTTTGATATGTATTTCCCTGATAGCTTAGAATGTTGAACACATATAAAAGTGTATCTTAGCCATTGGAGAGTCTTCTGTTGAAACTTCTGTTTAAATCCTTGCCCCATTTTTTACTGTGATTATTAGGTATATTGATGTCTAGTTTCTTGAGTTCTTTATGTATTTTGGATATCAATCCTCTGTCAGATAATGAGTTGGTGAAGATGTTTTCACATTCTATAGGGTATCATTTTTTCTTATTGACAGTGTTATTTTCATAGAGAACCTCATTTCAGGAGGTCCATATTAATTGTTGATATCAGTGTCTATGCTAATGATGTTCTATTCAGGAACTAGACTACTGTGCCAATGTGTTCAAACTACTTCCCACTTTTTTTTGCTCTAAGCTTCAGTGTAACTGGATTTATATTGAGGTCAATGATCCATTTGAACTTGAGTTTTGCACAGCAATAAATATGAATTTATTTGCATTCTTCTACATGCTGCTATCCAGTTATGCCATCACCATTTGTTGAAGATGCTTTTTTTTGTTCTGTTGTATATTTTTGGTTTCTTTGTCAAATATCAGGTATTCATAGGGTTTGGATTTATGTCAAGTCTTCAATTCAGTTCCGTTGCTCCACATGTCTGTTTATTTGCTATTACAAAGCTATTTTTTTATTACTCTAACTCTCTATTAGAGATTGAAGTTAGAGAGGATAATATCTTCAGATGTTATTTTGTTGTACAAGATTGTTTTAGCTGTCCTGGTTTATTTGTTTTTCCATATGAAGCTAAGTACTGTTTTCTTTGAGGTCTGAGTGAATTGTCTTGGGATTTTGGTGGGGATTATATTGAATCTGTAGATTTCTTTGGGTAATATGGCCATTTTTACTATGTTAATCCTACTGATCCATGAGCATAGGAGATATTTCCATTTTCCTGACCTCTTCACTGATTTCTTTCTTCAAAGACTTACAATTCTTGTCAAATAGGGCTTTTACCTGTTTGGTTGTAATAACCCCAAGATATTTTATATTATTTCTGATTATTATAAAGGGTGTTGTTTCTCTGATTTCTTTCTCAGCCCATTTATTATTTTTACATAGGAGGGCTACTATTTTTTTAGTTAATCCTGTACCCAGCCACATTACTAAAGGTATTTATCAGCTGTAGGAGTTCCTGGTAAAGTTTCTGGGGTTAGTTATATATACAATAATATCATCTGCAAATAGTGAAAGTTTGACTTCTTCCTTTCCAATCTATATTCCCTTGATCTTTTTTTGTAACATTGTTGATCTACCTAGGACCTCAAGTACAATATTGAATAGATATGGAGAGAGTAAACAGCTTTTTCTTGCCCCTGATTTTAGTAGGATTTCTTTGAATTCTCTCCATTTAATTTTATGTTGGCTGTCAGATTGCTATGTATTACCTTTATTATGTTTAGATATTTTCCTTGAATCTCTTTTGTTTTTAGAACCTTTACCATGAAGGGGTGTTGAATTTTGTCAAAGGCTTTTTCAGCATATAATGAGATGAGTGTTTTTTTCATTCAGTTTGTGTAAACAGAGACTGTTCATTTGTTTTCTGGCTGCAGAGACCCAGATAATCACACAGAAACTATCATAATTACAACACTGTTTGGCCAATATCTTAGGTGTATTCCTAGCTAGCTCTTACATCTTAAATTACCCAGTTTCTACTAATCTATATCTTACCACAAGGCTATGGCCAACTGGTAAGGTTCTGGCATCTGTCTCCTTCAGCAACTACATGGCGTCCTTGACTCCACCTACTCTCACTCTAAAACTCTGTTCGAATTTCCTGCCTTGCTTTACTCTGCTAAGCCATTAGTCCAAACAGCTTTATTTATCAACCAATAAAAGCAACACCTATACAGAAGAACATCCCACATCTAGTTTATTAATACAGTGGATTACACTGACATATTTTCAATGTTGAACCATCCCTGCATCACTGAAAAAAAAGCCAACTTGATCATGGTGGATGATTTTTTTTTTTTTTGATGTGTTCTTGGATTTTGTTTGCCAGTATTTTGTTGAATATTTTTTCCATCAATGTTCATGAGGGTGATTTTTCTGTAATTCTATTTCCTTGTTGCTTCTTTGTTTGGTTTGGATATCAGGGTAACTGCGGCCTCATAAGAAGAACTTTGCAATATTCCTTCTTACTGTTTTGTGGAACTATTTGAAATTATTGATATTGATTTTTTGAAATTTTGATAAAATTCTGCACTGAAACCATCTGACAGTGTTTTGTTGTTATTGGTGTTAGACTATTAATGACTATTTCTATTTCAGTAGAGGTTATATGTCTGTTTAAATTGTTTATCTGGTCTGATTTAATTTTGGTATGTTACCTACCAGGAAAGTTGTTAATTTCTTCTAGATTTTCCAATTTTATGGAGTACAGATTTTTGAATTATGACCTTGTGGTTGTTTGCATATCCTTGGAGTCTTTTTATTTTTCTGTTCTGACTTTGTTAATTGGGATATTCTCTCTTTGCCTTTTGATTAGTTTGGATAAGTGTTTATCTTGTTGATTTTCTCCAAGAATGAAGTCTTTGTTTTATTCTTTGTATTGCTCTCTTTGTATGTATGTATGTATGTATGTATGTATGTATGTATGTATGTATGTATTGTATTGTATTTTTATGATTCTTTGTGTTGTACTCTTTGTCTCAATTTTATTGATTTCAGCCCTGAGTTTGATCATTTATTGTCATCTACTTTGCCTGTGTAAATTTGATTCTCTTTTTTTCTGTAGTATTAAAGTGTGCTGTTAAATCACTTGTGTAAAATTTCTCCTTATTCTTTATGTAAGCAATTAGTGCTATGAACTTTCCTCTTAGCACTGATTTCATTGTATCCCATAAGTTTGGGTATGTTGTAGGTCCATTTTCATTGATCTCTTGAAAGTCTTTAATTACTTTATTTCTTTCTGGATCCATTAGTGGTTCAGTTAAGAATTGTTGAGTTTTATGAGTTTCTAGACTTTCTTTTGTTTCTGTTGTTCTTTAACTCTAACTTTAACCCATGGTTGTCTTATAAGATACAAAGGGGTTATTCAAATTTTTGTATCTTTTGATATTTTCTTTATGATCGAGTGTGTAGTGAACTTTAGAGACAGTTCCAGGAGGTGCTGAGAAGAGTGTTTATTTTTTTTTATATTTGGGTGAAGTGTTCTATTGATATCTAATATGTTCATTTGAGTCATCATAACATCTGATAGATCCCTTGTTTCTCTGTTAAATTTCTATCTGGCAGACATGTCCATTATTGAGGGGTGGTGTTGAAGACTGCCACTGGTAATGTGTGGGGTTTGATTGCAAATTAAGCTTTAGTAATGTTTCTCTTACAAATGTATGTGCCCTTGTATTTAGGACATAGATATTCAGAATTGAAACTTTATTTAATAAATTTTTCCTTTGATGAATACAAAATGTTCATCTCCAACTCTTTTGATTAATTTTGGTTTGTAGTCTATTTTGTTAGATGGTTAGGATAGCTATGCCAACTTGTTTCTTAGAACCATTTGATTAGAAAATATTTTCTCAACCCTTTACCCTGACATAATGTCTGTCTTTGAAGTTGAGGTGTGTTTCTTTTAAGCAGCAGAAGGATGGATCTTTTGTTTTCATATCCATTCTGTCAGCCTGTACTTTTTGTTCATGAGTTGAGTCTATTGATATTAAGAGATGTTATTGGCCAGTTATTGTCAATTCTTGTTACTTTTTGGTTTTGGTGGTGATTATGGCAGTGTTTTTGTTTCCTTTCGTTGGGTTTTGCTGTCTTGAGATTATCTATAGCCTTTGTTTTTACTGTGTAATTGAGAGTACCTGAGCTCCATGGGTTGGAGTTTTCCTTCTAGTACTTTCTGTAGTGATGGATTTGTTATATATATATATATATATATATATATATATATATATATATATATATATTTTCTTTTTTTTATTTTTTTCTCTAAAATTTCCATCTCCTTCCCTCCTCCTTCCCCCTCCCTCCCCTCCCCTCCCCTCCACCCATACCTCCCCTCCCTCCTTCTCAAGGCCAAGGAGCCATCAGGGTTCCCCACTCTATGCTAAGACCAATGTCCTCCCAACTCCCCCCAGGTCCAGGAAGGTGATCGATCAAGCTGAGAAGGCTCCCACAGAGCCCGTCCATGCAGAAGAATCAGAGCCCAGAGCCATATATATATATTTAAATCTTGTTTTTTTCCTGTCTATGTTGACTGAAAGTTGTGCTGGGTATAGTAGTCTGGGCTGGTATCCATGGTCTCTTAGTGAATGTACAACATCTGTACAGGATCTTCTGACTTTTAGAGCCTCCATTGGTGTTGTTTGTAATTCTGATAGCTCTGACTTTATATGTTACTTGTCCTTTTCCTTTGCAGTTCTTAATATTCTTCATTGTCCATCTTTAGTATTTTGAATATTATATGGCAAGGGGACTTTTTCCCATCTATCCTATTTGGTGTTCTGTAAACTTCTTGCACCTTTATAGACATGTCCTTTTTAGGTTGAGAAAGTTTTGTTCTATCATTTTATTGAGTGTGTTTTTATGCTTTTGAGCTGGGATTCTTCTTCTTCTATCCCTATTATTCTTAGGTTTGATCTTTTCCTGATGTCCCAGTTCTCCTGAAAGTTTTGTGTTAGGTATTTATTGGATTTAATATTTTCTTTGACTATTATATTTATTTTCTTTATTGTATCTTCAACTCCTGGGATTCTCTCTTCCATCTCTTGTATTCTGTTGATGTTGCTTGCATCTGCAGATCCTGTTTGCATCTCCAGGTTTTTCATTTTCGTGATTCACTTTGTTTGTGGTTTCTTTATTTTTTCTGTTTTATTTTTCATATCTTGAGCTGTTTTCTTCACCTGTTTGATTGTAGTTTCTTGGCTTTCTTTAAGGAATTTATTCATTTCTTCTAATATTTTTGTTTGTCTTTTCCTTGACTTCTTTAAGAGAATTTTTCATTTCATCCTTCAGATTCTTTATTATCTTTATGAGGTATTTTAAGGTTTTCATGCAATGGGATCACTTGGTTCTGTTGATGCTATACTACTCTGCCAGTTGTTGAACACATTTTTTTTAAAGAATCAACTTTATTTTCTCTACATTAAAAAAATAGAACCAGCTATTAATTTTTGCTGAGAAAATGTTTCTTTTGGTATTCACAATATCTAAGTTTCTGAAAAGGTAATCTGGTAAAATCATCTGTAATGCATTCAGAAACCAGATCCACATGTGACCAGCCCTTTACAGAAGTAAACTGCAGTTACCACAGCCTTTACAGACATTCTTAACACACACTGTGACATGTGGATCACAAACTTCAACAAGCTGAAGTAAACATTACAGCATTATGAAAGCAAAAATGCATCTGTAGAAAGTAAATACAACTTTGTATTACAAATAGTATCTCTAATCACAACTAATGAGTAATTCATTTTCTAATTTTGAGAATTTATATGAAGAGGTTTAAGCAAAATGTGATTCTTGTTTCTCAGTGACTTAGTACACTCAGCATAGCATTTTTGAAGTTTACCTATGATGCAAGATGTATAGTTTTATAAATTTTATTTAAAGTCTTTCTCAATTTCTTTTTTTCTTTTTTTTTAGACATAAAGCTTTATTAAAGGAGAGAGGGAGAGAGAGAGAAAAAGAGAGAGAGAGAGAATGAGAGAGAGGGGGGTGCGTGTGCACACGCAAAAGGGGGGCAGTGAGAAGAGAGAGAGGAGAGATTTCTTTTTATTCATACATTTTGCCTGCCCTGTATTTGAGTTCATGGGTCAATATTTTGATGAATAAAGTGTTTCATTGAGTTAATTTTTAAAATTTATTTAAGTTGAAGAGAATATTAACACTTTAGAATACAGATTATATACAATGATCATTGTTGACCACTTTTCCTAGGTGTACATAAAATAATATTCATGATGTTGCAAGGTAATATAAGAATATAAAATGGTAAAAGTACCTGAGTCTTAATATCATCATAAGTCAAAATACCTGCTTAGAAATCTCATGTGAAAACTTGAAAATTTGTTTATTATAACCTTTACAATTTGATACATAGAAAATATCCAAGGGAAGAGTAATTTATTTTTAATTCAGGCTATACACACACACACACACACACACACACACACACACACACACACACACGCGCGCACACACACGCACACACACACAGATTTATTGTCTTGAAAACCTAAAATACAAATACAATAAGTATTTATAGCTTTAAAATGTGTATATGGCTATCAAGGTATTAAGAAATAAAAAGAAAGAGGATATAGGTAGAAAAGAGTAAGTGTTTTTGAATAAGGAAGATGTCAATTCAATACTTAAGTGGTCATAAACATTAAGGAAAATAAGACTGTGATTGTATTTAGAAAATTACTTTTTCATTTGTGATAATAATTAAAATACTACCATTCAAGTATATGGTCTCTTCTTACTCTAATTTGCACCTGTAAATACATCAAAGAATATACATAGAAAGAATATCAAAAAGTAAATTGGAGCATGAGATTGTGATTAACTTAACCACAGTATGGTTGAGCATTTTTCATTTCTGTGTTTCTCAACATTAAGTCTTACAGTACATTTAATACACTACTGTTTGAGATTTTGTTAGGGTAATGATGTGAACCACCATGCTTTGTTCAAAACAAATTCTTGAGTGGATGTATAGACAGTCTTCTCAAATAACACAGAATATTTACTATTTAAGAGGAAGATTGGGCAATAAATGTAATGGGACTTTGATGAAATTCTCTAGTAATTACAGCTATAGTGCTTGTTGCAGTCTTGCCCTTCTAAGTGATTAATGTTTGGGACAACTACATAGCACTGCAGATAACACTTTTAGGTAGCAAACAAATCAAACTAGAATCACATCCAAAGTTTCAGGAATAGTCATAATCTTCAACTTTCCAGTTTCTAACATCATGATCAATAAAGCAGAAATTGTTTTCTTATAAGAATTAAAAGAAACAAGATTCTCTATGTAAAGTAAAATAACATTACCATCTCAAGAAATAGTGGCTCTCGTTGTTAATATTGTTCTTCAAAAACACTCTTAGCTATCATCATTAATCTGCTTTTTTCTTTGAACCAGACTTTTAAAAAAATGATGGTTAGTAAAAATATAGATAAACAGACCTCATTTTCATCAATGAACACCTGTGTGATTTGAGGTGACATTGTTTTCTTCTGTTCAAATAAGGGTGAAAATATTATTTACAATGTAGGGTTGATGAAATAATTCAGTAAAATAGAACTTATTATCAGAATCTTAGTGTCTGATATACGTTAAATTTTGAGGAAATAGATTAATACTAAATTTAAATATTTTATTTATTCTATTTTATTTATATGCTTTGAAAAATATATGACAAATCAAAGATATTTTCTGATAATTGTCTCATTTTATTAGTAACGGTATAATTTTCTGAGTAAGGGGTTATGAGGTTATGTGAGGTTATGAATATGTATAAAACAATCTAAAAAGAGGGATGTTTAAGTTAAGTAGAATTGTTTCTTCATTGTGGGTATAGAAAATCTTACATGGTCAATTTTATTACAGAACCAGAATGAGGATATTCTCCTTCAGACAATGACCATCAAAGATACAGACTATGTTTTCATGGATGAGAAACCTAGAAATCATGTTGGGAATGGGAAGAAGTCTAAAGTTTTTGAAAAGCAATAAGAGAAAAAAATTGACAGCTGCTTCTTGATAGGGGAGCAGGCAATATGTGTCATCCAAAGAGGAAATGGAAAGTATTTCTGAGAAGTAGATGTGGGGATTGTCGCAGGCAGCTGTGGAGTGCCTGGGAGACTAGGAAAAGTGTCAAGAACATCAGCATTAATAAATTGGAGGTCAGGGGATCACCCTGCTCATCAGTCAGTGTCACTGGTGATGAATGTCCTGAGGGGAAAGGTCAGTGCAGGAGACTGGCTGCAGTCTGCTGCATGCTTCTGCTAAATCGAAGACTATTAGTGACACGTGGTTATTAAGCCCATGACATCAATGAGGTTGGGACAGAGACAAGTCAGAGTAAAGTTTCCAGGAATTTAATTAACTAAAAAAGAATAGGTAAAAAAAAAAAATGTTTTTCTATTGAACTTTTAGAGTCCATATTACAAAATAAATGCTATTTATGGTATAGTCCTTTCAAAAAAGAAGGTTTATTTCTTAAAAATTTTTAAATACTTACAAGCTAAGTGAAAATTGTCTTTGTATTCAATTATTTAATTATTTCTGATTGAAGGTTCAGGTTAAAGCTAAAAATAGGACAAGAATGTAGCTGATAAAATATGATGTCCTGTTGTAGGGAGGCTGCTTGTTAGTTCCCCGGCAACCCAGTCTCCCAAAATAATTGCATAGTAACCATATTATTTAAATCACTACTTGGCCCATTAGCTCTAGCTTCTTATTTGCTAACTCTTACATCTTAATTTAACCCACTCCATTAATCTGTGCATCACCACAAGGTCATGGCCTACCGGCAAAATTTCAGTACATTTGTCTCTGGCAGTGGCTCCATGGCTTCTCACTCACTCTGTTCTGCCCTGCTCTGCTATAGGCTCAAAACAGATTTTTTATTCACCAGTGGGATTCACAGCATACAGAGCAGAATCATGCATCACCTCCCCTTTCTGTTTAAATAAAAAGGAAGGTTTTAAATTTAGCATAGTAAATTACATAAACCAGTTATGAAGCAAGACTTATAGTTACTATATTTATATCTATTTTATCATTTATTATAACTAAGGAAAATGATAACTATCAATTCTTCAACTCCATAAAAGACTCCAGAAGGATATAATATTACCAAAGTAACAGGAAGTGCATTGTAAGCAACTTCCAAAACTGTAAAATTGATGGAGACATCTCACTGCCTGGACAGTCACCCAAGGTTATTTTGTGTCATTGGGGGATCCATCTTCAGGCTACAGACCCATATTATCTAGCAGATTTTTCCACTATGCAGGAAATTTCAAAGACAGTTCCACCTATATTGGCAGTTTGTCTGTCACATTTTTCTGTGTCCTGTAGAATGTCTGGCAGACTCTTTCATGGAGCAGGAACCCCAAAAGACCATCTCACCTTTAGGCAAGTTCAGCAATCATTTCTCTGTGGGTCCTGCATGGTTCTTACAGAATACTATGAAGCAGTCCAGGCAAGAGCAGTTTCTTACCCAAATGACTAGCAAACTTCATAAGGAGCCTCTTTGATACCCATGTTCATCTTGAAGTAATTGGTGCTGCCAGGAGCAGATGTGTCTCAATGTCATGAAAAATTCTAACTTCTTAAAACATTTAAATGCCATATTCTATAGGTCTTCAAAAGGTTTGAAGGACACCTATCTAAATGAAATATATCTTTATATATCTAGAAAACATAACTAACATGACTAGAAGCTTGACTATTATAAATGATATTTATTAACCTATATTTCTTAATTATAAATTACATTTTAAATGAGCAACACAAGCACAATACCTTAAGAGCAGAAATACACACACACACACACACACACACATACATAATGACAAAATTGACCTTAATTTTGTATCAGTAAACCAAGATCCACACCAATGCAAATCTCTATAGCATATGCCCCTTTAAATGTAAACAAACATTTATAAACAATATTTGGAAATATGGGAATCATTTTCTCTGAACTGCTTCCTGCTGTTTATTGGGAAAGTTACTTTTTGAGGGGTGTTCAAAGCGACCTTTCAAGGGTCTTGGTCCATCAAACCACATAAGTCTGGAAGCAATCCACAGTTTCTCATCTTCTATGGAAACAAACGCAGAACCTTTTTTACAAAGCAACAAATCCTTAGACCAAAATTATACAGGCAAATACCTTTAAAGTATAAATGTTGGTTACTAAGCTCTTTCACAGTCAAAAATTCAAAGAAAACACAATAATATACATAATCCAGACTGTGTATATTCCATCTTTATGTGGGTTTTCTTACTCTATTACCTTTTATTATTTATTGTATTATCTTTACTCATTTAATCTCTGAATGTCTGACCTTTGTCGCTTTAAAGACTTTGTTTTAATTTTTAAACCCATTTATTTTTTTAACTTTCTATACTCTTTTTTTATAACTCCCAAGCCTACATACATTTTTCCAAAACTATGACTCCTTTAGAGGTCTTTTCCATCTGAATTTGTCTTTATTGTTTACTTATAATTATGTTCTGACCAGGACTACTTCTTAAAATGCTAAGTGCTTCTTAAAACCTAAGTTGAATCGTTGCTTTTGTTAATAGAGCCCTGCCTGCTTGTTCTGCCCGGTCCAACATGACAGATGTCTGCCAGTGCCTGAGACTGCCAGATGGGAGCCATCCTTGCCAGCTCAACTCTGATAATCAGTTGACCCAGGCTGCCACCAAGTAACTTGCAGCATCCTGTCCACAAACACCATTGAAATGTCTGGCCTCCTAAAAGAGCCAGTTCACACTGGTAGCATGGCCCATAAAAGTGCTCTTTCAAAGCCGTGTGTTTTTTGTTTGTTGTTTGTTTTGGTGTGTGTGTGTGTGTGTGTGTGTGTGTGTGTGTGTTGCTTTTTTGTTTTGTTTTGTTTCTACCACTGAATCAGGAAAACTTCTCTTAAAGGAGCTGCAGCATGCTGAGAGTAAACAGACCCCATCCAAATAAAAGTGCAGCTAAATTTTGGGTTTTTTTTTTCTCATTTTTGTTATTAAAGATTTCCATCTCCTCCCCTCCTCCTCCCCCTTCCCTCCCCTCCTTTCCACCCATACCCCCGCTCCACCCCTCTCTAAAGACAAAGAGCCATCAGGGTTCCCTTCACTATGTTAAGTCCAAGGTCCTCCCAGCTCCCCCTAAGTCCAGGAAGGTGAGCAACCAAACTGACAAGGCTCACAGTGAGCCTGTCCATGCTGTAGAGTTCATGTTCATTGCCGTTGTCCTTGGTTTCTCAGTCCTCCTCCACCGTCAGCCACATTCAGAGAGTCTGGTTTGGTCCCCTGTTCCATCAGTCTCATTCCAACTGGACTTTGTGGTCTCCCGTTAGATCTGTCCCACCGTCTCAATGGGTAAACGCACTCATCACAGTCCTTGCTCATGATCTCCCTCCTTTTGCTCCTCATCAGGACCTTGAGAGCTCAGTCCGGTGCTCCTATGTGGGGCTCTGTCATTTTCTCCATCCAATGCCAGGTGAAGGTTCTATGGTGATATGCAAGATATTCATGAGTATGGCAATAGGATCTGGACATTTCTGGCTACCTCTCCTCAGCTGCCCAAGGAAATAGCTGGGGGCATCTTCCAGGACACCTGGGAACCCCTCTAGAGTCAAGTCTCTGCCAGCCCTATAATGGCTCCCTTAACTAAGATATATAATTCCTTGTTCCCATATCCACCCTTCCTATATCCCAACCATCCTATTCCCCCAAGCTCTTCCATCCTCCACTTCACACTTTTCTCTCCCCATCCCTCCATCCCCCATCCCACCCCACCCCTATGTTCCCATTTTTAGTCTGCCAATCTTGTCTACTTTCAATATCCAGGAAGATAACTATATGTTTTTCTTTGGGTTCACCTTCTTATATAGCTTCTCTAGGATGTTTTTTTATGAATTATAGGCTTGATGTCCTTTATTTATGGCTAGAAACCAATTATGAGTGAGTACATCCCATGTTCATCTTTTTGAGCCTGGGTTACCTCACTCAGGATGGTGTTTTCTATTTCCATCCATTTGCATGCAAAATTCAAGATGTCATTGTTTTTTTTATCGCCGAGTAGTACTCTAATATGTATATATTCCACACTTTCTTCATCCCTTCTTCCACTGAAGGGCATCTAGGTTGTTTCCAGGTTCTGGCTATTACAAATAATGCTGCTATAAACATAGTTGAACAAATGCTCTTGTAATATAATTGGGCATCTCTTGGGTAAATTCCCAAGAGTAGGATTGCTGGGTCCTGGGGTAGGTTGATCCCAAATTTCCTGAGAAACCTCCACACTGTTTTCCAAAGCGGTTGCACAAGTTTGATTTCCAACAGCAATGGATGAGTGTACCCCTTACTCCACATCCTCTCCAGCAAAGGCTATCATTGGTGTTTTTGATTTTAGCCATTCTGACAGGTGTAAGATGGTATCTTAACGTTGTTTTGATTTGCATTTCCCTGATTGCTAAGGAGGTTGAGCATGCCCTTAAGTGTCTTTTGGCCATTCGAACTTCTTCTGTTGAGAATTCTCTGTTCAGTTCAGTGCCCTATTTTTTAATTGGGTTAATTAGCATTTTAAAGTCTAGTCTCTTGAGTTCCTTATATATTTTGGAGATCAGTCCTTTGTCTGTTGCAGGGTTGGTGAAGATCTTTTCCCAGTCAGTAGGCTGCCTTTTTGTCTTAGTGACAGTGTCCTTTGCTTTACAGAAGCTGCTCAGCTTCAGGAGGTCCCATTTATTCAATGTTGCCCTTAATGTCTGTGCTGCTGGGGCTATATGTAGGAAGCAGTCTCCTGTGCCCAAATGTTGTAGAGTACTTCCCACTTTCTCCTCTAACAGGTTCAGTGTGTTCAGATTGATATTGAGGTCTTTAATCCATTTGGACTTGAGTTTTGTGCATGGTGATAGATATGGATCTACTTTCATTCTTCTACAGGTTGACATCCAGTTCTGCCAGCACCATTTGTTAAAGATGTTTTCTTTCTTCCATTGTGTGCTTTTAGCTCCTTTATCAAAAATCAGGTGTTCATAGATTTGTGGGTTAAGATCTGGGTCTTCTATTCGATTCCATTGGTCGGCTTCTCTATTTTTATGCCAATACCAAGCTGTTTTCAATACTGTAGCTCTGTAATAGAGTTTGAAGTCAGGGATGGTAATGCCTCCAGAAGTTCCTTTATTGTATAAGATTGTTTTGGCTATCCTGGGTTTCTTGTTCTTCCATATAAAGTTGATTCTAGTGTCTAGAATTCCTTTCCAAACTCTCTCAGGTTTGAGTGGATTTTAGTTGGCCACATGAGTGCCAGTTTGTTGTAGGAGCTGCTTGTTAGTTCCCTGGCCACTAGATTCCCAAAATAATCACACAGAAATCATATTATTTAAATCACTCCTTGGCCCATTACCTCTAGCTTCTTATTTGCTAATTCTTACACCTTAATTTAATCCATCTCCATTAATCTGTGCATCACCATGAAGTCATGGCCTACCACCAAAATTTCATCACATCTGCCTCTGGCAGCAGCTTCATGGCTTCTCACTCACTCCACCTTCCTTCTCTAAGCATTAAGTTTCGTTTTTCCTACCTACCTCTTTTCCGCCCTTCTCTGCTATAGGCCAAAGCAGTTTTTTTATTCACCAGTGGTATTCACAGAATACAGAAGGTAATCCCACATCAATGTCCCAAATTTTGCTCTTTGCAGATGTGTGGTAGTGTTTGAGTTGGGACATCAATTTATACAATCAGAGTAGATGTTCTAATTCATCTTCAGACAAAGCATACATGGAAATGGCAGGGAAAGCCTGAATACTGGGCAAAAGAGGGCCCTGATATCATGAACTAGTGATTCCTGGAAAGTGAGAGGAATCTCAGTGCTCTGTCATAGTAAAATGGAGTACAGTACATATTGCTTTCAGGAAAGTGAGAAACATGATTTGTGTATCAGTACATAACTATGGGTATAGACTTGTATTCACACACATACACACATAGCTCAAAAATTACTATTACCTCATTTAAAATTTAAAGCTGATTTTATGCATAAGAAGTTTCTCTCAGGTGATTATTGACACAAAGGTAAAGGTTAAGTGACAGATGGTCCAAATAGTCTAAATCTTAATCCCAAAGGACAAACACTAAAGAAAGATAGAAAGAAAGAAAGAAAGAAAGAAAGAAAGAAAGAAAGAAAGAAAGAAAGAAAGAAAACAGAGGACAAATGAATATAATCATAGTAGAAGGACCAAGACAAATATGTCAAGACAAAGAGACACAGAGTTCTCTAGGACCTAAATAAAGAAAAGTCCATGAATTTAGATATTCATAGACCATTATGAATTAAGATGGAGGGTCAATCAATCAAAAGATCAGACCGTATTAAGGCAGAGGTGATGGGCAATAAGGAGACACATTGCCAACAGAAGTTGAGTGAACGCCTTGAGATGAGCATCACAGAAAAGGCAGTGAGAGAATGTGCAGTGGCAAGTCTCAGGCAGGCTTGGAGTCATCTGAAGAACTTTTTCCCTCCTGTATGGACATGGGAAGCCAGTGAAAACTGTGAACATAAAAATGATGGCCGACTTATCCATTTCAGTTGAGGACTTCAACATATACCAAAGGATATGCATAATAAATTGCTACAGCACAGGGTGAAGAAGTTGCTTTTTTATTTTGCCCATTATTCATGCAACAGAATAAAGGTTCAGTGAGGTTAAGCAGTTGCTCTAAGTTGCTTGGTAAGCTAGGACCTGAGATGTTGCTCAATCCTAGCAAGTGTGAGAAACAATCTCATTTTTAGTGTGTTGCTTGGATGTCTAGCTGTTTCCATCTAATTACTTTGTTCAGATAGTAAGAGTGTTGCTATTCATTTCTTCTTTCTTAGAATTTTTAGTTTCAGTCCATTGTTTTATTTCACCATCTGAATAAATGACCTTGTCTTGGATATTTTTAAAATTGTCAATGTTATCTTCAGTGAAATTCTACTTATAAAGACAAGATTTTTTTTTCCTTACCTGCTATTTTTTCCCTGTCTTCCAGGCTATATACAGTTTTCATTTGTCATTCTCCTTTTCATCTTCCTTCCTTTGTCTCTGCCTCTTCCCACTTGACTTCTTTCCCTACTTCCTAACATTTTATCCTTTTCTCTTGTATGATGTTTTGTATTTTATAATGTCTTACATCATTTTATCTAATTATCTTTGGTTCATCCTCCTCTTCCATTTCTTCTCTTTCTTCTAAGATAATCTATATCATTAGTACTTTCTTGCTATGCTGCAATATCATCCACAGTCATAAGGGCTTCTGATCTGTCAGATCTGTAAATCTTTTGTTCTACTCCAAGGTCTGTCTTATAACTTCATCAGCACATTAACATCTGCAAGCCATTTTGTGCAGAGGGAGAAGCATGGCAAAGAATTGGTCCCCAGCACGAGATGATCTGCTGACCTTACAGATAGAATCTGTTTTACAGATATCAACCTTCAGAAAATTTCAACTTCAAGGATACCCTCCTATTCTTGAAAGAAACTATTTAAAATATTTGTGCTAAATAAAGGTCTGCTTAGTCCTGCCTATTCATTGGAGAGCACATAGAAATACACATTCTGAAATCGTATACCACACATGTACTATAGCCAGAGATTTCATGTTCTGTCTTAGTACTTCCTTTTGAAAAATAAGTACCTTGAGGAAAGAACAAATCAATGTTCTTTTAAAAAAATAAAATCTATCCCTTGATTTCTTTTTAAGGTCAGCTTCATTATAATATTTGAAAACAAAGTCTCTGGAAAGTAAGACTCTGTAATCTATTATTTTCAAAAGGATACTCAACTCTTCTGTATAAAGTAGTGGCAGAAATTCAGAGAGACAGTGTTTTTTGTTGCCTCCTTCTCCCACTGAAGCGTACTCCATTTTTGAAAAGAGTTACTTGACACCAGATGTACAATTTAGGTCACTCCTGTATTGAGAAAGTTGTTTTTGGTTTATGAAAAGACAAAATGGAGATAGTTAAAGTGTTCTTATGACATTCAGAGAACTTATAAGACCCTCCCAAATTATGAGTGACTATAGCAAGAGACCCCACACATGCATGCATGCATAAATGCACATGTGCACACACACAGAGCAGAGAGTGATGAAATTTAATTATTTCCTACTGTCATGCTGTGCACTTTTAAACAAAAGATGATGAACAGCCACAGAGCCCTGGCCTGGCATCACTACAGCTCCTGGTTCCACATGTGACTACCTTTTTTGCCATTGACATAGTCCTACATGAGCTAATTGCATTCCCAGATCTCAACCACCACAAATATCCACAGGTATCTTTCCCTACATGGTGGCCTTCTTAGTGGGAATAAATTTGAGTCCCTCCTGCCTGAGCCACAGCTGTTTGCTTACTGCTGTGGGTGATAATCAGGGACTAGATGTTGGGCAGCTGCACCCTCAATAGAAGAAAAGGTCAACACATGTCTTGGCTTCTGAATTCTTCCATTGGTTTTTAGTGTAGATGCAAGCACACAAAACAAATTGTCTTTCTGAAATAGTTTTTGTGCTTTGTTTCATTGTGCACATGCCTGGAACTCTTTATAAAGTTAAAAGTGCTTTTAGTCTAAAGTAATTTAATTGTATTAATTTTATGCAAATTGTTAAATCCATGTAATAATATACACAGAATTGAATCCAATTGCTCTATTCTCAGGCCACCATCAGTTCCTTTTTGCTATATGGTATTTTGTCATATTCTTATAAAGCTTGTGGATCATGAAGTGTTCAAAGACCGGAAATAGCAAAGGAGAACTTGGAGGCCTTTATATCAGCCAAGTCAGTATTTTCCTTGGAAAACTGAACTTAGTCCTTCCAAAGAGTAATATAAGATGAAACCCTCATGCATGCAACTGCCAAAGAGTCTGTTTATTTTAAGCGGTTTTTATTTCCTTTAATAACACTCCTGGAATATCATTTATAAATGTTCCCCTTTAGTAGCAATGTGTTCAGCTTTTAGTGACTTGAAGATATCAAAAAGTAATTAGTCCCCTGAGCCTATTAATTAAATTCATTTATATTTTATGATTATAGACAGCAAAAAGTCACAAAAAGTTATTATAAAACACTGTAAAATATGAGTAGAAATGACAGACATTTATAACTAAGAAAATGCTAAATACACACACCTATTGCCAATTCATTCTAATGTATTTTAGTGCAACTAACTAGGATAAATCACCCTTGTTCTTATAGCATTGCCTCCAGATATTTTTCTTCCTTTACCAATTATCTTTTATTGTCCCAGCAATTTAACACGGTGACTGTGTCAATAGTATTGTTTATCTTAGGTTCCTCAGTAATGCCTGAACTACATGTACAAAGAATCTGGCCTACAAAAGCTGTTTATATTTTAGATGGTTAATGTTCTTTGTCAACTCGAATGGATTTAAAACATCCATGGGAACATTCTTTTGAGTGTGTCTAGGACGAGGTTTCCAGAAAATTTTGATTTCAATGAAGACCCATCCTGAATGTGTGTGCACCATTCCTTAGGCAGAAATCTTGACTACACAGAAGAAAAGAATGTGAGCTGAGCATCCACTTCCCACCTCCAGATGCACTAGGGCCAGTTGTTTCCCTCTCCTGCTCTAGTGCCTCCTTCAGAGTGGACTGTATCCATTCTTAAATTGTAAATCCATATCAACTCCTCCTTCCTTAAGTTACTTTGGGTAATGTATTTAGTAAAATAAATAAGAAGAGTAACTAATACATGTATGTTTACATATAGTGAATTACCTTGGGTCTGCTAAACAGTATTTAATGATAAGTAATCAATTCTGCTTTACTCTGAAAGAAGGAATGCTAACCTGGACAAATTAAGGAATACAAGAAAGACACATTTGAGATGGGGGCATTCTGAGCTCACTGGCACTGGAATGAGCAAAGAAGTATGATATCATACAGGTAGGGAAACAGACATTGCAACTGTGCCTGGAGCATTCACCTGGACCCTATGCTGTACACAGACAAACACAATTTGTACATATATCATTGAACTAGTTTAATGATTCATGTTACTACCACTAAATATAAAATTATATTTCTGTGTAGGTTATCTGCACAGAAATAAGATTATTTTAAAATTTGGAGATAATTGATAATCCCAAGAAATGTTTTAAGTTTTAATTTGTCTTTTGTTAGATGAAGGCTAGGGTGGTACCCTAGGAGAACCTGCCTCCCTAACAGAGTGGACAGAACTATATATATATATATATATATATATATATATATATATATAGAGAGAGAGAGAGAGAGAGAGAGAGAGAGAGAGAGATGCACAGAGAAAAAGAGATACAGACAGACAGACAGGGGAGAGAGAGAGAGAGAGAGAGAGAGAGAGAGAGAGAGAGAGAGAGATGCACAGAGAAAAAGAGATACAGACAGACAGACAGGGGAGAGAGAGAGAGAAAGAGAGAGAGAGAGAGAGTGTGTGTGTGTGTGTGTGTGTGTGTGTGTGTGTGTGTTTATAGCTGCTTTTGATCTATGGTGTCATTTGTTCTTGAGACATTTCAGGAAAAATCAATGGTAAGTAATTTTAAAGGGTATAATCAGCTTTGTTTGTTGGCTGTTATCTTTTTCAGAATGATATTTATCACACATTTTTTTGTTTTGGCCATCCATGAGATGATATTAATATTTTTGACAGATTCCTCTTTGAAAAGAAATTGTCATTTCTTGTCTCAATCATCAGGAAGAAGCTGGGAAGGTGCTTTTTTTCTGTTGTAGTTGAAATAAATCACCACAAACTTAGTGACCTGAAGCAAAATAGTAGTATTCCTCAGTTCAAGAGAAAGTTTTGCCAAAATGAATCTAATCTTACTGGGCTGAAATCAATGCAGTTGGTGGCTGTACTCTTCCTGTTGAGTGTTCAAAGACTGTTTCTTATCTCTCTTATATTCTAGAAACCAGGTGCATTATTTTAGCTCATCCCCCTTGCATTCAACCCCTCAAAACATTTGTAGGTATGTCCCTAATACTGAATTTCGTTTTTTTTTCTATTTTAAATAATCTGAGGACTCATAGATACCAATAGTTTTAAATGAGCACAATTGAAAAACAATAGAACAAAAAAGAAGAGGGAACACTTAGACTCTGTCTGAAGTGGGGTTGGTGAAGATCTTTTCCCATTCTGTAGGCTGCTGTTTTGTCTTGTTGACCATGATCTTTGCTTTACGGAAGCTTTTCAGTTTCAGGAGGTCCCATTTATTAACTGTTTCTCTCAGTGTCTGTGCTACTGGCGTTATATTTAGGAAGTGGTCTCCTGTGCCAATGCTTTAAAGTTACTTCCCATTTTTTCTTTTATGAGTTCAATGTAGTTGGCTTTATGTTGAAGTCTTTGATCCATTTGGATATGAGTTTTGTGCATGGTGATAGATATGGGTCTATTTTCATTATTCTACATGTTTATACCCAGTTATGCTAACATGATATGTTGAATATGTTTTCTTTTTTTCCATTTTATATTCTTTGCCTCTTTGCCAAAATTCAGGTGTTCATAGATGTATCTGGGTCTTCAATTTAGTTCTATTGGTCAAAGGTGCTAAGATTAAGACCGGGATTTTTAATATAATAATTCTCACTACCAGTGTAGATTTAACCAAGAACCACTGGGTCCCTTTGTTGAGTTACGAAACTCAAATAGCTCCTGACTGTCAGACTCTATATTACTCTCTCTTACTACCAATGTTGGATAAAGTGTTGGCTTAGGAATCAGATGAAAAGGTTTCTAAATGGATTACCCACACAAACACACACACACACACACACACACACACACACACACACACACACAACACTCACACGAGGAACATGGCATCCATGCACCCTTTGCCATTTCTGATCCATTGGTGAATGCAAGCCGCTGATTACTATAATGTCTATTCGATTCAATATTTGCAAACCAACTTCACTCCATTATTTTATTAACTTCAAAAAATAGCAAACTATCCCTAAGTTACATGTATTAAATTTCCCCATACTTATTACTTTCTCACTAAACACTGGCTTAATTCACATCGGTATCATTCCTCTTTTTGATAACAGCAAAGGATCCATATATTTCCATGATTCCACTTCAAACATCCCAATTCATTCATACTGTTATCCAGTATGAGCATGATAAATACCAAGTTCAAGAGAGGAATACCCTAAATATATTTAGTACGTAACTTTCCATTCCCTTTGCAATGAATTTCCAGCTCAGTGTTTGATATCCTTATCCCTTTGTAGTCTATCTTGTTCTCAATCATGTATTAAGAATCTAGAAGAATACTAAGAACTGGTCAGAAAAGCAAAATTGCAATTACCCTCTTCTCTAAAAATGGGTAGAAAGAATGCTAGGGAAATATGAAAGAACCCTAAGGGAAACATTCTTATTTGAGGATAATGAGAAACTTCTTTGAGAAATGGTATAGAGAAAGCTGGAGGATAAGTTAAATTAGTAGAAGCATCACAGAGTCCAGACTTTTAGCAAAGTTTCTCTTTATTGCGTGGACAGAGATTAGATTGGGGATTCAGGGAAAAGAGGATGATATGGAAAAGAACATGCAGTTATGTATGCTTGGGATAGGAACCTGGCAAATATTAGTTATTACATTAATGCCACTGTTACTTTATTTGGATGCTTATCTATTAAAATCACATTTAGTATTTTAAATAAGGCAATGTTTCTCTTAACTCTCAAAGAATGTGGACTTTTAAAATTGAAGTTCACAAATACTATTTCTGTGGTTGGATTAAATTGAAGAGATTTCTTAAAGGCAGTGATAATCTCAAGCTCAAGATGTCTTTGGAGTCCAAGCATCTTTGATAGCTCTTTAATATTACCTGGAGCATAAGTGTCTGAAACCCATTTTTACCTTCAAGCTTCCTTGATAAACTCCTACATTGTCACAACTTCCCCAAATAAGTCACAGAAATACTACATTATCTCTCTGATTCCAAGTTCTTCCTTGATCTGTAGAGAACTCATATTTTGTTTCTCTAAATATTTATTTTTATTTTACGTGTTCATGTGTATGTCTGTGTGTCTGTATGAGTACAGGCTCCTGTAGACTCCAGAAGAGAATATTGGATCATCATGGACTATTAGTAATTAGCTGTATGCCTCCTGACTAGGGTCCTGAGAAGTGAACGTGGATTCTCTGCAAAAGTACCAAACCCTCTTGACCTCCATCCCTAAGACTTCTATTTTGAATATATGACAACTACTCTGACTCTACTTTTTGAGGGTAAAAAGATAATGGTATTTTAACATTTAGCCTCCACTCACAAAGTATTTCATTACAATAATGTTCATTTCAGAAAAGAAAATATTCATTTGTAAATGGTGAATCTATCAGAAATATATGGATATTTAAATATTCGAATATTAATATTTATGTATTAATTAGTATGTATATGAATATTCAAATATTTAACAAGGTTCCAGACAAATGAATTATTTTTTGTGAGCATCATACCACCCAATAGCACAACAAATGACACAGAAAATCAAATCAGAATTTTAAACATAATAAAATAGTTTGTTCTTCATATTTCTCAGGAGCTCCAGTGCTTCAGTAGTTGGAGTCTCTAAATCCAAAGCTAAACACAAAGCCAATACCCAGCACTGCTCTCACTGTCCCACCCATCACGACCAAAATTGAATGGGGTGGCAATTCCTCAAAAATATATTAGTTAGCAAAGCCTAAACACCACTTTCTCTCTTTTACCTTGGCTCCCAAGATACTTATAATCTTGTTTATTTTTACCCATTATATAACTATACAGAGTATAAATGCATGGTAGGCAATGTCTCTGTTCTTCAATAGTTAAGTGTCCTTAAGCATTTCAAGGTGTGCATGGGTCCTGGAGCCAGTATCTTGTCATAACAATGATACATCTGCTCTAGAAGCATCATAATGTGCTTGAATTTTTATCTCCTAATTAACAACCTCCTTCGCATATCTTTTCACAAGAGAAATCTTCCACGAGATGCTACAAATACCAAAACACAGAAATGATACAGAAAGAGTACAGGGAAAAATTATAGAGTGCCATAATTCTGAACTCCTTAGTTTTTTTTAAATGGGGCTTTTAGGAATTTTTTATCTATGCTTTTATATAAATCATTTAGACTATCAAATTCTCTTTTTATTAAATCAAACAATGATAGTATGTGGTAGATTTATGGGTTCTTAAGACTAGGTTACTTATTATGTCCAGGGAAGAAGATGTGGACTGTGGCAAGCAGAGAAACAGCTTTTGAGTTTCAAACACATACTTATATGTGGGCAACATACTCCTAACCACTGTTGAGCTTCCCAGTAGGACTTTGCAGCCAAATATTTGAAATACATTCCACCAGATGCTCTCTGTCATTTTCCCCATCTCTGACACAGTGTGACTCCATGTAAAGCACACAGATGCTGACTTGGTGTAGCAAGAATTATGCAGGCATAGGCAGAAAACATCTAAATTTTGATCTTGACTTGAATTTACAAGGTCATTGTACAAGATGTATAAAAATATTATTGAGTCTGTAGATGATTGAGAGACAAATGATAGATTAGAGATAGATGATAGGTAAACAATAGATGATAGAGCACTAGAAAGATGCAATTGTCCAGATTAAGAAGAGTGGTAGGCAAGCATTCTCTGAATGTAAAGAGGATGCTTAATAATTGATGAATCATTTAAATAATCGCTATATTCATCCCCATGTCCGCCTTCCAAAGGGAAACGCTGTTCAATAACCCCATCAAATATTTATATAGAGCCTTAAGACATTTTTACGCATGCCTTGTCTCATTTGATCCACACGATTCTCCAATGTAAGTCCACATTAATTTCCTCATTTCTTGAAGTGAGAAAACCAGTTCAATGGTTTGTTCAAGGTCAAGTAGCTAATAAATGGTTGGCTTGGGGTTTGAACTCAGGCTCTCCAAAGCTCAATCTGACCTAGTGCATTACTCTGAATGAGTCATGCATATTCAGCTTTATCTAACATCATCATATTTTCTGGTTCAGCTCTTCCATGTGACTCTTGTAAAATGAAATTGGCAATTGTTTCTGGCTGTGATGCTGGCGTGCTACATTAGATCATCACCTGAGGCAGCCATCGCGAAATAACATGCTCCGTGATGCCTCCGCGTGAAGTGAGCCCCCGTGTCCCCCACATCATTTGTCAGGATTAATAGCTGCCCTTGTCACCCCTCAAACTTATTTGATCGGGATGCAGGACAAGGTCTTTACTCACACAGCGACTTGACATCTCAGTCTGGGAAACCTGAAGCCAGATAAGCAAGTGTTTTCTACACATAAACACAGGATCTGACCTTTACATCAGGCAAAGTCATATTACCCATCATAGAGTTTTTGATGGCCAAGTTACTATTATTATTAAGAGGATTCTCTGTGGTCATTATTTTGTTGATTTGGTTAAATTAAACCAAACCTCTTGTAAAATATATATCACCGAACTCTGCTGATGCAATAGTAACAGTTTCCTAGGTTAAAAAAAATTTAGCTACCAATGAAGCTCTGGCCCATCTCTTGAAATTTTAATGCAATTTTTCTGCAAATATACTTTTTGAAAGTAGCCCCAAATTGCAGCAAATTTCTTTTACTCTTGATGCTTCTTTTCCTATTCTATTTCCCTCATTCCAGTTAGACACAATAATAAATAAATAACAAAAGCTGTTGTAAAAGAGACAAATTTGTAAATGAAGGCAGTCCATAAAGGAGGATGATGTTTGGTTGAAATTGAGTTTGCATATATTTGTCTCTGCCTTTGTCCCACATATTCTGGGCTAGTTCAATCATTTGTCTTGTCATTAAGAATAGATTTTGAGAACTTGATGGTAAGACCCTATTGCTGAAGACACCATATATTTAAGTCATAGATGATGGAGAAACTAAGGTTGTACTAACCTGGAAGCCTCATTCCTATTGACTAGCTCTGAGTGCTGGAAGGTGATATGCATCCTACCAGAAGAGAAAAGCAGTCATCACTCATCAGTGATGAGCCCTGTGAGTCGCAATAAAGATCTGCCTGGCAAAGGATGCCCATCGGTGCCATAGTAGTAGTAGCTCTCGTTAGTCATCTCAATAAAAAACACATTGGTTCACAAAAAAAGAATAGATTTAACACCACTTCATTGTTATTGAACACACAATTTGTTATTCATTTTTTTCTGTTCCCCATACTCTTGTCAAGAGTCACATCCCTGTACATCAGGCTAAGCAATATACTCACATTGTAAACTAGACATTGACGTTTCATTTCTCTCATTCCTGAAATGACTGCGCATAACATTCAACCTGAAGTCAAAGTCTTCACAGTATCTACAAAGCTCATTCCATCATGGCTTCCAATCTCCTATCCAGTTACTCTCATTCATTCTACTATGAAGAAACAGACCACCATCTGTTCCACACAAACTGGAACCTTAGGGTCTTTGTGTTGCAGCTGCCTTTACTTGGAAAGTTACTGCCATAAATCTCACAGTGTTCCTACTTCTCACACCTCTCTGCTTAAATGTGGTGGTCACAATGAGTCTTTCCTTGTCTATTAGAAAAATTCCTAATTGGAGATCCTTGTCTTCTTTTCAGGTTTTTTTTTCCTTCTTCTTGTCCCTTACCATCCATTAGCACACTAGATATTTGCTTTATTCACCTTGTTTTCTGACTCTGCCATGGAGATGATCAGCTTCAGAAAGCAAAACTGGCAGAAGCTCACTGTCTTATCCTCCACATCTACTTCAGTGCCTGGTGCTTGCCTAGTCAATGAACACTTGTCTTTCTTATTTACAGTTCATGACTACCTTTGATCAGCATGAAGAATCTGGGACTCCACACGTTGTTACATTCAGGATCTAGAGTTTGGTTGTGGGATTTCCAATGACATAAATTATAAGTATTTTCATAGTCCTTAATTTGAAAAACTGTAATAGGTCATTATTAGGTAACCATAAAATTTAGTGATAAAAATGGCATTTTATGCCATACTCATGAATATCTTGCATATCACCATAGAACCTTCACCTGGCATTGGATGGAGAAAATGACAGAGCCCCACATAGGAGCACTGGACTGAGTTCCCAAGGTCCCGATGAGGAGCAAAAGAAGGGAGATAAAAAAAATTGCATTTTATAAAACTTTGTTAGACAAGTCTTTCACAACGATTTTATCAGGCAACAGTGTGGTAATTTCCCAAATTCTGTATGAATCTGTTTAGCCATAACCTTAAATCATTTATAAATCACAAGTTTCATAGTGGATTTCACGGTGTACAATGCTTTAGAATTGGGGATTCTGGAAAACTGTGTGATGTATTTTTCTTGAACATTGTCTTAATTTGTTGGTCAATTTTTCATTATAATCACAAAATACTAAAGGTTGTTTTGAGAAACAAAATTTCTAAACAACGTTAATACCGGCTCTGGGAAGACCTTCTTGGCTAAAGCACTTGCTGACAAATGGTGCCGTAACCACAGAAGAAGAGGAAAAAGGGAAAGAAAAGAAGACAGAACAGGAAGGAAAAGTCAGCTTTTAACATCCCATAACCACTCTTTAAACACTTACCATTCCCTAATACTGTTTCACTGAAAGTCAAGCTCCAAATGCATAAACCCAGGGTGGATCCAATCAAAGTGTAGCCAAAACGTGTTTAGTTGGAGCATGCTTGCTCCATCCTGCTGCTTCCAGTAGGCTCTTCTGTCTTCTACTGCTCACCACTCTTACATCCTTTAAGGACACAATGTCTCTTTACCACTGAAACTGCACTAAATAGGAACTTTCACCTTCGTGTCTTTTTTATAGTCCTCATTTACACACTTATCCTGAATATCTAGAGTCTTCATCTTACTGTTACAAAATTACATTTATGAAATACGTTGGTGTAAGTTCAGTCAGAGCAGTGATTACTTATTTTGTTCCAACTCTACATCCAACACATAGCATGTGTGTCATATGTCACATGGTGAGTGAGTTTTGTTGAGCACATATTTATAAAAGAGAGGGGACTCATAAGGCTGCAATCTTCCCTGGGGATGTATATACAGCTAATGGGTTAATGGGGAAAGAGAGATGTTTTCTTCAGTGGTGTAGCCATTGGTAATTGCCCATATCCCATAAGTACACCATTACCCACATTACAAATGACCCTAATGAAGTTCATTGCCTGTAGAAAATAAAACATAAAAGTAGAAAGGGAGCTCGTTCGGAAAAGGAAGAGTGTTAAACAGAGTCATGAGGTGAGTGTGTTTATGTATTATATACAAATTGAAAATGCTATCATGAAACCTGTAATATATAAATAATAAACGCTAAGGAAATTTTTTGAAATATGTTTTTAAGAAATAATACATCTAAAAGGTTGCTCAGCAGTTACCAATGCTTGCTGCCCTTGCAGATGACCCAAGTTCAGTTCTGAGCACTGACACCATGGCTCACAACTGATGTTAACCACAGCGTTAGGAATCTGATGCCATCTTCTTGCCCCTGGAGGAACTAGGCACAAAGATGGTGCAATGCATTAACCCAAGAAAAATACTAATACTCAATAAATAACTAACTTGTAAAGACTAGACAGCCAATAGTATTTTACAGCTTAGCATTCTTAAATACCATTCACCACAAATTAATAAACTCGTCTTTATAACCCACCAAAATCGGGTCCTATTTGAAAGATTCTCACTTATATGAATGTCTACTTCATATTGACTGATAAAAACTATAGTCTAGTAAACATGTTGTTTTCACTAGAATATTATTGTTTTTTAAATTCTACATATTTCTTTTCTTTTCATAAATATTTTTCATTTGAATGACAACTTTTCATTTATTTTAAATACCAACCAGTTTTCCCTCCCTCCTCTCCTCCATTCCCTCTCCATCCACTTCTCCTCCATCTCCATTCAGAAAGGGAGAGGCCTCCCATGGGCTTGTGCAAAGCAAAGCATGGCACATCAAGATGAGGCAGGATCAAGCTCCTTCTTTTACGTTGAGGCAGAGCCAGGAAATTCAGCATGGGGAACAGGTTACCCAAAGCCCCTGAAGCGCCAGAGAGGGGTCCTGCTCTCACTGTTAGAGTTCTTAGCAACAGAAAACTACATGAATGTCACATAAATGCAGAGGGATTAGATAGGTCCCATTCAGGCTCCCTGACTGCTGGTCCAGTGTCATTGAGCTCTTACAAGCTCAGCAGCTTGAGAGATGGTTCACCCATTAAAGACTAGGCTCAAAACCAAAAAATTTTCTGTATGCTTGTTGTGTGTTTTAGCTCATTTATATGGGTTGTATGTAATCTAATATATATCCAGTTCCATTTTCCAGAGAATTATAAAACCCAGGGAATATACATATCTTGTCTGGGATTGTGCTGATAGATGATATCAGGGCCAGTATGTGAAATCAGATCATGTTCTTCTATCACTTGCATTTTGTCCAGAACATAAATGAATACTTTAGACACCGAAAAAACAATTTTAGTAGCATTGAAAAATCTGACATATCTTTTATTATCAATGTTACTAAAATGTTGCATTAATAGATAAAACTAAAGTACATAACTTTTAGATTTTTTTCATATACCCCCAAAAGAAAAACTATTTTTGAGAAGAATTTACTCCTTGTTGAAAAAATTATCTTTATCAGTTTACCTACCTATTAATCTATATCCACCTATTGTTTAATACCAAGTTGTCTATGTCTAGATACACATTTCCTTAGTCTTTTAAAAATTATTAATAATTGCATTTATTTTCTTATTCAATTTATCTTTACATGCCTTCCTTGTCTAGGAAATATTTTCATCATGGCTGACTTAATTCATAATAAATTCTGGATTTAATTGTAATTATTCATTGTGTAGTGCCAGAAATGTGTTTCATGGGAGTTGTTAAATTCCTATAATCAACACTGTAATTGCAACATGAAAAGTCTCTATTGCATGAAAACATGAGGTAAGAAAGAACCTTAAGTGCAGGTGGTCTCTTCTGAGGCAAGGGAGAGAGGTGTAGAGAGGTTATGTGACCTCTGCAGCACCTCGGAGCATATCTTCCCCAAGGAGTACTTGACAATGTTTCTTCTCCATTAATTCTCTTGAGAATCATTTTATGGCTTGAAGACTCCCTATGCAATAAAAGTTTATTGGCCGTGTGTCAGGAACTTTGCTGGGTGCTGGAGTTGCAGGGATTTATGAGACATCGCTCTCTCCCTAAAGGACATCACAGTGTAATGACAAAAGTTGGTATAAACCATTCTACAGAATCTAATAAGTGCATGAACAGATGAAGGGCACATAAGCCATCCCAGAGGGTCAGAACAGAAGCACTGGGAAAGAGATTTGCAATCTGAGCCTTAAATGATAAGTTGGGCTAGAAGTTTTTGAGACAGTTAAATGGAAGGATGGGGGGATTAGCAAGGTTGAATCTATGTACAGGAAGGGAGTATGTAGGCAGAAAGACATAAGAAAAGACAATAAGGAATTCTAGGGAGGATATCAATTAATTGCAAGCAGTTCATTGCTCTTGAGCATAAAAGGGTGAAGAGAACAATAGCAGAAAATCGATCTTCATAAATAGGTTAAACACTTAAAATGCCTAATAAGCCATTTCAAGTTATTGGGCTTATTTTTTTAGAAATTACAGAATGACTAGGACATTTTTAATTAGAGTTTTATAGCATGAATTTAATTCACAGAGGAGCTCTGGCACCCTTGTTTTCTAAATAATGCAGGGGGTAGGAACTAGTTAGGAAGTAAGTGAAATAATCCATCTTGATATTTTTGTAAACATTAACCTAGGTGAAGACAAAAATAAAAAAGCTGAAGAGTTTGGTGCAATTGAGTGCTTTATATATATGCAAATAACTAACAGCTTTTAATTTTCTATGAATTTGATATAGAGTTTTGGTAACTGTAAATATTTTAATGTTGTGAATCCAGCTATAGAGAAAGTAGAGATGACAGCTATTTACTTGAAAGAAGATCTAAAAGGAAGTCAAGTCTAAATGGAAGTTTAAAGAATGAACAGATGTGTAAGTAATACATATAGGTGTTATTAACATAAAGCTATGTGATAAGTACAAATACATAGGAAAAGTATTTTGAATGAACATTTGTCATCACCTTAAGTCATTCTAATATCAGCTTGGGAAGTCATTTTGATCTATCCCAAGAAAGCTTCCTCATATGAGTACATTTATTTAACCATTTTGATTTTATTTGTTAATATGACATCTTTAGAAATGGCATCTTAGTCATAATGTATTGGTTTTTTTTGTCCATAATGAACAAATATGTCTGTCACTCTACCTCTTCTCTCATTGTTAATTTTCTCTATACCTTCCCTAGCCTACATGGATATGTGAGGTATAATAACTCAATAAAGGGGCAAAAACCACATTATTTAGGTATATGAAGAGAGATGAGAAAAGATGATTTTATCTAATCAAAAACAATACATATTTCAAGAAGGAAAGCATTGCCAATCAAATAAACAATATGAGAGTTTAAATACCCACTCAAAGCCAAGAGGTGATGTTACTGGAACATTTGAAAATGTCATTGTTAAGTGATGCTCACAATCCCTTGTGGAGTGAACAATGTAAAACTAAAAAGTGCTTGTAAATGAATCTTGAAAATCATGGAAGAAAATGGCTGGGCGAATAGAAACAAGAACTTCACCATATTGTGGTTTTGGTGTGAGATACTGAGGATTAATTTACTCCTAGGCAGAGAAGGAGAATGGGGTTGAAAGGAAATGTAGTTGAGGCTAAAAGAACTAGAGGCAGTGGTGCTAATTGAAAAAAGAAATCTCAGAGAAGGCTAAGTGATAAAGTTAATTAATAAATAGAGGTAGTTAGTGGCCAAGATAAAGACCAAAATCATGTTTTCTGAAAACAAGTAAGAGGTAGGTATGAATTTAGATGAGAGCTGGAGAAAATAGTTTGAGAGATTATGCACAAACCATGTATTTTCTAGAAGAAGCAAGGAATCTTTAACTTTCTGCTTGATGTTGACTTAAGAGTATTGGATAGTCACTAAGATAGTAGAAAAATTGCAAAGTCAATGGATTAGTTACATCCATATTAACATGAAAGTTTAGTCTCTCTGAGGTTGTTGAAATAGCAAGCTTTAGTACCAGAAATAGGGGAGGGTTAGGTTTTAATTTTTATGTTTTAATGTAGTTCTGCTTTAAACGACATAGAGAATGATAAAGAAAGAAGATATCAAAATAGTTCACAGACGAAATAAATGGAGGAACCCTAGGCTCGGACACAGATGAATCTGGTGAGTTTGAGTTGGGGAGGAAATAAAGAGCCATAGAATTTCCAAAAGTCAAGTAGAATGGCCAATGATGGCATTAGAAAAGTCAATATTTATCTTCATATGGTTCTAAAGGGGAAAGGATATTCTCATCCAGAGCCTATAGAATGATAATATAAGAAAGTTAGAGAAGAAAATGCTCATAAAGAAAGAGACAGACCTGTGTTCATTGTTACAGAAAAAATAATTGATTGAATTCATGAATTCATTTCAATTTCCAATTGAAATTAGGATTCAAAGGGCATATAGGAAAGTACAAAATAGAGAAGATGTAAAAGGAATGAGGTAGTTGTAATGATGTTACACTAACAAGAAGGCAATATAATTTTCATACTACATAAGGAAACATTCTTGGGAGACCAGTATAAGCACCTTTGGCATTCTGAGGAGAACCTGAGAAGATTCATGAAGGAGACAGACTTGGAATTTTGGGGTGTTTAGGCTATAAGTTTGGAATGAACATGAACTGATTGTTGTCTACTCAAATGTTCAAGCTATTCTATCCTTATTGGTACTTAAGAGGGGAAGAGCTAACTTTTGTTCATTTTTTTGCTTGTTTGTATATGTTCCTGTTCACACTCAAATGACCTACATGTGAAGCAGCAGGGAGGGGTAAATGAAAGATCTTAAATTTTGTCACTAATCAAACCTCAGAAGTGATTTTTAAACATAAAGCAAAGAAAACCAGCCTACAAATCACAATCACAGAAAACCTAGACAACAATGAGGACCCTAAGAGAGACATACATGGATCTAATCTACATGGGAAGTAGAAAAAGACAAGATCTCCTGAGTAAATTGGGAGCATAGGGACCTTGGGAAAGGGATGAAGAAGAAGGAAGAATAGGGGTGAAGGGCAAAAAAATGTATAGCTCAATAAAATCAATTAAAAAAAATCAAACCTCAAATACAGAGTGATAATCTACCTGGAAAAAAAAACCCTATGTTCAGTAGACAATAGCCTCCAAATGGAAATGGCTAAAATCCCAGAGAAGAGGCATTGCTGTCTATCAACTTAATACAAAGTATCCTTATACCAGAGGCACTGGGACTCCGAAGAGAAGTGCCCAAAGCCACAAGTCTCCTAGACATTAAGCCAAGCAGTATCGAAGTCTGGGAAGCAGTTTCATCCAGAAAGTGGCAGGTGAACTCAGAGATAGCATCTATGACTGACGGGTTTTATGTGTCAACATGACACAAACTAGAGTCATCAGAGGCAGAAGCTTCAGCTGAGGCAATGCCTCCATGAGATCAAGCTCTAAGGCATTTTCTCAATTAGTGACCAATGGCAAAAGGTCCAGTCCATAGTGGGTGGTGCCATCCCTGGGCTTGTGTTTCTGGGTTCTATAAGAAACTGGGCCAGTCAGATCAGTAAGCAGCACTCTCCTATGTCCTCTACATCTCCCATTAGCTCCTGCCTCCAGGATCCTTCTCTATTTGAGTTCCTGTCCTCTCTTCTTTCAGCGATGAACAGCAATGCTGAAGTGTAAGCCAAATGAACCCTTTCCTCCCCAACTTGCTGTTTGGTAATGGTGTTTTGTCACAGCAATAGAAAACCCTAAGACAAGATCCAAATGCCCAAATCCAGAAAGAAGACAAGCAGAATGACTCCGCATGCCCAAGCCTGCTCGTAACTTTCCAAGTGCTCTGGAATGTGCTTTGACTGAACCTGGAGGTGAACTCTATGGTTAACTCCAGCAGGGAGTGGCCAGTCTTCTCATGGTCTCAGGACTTCACAGCATTGCTGGTAGACAGGAACAGAATCCCCCTGAAAAGAAAGTGCTTTGTCTTACCTGAGTTAGACAACCAAAGTTGAGGCTAGAAGGAAGGAAGCTAGAATTAGCAAAGTTTGAAATTTTAACACATCATGCCATGTTCATAAGCCCATATGTTTTGTGATTTCTATTTGTTTTTTTCTTGCTTAAGTCAAACAGGAAAAATAAGATTAAAGAGCTCACTGGGTCAAGCATTCTGTCTGAGTAGGCTTAGGAAGATAAAGATTCCCGTTACTTTGTTTCTCGCAATGATGAACGCACCTGAACACAGTTAATGTTCTGTTGAGACAAGAGCTGAGATAATGAGACACACAGGCTTTATTCTTCAGCCATGAGTTTTGGAACTCACAAGCTGATTCACTAAAACCATCTTCTCTTAAAGCTGATAAGTCGTAATCCCAGGTGACTTTTCAGATGTGTTTACATTGTAGCTGGAAAGAATTCATACTGGCAAGAGAATGTAAAATATATCATTTCTGAAAAGTAAGTACTCTCCAGACATGAGATCACTGCAGTTTATTGAAGAGCCTATTGTACAAATTTGTATATGAGATATTTCAGCATAAATTGGTCCTCATTAACATATTAAGCTACCAGAATGTATGGTATTTGGAATGGAAATGATTGTTTTTAGGAAAACCACTGTTATAATAAAGGCAGAAAGAATCTGAAAGTTTTTAAATTCAAAATGAAGTGGAAATTTTTAATTTTTCATTTCTGAAAAGAAAACTCTGAAAGAACAACTAGGAAACTGGATCTTCAAAATAATTGTTTTGAAATTGTGCTGGTGTGGAGCTTTGTTCTTTATATAAGATCCTCCTGTGTGTCTCCTATTACTCTAGTATTTGCTATACAGATTAGACTAGCTTTGAACTTGTGTCCATCCTCCTGCTTCAACTCTCTGAATCTTGGGTTACAGACAAACTTTTCTCTTTAAGTACAGTGATTGTTATCATAGGTATTGAAACCAGAGTGTGTGTTCAAAGCTTACCCCTGTTTTTCATCTATAATAACCTAAGTAAGAAATATCTAAAAATAATCCTCATAGCATCTCTGGGAGAAGGGAAGATGTGATTGTCATAAAGATTTCAGAGCAAGACTCAGCTAAAGAAGGCTTTCTATAAATGACGGAGTGAAAAAGCATCTGCCAGTTAGAGTAAGTTACTGCTTTCTCTTCCCTGCCGACAACCACTAAACAGTTTCAGTCCACACAGTGTTTACTTGTGAGCTGAAATCAGGGCACAGGCGTCTACTGTAATATAAATATCCACAATTGCTGCCATAATACTGTGGTTTTAATTCTTCAGTAAATTCTCCAAATTGGCTCACATTCTTTGTTATCTGTGTCATTATCACCCAATTCTATAATTACTTCTTAATAGAATTTTGGTTCTCATGTTATTTGCCTTCTAAAACAGGCAAGAATTGGAAGACAGCCCTGTAATTGCCTTGGCAGTACATGGCTTGCTCTCATGAATCTTGTTTTGAAGCTATTCTGGGAAGAAAGATCCAAGATTGTAGAATTTACAGTCCTGCTTTGGCAGCCGTAGGACTTAACTACATACAGACTGTTAAAAGGTGAGGTATTTTGCTCTGCAGGTGAGGAAGTCATTTCTGTTACCCATTATACCTGTCATGACTGGAAGCAGCATTTAAGAAAGCCTCCCCCCTTTGTTAATACTTAAAGGAGTTTCGTGGCTTTCAGTGAAGAATAGCAAAATTAACTCCACTGAAATAATGATAGTACCAATTTTCATTTGAAGATTCTACATTATTCATTCACTCAATTATCAAGTCAACAACAATTTAGTGAGTGTTTCTGTTTAGTCATTCATTCTTTCTGTCTTACAATGAAATAATGAGTGATCTTGTGTCTACTACCCATCTACTACAGATGAATAGATTTTTAAAATGTGAGTTTTAATATTGATTTTTAATCTACAATTTATAACGGAGAAAATACCAGTTCCTTACTATCATTTATAAGCAATAATAATATTCATGTATGGACAGAAGTGGATTTGTCTTATTCCAATAACATTATGAAAATTATTATATAATTTATGATGTTAAAGGCAATTTAAATTGCACTTCTCCTGGACTTTAGTCTCCTAAGTGTAGCATTCCCTGTGTAAGGTGCAGGAAGCTCTGGGTGGTTCTGTAGCACTGGCTCATGCTTCTGTACAGTCTCTAGGGCATGGCTTTCATGCAGCCGGATGGGTTCAGGTCACCTCTGAGACATGGTTCTTTACGTATCTTCCAACTGAGCAGATATGTCTGTCATGTACATCTTGTCAGGATTTAGGAGGTGGCAATGGGCTAAAGTTGGTATGTTCCAAATCACATGGGCCTAAAATTTTTGTAATCTTTATGCTTTTTGTCTTAGTTCTGGCATGTACAATCAATCACCATACTCATCCTACTAAATAGTACATAGCTATTCTAGACTGTGTACTGCTACAAAACCATGATATCTGTTTGTTAAGATTGGCATTTGGGCAAATCTCATTTTCTATGTAACAGTATGGTTGACTGGATCACATTTAAGTCTAGATTATAAAGGTATAGATAGATATAGACATAGCTGTATTATATGTATATATATGATAGATAGATAAAGATAGATAGATATAGATATAAATCTCATAATTGACCCTCAAATAGCGACAGGAATCTGTTCTGCTGTTGAGTAAATTTATTATAAAATAAAATTATTTATTTTAAAGTCCAAATAATGGTAATTAAGAGCTCAACCACAATACTTCTTGAAGTCACTTTGTTAAGTAGCTGTCCTCAGTGCAGTTTGAATAAATGGGAAGCTGAGAGTCAGAAGATAAGTGACTTATAAACATAACTCACATGGAAAGCAGAGAGGGGAATATATATATATATATATATATATATACACATATATATATATATGTACATATGGATGATATTAAAACGAAATGTTTCAAAAAAGATTTCTGGATTTCGATCCTCAGATAATTTTTAGGTTTAAGATCTATTTTGGATTAGTCAAAAAATGGGAGTCTCAGTCTGTATGCAAGTGCATCACAAAGCTTGCATTGACTATTTATCCTTCAAGGGGAGTTAAAAAGAAACATCACCAAAGCTCTGGAATCTGAAGGTCAGTGTCATCCCATAGTAAATCAGAGACACTGAGAGCCAAGAGCAGCTGCTGTCTAACTAGTAGCCAACAAGTTCCTGGAACGGTTAATAATGAAATACAACTGCTTACAGTGCTATCTTGCTGCAGAGTTTTCATCTCCATATCTTTATCTGTTTATAAAAAGGCATCCTTGCAATAGAGAATATAAGACATACTTAGTAATAGTTAATTGTTTAAATTTACACAACTTAAATGAACCAGTGATTCTACTGCAATTGTTGGTGTGTCTACATATTTAAGACATACATTTCAACAATAATATCAGAAAACATTCAAATGACAATAAGCTTTGACCAAAATTTTAAATTCTGGATGAAAACTGTTTGAGAAGTGATTAATTACTAAGTGCTTTAATGCTAATTCAATTATCTCTTTTAATTTCCTTCACTACTGCCTCTAATTAGCTGGTTTGCCATCAAAACAGCATACTTGTGGCAAGAATTGCACAAAAGAAACGTCTTGTCATTAGAATTCAAATTCTTGGGCTCTAGTTACAACTAGATCCTAAGGAAATGTATTTTATTTACAAAAATAAAAAGAAGGAAACTAAATCATTCAATCAATGCTAGATCACAATAAATATATACTCATGTAATTGCAAATACCTTTAGTAGTGTGAAATGTTTAAAATAATTATACATGTAGAAACACTTCAGGAGTTTGTTCTGTTATTCTATCAAATGATTGTCATGTTTTACAAAACAGTCTTTTCTTGCCATTTTCCCATTACAAAATACTAGCCTATTAATATACTAGTTCATGACACTATTAATCCTCTAGATGGTTTTAAGGATAGTTATGAATCAGAATTCCAGCAGAACTAGTTATCATTTTAATGGAATTTAACAGAATATATGACTTCAAACTTATTAGCAAGGTAATTAATGAAACAGATGCTATATAAATTGGTGTTTATCTTCTGACTCATTCTTACCATTTACAAAAAAGGCCTTGGCATTGACTCATTGAAAAAAAAACTAACTTGAAATAAAATGATAGCAATGGATGCTTTCATCATTTACAGATTGTCTCTTCACATTTTAGATCACTTAGTATCATGTTTAAACATACATGATACTACTGGTAGACTCAGTTCAGGAACACACTTCTTCAAACATGTCAGATCATGTGTTTTGTAATCGCTGAAGACAGAAACCATTTCAGTCGGTCAATGTGCATTGTAATGTATTGAGTAAAATATCATCAGAGACCACAATTCATTTAAAATGACCCAAAATACATTCCCAGTTAAGTCAAGATTAATCCAAATATTATCTGTTTTGTTTGTGGAAATCTCTAATATGCTCCAGGATGATAATAACCACTAACTTATTGTTTTAGTTTTTAATTGTTATTTGTTTTAAGACCAAACATTCCATTAACGGAAAAGTAAGACACTAGTAAAAAAACGACTATGATCAATTAATCCTAAAAGTTGAGACTCAAATGTAAGTAAAAACTCTCATTTAAAATATTGGTTTCTTTTTTTTCAAAATACTTATCTGTGAAAAGCTTTTAACTGTTTTTATTCCAACTCAGTTGTTACTGACATAAGAGCAGAACTTATAATAACAAGTGGTAAAAAATGTTAAAACGTCCCTTATCTGGTGAATACTCAATCTTTGTCTCGATGCACTGGAAAAAAAGTGTGTTAAAACTAGCACTTAGTTTTCACACAACAGCCAACTACTGGCAAGGGGAAAGTTTGAAAGTCAGTAGTAGCTTGATTTAAGCATTGCTAAGTAAGCACTGATGACGTCTTTCCTCCTTACTTATAAACATGCCACATGGTACCAGACTTTGTGCTCTCCAAATCACCATCACTTTATCTTTCCAGGATTGATAGGATCTAGCTCGTGGAATGGGAATAAAGTTGGATTTGCCAAAATACCCCAGGCTCATGAGCACTGGAATAGATAGAAAGGAGACACATGCCAAGTCACTGTTTTTTTAAATGAATTTACTAATCTTAAATTAGTAAATTTTAAATTCTTTAGTCTTTTTTAATCAATGATTTTAAAACCTAGACAGTAGTCAAAAGATCATAGGGAGTTTCTACAACAAACGCAGCAGGACATTTAACATCATGAATATTTGATTTGCTCTGTGTACCTCCATGAATTATGATATTATGCTTTAGTGGAAAAGCTTAGACTCAGATATATCTGGATATGACCACCAGCTTTAATATCAACTTTAGATAAAATAAACGTTGAATAAATCTATTTTCACTATTATCAAAATAGAAATATTAATAGCAGTGTTTTGGAGAAGACTGCATTATGGATGGCAGGAAGCAATGGCCCTTGTAAGGCATCTATTGCATTATTTTATATGTGTCCAATATTCAGCAATTGTTAGTTATAGTGTTATTAATATAACTATGCAATACAACGTGTAATCACAGCTAGTGTACAATACATATTTACATCTTAAATTGCAATTAGTTGGGATTATGTAATTGGGGTTATCCTATTGGATTAGAGAAGTTTGGGTGTGTCCATTCCAGGCTGAGACAATAAAGTTTCTCCATTCTGTTTCTCTTTCCATAAGACTGTGACTATGGGTACCACATGTTCCAGATGGCACAGTTATGGAGTGGAAGAGATCTAAAAATGCAAAAATCTTAGAGAGTGAGAAATGAACTACATAGGACTGTTTTGGTTTGGTTTTGTTTAATTTACCAAAACACAGTCTAGCCTAATTGGCCAATATGGATCGTGGAGGTTCGGATGACAAGTGAAGTTTCTCTTTTTTGTGAAGAGAGAAATTAAGGCTCGAGGGTTTTAGGTAATTTCTCTGAGGCTTCAGAGGCAAATTCAAACCTTGTTTCAGACCATATCTTTTAATTCTATAAAAATTTATCAAAGAAAACAAGAGGCTGGGTAACTAAACTCTGATAAAATTCATCACAGATGAAGAACTGACTCCACTTGTGATGAAGGTCTGGACTGAATCAGGGTGTCTAGATCAGCTAACATACCATTAACCATACCCAACTATATTTCTCATCAAAATGGGTGCTTAGAGAATGAAAATAATAAAATACTAGGGCTTGGGGAGATAGCTCAGCAGTTAAGAACATGTAATAGCCATGCAGAGAACCTAGTGTATTCCAAGCATCCACTTGAGCGATCTATATTTGAGACTACCTTCGGTTTCCTCTGGTGTCTGCAGAGTCCTGCACTAATGTATACATACCCATATACAATAGACATACAGACAGACTTAATGAAAATAAGATGATAAATCTTAAAAATACAGTCTTAATAGTTGTTACCTGTGGTGTATTTTAGTTTTACAGGAGAATTACTACATGCTACATTAAATACCAAAGTACCATCTAATTCACAAGAAATTAAAAATCTCTGGGAGTGACTTGATATGCTCAAATATGTCCCAATGAGGGGTATCCTTTTTGGGCTTCAGACATGTTGAATATGCAACTTCTTGTTTTCTTTCCAGACATGCATTTAGTAATTCAGTATTTTTTTTTAGTCCAATGAGCTGAAATTTGTTTGTTTTGTTTCTCAGAAAATTATGACTTTTAACATTTTACTTGAATTACTGCTGGTGAATTAACCTTAACCATTATAAAATTAGTAAATTCAACTGAATTTTGATTCTTTATTATGTAGATTGTTTGAACTCATTGGTGTCACCCCTCATTCATACTACCTCCTATATTTATAAGGATTTATTCCTAACTTGTTGGGTGTAGCTTATCAGAGCAGACTCATGGATTGACTATTATTTTGAGGAAATTGCTTACATTTTGAACAACTTCCACCATTAGTAATATTTTCAGCAAATTCATATTCATTGTTTCTTTTGGAAAAAATATGCTTCAAGAGTTTAAAGTCTAAAATAACGGCTTTATCTGGTTTTAATTTTTTCTTTATAAATATGCACTTAAATATATTCTCTTTTTACCCTTTTATTAAAAGTGATTTTTTTCTTACATAATGTATCCTGCTTACCATCTCTCATCCCTGTGCTCCACCAAGTTTCTCCCACCTCCACTCCCATCCTGACCTGCTCTATTACTGTCTCACACTAGAAAACGAGCAGACATCTAGGGTTAATCAGTAAAAATAAATACTAAGAACTGTAATTGAACAAAACAATCAAACAGAAGGAATAGGACAAGAAAGAGAAGCACTCATGTGCATGATCAGGAAACCCCTAAAAATACTACACTGGAAGCCATAATGCATATGGAAAAAAACATGTAGGGTAAAAAATAAAAGCAGCAAGACAAAAGTTTAAAAAAATTAAAAGAGGATGTGGAGGGAGAGCCATGGTATGCATTGACAAGATAAGATAACTTTGAGTTCATCTTCTGTTGAACATCTACTGATAAGATTGCAGCACACCATTTAGAGTAGTTTATTTCCCCAGTGAGATCCCCTTGAAGAGAGTTTTCATTGCAAGTAGTTATCAGTTGGAGATAGCTTCTGGGTTAGGATTGGGAGCATGTGTCCACTTCTCCTTCCAGCTTTAGGAGCCAAATGGTGAAGATCCAGCAAACCCTCTGCATGCTGCGCTTTAGTCTCTCTGTGTTGCTATGTGCTTCAATCTTGTTGATTTAGAGGGTCTTGTTTTCTTTGTGTCCTCTAAGATGAAGGTTCTTATAGTCATTTCACTTCCTCTTCCATGGTATTCCCTGAACTCTTTGGAGAGAGATGGAAACATTCTGTTTAAGGCTGCGTGTTTCAAGAATTTTTCACACTGTGCACGATGTCTGGCTATGGGCCTGTCTATTTGTTCCCATCTTCTGCAGAAGAAAGCTTCCCTGATGGCGGCTGAGCAAGGCGATAATCTATATAAGTATAGCAGAGTGTTTATAGGAGTCATTTTATTGCTACATTTTTGTTTTTGTTTTTTATAACTAAGGAATTTGGTTTTCTTCTAGTTTCCAAGGATATCTGGTATCACGTTATTGGTTATATAAACAGTGTCAGATATAGATCCCATCTCATGGAGAGGACCTTAAATTAAATCACATATATCGGTTGGACACTCCCACAAACTTTGTGCCTCATTGCACTAGTACATCTTGCAGAGAGAATACCATTGTAGATCAAGTGGTATCATAGCTAGATACATGTTTGAGACTATTGTGAAAGCTGCTGTTTTCCCTGATTTATTTCTCAGTTTGTCGTTTGTATATATGAGTGCTTCCGATTTCTTGAGTTAGTTTTGTATCCATCTACTTTACTGAATGTGTTTATCTGCCATAGGAGATTTCTGTTCTAATTTTTCCAACCACTAATATATAATATTATATCATTTCCAAATAAAGATACTTTGATTTCTGCCTTTCCATTTTGTACACATTTGTTCTCCATTTTTATTATGGCTCTCTCTAAGACTTCAAGTACTATATTGAATAGGTATGAAAAGAGTGAACAACCTTGCCTAACAGTTTTAGTGAAACTGTTTTGAATTTTCTCCATTGAAGTTGATGGTTATGGGCTTGCTATAAACTATGTTTATTATGTTTACGTCCCTTGTATCCCTAATTATCTCTAGATCTTTAATCATGAAAGTATGTTGGATTTTGTTGAAGTCCTTTTCTGCACCCATTGAGATGATTCTGTTGTTTCTGTCTTTCAGTTTGTTTATAAGGTGGATTACATTTACCTATTTAAATATGTTGAACCATCCCTACATCTCTCAGATGAAGTCTACTTGATCACAGTAGATGAATTTTTTTATGTGTACTTGGGTTTAGTTTGCAAGTATTTTATTGAGAATTTTTCATCTATGTTCATATGGGGAATTTGTTTGCAATTCTATTTTTGTTGGGCTTTATATGTCTTGAGTATCAGGGTAATTGTGACCTCATAAAGCAAATCAAGCAATGTTCCTTGTGTTTCTACTTTGTGGAATAATTTGAGAACTACTGACATTAACTCTTCTTTGAAAGTCTGGTAGAATTCATTTGACCCTGAAATTTTTGTCAACATTGGGTGTGGGTTATACTTTTAACAAATGCTTCTATTTCAACACAGGTTATAGGTCTGTTTAAACCTTTCTTGATTTAATTTTGGTAAGTGCTGTATATTGAGAATATTATTCATTTCTTTTAGGTTTTTCTTTTTTTTATTAAAAATTTCTGCCTCCTCCCTGTCTCCCATTTACCCCCCTTCCCCCTCCACTCACCCTCTCTCTCCTATCCAGAGAGCAGTAAGGGTTCCCTGCCCTGTGAGAAGTCCAAGTTCCTCCCCACTGTATCCAGGTCCAGGAAGGTGAGCATCCAAACAGGCCAGCCCCCCCCCCCCCAAAGCCAGTATGCGTAGTAGGATCCAAATCCAGTGTCCTTGGCTTCTCAGCAGCCCTCATTGTCTGCCATGTTCAGGGAGTCCGGTTTTATCCCATGCTTTTTCAGTCCCAGTCCAGCTGGGCTTGGTAAGCTCCGAATAGATCAGCCCCACACTTAAGGTCATGTTCAACCTCCTTAGCTATCAGGGAAATGCAAATCAAAACAACTTTGAGATACCATCTTACACCTGTCAGATTGTCTTTTAGAATTTTCAATGAGGTGGAGTTCAGAATTTTAAAGTATATCTTTATGATTCTCTGGATTTCCTCTGTTGTCTATTGTTTGTCCCCTTGTTATTTCTAATGATGCTAATTTGGGATTGAGGGATAGGTGAAGATCTGCAGCTGGCCTCCCTCCTTCACTGGTCAGGATGAGCTGTTGGTTCCCATGGAATGCCTGCTGGCATTGAAGGCTGGGTTTTTAACAATGAGTTGGGAGAGGAAGCTATGTATAATCCACTGGAGATAGGGGCAGGGTAAAGGGGAGCCTGCAGTAGGTCAGCTACAGAGCTGGGTATAAGACTGGGAGTTTAGATTCGGAAGAGTAAGAAGAAAAGTGAGGAGCTACAGAGTTAGCCAGCATCCTTCCTTGACAAGGGTGGCCTGCAGATACCAAGTGAAATCTTAAATGGATTCTAACACAGGTCATGCAAAAGCCACTCTCTTTTTTCTATTTTATAGTCAAAGAACAACATTTTTAATATGGAATTTTTTAACAATGCCAGTGCAGTTCTTACAGACAGTTAAGTAAAGGTTCTAAATAATCAGAGCAAGATTTTAGCAAACCTCGATTCTAGTTCTAGTTTATCCAGTTCTTAGCTGTTTGAAAATTAAAACACACTCTCTTGTCCTGAGTTTTAATTGAAGACTCAGCTGTGTGGGAAGACATATCTCTTGGGTCATCCCTATATCTATCTCTGTGTGTTGGTATATGTAAGGTTTCCATTTAATCTCATTAGGAGACTTCAACAACATATTGCTAACTAATGCCCTGTAACTAATCTCCAATTTACCACCCACCAAACAGCACTATACTTAATAACTCCTGTTTTAAATGATATATTAAGATATGGGTTGTAAAGTATAAATTTCCCTCACAGCAATTGCACATTTCAGTGACTGTTTTTAGTGGATTTAGCATTGTGCAATGTTCATCACAACGAATTTACATAAATGCTCCAGTCTCTCCTGTGTCTATTTTAGTATAACCCTTAAGACAATGATAAAATGCAGACCACCAACACTATGAAAATGTTGATCTGCTATCCATCTTCATAAATTTGCATAATCTGAGTTTTCATTATAATCAGTTATACAATATGTGATATTTTGTATCCATCTTTTCTCATTTTCCATATGCTAAATGTCTTCTTATCTTGGGGTTATTGGCAATTGTCTGTTTTCAGATAACAGCATTTCTTTCTATAACTACTATATTTTTTTCTGTCTATAGGCATTGAAAATGTCTCATCCTTGACTATTAATGGTACTGTGAACATTTGAGTCCAAGTCTTTTGGGACGCTTTGGTTTTCTCTTCTCTTAGGTAGACTATTAGGAGAGAAATAACTGGAACATATGAAATCATTAACAATTTAAGGAAGTGTTAAGTTCTTTTGGAGTGTGACTGGTTTATTTTTTAAATATGTAGTCTATCAAAATATCATTTCATAAATATGTGTCCATTACTTTGTGGATTTTTCTTATTTGTTATTGTTTAGTTAAGACATTTTACAATGAAGCCAAATTCATCTCTTTTTCTTTTATAATCATGGTTATCTCACAGACACATTCTACCTGTGATCATGCCAATTTTCTCAGACATATTTTACTTTTAGTTCTTTGGGCTCTGTGATCAACATGTATTGGCTTGTATCAGTTTTGAGTTTCTACATGAATCTAGGTTGAGAGCTTCACCTTCATTTGTCTTCTTCCTCTCTGTTTTCACAGAGATTGATAATTTCTTACCCGACCTGGAATGCAGCCATGTTGACTGACCTTTATGTCAGTGCACAGACTGCATTAGAAGTGTTTATAGTGGGTCTCGACATTGGAGATTAGTGAGCAGCTGATGACTTTCTTCTAAAGTGTGATGGTTATACTTAAATTTAGATTTCCTTATAAAGCTTGAATTTTTCATATAACTTTTTCCCAAAGCAAGTGAGACTTGGAAAGCTTTTTTTTTTTCCACCAAAAACATCTTGAGTCAACTTGAAGGTAATTCATATTTTAAAATCTTGTAAGGTCTAATACAAGAAAAAAATCTTTCCATTTATTTTGCATCATATTTGATTTATTTTAGGAATATTGTGTAATTATAAGTGCATGGACCAGATTTTTTCCATTAGCTAATTTTATTGTCTTTATGCTAGTATCACAATATCTATTTCAAGTGGTTTATTTTTAAGTATCTTATATCTTACACTTTGCAAGTTTATTAATATTTTCATTTGCCAATCTTGACTTCATGTTTTCATAGAATTTTTTTGAAGTTTCCCGTTATAAAGATATTTTCTCTTTTCTTTGCATTTAGGTGAATGTCTGGCTCTGGCTCTCTCTCTTTTTGAGTTGTATGCATGTGTGTGTGTGTGTGTGTGTGTGTGTGTGTGTGTGTTTATATGTATGTATCTTACATTGCATGTCTCTGTATTTGTGAACCTCATTTTTTTTCTTGCTCTCATTGTTACTATTGTTACTAGTCCTATTTAATTCTTTCCAGCATTGGTTAGAATCCCAAGTATAACGCTCTATTGAAGTGAAACCATCACTTCATTCCAAATATTAGAAAAAATACATATATAGTCTGTCAGCAATAACTTTGATGTTAACTTTTGTTTTCTGTTTTCTTTTTTTATTTTATTGAGGTATACATTTTTCTCTGCTTTCCTCCCTTCCTCTTCCTTCTTCTACCTTCTCTCATAGTCTCCATGCTCCCAATTTACTCGGAAGATCTTGTATTTTTCTACTTCCCATGTACATTGGATCAATGCATGTCTGTCTTAGGATTATTCATTGTGGTCTGGGTTCTTGGAACTGTGAACTATAGGCTGTTTTCCTTTGCTTTATGTCTAAAAGCCACTTAGGAATGAGTACATATGATATTTGTCTTTCTGAGATACCTCACTGAATATGATATTTTCTAGATCCATCCATTTTCCCGCAAATTTTAAGATGCCATTATTTTTTTCATCTGTATAACTTCATCTGTCCAATTGTGTAAATGTACATTTTCCTTATCCATTCTCGGTCGAGGGGACATATAGGTTGTTTTCAGGTTCTGGCTATGACAAACAATGCTGCTATGAACATAGTTGAGCACATGTCCTTGTGAAATGATTGAGCTTCCTTTGGGTATATACCCAAAAGTGGTATTGATGGGTAATGAGGATGGCTGTTTCTTAATTTTCTGAAAAATCATTATACTGATATCCAAAGGCGCTGTACAAGTTAGTACTCACACCAGAAATGCAGGAGTGTTCCCTTTACCCAACATCTTCTCCAGTATATGTTGTCATCAGTATTTTTGATCTTGGCCATTCTTAACAATTGTAAGATGGAATCTCAGAGTTGTTTTGATTTGCATTTCTCTGTTGACTAAGGATGTTGAACATTTCCTTAAGTGTCTTTCAGCCATTTCAGATTCCTCTGTTGAGAGTTCTTTGTTTAGGTCTGTACTCCATTTTTTATTGGATTATTTATTCTTTTGATGACCAGTTTTTTGAGTTCTTTGTATATTTTTGAGATCAGAAATCTGTCTGATGTGCGGTTAGTGAAGGAAGATCTTTTCCCACTCTGTAGGCTGCCGTTTTGTCTTACTGACCATATCCTTTGTTTTACAGAAGCTTTTCAGTTTCATGAGGTCCCATTTATTAATTGATTCTATCAGTGTCTTTGCTACTGGGGGTTTGATTTTAGAAGTGGTCTCCTATGCCAATGCATTCAAGTGTACTTTGCATTTTCTCTTCTATGAGGTTCAGTGTGGTAGACTTTATGTTGAGGTCTTTGATCCATCTGGATTTGAATTTTAACTTTTGATTTCTTAACGATACTCTAATAGGTCAAGAAAGCCACATTTGACTTCTAATTAGTTAGGAGTTCGGTTTTGCTGTTGCATTTTTGTTTTGTTTTGGAGGGTTTTGAGGCACCTTTCTCTGTGTACGAGTCTTGGCTGTCCTGGCCCTCACTTTGTAGGTGAGGATCATTGAGATCCTCCTGCTTCTGCCTCCCAAGTGCGGGGATTAAAGGTGCTACCCCCACCTGGTTTAGGAGTTTGTTTTTCTTCTGAATTGATGTTACAAGTTTTTAGCCCTATTTTCTGAATCTGTTGAAATAACTTTGTATTTGAATTTTTATTTTATTGTACTGGTATGGTATATAACACTGTTGTTGAATGTGTCTTATGTCAGTGAAATGAGCTCCCTTAGTGAGTAATAGACCTTCCCTTTCTGACTTGCATGAGTAAGTATGCTGCAGTTTGAACCATGTCCATTGATGTTTTTAGCTAATGTGAGTCAAATATTCCTTACTTTACTATCATGTTTCATATTTTTTGTTGTTGTTCAAAGCTGGATATTTTAGATAAACCAGTTATGGGAATTGGGTTTTTTTTTTATTGATTTTCCTCTGGTAATTTTTATTTACTTCTTTATCTCCTTTTTTTTAGTACCTTACTTCAGCTAAATCTATGTAATTTGTCTTGCCTTCAAGTTTTCAGCTGCTCCTGTTAAACACAGATTTCTGATTTTTTTTCTTTTTTCCTTAGTCCTCCTTTTATGTTTACAAGGTTACCCAGTGTCTACACAACTTGATTATCAACTGACAACTATACAGGGCTCATCTGCTCAAGCTAGTAGGATGTCGACACTCTAGGGTCCAGCTTCTTAAACTGTGGGTTGGCATTTGGGGTCAAATAAGTGGGACTTATGAATCCCACTAAATTGACCCTGTGGGGCCTTTCGTTCCTCTGTTCCTTTTTCCCCTTCCTCTGGAGGGCTCCCCCAAGAGCTCTGCCTAACATTCGGCTTTGGGCCTCTTCATCTGCTCCCATCAGTTGCAGGATGAAGTCTCTTTGTTCTCTTTATTGATGATTGAGTGGTTTCTGTCCCAGATTGTCCTTCAGGCAGGACAAACTATAGTTTGAAGCTTTGTGGCTGGGTTATTGGGCCCATCCCCCCATTTGAGGCTTTGTTTACCTGTTTGCAGAAGATGGCTCAGGCTCTGCATCCCCCATTACTAAGAGCCTTTGCTAGGGTTACTCATTGATTCCATGGAGCTTCCATTGCACTAGATTTCTTTCCAGTTTGCCCCTGAATTACTTCCAATTCCAGTCGTTTCTCTCAATATTTTCTCCCTAAAGCTGATTCTTCCTCTTCCCAACCCCACCCACTGCTAGTCCATCTCTGAAATCTTCATACCTTGGTTATCAATCGACAACCGTACCGACAGCATACATGCAATTACTTAAAGACAGATGTTGACAATGTAGGGTCCAGCTTCTTAAATTGTGTCTTAACATTTGAGGTCATGTGATTTAATGTGTAAGTAGCAAAAGTTTTCTTATAAAAACAAGGGAATGCCATATTCTCAAACAAACAGCTGACTCATCATTTATGTTGCTAGTTTCACTTTTTAATTTTAACTGGATTGTTCTTAATATTTAAGTATAAATTAAGCAAGATCTGACAAAACATCCAGTCCCATAAACTTTGCTTCTATAAGTTGCTTTACCTAATTGAGAAATGTCAACTAGAGAAGTATACTATGTGGCATTTCAAAGTTATTTCACTTGTTTTAGTTCAAGGACAAAACATTTACTAGGAAAGGTGTGGTAGAATGAAAGACAAAAGACATGCACTGAAACCAGGTTGAGTTTTATTCCTGTCCTCTCCCCAGCAGATTTTTAGAAAAGAATTGTGAAGGAGCTAACTTTCAAATTTATTGACATGAAATATGCCAATGTGCATAAATACACATTTTTGCTTGACTGGGATTACCTGCGAGCTAAGAATTTTGTAGTTTTCACTTTCCACCCCCATCACAGACTTCCTCTGTGATACAATTCTCCTTTCTACTTGCTGTGACAATTTCCAGAGATAGAAATTGCATTTATCACTCATTCAGTTATTCAACTCTGTGTTTTTGTTCTCCCTCGTTTTTTAAATGTATTTCTTTTCTTAAAAAAATTCTGCTTTAAGAAAGAAAAGGAAAGAATCTCATAGCTTAATAGATGTCCAATGATGACAAAGTTATCAAGCAGTAGAGAAGGTGCTAAGAGTAAATATGTTAGAAGTGCTGAAGATTCAGGTGTAGTCAATCTATGGCATCAGGAAAAGGTTATGAGCTGAGCAAGCCCAGGAACTTGGCAAAGTTAGGAAATAAGTAAGGAACAGGGCCAATGAGATGCCTTAGTGGGTAAGCGTAATTGGAGACAAGGCTAAGGAGCAAAGTTCAATGCCCAAGACCCACAGTTGACTTTCTCACATAAGCCATTGCATGTACACACACACACACACACACACACACACACACACACCAAAGGAGAAAGAATAAAAAGAGAAAAGAAAGAAAGAGAGACAGAAGAGAGAGACAGAGACAGAGAGACAGAGACAGAGACAGAGACAGAGAGAAAGTCAGGCTTTCCAGAAATTACAAAGGACTCCAGATACCAGTACTTGGAATCTACTTTGCTATTCTAAGTTTCTACTCTTCCATTTATCAGACTATTTCAGGAATTCTTTGAGTGTCCTTGCTACTGACTCATTCATTTGATATAAGAACTAGATCCTTGTGTTGGCTGAACAGCCTAAGGTTTAAACACGTTTTATTTCTTGCTGTATGTGATTGGTTGCTTTTTTCAATGTATAAATTTTCAAAAGAACTAAAGCTTTGACAATTTTTGGCTTTTCTTTTACTTTCTGTTTGGGTATACAGCCCCTCACTGTCCCTCTAAGCAGTCTGGAATGTCTCCAAGAATTTTAGAAACCTTAACTTTGGAAAAATCAGGTTTTCTGCTTTCAAATCTATATTTAAGTACTAACTAGTTTGTAAAGAGTTGGAACTTTTATTAAAGATGTACTGAAATAGAATTAAGAACAAGGATTAAGAGAGTCTTACGAAAAGTAAGACATAGCCAACTATGGGTACAGAGCTCAAGGGATATGAGAAGCTCATTGTTATAATAATAGTCATATATAATATTTATTGGAGTTTGCACTTTGATCTTATCCATAAGTAGTTCCTGAGGAACTCCTGATGGGACTATTACAGGAAAGGCGAAATATCTAACCCACAGGTCTACAGAAGGTAGGATGCTTTTAATTTAAATAGTTTTGTTTGAGATTATTGGGCAGTGTCTGAATGAAGGAATGAGGCCATGCCTAAAGTCTTATATATTCATGCTGTTAGCTTGAGTTCTTTCAATTTTAGCACAATATATCTGCAAACCACGCCTTTAATCCCAGCACTCGGGAGTCAGAGGCAGGCGGATCTCTGTGAGTTCGAGACCAGCCTGGTCTACAAGAGCTAGTTCCAGGACAGGCTCCAAAGCTACAGAGAAACCCTGTCTTGAAAAACCAAAAAAAAAAAAAAAAAAAAAAAAAAAAAAGAATTGTAATTCTAGTATAGCAGCCTTTACTACAAATGTTACTTGTTCAGCTCTCAGGTGGCTAGACTCTAGGATGCCAGGCTCCCGTCTCTTCTCATGTTCCCATAATTTTCCTTTCTATCCTGCCGCAAAATGACTCTTCTATTAGGGTAACACACCTTTTTCTTTTAATTATGATGATTTTTAATCCAGAAATTCAAAAGTGGTTGAAAATGTAAACTCTCTGCTCCTGCTAGCTCACCCAATGTAGGCTACGGCAAGGAGCAGGGCCAGCTCTCCTACTGTCAGGCCCTCTGATCAGCTCACCCATGCTCACACCACCAGGGCCAGTGGTGTGACATGCAGGACTCACTCTCCAGATTGCTACACGTGGTAAGGGCCCGATTCAGCTATTCTGTTCTCATGCCCCCCAAAGCAGGCTCTCCTGCCTGTCGCAGGTGGCAAGGGGTGGGGGAGGGCATATGTCCATTGCCCTTGTCATCCCTTGGCATTCCCCAGAGGGGCAGGAACAGCCTTTCTGATCTCTCACCCACCAGCCCAGCTCCCCTGTATCCCCACCAACAGGGTCACCGCTAGTGTGCTGCCTAGGTAAGCTGCCATACTTGCCTTCCCATGTACTGCAGCTGGTGGGGCCAGGGCCAGTTCTCCCACCCTCATAGTGCCAGGGTCAGCTCTCTCGATGACACAGAAGCAAGGGTAGAGGGGAAGGAGGACTTCTTTTTCCTTACTCGTGTCACCACATGGCAGACAAAAGGGGGAAGGGTCAGTCCTTCTGCTCTCATCCACCCCCACGCCTTTTCAGGGTGGTGCAGTTGAGCAAGGCCAATATGGGGTAGGGCCAATTCTGTGCACCTGATCCTCACCGATCCAGTGACAACAGGAGCCAGGGGCATCTACACATACTGACGGTAGTGCAGTGCCTCAGATTCAGATATGGCCTCCCATAGCAGTCCAGGCCTGCATGACACCGAGGCCCTGGGTGGCAGTGCAGGCTACTCAGTTCTGCATGGCCCCAGCAGACGCTAACCTGGTTCTAGGTGGCAGTCCAAGCCCCTAATATCTGTATGTTCCTTCGTGGAGCTACAGGTCATGAATATCAATAGAGACTGCAGCTGTAACTGAACCAAGGACTCAGACACGGCCCTTGGCATCAGCCCTGGCTCAGATGTCACCATGGTCTTGTTTGGCAGTGCAGATCTCATAGATCAGCATGGATACGATGCAGCATAGCCCTGAAACATACACATGACCCCAGGTGTGGACCCCAATCCTGGGCATCTGCTCTACTTTTGATGACAACAGGAACCTCAGACATCGGCGCAGGTCCTATATGCAGCAGGGCCACAGACACAGACATGGTCCCCGCCACAGCTCAGGCCAACCTTGACCCCAGGTGTAGGCGCTTGTTAGAGGAACACGTCTTTTTCAGTGCTTCGTCTGAGTTTACTTTCTTGATAATAATTTTTGGTTATTTTCTACTCGCTTTTCTAGCTCTGGTCTCTCCATCAACTCTTCCAGGCTAGCTTCACTTTATCTCTCACTTTACCCATCCCTCCCGCTTTTCTATCAATGGTAATCATTTCGTAGTTTCCCATTTTCACCTTCTTCCTCCTTCCCGAAGAGCCATAAGTTGTCTGCCGATTTTGTCTGTTTTCTTCTTTCCTGTATCTCTCACTGACTGTTTCCTTTTCTATCTCTTTTCAAACAGGTTTTATTCACTTTTCATGACTTGGTTTAATTCATTTATCATCATAAGCTTCCTTGTGCTTTTGGTCAATACTATGAAATGTATTGTTGAATAAGTTACTGTTTTGTATAGATTTTTGACTTTTGAATGTTATGGGTTTTTTTTTTTCTCAATTTGTCAACAATATCCTCAATGGTAGGAGCTACAGCCTCCATTTTTCTGTACACCACATCACGCTTAGCAGTCGCCTGAGGGCACAGTGAAAACTCAAAAATGATAGTTGTTTAAGAGCCAGTAAGTGAATTGCCTTTTCTCCATTTTGAAATTGGTAATTCATCTTGAAACAACAGATTAATGTATAATTTCAAAATCCTGTGTTCTAGGACACTTGCTGAATAATTCCCCTTCAGTATTGCTATATTTAATCAGTTAGCTTATGATTCAAGCAAGCCAAACACAGGCACACTTGGCATTTTAGATTATCAGTCATCTCATCCTCAAGTACCTAATCATTTGTTTTTGTTCAAGTTCATTTTTACTATCAATATATGTTCACATCTTCTAGTCCTTTGATAATAATGCTGCATCAGAAATAATGTGTTATAAAATATAAGAATAGGCTTTGCTAATTGTGAAGCATTTGAGTTATGCTTACTATTTATATGACTGTATTTGTATTTGCTTCTCCACATTATAACACACTTAAACACTGATAAGTTATTCTTATAATTCAAAGTTAACTACACCTTGCTAGAGAAAATATACAGAAATTAGAATGATATAATTCTCCTAATCTATTGATTTATTTGATTACTAATTTTTACCAAATTCTATCCTATAATCTTTATTGTATCTCATAAAAATTTGATTTGTGGGAATTTTTAGGGGGTTGTGTTCATTTGGTCTTTAAATTAAAGATTCATAGAAGATTAAATGGGAGTTTTATTAATTATTTCAGTTGCTTTTATCCTTCACGGTAGATAGGGAGATGCCAATAGACTATATCTGCCAAATAATTCCTTTCTCTACACGAGATCAAAAGCTGCCAGAAATATAGGGCAATTTTAAAATAGAAGACCCAAGTTTGTCTTTTTGTATTGAATGACTTACCAACAATGTTTCTGATAACAATACATGTGGCACTTCCATGCACTTATAGTCAATCAATATTATAACTCTCCAAATATCAACTTGGTGTTTATAAGTCAATGGCATTATTAGGCTAACTTTAAATTTAAATGATCAGTTCTACAATGCTTTCCTGATTTGAGGGTAGTTGAAATCAATGAAAATGTAGGATATTTGCTCTTCTAATGTAAGTTGGTTACAGTTTCAAGAGTTCCTACAATCATGATCAGTTTCAGTAATTTGTTACCATCATTAATGTATTAGAAAAGACACAAATGAATGTCTAGGAGAAAAAACACAGACGGTGAAATCAGGAAGAATTTTGCATACAGCATCTTTCATTCTCTGAGAGTTGAGGTGGGGTATTCTTCTTACATAGGTATTCTTCTTACATAGGTGAGCTCATCCCTGACGTTGATCAAATTTGAGCATCCTATATTACATTACATAGGTGTGATTGACTAAGTAATTACCCACAAATTAACTCAGTTTCCTATCTTTCTTCCTCACCTAAGGTGTGTGTGGGTGAAAAAGGAGACCAAAGATCTGAAGCTTCTAATCATAGCTTAATTTTTGTGGCAAGCAGTCTGCATCCTAAGGCAGTCTAGTAATTTACTCCAGTTAGTTCATTAACATAAATTCATGTGGGATTTACAGGAAAGTTTTTAAAATGACAAATGACTTTCTCATTTAAAAATGCTGTGTCAAGAATTACATGAAGGTTCCATGTGACTTCTTTTTATATCATTAAATCATAGCCACTTATTTTTACCATTAATTTGACTAAAATGTGAATGTCAGTTTGCTTCCTGGAAAAGGAGATTCACTGAGATTATCAGTTAACAGCATAATGACTTGAACACAATAGCTAACTGGAATGACATTTCCGTGTAGGAAACAATGAAATTGAGGTTATTTATTCATTTATTTACTTTTCACAAGGTCTGATACTGAGCAACAGGCTGTCCTGGAACTCACAATATAGTTCAGGCTGTCCTCAAATTTGTTGCAATCCTTCTTCTTCAACATCTTTAGTATTGGGATTATTGACACAAATCAGTACAAGCGGCACTAATAGCCTTCTGAAGTTTAATTTATTCACCAGAAAAATGAGAAATACAAATCATTCTTCCATCTGGGTTTTTAGATTACCATGGGCTGAGTATCACAAAACAAAACAAACAAAAGCACAAAAAAATCACAAAACAACAACAAAAAACAACAGTGAGTTTTAGAGAACTCAGATGAATAAAACAAAAGAGAAAAATAATTATTGGGTTTCTATTATTGTAAATACTGTGACAGAAACTGCCATGAAAACTACTCAGATACTATAAACAGGCCTCTGCCTCTTTCTCTATTACTGTACACGAATATCCTACATCTGTTACATACAACACTTTGAGTTAGCCTAGATGAAGCTGCATTGTGCTCTCTACAATGCTCCAGCTAAGACAGCAGTGAGAGCTGTGTTCTCATGTATTGCCTAGCTGCTGAAAGGTGCTGCTAAATTTTGGAAATGCAATGAATGTGGCCCCTTTGTCAGAAATTTGATCTTTACTGAGGTGGGGTTAAAAGATGGTTACAAGTGGTCCCTGGAAACATTGCCCAAAGAATTACATGCCTTTGTAAGATACTGATTATTCCCATGAGAATGAGCTGTTATGAAGGAGCAAGCCTGGTTCCTCCCAATTCACTCTCTCTCCATGTGGCCTATCCTCATACATGATCCACCATGGTACAACATTCCATACCATGACAAGCTAGTGGTGTTGTCCCCAGGGCATGTGCTAGGCTGTTCGCACTTTAAGCTACCATATCGTGATGCAAACAAACCCATTTTATTTGCAAAATACCCACCCTCTTCTACTTCCTTAGAATAGAAAGCTAACTAAACCAGAAAGACTTGTATGTTCACTCAGAGAGCTACCAGAGTTGAGTTCAATTCAGGAGAGAGAGTGAGAGAGAGAAGAGGAAGTCAAAAGCTCCAAGGTTAAATAAACATCCACCTACAATTACATCAATCCTTCAATTTTGCTATATTCTATTAACTTGAAATGATTCACAAATCGTGCACATGATCAGGCTAAAGGTACCACACCAGCATTTGAATATTAGAAAAAAGTCACCTATAGTACCCTATGTATATGATACTACACTTCCTCATTCAAAAGTTCTTTTGAAGTCATGGCTTCCTTAAAAAGCAATACAACAATATTTGAAATATAAAAAATATGCCTTGGTGGTAGGACACTGTCTCACCATTTGGCATTCATAGAGATGGCTGTACTGCATGCGAACTTGATCATGTGACACACACACACAAACACACACACAAAAAACGGAGAGAGAGAGATAGAGAGAGTCTGTGTAATGTGCTGTAACTTACCCATGTCTAATTTCAAAGACGATTTTGCTATGTTATCATCTATAAACCTGTTTTTTTTTTTTTTGAGCCATTTAAAAATGTGTGGAATTGGGGAAATATCTTTAAGGAGTCTAGATTTCAGACCATATTGAATTGCAACTCCTGTTAATTAACTACCGATGACCCAGAGTAACCATTCAGAACCCATTAAGCCAATATGGTGAGTCAGTGTCTGCCAGAATCAGAAACAAATGTGATCTATGCATTCCTACTACCACTTCACTGCAAAATGAGCCTTCCATCCTTTCTTTCATTTAAAAGCTGAAAACCTATTACTTTGAAGAAGTCAATGGAAACCTACAAACCTCTCTGGGTTTACCTGACTGTTGAATACTAAACCAAATGGCATAGGTAATAAAAAGCAAACCCTGTTGCTGTAGAGATTTGCTCCAATAGAATTCTTGGGTATTATTGTTTTTCAGTGAACCAATGACAGAGGGTGAAGTTGGCACCCAACTGAATCTTTGTTTCACGTGGTTGTAGGAAAACTGCAAGTGTTCTCCATAGCAAAGTCTCTTGACATAAAACTTACACATTCCAGACTTCGGAAACTTTCCGCCTACTTATAGGGCCGCCACTTACACATATCGTTAATCCATCAATAACTGTCAGAGCTGCAGCAGTTGAGTGGAAAAATGGTCAAAGTTCCCCCATTTCATAAATCTCGGAGTGCTTGTGATTCTTAAAAAACACTGCAAATGTTTTTATTTGCAGGTTCGAAATGATTAAAATAATTTAAGAACACAGACTCCCAACTGGTGAGTGATTTAGTCTCAGGTTAGAATTAATATTCCATATTTCTCAATTTTGGACAGAGAGCCATTTACTAAAATCTTTTAAGCAAAAGGAATTAATAGATTTTGTGTTGACTTTCTGCCTTAATATTAAAAAGCAAGTACTTATTGGGGGGAAAGTATGATTTCACGTTTATTCTAGATAATCATATATTGAACATTTTGTGGAGAAAAATATTGAAGTCTTAAGGCTATAAAGGCCTATATTGAGTAGTTTAAGAAGCCACAAAGATTTGATTATTAAATTAGTGACTAAATCTGCTCGAAGTATGGCTGTTTCCAAAAGGGAAAAAAAGAAGCAAGTCCCTAAAATCTGACAAGATGAAAATATAAATTTATTTGAAAATTTAATATTAGTTTAAAAACAAGAAACCCCCTTCTCCTAAACATATAACACTATTTAAACAATCAGAGCTAGATATTCTATGGCTAGATTAAATACATAGAAATAAAAAAAACCCATAAAATAAATGAGCCATTTTGGCCAACTTGGAGAAAAATAGATAAATTTATAAAAAAAAACTACATATAATAAGGTATCTCAAGTTTATTATGCACCTTTAAAATGATGAACACATAGCCGGGCGGTGGTGGTGCACGCCTTTAATCCCAGCACTCGGGAAGCAGAGGCAGGCTGATCTCTGAGTTCGAGGCCAGCCTGGTCTACAAGAGCTAGTTCCAGGACAGGCTCTAGAAACTACAGGGAAACCCTGTCTCAAAAAAAAAAAAATGATGAACAAATAACGTCAGAACTGAGGGAGGAAAGGGACAGTGGGCTAAAATGCTACATTCTCAAAACACATCAATTTAAATGACTCTTTGACAACCTGAAGTAGTCAAAAATGAAAAGAACATAGAGAAATATTATACTGCTCAGGGAGATCTCTCATTTTCTCTGCTTCAGAAAAAGCAAAAATGTAGACAGTCTATGATGTGGGCTGGATGACAGTTACACAAGAAACTTTGCCTTCTTCATCAGTACCTAGAACTCTTTCTGCTAATTCAACTCTCCCACCTAGACTAGTTATTTCTAAATTTTTTCATGTTTGTTAAGCTCAGGGATACTTCTTTTGATTTTATTTTATATTTGTTCATTTAATATTTTTTCTACAGTATATGTTCGTCATGTTTTCCCCCCTCCAAACATCCTTCCCACACAACTTTAGTTCTATCAACAAATAACACAAAAACAAAAACTGAAACAAGCAAAAAAAAGTCTCTACAAAAATAAAATAGAAATACAAATAACAAAAACATGAAGTTTATTTTATGTTGGCCAACAACTCCTAGGCCTAGGGCTTGCCCTAGAGTATGGTTAATATACACAGTAACACTCCACACAAGAAAGCTGATTTTCCTTTTGCCAGATGCTATAAATTGTAGATAGCTTCATCGGACATCTTGTACACCCCCCACCTCAGTGCATGTACCCTAGCTCTCTTGAACCCGTGTAGATCCTATATGTGCTTCCATAGTCTCTGTGAATTCAAACTGACATCACCCATGCTGTTTCTGGAAGACTCTTCCACCACATCTGGGCTCTTACACTCTTCCCTACTCTTCTTCTGCCTGAGCAAAGGGGTTTGATGAAGACATTCCATTTAGGACTGAGTGTTCCAAAGGCTCCCACTCTCTATATATACATCCATCTGTGGCTCCCTATATCAATTCCCAACTACCACAATATGAGGGTTGAGTGAGACACTGGTCTTTATGTATGATATCTTCTTGCTGTGGAAAATATCTGACTAAAGCAGTGTGTATGAGTGGGGGTATTAGCATCAGAATATGCTAATCACAGAGAAGATGTGGTGCTAGCAGGAGCTCAAGCTGTGGTAGGAGAAGCATGAAGCATGTAGTAGAAAGAAATGCTAGTGCTCAGCTTACTTTCTTCTTTTCATTTGGTCCAAGACTCCAGTCCATGAGATAACGTCCATTTCAGGACCTGTCTTCTTCCCAGAGACTTTGCTGAAAAGGCTCCTTTCTAGATGATTCTAAATCCTATTGACAATAATCATTAACCACCACAAGAAACACTGTGTTCCCACGTATCTCCAGAGTTTCTCAGAGATACTAGCTCTAGAGCTACCGACAATGCTTGCTGAGGCACAGCCTGTCAAGTGCCAACCTCCAATTTCTGGTTTGCTATGGAAAGGGTGGATCTGTGATAACCTGCCTTCCCAGTGAGTTCTCGTGGCAGTATTTCATATAATCCCCTTTGGAAATTATCTTAGTCAGGGTTGCAATTGCTGTGAAGAGCCAGTATGACCATGCAGAGTCTTATAAAGTAAAACATTTATTTGGGGTTTACAGTATCAGAGGTTTGGTCCATTATCATCATAGTGAGACATAGTGGTGTGAAGGTAGGCATGGTACTGGGGAAAGAAGCTGAGAGTTCTGCATTTTGATCCAAAGGATGTCAGTACACACTGGGTACAGCTTGAGCACAAAGGACCTAAAAGCCTGCCCCACAGTGACACACTTCAACAAGGCCACACCTCATAATAGTGGCACTCCATTTGGGGGGAGGGTGAGGCATTTTCTTTCAAACAACCACATAAATGGAAACCTGAAAAGGTCAGAGGAGAACATTAACCCCAGTGATAATAAATTGGAGTCTCCCACTTTTATTCTGCATTCCACTTGATAAATTTTTACTTGTAATTGGTTCCCCTATTGTCACTAGAAAACAAAGCTATGTAAGTTCATAGCTCTAAGAGGTTTCTCTGTTTTAGACCTATAAAGATCCATTTATGATTTTGCTAGATACACATGGGCCAGTTTCTTATTTCTACAAGATCATGACACGTAAAAGCTTTCTTAGATAAACCATGATGGTGTCAGGAGTGAGCTCAGCATCTCTTGGTCACATAGAGGGTTGGTTCTCTTCTCAGAAAAATTAAAGCTAGAATAAAGGAAGAAGGTAACAAGAGAAGCTGGGTAGGCAACAAGCCACCAAATTTGGGGGTTTAAAGAGAACTGAGAAGTGTAGGTCAGAATTAGAAACTAACTCATTTTTTATTAACAGCATATTTCTGTAAAGAAGAGATAGGGTTATGTTAGGTTGTCTGAACATGGGAAATAATTCAGCTTCAGTAATTAACAACACTTTCCTCAAGTGTGAGAAAGGGGAAAATGTGAGAGGGAAGTGAAAGAAAGGAAGGAAGGCAAGGACAGCTGGAAGCCAGATCACACGGGAAAAACTTATCTATAAGAAAACTTCATGACCCCCTGATTTCAATTCAGTGAACAATGACTAGAGATGGGGGATTATTTGGGTTTTATTTCAGTTTTATTGCCATTCTTTCATTTATTTCACTCTTCTTATTTTTTTCTCCATTGGATGGGAATACATTATAAAGAAAAACATGTAAGTGTAGATGCAAGTGTTGTTTAGGAACTCTTTGTACATCATGTTGTGTTAAATCCCTAATAAACGTTTTTACTCAGTTAGCCATGCCATCCCTCTAGTTTAGACATTTATTTTTTTTTTAGTTTCTGCCCACAACTTGATATGGAGAATATATTTTGATCAATAGTTTTTATTATTTTATACTTACTTATTTTTATAATTTAATTATACATTGTTTTAGCTTTTTTCTAGGTAGGAATATCTGTTGATTTTTTGTTATTCAAGATGAATGTGTTTCACAGTGTTTATTTAATTTTCATTTGTGTTTACAAAGCCATTAGTCTACTATATCAGTTTATTCTATCACAAATCACCTGTATGATTCATCTGATATATTATGGAAGAAGATATAATAAAGTGGAAACAGATGTGTTTAGGAAACTATAGTTAAAGTCTAAACCTTACTGTGGGGTTAAATTTATACTCTATTGGAGCTGGAGAAATGGCTCAGCCTTTAAGATCACACGCTGCTCTTGTATAGGATACAATTCCCGTTCCTAACTCTCACATCAGATGGTTGCCAACTGCCTAAACTCAGCTCCAAGTCATTCATGGCCTCTGGACTCTGTATGCACTGTGCTCCCTTGCACATACCCATACATACACATCCAACATACACAGAATTAAACGTAAGTTAAATATTGAATGGCATTTTAAAAATATATGCTGCAGTGATTCTCAAAAGTTAGTGTGTGTCAGGATCTAGTATATAACGAATTATAAGACATATTTCAACATGAAGGAGGCTGAGGCATGAGGATTGATATGAGTTCAGTTCAATTTGGGCCAGTTTAGACTGTTTCAAAATGAAACAGAATTACAGACAGAACCATTGTTGTGTACTATTCAAGGTCTTTGATTCAGTAGGTTTTAAGTGAGAGTCCAGAATCTGCATTTGAAAAAGTTCCTTGAAGGAACCTGCATGGCTGGAAGCCTCAGAGTAAAGACATGAACATGGAACTGTATTTGTTTCATGGGAAATAGCCTTACTGACTAGTTCCAAAGGGTGTAATTTTTTGAGAGACATGCTGTAGAGTGGATGAGCTTTACAACAAGCCTTCAGGAATGTCCATGCCTTGCTAACCTTCTAGGCTATTAAAACCTTAAATGGTTTGCTGATGAAGTCAGGAAAATACCTGCATACAATGACACTGAAGAAACGAGTAGATGAACAACGGGATGTGTGTTGTTTGGAAGAAGGACTCAGATCTCCGGAAAGATGGATCACAAATCACTTGGAGCTTTTCTATTGCTACTTCGCACTGGTTTAAAGAAACGTAATGGAAAATCGAGTAAGGAAACAAATTGGAGCTAGAGGTCAGAGTTCAAATCCCAACTCTACAAATGATTGGTTCCATTAAGTTTAGTAAATCACTAATCTTTTACACCTTTTTATTAACACTCAAAGCCCACAAAAACATCACAAAAGACATTGTTTATACAACAAAAATACACTGTATCAAAATATTAAAAGCTGGAATTCTAGGATCAAGAAGTTTGAAGGTCTGTATAGCTCCTCTGAAGACCAAAGAAAAGTATCTTAAACGTTAATAAATCCTAGTAAATCAGCCAGTACACCCAAGGAATCCAATTTCTGGGGATCATGTGGGACGCTTGGGATGTGCTGTAATTTTCACTGGACACCGAAGCATAAGAGGACTAGCCCTTAAGGAAAAATAAAAAAGTCTTCCTTCCCTTTATCAAAGATTCCACACTCAGATTCTGCAAAGCCTTTGTGACCAGACAGTTCAGTTTTTCGTTTATTCTAACAGGCAACTGCATCTCCAGGAAAACATACTACAATCATTCCTTCACTCTAAGAAGACTTTAGAGCATTTTGTTTGTTTGTTGGACTATTCTCCATGTTTTTGTCTTTATCCTTTATTAAATGGCCTCGATCATGTTTGATTAGAGATCATCTTTTCAGGAATGGATGAGCTAAGTGTAACTACACTAACCCTAACTTCTAACTTCTTAATAAACTCACATTTTAGAGTGTGACAGATATTCAACACGTGAATGGGAGAGACTCAATTCAATTAAAATTCTCTCTCTCTCTCTCTCTCTCTCTCTCTCTCTCTCTCTCTCTCTCTCTCTCTCTCTGTGTGTGTCTCCTTCTCTCTCTTGTGAAAGAAATTCAAAGTTATTTAACTAAACAGATTGCTGTGAAAATTAAATGGGCTCTCTGTGTGAAGGTGTCATCTCAGAACACCATTTTGATGCGCTGTAATGCTATTAAAATGTGCCTACTCCTGTCACCTCTTTAAAATAGTCATCATTTTGTTTCTCGTTCTGTCTATGACATGAGCATATATAATACAGAAACTGTGAAAACAAGTACTACTAAAAGCATGGTTTTCTTTTGTTTCCTTCTGATTAAATGTGTCTTGTGCTATTTTACTTCAAGCAGCCCTTTCTTGCTTTGGTAAGCATGTTAAGAGACAGTCCTCCTAGGCAAAGTATACTCTCTAGTCAAGCTCACCTTTCTTTCTTCCTTTCTTTTATTTACTTATTTAATTTTCCTCTGTTTTCTGTCAAATGTGCTCTGGATGATGAGACCCTGCGCTGGGCCCACGACCAGCAGGAACTGAATCAATGCTGAAAACATTCTAACAGCTGAATGGGCAGCTCCCAGGTGGTAATGACTTTCAGTCACAATTTCTGTGGAGCTCAATGCCGCGCTTCGACTTGCTACTCCATTACCAATTTTGTTGATCTCGCGGTCTATTACCAATTTAACTCTGCAAAGTTCCTTTTCACTGCTCACTTTTACTCTGGCTTTCTTTCTAATTCAATTGCAGGGACTTCAGTGGGGGATTGAATGGGAGTTCCTGTGTCAGAGGCACGATTAAGTTGCTGTTCCAATACCATCTCATCTGCAGGCACTTGCCTGGTTGAGGTGTAGTGTGGGTCATTCTGTAGGCAGACTTTTCAGCATGCATATGTGATATTCTGGACAGCTTTTAAATGCCTCACCTTATCTTTCCTATTAAACTAAATAATAGGTAGAAAAATGATGCTCAAAAGACTTTTTGTTTCTAAGAACGAAAACTCAAATCCCCTCCTGGATGGAAAGATGAATAAATATGTACAATAAAATCAACCATCGAAGTCATAATGACTGTATGTTTTAGTTGTTAACTACAAGTTAAACATTATTTTAAAAACATATTCTACATATTGAGCATGTCTGGTTTAAGTACATAGTGTTGATATTCTCTCCTAAACCTTGAAAATTTTTGTACCACTAATAGTTTTCAGAAAAGAAAACACAAATGAAGGTAAATGGACCATCCATTGTTTCTTTACTATTAGAAAAAGGAGCTAGAATTTCATCTTCTCCTTACAGCCGGGTTCTCTTGGGCTCTGTCCTAGGTAGAGCATGTTGATGTGACCTAGGTCCTGTACTCTCAGACACCTTATGGAGGTACAGAATATAAAGATTGCTCAATTTTAACTCATCAAGTACTTTCCAGGGTTAGCAAATATGACCCTACAGTGGTTTATTTTGTATGTACCCTGTAACTTCCCTTGTTTTATGGACAACCTGGACAGTGATAGTTGATATTTCTAGGTCCTTTGTCACAATGGAACAAAACTAAGGAGCAAGCACCCAATACAATTTCCTCTTTACACACTCTCTAAAGGACCCAGACAAAGCATTCACTTTAATATTCTTCCTGCTAACTTACTTCCTGTCACTCACATTAATTTGATGCGTATATTTTTATTCATTTATTAATACTGAAATAAGCATATACCATTATACTGTATATAGATGCATGCATATTCCTATTGTATATGCTTAATAATAAACTGACATATTTATTAAGCAGAATTTTAGTCCGATTATAAGAGAAATCCTTGAGTACTCTGGGGGAACAATGTAAGATCTAGGACTTAAATATTTTCATTTTATAGTTTATCTTGAAAAATGAAATTCAGTAATATTTAATAAAATATGCTTGGCTGTTTTCTGTGCTTGTCCATTGTCCCTAAATATAACAAGAACAGTCTCTACACTTTGACAAAACACTAATCTAGGTGGCAGCAGAGTGGGTTCTCACAGAGGTTCTTATAACATTGAGCACAGTTTATTTGCACATAAAATGTATCCAGTGGGAATTGAATTTGCACTTCTTAGCCACAGGAATCAAAGTCTTTTATCCTCACGTTCAATTTGCCTTTACTAATTAATGACAAGACACAGCAATGCAGCTCCGAATTCCACGAAATTCTAGTGATCATGTAGGACTCTTGGCGTGAGCTGTGTTTTTCCACTGGACAGTGGACCTAAAGCCTTAGGGAAAGATTGAGCCCTTAAGAAGAAAGACTAATGACTTGCCCTTTATGAGGCTTTCTACACACATCTTCCTTAACAACATCATGTCCCTATTTTTCCAAAGCCATCCATTTTTCTATCGAGTGACCATCTTTCCAGGGCAGTACACCTGCAGTGACATTATTTCATTTTCAAGAAAATAAAATATGAACACTAGATCATTGGAGCAGCAAACACAGACTCCAATTTAGGACCAAGAGAAGACTGGCAATGAGTGAAAATTAATTTCTCTCCATCTAATTTGTATTTTTGAGAATTTTAGTCTGAGAAAGGATACAATATAGGGCTTTTTTTGAATTCCATTAAACACAAAACCATATAAAAATATAATCCCATAAATACAAGCAGTATAAAGGTTACATTAGACTCCATGAAGCACAATCAGTAATGCTTAAATTATAAAGTACCTAAGTATATTCAAAGAGGAAAGGGAACTGCCTAAGACTTTGCAGCTTGAAAATACCTTAATAGAAAGACGAGGCATATTAAGCTGTAACTTAAGATGTCTCTAAACAGGATGTTTTAATTTAGCTATAGGACTTTATGAGAATGAGATCATTTTTATACAGCAGCTGTTTATTTAACCTAAAATCTATAATGTTCTCATGAACTTATAGTCACGTACCTAAAGGACACTAACTTGTTTAAAACCACAAGAGTTATCCATATCCACATCAGGATAGCTGAGGAGAATCAAGCTGAACATTTATTCCAAGCAGTTAAGTATTGTGGCACACACAGTAGTGTTTCATGCAAAGATAAAGGTAACCTTTCCTGCCACAACTTCTGTCTATAATTAGAAGGGCACAAACTTGTCACAGAATTCAAGTTGCCCACGGTTTCTTGTGTTACTCTGCTGGCTGACATGACACCTACACTGTTTCCAAAGTATCCATTAATTGTCCTTCTTCATTATTTTTGGCATCTCTGCTTCCACTCTGCATTTTTCACTGGTTCCTGCTTCTCCTGTTGGGTTGTGATTCTGGATTCAGGGCCACTGCAAAAGCAGCATTTGCTCAACTTCTATTTGAACTGTTTATCAAATCTGAGAAGAAAGCAGGAATGATGATTGTGCTACTTATCTCTAATTGTCAGGGCAAATTTACAGTTTTCGAGATGAAACATGATGAACAGTGAAACAGTTGATTTTAGATTTAGAAAAGAAAGAATTGGTTTATAACGTTAATTTTTTAAATGTATTATAAATTTTCTATATCATTTCCTTGATTTCTTTGATCCTCACCTTGTAGAACCCTAAAAGCCACAACTACAAATTTAAAGATTATGTTAAAAAGCAAGAAATAATTTGTAAACAAATGCCATACACTGTCTAAAGAAAAAAATACAAAAATCATCAAGATTCATTGGTGAACAGAGAATATTTTCTTTTAGTTGTATCTTTATGAATTTTTAATCTTGTACTCATTACAAAACCATTAAATAAACCAAGGAACACTAAGTAATTTGCTTGGATTTTGAAAGCAAATAATCAGTAAGCCTGCGTTCCAGTCAACTTGATTCCAACCTCCAATTTTTATACTCTCTGTATTGTTTAGCTCCTTTGCTGTCTTTTTTTTTTTAATGCTTCTATTTATACAACTTGTGTAAGTCTTTCACATCATAAAGTAGACTGTGGGAACCATTGCTACAAACACACAATGAAAAAGGAAGGCAGAATCTTGGAACTAAAAAGTTCTGTCAAAGTCATCTAGGTGAACCCTTGCCTTTCAGAAAGCCAACCAAACCATTCCAGACACACTGTCAGGAAAGGAATTAGCCGCTCTGCCAACTCCTGCTCTGCTTAACCATGCTTATTGCCCCCAGAGTCCCCCCTTACATCACTCCAACTCCCTCCAGCTGCAATTTATGCCCTTCTTCCCTTATTCTGACTCTGTCAGAGAACACAAACAGCTGGCCTCCATCCTCGGCATAATCACACACTAGATGATGAAGGTGTTTACTAAGTCACCCTCCAAGAACTTCAGTCCAGGCCATACTGCTCAGACCTGTTTTCTAGGCAACTGACAATCATGGCAAGTAGAGGAGAATGCATTTAAATATATTCACACCTTGTAAAAATCTGTGCAGGAAAACTGTTCTAGGAATGGATGTAATCTCCAGCTCATATTGCAGCTAATCTTTTGCAATTGTTTTAAATCTGAAGCACACTCAATAATGGCCAGATATCACTTTTTATGCAATTTGGCTTTTCCTTTATCAGAGTTTGAAGTAATTAAATCAAGAAATCTAAGGTGAAAAAAATGTTTGGAGAGAGGCCAGCAGGATATTTGATCCAAGGCCCATGTGTCTGAAATTAGACATAAAAGCTAAAACTGTGCTGTCGTTAAATCATGATGGCAAATGAAAGAAAAGCGTCTGTGTGCTAGAGAGAGAGACAGAAACAGAAACAGAGATGGAGATGGGATAGGCTGATGCCTAGTAGGACTTGCAGGGGACAGGGATAATTCCCAGAAACTTCCCAGACTGACTTAAAAGCTGTTTGGCACACAGTCTCAGAGAACAAGAATGGACAGCTCCCTATAATTACCAAGTCTAGTTCCTGAGAGATTGCCTATGTGTCTAAGGAAATGAAACACAGTATACATGGGATGGTTTTAAAGTCACCCAGTGCTTTCAGTAAAAAACCAAGTAGTTACATACCCTTCAGTTTTTTTTTTTTTTTTTTTTTTTTTTTTTGTTAAAAATTTCCGCCTCCTCCCCGCCTCCCATTTCCCTCCCCATCCCCCCACTCTCCTCCTCCTCCCTCTCCAGTCTGAAGAGCAGTAAGGGTTCCCTGCCCTGTGGGAAGTCCAAGGTCATCCCCCCTCCATCCAGGTCTAGGAAGGTGAGCATCCAAACAGGCTAGGTCCCCCAAAGCCAGTACATGGAGTAGGATCAAAACCCAGTGCCATTGTCCTTGGCTTCCCAGCAGCCCTCATTGTCTGCCATGTTCAGAGAGTCCGGTTTTATCCCGTGCTTTTTCAGTCCCAGTCCAGCTGACCTTGGTGAGCTCCCATTATATCAGCCCCACAATCTCAGTGGGAGGGTGCACTCCTCGTAGTCCTGACTTCCTTGCTCATGTTCTCCCTCCTTCTGCTCCTCATTTGGACCTTGGGAGCTCAGTCCGGTGCTTCAATGTGGGGCTCTTTTCTCTATCTCCATCCATCGCCAGATGTAGGTTTTATGGTGATATGCAAGATAATCATCAGTATGGCTGATAATCATCAGGTCATTTCAGGCTCCCTCTCCTCAGCTGCCCAAGGAATTAGCTGGGGACATCTCCCTGGACACCTGGGAACCCCTCTAGAGTCAAGTCTCTTGCCAACCCTAAAATGGCTCCCTTAATTGAGATATATACTTCCCTGCTCCAATATCCACTCTTCCTATATTCCAACCATCCCATTCACCCAAACTCTCCCCATCCTCCCATTCACATTTTTCTCTCCCCATCTCCCCTTACCCCCACCCTTCCCCACTCCCAAGCTCCCAATTTTTGTTCCGCAATCTTGTCTACTTCCAATATCCAGGAGGATAACTATATGGTTTTCTTTGGGTTCACCTTCTTATTTAGCTTCTCTAGGATCACGAATTAGAGGCTCAATGTCCTATATTTATGGCTAGAAACCAATTATGAGTGAGTACATCCCATGTTCATCTTTTGGGGTCTGGGTTACCTTACTCAGGATGGTGTTTTCTATTTCCATCCATTTGCATGCAAAATTCAAGATGTCATTGTTTTTTACCACTGAGTAGTACTCTAATATGTATATATTCCACACTTTCTTCATCCATTCTTCCACTGAAGGGCATCTAGGTTGTTTCCAGGTTCTGGCTATTAGAAATAATGCTGCTATGAACATAGTTGAACAAATGCTTTTGTAATATGATAGGGCATCTCTTGGGTATATTCCTAAGAGTGGTATTGCTGGGTCCAGCAATACCCTTCCATTGTTACAGCTTTTTCTTTTTTTTTCTTTTTTTCTTTCTTTCTTTCTTTCTTTTTCTTTCTTTCTTTCTTTCTTTCTTTCTTTCGTTCCTTCCTAATTTCTTTCCTTCCTTCTTCCTTCCTTCCTTCCTTCCTTCCTTCCTTCCTTCCTTCCTTCGATATCTTTTACAAGATGCCTTTCTTAGAATCAGTATTTTGAGATACAATATTCTTCATTAAGTCAAGTGAGTCATGAAAACATGATTCTGAAGGAAGGGGAATCCCATTCAGACTCCAATATTAGTCCAAGTAAAGGTGATATCCAGCAATCTATTAGTCCACTTATTCTTTTACCCAATCATCCATCAGCACAATAAGAATGAAAACAGTTGCAGCATCACTTAGGTAAGCTTTATGTGACCCCTACAGAAAGAGCTTCTACTAGTACCTGGTGCATAGCTTAAGAGGTGCTGAATATTATTGCTCATCGGGACAATTGAAAAATGCACACAATTTAAACAGACTGTTCAGGAATAAGCAAAAGAAGTGAGCAATGGGGAATGCTTTTTATAACTGACCAGACATCTCAGTTGTCAAATTTTAAAAGGAGAAAGCAATATTGAAGAGTTGATGGTGGTTAGGTTACACAGGAAGCATTTTTTCTAAACATAACATTTTCATGAGATATAAATCAATTATATTGCAGAACTGAAATCAAATAGAGGTAGTATAAACTATTTGAATAGGAAAATTTTGGGGAGATTTGTATTTGTTTAATTGACGGAAGATGTAATATGCACTGGGATTCTGTGATTAAGGAATATAAATTTTATAAATAATAAAATTATCATCATGTCAAATGTAAGCTCAAGAAGAATTATGTTCACCAAATATAATTTTATAACAATAGAATATGATAAAAATGTGGCTTAGATATCTTACATTTATGTATGATCAGTGAGGATAATAGAGAATAGCCCTTAGAAATTGCTTTATAAACCTTACCAGGTACTTAGATATATTCAAATTTTTATTTGATCAAATTAACATCTGATTTTGACGATACATACTAATAATATGTTAAAGACTAAAATGGACAAAAGGAATACTCACAAAACAGTCTCTATTCATGCTTGTTCATCTGGGGGAGCATGAAATACTTTACCTAAAAACAAGTCCAGCCTGATCTACATACTGTGTTTCAGACCATCCAAGCTACATAATGAAACCTTGTCTCAAAAACAACCGAACAAAGGTATCCACTTAAAACCTACTAAGATCTGTTGCCTACAGAGTCCTGAGGTAACCTGAGAGAGATGACATGATTGTAAAATACATCCAGGGCTTGAAACTCAAAGTAAGAATGACTAGCATAGTGCTGTCTGGAAAAGGTCCTTTTAAAAGGCATTGGATGAAGAAATCAGGATCAATTATCAGTATCCCTTGAAAGGGCTTAATTCTTAGATGAATAGTTAGCAGAAGCTGAGAAGAACACAAGCAGGAGGAGACAGAAAAAGGTTTGATGCTGAGTAATGAATGTACAATTAGAGAAGATGGATGTTCTTGGGCTTTGGACAGTACATTATGGTGATTGTCATTGGCAATAAGTCATTCCACATCTCCAAAACATAATTTTGAATGTTAGTAACACATGTACTAAATGTTGGACATAATGAATGTTTTTCTTTGTCTGATCACCTTTTATGTATCACTTATTAGGTATCCAACTGAAAAAACACAATGTATTCTCTAAATATGTCAATGAACACTTTTGAAGCATAACATAAAAGAGAATCCTTTTTTTCTTTATTTTCTTGAGCACAATGAATTTCACTCTAGTACACTGACTTTTTGTCTCTGGTTATAATTAAGCTTCTTCCCAGGTGTAGTTACATTGTCTGCAGTACCTCACTGCTACCAAAATTCTTTCATATTTCCTCTTCATGATTGTTTATATGACAGAACATCAATGGACTCTAATCATGAAGGTATTGTGTACTGGAGAGTTTTGTAGCTGCTGAGAGTTCAAAAGAGAATATTTGATATTTTAGTGTGTGTGTGTGTGTGTGTGTGTGTGTGTGTGTGTGTGTGTGTGTTCATAGAAGTCCAGGGGCTGAGTCTCTTTCCCCCAAAATTATCTTTGTAATCCAGGATAACAATGCAGCGAAGTATTTTTGTATTCCAATCTTTAAAAAATAGTTTGAGGAGGATAGGGACTGGATGAAAAAGATAATTTCATCTTATATTCACTTATGAAGGATGTCAGAGCTCATGGTGAGAAGCTGCAGTATGCAACCTAAGCAGAGACCATGGAGGAACACAGTTGCTAGTCTGTCTTCTTTTTTTATTGTTTTTACTGAGCTATATCTGTTTTCTTCACTCCCATCCCTTCTTCCACCTTTCATCTACCCTTTCCCATGATCCCTACATTCCCAAGTTACTCAGGAGATCTTGTCTTTTTCTACTTCCCATGTAGATTAGATCCATGTATGTATCTCTTAGGGTCTTTTGGTTGTCTAGGTTTGGGGGGGGTTGTGAATTGTAGGCTGTTTTTCTTTGCTTTATGTCTAAAAGCCACTTATGAGAGAGTACATATTATATTTGTCTTTTTGGGTCTGGGTCACCTCACTAAGTATGATGTTTTCTACATCCATCCATTTGCCTGAAAATTTCAAGATGTCATTATTTTTTTCCAATGTGTAGCACTCCATTGTGTAAATGTACCACATTGTCCTTATCCAATTTTTTGGTTGAGGGGCATTTAGGTTGTTTCCAGGTTCTGGCTATTACAAATAATGCTGCTATGAACATAGTTGAGTACATGTCCTTGTGGTATGATTGAGCATCTTTTCGGTATATACTCAAAAATGGCATTGCTGGGTCTTGAGGTTGGTTGTTTCCTAATTTTCTGAGAAACTGCCATACTGATTTCTAATGTGGCTGTACCAGTATGAACTCCCACCAACATTGGAGGAGTGTTCACTTTATCCTACATTCTCTCCAGCATAAGTTGTCATCCATGCTTTTTGATCTTGGGATTTTTTTTAACTATAAGATAGAATCTCAGAATTGTTTTGATTTGTATTCATTTGACGATTAAGAATGTTGGGCATTTTCTTAAGTGTTTTTCAGCCATTTTAGATTCCTCTGTTGAGAGTACTCTGCTTAGGTCCGTATCCCATTTTTATTAGATTGTTCTTTTGATAACAAGTTTCTTGAGTTCTTTGTGTATTTTTGAGATCAATCCTCTGTCTGTGTGGGGTTGTTGGAAATCTTTTTCCATTCTTTAGCCTGCTGTTTTGTCTTATTGACAGTGTCCTTTGATTTACAGAAGCTTCTCAGTTTCAGGAGCTCCCATTTGTTTATTGTTACTCTCACTGTTTGTGCTACTGGGATTATATTTAGAAAGTAGTCTCCTGTGCCAGTGCATTCAAGTGTACTTCCCACATTCTCTTCTATGAGGTTCAATGTGGTTTTATGTTGATGTCTTTTATTCATTTGGACTTGAGTTTTATACATGGCAATGGTCATCGCACTGGATGCTAAAAAAGCCTTTGACAAAATACCATACCCCTTCATGATAAATGTCTTGGAGATATCAGGTACACAAGAAACATACCTAAATATCAACATACATAAAGCAACATACAGCAAGCCAACAGCCATCACCAAACTAAATGGAGAGAAACTGAAAGCAATCCCACTGAAATCAAGAGCAAGACAAGGTTGTCCATTATCTGTTTCCATATCTATTCAATATAGTACTTGAGGTTCCAGCTAGAGCAATAGGACGGCAAAAGGAAATGGAGGGGATACAAATTGGAAAAGAAGTCAAACTCTCACTATTTGCTAATGATATGATAGTTTACATAAGTACCCCAAAAATTTTACCAAGAAACTACTACAGCTCATAAACACCTTCAGTAATGTAGCAAGATACAAGATTAACTTTAAAAATCCCTTACACAGATGATAAATGGGCTGAGAGAGAAATCAAAGAAACATCAGCCTTTACAATAGCCACAAACACCATAAAGTATCTTGGAGTGTAGGCAGAGACTGCTTGTTCATTTCCCAGCTGCGCAGACCCAAATAATAACACAGAAACCATATTAATTACAACACTGTTTGGCCAATAGCTTAACCATATTTCTAGCTAACTTTCTTACATCTTAAATTAACCCATTATTATTCATTTTTGGATTGCCACTAAGCTGTGGCCTACCAGTAAAGTTCTGGCTGGTGGCTCATGCCTTTCTCCTTCGGCATCTCTCTGACTCTGCCTTCTTTTCTCCTCTATCTCTGCTCTAAATTACCACCTTTTTCTATTTTGCACTGTCATAGGCCTAAAGCAGCATGTTTATTAGGCAATGGTAGTAAAACATTTGCAGCATACAGAGGGAAATTCCACATCATGAACTCAGTTCCGCATGCTTGAAAGAAAGCACTTTATCAACTGAGTCATCTTCCCAGCACCTTAACTCATAAAGACCTGGGTGTATGCTGAACACTAGCGATTATACATGCCTTTTTGTGTTTGCAGTCATCTAGCAAATCTTTGTTCATATTTGTACTTTACAAACTTTATAAATTACTTTGCGAGTAGATTCTTTTGTAACCAGAATGACATAGTTTTGCTTTGAAAAGTTTGTCCTCATTGGCTTGTTGATTTAAGTTTAGTGATGAGATGACAATTGGTCTACATTGTCACTCTAGTCTGATGGTTTTTTTTTTAACAAACTCTCAATTGTTTGATTTTACTAGTAGACTTTGTATCCAGATGCTGAGGCAGATGCTCAGGGGTGCAGTGAAACACCAGGCTGACCTTCCTTTATACTGATATCCCAGAAACTTTCTCATCTCTCCTACTATTTCAAAGAAGCCTCACACTGAATGTCCTTCTACTTTCTTCCCTTCTACTTCCTGTGTATCTTACTATCCATCCTCCTACTCTCTCTCATGCTGAGTGTACCCCTCCTACTTCCTGTGCATCTCTCTATCTGTCCTTACCTCCTGAATCTCTATTAATCTGTTTTTCTCTTGTTCATTCCCTGTCAACTGGTTGCTTGCTCTGCCTCTTGACCTATGGTTGACTTTATTGAATCTTGTTTACAATGAACAGAAAGCTCTTGGGTTAAAGGTGTTTGCTAGGGTTCAGCCACATCACAGGTAGAAACAGTTTTTTTTTTTTTTTCAGTAAATAGCAAACTCTCGGGATTCAGAGTCTGATCAAATATCCTGCAACATTGGAATAGCTCTAACCAAACAAGTGGAAGACCTGTATGACTAGAACCTTAAATCTTTGAAAAAAGAAACCGAAGAAGACACCAAAAATAGAAAGATCTCCCATGTTCTTATGTAGATAGAATTAACATAATAAAAATGGCAATCTTACCAAAAGTAATCTACAGCTTCAATGCAATACCCACCAAAATCCCACCTAAATTCTTCACAGACATCAAAAGAACAATACTCAACTTCTTTTGGAAAAGTGGAAAAGCGAAAGAAAGAAAGAAAGAAAGAAAGAAAGAAAGAAAGAAAGAAAGGAAGGAAGGAAGGAAGGAAGAGAAAAAAAGAAAAGAAAAGAGAGAAAAAAGGATAGCCCAAACAATCCTGCAATCCTGTACAATAAAGAAATATCTGGGGGCACCACAATCCCTGACTTCAAACTCTGCTATAGAACTACAGTAATTAAAAAAAGCCTGGTATGGGCATAAAAAACAGATAGGAGGACCAATAGAATTCAATTAAAACCTGTATATCAATCCACACACCTATGAACACCTGATTTTTGACCAAGAAGCAAAAAAATATAAAATGGAAGAAAGAAAGCATATTCAACAAATGATGCTGGCATAACTGGACATATAGAAGAATAAAAATAAATCAAATGATCAATTTTTAGAAACCCAACAAAACAAATCAGAGGCAACAAATTTGGTAACACCACAGAAAGGCAGATAAAGTCTAGCTAGTAATATCTGATAATGGAGAGCCTTTAGTGCAATAAGATCTGAAGTCATTGGCCTTTGTTATTCTTTATAGAAAGGGAGAGTGAGACAGGAATCTTTATGTGTTGTTTTGCTTTTAAGCAAGAATAGGGGACAGAAAGTTATGTTTATTTCTGCACCTACTTCCTTTTAAGCAATTTTCACATCAATACTTAGTCTGATGTAGCAGAGTGAGGGAATGGTATGCTCTGGTATCTGACATTTCCTGACCAGTGCAGCCTTAAACAACAGGAATTCATTCCTCACTCTTGTGTGAAAAGGAGGTCAGATTTTAGATGCCAACACAGTTAGCCGTTGGTGAGAGTTCTCTTCTTGGTTTCTATCAATGTTACTTGACTTTCCCCATTCTATCAATGTTATTGAACTCTGGGAAGTGCCTGGAAAGGAGTGAATAACTCAGTTCTAGTCTCCTTTCTTGTACTTGAGGAGCCATTAATCCTACCTGTGATACCTATCCCTTATGACAAAAAACATTTTAAAAATGTAAAACAATTTTTGAGATAGTTCCATAAGATGCTGAGAAGAAGGTATATTCTTTTCTGTTTGGTTGGAAAGTTCTATAGATGTCTGTTAAGTCCATTTGGTTCATTACATCTGTTATTCTCTTATTTCTCCATTAAGTTTCTGTCCGGTTGACCCATCCATTGGTGAGAGAAGAGTGTTGAAATCTCCTACTATTAGAGTGTGGGGTTTAATGTGTGCTTTGAGTTCTAGTGATGCTTCTTTTACATATGTGGGTGCTTCTATATTAGGGGCGTAGATATCCAGGATTAAGACTTCCTCCTGATGAACTGTTCCTGTTATGACTATAAAGTATCCTTCTCTGATGTAGGTGTATCTTCTATCTATCTGATGATTTCATTGGTTAATTAATAAAGAAACTGCTTGGCCTGATAGGTTAGAACATAGGTGGGTGGAGTAGACAGAACAGAATGCTGGGAAGAAGGGAAGTGAGTCAGATGCAATGAAGCTCCGACCCAAGATGGACGTAGGCTAGAATATTCCCAGTAAGCCACTCCTCGTGGTGCTACACACATTACTAAATATGGGTTAATCAAAATGTGAGAGTTAGCCAGTAAGAGGCTGAAGCTAATGGGCCAAGCAGTGTTTAAAAGAATACAATTTCCGTGTAATTATTTCACGTGTAAAGCTAGCCAGGCGGCTGGGAGCCAGGTGGGACGAAGAGCAGGCCTGCCTGCAGCTCATCACTACACTTCTCCATCTCTTCTGATGGATTTTAGTTTGAAATCAACTTTGTTAGATGTTAGTATAGCCACACCCACTTGTTTCTTAAGTTCATTTGATTGAAAAACTTTTTCCCAACCCTTTACTCTGAAGTAGTGTCTGTGTTTGAGGTTGAGGTGTGTTTCTTGTAAACAGCAGAATGTTGGATCCTGTTTTCATACCCATTCTCTTAACCTGTGCCTTTGTATAGGTGAATTGAGTCCATTGATATTAAGTGATATTAATGACCAGTGGTTGTTAACTCCGGTTATATATTTATTTTTTTGGTGGTAGTGTTTGTGTGCTTCCCTTCATTGAGTTGTGCTAGTGGAGGGTTGTCAGATGTCTGTGTTATTATGGGTGTTGTTGGCTTCCTTGGTTTGTGGTTTTCCTTCTAGTACTTTCAGTAAGGCTGGATTTGTGGCTACATATTGTTTAAATCTATTTTTGTCCTGGAATATCTTGTTTTCTCCATCGATGGTGAATGCAAGCTTTGCTGGGTATAGTAGTCTGGGCTTACATCCATGGTCTCTTAGTGTCTAGTATGTACTCACTCATTAGTGGATTCTAGCCATAAACAAAGGACATTGAACCTATAGTTCGTGATCCTAGAGAAGCTAAATAATGTGAACCCAAAGAAAAACACATATTTATCCTCCTGAAAATTGGAAATAAACAAGATCGCCTGGCAAAAGTTTAGAGCATGGGGGTTGGGATAGGGTGGGGGAAGGAGAGAGGGAGAGAGGGAAGGGAGAAGGGGAGGATTGGGGAGAGCTTGGGGGAACGGGATGGTTTAGATGGAGGAAGGGTGGATATGGGAGCAGGGAAGAAGATATCTTAATTAAGGGAGCCATTTTAGGGCTGGCAAGAGACTTGGCTCTAGAGGGGTTCCCAGGTGTTTAAAGGGATGTCCCCAGCTAGGTCCTTGGGCAGCAGAGAAGAGGGTGCCTGAACTGGCCTTGTCCCATAGCCACACTGATGAATATCTTGAATATCACCATAGAATCTTCATCCGGCAATAGATGAAGAAAGAGACAGAGACCCACCCTGGAGCACTGGACTGAGCTCCCAAGGTCCAGATGAAGAGCAGAAGGAGGGAGAAGATGAGCAAGGAAGTCAGGACCGTGAGGGGTGCATCCACCCACTGAGACGGTGTGACTGATCTAATGGGAGCTCACCAAGGCCAGCTGGACTGGGAATGAATGAGCATGTGATCAAACCGGATTCTCTGAATGTGGCTGACATTGGGGGCTGACTGAGAAGCCAATGATAATGGCACTGGGATTTGATTCTACTGCATGTACTGGCTTTTTGGGAGCCTCATCTGTTTGGATGCTCACCTTCCTAGACCTGGATGGAGTGGGGGAGGGCCTTGAACTTCCCACAGGGCAGGGTACCCTGACTTCTCTTAGACTGGAGAGGGACGGGGGAGGGGGAATGGGGGTGTGGGAGGGAAATGGGAGAAGGGGAGGAGGTGAAAATTTTGAATAAATATAAATAAGCATGCTGTTTTGGATGATGAAATAGTCATGGAGGATAAAAGAAAAACCAGTGGGAAATAGGGAATGTAAAAAAAATGTAAAACAGCAATGTGAAACAAAATTACGCCTTTCCTAAACTATTATCTTATAAAACTGATTATTTTTCACAAAATGTAAGCTTTTTATATAGTCATATTTACTATTATTTTAATAGTATAGTTCTTTAATGTAAACATATAAAACATCAGTTTTCATTTCTAACATGAAAAATATTCATAAATGTTATCATGCAGCAAACTCCATTCAAGCCTACAGAATACTTAGCATATGCTGAGTGTTCAAATACTTCTCTTTGCTCTTTTGCTTTTCTCAAGGCAATTTTAAATTATTTCATTTTCATTGATTCTTTAGGTCAAAAATACATAATCATTTTATGTTAATACTGAGAATTATAATACTAGAGACTTGTAAAAATTTAACATCAAATTGAATTCGTATCACAATACACAGGTATCTTTTTTATTCTAAACTAAGATTGCCAGGTTTATTAAAATTCTTGTTTGTTGCCAGGTTCTTAGAGAATCCAACAAGACAAATCAGGGGCTGTAAATTTGGTAATGCCACAGAAAGGTAAATAAAGTCTGGCTAGTGATATCTGATCATGGAGATGCCTTTATTGCAATAAGTTCTGAAGTAGAATCAAGTGGAAATAGAGAACCCCAGTGAAATTTAAATTTCACATAAATAACGAATAGTATTTAGTGTGAAGTGTATTTCAAACATCATTTGGAGAATACTGTTCTTAAAAGTAAATCTGAATTGCAATCCATAGTTATGACACATTTTGTATTTTATCTGGTGACTGTTTCAAAAGGTTACTCTGACCTTAGCAAAACTATTTTGTATCCATAGGTGTATTCCTTCCCTTATGTGCCAAATGATGGATAAGAACTCTCTAGCTGAGGTACTCACATTATGAATCAGATGTCAGTATGTATATAACCTTGAGCTAAGTGTTGGGGAAAATGAGAGATTGAAGATGTTTAGGCCTTTGAGGATAAATGTGTTTTTCAATATTGACTGAAGCAGGAGAGTTTTGAGGTCATTGCTGAAGAAGAAATTGGATCATTTTTTGATTAAAGATTCTTCAGTCCCAGCGTTGGGGAATTCACAAAGAATGAATTGACTCCCAGCTATGGTCTGTTTTCAGTCCGAGCACTGAAGACGCAATGCTGATGCTGACACTATTACTCTGGATGATCCCATGTCCTACTTTGCCCTGGACAGTTTCATCAGGTAGCACCAGCTGTCTTGATATCTCTCCCATTTTAAGCATTTTTACCTTCAGAGGGGCTGACACTGACAGAAATTCATCACCTCGCTGAGACTGAGGACTATCCAGAAAGAGAAAGCTGGCCTGATGATGTGTCACACAAACACTTATATTAATCTTGACCTGCAGTAAATTTTACAAGGGGATTTACCTTCGAACACCCTTGCCTGCTTGTCCTTAAACAAAAATTTTAAAATAGCAATTAGTTCATAATCTGACAGAGGAACCCCAATGGTTTGCAAGCAGAGGCCAGGAACCATCCGCAGTGAAGAATATGGAGAACTTGCCTTTTAGTGTTTGTCCTAACAGTGCTCAGTGTCTTCACAATGCAAATCTATCCCCCTGTCAGAAAAAGAGATCATCTCAAATCTGTAAAACTCTGATATATGTTATATACATAATCTATTTGAATACAGAAAATAATATAATGCATAAGCGTAAATATTACATTTATTTTATTAAATGTCTTAGGACTATACTGCCTAAATCTTCAAAGAAGCACAGATAGGTTATTAACTTTAAGTATTCACTATACTCGCTTGATCCTTACCACATGCCTGGAGATGAATGCCATATTACTTTCCCTGAATGTCATAAAGATGTGCTAGGAGTAGTTAGTTTGGTGCTGTCCCACCTTCCTAGCAGGCTAAGGACCTTGGGCTCAGTCTCCAGAACTGAGTAAAATGAATATAAATATGATACATTCATGAGATGGAGGCTGTAGAGTTTATGTGTCCCTCTATGTACACAATGAATGCAATGCCTCAGTCTATGGAACAGACAGCTAGAGGACCCTGATACAGGTAAATTAGGATATTTGTACTTTTGTGAACCGCTCGTTTCACTTCATATGGTATTGTTAATATTCATCTATGTGTAGTCTGTCAGAATTGCATTCTTTTTAAAGACAAAATCGTTAAATGAAAAGCACATATTAGACATTTTTTTTCTATTTCACATTTTATGTACATGTCAGTAACTTGCATCTTACAAAGAGGAAATGAGATGTTTTAGTTAAATGAATTGTAAATAAAGTACATAAAAGAAAACATTCACAACTAAGTCATTCTGAGTGTATCAATAAATAGTATTAAATATATTCATATTATTTGACAACCAATCTCCAGAACTCACCATTTTACAAAATCAAGACTCCACAGACATTAAAAAAAATACTCTTTTGTCCTTTCTCCTGCCCTTGACAGCCATTGTAGTCTCTTGAATACCCAATAGCTGCTATTACCTGCATAGGACTTAAACATATGTGGGCTCAATAATGTTTTGTAATGAAGAAGGTGATGTATCACAAATGCCTCTCTCTCTCTCTGAGGACTTTCATGGAGATAGTGATTCCTAGAAGATAGAGAAAGTAGACGGGGATGAGAGAGATATTATATTATCTTCAGTATTATAGTTACTATTAAGTTGTCCATTTCCCTGTAAATAACCACTAAGCCATTACCCTATAAGTAGCCCTAGTTAAACTCATTCACTCACCTAGTAATTGTTTTTGATCTGTTAATAGTTCCTAAACTAAAATGAACAGACATTCATTTGTCTTTCCAAGAAAAATTTTCAAACATTAATAAGAATCTGTTTGGTTTTCACTCCACCTTTCTTTACAGAGGTTGATTCTAACTCTTGATTACAGAAATTTAACAAGATTTATTTTTCCATCTTATAGAATTTCATGATGTCATCCAATGCAGACTGAGAACTACTATGAGAACAGTTGGACCACATTCTATTTTCTGCCTCTATAAATTTTCACACCCATGGTACCTCATATAAATGGAATCACACAGCATTTATTCTAAAAGTTCATCCATATTAGATTTTTTGAGATGAAATTTTTATTGAAAATAGAATATATTTATTTATTCACACTTTTATATAATTATATTTGATTTAGCATTATTAATTTCTTAAATTTTCTAAATACCTCAAAATCCTCTGGAAACCCAAAGAATCTTGAGACATCTTTCATATGTTGGTAATTATCAATGTTGTCCCTTTGAAAGTCACATAATAAGCAGTAGTGGGTGGAATGGAACAGTGGGTCTTGCCTTCTACATTGCTTGAAACTGTGTTTTTCTGAGGCTCAGGTTCCATATGTAAACTATCTCTATCGCCTGTTCGGTCCCTTGAAGTCACTGTGTGCTCACTAATCTTTTTGTTAATAAAAAAAAAATCTTATTTTGCATACCAATCTGAGCTCTGTCTCCCTTCCTTCCTTCTACTCCTCCCACCTCTCTCCACTCCACCCCCATCCACTCCTCAGAGAGGATGAGGCCTCCCATTGAAGTCAACCATTTCTATCACATCACTTGAAGCAGGACTCAGCCCCACTGCCCTATATCTAGGCTGAGCAAAGTATTCCTCTGTAGGGAATGGGCTCGAAAGAGCCGGCTCATGGTAGGGATAAATACTGGTTCCACTCCTGGTGGCCACAAAAACTGCCCAAGCCCCAAAACTGTCATTCGCATTCACAGGGACTAGCCCCATCCTATGCAGGTTCACCAGGTGTCAGTCTGGAATCAGTGAGCTCCCATTAGCTCAGGTCAGCTGTTTCTGTAGGTTTCCCCATCATGGTCTTGGCCCCTTTGCTCACATATTGTTTCTTCTGCTAGGAATATTTCCTAATGCGAGCTCCCTGCAGATGCCAAAAGTCCCAATCAAGCCAAATCATAAGCTGAACTAAAGGATAGCCAGGTTTAATGGGACTTCTGTGCTCTCGGGTGGACCCCGAGGGGAACGGGGAAGCTGCCAACACGACCACCATAGGGAAAGAGTGAAGACCACGAAGGGACTCTCCAGGAGCAGTTTATTTTTTTTTCTTCTTTAAATTATTATTATTATTATTATTATTACTACTACTACTACTACTACTACTACAAATTTTCACCTCCTCCCCTCCTCCCATTTCCCTCCCCCTCCCCCCATTCCTCCTTCCCCTCCCTCTCAAGTCCAAAGAGCAGGAAGGGTTCCCTGCCCTATGGGAAGTCCAAGGTCCTCCCCCCTCCATCCAGGTCTAGGAAGGTGAGCATCGAAACAGATTAGGTTCCCACAAAGCCAGTCCATGGAGTAGAATCAAACCCAGTGCCATTGTCCTTGGCTTCTCAGTCAGCCCTCCATTTAAGCCACGTTTAGGGAGTCCGGTTTGATCACATGCTCCATCAGACCCAGTCTAGCTGGCCTTGGTGAGTTCCCATTAGATGCCAAGGGGGATAACTGGAGATGTAGGGAGGGTGCTCCCAGGTCTCTGGGGCCCTGGTGGGTGGGGGTGAAGCATAGGATGATCACTAATCTTAAAAAGTAAGTCAGTATCACCTCATTCCGTGTCTGTGACAGTGACCTGAAACTGCAGATATTTATCAATGGGTTTGTTCAATGTCATTCCACTGGGGCCAATACTGAGCCACAGAGTAGGCTCTGGCCAGGGCGGATGGCAATACTCAATGATGTTCTGCATTCTATGTTGAGATTAACACTTCCCAAGCAACATTTCAGCTGCAATACTGCAATGCTCAGCACTTATTGAGAGCCAGCCTGTTGTGCAGCTCCCCGCTCAGATCACACACCGTTTTTGTTATATTTCCCTTTATGACAAAATTTCACTTACTACATCTCTGTCTTTCCCCTTTATTCATCCTGATACCCCATGCCCACACTGCTGCCTGGGCTCTCATTCTCTCTTTCTCACCCTCTGATGGAACGACTAACTCTTGAGTCTCTGTGCAGTATCAAACTGCAGCTTGTTCTCTCAGCTGTGCTCTATTCTGGGATGCTGTTGGGATTCGGAGAGCTGAAAAGGGAAAAGCACTGCTTCCTTCTCTTCTGCCATCCTGGCTTCTATCAGAAAAATCTCTCCACCTCTTCTTCAGTGACTGACACATTCCCACCACTGGTGCTCCAAATTATAATATTTCCCTTCCCCTTCATGTGATGACTCAGACCACTGTTGGAGCAACATCAAGTTCTCAGTTGCTTGTTGGTATTGCCACTACTGTTCCCTGTAGTAAGAAGGCTGCTTGTTCGTTTCCAGGCTGCCCAGACTCTAGAAATAATTACACAGACACTTTATTAATGAATTACTGCTTGGCCAATTACTCAAGTGTATTGCTATCTAGCTCTTACATCTAGAATTAATCTATTTCCATTATTTTATATTTTACCATGAAGCTTGTAGCCTACTGGCAAGGTTCCAGCATGTCTGTCTCCGGAGACAGCTCCATGGCTTCTCCTTGACTCTGCCTCCTTTCTCTCTCAGCATTCAGTTTATTTTTTTCCACCTAGCTCTATTCTTTTGCCTTATCACAGGCCAAGACAATTTCTTTGTTAACCAATGGTATTCACAGCATTCAGAGGGGAATCCCACATCAGTTCCCATTCTTCCTCACACCTCTCTTATACCCTGACATCACACTCCTTCTCCTAGCAAGAGTTGCTAATACAATTCCTACTCCAACAGTTATGTCAACGGAGGCTGGCAGAAATACCTACCTTGGCATGCCAGGAGACAACAAAGAGCAGCTCAGTCACTTTCTGTCTCTTCTATGACTAATGTTTATAGATTGCTTACTTATTTCCCCCATCAGTTCCCTACTCCCAGTTTGTGCTCCTCCGAACTGAGTAGGTCAATTTGTGGTAGCATTAACGTCTTCCACATTGCTGTGAGGTGAATGCCAGCTTTGTCTAGATCACCACAGCTAAAGCAATCAAGTGATGTATACAAACTATGGTATATATGAACATGAATGATAATGTTATATAATTTAATGCAATATTTTACAGACATGGAGATTTAATAAAGGACATTTAAGGAAGTAAAGAAATATTTTCATATCATTAATTTTGTCTGTATTACTTTTTCATCAAGTCAATAGCACATGCTTCATAATTTTTTTTCTTTTTTTTACAAATAGAAAGTTCTAGGCTATAGTTTTCAAGAAATACAGTGTCAATCTGGTATGGAATTCACAATGTTAATATAAACACTATTATACAACTTTTTGCTGAACCATATGTGACTGCCACTGATCAAGAGGATAATATTTTTGTTAATTAAAATAAAATAGGAGTTCTTGCACGGCAAGTTGAGTGCCAGGATCTATTCTATGTGTCTAGACATGCAAATGAGGGACCCTATGACATTATATGCCTAAGTGTGTCATTTTGACACTTGAGAAAACATCAGAAGCAGGAACATCACTCAGAAACTCAGAAGTGATCATAACACTTAGGAAGAATTCTTTGGCATTTCCCTGGAAGAGGTGACAAGACTTTCATTCAAGGAGTGCTCCCCTTTTCCTGAAGGAAAGAATCAGTATCATCTCTAAAGACACAAGAACATTAAGAAAAGTTTGAAGAGAGAAACCCTGCATAAATATAACCTCTCACGAAGGTCTACTTCATCATCAAATCCAGCCTAACATATCATGGTTTAATTCCCCTGCCTCTCTAACCTTATCTTCATTTTCCCATGAGGCTCCTCTGTCATGAAAGACTTATTAAATAATTATTTGTGTTTTTTTTCTATTTTTATTCGTGTTCTATTTTATTGTATTGAATCAAGGTCACATGTAGCTCAAACTTGTATTCAAATTTATAGCAATTTTCTCTCCTTAGTCTCTCAAGTGCTAGGATCAGAGACCAGACTCTCCCTGTCTGGCTGTACCTTTGGAATCGATCATCTGTTATAGAATTTTAGCCATGAACTTAAAATGAAAGGACTAGATAATTTCTTTCCCGTATAATACTCACAAATAAAAGACATTTCCATATCATCTAGTTCTAATTCTAGAGTCTGTTTTTAACCGATATGCCATATTTTCTTGACCCTCAGAGAAAAATACTTGAATAGGCTGTATTTCCAGTGCAGCAAGCTGGTGTTTAAATGTCATTTCTTGAATTGTCTCATCTATTACTTTAAACTAGGCAGTTCACATGTTTCTGTTAACTCTATTATATTCAATTAATAAATACATGCCAAAAACCAAACACCTGCCATCTTATGGCTGCTTTCTAAATAACTTCCACTGCTCGTTATGCAGAGAGTCAAGAGTAAAAGAGTTATCATCTAGATTATTGGGCAATTTGAAAGCTAAATTCTCTAATTCTGGGTGCAAGATTGCTCCACGTTTGAGGTTGTATAAAAGAGTTCAGAGGCATTTCTTAGATGGGGAGTACCTGAATGCAGTGACTAAGTTCTCCATGTCTGAAGTGTGGAAAGATACAGATGCGGTGCAGTGGAGATTTTGTTTTGATGCTGATGCCTTCTATGAGAACCCCCAGCTGTCTGTGGAGATTGCTTGTTCCCAGGGTTTCTCTGTTTGCTCCACTCTGGAATTCTGATGATTCTTTTCCATCATTTTTGCTCAGTAATGCAATAAATAAGATTTAGAAAATACTTTATTTTTCAACAGTTCATTGGTTTTAATGGGGTGTTTATTCAAGACAAGAGGACCATTATGCTACTAGAATTGGAAATCTACTCTTTGTATCACAGCTCAGTCATCAAACACCTGCTTGCACAGAAAAAAATAAAGATGTTTATATGTATAATTTTATATAAGATGAATATTTTAGTATTCGGTGGATGAAAACTGACTTCCCTGAATGTCACATATCGTCAAGGAAAAATATTTTGTCTTGTCATGTTACTATCATCTTCCAAATCTTGTTTTCTACTCTTTCCTGATTTTATTTGCTTCTGTATTCCAGAGTAATTTCCTCAATACTAAAATATAAGTATTTCCCAGCCATTCCCAAATCATAATCGTAAGTATGACTACCGAACACATATAATGGGCTGAATAACAACTAAAGTGAAAAGAAGGGAAAACTGACTTTTTCCTGTTTAGTGACATTCTCATTACTTTTTTATTTCATAGTAGGTAAATTTGCTTAATAAAAAAAACAGATTTATATTTCTTTATGTCTTTGACTATATGCATAACTTGAGAGAATTTCCTTATCTATATTAAAATTTGTACTATGTAGTATCAAGGTAGATGCTACATTCAAAATTTGTTCAATAGCTTGTTGTACTGGAAATACACGCTGATTCAGGTATTTTCTCTGAGAGTAAAGAAAATATATCTTAGTGGATAAAAGAAGACTCTAGAGTTAGCTGGACTTTTACTGTGACAGAGTAAAGTAAAATTAAACATAATTATATTGCTAAATTTTATAAATGTGAAGAATCGCATTAGAGATTTAAAGCACTAATTAATATTTCCATTCATCCTGCTAGCCGCATGTACATGGATCATCAAAAACCTGTACATTGCACATTCATGCCTTGTCATATACAGGGAGAGCGTGTGATGAGATGTAGTAATAGAAAAATGTGAAACACATTCTCCCTTCTCTTTCACAATGAGCTTATGGTCACTGAATAGCAATTTCTATGTTCCTAATTTTTCTTTATCAAACCTGAGACTTAGTTCTTGTCATTGCCATCTCACTTTGTAAGCTGAGAGATTTTATCCTAACGGCAGATGCATTGTCCCATTAGATCATCACAGCCATGATGAGAGGGGCGTCTCTTGCAGGCAGAATAGATATTAGTAAGATGTGGTTTCTGGGGGCCTCCACATCAAAGCTGTTAGCTGACTTCTAGAACTATCTGTGCATTTTATGGTTATTCAGCAAATCACGTCTCACACTAAAAAGATCCCTTGTGCCACTTAAAAAGGCCATGGCATTCATTTCATTCCATTTCACAGAACGAAGCAGCTTGTCGCATAGATGAAAAAGAATTTAGCTCTGCTATCAGTGGCTTTTACCCTCTGTTTAGAGGCTGATGGGAAATTTCATAGTAATGATGCCGTTTGCCTCTTTTCCCTCTTACTTTTAAAATCTGTTTGGAAACAGCTTTCATTTCCCCTCGGGTAGATAAATTTCAGTACTACTTTCCTGTACATCACGTACAGGTGCTGCATTTGTATCTCACTATGAACAGAATACAACACCTCTCTTTCCTACATTTTCCTTCCTTTTAGTACTTTTTCTACCAGAAATGGCTTCCTACTCCTTAATGGGAATAGATGGATGATAGATAAAGAGATCAAGAGAGAGGGGGGGGGGATAGTTGCCCTGATGCCTCTACAGCTTTTGTATATCCTAAAGCTTTTATAGAAGGTCAAACCAAATTTTGTTCAATTTATATAACCCATTATGTTCTATGTTCTTAACCTCATGGGAGTAGGAGTATACATGGCTGGATATGTGAGTATGTATGTTTCAATGTGCTTCTGCTTCTGTGTGGAAGACAATACTAACAGGAAGTCAAAACCAATTATTTGAGAAAAGCATTGACAAATGTTCCTGATGGGCAGAATTGATTATTCATCTCTAAAAACATAATTTAAATCCAGACCTTTTAAAATTACTACTGCAGGAATCAGTTGTGGTGGTGAGAAGACTGGCTCTAACCTGATAGCCTCATAACATGCCTGGTCCCTCTGGTGACCTGCTGTGCCTGGTAATAGCATAACAACACCATTGGTCCTAAAGATTAAGGCATGAGAATAAGATTCTTACACTCCTGATCACTTCATTTAAAAACTGCCTAAATGGTTTTCAAGCACATTTTCTAGGACTAATCAGCTGCTCTGTGAGTAGAATGAGCCTTGCTCGTGTAAGTGCTCTATCTTGAATTAAATGTGGGGATAATTGACTTAAGATTACTTCTGAGGTACGCTTCCTTATTATAACTATATCCCTTCTTTACAGCATATTCAGAATACTAAATGAATGTAATAGAAAGAGAGAAAAGTTTCTTCAAACAAGAGATGTAACTAATCATTTATAATTAATTCATAAGTACACTTTTATATCTAACCCTCACCAACATCAGTGAAGGGAAAGGTGAATTTAGACACAACAAAGCCTTACTAGTCACTCACATCATAAGATATTAGATCAACTGAGACATTAGCAAAAACTACAAACTCACAGTGCTTTTTAAAGGTGTTGTGAGCTTCCAAAGTTATAGATAATACTTGATAATAAAATCATCTAGTTTCATAAAATTTAATATCTTTTAATACAGTTTTATAAGTTCTACCCTGATTTCAGACATACTTTTTTTCTGTCAGACAAAACATGTCTTTCTCTAGAATTTATGTTAGTATACTTTTTTCTGCAAACACAGATTATTTCCATGAACTTTTCTGAATGAAAACTGTTATTTTTTACATGCTATTCAATGTTTGGGAAAGTTTTATTGAATCCAAACAATAGTTCCAAGTTTTCAGACATATTTATGCATTGTTAAGTGTTTGATCACCTTTGCTGAAATCTGAAACAAAAGACAAAAAAAATCTTGATATCATTCAAAAGTCCTCACTCAGATATGCCATTTCTAGATCTTCCCCACAGCAGGTAGTATCAAATCCAACAGAGGCAAAGCTGAAATCTTGCCACATTCACGTGAGGGTGATACTGTTTTGAAGTGCTTTACAGTTGTTTTCCAGAGTCTCAAAGAAAGTTTCAGACGCGTTTTCTCTTTTGACTGGCCCAGACATTTCAGCTTGGAGAGGACTTACTGTGCCTGAGTTCCTATTTTGGCCCTGGCCAGGAAGATCCCATCATTTTCTGGATGTGCCTTGTTCTGCTCTTCTATTGACTTAGTCTTTCCTACAATTTAGACTTCAGTGACCTGGGACACCAGAAAATGCCAATTTAGCCTGGTAAATTATCATTTTCACCATGGCCTCAGGATTTCCAGCAAAAGGTTTTGTTTTGTTTGTCTTGGTCCTTCCTGCCAGAAAGACTGGTTTGAAATAGATTTTAAAGTTTGGGATGATTACAGAACATAATGACAGGATGCCCTCAAGTGGTGACATTTACACTACCCAGAAATCTCTAAGTGGTTTATATCAAGCATACACAACTCATCCTGTCCCTTCTTCAGAAGTAGCTCATGAAATCAAAAGAAAGAAATGAAAAATAGCTAAAGGATACAAAATTGACTTCACTACAAGAATTATGTTTGTTTCTAAAATTCCCATTTATTAAAATATTGAAAATATTTTCTTTAATTAGTTATTAAGAGCAACTGATTAGTATTGGATATTGTGTGTGTGTGTGTGTGTGTGTGTGTGTGTGTGTGTGTGTGTGTGTGTGTGCTGGGATTATTGATTTGAAAATTAGCATACTCCTCGAAATCTCAAATCTTACAGTGAGCCATTCTGAACTTATTTCAGACTAATTCTCTACCACATGCAAGGAATGTGCTTTTAATACCATTCTATTTCTCATGTTCCTCTTCATTAATGATAACACAAAGCAATAAGTCTAGCTCAGAATACAGGTGGAAAACACCGATCCTGGGAAACATGGGCACAAGGACCTCAACTTAGTATTTGGCAATAACCCAAGTCTGTGCCCATTTCTGCATTGCATTCTAAGTAAATGCATTCTTGTGAAAGCAAACAACAGTTCTAGCTTTGCTCTCCCGGTGACCTTTCACGCAGGCTTTTCAACACAGACACCCTCCTTTAATCTGCCGGCTTTGTGAATGGTTCTTCAGTCTGGCACCACCTTCACTGAGGACTTAAACAGGTTTCCCCTAACAAATCGCTCTAGGAAAAAAGAAATTGATGTCTGGATGACAAAAAGAAATATTAGCTAACTGTAAATAATCTAAAGCATAATTGTAGTTTGGGAAAATAGAGGTGGAAACTGACATCAGGAACTGTATAATTCCAGATGACAACTAATTTCAAAAGTCTTTATCCAGAAAACAGAAAATGGGCTTGGAGTAGTCTGGAGAGTCAAAACATGGTATCTGACAAACACAAATTTTTAACTATTGATTTTTTTGTTGAATGAACAAATGTCTATGAATTTTGTTAAGAAAAACTGCTAAAGGTTTTTGAAATGTGTATATTGTGTATATTTTTGTCTGTGTATATTAACATGCTCAGTACATGATAAATAGCAAAAGTCCCGACCGCGTTTTTAATGGAATTACCAAGTACACGGGCATTTTCCCTTTGAATATCTAATCATATATGTGGACAGTGGTTGACAGTAATATGGAGATGAGACAATATCTGAGCATTTTAACTGTCAGCTAAATAGTTTAACTAATCAGAGTAACCAGCAAATTGGCAACAGAGTTACAAGAGGACAGCATTTTTGCCTTTCCTCTTCCGATTTCACGTTTATAGATTAAGGACAATACAATTTCTCTTAGTAAATATTGTCAGATGTAGATTAGAGAGCCCGAAAGGACATATTCCTATTCCTATCTATTTCTTTTCCTGTATTTGGCAGAACTACAAGCAATAATGCAAATACTATATTTCAATTATGCTCAGTATTTGACATACTCTCTGCTGGGCCTATTCTTCTATTAAAATTACAGTTAATGACATTTTTCTAAATTATATTATTGAATAATTGCATGCATGGTAAAAAGAATGCATAGAAAAATCAGTTTCACTTCAGTTTAAAAGACAATATTTTGCTTTTTTATGTAGATTGAAGTTTTATGTAGATGGTTACTTCCATATGTCAACCACGGCTATCTTCTTGCACAAACATATAGATGAAGATTTCTCAGGTTTGGATATTTTCTTTAGACCAATGTATTTAGAGTCAGGGGATTGTTTTACTACCAGTGGATATTGGTAGAAAGGTGGTGGTGATGTGAGTCTCGTTGGATTAGTAAAAGAACTGATTGTCACAAATAACAAAAGAGGGTTCTCATACCAGACTGCCTTTACCTACCATTTGCACTTCACTAACAGACTGGCTTAACACATAAGCTATGACTCATCCGTAGGTAAAAGTCTAATTGTCCCACCATCAGAGCTTAGAGTTGCCAAACATCCACATGTACATTAATTGCCTAAAATAAATCTTTTTTATGTTTTACACATATCATATTAGTATGTTTGTCTAGAAAAACCATATTGCTTATTTTATAACCAAAGTATTCATAATTTGCTTTCATTACAGAACCTGAATTTATATAGCAATGCATCAATAGACATTTTCTTATTGAACATAGAAAAATAAATAAGAAATGCACATTGACTTAGTCCTTTATTGCTGGGCAATAGAATTTACTTAAAAGGAGAGACATGATCATTTTACAAATCCCTCTCCCCTAAGTTTGGAGGTCATGAAGGTCTCAGGTGGTGGTGGCTCTGCTTTGAGTTCTCTCAGAACTCAGTAACGTGAGAATGTGATTACACTTAGAACATAAGGTAATTGGAATATCTGCACTACCTTGTAATGTGTGCACCTGTGTGTGTATGCTTATGCATGCAAGCACTTGTGCGTATTAGTGTGTATTCACATATGTGTGCATGTGTGTTACCTACTCTTAGCTTCCTCACATGTTCACAGCTCCCAAATTACCATGATATTTATATAGCTTCAAGAGAATTCAGGGGTGTGTTTTCCAGGTAAAAAGTCAAAAACTACCTCATGTCTTATTATCTTACTTCCCAAGTAACAGTGTAAAGTTTTGTGGTAAAAACTCTATTGATGGAAATTGTCATAGAAGAAGGCATAGTTTCAAGAAGAAAAGAGATGGATCTGTATTTCTTAATGCAAAAGACATTAGAAAGCTTTACAGATATATTTGGGAAAAACTGTGCTTGCTGATTTCTTAAGCCTTTTGTGGATATTAAAATAAATAAAAACTAAATAAATAACTGAAGATGGATGCTAAAAATGATCCCACACTAGTTCAGAATTGAGTATAATAAAGGATTATTTATTTATTTAAGGGTAGACTCACTGATTACAGTCCTCTGCACGAACGGGAAACAGGAAGCGAATCCAGAAGCTGGGAGAAAGAGTGAGATTGCTTCACTTCAGCATTTATAGCATAAGAGGCCATGCTTAAGTGGGCTGGTATCTTAAAAACTACAGGCTGAAAGAGTTCCCACAACACTTTCTCCTTTTGTTTAGCTAAGAGAGTTCTAAGTCTAATACAAATAACTCCTTACTTTCCTTTATCAATGGCTTCTGAGACAGTGAAAGAAAACATTACTAAGCCTTGTCTTTAAAATTACAAAGAAAACCACATCTGCCTCACCCAGTTATTACCAGTCACTCAAAGAAGATTTCAATATCATGTTCTTAGCACTTTTTGTGAGGATAATATTTTGTGAGTTAATGTCATCAATGTAAAACTATTTCCTGAGTTCAGCACTTAATATCTAATTGCAGTGCATATATATATAATTTATATTTTATTTACATTACATACAGTATGGACACACACACACAATACACACACACACAAACACACACACACACACACACACACACACACACACACACACACACATATATATATATATATATATATATATATATATATATATATAACTTAATGACTGTGAGTGAATATTCGGTAACCATATCCATAATTCTACATTAAATAAACATAATTTCAAGCATTTCCATTTCTGCAGTTTTCTTCACATATCTTCACTGATAAATAGATAATATTAACTTAAAGTTATGTAATGATTCTATAGTTTTCTGCTTCATGAAACCTTCCAGAAAGGAACTGTAGCTACTTTAAACCTTCACGCAGAGATCAATGACAAAACAGATACATTTTTCTTTAATCAATAACTTCACCCTGAATAAACTCCACTTTTTCCTGGTATAAAAGAAAATCCCCTGCATACAACTGAGAGGTCAGCACATCTTCTATACCTTGTGAATAACGAAAAAATCTACAGGGTGGACACCTCTCGGAAGTTTGTATAATAATCCACATTTATTCTTCTATATCCCACAAAACTGATTGAGGAAATAGTTAGAATAAAGTTGTAGTGATGAGCACCAATAAAGGGGAGGGTCTCTTAGCATTCATCATTCTAAGACATAAGTGGAAGGAAGAAACCATTATTGTAGAAAACAAACACAAAACTTAGTAAGGCAATATCCAGGGACTTAAAAAATATGATAAGCCAGTTTCAACCAAAGAGCTATATAGGGTGCTGGAAAGATGGCTCAATGGCTAAGCGCACTGACTGCTCTTCCAGAGGACACGGGTTCAATCCCCAGCACCCACATAGGAGCTCACAACTGTCTGTAACTCCACTTCTACTGAATCTGATATCCTCACACATACATGCAGGCTAAACACCAATGCGCATAAAATAAAAAATAAAGTTTAAAAAAGGAAAAAGAAATAAAAGGGTTTATAATCTTAAGAATAAATTTATTTAAAGAATTAAAAGAGCTATATATTAAGTTGCTCATGTTTTGAAGAAAGTGTTAGTCAATTCTTTCTTCCATGCAAGATGCAATGGCCAACTATTTCCTGAAACAAAGATTCCATACCATGTCTCATTCCCACTTGGTGGGAAGGAAAGACAACTTTCCTCCCCCTCCCAATTGCCCCTTTGAACTAAGATACCAGAAGAGAAATACAGAGGAGACAACAATTTCTAGACACAAGTTCAGTGAAACTATGGGGTTTAATCCTGGATCATATAAGTTTGCCACTTCTTCATATTTTATAACCATACCAATGGGACTATATTATATTAGTGGATTACAAAGGACAAGCTTTAAGACACAGGCTGTTTATTCAAGGGTTTCTTAAGTATGTCTAAAGACAGCAGGGGAGAAATCAAAAACAATGAAGACAACTTCCTGCTACCCACACTTTCAGAAAACTTTGAACACAGCACAAAATTTGTGCATGTTAAAGTGTACTTTCATGCTACTAACATATGCCCATGTTTCTCTCACATATGCAACATGAGTAACTTTTAACAAAACAGAAGGGGTAAAATACCCAACACCTGGACAAAATATCTTAGAAGAAAATGCAAATGTCACTATAGCAAAGCTGTATAAATTATCAGATAAGGGATACAAAACTGTTACGATTATTACACTATGTTTCTTATAATAAAAATTAGTTAACTACAAAAACAAACACATAGTGCAAGAAGTTGTGGTGTTTTGAAAGAAAATGCTCCCCAAAGGGAGTGGCACCATTAGGAGGTGTGGCTGTGATGAAGGAAGTGTAACCCTGTGGGGACAGGCTTTGAGACCTCTTTTTCTCAAAACTTCCCTCAATGGGACAGTCAGTTAGTTGACTTCCTGTTGCCGTGCTCCTCTTCATGATTACCATGGAGTGAACTTCTGAAAATGTAAGGAAGTCACCCTCAATTAAAGATTTTCTTTATCAGAGTTGCTGTGGTCATACTGTCACTTCACAGTGATAGTAAACCCTTACTAAGACAGAAGTGAACATTAAAAAAGAGTAGAAATTTTTTCAAAAGTAAAAAGGATAGAAATATAGGTAGAGAACATAAGGAGGAAGATGGCTGAGAAGAGGGACGCTGAAATTCTGTCAATAGATACATCCTAACTTGAAATACAGGCAAAGGCCAAAAAGAACAGGGAAACTTAGAACAGAATATCTAATATATGAAAAGTACACAGAATGCATAACTGAAAATCCGCAATGAGAGAATATAGCTGAAATATATTTGCAACAATAATAGTCAAGAGGCTTTAAGATCCTGTGACAGACAACAAAACATCATCCATTAAGCTGCAAGAACAATGACAGAATGCTGACAATCACCACAAAGATCAACAGACAGGACAACACGAAGACAAATAAAATCAGATTCTGGTATCTGATATCTAACCAGAAGAAAAGGAAGGGCAAATTAAATGAATTTAAGATGCCAGTGGGCTCGGGGTAAACATTTCATCCATAGGAGGTAGAGGAAACCCATGTATCAGACTTATCACGCAAAGACGAAAAGAATGAACAGGGGTGAAAGACGACAACAACCTCCTTGATATCTGCTTACAGTGAGCCATCCTCCAAACGTTGAGACTTAGTTCCTTAATAAACAGAAGTTGAAAGAATCCATGGCACATATGGAACTGCGATGCTATGATGTCAAAGTTCTTTATGTAGAAGGAAAATTTGTAAATGTCAGCAATCTATAGTTAGGAGAATTTCAATGAAAGAACAGGTCATGAAACACTTTTTTTATTTGCTAACCTGTTTACTACATATGTTGGTAGCTGTATTGGATATATTTGCAAGTGCATATGAGTGTGTAGGTGCTGATGAACATGTGTGCTTATATGTGGAGCCCAAGAACTCCCTGGAGCATAATTTCTCAGATACTATCAGCCCTTGAGTCACCCTCACTGAATGGGAAGCTCAGTGAGAAATGATGAGTGAGTCCCAGGGACTCATCCACTTCCATTACCTACGTAGCAGGATGACTGGAAGCATGTACCACTACACCCAGCTTTAACAATATTTTTCCTGTATCTCTTTAAGCTATCAATAACAGTGTTGAATGATGTTATCATCTAGATACACAAAATGATTGAGAGTAATAAGAAAGAGAAAAAGCACTGAGAAAGCTTTTACTCACTTGTACATGGTACTGTTATTAGATAATTTAACTATGAGTTTATTCTTTATAACAAGAAATATCTATTTAAAGAACGTGGCCTATGTGCCAAAAGAGGATAAAACAGAGCTATACACAATAAAACTAGAGAAGCAGGGAATAAAATGAACAAAAGGAAAAAAAAACAAGATACATTCTTTTTTATGTCAGGTCTGCCATGAATTGTCTGCATGGAATGACTTTCTTGTTTCTATTTCAGTTAAATTATTGCAGAAGAGAACATATGGCCTATGAAGCTTAAAGTACTTACTTCTACAAAGCCTAAAGTATTAGGCTCTATAAAGAAACACTTTTGGAGTCATATAAAAGTCTATGGAACATATTTTAATTTCATTTCCCCAAATAATGTTTTCAATAGATACTTAGCCCAACATATAATACAGAATCTTCCACAGAAGATTTGGTTTTTGTTTTCTTCTAGTTGCCATTAGTGTGTGTGTGTGTGTGTGTGTGTGTGTGTGTGTGTGTGTGTGTATCAAATCTTCACCCAGTTGTTTTAAAATTATCTGAGTCCATCATTCCATTAAATTTCAGTGTGATTAAGGCAGGGGTCAACATCAAGTTCTATTCCTTATTGTTTTTTAACTTATATTCTGAGATATTTTCTCATCTAACCAGGAACTTGCCAATTCAACTAGACTGACTAGCCACTAAGCCTGCTGTCTGTAAGTCTCCAGTACAAGGGTTAATGGTGTGCCCTAGCATGCCTGGCTTTTACAAAACTTGCTGGGAATTGAAATTTGGTCTTCATGTTTCTCCTGCCAGCTCTTTATCAATTGAGCCACCTACAGAGGTCCCCATTAATATCACCTATAATCTTGAGAGTTCTGAGCCATCCAGGCCAGATATTTTGTAGAATTTCTTTGAGCTGTAGCTGCTATTCATTGATACACTTGAGGAGTAATACCAAAAGTGATGTGTCCTTGGTGTGTTCTAACACAGGTTGTTTATTTTTCAAACATTACACAGTTTTACCTTTTATTAAAAACTGAACATTCCTACCCTATGTGTAATATGTAAAGTGCACCAATAACATAATTTCAGAGAAATATGATAAATCAAATAAGATTATCAAATCTTTACCCAGTTGTTTTATAGTTATCTGAGTCCATCATTCCATTAATTTTCAGTTCATATTGCATTTGGAGAGAATCCCCCCCCTCCGTGTGTGTGTGTGTGTGTGTGTGTGTGTGCATGTAGTATCCATCTGTACAAATTCACATTTGAGTATAAATTGTGGATGTGTTGCAGGGATCTATAAAATTGTATTGGCAGTATATTGGGTTTTGTACCTTCCCACTTTGAGACAGAGAGGGCTCTTTAAAGAATAAAGAAACCAATGGCTTAACAGAATATAGCCAGGCTGAAAAAGATATATATAGAGAGAGTAGGTAGAGTCAGAGAGAAGCCACGTAGCTGCCAGAGGAGAAAGGTGCAAGCTGCCAGCCACAACCTTACCAGTAAGCCACAGCCTTGTGGAGATACACAAATTAATAGAAATACATCAATTTAAGATATAAGAGCTAGCTAGCAATGCACTTAAGCGATTGGCCAAGCAGTGTTTCAATTAATACCAATTTATGTGTGATTATTTCAGGGCTGAGCCACCAGGAAACAAACGAGAAGCTTCCTACAACAAATGACCCTAAAATTACTCAAGGTATAGTTCTTGGGAACACACACAGACTATATGCAATATAACAATGATAGATAGATATAAACTTATCTGTTTATTGTTATCTTACTCTGTTTAAAAAGAATGTGTTTAAAAGAGTTTTCAGTGTTTTTATCTGATTCTATGTATCCATACTTGCATATAAAAATCAAATGAACTGTTTTCTGAATTCTGAATCCTGGTCACTGCAAAAAGAAGAATGTGTGATATCCAAGTTCACAATTTCTTCACAGTTCCTTTGTTGTAGCAAAGGTAAAGCTTACACAGGCCAAACACAATTTTATGGGTTTCAATGAATGCATACTCCAGTGTAATACTTTCTATTACCAATCTATGGGACGATTCCATTCCCAGGTAAGACCATTTTGTCATTAACAAATATTTGAAGCAAATATTTATTCTAACATTTTCTATCACAGATTACTTGTGCTCACATGATGCCTCTTTTTTATTGAACTATATATTTTCCCCAGTCTTCTCTCTTCCTCTCACCTCCCTTTCTACCCTCTTCCATGATCCCCATGCTTCCAATTTACTCAGAAGATTTTGTCTTTTACTACGTCCCATGTACATTAGATTCATGTATGTCTCTCTTAGGGTCCTCATTGTTGTCTAAGACATCATTTTGTGATATTGCCTCCCTTTTGTTAATCATGATACTGAAAGTTATCTAGTTTGTACCTGTGTCATCAACTCCCTAATTTGGAGAGCTTAATATTACTCTATGATGTGAACATCTTATATGGCATTATTCTCTTTGGAATAACAATGAATCCTGTAGCTGTCATTAAAAGACTTGTGCTAGTGTAACTACATTTAGAAGACCATGCTGTCTGGCCTGTCTGTTGAGAAGTACCTTGGTATTACTTCCAGTTCTAACTAATATAGAAGAGGTAACAAAGAGACACATTTTTGTCCAATTCCACATATTTTATTTGTTAGCACCTGATACCCGACTTGCTTTTGATTTTAGTTCACAAACCAATGTCACTTCAAGAACAAAACTGTCACTACACAGAAACAAAAATGAAGCTTTCATTCAGCGGTGGTGGCACATGCCTTTAATTCTAGCACTTGGGAGGCAGAGGCAGGCAGATCTCTATGAATTTGAGGCCAGCCTGTTCTACAAGAGGTAGTTCCAGGACAGGCTCCAAAAGCTACAGAGAAAACCTGTCTTGAAAAACCAAAATAAAATAAAATAAAATAAAATAAAATAAAGAAGGTTTCTTGAAAATCAGTTGCTGGAAAGAAAATCAAAACATCTCAACTCAGCATAGGTTTAAATCTTCATAAATTCTCATTTAAACATTACCTACCAATGCTTGTATTTTCAGAATTTTGTAATGTATTCATGGAGAAATAAACTCTGTCCCTTTCCAAAGGGTATAATATTGTGTTAAACAAAATAAACTGGTTTAAAATAGTAACTCTGGGTGCATTTCCTTGGGATGCTATAATAAATATGACTGAGTTTACGATAATTTCCAGAAACATTGGTGATAGGTGGACAGACTCATTAGTGCTACTTGACACAACTACAGTGAGAAGACTTTGATAAAGTAGAGTATGAAGATGCGTCATTATTGCCTTCTTAAAAAATTATTTGGATTAACACCGACTCTGATTAATGCTGCCTCTGTTACCCTGAAGATCCTGCTCAAGTGCTTCTGCCATCTACTTATCTGAGAGCCTCATGCTTCATCAATCTACTACTGTCTCAGGTCCTAAGGATTTTTTGCAGAATCATTGACGCAGCCATAAATGAATGACCTCTTTTGAGCAGAGTTGTTCTCTGTGTGGCACCCAGTCTTCACCCTGTGGGTCCACGTGTTCATAACTTGTTCATGTTTTTCTCTTTTCATGCCAGATCATCAGAGAGGTCTCCGGATTCTGACTGAAAGCCTTGAACTTCTAGACACTGAAATAAAGCCACATCAATGTCTTTCGGGAAGGGTGGAGGATGTGAATCTTTTCTCCAGATTTCTTCGCATATCTACAGTGGTTGGGTTTCATGTGTCAGCTGAGCTCCAGATCTCACTAGAGTTCCTTTGATTTCTGAAAATAAGGATTGGAGTACATAGTTTAGGGATATAACTTAAGGGGTAAAGTGCTTTCTATACAATCACAAAGATTGCAGATAAGCATACAGTATGAAGACCTGGGTTCAGTCTTTGGGATTCAGGTGAAAAGTCTGTATAAGGGTGCACACTTAAAATCCCAGAGCTGGATAAACTGGGGCAGGAGGATATATGAGAGCTATAGATCACAGAGAAAGATAGCTCAGAAAACAAGGTGAACAGTGCCTGAGAAACAATACATGAAATTGTCATCTGTCCTCTGTATACACACATTTGAGTATTGACTCATATGACACATGTATGAACACACACACACAGAGAAATGTTCTGTCCCTCAGTCCTGCTATGACAATTCAGAATTCTGACTTAAAATCACATCGTGTTCCAATTGACTAATTTTCTTACAATTCATTTATTTTTTTTCTGATTTTAAAATATTTATGACAGAACAAAAATAATGAACAATCTGTGGACCTGGATTAAGAAAAAGCATGTAAGTGTGCTTGTGTGTGTATGTGTGTGTGTTTGTGTGTGTATACACATATCACGTGTTTAGGGAGATTTAATGAGATTTAGATTTATACTATATATAATGTTATATGTTGGAGGCTGCTCATTTGTTTCCACCTACCCAGAACTGAAATAACCACACAGAAGCTGTATTATTTGCAATACTGTTTGGCCAATAGCTTAAGCATATTTTTAGCTAGCTCTTATATCCTAAACTAACCCATCTCTATTAACCTCTATACCGCCACATGGCTGTGACTTACCAGAAAAAGTTCTGTCCAGTATCCAGCGTCTGTCTCCAGCAGGGCTACACGGCTTCTCTCTGATTCTACCTACTCTTTCTCTGTATCTTTTTCAGTCTGGTTTTACTCTGTTAAGCTGTATATGGAAAGCAACTTCTTTATTAACCAATGGCACTAAAACATATTCACAACATACATCACCTCCACACTAGTTATATATTATTGATATTTATTAAGAGGATAAATAGAATTTTCTATAAATAAATTCTTACTATCAACTGATTTTCTTCACCAAAACATTCATTTTTAAAAAATATTTAAATTTATCTATGTGTGACTGTTTGTATGCACATATGTTCAGCTCATCTGAAAATTACATCAGATCCCAGAAGTTACAGTTACAGGTGGCTGTGAGGTACCAGATGTGAGGTGTAGGATCTGAACTTTCCTCCTCTACAAGAATAGCAAGTGCTGTGAACTATAAGCCGTCTCTTCCAATCCGTAATTTCTGTTTCTAAGTTCACTTTGAATTTCTGTATTTTAGGGAATTTGATAATACTATTATAAATGTTCAAAATAAAAAAAAAGTGTGTATAAGTCTGTCAGGTAATCTTCACAATCCAAGTTTGCTAGCACCATGGTTTCTCAAGACTTATTATTGTGGTTATATTATATTTCTTCTTCTAAGACTATAATTGCTTCTTCTAAAACATTATAATTGGTTCTAAATTAAGAGTATCAACTTAATTTTTATTAAATGAAGAATAAACAGTTATGGCATTAACTATTAATTCTTATGCATTATTAACAATGTAAACAGTATTAAATTCTGAATCATAAGCAAGTTATTTTAATTATTTTATCAGTTATATTAACAAGAAGATAAACTAATTAGTTTGTATTTTCTTATTTTCAGCACTCACTTGCTTCAAGCATTTTCATATTTGTTTTGAATGAGAGCATATAATAGGCATTTGTGGACTATTGCCGTGAAATTATGATGCAGCACAACCCTTACAAAATAGATCTGCATGACTGTTTTAACAAGCTAATGCTAGCTATAGATTTCTGCTGATTAAGTCCAGGTGACTTGCTTGTTTGATCCTTCAAAGTTCAAATTGTCCGTTATTGACTCCTCCTTGCCTACGTTGCTTTGTTAGTAACAAGCTTCACTTTTTGCTTGAAAAAGCATTCCATTCATTTTATCTCACTTGGTCTACCTATTGTTCAAGCCGCTTTGACTAATGATTTTAATATCAGGGTAAAAAGAAGAAAAATGTATCCCGTAAACATCTTAAGTCTCCCTAAACACCATGAGTTTTTATTTTTAGAAGAAGAATAAGATTGCATTTTAAATTAATTTTATTTTAAAGGGTTTATTTTCTCAGTGTATGTGTGTGTGAGAGAGAGACAGACACACACACACACACACACACACACACACAGAGAGAGAGAGAGAGAGAGAGAGAGAGAGAGAGAGAGAGAGAGAGAGAGAGAGAGAGAGAGAGAGAGGATGTTTAGAAGCCCTTATGTCATTTAGAGGTCAGAGGACAACTTTCTAGAATCAATTCTTACTTTCAAGTTTACATGTTTTGGGGGGTATTTGAACTCATGCCTTTAAGCTTGTGAAGCAAATCCTTTGCCAACTGAGCCAAGTCTGTAGCTCTAATGTGATCATTTAATTCGTTGACTAATAAAGTGAGCTCTCTGAACACTTCAACTTTTCTTGCATTTGTACTGCACCACAATAAAATGGTTTGCCCACTGCTTCATCTGGATTTAATTTTCAAAGGTGTACATGGGAAAAATACATCCCCTCCTTTGTCATGCAACAAAATGGATATATAAAACCTACAAAGGCAGGTCTCCAAATTGTAGTTTAACTGTCATTAAGAGATTACAGAGTAACAGTGCTTTACTGACATTTTAAGACTCAAAAAGAAAAAAAAGGATCAGGAAAACTCATTATAGCTGCTTTCTATACTTGCTATTCAATGTTTACTAATGCCGAAGAAAAACGTGGAATTCATCTGGCAGTTATGATTTCAAAGACAAAGAAAAATCTAAATTAATACAAAGGAGGTGAGTATGGGGGAAATAGGTGAAAAATAAGTACTTTTTTTTTTAGTCCTAGGTCCTGTAAAATAACTTTACAAATTCTGTAATTACTGCCGAGGATATTTTTCATGATGCCTGAACTCCAAAATAGATGAAATCCTATTTCCTCTTTAAGTCTTCTCTATAAGTCTCCCTCTTTCTCAGGTGTTACTTATATTCCAAATCTCTCTCATCTATATTTCCCAAAGGGAGAATAGTCCATATTTTAACAGCTATAGCTCTTGTGCTCTCTAATATAACTCATCATGCCCTTGTTGATATTCTCACTCTGGTGTTAGTCTAAGGTGGAGGAGTTTTCTAGATCTTGGCTGGAGCTATACACATGCAAACTGCATCTGTTCCTACTGAGACCTTTTCTACTCAAGGGCCTCTGATCTGCATCATCACTGCTGCAGTCATAACATCAGACAAAGTTTTCCAGATGACAACCCAAGTATTTGTGAAGACAATAGATGTCCTAGCAACTCTGAAGATCACTCTCACTTCTAAAAAAGGCCTTTGCAGAAAGTATGTGTCTAATCTGGAATTTATAACATATCACCAAAGAGAAGCTCATTACCTTCAAGAGCAAGATGCCTCATAAATAACAATATAACCCAAGAAAAGAGTGAAAGAGAATTTTTTAAGTGATGGATTTTTGTGAAAGGACCATGATCTCAGAAAAATACACAGATAAATATCTCCTTTCCCTTCCAAGAAGACCAGGACTTACTAGGTTTTAGTGAGATGATGCGATTTAAAGAACAAAAGTTTCTCTTCTGACCTTACTAAGAAATTGTACTAGGAACATTTCTACCATAATTGTCAGTTGGCAAAGAGTTCCAATGGTTATTCATTATCATAATACTTATCACCTATCATTCCTGGTATCAGTTTACATAAATTACAGTCTTTCCAGGAATTATTGAAAGTGACTATTTCCCAGACCATTAGAGTATCTGGATTTAAATATGAAGTATATTACTGTGCTAAAACATGCAACAAAAAGATGGCTGTCACCAGATAAACAAACTGAAGTTTGAAGTATTTTGCTGCTTTATACTTAACTATGAATATTTCTACCAAGCCATGAACTTCAATCTCCCTCTTATTTCTCCTTTGTTGTTTCTGAGAGTAGATGCTCAGAACTATATAGAAAGGCAAAATCCCTTCCAAAATCCTAAATGAAAAATATTTCAACTGTGCCTGCGTTTGTCAAATATGTCTTTAAATATTGCCGTATTTCCTGCTTTTGCTTTTCAATCACTTAAAATCAATACTGGTGTCATTTGTAGGCAAAAGCAGCCTTTTTATGAAAGGCTGTTAGATTTATCTTTAGAGAAAATAGCAATAATAAATTATTTCAAGTGAACAAAGACCACTCTTCTTTTCTTATGCTTTATATCTGCCCTTAGTTTCTGAAATTTCTTATTTGTGCATATTTGTTGTAGAATGTTATTTGATCAACACTTTAAAACTTTGAGACTGTTCATAAATTTAACCTTGGATCAGGGGCTAGAACCAGTGAATACTTGACAAGAATTAGCCATAGAGAATACAGAGACCCAGGAAGCTGGATAGAGACACACACAGGAAGTCGTAGGGTGAGACTTAGAGATTTGCAGTCTTTTTAGGTCTGGGATGTAAGGAAAGATGTGCTTGTTTGGTCTCTGGTAAAAATGGTAAGATCAGCTTTGTTCTACCAGGTTTTCACCTTAGTATCAGACTCCAAAGTCTTTATTAGTAATAGAACAACTTAAATAAAAACACCAATTTGTAAATTTGAAGGACCATATTCTTTAACTACTTTTCTTTTCTTTTTTGAGATTATATGACATCATTTATTCCTCCTTGTCCTTCTTCCAAACACTCCTCTATACCTCTCCCTGCATTTTCATGGTTTCTTATTTTATTAATTGTTGTCACATATATATTCCTAAATACATAAATATAATCTTCTCAGTCTGTTTAACGTGATTTGCACATATGTCTTCAGGGCTGACCATTTGGTATTGGATAAACAATTGGTGTGATCTTCCCTGTACACCTTCACCTGTTCTCAGCATTCCTTAATTTTCTGTAATTCTTTGCAAAGGTCCATATTCTTAAATGTTGATACAAAGAGGTCAAGTTGAAGTAAATAATAAAAATGGTGACAGGCATGTCTTAATTTCTCTCTATCTGGAAGCAGATTGTTAAGCTGCTTTCCATCTGAAGGTGTCCCTGCCCACAAGGGTTCCTTGTCATATCCTACTTTTTAAAATTTACTTTACGGAATTGAAGGGTTTTTTTCCCTTGGTAGTCTTATAAGACTACCAAAATTGTAATCTGCTTACTCTGAGTTGAACTATTCCTCCTGCACTGTGCATCTGCATGCTGCAGTCTTTCCCTAGGGAAATGATTTCATTCCATTATTCTCTTTACCACATTCTTCCTTCTTTTGTCAGGTGTTCATGAACACATACCAATGTGGCATCTTTAATGGCACTTGGTTATTCAATCATCCAGTCCATCAATGTCAACTAACAATTCGCATATCCACGTCATTGCTTATGATATAAGTTTGATGTTATGGTATGGAATGACTACACAGACATGGACCCTGTCTCCATAATTATGCAAAGTCATGATAGAGTCAGTTATTAAGCAAATACACAAATGCATATGCCACTGTGTAATGGGTAAGTATTGTGGGAATGGGGGAATTTTTTGTAGCAGACAATGTGTAACAGTAGCCAGTTATAAACCATTTGATCAGAAAAATTTCTACAAGAAGGTGAAGTTAACACAGACATAAGAGGGAGAATTGTTCTCACCTGGTGTATCCTAGGCATTTGGAGACTTTTCATTAAGTAAGACTGTTAAACTGAGAAAGGTTCTCTTTCCATTTAAGCTATTAAAAAAATTAAATGCACGTGACTCAACTATTTACTTTACTAAACTTAAATTTCCCTGCTGTTGGCCAGCCACTCATAGATACCTCACTAGATGATTTCAAGGCTCATGAAATCAAACTCAACACTGATTCCCCAAACGGTTCATGCAAGACTTATATGGAAACATAGACATGTGCTGACTGTGTTTGTTGCCCCCTTGAGCATTTCATTAAACAAATCTATTTATAGTTGAAAAGTGCAAAAATTAATATTAGATTAGTGGATTGAAAATTAACAATGAGTATTAGTAAACCTTGATTATTGTTTTGAATGTCAAAGGATTTTGAATATAATTCAACAATTGCTATAATTGATTGTCCCACAGGAAAAAGCATTTTCACACTGGGGATACACTCTCCCACAGATATACATCCTCCGTGAAACTCAGTTGTGATTTTACAAAGAAATATTTGAAAATCCAAAGAAACCATAATCTTTTGGAATATAAGAGAATGGAATAAGGAACAAATAGTATACATCAAGGCATTTGTCTTTGCCCTATGTTCCTACTTCTCTGGTTTCCATATCCCTTCTTACTATGTAGTCAGAAAAAGCATGGAAAATGCCTCATAATCAAGTCTCTTTAAAATAAAAAAGCTCTCAGATTTAGTAAAAACATTATATCTTAAAATATCAATACAAATTATATTCAGAAACATAGAGATTTAGGGTAATATATCATAAGGATGGAACAGGTAGAAAAAAATTAAGATATGCAAAGGAGTGAGAGTCTCATAGCAAAAGGATCTGGACATAAACGACATTGAAGTGTTTTGTATAGATGAAGGGAAAATTGATATTATGGAAACAGGAATCTTTCCTATTACACACTTCAGGCTCACCAGTAAACAGAATCAAAAGGAAAATAAATCCATCAAAGAGATATATGGATGAGAGGGGCAACTATTTAAGATGACAACAATAATAATAGCTATCAATTACACAGTGTGAGAAAATGATGATCTCCCCAATGCTATTGTAATTTTCAGCTAACTAGAAAGCATGTGAGGTTGACGATGTTATTACCTATGCTTCACTAAGAATGACAGAACCCTAAAAGATTTCATTGAAATTTGTCCAAGGTAGTAAAGCCTGCTTGTGGAGACACTCTACATGTGTCAAATTTTGCAACATGGACTAATTCTATTAACGAGACTTTTAATCAATGCCACTTCCTTTTCCAAATTATATGATGTTTTAAAAAGGATAGATCACTTACAAATCTATCCTTTATTATTGTTTTTCAACTGGTAAGTAAATGTAAAAGCTATATCTCAGTAATATTACTGTGTTTTCTATTAAACCTTCTTTTAGTTTTCATGTTATTATTCAGCTCTTTGTTCATCTTTTAATTTTAAACTTTTATGAATCACACTGTCTTCAGATTTTTTCTTTTCTTTTCCTTTTTACTTTAATATAGTACATTTTATTGTTTGATCTAATAATTGCTGCCTTGACATTTGATGTACCCTTACCATTCTGGCTTGAGACACACTGTCACTTCCTTGAGTACTTTCCTGTCAGGAGAATTGAACTTATCTGTCTTTGCTTATCAGAATCACTTGGTTCTTGTCATAAAAAAGAGTGCTCATTTTCTTTTCCTAGAACTGGATTATTTAAAAGTATGGGTTTTTTTTTCAACCAATAATGCAGCTGTGAAGAAGTACTATAGAAATTATTCAACAATGGAGTGGATGTGACATATGGTTTTGGAGTGTGGAATTTATCAGTAAGAAATACAGAATAATTAAGAAATTAGCTAAATTATAATGGGAAATAAATCACTCGTTTTGAATGCAGCAGGCAACAAATCCTCTTTCCTGCTACTAATCTGAAAATAAGCATCCCCTTAGAGGCTATCTTTTTTTTCTTCTTCTTTTAGTAGTGGAGATGTTGCTGATAGAATGGTGTCTAGATAATTATTCAAATCCTAAACAAGATTTCTTTTTGCCCATGCATGTAGCTTTAGCAGATTAATCTGTGCTTTTAGACACTCATCTACTAATTGGAATGCTACTAGAATCCAGAGAGTTTTATTATTATTAAGTTTGATGGAAGCCCTCATTGTGTTGTTCAATATTTAGTCACGGGAAAAAAGTAGAAGAGAATAGATGGCTGATTTTTTCAAATTTATGGGACTCTCTATGAAACTGCAGTTTCAGAAGTGTCTTGAAAATGAAATGAGTTCTGTACTTATAACAGTTTTTAAAATAAAATGCCTTATTAAAGAATTTGACTTATTGTGCTTTGCGCAAATTTTTAAAAAGATCAGTTTTATCCAATTCTGAGACATAATTTCTTCTATTTCTGTGACTATGTGTACTCATTTAAAAAGACTGAAAACCCACCCAAATAAATCACAAGTAATGAACACTTGGAAGGAGAGAGGGAAGAACTAGGAATAGTACTTGGGGAGATTTCGCTTCTCCTATCTCTTAGGGCTGATATCCATTCATGGTGTACTGACCTCTGTTGGGCTACATCTCCTGCAGACCCAAGGACAGGATACTTCCATTCATCCTATGTGTCTTGAAGGCTTAGGTCACAAGAGGTCCTTGTTTAAAATCTGCTGATTACATGGATTTGCTTCAGATTTCTGGGACTTGGACCTTGAAGCTTCTCTTACCCACCGACGCTTGTGTCCTTGGATGAACTGGCTGATGTTTCTGAACTTTTAAAAGAGAGGCCAGATGCAGTTTCTCTTAGAGAAGCAACTGAAAGGACAGAAAGCTCATTGTCTGGCTGTCTTCTCTCAGGATGTTAGCTGCTACTAGGTCTGTTCATTCTCACCCCTGGTTCTTAGCATACACCATGAAAGTACTGAACAATCATGATCTGCATACCCAACTCCAGAGAAATCGATCACCTTGTCCTTGGAAAGGTGTTGCCAGCAGAGGATTTCTATCCCTAGTGTCTTTCTTGGCAATGTTTTTGGTATACTTTGTTCAAGCATGACCTCAATTACTGATTGCATTCCTATTTTTATGTCTGAATTGCCAGGGGAACAGTTAAACACCTAGCCAGAAAAGCTTTCTGCTGTTGTGCAGAGGGAACTGAGCTAGTCACAATCAAACTTTCCCCCATCAATAACCAATTTGAATCATTACTCCAAGTAAATACCATTCTGAAAGCAATCTTAATCATTCTCAACTTGATGATAGACTGCTTGAGACTTGCCTGATTAGAATTTCTGAAGACTTGACTGCATCAACCAAATGGTGGCAAGAAAGAAGGAAAAACAAAAGAATACTTAGCATCTTGGGAGCACCCAGAAAATTCGGATGGGATTGATGTCCACCCACAAGTACTGTGAATGAAATCGTACTTAACATTTGGTTTTTCTTCAGTGACTTGGAATGTGTGTATCTATGCTATGTTTCCATGTGTATATGTATATTCCCATGTATGTGGGTGCACATGTGTTTTCTAGTGCACTTATGGAGGCGAGAAACTGTTATCAAATGTCATCATTTATCTCTCTCTACCTAGATATTGAGGCATGGATCATAACTTGAACCAGGTGGTCATTTATTTGGCTAGTCTGGCTAGTCAACTTGCTCCCTCATGATGAGACTGCAGGTGTGTTTACATACTCAGCCAGCTTTTAGGTGGTGGCTGTATATCTAAACTCTGATCTTCCCATTCTTACTTCGCATGCTTTATCCACTGAACTATCTTCTCAAGTCTGTGTCGCTTTTTACAAGTCCACCACACTTAAGAATCATTTGCATCATTATTAGAGTTTTAGTTGACTGATGCTGGAACTCATGTGTAGTAGCAGGTCGCTTGTTCTTGCCGGCCTTCCAGAACCAAAATAATCACACAGAAACTGTATTAATTAAATCACTGCTTGGCCCATTAGCTCTAGCTTCTTACTGGCTAACTCTTATATTAATGTAACCTATTTCTATTAATCTGTGTGTCACCACGTGGCTGTGGTTTACTGCCTAAAGTTCTGGCATCTATCTCCAGCAGGGCTACATGGCTTCTCTCTCTGACACTGTCTCCTTTCTCCCATCATTAGTTTTCCTTGCCTACTTCTATTCTGCCCTGCTCTGCTATAGGCTCAAAGCAGTTCTTTATTAATCAGTGGTAATCACAGCATACAGAGGGGAATCCCACATCACTCATGTGCCAATTAAATTTAGTTTTATAATTAATAGTAATATGAATTTTCAGGTAATGAGTATACAATTATATCCCTGCAATGGTTAGCTGTGGCACACAGTGTACAGTATTCTCACCTTATTACTGTATTTCTTTGATGTGAAATCTTTTTTAAGAATATTTAAATATATAGTAGATTACAGAACAAACTTATTCTGATGCTAAACATTCTTATTATTAGCTTATAACTATTTGACAGTTTCATACACATATTATATAATAAATTTTCAGATACTTTGACAACCCATTACCCTATTTTATACTCCCTTTAAACCTCCTGAAATTATTTTTCTTCCCAACTTTTATGACCTCCCACTGTATTTTTTCTTTTGTTATCAGCCTTATCCCAGTTAATATTATGCCTTATTGATATATCTTGTTGAAGATAGCTGTATTCCATCTGTGATGACAGTTTTTGTATATGTATACATTGAATTCCAGTCATTTTCACCCACCATTCTCCCCTCTTTTGTTCCCAGAGACTTACCATTCTACTTTTGTGTCTTCTTTTGCTGTATGACCCACTTAGTTTAGAATTACTTACCAGAGCATGAGTGGGAGATTAGACTGGAGCAAAGACAAACTTACCATGTCTACAGTGTGAAAGAAAATACCACCTCTTCCTCCAGCAACCATTAGCTAATTGACCCTCAGAGTCCCTCTTTCATTTCATTTCATAGAAAACTCCTCCTGCATTGCTGATGAATGTTGACAGTCAAGTCTTGTAGTCCCTCCTTCTCAGTGCATATAGAACCCATGAATTATTGCTAATTGGTAGAATAGTGGGATGATATGCCATCTACTACATCATATTACTATAATATTAAGTCCCCATTTTAATCACAGAATCTTCAAGAAAGATTCAGTTTCCTCATAAGTGACAGCAGTACTAAAATTTGGATCAACCACCTCTAATTTTTGTGATAAAAAAATGTTAGAATATTTACTTTGAAGGGTATTGATATTGAACATATGGTCCTTTAATGTTCATTTTTACCAATTCTCTACTCTGTGGTCCTCTTGGGAGATATTTTATGTCTAATAACCTTCCTGGGAAAGATTTCCAAGTATTTTCATATCCACAAAGCTCACTGACTTCAAAGAAAAATGCACATAGCAAAAGCCAAGATCAGAATTGTGATGATTTCTAATTGCCCATATAAAAGTTTTACCATGATGCATGGCACATGCATTCAAGGAGGGGAGAGATGGGAAATATCTTCAAACAGGAATTATGAAGTCAAAGGCCCACGAGAAAGATTCAATGTCAATAAGAACAAGAGATGGTATCAAGAATAAAATAAAATGAAACATAAACAAATTCTAGTTTTTAGTCATTCTTAACAATAATGCTGTGTGATTGAAAACATATCATCCTTATCTATGGAATGGAGGAGTGGTAGAGCAGATTCACCTGCTTACAGTAGGTGTCCTTCAGTCTTCCTTACTCTCTTGTCAAAAACCTCATTTCCCCTCCCATTTCTGAGTCATCTTTCATGACTTTCATTTATCCAGACCCCTTGCTGTAGAGTCCAGAGAGAGGGTGTTTTGACTGAATCCCCATTATAATGGACGATAAAACCATCTAAAACTAGTTTAGCTCTGTCTGGATTTAAACCAGGTTTGACTATGTTATGGATACTTGGAAGAGAGAATATTCAGGAAAGAGATGATCAGTTGGATTCCATTTCCAGTTACATCTATCTACTGTAGGACTAAAGTTTTAGCATGATCTTCAACCAACCACAATGTCAATTGCTCACCACAAATGACAAAGGATTCTGAAAAGAGAAGTATAATGTGTTTGCTTTGGAAAATTTTTCTGATAAAGAGTTTCACATTGTTTTGAGGCTAATCTGTTATTTGGTTTTACATTGAGTTAAAGTACGGTCCTTGTCTTGGCTCAACATAGGCATACATCACTAATCAGCACTTACAACACCACGGTGCATCTCTAAGAGGAAGGAAAGCATTTTTCAGCAAACTGTCTCATTCTTCAGAATGAGTTCCTTTGCACTTTGCATCTGAATTAGTAAAGCAGATAAAGTCTGCTCTAAAAATCCATCATCTTTGAAATCCCACAAGTTTTCCTGATTGTTTTGTGCAGCAGAGTGAGAAACAAAAGCCTGCATTTCCCAAGACAGTCATTTAGCTTTGGAATACAATACTATTCTCAAAGGCAGGGTTTATGACTTTGTAAGAGTTAATAAAATCAGTTCTGAAAGGGGGATACAGGGATATTAAATTCTGAAATATTCTAAATACATGTGCATATGTATATAGTTGTGTTCCTAAGGAAGTATCTATAACTTTCATCACACACTTCCAGGAATAGATGACACAAAAATGTAGAGCCATTGCTTTGAAATTTGAGTTCTTCCATAACCTCAAAGGATCACACTGAAGCTAAACATTTTATGAGGGAAATCAGTCGTGAGATAGGAAATAGCTAAACCTACTTTTACCTAGTGCTGTCATAAAATTAAAGAATCCGTATGACTTTGCATTAGACATAAAAGCTTTCAAGTGAACCACAGGCTATTGTGATCCCTAATCAGAATATAATGTTTGCTATAAAATGTGCCATGTGAGAAAGCCTCATCTTTGATGTGGTGTATGTATACCTCGGTGCTATGTGAAATTCATCTTTGTCTTTTTTATTTTCTTTGGAGCATCTTTCTAGTCCTAACGCCCATTGTATACTCCATAAAAATAGACAAAAGATGACTACTTTGGTGCTAACTGTGTCTCTATTCCTTCTTTCTGTTGTTACTGTAGCTATATTGCTGTTGTTATGTGTGTGCTGGTGTGTATACTGTGCACACATGTTTGTGAGTATGCATATTAGTACCTACAGATGTCAAGTATAGATGTTAATGTCAAGTGTCCTCCTCCATTGCTGTTGATCTTACTTTTTGGGACAGAATCTCTTGATGAATAGTGTATAATTTTGTCCGGATTGGTGAGCCACCAAGGGTCCCTCTCATCCTCACTGCCCAGTGCTTTAGTTAATACAACACTGTATGACATCTTACTTTTAATTGTTGAAGGAGATCTAATCTCAGATCTTTATGATGATGACCTTTTCACTCACTAAGTCCTCTCCCCAGCATTGATTTGCTACTCTTGTTCCATGATGTTCTCATTTCATATAAAACGTCATAACTCGGGTACCTGCTAAAGCTGGATAAAGAGTGGGTTGTTGTTAGAGAACTCTAAAACCATTAGTTATACAAGTCATAATTTTCTATGTTTCCTGAGTTAGGATTGAAGTTCTGAGCTCTCAAGACGACTAATTATCCACAAGTTATGCCATGGAGGAAAACAAGAAATAAAAATGAACTTTGGGCACCTTATACCTTGAACATGAGTTGCAGTGTATTAAAATGTGTGTGATGAGATTTCTTGTTTAACAGTTTTAAGGATTGAAATTCAAAGACTTTTTTATGTTTCTTTACAGTTCAAGAGAGCATAATTACTTGAATTGATAAACATAGCCCTGAGTTGCAGGATTTAATAGATAAGAAAACTATTTTTATAACTCTCTAGTGTTATAGGTTATTACAATGCATGTGAAAGAGTATATGAAATTTCAAGTTAAAATGGATTCTAAGTGCTTTGTTCATAATAATAATCTTTAAAACATGACAGATTCCTACCATATATTGGGTGCCTTGTTGAGCACCTAATATGGTATATATGTAATCACCCTTATTCTCAAATTTATCCTAAGAAGCAAGTAACACATGGGTATATTAACTTTGGGAATGAAGAAATGCAACTAAGAGAGATGGGAAGGGAACATAGCTTCAGATCCTGGGTAGTTTTAGTCACAAGAATCCATGCCTCTCAGATCAAATTTTAAACCATGTAGCTATGCTTTTCCCATAGAATTCTTATCTATTTTGAGAAGAGAAGCTTGGAGTAGGTATGCATGTTAATTATTGATCGCATTATAATAAGAAAATGAAAACTGAAGGAGAAAATAACAAACAAACCAGTAAGCAACACCACAAATGTCATCACTATTACATCATTACTAGTGGCCGAGGTCATGAATAACATCACTGTAGGCAGGGTCAGCCATCTGGCAAGCCACTTTAGTCTTACCCTTCCATTGTTTACCAAAAATGCTCTATCTTCCTGCTCTATCTTCCAGCCTCTTTGTAGCTATCAATTTGCTTCTCATAAAGAGTGTATTCATTATTTGAAAAAGCTGATTGGTGGACTGCTACGTAGTCACAGTAATCTGTCGAATTTGTGAAGCATTAATGACTAATTTATTTTGAATCACACATCTCATTATCAAAAGATTTTTATTCTCCATGGAGACTATTTCCTCTGATTCACAGTGTTCAGTAATTGTCTTTGCTTCTCTGCTGCAACTGTGACTATTAGTTGTAAAAACACTAACAGAGGTTTCTCTTGAGCTGTAGGTCGGTAGCATAAAAGATTACAAAACTCCACACGAGGCATACTTTCGGGTCCAATTAATTCTGTAAAATGCTTGATCTTACAAATAAAATGATCTTTGCATTGGTTTACTCATTAATACCCCCATTTTTTCAAATGAATTTAATGTATCAGGCACTTGCAATTTCAAGTTATGCCAATAATTTAGTTTAAAAGGTTCTTACATGACTTTCCAGACTGATGAAAAATAAACAGCCATTGCAATGAATTCCTTCTTGCCCGGTAAGTAGTTCCTTGCATGCTTTCCCTATAACATCAACTGTAAGACTCACAACAACCAGGTAACACTAGGTCAGGAACTGTGTCTGTCCATTATCTATCCGAATCTCTGAGAATGAAGGAGGTCCTCACTGAGCAGTGAGAAGAGTAAGTGTAACCATGGCAACAAACACTTCAAAGCACATAATATTCCTTTTACATGATAAGCAAAATATTCTGTTCATAATTATGTAGACATTCTCCAAAAACTGTATTAACCACAACCATCTGGCCTGGTCCACTGTGACAGGTTTCAGACTGCATTTTTATTTCTGTTCTTTCCAATCCCCTTCCTTCTACTCCATTGTCAGGTGAGTACTCTTCAGCCAGTGCTCTGCACATGGATGCTCCATGAATGTTTTCCGCATTCTTTTTTTTCGCTAGAAAGCTCACTGAAACATTTATACAATTTTCACACATTCTAATCACAGAGATCTGCCATGCTTTAAGATTAAGGCTTGTTTCACAAATCATAGTCCAGTAGATTTACACTTTGTTAACCCTGCCAGTTATCAATTCCTCTCTTTAGACTTTCCTTATTCACTGTCTTTCTATAACTATTATATTTTTAAACTTTATTTTAAGGTGACTTTGTCTTTAAAATGAATTTCAAATTTACTTCCTCTATAAAAAATTCTTACAATACTTTCAAGACCTCATCTGCTAAGGAATCAAAATCCCAAGAAAAGCATAATAAAATTATTGCCATCTAATTCCCAGCCCCCTTAGGACCTGAACACAGATTGAGAACCAGATCCGTCTTTCAGCATTAGATCTTTTACATATCCACTGGGTACCATGAAAAACATCACGTTAGTTGAAACTTGTGTCTTTTTTTAATCTATGAACAATATGTAGAATATAATAAGGAAAGACTAAAAAGTTTAAGAAATGACTAGTATTCTGTTACTACAAAATTTTGATATACTACTAAATTTGTGGAATAGCCATTACTTTTATGACTTGAATATATTTTTATCTAAGATTTAAATAATAATTTTCACTTTATAAGTCTCTGAAATTGCTAATGATACCACCCAACATGAAAAAGAATAACCATATTTTTAAAAAAACTGTCCAATTGTAGGAAAAGTAACAGTATTAAGTACAAATGTCTTAAGTTGTTCTTGTAACGTTAACTATGAAGTATGCTTAACTAAGACCCATGACTTGCTTTTTAAGATACTGGCTTCATTAGGAAGCCCTTCTGCTGAACCCAGCAAACATTGTCTGAATAAGAAGATCAGAGTTCATATTTAATACTATACCTTCAAAACAAGTTCAAAACTAACAAAAAAAAACAACAGAGTGTGTGTGTGTGTGTGTGTGTGTGTGTGTGTGTGTGTGTGTGTGTGTGTGTGTGCCTGTGTATGCCATCAAGTTTGACACTGGGGAGAATAGAAGTGAACATGTAGAGAAACAAACAGAGACATCGTAGCAGCAGGTCGAGATTTCAAGGACTAGCTCACAGAGCTCTTCCCAGACCTGCAGTGATAGAATGCTGTAACCTGCAGACTCCTATGGCATCCCAAAGGAGCATAAACGTTGGCAAGAGAGAGAAAAACAACCACATCTATCTCTGATAGTTTATCAGATGTGCACACATAAATCTTAAGCCAGAGCTTCTCTATCAGTTCTATGCCTCCCAACTCAAAGGAGGGTCTGTGATTAGGGGAAGATTCTCTGGGAGATAGGAGAGATAGGAGAGAGTGTGGGGTGGGTCTGTATAGAGGCCAGATGACAGCTTCCTCCTCTCACTGCCTATGTGTGGAATGCTGACCGTGATGAATGGTGCCCCGAATAACTGCAGGGCTAGCATACAGCACCTGACAAAGACTTGTCAGATTGTCAGAAGGTATTGCTAAACAATTCTATGTGAGCAGGTTCCAGGTTTTTTTTTTTTTTTTCTTTTTGACCTTAGCTTTTCCTCCAGCAAGGGTACATAAGTCCATACTTGTAGCAGGATTTTACATTTTCTAAAATCATTTGTTATCTAATACTTGTTTGACCTATTTATGTAAATTATCTATTACATCAGTTAAGAGAACATGCGAAATAACTCCTCACATGCATTTCTATGGAAACAATTGTGTAAGTCAAAATATGCTCATTCCCATGATATATACTATGTATAAGCAATAGATAGATAACAGAGTAGAAAGGGGACTCAGAGCATGGTAGTTCCATTTTTTGAGAATATTGGTTCTGACCTCTAAATAAAAAAGGCAAAGAGTGTGTGTCAAGATTTCCTGTGGGATTTTAGTGGTTTGGGCTGAGGGGACAGAGGTACCAAGCGTCCTGTCAACATTCTGATTAATAAAAGTGCTAAGAGGCAAGTTTGCTATTAAAGAGTTTTTGCATCAAAATATAACCTATATATCATGGTATAAACAAGATGGGGGGGGAGATATGCATTTCTTATAACTCTGTGAAACAAATCCTATAGTAAAGAGGCAAGACTGAGAATATTTAGCTGAACCCAGCAAAAAGGCCAATGCAATAAGAGATATTACTAGGTTTGGGAGTCATCTGGCCTCTGTTGGACTACAGAAAACAGCACACAGGCTTCATGTACTTTGACAGTGAATAGGAGAAATGACCTTGGCTTAGATATGTGCCTTGTCAAAAACAAAGGAACTAAATTTGCCTTCAATTTTTAAGCTTGAGAAACTGGAAGAATAGATTTGATATTGGCTTAGTGGCTGATTTAATACTCTTATCTCTTTTACATAGATTTTACTACTATCAAAGCCTATATGCAGATCTGAATTCTATAATTAAGATGGGTCTTTACTTACGTAATAAGTAATGTTTCTTGGGTGAAAAGAATTAAAAACCTCTTTTCTGGGAATTTTGGTCACCTCAAGAGACACATAAGATATTTAGCCTTAGTTTTTATTTTACCTTATAAATTAACCACTTTTTACCATGTTTAAAATATGGCTGACATGGGCGTTACCATTTGAAGATCATAAATAGGAAGGAGCAGAAGTCAGATACTGACAAATAAATCACTGCAATTTTAGCTATGTTAGAATCTAGTCATTCTACACCAGGGACGTCCATGTCCCGACACATCTTCCAAGGTTGTCATACCTTCTTTAGTCTCACCTATGCAAACTTTTAACATTGCTGTTTGACCATAACAGTAGTGAGATTTCATTCAAATGACTATAGTCAAATTATACCCTAGACGTTCCAAAGCATGGACTGAAAGTTAGTGTTGAATCTGTATATGAAAGAAGGAAAAAGATACTAAGAGAGTGAAAATGTGAAGGAAGAATAGAGGTTTCTCATATATAAATATTAATGTTTATGCTTTCCTGAAATGACAAAAAGCTAAGTGGTCATTATACAACATAGTAAACATTGTCAAAGAAAAGTCAAAATCAGGTTCTGCAAGAACTCTGAGCATCTACTATTAATGTCTGGCTCCAAAGTCTGTTGTCTTAGCCACACTGCAACAAACTCAATGCTCTAACAGGACAAGTAGCAACCCTTTAAATCCTGCAAGCATCATGATAAAGAATTTTGGAGACATGGGAGTTAAGAATGCTAAATTCCACGTTAGATCTTCTTGGCCCTAAAAACGATGATACCATGAGGTTTCTTTAGCCAATTCCCTGGCATTCATGTGAACTATTTCTCCCCAAGGTCACTTTCATAAGAATCTTTGAGTCTGTGAATCTGGGCTCTCAAGTGATATGTTTTAATATCTGATTCTTATCTAGTCTAATCATGGAGGAGGGTCACATTATCACATATAAATATGTCCTCAAATCGGGAGTAACAATGGATTCAGGAGAAAGTGTGTGCTCAAAACAGAAACCTCTAATCTCTTTAAACGTTGAGATCATTGATATATTATTAATCACCACATCCTCAGAGACTAAAATAGTTCTTAATATTTAGTAAACACAAAGAGAGACATTAAACTATAAAATAGAAAGGAAGACACCTAGTTCAAGGCAAAGCAGGGAGTGAGGTAATAATTCATAACCCATATTTGTTAATGTAGAGAGCAAGGACAAGACAACAACAATACTCAGAGCTCTCCGGTGCCCGCTGGGAATCAGGCCCCGATTGATACCTGTCCACTTTATTAGGTGGGGTTACTTGATTTGATTCAGTGCTCCTATTTCTTTCATGCACAGAGTTCATCCTGAGCAAGCTGCACACTAAATTCTCAGAAAACTCGAAAGCCCTGAAGCCTCTGCCTGGTGCTATTTGACAGTTTTACAGTTAGGAAACTAGTCCACTGGGTGTGGTATTCACTCTGCGGGGTCAGTCTGAAGCCCTGGTCACCTTTATAACAAGCAAAGAGGCCTCCTTTCAACTCAAGCACCTGTCTTTTCCTAGAAAATGTGGGCACTAAATTGATGAACCCTCCAGGCAAACAGTACCTGGAAACAACTTGCTTCCCACAGATACTCTCAATGCCTATGTTCAAGGATAGCTGTCTGAGGAGAGCTGACAAATGCTGTGAGAAAAATAGAAAGAATTGTGCAAAGTGAATGTGTTAGAGGCATTGTTCCATGATCCATTAAATCAGTGAATTATGTACACCAAGATCTTCTCCAGATTAAAACAAACATAAATGCATTGGAGGCTCAGAAAGAACCAGGGGATAAAGAAATAGTTTTTACTCTATTAAATGTGTGCATAGTTCAGCTTCCTTTTACCCAGTCACATCCAGTCTTCCTGATGCGCGTCTTGAGTTAAATCCGTTTACTTTAGTGTTTCCGCAGCATGTCTACCTCTTATGAAAAAAAGGAAAACAAAATTATGAAGAGAAACTGAATGTTTTTAATATCAAAAATAACTCTAGTAAAGAAAAATGAGACTGATATAAAAAGATTCTGGCCTCCAAATACTTTGAGATCCTAAGCAACACTTACTACCTTCCAATAATTATAAGGATCCAGCAGTATCACCTGTCCACTGAAGAGATGAAATCATTTTAGCAGTAGATAAATATTGAGTAATTTCAAGTTAACAGAAAGCCTTTGCCTTAATGTATCTTTCTGTTGTCATAACTAAATTCATAGAATGTATATTTAATAAAGAATCAAGATTTATTTATTCTATAATTTTAGAGGTTGGAAGGTTCATGAGCTTAGTACTATGACATTGTTGAGGACGAATTGGTTTAGGACATGGTTTTCACTATTCTAAACCATTTGTTCATTTTATGGAACTCTGCTCCACATCCTGCCTTTGCACCAGTTGACTCTGGGATATTAGCAGCTCAGCCAGTGCTCAAGAACTGTGGCTCTGATGTAGACCCCTGCAACTCTGTGTGGCCAAGAAATCATGACTATTGTTCAAGTGTTCACAAGCTGAGATCAACGATCTGACCTCTGTCTGTCTCTGTCTGTCTCTCTGTCTTTCTCTGTCTCTTGTTCTCTTTCTCTCTGTCTCTATCGCTCTCTCCTCTTAAGCATATTCCAGGACCTGGATTCCCACAGTCTCGGTAATGAAATAAGTGAGTCATCCTGGGTCCAGTTTCTTTAACTCTATAAGGCTACTGAAACAGTAAGTTCAGGGCTACTCGGCTTACTATACAGTACAGGGTTTCAAAAGGCTGAAGGAGAGAAAAAGGAAGAAGTGAAGGAGGATGAAGGAAGTGATACGGGGGCTGGAGTTACTATTCATTAGTAGTTAAATGTTTCTGTGAACTCAAGTAGCCAAAATTCCTTCATACCTTTTGCAAGAGAAGTGTAAAAAAAAAATCTAGCTATGTATGACTTTCAGGGAACTTGTGAATGGGTTGATATATACCTTAATTAGTCGATGATTCAATAAATGTGAGTAGACACAGCACACTCATTCCCCTCTTCATCTGTTTTGTACTTTCTACATGCCCTCTCTACTTCCAGATATCTCTTTGATGCAGGTAGCATCTCATTTTAGGAGGTATTTTTCCTGGCTTTCCCTGGAGTCTTCTAGAGACAGGCCAGCATTTTTTTTCCCTGTGGGTCTGGTTTAGTGGACGTTTTTTCTCCTACTCAAGCAAAATGTAGATTCTGTCAAGTCAGTTTCTCTCAAGTAAATTTTGAAGATGGCTTTAGGCTGAAAATTGTCATTATACTCAACGTCTCAAATATTAAAATCCAGTTCCCTTTGTGGCATTTGAATTGAGGGTACTTTGCTGAAAATGTGGGTGTTCTAGAGTCTAACTATGAAAATGTCATCAACAAATAGAAGCATTTCAATATTCCTACACATCCAGTTCAAATTTTAATTTCAGAATACGTACTCTGGTTCTAATCTTATTTATATTGTCTTTAACTGAAAATTTAGCAAAAAATTAAAAATTAAATATTACTTAGACTGTTTTCAAATTAGAAGCAGGTGTCACAATGATTTTATACCTCAGACTAATTTGGGTAGGTATTTGGCACAACTTGTTCAAGAAATAGCTTTAACATTAGAGCGAGGACATTTGTTCAGCTACTAACAAGAAATAGCCCCTGGGGCTTATATAAAATAAACTCAGGCTTAATAATGTTGAGAGAGAAATTATTTTAAAGTGTGCTTCTTTTAAATGCAAATGGAATTTGAAGGTGTACATCAGCACTTTCAATCCCACTGGAATTTTGCTGCCATATAGTATCTTATAATTCCCCTTTTCTACCCCTGTATTCAGGACAGTGAGTTAACCAATAGCTATACTCTTCCCTCACTAAATTTTAATGTTTGAATTAAAAAAAGTCTTGTTGTATTGGGTAAGGTGAATTGCTACAAAACATTTTGAAATACATTCCAAAGTATTTCTGTTTACTCCAGAATTGGAACTGCACAATAAAATATCAGACTGTTTATGAAAATACACATATGCAACTGAGAAAGAGAATGCATATACTCTCCTCTCTTCTTATTTATTCAGGAGTATTTTAACTAAATTGAGAAACACTCACACACATACACACATGTATGATTAGGGAATATATATATCCCATACCCTAAGTAATAATAATGGTAATTTAATACCTACATATATAATTTAATGATTCAGAAATTGCTGAGTTGGCTTGTTTTGTATTTTTATGGATTTTATTATTAATTTAAATGTAAGATATTTGTTCTTGAGTATAGGTGGTTCTGTAAGCCTGAAAAGGATGTTGGATAGCCTGGGGTTGTGGTGAGCGTGTCAGGGTGCTGAGAACTCACCAAGGTCCTCCAGAAGAGAAATGCAAACTCTTTATTTAAATAAATGTATTTATTTACTTTGCATCCTGGTCTCAGCTTGCCCCACTCCCCTTCCAGTTTTCCCACTCCACTGTGTTTCCAATCTATAATCCACTCCCTCTCTGCCTCCGCCCAGGGAAGGACTGGTCTAGACGAATCTAACAAACACAGCACACCAAGTGAAATGTAAACTCTAAACCACTGAGCTATTCCTTTAGCCTCTTCATTTGTAATTTTAGGGGGGAAAGTATTGAGAAAATTGTATAATAATGCATAACATATGATTGTATAATATGCAATAATTGTATATTATTTTAAGAAACTATTTTCATCCATTTTGATGTCTTCATTTTGTATAGAGTTATTTTTGCATCAATTGTAACTCATATCTGAACTCTAATTAATGCCTTGTCTTCCAATTGGTAAATTTGAATTAATTTAATGAAGGCACCAGATAGATCATTATAATCGATTGATGAAGGGATAATTGTTTCCTATATTCTTATTTTGTAATTAGATTTGTTTTGCTACTATAAAAGCTAAAAATTCTGACTATAAAAATTCAACATATATATTCAGAGACTGACTCAAAAGGCAGGAAATCTAAACCAAGCTTACTATTGAATACATAATTTATAAATTACATAAAGTTGATTGATGAAACATAATTTGAGAGTAGTTAGTGCTGATTTATGAACTGTGGTGCCTTTAGGGTGTGATCCAAAATGATCTCTGGATGTTCTCTAAGTCTGCAAAACTCTTTGAATAAAGAGAATCTTATACAAAAGTGTTTTTTAAAGGATATAAATTAGCTAAAGGAAAATATATAAATATTGTTTACATACATCGATGGGCAGGTAAAGAAATGAGCATGAAGTTTTGGAGAGATTGATAATAGTTTAGTGAGATACAGTTTTAAAGGTCTATACTTATTTGGCTCATATGAAGCACCAAGAACAATCAGATTGTCTAAGAGTTCCTTGTGTTGTTATAAAAGTATTGTATGTCACAAAACTAAGGGTGCTTTCTATACATTTGATCTGTTAATTATTCAGCTCTTAAACACAATCACACACGATCATTTACATAAAATTAAATACTCGTATACAAATCTTACATAATCTAACTAGTGCTTTTTATACTAAATTTCTTTCTTAAATTATATCAGACTTGATCATCCATGCTAGACTTAATTTTGTAACAGGATAGATATTTTAGAGTTTCATAAAGTGGAGTGGAAAGAGCTATTTCACAAAATGCATTAACCTTTAACCTCTTTCACTCTATTATGTAACTTAGACAAATCTCTTAAACTTACTAAATCCAGCCTGCATCTTTATAGTCAAGTTAGAAAGTCTTCATGTGCTATGATGTTTCTACATACTTCAAACATCAAATGGAATGATGTCCATGGAAGAAAGATGACAAATTACCAAAATATTCATAGAAGTAATGTGAAAATCATAACACAAGCCAGCATAACAAAGAGATTTTCTGAATTAACTCATTTTCCTGAGACAAGACACAGAGTCACTGTTAAGATTGATTAATTTACTCTCCTAATATTACTTTTCTCTGTGTGTGGAATCGAGCTAGTTCTCTGGCAAGTAGGCAGCAAGGATATGAAATACAAAAGAATAAATAAAAAGGACACAAACAATTCTTCAAAGTCACACATGACATGTCTATTTCTGTGGAAACTATGAACACGCATATTTTTGTATCATCTTTAACTCACCATTAAATATGTCAGTGAACTTTACTGACTCATCCTGTATAGGATATTGCTGATGGGAAATGTTGGCATCATTTGAAGGTGAATTTACCTTTTGGAACTGAATAGATACCAGATCTCAGTGAAAACTCCACGGATAGAATTTTGCTTTAAAAGTAAACTCAAGGAGTAGAAATGTTACACAGTAAAAGGATGTTTGTCTTAACTTGGAGAAAAGCAGAATTAAAACAATTAATTTACAATTAATTAAAAGTAAACAAAATAGTAAGGTACACATTTGATTCATAAGTGTGTATATGTAAAAGGAACTTTGAAAGTCTTTGAAAAAAACTGTTTTAACTTATTTAAGTGTATTTATTACCTCCATTATTAGGGCTATGGATACTATTGGGTACAGAAAAAACTGGCAGAAAATGTTTAGAAAAACACAGACTTATTATTATAATTTTATTATATTTCATATAATTCTTCCAAGGAAATCAAGCTTGAGGCTAGCATATGAGGAAAATCTCTCAGAGAAAAGTATAGTCACATATACAAAAACATTGCAATTTCATCTTACTTTTCCAGTTACTTTTCTTAACTTTTGTACTCAAATGTTAATTGTTCGCTGACACTGCTAAAAGACATGGAAGACAAAGGCAGTCATTTGTTTGGATTTGGCTAGTCATACAAGTCAGTTTAGACAATCTCTGTTTACCATCTGTAAACTGGAATCTCACCCGCTTTCAGTCATTTTGCCTACAGAGTACAGACATTGCCTGCACATTGTCACCTTGGATTACACGACTGCATCTCCCACTCTGGACCCTGCAAACTCAGACTTCTCTCACTGTTATCATGGCTTGATCCACCCTCCTTTTCTGCTTATCACTGTGAAGCTGACTCCCTTCCAGATTCTTGCTAGCCAGGGTCTGGTCATTCTCCATGGAATGATTTCTGTTTCTGAGTCCCCGTATTTACAATGTGAATGCAGTGTTGGCTTCCTCTCTGCTTTCCTATCTCTTAGGATTAAGACTTTATCCCAGCAGAGATCCTATCTTTCTAATCCAGCCCCTTTCCAAGTCATCTGTTTCTACTCTTGGTTGAATCCTGATGGTAATTCCTCTTCCACTCTACACACTGCAGATTCCCCTCATGTTAAAGGTAAATAGTTAAGAAGTAGCTCAATGACATTTTAAACCCTCATGGACATTTATGAAGGGTCCACCAATAAGACAAAAATAAATGGAAGCAAGTGTATCATAATGAAAATAGCTCTTATGTGGTCTAGAAATTATGGTATGTATTCTAATCCAGATTTCACCCTTAGAAATGATTCTCTCAACTTAAAAATTCAACAAATACTTGCTGAATGAATAGCATTTGATAGTATTCAGGTGATTCTTATCAGGCCTGTACATAAAATATATCTGAAGTGTCAAGAAGCAGTGAGAGATTCATATACTTTCATATGGATCCTGACATTCAACGCCATGTCTCAAACTGAGTTACCAGCACAATTTCTCCTATGGGATAATACACCAAGAAAAGACATCAGTAAGAAAATTAGTTGAAGATATTGAAGAAAGGCGTGGTCCTTTGATTAAAAATGTTACCCAAAACATGACTGGAGTAGCTTGAATCTCATTCTACCTCTTTAGCTTCAAGATTCATTAGTGAGATTCCTTTACATAGTGAAACAACAAGGTCCAAGTGAAGTGGAAGGAGCTGTTTTCATCTCTCTCCTCCACCTAAGAGCCAAAAACCCATCCTACCAGAGTGTTCTGGCCTCCCCCTGGCACCTGGCAAGATGCAGTACTTAAGCAAATGCCTAGCCAACCCCAGGGTCTCACGGCTGTACATACACATGCACTTGTCAGTACACAGGCAAAGGCCTAGCCCACCTATGTCACTACGTCATGTGCTGCGTGACTACTCTAAGGCTCTGTACACATGTGCCAAGGCCCCTTTAAAAGCGAGCTCTGCAGGTCACTTGCTCTCTTTTTCCTGACTTCCGCTTGTTGGTTTACCTGCATGACTTTCTGACTCCCTTTCTTTCACCCCAGCCTCCCATTAATCATCTCCCAGATGGGTTTATTGTATATTGTGATCAATTCTCACCTGCTGCCAGACAACTACATTTATTCTAAATTACATATTTTATTCTTATCTGACTTGAGTTTTCCTTGAGGAACTCTCTGCTCAAGTCATTGTATATATTTATAATTCCCTACTTATATCAATATTAAAGCATTACAATGTTTAATTAACAAGGAATGGCATGTTAATTTGTGACAAACAATATGCCTGAAGATATAAATGTATAATTGGCCTTTTAAAAAACAGAAAAAGAAAGTCATGTCTTCTACATATCTTCCTATGAGACCACAGGTAAATGCTTTCAAAGACAGTGCTATCCTGAGTGTCAATGTATGAGAACATTATGTTCTCCAGTTACAGAGGAAACAGTTCCAGAAATTTATTTTTTTTATTTTTTTTATTATTTTTCTTACCAAAGCCATACATTACCTGTTTTAGGTTATGGTTTTTCATATTTGAGCAATATAAAGTTTGTAATCTCAGAAAGAAAAAATAAAAGCAGATAATTCATTCTTCCCTCCTCCCTTCTGGAATACTGTAAGTCTATTTGAAGGTTGTCATTTATGTGGAATATTTTAGAATTCCAATTTTTAGAATTTGTAAAAATAAATATAGATATTAGTATTAAATGCTTTAGATAGTCTATTTGATGCTATCATTCAATGGACAAATTTCAAAGATGATATTAAAATAAAAATTGTACTGAACATAGAGGTTATGGAAAATTCATTTCAGATTTTTCTAAGGAGTATGTATTTTGGTGGATTTCAGATTCACCTACAAGTGGGTTTCATTGTATCTCTCGTCCTTCTCATAACATAAAATGTGGGGGTCTGAATCATTTAATATATCTTAAATTCTTCTTATTTCAAGTTCAGATTTTTTCCTGTAGCTCTAGAGATTTTATCATTGCTGTACAGATCCCAGCCTCTGGAAGCTTGATCAATATAATAAGGTAAAATTTCATGTCTGAAAATGTCAGTGTGGCTGGCACTACTGAGAGAGCAGCCTGTGTGCTCCTCCGGGTGAGAAGTAAGTAGTTTTCACTCCTTCGTACTTTTCTGACACTAACACTTTGCATACCCTTCTCTGCTGACATGCTTAGTGAGGAAGGAGACAGTCCCTGGAGTCTAGAATTAAGACCTCATTATATGTATGGCCATTCATTGAACAGAAGTCAAATAGCTATTGATGCTCCCAGACATGACAGTGAATGATACAGCTGCCGTGGTCCCTGTCACTGAGGAAGATTTCTAAGGAGTCCAAGGCGTAAGGTTTCACGGAATGCTGTCTGAAGACAGTTCTTAAGGTACAAATCCAGGCAGGAGAGGAGTGCTGGCATTTTAGAGTTATGAATTCCTAAGAATTCAAATGAAGAAAAAAACATGATTTAATACTCACTACTTACTACAAAATAAATATTCTAGATAATTCCTAAAACAATCTTGCAATGTTAGTTTTTCATTTTATAGATGAGGCAATGGAGGTACAGCAAGTTTCAAAATTAGAAGAGCTGAGACTGTATTTGAACCCATAAATCTGGTTTGGAAACTCTTGATCTTCTCCGTGGCTTAGGGAGGGAGGGTGGAGAGGGGGCGTTTGCATGTTGCCTGGTATGTAGGGCTAGTAATTTCTTCGTTCTCCTGAACTGGGTGAAATGGGTATCCTTTTATGGTTTCTTCTATTTCCATGAACTTCTTTAAAATTAGTGCTTAATGGTCCACTCTGCTTCATGTGTACGGGTCTGGATTTAGTGTGCAAATGAGCAGCACTCATGAAGTAAGTGGAAATAAATGTTTGGTTATTTATGGGTACTAATAAATGTTTTAGATTAGGAAATTTTATAGATTCAGACTGACTCATTACCAAATTACTAGTGTAACTCCATACGGCGTGCTTAGGATGCTGGAGCTGCCTTCTTAACACTTACATATTTGAAGATGACAGTTGAGGACGGACTGACGTAAATAGCCCCTTTTCTCCGGTTACTTTTTGAACAAGATTTCAGTTTCTAACCCTCTCTTTGTAGTCCCCCATCTTTCCTCCTTGGCTGCTCCTCGCCCACCCCACAGTGTGCTGTGACACTATTTACCCACCCTGCAGTGTTCTCTGACACTCTACCTCCACAGTCTCAGTGCCCATGACTTTACTGCTGTCACCCATGCTCCTTCCAAAAGGGCGCCTATTAGGCAAACCGGCATTTCCACAAAGCCTGTCAAGTCAGCTCCCTGTTTATGATGACCATTGTGTCATCCGAGCTCCAGATAAGCTGGCCGGCTGATGCAGTCACCCACCTGGGACGTCCACCATAGCGTACCATCTGAAAACACGCAGTATTTACACAGACAGCTCTTCAGTAACTGCGGGAAATGATTTATTCAGGGAGACGTGAAGATTAGATAAACTATGAGTCATTTCATAAAATGAACTGCAATAGACAGCATTAGTAAATCTTAGCTCCAGGGATTTTATTCTTAGAAGACTGACTCCACACCTTTCTCCGGATCTACTCGTTGGCTACATTTCCTCCCTAGCAAATATTTCTGAGCACCTATTACATGCTAGTCATTATGCTATGTGTTCAGAGTAGAAAATGCAACAGGTCAGCCATACATGGTGCACACATGTAACCCAAGAACTCAAAAGGTTCTGGCAGGAAGACGAGGAGTTCAAAGTCAGTCTCAGCTACATACGAAATTCGAGACCATACTGTAAAACATGAGACCCTGTCGCAAAATTCCAAGAAAGCAAAGCAAAATCAACACACGTACAAAATAGGTCAAGCTGTATATCTGTGTCTTTGAAGACAAACACTTTGGCAATCTTTATCATAGGTCTGGGTATATTCTGCTGCAGTGAAATTTTGTGGATAAAGCAGACAGATGACAGGAATGATTGAAGGAACTGACTGGTTTCTCTAATACATGTAAATTTTTAAAAGGGAGAAGCTTGATCAGTTTTAAATCTCTGTTTAAAATGTAAACATTTCCTTGTGTACAATACATACACACACACACCTGCATGTGCACACACACACACAACACACACACACACACACACACATGCATGCCAATTTGTATGGATATGTACAAAGATATGCAGACTTCCAATGACCTTTCACCTAATTTACAATATGCAAATGCTCTGACTCACTTTTCCTGCCCTTCTCTCACCTGCAGAAAATCTGACCTCTCCCACATTGCCTTCACTCTCTAGGCAGGCCAAGATCACTGTAACCTCAGGACCTGTGCAGGTCATTATGGCTCTCCCAGGAATGCTTCTTCTGGAGTAGGGAATACTTAGCTCTTATCCCGGGACTGTGCTTTATTCACATACTTCAGCAACCTCCCACACTGGAGTTGACCTTTGCTGCCTTGCTGAGTAATTTTCTATCTTTTACTACAGTGCACTTCCTTCAGAATGCTTGTCACTGAAGAAAATAGCATAGCTGTCTCTAACCTGACAAGTCACAGCCTTCCTGAACTTTTAGCCTAACACATAAAACTCAAAAAAAAAGTAAAGAAAAAGACTTAAAAAAATTTTGTCTCCATTCGATTGCCTCTTAAAGAGAAGGGAAGAACTAGGAGCATACTCTATTTTTAAAATGTTTTTTTTTCTCCAACAAACATATCAAGCTGACTCATTAACTCTGTGTTAATAACTATGGTAATACACGTGAATTGCTTTCATTGTTAGCAGGAATTTCTGATTCCTCATGGACGAAATGTATACAATGAAATGTATACAATGAAAGAAAGACTACCTCTCACATTATTAATAATAATAATAATAATATGCTAATCCACCATTTTAAAACTCTTGATTGACTAGGGACCCTATAGGTGCAGGGAGGAAAGAAGAATCTGAAACAATGCTTAACTTATGACAATGTCCACTGTTACTTCTAAACCTAAACAGGAGAGTGCTTGTTTATGGGTAAGATTTAGGAGCTGGGTTTGCTAGCTGTTTGAAGAAGAATATGGTCAAAAGAGCACTTCACTAACAATTTATGCAGCGCTATATCTTTTTGAGTGGCTTGACAGGAGATACAAATCCACCCTCTTCCCACTACTGCTTTATAGAGAAGACACAAGCTGAGAGGCCCTTATAGGAAATGTCTGGGACCAACCCTTCTATTTTACAAGTGTGGAAATGTTTGCAGGTTTTACCGGTTGAGCTTCCTAAAATGAAAACCTAAAATTGAATGATTTTGAAAGCAAAGCTTAAGATTGCAGAGCATTTGGGATTTTGCATTTGAAGTGTAGGACCACTCATTTCCTATTGATTACACAAATGAAAACAGTGCCAATGTGAAACTTCACACCCGTTTTCTCCAGCTGAAATTTCTGAAAAAGGAAAATGTGAAATACAAAAGAAAGAAAATTAAAACGTCAACTGAAACTCGGACAAAATTGAACTTCTTCTTGAATGCTGAACTTGGTAGGGTAATAGTTACTGTTATAATGACATTCTGTATTTTGCTTGTTTGTGTATGTCAACTTGACAAAAGCTAGAGTTATCTGAGAGGAGGGAACCACAATTGAGAATAAGATTGGTCTCTAGGCAAGTTTGTGGAGCATTTTCTTAGTAACTGTGGTAGAAGGGCCAGCCCATTGTGAGCCGTCCAATCCCTGGTCAATTGCAGCTGGGGTGTGTATGAATGCAGACTGAACAAGGAACAAGCTAGTAGGCAGCATTCCTGAACCACCTCTGCATCAGCTTCTGCCATGAGTTCATTCCCTCACTTACCTGGATGATGGACTCCAAGTTATAAAATGAAATGATTCCTCTCCTCCCCATGTTGATACTGCTCATGGTATTTCATACAGCAATAGAAACCCTGCCTAAATCACATAGTATCCAGAAGTAGTCACAAATAAACATAGGAACTATTTCTTTTTTTTTTTTTTTTTTTTTTTTTTTTTTTTTTTTTTGGTTTTTCGAGACAGGGTTTCTCTGCAGCTTTAGAGCCTGTCCTGGAGCTAGCTCTTGTAGACCAGGCTGGTCTCGAACTCACAGAGATCCGCCTGCCTCTGCCTCCCGAGTGCTGGGATTAAAGGCGTGCGCCACCACCGCCCGGCCAGGAACTATTTCTAATTGGATACTCAGTTAATACTTGTGAAAAATGTTTATTTGTACAGTAGGTACTCTTTAAAGGAAATGTGTTTAACTGATTTTTTTTTTAAATCCAAAATAAGATAGGGAATAATCAAAGAAAATGGTTAAGTGTGCGGCATTAGAAACAGCTCTTATAAGACAAATGGCATTCTGTTTAAATGCCATTAGGGGAAGTTCACACCCCATAAATACTGTGTCAATAACTATTTTCCACATAGGCAGAGATGATCTATTTGGCTTCAAGTCAGAGCTAATTGCCATAATATTTTGAGTAATGTTACTACCTCATCTGACAGATTTAATTGTCTTCTCTGTGCACACAGGACAGATCTGATTTCCTAACCCTTGAGAGAGCAGAAACGGTTTACTTTTATCTCATGATATGTCTCCTTTTCTTATTTGAGGAAATAAACTTCAGTCTTAACTATTATTGGACATTCCAGTCCTTGTCACTTCAAATCTCTGTACTTGTACCTTCTGCATTAAGCATCCCAGAGACAATGAATAGATTTCAACATAATGAAAGGGGATACAACACTATGAATACAGAAACAGTTAGTTAGTGTATAAGATTTCACAGATAAACCAATTCTAGATAGGATCATGTTTTTCATGTAAGAATTTTTTCATGTGTTTGTAGGAGCCATGAAGGCTCTCTGATCTATTCCTGTTTTGTTGTCTACATGATGGAGGAAGGAAAGCCAATAGGGTAATTCAGTCTCAAAACAGGCATGACAACTGTGGGAGCCCACAGAAGTGGGTCCGTTCCACCTTGACCAAAGGTCAGAGAATTCAATTCTATTCCTGCTCCTTCAAAGATATGATAGTAGGTTTAACCCAGGATGCCTACAGAATGCTTGGTCTAAGGTGTGGTCATTACATGTGCTTCCTAAACAACAGAAGACTTAACTCAAGATATAGTTGCTTGGTGTTTCAGGTATTGAAACAGGTAGTTCCTCTTTTTTCTTTTAGTTAATATTTTTTTTCTTTCTTTTTTTTTAAATTTATTTTATATTATTTTAATTTTTTCTTTTTTTTCTTTTTTTTCTGTTTGGTTTTTTTTTTTATTATTATTAAAGATTTCCATCTCCTCCCCTCCTCCTCCCCCTTCCCTCCCCTCCCTTGCACCCATACCCCCACTCCATCCCTCTCCAAAGACAAAGAGCCATCAGGGTTCCCTTCACTATGTTAAGACCAAGGTCCTCCCAGCTCCCCCTAAGTCCAGGAAGGTGAGCAACCAAACTGACAAGGCTCACAGTGAGCCCGTCCAAGCTGTAGAGTTCATGTTCATTGCCGTTGTCCTTGGTTTCTCAGTCCTCCTCCACTGTCAGCCACATTCAGAGAGTCCGGTTTGGTCCTCTGTTCCATCAGTCCCATTCCAACTGGACTTGGTGGTCACCCGTTAGATCTGTCCCACCGTCTCAATGGGTAAACGCACTCCTCACGGTCCTGACTTCCTTGCTCATGATCTCCCTCCTTTTGCTCCTCATCAGGACCTTGGGAGTTCAGTCTGGTTCTCCTATGTGATGTTAAAGCAGTCTTTTGCCTTCTCCCTGCCCCCATTTGGATTGGGGTATATAAGCGTATGGAAAATAAAAACAGGCTAATTCAGTATTCATTGGATTGTCTTCCCATTTCTATTCTGTATCTGTGTTCCTTTTCTTTTGTATCTCTGATACCCCTGTCTAATATTTCTAATCCTCATGCCTCTACCCTGGATTGTTTGTGCAAACCCTGTAGAGGCTGGACTCTGGCAGACAACCAGGGAAACTCTTGTTTAAACCTCAAGTCCCTAATTTAAGACCTAAGAAGGAAGGATTGGTTCCAAACTCTGAAGTCTGGAGGCCTTAGAACAAACACGCCATGCTCAAGAACAGGAAGGAACAGACAACCCTAGTTCAAGAAAATGGAGAGTGAATAATCCTTCCTTTTCCTTCATATCTATTTGCAATGCTTGAGAAATCGAATGAATTGTGCACATTACTAGACAGTGGATCTCCCTACTCAATCCACATTCAAATGTTCATCCCTTCCAGACATATCTCCATGAACTCACCAGAAATAATGTTTTATTAATTTATGAACATCCTATGAACTAAACAGTCAAAAAAAGATATAAAATTTCAGACCCCATGGTGGAAGGAAAGAATTTTCAATTGCCTATAGATTTAGCTGAAAATAAAACACTTACTCCATTTTTCCACTAGAATTCAATACGCCTTTTCTACTAAAAAGAGATTTAATGACAACTTATGGATGCTTTATCATATATAATATTAATGATATATATAATATAAATCACATTTGTTGATAAATATGATACCATATGAAATATATTCATATATTTTATATGTAAGTTTCATACAAATATTTTATAGTTAAGATAAAATAGTTATTGTTTTAAATGGCTGGTATTCAAATGCATGTGCCCATTTCTCTTTTATGTCTAAGTACTTGGTAGCAAATATCAGAAAGCTACAAATGTCCAAACCAGGTCTGGTCTGGAACGGTTTCCTTTCTCAGTCTTCTTTGCTGTTTCACACGTGGCAAGTATTGTTGAAAGATTGTAAATGTGTATGTATCAGATACTCACAAGAAACTTACTGTCCGAAAGTCATAGACATACCATCAGAAATGGATTTATGGGCATTTCATGTTATACTGTGAAATTATTTTTGATAGATAGATAAATCAATGAATCAAAAGAGAAGAGGGCTTTGAAATTTGTGCCAAGACTAGATCAGCACTAAAAATATCAAAGCTAACTGAAGAAACATTACATAAATAAAATTTAATCAAGGGAATATAAAGAAAGCAAAAATACTTGAAAGCTCATCCCAATTTTTCCAAAAAAAAAACAAAAAAAACAAAACAAAACAAAAAAAAAACCTGAGTAGTGTGTTTCCTCCCCTCCAGGTGCTTTTTCTCTTTTATAAGATCCTTTTATGTATTATGCATATTTTAACCCAAAGAACTAAGCTGCCTTTAAACAGATTGTTAGCTATCTGACAATCATACTATTTATAATTAGATGCTTCTTATATTTTCATTTCAAAGTGGTACATAAACCGTCTGAGTACACAAAGACCTAAATAAAGGGTGCAAGTGTGAGCAAGTGTTCTCCATCACTAGTTACCATAGTGAAACTTATTACAACTGATGTTACATTTTTATATTTATTAAGGTTTACATTTCACATTTACTAAGTTTTTAAAAGTACAAATGCTAAAAATTGCTGACTTGTGTGTGAACATGTGTGTGTGTGTGTATCTTACAATAAGCCATTGAATAAGTTCTTGATGGAAATAAAAAATAAATTTTTTAGAAATTAATGCAGAATGTTTATAATAAATATTTAAAATATTTCTCTTTTTATTCAGACAGTTCTGAACTTTTTCAAAAAGTAATAATCAGAAAAATAATTTAAATATATGAATATTCTGTTGTAGATTTCAATTATTTATTATATGGAGTGATAGAAAATAAACTTGAATATTCATCATTATGGGAATGGAAATGTTGATAAATTCATGCATTTATATGAATTACAGTTTTCAAAGGCCACTTATGAACTAATGGGCATGCATACAGAATCATTTCAAGTTCAGAAACAGGTAACAGATTCTCTGTTATTATATTCAAAGTTATTCTTGTTTGGAGACATATGGGTATGCATGTGATAATGTGTTTGCATTCGTGTGGGACTAGCCTATGTTTTTCACATTCACAGTCAAGGACAAAAAAGAAAAACAACAACAACAACAACAACAAAAAACCACTAAGACAAGGTATCCTGATAATAGATGTTGTATATTTGTGGCTGTAACAATATATGTATTTTAATAAGATTTTGTCTTTTATGTATTTCACAGATTTTTCTATATTGATCAGTTTGCAATTAAATAGTTTTAACTGGGCCTGACCAACAAACTGGTAATAATCTCATGTGCTAATGTGCTATTTTTATCTGCCAGATTAAAGCAAAGCCTGATATTCATAAATGACAAACCACCGGAGATCTGAAATTGCTCATAATTGATTGCAATATTCCTATATCACCACACACAAAATACAGCAAAAATTGCATTTTCTCACAATTTTATAGAATTTCCTATTAATTTTCTAACTTAAAATGTTACACTTCTCTTGAATATAACTGTGCTCAGTATACTCACAATCATATGGAATATACCTTTGGAGCTAATGCCCAAAATAAGGTACTTTGTTAAGTTTAGCTTTTAATTTACAAAATGATTCTTAAACTGAAAACATGGAAGTTAGCAAAATTTTTCTACAATCGAAAGAGACTCCAAACCATGCAGCTGTTGTCTGTCTTTAAGAGTGAAATGTTAGCAACATTCAAAACACCGATTCTCAGGGGAAAAACAAAACACACAGTAATGAGTTACATGAAATACGATTGTTCATAACTTATATTTTGCTAATGAAATTGTTACATTAATCCCATACTTTTTATATTTTTCTCCAACTGTGCATACAATGACAGAAGCCATTAAACACAACTGATAATGTTTTAAAATAATATAAATCGATTCTTTTCTTTTTTCTTGAATCTTACCAGTCATTTACTTATGAAGAAAATAGACATGAAGTTTGTAATCTTCATTTACAAAAGCTGCTGGTCATGTCCAAACATCCAGTAAGACAAATGAAAAATAAAACAAATTTAATCTTAATTGATTTTCTCTATCTAACAAGATCAAAATAATCAAATCACTTCCCTAAATGTTTAAGGTCCAATGTTTTGGAGGTAATTTGATTCCTTTGCAGATAAAATCATTTAAATGTCAAATTTAACTTAGCCCATGTGACTAAAGATCACAAAATTGTTTATTTTACAGTAATCAAGTAAAGTCTGTCATTTCAATAACTGTAAAATAAAATGGTTCAGATCTCAATCTAAACTAAAAAAGGATGTGAACTTTAAAATTTAAATTCAATTGTGTCACTTGAAAGTGACAAGATAGGTCAGACGTTCTTAATCATTCTAAAATTGCATTCTGGCCTACAAAGAATGGCCCAGTTGGCCCGTGTCATTGGAAGACAGAGTGGGGCAAGTGTAGTTTTAATCTGAGTACTTGGTACTTCCCTAAACACTCAACTAATTGTAAAGACCAACATGCACTCAGAACAAATGTCTTTCAAATAGCTTCTCTTCAGCAAACTTAACTGATCATTAGTCCTTTGACCCAGCATGCCAGTCTTTAATCACCCACCTGGGAGTGGTTCAAGGGCAGAAGCCAGGAGACTCCTGTTCTCAGCAGGGAGCTGCCCAATCTTCCAGCAGAGGTGGGGGTAAAGAGACAGGGAAGCTTCCTCCTTGACTCTTTTGTTTCTAATCTTTTTCTAATTTTATTTTTGAAAGAGTAAGCAGGATGTAAGTAAGAAAATTAAGGAAAACAAGTTGTTTTAAAATTTTTATTTTGGCACAGAAGCTTACTCAAATTAAATTTTTCATAAATGCCGCCATCTAGTGTTCACGAATCCAACTTTTATGACTGACTTAACGTGTTGGTGGTATGGAAATAATCTCTCCCAGCTCCCAGAAACCCAACAGCATTAGCACAAATTATTTCATTCCTGAGCAATTAAAGAAAAGAATTTGAATATCTGAAATTAAAACATAGAGATGAAATCAGGAGTCACAATACCTGAAGGCTAGAACTCGACAGTCACTAGACAGTGTACGCTCCACAAACTCAAATACCTTCTAATTCAATCATAATTTGGCTTCCTACCTCCTCTCCCTCTTCAATATATTTTTAGAAATGTTTTTCTGTCAAAACTCAGTTACAAAGAAAGAATAGCCCAATTAAGGAAACAAAAAAAAGGACAAACAATTTGAATGGGAATCTACCCCAAAGTGGCTGAAAATGGCCGACTGGTACATGCTCAATGTCAAAAAGACACATAAATGCAATCACACCAAAGGAAGCCATCACTCTAAAACCTCTTGGAATGACTGCTTAAGATAAGCATGAGGATGGTGTCAAGAAATTGAATCTTTGGATACTACTAATGGCAACATGAAATGATACAAGCCACTGTGGAAATGGCATGGCATGCCCACAAAATTAAAACTAGTTCTACCATGTGAACTAAGTATCCCAATTTTGAGCATGCATCGAAAATAACTAGAATTGGTATGACAAAAACATTTTGTCCTCCTACATTCATTATAGGATTACTGAAATAATAAAATACTGAATTTTGAATGTCAATTAGCAGATATATAAAGAAAATGTAATTGATATATAATCTTAAATACTACACAAACTAAAGAAGCCAATCTTGCCTTTCCAAACAGCATAAATGGAACTATAGAACAATATATAGCTGAAGTTGTTGACACAGGACAAATTTTACGTTATTTTTCTTAGATATAAAATAGCCACACTCACAGAAGGAAAAAAAAATAATATGATGGCTCTTAGAAAATGAGGTGAGAGGAGTTGGGTGTTTGTTGTTCATAAGGTATAAAGTTCAAATAGTATAATGTCTAGCTACTTAAAATTAGTTGGGAAATCACCTGAAGACTTGGTGGGTAATAAAAAAAAATTGGCAAAAGATAAAGACTTTTGAATACCCAACAACCAAAATCAAGTCAAAGGCCTTGAGGGATGGACCAGTGGTTAAGAGCACTGGCTGCTCTTTTAGAGCACTTGCATTTGATTCCCATACACATAATACCAAAATAAAAGCCTCAAGATTAAAAACATGGGGAACACTAGGTGTTTCTGCCATTTGTTTTCCACATTGTGTGTGTGAGTTTGCCACAACCTCAGTTCTGAACCTATACCATGCATGCCTCTGCATGTGCTGAGCATACATGTGAGCCTCTGCATGTGCTGAGCATACAACATGTGAGCCTCTGCATGTGCTGAGTCTACAGCATGTGTGCCTCTGTATGTGCTGTTAATACACTATGTTCACTTCTGCATGTGATGAGCACACAGTACGTGCACTTCTGCATGTGATGAGCTTACAGCATGCATGTCTTTGCATGTGCTGAGCATACAATATGTGTGCCTCCGCATGAGCTTAGCATACAGCATGTTCACTTTGACATGTGCTGAGCATACAGCATGTGAACCCCTGCATGTGCTGAGAATACAGCATGTGTACTTCTGCAGTACCTATTACACTGAGAAATTCCAAGAAATGCTGCCCAAAACACCCAGCTGAGATTCAATGCTAGCTTATGTCATAATTTGCTGTGAACTTACTGCTGTTAATTAAGCAATAGGTTAATTGTGGAATAGGACACTTTATACCTTGTATCAAATTATTCTACCTTTGGATGATATTGGTTTAGAATGATTCATTTTCAATCACTGTTTGAACTGCTAACTAGGTTTTAAAATGAGCGATAATATGAATTATGCCTCGAGAGTAAGACAGAATCTCCAATAATTTCTGAGGTAACCCTTTTAAACATGCTTTTACATTTTGTGTGCTTCTATTCAGTGGCAATTATAAATCAAATTATTCATCACCTCTGGAAAGTGTTAAAAATGTTCTATGTCCTGCAATCTCAAATATTCAGTCACAATTTAATTCTTCATGTACATGAAAATAAGCAATGCATCTCATTAGTATACATATTTGCTTTCATCTTAAAAATGATGAAGTTTGTTTACAAATGTTTAGCCAATTGTTTCAATATTATAAAACTTAATTTGTATAAATGGATATGGTGTTGATTACACACTTCTTCCAGTATATGGATATAATGATGTATACATATGTATATATATATATATGTATATATATATATATTTCCTTTTGTCCTATCTTAATAGTCTTATAAGCCCAGGAACTTTTAGGCTTGGGAAAATTGCAACAATTGATAAGCCACTGTGCCACACCATTATCTCCTGTGTGGGTAAACAAAAAACTTCATAGTTAGCCCAAGACTTCATGAAAATGTAGTTGTTTGTTTACACAATATATTTTCAAAAGAAAAGAAGCCCCTGAGAAAGGTACACCTATTTCTTCTCAGTAGAATATTAAAAACTGTTCCCTGAAGAGATGTCAGTATATGTTACTAATTGGAGTGGTTGGCATAACTCCTAATGATTCCATCCTATGCCTGCATTTATAATAGAAGATATTTGATGAAAAACTTCATTTATGAGATATGTATGAATTGCAGCTAGACTCGGTTGAAATACAGGGCTGAAAATTTTGTGAATCATTAAGAAATCAAACAGCATTCTACGAGAAATGCAGGATTCTTTTCTTATTCTCTATGAATTGGGCTGTTCAAAGAGAACAGCCATACACACTTTTTGCTAAAGAGAAAATGGGAAGAAGTGTTAAGGTCATGCCCACACACAAAAGCCCCTCATTTAGCTTTAGTGAATGCAGGGTCTAGGAATTCTTGGTTTAGTATGAACTTTTCATCACCCAGGAGTTCACCAACATTTTAAAGGTTAACAAAGCCTTTTTGAAAACATTCATTAAGAGAACAATGGTAGATTAAAGTGAAAGAACCAACAAGGGTAGGACAAGTAGAGAAAAGGTCATGATTTCCTTTATTATTTATTCAAGTTACTATTCTTAGCAAACATTCATTACAAATTTTTTTTTTTTTTTTTTTTTTTTTTTTTTTTTTTTTTTTTTTTTTTTTTTTTTTGGTTTTTCGAGACAGGGTTTCCCTGTAGTTTCTAGAGCCTGTCCTGGAACTAGCTCTTGTAGACCAGGCTGGCCTCGAACTCAGAGATCCGTCTGCCTCTGCCTCCCGAGTGCTGGGATTAAAGGCATGCACCACCACCGCCCGGCTCATTACAAAAAATTTAAATATAAGCATTAGCTACTAAGAAGCCTGGGCCATTGACCTAGCATTTATAATTAATATTAAACCTTTGTTTGGTTACTTGGGAGTGGTTTGCAGGACAGAAACTTCAGCCTACAGATGTCACTGAGTCAATACTTTGATGTCTTTATTAACAATGTTGTATAACATTGTTAAAAAATATTAACAGTAACTGCATTGTATTTTAGATATGGCAATAATCTAAAAATTTTAGCAATGAATAATAACAAACGCATTAGTGGATCAAAATAAAGCAACTGGGTGAAGAGTTAAATATATTGGTGGTAGGAAAATCTGTGGCACTTAGGAGAGGCACTGTTGAGGTTGGATTATTCCTTTCTAGCCAAAAGATTTTCAAAGTTACATTATTATAGAACAAGCACACCCTTACTTACTATTTAATAATTCATATGGTTTTTAAAAATTCATATACATATATTGCTTCCATAAACATGTATATTCAAGCACAGATACTCATATATATGCACATATTGTGTATTTACAGTGTTTTATATTCTAATATTCTACCTTACATAAATATAGTAGACATAATGGACAATTTAATTTCTTACAATGCTACTCATAGACCTGGAACTACTAAATCATCGCAAATAGATATATTGAAGTTGTGGAGGATGTAAGTTCTGGAAAATTTTTTTCTGGAGCTAATCAATAAAAGGAATATATAAATTTATGTGTATTTAGAGTTATTCAGGAAGTCTTCAAAGGCATCGTGTCATTCAAATTAAAGGTAGAACATTCTGACTTATAATCTTCAACTTAGATGACAGAAAGTGATCCTAATCAAAAATTCAGTGTTGTATTAAATACAGCACTGTTGGGGTATATGCTACCTCTAAGAATATAATACAACTCTAACCTAAATATTGTCAACTTAGCTGGAAGAGAAGCATCATCTGCAAAGTTCTAAGACATAGGAATATTTGATCAATCAACCTTCAAGTCAAAACATGACAAAGAAGTATCATTAAAATAAATCAAAGAGCAAGCACTTTTATTGCTATGTGTGCAAATACTAGTCGAATGAGATCTCATCTCACTTAAGAGAGAGATTACAAAAATAAAAAATGTAAGAAGTCACCTAGGTGTGCAAAGCTGTTCACTTCTATGGAGTGATTAAACACACATTCCACCTAAATTGAAGGCATAAAATATTTAATAAGATATAGACTCATAGTAAATCTAAATTTGCAGTATGAGACAGTATTTATGTTTTATTATTAGAAAGAAAATGATCTATCTCAAATTTTGAAAACCAGTATTAGCAATTCTGCACATATTCACTGTTTGGGCAAATTATAATGATATATTAACTCCAAGAATAATTATCTATTAACATGAACATAGTCAAATACCCAACTTTCCTTATTGCTACACACAAGTGCAAATTTAAAAATGATATGTGCCTGCCATGGTGGTACATGCCTTAAATTCTGAACTTGGGTGATAGGGGACAGAGGCCAGAGGCTCTCTGCAAGTTCAAGAACAGCTTGCTTTATGCAGTGAGCTTCAGGTGAGTCAGTGGTATATAGTATGACCCCGTACCAAGAAAAAAATAAGAAATAGTTCTATGAAATATTCAAATGACCCACCTCTCATCTCACTAGATTGCTAGTTCCTTGAGCAGTAGTAATTTAAAACAGTTTTAGGAAACTAATCTTTCCAAGCCTTGCTGATGTAGTGCATGTTTTGTAAGGCTTTCTCTTCTCAAATGTGTAAAAACTGAGCAAAAATTTCAGCTCTGACACTCTTTTAATCTATCAATGTAATTTCTGCATAATCGTCCTAAAAATATCTGTTATATGAGAACAGAAGATGAATACATGATAGTCCACCTCATTATGACAGTGGAAAGCTCTTTAAAATCAAAACGTGAGAAGAAATGGATGTTCAGAGGGAAAAATGACAATAAACTGCAGCAAACACATGCCATGAAATTATTAAAAATATTTGTTTGATATGGAAGAAAATTTAATAATCTGCTTGATTTTATGATTAAAAAATCTTATATAAAGAACAGTGCTAATGTTCTTTAGCACATTAATAATGCAAGTCATCATTTAATTTCTACAAAAAAAAACTCTAAGTGCATATTCTGAAATGTTATCTGTGGTCATATTTAGTAGGTAGGATTCTCACATGTTTTACCTGACCTTTGCTCTTTGGAATTTTCCAAACTTTTCACATAAGGTATGTCTAATAATATGCACTGATTATTTGTAAATAATCCAGTTGAAAATGCTTCTGAGCAAAAAGGAGAAAGAGGTAGAACAGTATTGACTAGAGGCCTGACCTTTCTTTAGAAAGGCTTATTGCTCATTCAGTCTTTGAATGAGCATTGATGGGTTTTCTGATCCATTTTATTCCATAAGCTAGATGCAGATATCCAAAGATAAGTCACTCACAATCAATTTGACATAAACCTCAAGTGCCTACAGAGACAATGTCAGTACAGTCTCAGTAGATTGGGTTTTAATGCCAAACTAAAGAACACATAGGAGGAGCAAAACTATAGAGAAAACAGAAGAAAAGAATACATTTGCCACATATAAATTCCAGGCAAAAAAAAAATGGTGTAAAGCTAGGAATACAGCATGAGAGATGCTGAAAAACATGATTTAAATAGAATTGTTGTTGATTATTGCTTGTGTACCATATTTGCTCATGAAAGTTTCAAATGACCACTCAAAGTCCTAACTGTGTCATTGCTTAAAACATCTCCATGGTTATTATCACACTTTTACACTATGACTACAAGCAAGAATTTGTGTGGCCAAGATACTTCCTAGATATGGTCATGATCTCATTCTGCTTTGTGCTGGTACCAAGTCATCAACTGTGGTATTTTGTTTCATTTCTCACAAACATATTATGCAACTTCATTCTTAATATATCTATTAAAGAAAGGGAACAGAAAAGATAAAGGAAAAGAAATGAAAAATCCCAGAATGCTATCATCTTAACAAGATATGTCTGTTTTATATTTTCATACATTTATGCATCGTGAAGCATCTCTGTCCCATTTCACCTTTCAATGTTTGTGTCTCACTTGGTTTAGCATCCGGCATCCAAAACAAACCACTATGTGGGCAAATAAATAGCAAGCATTTATTGAATAAATGAATGAAAAATGCTGTATTTTCTGTAAACAAAGCAGTGTTTCTATATATCTCAGTTTTTATCATCATGGAATTATCTGTATAGAAAAATCAGGAAAAAATAAACAATATAATAAATTGAAATAAGATAATTTGATATGCCTCCAATTAAATTACTACAATTCCATTCAATTTCAAAAATAAAAGCAAAGAAGTTTATAAAGTTATAATGTAAATGAGGTCCTTTGATTTCACAAAATATCTTACAGAAGAAATGCAAAGTAGCCTAAGCCTAGAGCTAACTTATTTCACCTCATTGCAATACTTTGTAACAGAAAGATTTCATAGTTAGAAACATTTAAGTTACATTTGGTGTCTATCAAAAAACAAATTCAGAACGTTTAGCTACTTTTATTAATTCCTCAGACTCCATAAACCCCATGAGTAATGAATAACAAAGAAAGGATCCCCCTCTTCTACTGAAGTGTATTTCTGCTTGTTGGCCCGAGAAATCCTCCAGTTTCTGAATTTTTCTTTTATATCTACAGCGATCCTGTAATCTCTGCCCTTATGTAAAAGCATGTTAAGGAAAGAATTTGTAAAAGAGACATTCCTTATTTTCATGGTGGCAAAACATCCTTAAAAAATCACAAGACGGCTAAAGGCCAGGCAGCAGTCTCTAGAGATCTTTTGTTATTTTTGTTATTTTTATTCAGTGTTGGAAAAACCCTACCCTATGTAGAAGGATCAGAAGGTGATGTAGGTAGGTCTTCTTTCTATGTGTTACTTTCATTGGTTAATAAAGAAACTGCCTTGGCCCTTTGATAGGACAGCAGCTTAGATAGGCTGAGTAGACAGAACAGAAAGCTGGCAAGAAGGCAATGAGGCAGACACCATAGCTCTCCTCTCCGAGATGGATACAGGTTAAGATCTTTCCTGGTAAGCCACCACCTCGTGATGCTACACAGATTACTAAATATGGGTTAAAGCAAGATGTGAGAATTAGCCAATAAGAGGCTGAAACTAATGGGCCAGGCAGTGTTTAAATGAATACAGTTTCCATGTAGTTATTCTGGGGCTAAGCTAACTGTGCAGGAGCTGGGTGGGGCGAAAAGCAGACCAGCCTGCAGCTCCTTCTACAAGAAGGCTTGTCAGCAAGTGAGTTATAGAGACACAGGCACTGTCAGGATGCTTTGGGCAAGACAATAAGTTTTCTCACAAACCTGAGGTTGCCCTGTTTAAGTCTTAGGAGTGTGTACTTTATATATGTATGGCTCCAAAGTGATGGTCAGAGGGCTTTAGATGACATGATGAACTATGCATAAATAAATCCAAGAATGGATAAATCATCTTTAATGGAACATGGTTTGATATAAAACTATTAGTGAAATACCTGTGATCAGCAATACCAAGAAAAAATCTCAAAGACTAAAATCATTGTGCACAGCAGAAATCATATTCAAGCATGAGACTTGTAATATAAACTATGTATGTATGCAAAGCTTTATGTGTGAACACTGGCTTATAAAAGTATTTTTGCATAAACACATCCAACCATGTCTCTCTCACACACACACAAAAAAATACAAATGAATATCTTTAAGCAACCTAAATAAGAATATGGTATAAAATGTTTATTTCCTTCCAGAGAATATGAGCATTTTTAATTTTTTGATGTTGTTTCTGTATATTTACTGGCTATCCTAAGATACATGTATTGTTTCTGAAATTTTATCTTTCTGTTTTATTTTCCTTTGCTTTTGTTTTCTGCAATGGGACTTCATGCAATGCAGACTGGCCCCAGGTTCACTATGAATCTATGGATGGGTTTGAAATTCTGACACCTCTGCCTCTACCTTGCAAGTGCTGAAGAAAGAAGTTATTCATGAGTAACAGAAGAGAAAGAACACTGTCTCCCTTTCTAGATTTAAACTAAATATTAATGAGTAGATTGAATACATGAAGACAAAAACCAGTTCAGTCATTTGCTTTAATATTTTCTTCTGCTGTCTATGGAGAACATACCACAAAAGATATTCACTGATATGACTCTTCCTCGTCCCTGTGATTTTAAGAAAATTTGCAGCTGGAAGGAATCTGGGATTGGCATTGGGTTAGGAGAAAAGCCCCGTGAACTAGGAAGCGCCGTGTGTAAGCACCCTGATGAACATGGATACTGGAGCCACCTCCTCCCTTTCTCCCAAAATTGATCTAGGGAACAAGACAGACAACAAGAAAAGAAACCCATGTCCCCTTCAAGGAGAGAAAGGATTTGCAGTGAACTCAGTAGAACCTTTGGCAAGAAAGTTAAGAAAGACCTTGGACTCTCTGACTGCCAGATTAAACAAAGGAAAAGATGTCGTTTATTTTACTTAAGTCAGCTCAGTTGATTCATAACACTAGTGGTAAAGTCATCTTAGAAGACAGGTCAGGGATCACTAATCCTTTCTTAGTGCCTCTCTTATCTCATTAGATTTAAGCTAAAGGAAAAAACAATCCAATAAGCAGCCAAGATGCTTACAGAGAATTAAAATGCTTTTGGAGATTGCTGCAGATGAAACACAGTTACCTCTGAGGCTTGAAATAACAGACAACTTTGCTTCCATTGGGTTGAATAAAAGAACACACTGTTGAAATGTGAAAGATCTGGCAATTATAGCCATTTTTACATCCACTGAGCTCATCTTCTAGGTGGTCTCCCAGTCTCCCAGACCTCATTCCTGCATGTCATCTTTTAGTGTTCAGTCTTTTCCAGCTGCCTCCCACTTACAGCAGGTGAGACTGCTGCAAGACCAGCTTCGAATTCCCTGAGCTTCAAAACAAATCGTTCTGTAGATCAGCCAGTGAGTCAGTCTTCCAGTGTTTCATTTGCAAAGCAACTGTTGAGAACGTGGTCCTGGAAACTTCTATGTAACAAGTGCTTTACAGTGCAGGCCCTCTGAAATCTGGCCCTGAGCTAGGATTTTGATCTTTCTGCCTCTCTTTTTGCATCCATATTAAGGGACCATATCAAGTTTTGGGTGATCTTCCTATGTCCTCACTTACCTCCATTTTTTCCTTGGCTTTTCCTGCCTATGTTTTGCCATTCCTTGACACCCATGGAAAACTCTAAACCTATCTTGTAAAACTCTGGCTGCTCCCTTACACTGGTGGTTCCTTTGGCCTAGCATTCATCTCTGGTATACTACTTAGTATCACTTAGGAGTATAGTTGCTCTGAGTATTGTGTCCACTGAAAGGAGTGACTAATCTCTGAACCAATCACTTTTTAAACATTTCACTCTAAGCTTTCCAAAGATCGCTCTATAGTCTAGTCTCCTTGTGCATGCCTGTGGAGTCAACATTGCAGAAATAAATTGAAATAAAAGAATTATGGGTTTTGGAATTTAATACTCATGAGCTTAAAATACCGTTTTATAATTATCAGGAAAACCTTTATCTCTTTGAACTCAGTTTACTTTTCTTTTCTTTTTCTAAATTAGAGACGCTATCCCTGGGTGAATGTGCATATAAGTAAAATAGTATAAATTTCAGGTTTTTTTTTTTTTTCCTGAGCCAAACTCTGTCCAGCTTTATTAAAGATACTTATCCTAAACAATCATGATCTTTCAGGCAGGACACAAGCAGACAATACTTAATAGTATACAAATACATTCAAACTCCCTTCTTATGTAGACTACTATAATCATAATGTCACTATAAATCCCAGTGAAGTCTTCATTTGATGCTTTGGAAAATGGGAGGATCCTAGAAGATGTTGTTTAACATCTTTTCATAAGCCTACCCTGACTTTCAGGAAATGAATGACAGAATTACCAATCTGAAAATGCACAATCTTTCATAAAAGTAAAACTGCTGCTCTTTTGAGGACACTCAGTGGTGTCACAGCAAAGTCCAGATTGCCCAACAGACTGGCAAAAGCAATTTTAGGAGGTCAGTGTAGGTGGAGTTTTTCTGTCCCAACTGCCTGCTCCCAAATAAATGACACAGAGGTTCATTATTACATATAAATGCTTGGCCAAAAATTCAGGCTTATGGCTATCTAGAGCTTGCATTTTTAAGTTAATGTATATTCCATATTCCTTATTTACATTCTGCAACATGGCAGTACCTTTATCGGCAGGGCACATTCATCTCCTGCTTTCTTCCTCCCAGCATTCTTCTAGCCTGGCTCTCCTGCCTAACTTTAACCTGGTTATACTGGCCAGTCAACTTGTTTATTAAACAAATCACAGTGACAGATCTTCACAGTGTACAAAGGGATTATTCCACAACAGGCCCAATTCCAACAGTCAATGGTTTTAAGGGGGTTAAGTCTATGTTGATGGTACACGGGAAGGAAGATATAAAAATGAATTTAGAGTTCTCCCACTCCACAAGGCATTTTCTGTGCCATGGTGACCACAAATGTCAACACCAGGACATCTCTCCTAGAATCCAACAAGAGTCTTTAAAATGTATCAGGGAATGATATCAACTTAGGAGACATTTGGTTAGTCACACATGTTCCTTCTTCCCAAAATACAAGGAAGTGTTCTGTGTACTAACAACATACCTATTGCAAAAAGAAGTAAAACAAAATTTTGAATTTTTATAAAACTTTATAAAATACAGTATTTCAAACTGTGTAGCCACCACAGGTATACAGTTATCAAAAACACACGCATTTCATTGGCATCTCCAAGACCATCAGCTTTATGTGCCTGGTCTATTTGGGCATCTTCATTTTCAGCAGAATTATTCACATCATTACCAGCACTGTTTCCCCCCTCTTCCCCTTGGGTACGTTCTCTCCCTTCATTACAGGGGCCGTTTTAGGCTTGGGCTCTGGATTTTGGAGCAGGTATAGCAGACTATTTTGCAGATCTTCTCTGTGACTGTCCTTCACCTTGAATTTTTCTCCTTTAACATCCCTGTCAGCCTTTCTTTGGGGCATGGTGTCAGTGGGGATATTGGGGCTAGATGCAGGGATGCAGCTACAACTGGGTTTGATCCATGGGCGAATATTCTCAATGCTTCTTCACACTTCTTATATTTTTATTTTTCTAATAAGACATTTCACTAATTCTTTAATTATTCCACAGAGTATATTTTGATCATAATTCATTCCTCTAGATGACTCCTTTCAAAATCTATTCTCACCTCCCTTCCATTACTAAGTCCTCTCTTCTATTTTCTATTTTTATTTACAACTTATGGAGATCAATTTGTGTTATCTATATACACCTGAGGCAGGGTCATCTGCTAGAGCACAATAAACCTACCAGGGGCCGGGCGGTGGTGGCGCACGCCTTTAATCCCAGCACTCAGGAGGCAGAGGCAGGCGGATCTCTGTGAGTTCGAGGCCAGCCTGGTCTACAAGAGCTAGTTCCAGGCCAGGCTCTAAAAAAGCTGCAGAGAAACCCTGTCTCGAAAAACCAAAAAAAAAAAAAAAAAAAAAAAAAAAAAAAAAAAAAAAAACCTACCAGGGAACTACACATTTCCTTCACTGTCCATCGTTCTTCTGTTAGTTTTGGAATTGTAGACCTCTTAACCCTCTTAACAATACTGGCTAGCTTGATCTTGGGCAGGTGTTATGCTACTCTGCATTCACTAGTCTACTGAACCTGTTGCATCCTAAAGGCAGTATTTTCCTTTGGTCATCCTCAATCTCTGGTCATTACTACCTCTCTGCCACCTACTCTGCAATGGTCCATGAGCTTTGTAGGTGTTGAATGAGGGTGATGTTGATGTCCCTTTTATGACTGAACATTCCATTGATGATATTCTCTGTACATCCATTCACTAACTATATTAACCACCATATATTCCACAAGAAAACTGTGATGAGGTCTAAGGAGTACAGAGAGCAGTTTCAAATATTTAGCAGAAGAATAGCAGTAGGTTCACATCTGGAGCTTGTCAACTCCATAACCTCGGGTTCTTTGCCAGATTTATGGTATTAGGCATGACTTTGCTACTATGAAGAATGCTTTCAAGTCGATGAGAAAGTGGTTGATCTCTCTGAGAGCATTAGTGCCACTATCGCATGCAGGGGCATATCTTGACAATGCATGTCATTATTGTGTTTCATGGGGTTCTCTGATGGATAAAACTGTTGATGGTATTTCCCTCCCAGCAGCATACATGGCACCTTTCAATATTATGAAAATTAGACAGCAGGAAGAAGACCTCCTTGGCAGAATACTTTTGATTTTTCCATGTGCAGTGAACAAAGCATGCAGTGTGCTTAACAGTAGAGTTTTACTCTCAAGTTCTAGTGGACAACCCAGAGAAACAGCAGCAGACTGTCTTGCTTAGGAGGTTTCCAGGACACCTAAGGCCGGCAACTTGAAAGCTTACAAACCTTGTACTGATCTTTTTATTTAGCTTCTCAGGTTGAGGATGGAGTATTATCCTGTGTGTAGTGCAACATCTACTGAATAATTTTACATGGATATGAATGCACTTATAATATACATGTATATATATACACATATATATGAAATTCATAAAATTGAAGGTTTTCATATAGCTTTTTTTTTTTTTTTTTTTTTTTTGGTTTTTCGAGACAGGGTTTCTCTGCAGCTTTAGAGCCTGTCCTGGAGCTAGCTCTTGTAGACCAGGCTGGTCTCGAACTCACAGAGATCCTCCTGCCTCTGCCTCCCGAGTGCTGGGATTAAAGGCGTGTGCCACCACCGCCCGGCTCTCATATAGCTTTTAAACATATTTACTATCAATTTTTCTCCCCCAGCTCCTCCTCTCTTACCCACCCATGTCTCCCCACTTAAATTGTCCTCAGATTTGCATTTTTAAATCTGCTTCTATATTCCATTTTTACAAGTTCATATACAGAAAGCCCCAATTTGATATATAGCAAATACCTATTAAATTATTGTTAGTTGATGAATATGATACTTAACATGCTGTATTAAATTCCCTTATAGTAATTTTTTTTTTTTTTTTTTTGGTTTTTCGAGACAGGGTTTCTCTGTAGCTTTGGAGCCTGTCCTGGAACTAGCTGTTGTAGACCAGGCTGGTCTGGAACTCACAGAGATCCGCCTGCCTCTGCCTCCCGAGTGCTGGGATTAAAGGCGTGCGCCACCACCGCCCGGCTCCCTTATAGTAATTTTACTGTTGTTGCATTAACATCAGATTTATTTTTAGTTGGATTTTCAAGGATTCATAAGATTAAATACTAATGTCACAGTCTATAGTGATACTTTAATATCTTTATAGGTATTATCTTAAGGTAATATCATAATATGATCTCTCTCTTTAAGAATACAATTAAAATCAGATCATTAAGATAGTATTAATCCAATATAAACAGTACCATCCATTGTAAGAATATACAACACCACATTCATATTAAGAAAATACTGTATGAAAATGCATAGAAATTTAGCCATCTGAAAGGTGGAAATTTTTGAATATCTTTGTTTTTGTGTGTGTGTGTGTGAGTGTGTGTGTGTGTGTTGAAGCACATTCATGTGTGCAATTGCAGGCATGTGCATTCCATAGTATATGTGTGGAGATCAGAGGGCAATGTCATGTGTCAGCGCTTATCATTCACCATGTTTGAGAAAGGGACTCCCTTTATGTATTTACTTTTTTTTCTGCTGTGTATTCCAGACTAGCAGCCCCATGAGCTTTTGGGGATATTCGTGCCTTCACCTTTCTCCCATAGGAGTTCTGGAATTACATAATCACATGTTACCACATCTGGTTTTACATGGATCCTGGGATCTAGATGCAGATCCATATACCTTTGTAGCAAGTGCTTTGCCTATTGAGCCTTCTTCCCAGCTCTCTTTCAACATCTTTCATGTTGAACGTCTAGATTCCAATAATATGAAGGAAGATTTGCTGTAATTTAAATCACTGAATTTGTGGTTTTATTATGACATTCCTAGAAAATAATAGGCTAACCCTTGACATTAGTATTAAAACTGCTATACTTGAAATGAAAGCTTATTTATGTTTGTGATATCAGTGTTAATTTATTTAATATAGCAATACAGTATTTAAAACCTTGAATTTTCTCCTGTACACAGGGTGACAGCAAATATTTTTTTTTCCTAAAGAAACACATCTAGTGGGGTGATTAGGCAGGTCTTGTTTAGGCAGCCACGTTGTTGAGATTAAGTGGGGGCAGCTTGCCTGTCATAACTATAAGAGGATCTAGCAGCTGACATCTCTGCAGTCTGGCTTTTTCCAACTTTCTTTTTCATAATAACACTCTTCCATGGTGTTCTCTGAGCCTTAGCTATTGGGGTTGGATTTTAAGTACAACACTTGGGCTGGCACCTCCCAGCAGCTTATTCTCTAAATTTCGACCAGCTGTGGATCTCTTGGGGGAAATTTTATAAAGTGCCAACTCTGGATAAGGCAGTCAATTGCTACTAAGAGAGAAAAAATTATTTTTCTTTCTCTAAGGAGAAGCCCCTTGATAGGTTATCCAATCTGAATTTGTCAGCTCTATATACCTATATTTGGACTCAGTAGGCTGTGTGTGTGTGTATGTATATATGTATGTATGTTTGAATGTGTGTGTGTGTGTGTGTGTGTGTGTGTAACAACAGCAACAAGAGTACGAGTTAATGAATTACAATGGAAATTGATGAGAAAATGGAAGAAGTTGGAGAACAAACATGAATGGAAATGCATACAAGTTTAGATGGGTGCTGGTGGTGCACATGCCCTTAAAACCAGCACTCAGGAGGCAGAGCCAGGTGGATGTTTATGACTTTGAGACCAGTCTGGTCTACAGAGCTAGTTCCAGAACAACCAGAGCCACACAGAGAAACCTTGTCTCCAGAACAAAACAGAAAAAAAATTAAATTAACAATGAAAGATTGATCTGTTGTCTTGGTCTAGGGCATGTGGAGGTAGGAATGTAAACAATTAAAGGCTAAACTGCATATGGGTGATCAGAGAGTGAATGTGAACATAATCCAAATGCATTACATTTTCTGAACACACATCTACTTATGAAGGAGTGTGCAATAGTACGGTAACTACTACATCTCAGTTAGTTTGTTAGTAGTGATGCTAAGATGAACGAGGCAAGAATGAACTTTAAAGTTTTGGAGACAGATAAATAACTCTTGTTTCATTTTGAGAGTGTTGTGTTCTAGGTCATGTTTGCTATTGGTACTTGATAGAATCCAAATAAATGGAAAATGCATTTCTGGGCCGGGCGGTGGTGGCGCACTCCTTTAATCCCAGCACACGGGAGGCAGAGGCAGGCGGATTTCTGTGAGCTCGAGGCCAGCCTGGTCTACAAGAGCTAGGTCCAGGACAGGCTCTAAAAAAATAGCTGCAGAGAAACCCTGTCTCGAAAAACCAAAAAAAAAAAAAAAATGCATTTCTGGGAATCTAAACCACTGTAGCTCAAACTAGTCCTTTTCTGTGAGTGTTTGTTTTCTCTTTTGTCTATTACTAGGTACAATAATTGTTATCAATTCAGCATGGGTATCCAAAGTCTCAACTAGTTGCTTTTTCCAGTATCATTGTAAGAGAGTAGTGAGGAGCTGAATTTTTTGACTCAAAGGCCCTGTTATCTTTCACTGCTGTGGTTGCTGGCCTTTCACTATAAGTAGGCACTGCCAAACACGTGTTCCTCGAGAAACAGAAATAACAGAAGTTTAAAAGTATTGAACCATGTAGTTTCAGACTGTCTGCGATGGTAGTCATTAGTAAATTTTTTTTTTTAATTTTTTTTTTGTCATTAGTAAATTAAAGCATCAAAATATAGCTGGGAGTTGTGCACATGCCTTAGATCCCTGCTTTTAAGGCAAGGATAGATGGACTGCTGTTAGTTCCAGGAAAACTTGGTCTTCATAGCAAGTTCTTTGTCAGCCAGGGATACATAGTGAAACCTTATTTCAAAAAGAAATTAAGTATTAAAATCTAAAGACACAAGCCGGGTGGTGGTTGCACAGGCTTTTAATCCCAGTGCTCAGAGGCCGAGGGAGGCAGATCTCTATGAAGTCAACCTGATCGCTCTGTGGGAGTCTTCTCAGCTTGGTCGATCACCTTCCTGGACCTGGGGGGAGTTGGGAGGACCTTGGTCTTAACATGGAGTAGGGAACCCTGATGGCTCCTTGGCTTGGAGAGGGAGGGAGGGGAGGTATGGGTGGAGGGGAGGGAAGGGAAGGAGGAGGAGGAGGGGAGGGAAGGGGGAAGAGGAGGGGAGGGAAGGGGGAGGAGGAGGGGAGGGAAGGGGGAGGAGGAGGGGAGGAGATGGAAATTTTTAAATATAAAAAAATAAACCATGAAAAAAAAAAAAAAAGAACTAGTTCCAGGACAGGCACCAAAAGCTGCACAGAAAAACCTTGCTTTGAAAAAAAATCTAAAGACAAATAAATTGACAAAAATAATTGAGGTTTTCTAAGATTCTGTACATCATCGTTTTAATGAACAGTTAAAACCAATCCCTACTTCTCAGATGAAGGTGAAAAAGTTATTCATTCAAATCCACGATCATCATTATAACTAATAGCTAGATCTGTTCTTCCTCTTTGTAACTGTCCCCTGATACCTCCTTGCTCCCACATTTTAACTGATTTTATTTTATCTGACTGTGCTTATTTAAAAAAAAATCCTGAAGCCATGGAAACAATTTTTATGTCAGTAGAGTCTTGACCAAGGAACTAGCAATTATCCTTTCCACACTTCCTAATACCTTCATGAACCTCACCTTCATTATCCTGATATGGGTGAAGAACTCCATAAAATACCTATAAAATTCTATAATGTAGATATTATTAAAATGAGATAGGGAACTGGAGAACTCAGGGATTAAATAGCTTGCCTAAAATATTACCACTAGTACATAGAAAAATCAAGTATGAAGCATAGATATTCAAATTGAAAACCTTGTTTTTTTATTTTTTAAATTAAAATAGCTTAAATAATTCTATAAGTTAATATCATACTTTCTTCATGCTCTCCTTTGTTAAACAACACACATACTAGATACTCATTTACTTTAATTGGAGTCTTCTCATTCGTTCCTTGCTTCCCAGACCCGAAAAAAATCACACAGAAACTTTATATATCAAATCACTGTTTGGCCTATTATCTCTAGCTTTTTATTGTCTAGCTCTTACATCTTTAATTAACCCATTAATATGAATTATGTATCGCAGTGTGGCTGTGGCTTACAGGCATGTCTGTCTCAGGTGGCGTCTACATGGCTTCTCTTATTTCTTCTAGAATTTAGTTTAGTCTTCCACCTAGCTCTATTCTGCCCTATCACAGGCCAAAATAGCTTCTATATTCATTAACCAATGGAAGCAACTCATATATCTATATCTATATCTACATCTACATCTACATCTATATCTATATCTATATCTATATCATCTACATCTACATCTACATCTATATCTATATCCATATCTATATCTATATCTATGAATCCCACATCACCTCTCCTTTTCTGTCTAAATAAAAGTTTTACCTTTAGCATTGTAAAATTACATATAAAAACAGGCATCAAGCAAGAATTACAGTTGCAATATTTATATCTACTTTATTTTGTATCATAACTAAGGACAACTATAACTATCTATTCTTTCAACTCCACCAAAGATTCCAGAAGAATATAATATTACCTAAGGTAGCAGGAAATGCTTTATAAACAACTTCCAAAACTCTAGAATTGACATAGATATCTTGCTTCCTTGACAGTCACCCAAAGTTCTTCTGTAACACTGAAACATGAAATCTTCATCCTATAGGTCCACGGTACCTGGCAGACTTTTCCATGAAGCTGGAAATTTGAAGGTCTCTTATGCCTTGTACTGGCAAAGTTCATCAGTTGCTTTCTTCTGTGTCCTGGAAATTGTCTGGCAGTTCTCTCATGAAGCAGGAACCTTGAAGGACTGTCTCACCTTTAGGCAAGTCTATTTTTCAGTGCATCCTGCATATGCACTTAATACAGCATAACAGCAAGCAGTCCAGGAAAGAGCAGTTTCTTGCCCAAATGGCTAGCCTTGTCACATTGAAGGCAAATCCTATAATGGATTTCTTCAGTTCCCATCATCCTCTAGAGTATATTTGTGCTGCCAGGAAAAGATATGTCTCATTGTCATGAGAAATCCTAAGTTCTTAAAACATTTTAAATGTCACATTCTGTTAAGATTTGAGAGGGTTGAAGAATAGTAATACATCTAAAATATATCTCTTTACATCTAGAAAAACTAAAATTACTACAAGTTTGACTATTATAAATAATTATCTATTAATCTTTATATCTTAATTATACATTCCATTTTTAAGTGAGATGCACAAATACAATCCCTTAACCAAGAGAAGAAATATATATATATATATATATATATATATATATATATATATATCCCACTTTAAATGTAAGACAAAAAAAAACTTTATAAACACACATTTAGGATATTTAGGTATAGTTCTCTCTATACTGCTTCCTGTTTTTGTTGGGAGAAGTAACTTTGAGGAGTATTCACAGTAATCTTTTGGTGGGCTTCATCAAACCACATTAGTCTGGATGGAATCCACAGGTTCTTATCTTCTGTGGAAAGAAATGCATAACCTCTTTTTCAAAGGAACATCTATCCTTAGACCTAAATTTTGAAGTCAAGACACCTTTAAAACATATATGCTGCTTTAGATTTGCAGCCTGTACAATGAAATTTCTCTCTGTTCTCTAGCTCACTCACAGTCAAAAAATTCAAAGAAAACATAGTAATATATATAATCCAGACTCTTTGTGCATATTCCATCTTTATGTGTCTTATTTATCTTACACTATTACTTTTTCTACAAGTTTATTATTTTATTATCATTACTCTTTTAATCTATTACTGTGTATTCTTTTATATTATAACTGTCTATGTTCTTTTTATCCCCCTCTCTCAAGCCTACATACATTTAACCAACATTGTGACCCATTTAGAGGTCTTTTCCATCTGGGTTTGTCTTCATTGTGTGCATATCTGTAATTATTTTTTACCAGGAGTGCATTTTCTTAATGCTAAGCAGGCATGTCTAGGACCAACTCTGTGGTCTCTGTGCTTGCTCAGCACAGTCCAACATGGTAGAGGCATGTTTGCCATCTCTGAGAGTCATGTACATTACCCCAGCTCTGGAATCACAGCAAGTCTGTGTCACCATTTATCAATTTGTAACATGAAGCTCACAGACCCCATTTAAGTGCTCAGATTCCTGAAAGGGCCAGAACTGTTTATGAAACTAGCATGAACCAGAAAGAACACCACTTTAAAACAGTGCAGGATTTTTTTGTCGCTGTTGTTGTTGCTTCTGCTGCTATAGCTGAATTTAGAAGACCTTTCTTAAAGGAACTGTGGTGCTCCTGCTCAGCACCAGCAAACAGAGCAAGAAGCTGCTTTGAACTCTGACTTTTTGTGTGTGTCTAGAATTATTTTTTTCAATATCAACCCATGTTGGCATGCCATTCTGTAGGCAGAGGCCATTTGTTTGTTCCTGGCTGTCCAGTCCCAAAATAATGACATAGAAACTGTGTTAATTAAATCATTGCTTGGCCTATTAGCTCTAGCTTCTTATTAGCTAGCTCTTAAATCTTAAATTAGCCCATTAATATTAATCTGTGTATCACCATGTGACTGTGGCTTACCGGCAAGGTTCTGGTGCATCTGTCTCCAATGGCAGCTACATGGCTTCTCTTTGACTCTGTCTTCTTTCTCCCAGCATTCAGTTTGGTTTTCCCTGCCTAACTCTATTCTGCCCTATCACAAGCCAAATCAGCTTCTTTATTCACTAAACAATAAAAAGGAACACATACACAGAAGGGAATCCCATATCAATATACATTTATTGATTTATGCAGAAAACTCACTACTAATAACTTGCTTTAATGTTATGATGGGAATATATGACACTATGAATTCTTCTAGATGAAGTTTCACTAATAGAAAGTAACTATTAAGGAATATATAAATCCTAATTTAAATAAATTATGTGTGATAATAGAAATGTACAGAAAAGTATGAAATGGTGAGAGAACTAAACTTCATTTTACTGGAAAATTTTCCCTTCTTCATCAGGTAATTTAATCTAACTTCTAAACATTAATATTATGCCCAGCATACATGAAATTCATATTTCTACTCTTATACTTATCATATACTAAACTTAGAAGTCAAATCTCACTTTAAACAATTTGTACAGACTATATATTTTGGTTAAGTTAACAATCATACCTTATTTGCCTTCTTGTTACGGTGTATTGGTAAGAATTTTGCTAAGAGCTTTGAATTAAATCAAAGAGATTATTTCATGTATGCTGCCCAGATGGTCATATGGTCAACATGAAGTAAGGGATGTATTTTTACCTTGCTGATAATTTATATTACTCCATGGCCTTGTCATCTGTGACTGAGATATTTCCATTGCATCTCAAAACTTTGCCAAGCTTGGAAAATGAGGACCAAAATTAGTTTATGTGCTTGGAGGATATTGCTTTGTGACTGTCAGTACCTGGAAATGTCTATATTAAACTCTATTAATTACTCTCATTGAACAGCTAAATTCAACTTTGTCAATCCAAAGTGTGACAGGCATTCATAAAGTACCATTGAAAGATTTGAATATTTGAAGTCTTTCAGACACAAGCTTTGATTTTGCTTAAAATCTTATAATATAATATATAGATCATAGCTATTTATTTTCTGTCCAGTTTGCTATTTAAATACGGTTAAGATAATGGTAGCTACTTCCTACTCTCCACCTGGGATTAAATAAGAAAAATATCTTAAACATCCGAAAAATACCTGATGTATACTATGTACTCAGTCTCATGAGGATATTGTCAGGGTTACCCTCATATAAATTTAAAGCACAGACATCAGTAATGTCACAGGCACCATGAAGAAGCAATGCACGATAGTGTACTGGCTTTCTGTTAGATGAAATTTCGTATGTAGTGAGTAGAGAATGAATGGAATGAACCACCAGTGTTAATTTCTAAATATCATAAGCTTATCCATAATCAAAAATGCACCATTGAGCATAAAACTGTTGAAGATAGGGTCTGGGAAGATAGCTCAGTAGTTAAGATCATTGGCTGCTCTTCAAGAGGACCCAGGTCAATTTCCAGTACTCACACAGTAGCATAAAACCCTGAAACTTTAATTTTAGGAATCCGACAGTTTTGGCTTCTGAAAGCAACACACACACACACACACACACAGAGAGAGAGAGAGAGAGAGAGAGAGAGAGAGAGAGAGAGAGAGAGAGAGAACATATACATGCATTCATAATAGTCATTTACAGGAAAGAAAAGGGGAATATTTTTTAAATGTTGAGGCTAAACAATATGCTGGAATTATTCTATGACAGTTAAATTGATATCAAGATTATTGAAGCCCTTGTTAAAAATGGTATAGGGTTTGGAAATGGTTCAATGGTTACAGTGCTGGTTGTACACACATGAGGACCAGAATTGATTCTGCTCTAAAACTATTACTTCTACAAAGGGATAGGAAGCAGAGTCAGATGAATCCGCAGGACTTTTTAGATCACAAAGCCTGGTATGCACAGAAACAAGGACAAGATACCCTGTTTCAAAGAAGATAGAAAAGTCTGAAATTAGAGGTGGTCCTCTGACCTTCAAGAATGTTCTGTGACTTGCAAACACTCTATTTACTCACATAAACACATACACCCATGCATGTGTACATATCACACACACACATAGACACACACACAAAACATAAAATAGTCAACAACAAAAAATAAGTCCAATGATTTCTCCATATATGGATATAAAAAACAGTTTTAACAAGAACACACAATCATAGCAATTATATAAATTCTTAAGATTTACCTTAGATATCAGATATGGCAGGTTGATAAAACCATTTTGAATAAACTATTAAGATAAAACATACTAAAATAGGACAATTATGTGTAATCAATAAACACATTTATAATTAAATTTTGATCTTTTCTGAAACATCTTTATGGTGTTGCCATATTAACATGCAGATCTATATAGGATTGAATTTGTAAAGACTTCAGTAATCATTGACGTCAGTAGGAAATTAAGAAATAATTTGATCTTCTCACAATGTTTATAAATTTTTTACAAAGGGAAAATAATTCTCACTCACTCTTTCAACATCACAGTCATTAGTATTATGGAAATAAGTAATAAAATCTCAAACACTTATTGGTGTCTATTTGCTTGATTCTTCAAATACAGACTCAATCCTAGTGAAAACTGTAGAAGTAATGAGAATCAAACAACTAATACATCATGGAAGAATCATAGAATTCCTCGGGTCATTCTATATGAATTGAATGTTGAAGGAAAGACATTTGCCTGCTTCAGAAACAGAGTACGAAGGTGATTTTGAGAAGGCTTTGTGGTGAGGTGGAGCAAAGCAAATGGGAAACAAGAATGCCATGTAGCCCATGAGGAAGATGCTGGCTGTCCAGTGGGTTACTTCTCAAGGCATATTTAAAATTGCCGTGATGGTTTATTTTATTCCATAAATATATTCCTGAGTCATAATCATAAACTTCTCCTTGGGCTTGTCTCCATACAAGCCTGTTAATAGATGGACTTAAAAATATGTTGACTTACCTCATAGGTAAACAAACACTGAAAAGATGAGTGCCAATAAGAATTTGAGTCTCGGCAACATCAAGAACCTGGACTTGGCAACCTCTTGTACATATTTCTAATATGATCATTGAGATAAAGGGGGAAATTGCTATAAACAAAAGCATTTTAATCAAATAAATAATATGTGATAATTTGGTACATAGAATTGAATTATAGACTTAAATTATTTAACCCATAAAAAACTGAGGATTAAAATGAGAAATATGGTGAAAGTGGAAGGTTACAGTTATCTAAATTCACAGAACTAAAGATTCATGATGTGCTAAATAAATTGTGGAAACACATTCTGTGTCAGTGCCTGTGATATTTTAGTGTAGTTAGGGAGGGTGTAGCAAATTGCCCAAATTTAAAAGAATTATATTCTCAAAAGTGTTTACTCATTTTCTTAAAGAAACAGATGGATTATGTTTTATTTTCCAAACATAGGATTGTACACTAATTATGACTACTGCTTGGTAATTGCATTGCCTTTGAAACTTATTTGTCTCAAATATTTAAACTTTGTGCTTCAGCTTCTGCCCTAGCTTGGGGTCAACTAGTGTTGACTTTGGATTGTGGTTTGAGTTCAAGCATGTTTACCAAATTTTATAATTTTATGATTTTTCTATTTTTAAAATATCTTTTCTATAAATTTCTTGAGAATTCCACATGTTAATCTTTGTATCAGATTTATCTCAGCCTCCCATTCTCCCCCCACATCCAGCCCCACCTCCTTATTCACCCACTTTGTACCCTCATTTTTTACTTAGTAATTCTCATTTTACATTTTACCTACAGCAGATCATATCATTGAAGAAGAAAAGAAAAACTAGGTAGGCCTTTCTCTACTCAGGAGGCAGAAGCAATGGATTCACAAGTTCAAATCCAACTGCATTACAGGGCAAGTCTAAGACCAGCCAAGGCAACTTAGTGATCCTTTGTCTTGAAAAAAATTCAAAAGTGATATTTATTTTTAAAAGTGATGGTAATAACTCAGAGATAGAATGTTTGTTTAGCATGCAGCAGGCCTTAGGAAAATTCTTCAGCAACACATGCACACACACACACACACACACACACACACACACACACACGTGCGATAAATGATGCCTATACATGTAAATCTGTATTATACATATTAACATTTTATTGAGAAAAGAAGCCATATGTATAGGTTAGAGGTTATGGCATTGATAAAAATGCCTCTTACCCATAGTGCTATGTCAGAACACAGTACAAGCACGGAGTCATGTGAGAATTCTGGCTGGTTTAGAGAAAACGCAGAAAAAAAGGCTCACTTCATCAGCACATAGACTAAAATTAGAATACTCAAAGAAAACAAGGCAGGAGTTTCATGACCTCAGTTTCTTTAAAACACAGAATTGTTCTTGTAATGTGTTTGCATGCCCTTCCCAGGTGAGGCAGATAGAAGTGGGTTTCTTTTAGATTACTCATTATTACTGGCTATTGTTTTTTGTTCTATGCCTTATGGGAAAACATGTTTTTGTTGCATGTGGCTTGTCCTTGCAATTGAACATTTTACTCACTTGACTCTTATTAACCTTCAGAGGGTCAATTGTTTGATGCTCTGAATAAAGTTGACTACCGTATTAGATGAGATGTTGGTCCACTTCATTTATTCAGTTCCCACAATCTTTATAGTTGCAAATAGCGCTACATAATACATCACACAGATACAGTCCATCCACTGCAATTTCAGGAAAGATGACATCAACACGTTTAAACAGGCTTTGTATGTGAATTGTTGATTTTCATAGTCTGCAGGTAGATGATCAGCCAAGTTTTCTTTATTTTTTTAAAACTTTTCTAAGTGGGGCTGTAGGGGTTGCTCAGTAGTTAAGAACATGCATTGCTCCAACTGAGGACCTGAATTCAATTCCCAGCTCCCACATGTACCAGCTTATAACTGTTTGTAGCTGAGTCAACATTACTCAACACTTTTTTATGAACTCTGTGGTACTGGCACTCACATGTGCACATAGACATTAATATAATAAAAACAAAAAATTCCTTTACAAGACTTAACTGTTATTTTGTAATCCTTTCTTGTTTTGGTAGTAGTCTCTAACTGAAAGAATTGAAAATTAAAACAAAACAGGCTATAAATTTATTTTCACCAAAGTACTTTAACTGTGATGTATCTCATTCTACTGAAAACAATGAAAAACAAACAGTCCCAGTTGTTAGAATGTGTTCTGAAGTCTCCATCTTCACCTCATGTAACAACAGCATACAACACATAGCGTGTTGCTTTCTGATATATAAAACTTGTTGGAAGGATCAAACTGTCAATAAATATTTATAAAAAGCACAAAGTTTTATTAATATTAATTAATCACTTTGTGAGTACCACCCAGGGAGAATGTTATATAGCAATAATTAAAATCCTAAATTTTGTAGACTAATTTACATAATTATACGTGGGTTTTACTTTCTTCTATAAGATGGCAATAATAAAATCTGCTTTCTTGAGGTTGGAGAGATGGCACAATGGTTAAGAGCACTTCTTTATGCAGAAGAACCAGGTTGGATTCCAAGCACTCATATGGTGACTCACAACCCTCCATAATGCCAACTGCAGGGGCTCCAACAACCTCCTTCTGGTATCTAGGCCACCACATTCATGTAGTGCACAACCATACATGCACAAAAGACAAACATAAACAGCATAATGCAAAATAATGTAAAAATAAAATGAATTAAAATCTGTTTGCCAGAATTAGTCTAAAGATTAAGCAAGATACTTGATATAACAGAACACACATCACAGTGTTTAGAATGTAAAGACATGTTCATTACTACAAGAGTTTCTGAATCATCATTACCATCTTTCAGAACCTCAGTTTTCTTATCCGTATAGTAGGGGATATATATTACATCTAAATTATATATGACTTATATGTGTCCAGGAACCAGAGACCTGGAACTTCAGGTTTTATTAAGTCAAAAAATATGAAAAAGTCTTCTTCAGCAACTCACCAAACACAAGAGGAAAAGCTATTACAAACCCAGAAGACGAAGACAGAACTAAAAATAATAACACAAACCTCAGGACATTCAGGAAGGCCATTGTAGTCTGACTGGAGAGAAGAGAGGTTCAAGGGAAGAGGAAGCAGTTTTGGAGTAAGTGATAAAATGAGAATGAATTTCATAAAGAACGTTGCAAATGCAGGTGATGATGGAAATCAATCTAATTCCTCCACTAAGGCTGTTGGAATGGTGCAAGCATGTTTTTGAAGTGTCAGAAAATAAAGAGAAAGAAATATTTTTAAAGAAAACTTTGACTCTATTACAAAAAGTTTCCCAGCCTAACATCATCTTCAGAAAGAAAATAGAAATACGGCCACTGAATTTTTCTCACAAATGTATAGAACAAAAAATGTTTCTTACATTTTATTTAAAACTTTACTGTAGATTTTAAAAGAATGTATAAAAACTACTTAGTGTCTTCAACAAATGAATTCTTTCAAATGGGATATTTAGCATGTTAAGACTGTTCTACTCCTATTGACTAGTAAATTGATTTTCCAAGTCCAAAGTACTGTCACACTATCATTTTGGATTTATAAACAAGAACTTTCTATAGATACATTTTATTGAGCAATAACAAAATGTAGTTCCTGTTATCTAAGAAAAAATACTGTTTTATCTATATTGCTCCTTTTATTTTTTATATAAATAAAGAAATCCTTTGAATTCATTGGCCAGCCAGCCTAGCCTACTTCACAAGCTCCAGAACAATGAGAGGCCCTGTCCCAGAAAACAAGGTAGATGACATTCAAGGAACAAGACCAAAGCTGGCTTCTGACTTCTACATGGCAAGCATGAAAGTGCAGGTATATCTTCAAATACACGGTGACCATTATAAATATATATATATGAACACACACAAACAACCTAAGATGGTTACAGGAAAAAAGAAAAAGGGTAAAAGCTTATTTATATAACCCATCTAGAAAATTCCTGACTCATGTTTTTGGAGTTTCTTCAGTATATCGTTAGGTTCTCTACAAAGCATTCTGAGTTACACTGGATTAAACATCAGGTCTCATAACAAGCAATTTGTGTGTGTCTTATTCGAAACACATCATATTTATCCACTTCCCTTAAATTGTATATACAACTACAAGGTAACTTTGGTTGTATGACACATTAAAAAAAAAATTCAGTTCCTGTTAGAACATTTAAGATTCAGTACGATTCTTTAGGTGTGTTTTTCTTCTTCCACAGAGATTATTAAAGCCAAGATGATTATTAATGTCAAGATTGAGCCACTGTAAGCTAAATCTCCAAGTGTCTATACTACAGCGATTTGCTGGCCTACATAACACAAAAAATAACAGAAAAATTATATGGCATGTGAAGTCGGATGAATTGTGGAGACTATTTATTACAAGTATAGCCTGTCTTCTCTTGACTATTCTAAGTGTTCTTACTTTTTTTTTGTCTTCATTTTTATTAATCCCCAATATATATGTTCTTCTAGGAGACTTTCATAGAAAATTGTCTAATTAAGTATTTATTTCTTCATTAAATTGAATTATTTTTAACATTTGGACTTTGGCTCTGTCTTTTAGGCATTACCGGTCATAACATAGCAAATTAAATGTACTTTTCAAATAAATATCATTTAGAAAATTATTTACTGAATAGACACTAACTTTTAAATTCTGAAGAAATAAAGAATTTGGACTTATTCTGAGTGTTGAATAAAAAAAAATGAACACACACATATGCATACACATTATATATACAATGTAAAATTATATATATATAATTATGAAAAATTGGAAAAATCTAAAGACTGTATACTCCTTAACTGTGAATCATTACTTAAAGGATCAAAAGTTAAGTCTTGCCTCATTCTGTTCACTAAAATGCCATTTTCAGTGTTACCCTGTCAAATTGCAAGCACATAAAGCATATGAAAGTAAAAATATCAGAATATGACAGATAGCAGTGAATTTCTCTTCTTTAAGAGAGTAAAGATGGAGATCTTAATTACAGTGAACCACAGCAATCCCTATTGGGTCAATGACGTTGGCTCTATGTGCTCTTTAAAAGGAGTAATTTGATATCATGGTTAACATGGGGATCATGTAGTACATTGTTTCCTTTTCTGTTAGTTGGATTTCTTTTTCTAACTTTCCAAAAAAGGTATTTTCCACTCCTTTAACCCAAGTACCCTATTTTCTCCCTCAATGAAAAATTCAACAAATTCATCTGATATTCCTCAAGTGCCTTCTCCAAATTTAATTTATTATATACTGGAATGAATCCAGGAAGGACATTTGAGAGAAAAAAGAACTAGAAATATGCCATTCAATTTTGTAAAACTAAATTGAAATTTTAGAGGGCAGTCTCCCTTGCTCAAGTCTTTGTTTATACCAAGGTTGCTATAACTAGGTAATGGGAATGCAAAGCCTTTAAAAAGTGAGGCTGAATCTGTCAGCACATGGAAGTAATAGCAGTGGTTTGAACCTCCACCACACTAGATTTTCCATTTCCTCCTATTGAGTCTTTGGCTACTTTCATGTAACCACAATTTTTTCTTTGCCAAACATAGTTAAAATATCAAACCATATCAGTACAGACAGCACAAAAATGGAAATAATTATTTAGGTTAATATAGAAAAATACATGTGATAAGATGTTGAATTTTCCATCTAAAAGTTTTAATTATTTAACATGCACTCTCTGCTAGTTTGGGTTTTATGTTATGTGAAAACTCTTGTTACTTAGAATGTATTTTGTGAATAACATTCAAGTGTAAATGGCTTGTTTTCAGTATTTCCTTTGTTTGCAAGAAACCATTTTTCCAAATAGTTAACTAGAACTTAATAGTTTTATAATAACTAGAATAAAATTAATAATAATGAAAATTATATATATATATATATACACACACAAATTGTGACGTATTTGGAGAGTAGAGCATGGAGTTGGTGTGATACTCATAGGATGTTTTTCTATCTTTGCATCTGCATGCCAAATAGGGAGGCATGGCAGCACAATCCACAAAGATAAGAGATTGGGGATAAGTTAATAGAATTTATAGCCTATGATGCATGTAAACACTGGCTGTTAAGTAAACCTGAGTAATAAACTATTTAACTTTATTCATTTCCCTCCTTCCCATTCTTTATAGGGATCACATACAAATCAATTTCAAATAGGAAGAAAGAAATACATTTTTGTAAACATAAAAGCTAGCTCCTCTGAGTATAGAATTGATGCAACAGGCAAGTAAAATATTACATTATTTCTCCCTTCTCTAATTGGTTTCAAGAAATAATTTCAAAAGTAAAATGCTCTTTCCCCAAATAAATATAAATGATTTATAGGCAATTTGCAATTTATTATCAAATATTTTTCACTTCTTCAAAAGGATATTGTAATGCTTTTATTTCTTAAGATCTTCATCACTTAGCTGAGGTATAATGATATGGCAAAAATCAAAGATCACATAGAGTGGCCATTGCTCTGACACTGACTTAAACACAGGTGATCAGAGAAGAGGTTTTTTTGCACTTTAAAAATTATTCTTTAGACAGTGTCTTTAAGATATGTATTAGATTCACCCACTAAGAGATAAAGAAATAATGTCATGAACCTAATAAAAAGTTCTGTCTAATTCCAGGCATATATGACTCAACCATATGAGAATATAAAGGATGACATAAATACTATACTAAAAGAAAATAATAAAAGACCTTATTAACCATTGTCTGAGGCTTTCTAATGTTATAAAGAGTTACACATGACCATGGAAACTCTTACAAAGGAAAACATTTCATTGGGGATGGCTCACAGTTTCAGAGGATTAGTTCATTTTCATCACAGTGGGAAACATGGCAGTGTGCAGGCAGACATGGTGCTATGCACACAGGAAAGATCACCCAGGAGACTGTGGCAGAGGACAGCTCATTTATTAAGAGGGGATAGGGGATAGTTATACCTCAGGAAGAATTTCCAGTTGGATCCATGTTGTGGTATGTTATTGATTGGGGCAAGAAAATCAAGGGTGTTTTCACTTGCATACTCAGGAGCAGCAGAGGACAGGGGAAGGAGCCTTATAAGGTCATATAAAATGAAAGGAAGTCAAGGCCTATATGTTTCATTGGTCAGATAAACAGCAACCAGTCCTTGTAGCCTTTATCGGTTGCTGCAAGCACTAGGGCAAACCTGCACCTGGGGCAGTCTATCTGCTGGTGTCTGTTGGTGCCCAAGAAAGGTAAAGGAGAGACTCTCAGAATGAGAAAATCTGGGGATTTAGATATGCTTTAACTTCTTCTTACCTTCAGGTCATCCCCACATGACAACAGGAAGAAACTAACTCATTCAGACTGGTTTGAGCATATAAGACACACTTTCTACAATAAGGGCACATCTACTCTAACAAGGCCATACCTCCTAATAATGACACTCTCTATGGGCCTATGAACACCATTTTTATTTAAACTATCATAATCATGTATCAAACGCTTCCATGACATGCCCCTCATAAGCCATTTTCAGGAAATGTTCCTTTTTAATTTATTAGCCAATCTTCTTTTCCTTTTGCTTCTTTAACCCCCACATTGCTGCAGGCTGTAGTATTCTTTGATGGGATTCTTGTCTTGATGATCACAATGTTGGTGCTTAGAGCAACAATTTCAAACTCAAATGTTTTGGTTATATTGCATATTTCACCTCATCCAGCTCCTTAAATACAGATGTGTGATAGTCAGTTGAATGAGTAGCTCTATTGCTGTGTTATTTATGGGCTAAATTGTTATTTGTCAGGTTATGATTCATTTTCATTGAATATGTCTTTTAGCTCTGTACTAGACACACTAAATAACTTCTACCAAATCTGACTTCTTTGGGTTAGAAATATCCCCAAACAGAGACATTCGGATGATGTGGGATTCTCCTCTGTATGCTGTGAATACCATTGGTTAATACAGAAACTGCTTTGGACCTATAGCAAGGCAGAACTTAGCTAGGCAGGGAAAATTAAACTGAATGCTGAGAGAGAGAGAGGTGGAGTCAGGAAGAAGCCATGCAGCTGCCACCAGGGACAGATGTGCTAAAACTTTGCTGGTAAGCCACAACCTTGTGGTGATGCACAGATTAATGGAGATGGGTTAAATTAAGTTGTAAGTGTTAGAAAATAAGAAGATAGAACTAAGAGGTCAAGCAGAGTTTCAATTATTATAGTTTCTGTGTGATTATTTCCAGGCCAAGCAGCCGGGAACCAACAAAAGTCCCTTACAACATTCAGAAGAAATTATGCCAATAAGTAGCCCATGTGAGACTGTTTCCTCCTCTTTTTCTAGGCTTCTTTTGGTGACTAGTTCTAATTTGCACAAGAAGATGAGTATTCAACATAAATATGTACCCACTTGAATTCTTTCTCTTTGTCTTACTTTGTTTTGTACACTGTGAAGATGTATCTTTGCAAAATGCCTGATCTGATTGGTTTAATAACGAGATGAATGGCCAATAACAATGAAGCAAGAAGGTAAATGGGACTTCTGTGCAGAGAGAAAGAGAAGGAAAAGAGATGATTCTAAGTGGGGGAGAGACACAGAGAGGAAACAAAAGATGCAAAGGACACAGAGAGGAAACAGGAGATACAAGATACAAGACAGATAAAAAGCCACAAGGCAAAACATAGAAAATATAGATTAATATAAATGGGTTAATTTAAGTTATAAGAGTTATAGGACAAACCTAAGCTATAGAACAATCATTCATAATTAATAAGAAGTGTCTGTGTCAATTCTGTGTGTGTGAGTTGGAGCCCCAAAGAAAAATTTATCTACAAATGCTATCCAATGTTGGGCATATATTTCCAATTAAGTACTGAGAAAGCTTTTAAAAAGATTACAAACATACAGGAATAGAACCAAACATGGCTTCCTTAGTACCACAGTCTCCTATATCTGTTGGAGACCAGCTTCAATAAAAATACCTCTTGCCAGGATAGGGGCATGGAGATCAGAAAAATAAGTAAAGAGTAGGAAGACATGAATAAAATAATAAAACAGAAAACATATGGTAGGACTGGGAGGTAATTTCAGTGAATACTAAAAATTGCCCATGTTTAATTTCCAATTGCATAAAATACCTCTGTCCCCAAAAGGTAGGAGTAAGATTTTAAAAAATGCATTAACATAATACAAGAAAATGAACAGACCAGTTGAAGGTTGAGGGCTACATTCACAGTTAACATTCTATTGCTAGAAGAAAACAAGTCATGCTCACACCCTAGACCAAAACATTCTGTAGGCAAACCATTCCCTGGGTGGAATCCATTGTTATCTCCTTAACAAAGTGGGAACTTAGTTGGATTCTTAGATTTTTGTCTGGAGAAGAAACATCTACTTCTCTATTCTTGAAATACAAGTCTGGATATTATTGTCAATGCCTGTTGACAGTAACCTTAAAAGAACAGAACTCTCTTATCTAAATCTAGGTGGGACCTTGGTTTGAGGTAGAAACAGACAATAGCCTAGAAAGAATAGAGGTAAGTACCAACTCTCTGACCTTTAAACATGGTAGAAATAGGCTCAAATTTTGGGGCCTCCACACATGTGGATCACCATTTCAGTCACTTCCTGTGGGCTTTAACTTCCAGAATGCCATGAGCTAAGCTATGCATCAGTTTAAGATTTTGTTCATGTAGACAGAAAAGGTAACAGATACACAATAAAGCAAGGTCAGAGGAAAAAGCTCTCAACAGGTTGTAATGTGTTTAATATTCTGTATAAGCCTAAAAATAAAAAGAAAAAGGATAGAGACAATATCAAAGAATAAAGTTTTTTTTTCTTTTTTTTTTCTTTTTTTGGTTTTTCGAGACAGGGTTTCTCTGCAGCTTTTTTAGAGCCTGTCCTGGAACTAGCTCTTGTAGACCAGGCTGGCCTCGAACTCACAGAGATCGCCTGCCTCTGCCTCCTGAGTGCTGGGATTAAAGGCGTTCGCCACCACCGCCTGGCGAATAAAGTTTAAAACAATAAAGTTTTTAAAAAGAGAAACAAGGTAATAAAAAATAAGTCACATAAGGATAAAAAACATTTTAGCACAGAGAGTTGAGATCTTATTTGGTGCCTTCTTAATTTTGAATAAATTGAATGTTAATTAACAGACAACAGCTGCTGGGAGACATTAGATTGTGAAAGAAATTTTTGATTTAAACCAACCTATATCCTTTAAGAATATTTAACTTTAAAATGGAAGTCAGAAAATGTATTGCTTTGGTGTTGGGGCAGCTGGCCCAATCCCTATTTGCTTTCACAGGACCCCCTGAGAAGAAAAGTCGCCCCTATGTCAGCTGGAAGCAATCTTAGATGACGACGCTCCCCCTCCCAAAAAAGTTTACCCTCAGGTTTAGGGACACTAATTGGTGGCTGGTATAGGGTTGAAGAGTTGTGGAAGGCCTTATATGGACTCAGGGGTATAAATTATATATATATATATATATATATATATATATATATATATATATATATATATAAAGGGGGGGAGGGATTAACTGGTGATCTGAAGGAATAATTGATTTTTGTGAGTTATTGTTTTTTGAAAACTATATGAGTGTTGATTCTTGTATATTGATATATTGAACATTGTATGAGAGTATGATACTACCTCTGTTTAAAACAATTGTTATATTGACATTGTATACCATATTGCAATGTACATTTCTACCTCAGATATTATTTATGTAATGACCCTGTTTACATTTGGAAATCATTGTCTTCATTTATTGCACAGTTGTCTATTCTATTAGTCATACAGTTAGATAAGTGTTGAGAATTATATGTTTGTCATATTTATATTTAGGATAATCAGGTTTTTGTAGACACATAGAGGTTGTATTTAGTATAGATAGCATAATCTTCGACCTCTTTGAAGAGCTGTAGAACATGACCTTTAATCTAACCTAGAGTTTTGTAATTATGAGACACAATCACTCCTGGCAACAATGCTCTACTCCCGAGACAACGTTGAGCACCAAAGACACTCCACTGGGAGTTTGTCTTCTACTTGGCAGAACTGGCCTTTGGGCAAAGAAAAGCCCATACCTCCATTACTGACTAAACTACGAAATATCCATAAGTGGATAAAACAGAATTGTCTTTTCTTGCCAAGACAGGATAGGATAGTTCTACTAAAGGTTCCTTGCCGTTGTATAATGGTATGTCAGGTTTTATCAGGCCTCAGCCAAAGTTGGTTGCCTCAACATTGCTATCAAGATTTCGTGTGGTTGCCCAGGTAGTCAATTGTCTCTGTCTTCTGTTGCATATTTTGGAAATTTCTCGTTTGTGCTTCCTGGTTGCTTTAGTAATATTACTTTCCTTCTCAGATCTTTGATGGGGTTGAAGATTAGATAATTGTAACTACCTTCTACATTATTTAGACTTCCCAAAGTAGAGTGATTAGTAAAATTTTTTGTTATATGTTCCTCGCCTAATATTGTTTACTTCTTGTAATTTTATATGATCTGTTCCCATTGTATATAGTTGTATTTGGTTTCTGAATCTGCCTTATTTAGACAAAAGGGGGAGATGTTGGGGCAGCTGGCCCAATCCCTGCGTTCAGGGGCGTGGCTGCCCCAGGGGAGTGGGGTACCCTTAAAAGGGACAGGGTCCCGGAAGGAGCCCCCTATTCTTGTCCCCCACGTTACCTTCTGCTTCGCTGGACCCTTGGTTCTGTAAGTTCCCTTATTTTCTCCTTTTATTAAAACTGATTTACTATAAAAGGACTATTTTGGTTATTTCCAAACCCCTCCGACCGCCGGTACACTTTGGGTAATAGATTACTGTAATAGATTAATAAAATTGCTGTAGGATCCCTGGTGGCTGCAGCGTCAGAAACACTGCAAGTCCCTGAGCAGTGGCAGTCAACAAACAGCAGTTCCCAAGAGCAGTTAGTCCCAGGCAAGGATGGCTCACAAGACCAGGCCACAGGTCTCCAAAGCAGCTGGTCCCAGGCAGGGAGCCACATGGAGGGTGAGAGACAGATCACCCTGATCATGAATAGGCATGCCATCCAGACTGAGGTTGGATATTTATGTAGTAGTTTATGGAGGGAAAAGGGAGAAGGGGAAAAGAGCAAAGAGACAGAGAAAGAGGGGAGTGGGAGATGGAAGCTGCCTCTTCAAGAGGGAGATAGAAAAGGAAGGAACTCAGGCTGGAAGCTGAAGATCAGCTTGCCTCAGCAGATGGGGTGGGGGAGAAGGGAGTAGCTGTGGCTTGTCTATTAAAGGGACAGGACAGATCATTACAGTTATGCTTTTTTTCACAGAAAATGGAAGTCTGTGTATTCCTTAAAGGTTGATAAAGATGAGGTTTGATCAAGGAAGACCCACAGAAAATTCTGGCTATCGTCATAAAGAAGTAAACCAAAAAAAAAAAAAAATAGCAGGAAAGGTAACATATATTTTACCTGCTCAAATGTTATATATAAAAAATGATCTTTGGCTGTCTTGTGTATAATGCAGAGTCCATACTTATCTTAATGAAAAAAAAGGTTTTGTGTTTTTTATGTGAGTCCTAGACATATTGGGAGGGGAAAAAGAAAGAAGGGGCAACTGAAGGCTTTGTCAGCAGTCTACAAGTCAGAATGGAGACCGCTGTCTTGGAGACAGAATTTGATGAATTAGCTCAATTTTATTTCAGAGTATTAAAAATATATAGGATTGGAGACCTTGTGGACAAGCACTAATTTGTATTAAGTGACATGCTTCTATCACAATGCTTGGTATGGGGCATTAGGTTCCTATAATAAAGTTTCTAACACAAAACTTCTTACCAATGATCTGTGCTAAGAGTCAAGCTAAAGATGAATCAGGCAGCTACTTTAGAGACAACTTTCAGATAAGGTCAGTCCTTCAGGCCTAAATAAAAGCAGATAGAGAGCAAGAAACCATGATGGGAAGGGAAGGAGTTTCCATATTGCTGAGCTTAGAGGAATAGCTTGCAAGACTATGGCACACTATGTCCCCTAACCAGCCAGCAATGTATTTCAACCGTTTTCAGAGCTAGGACACCAGACATCAATGAAAACATTTGGCCCAGGTGACCTAGTCTCTCAGAGTGCCTCTATTGAAGTTTTCTCAGAGTTCTACAGCCAGAACACCTTCAAGCACGCTGGTTCAGATGGTCCAGCTTCATAGATTATTCCAGCCAGGACTACAGATAAGCCTTGCACATTATCATTGCACAGAGACTGGACAACAAATGATACAGAGAGTTCTCCCAGGACTTGACCATTATTCTAATTTTCTCTGGGTCCCATGAAGATGCCAGTGACTCCAAACAAGAGGAAGCAATCTAAAGAACACAACACTCAAACTTCCAAGATGTGGAATTGATAGATTTTGGTCATCTACTGGGTTATGAATGTTTGTCATCATTTAAAGTTTTTGGTTACAAGTTGTTATTGGTCATGGTCAGGGAAAAAGCTAAAAAAAGAAGACTATATTCAAGAATCTCTTTCTGAAGGGAAAAAGGGGAATATAGTATAGAAATGATGGAATAAAAGTGTAGAGTATTGAGTCTACTTTTAAACAACCACTAATCTCAAATATTTTACATTTGTATGGATTCTTGTTTATTGATACAAAATTGAGGATATTTTAGTTACAACATGCTATATGTGTGTTTCTTCTCTTGTTTAAGGTATTGTAACTATGTAGCACATTTTAAGATGTAATGTAACGTTCTAGCCCTTGAAAAACTTTTATTATAAACCACTTAGGATAATTAGAAAATGTAGGTTAGTAGTCATATAACAATCCAACTTTTAGTCATGTTAGGCACATTTTCAAAGTCACACAGAGATATATTTTAGATAGGTAGATGGTCTTCAAGCATATTAAAGACCTATTAAATATGGTCTTTAAGATATTTGAATAACAAGATTTTTCATGACAGGGAGACATGTCTGCTCCTGACAGCACTTATTTACTTCAAAAATGTTGCCGATATCAAACAACCTCCATATGGAGTTTGCTTTTAATGTGGAATGACTATGCTACATGAGGTCCAATTATAAAAATCCTCATTTTCTTTGAAAGAATTGTATATTTCATACTGTCAAAACCAAATATAGTTCATCATCCAAAAAAGATACTTTACTCTTGGTCAAATATGGGTAACTGAGAACTGGGAACACAAATCTGATTGTCCTGGATAATGTCCTCTGCTCTAGAAGAGGCTGCATGAATTTATGCAGTCTCCAAATGACTAAGGATGTGCCTATTATCACATCAAAGCAGATGTTGACCGAGCTTTAGGGACAGATGACTGAAAAAAATGAGGACGTGACTGCTCAAAGGTACGGTGGAGGAGAAGAGCTGATTGTGGATCAAAAGGAGAGCATAGCCAGGGACATCTGGAAAGACTCAGACTGAGCATGGCCAGCAGGCTAAATTGGGCCATGGGGGCAGGACACAAGATTGGAAATGTGTCCAGGAAGACCAAGTGGCCAAGAAGAAGCCAGGAAAAGAAGACTGTAGGCAAATGGCTGAGTTATATAGGAATCAGAAGGGGGTTGGCAGAAGCCCAGCCCCTGGGAGGGAGAAGTTTAGCGAAGGGGTGAGAAGTGCTGGCAAGAGCTAAAGGTACCTGTACCGAGTGAGACTTATCCCAGTTTTCTTTGGGATCTTGCACAGGGTTAATTCCTATTTCAGATTGTTTCAAAGATGAATAAGTTTATGAATGTTGATAGGAGAGTTGTAAGATGGTAAGAATATCACACAGGTCTGAGTTAATACTAACAAGTCACTGTGCTGATACATAGCTTGCAGAGACTTGACTCTAGAGGGGCTCCCAGGTGTCCAGGAAGACGCCCCCAGCTAGGTCCTTGGGCAGCTGAGGAGAGGGTGCCAGAAATATACAGATCCTATTGCCATACTCATGAATATCTTGCATATCATCATAGAACCTTCACCTGGCATTGGATGGAGAAAATGACAGAGCCCCACATAGGAGCACCGGACTGAGCTCCCAAGGTCCCGATGAGGAGCAAAAGGAGGGAGATCATGAGCAAGGAAGTCAGGACCGTGAGGAGTGCGTGTACCCATTGAGACGGTGGGACAGATCTAACGGGAGACCACCAAGTCCAGTTGGAATGGGACTGATGGAACAGGGGACCAAACCGGACTCTCTGAATGTGGCTGACGGTGGAGGAGGACTGAGAAACCAAGGACAACGGCAATGAACATGAACTCTACAGCTTGGACGGGCTCACTGTGAGCCTTGTCAGTTTGGTTGCTCACCTTCCTGGACTTAGGGGGAGCTGGGAGGACCTTGGACTTAACATAATGAAGGGAACCCTGATGGCTCTTTGGCTTGGTGAGGGGTGGAGAGGGGGTATGGGTGGAAAGGAGGGGAGAGAAGGGGGAGGAGGAGGGGAGGAGATGGAAATCTTTAATAAAAAAATGAGGAAAAAAAAAGAAAAAAGAAAAAAAAAATAAATCTTCAAAACAACAACAACAAAATAACCATGGCTATTAAATTCCCCAATCATTAGCTTTTAGTGAGTTCATGCAGTTTGCCTATTTGTTGCAGGACCCAGGGAATAGGAGTGTATTACTTCTACATAAATGTCTTTGAAAATGTCAGTCCCTCCTTTCCCAAACTACGGTGTCCCACCTTTAATGGTTTTATGGAAGCATGCTAAATTGAAACACCTGGAAGGGAAGCCCTTGTACAAGTTTCTTACTGTTTCTAGCCTCCTCTTCCTTTGTGGTCCCCACACTCTGACTCTCTTTCCCTGTTCCTGTTTATTTCCAGGATTTGTTTTGTCTAGCAAGGAGCCATAAAGGTTATATAGCAAAGAAAGACTTAAAAGTGTTCTTTGGTGGCAGAACATACACATGCCAGGGGGGAATAAAGCTGCCACTGAGATCTCTCTCAGCTTGCTGCCATGGGAAGCACATACCTGCATAATCAGGCTAGATGAAAGTAGAGAGCTTCCTTCCTGATGCCATAGGGGACAGGGTTTGGGGCCTGTGGGGAAGCTGTATTCAATCACAACTGAAGAAAGGGGAACTCAGAGGAGGCCAAGCACTGTTAGCCCTAATTGTGATTGAGAACCATGGAAATATTCAATGAGGAACTCCTGAAATGAGGAGCTCTCGAGCCTTAAAACGATGGCCAGCCAACAAAAAGTCCACAAGAGTTTCCTTTTCTCTATCAAGAATGTAGATTAGATAAGGTTTAAAAGGAAGCTATTAAAAGAGGAGGTCAATAATCACAGTTTGTAACCTCCCCATGATCAGAGAAGATCTGCAAGCCTCTGTGTACATCTGAGAAGCCTTGCTGAGCACTGTCTTCCTAGGTAACTGCTCTAGGACAGTGTGAATGCTCCGGGCTCATTGTTAGTCCCTATGTGTCCCCTAAATATGTACCTGTTTAAGATTCTTTCACTCCTCAGAGAACACCCAGAATAAAATCAGTGGGGCTGGTTAAAGGAGAAAAAGGCGAGATCAAAAGTGAGAAATGTAATAATATATAAAGATGTCTGTGATACATAAAATGAAATACAAATGATAAAGACTTTATTTTTATTTAGTAATAAAATAAATTTATTTATTTATAAGGTTATTTATTTATAAGGATGACGTTTTTCTCAAAAATATCATATCTTCTTCCTTCTGAACACTAACCTTGATGATCATACTTTTTTCAGGCTTGAGAGATTTGAGGGCTGATGTAGGAAAAGTGTGGCCACAATAGGAACCAGTACAGAAAGAACTTTGTGAAGAGGCCTTGGGACTGCTGAATGTGAGATTGAGCTCCTCACAATATGGCACTATCCAGTAGGGATGCTAATTCAGAAGGGGAGAGAGGCTAGGCCCTTCCTGAACAATTGGAAGTTTGAATGTGTCTCCGAATGTTTCTCTTGAAACATGCTGATGAGCAGCATGGAAGTCAGTTTATGGTGAACAGATGTGAAGTTAAACTTTTTAAGGTGTGTAAGACAGATGGGCTTTTAATGGTGAAGAATTTTCAAGGAAGTTGTACTAAAAGAACTGATAATTTCCTGCTGAAAAATTACACTTCTCAGCCTTCCCTGGGCCCAGGAAAAGCAACTCCAGAAGAGAGGGACTGTGGAGGGAATGTGATATATGTGTGGCAGTCATTTCCAACCCTACAAAAGTCAGAATCATCTTCTGCCTGTGGGGGTTGTTTCCTTCAGTGGCTGGTGTGGGCGTTCTTTCATCCACCAACATGGCATGAGAATCTGCTCATTTGTCAGCATAGTGTGAGACATATGGCTGAAACATCCACATGAATAGTATTGGTCCCCCAGTTGTCATGTCAGCCAATAAACACAGTCCTGCTTATTTAAAGTCAGACTTTCTCTGCTTTTCTGCTGCCATGCAGAGAGCTCACGACAAGGTGTAACACTTTGCTTTTTGACACTGTGGAACTTTTGAGGCAATGGACCTCAGCCTCTGGTTAAGATATTTAAAAAGGTCCAATACACAGAGTCCATTTTGAGCTCATTTATATAATATAGTCATACCACCTTTATATCTATCACTATTGTCATGGTTGCTAGAGACTTGGCCTAGAATATGACTGAAATGAGGGTGCCACTGTACATTCATTCTCTACATGTACAGGCATTGGATACAAGATGTAAACATGCTAACTTCATAGCACAGGTTGTGTACACCCTTCCAGTCCACATGACAGCATGAGCCACGTATGTACCCCACAAGTTATTTCCAGTGGATCCAAAGTACATTTTGTGTAGTTAAACAAGGTGGAGACAAAAAGACATTAGGCCAAGATGTTTCTCAAAGACTTCATAGTTTATCATGGCATCACATAATGATCCACTCACCAAATATAATCTCATACTTTTCTAGTTTCTGGGGCAGCAGTGACATAAACAAAAATTAAGATGCCAGAGACTGTTTTAAACAAGACCATAAAAGCCATCAGAGAGGTGGTGAAGACTCCAGAACCTATAGTGATGATCATTTGTTGATTATAAAGAACTAAACCAAAGTGATCCAAGGACTGAGTAGAGCTTGAGGGATTGAAGATGAATGAGAATCTGACCTGAGTCTTCACAATATTATCACAAATTTACTAAGGACTCTAAGCACACTAGAAAATAAAGGAAAGGAAACTGAGGTATGTGGCTCCATGGCAGGGTAGTCATTCCTGTGGGTGTGATATTAATTATTTTCATGCAGACTCATGTAGTGAAAGCCTAGTCCCCAGCTTGTGACAGTATTAAGAGGTGAATGCATCACAGAAGTGGTAACTTCACCATGCAATAAATTTCATAAAGATTTCCATTTTAAGCTGGTTATTGCAATGAAATAAATGGAGCATGGGGCCTGGCATAAGCGCTTGGGAGGTAGAAGAAGTAAAATCCAAAATTCAAGGTCATTGCTAGCTCTATAAAAAACTATGAGGCCAGATTGGGCTTCACGAGGTATTCACTGGGGTAAATAAATAAATAAATAAATAAAAGGATGGCAGGGCGGTGATGTTACCTGCCCTAACCCCAACCCTAGGGAGGCAGAGACAGGCAGATGTCTGAGAGTTTGAGGTCAGTATGGTCTACAAAGTGAGTTATAGAACAGCCAGGGCTTTAGCACAGAGAAACCTTCTCTAGAAAACAATGAAACAAAAGCAAAACAAAAAGATGGAATCTAGATGGAGGAGGTAAGTCATTAGGGGCATTTCCTATATCTTTGGAGAGCTGTTTCTTTTTCCAAGCCTCTTCTTTCTCATTCTTGACCACCATGCAGTAAATGGCATTGATCTTCTATGCTCTTCTTCTTGCTTTGCCTCTCCTCAGGCCCTACACAATGGCACCAATCAAACATGGATTGATGCCTCAGAAAACATGAGTCACTGTAAAACCCTCCTCCTTCAAATTGTTTTTTCAAATATTTTGACACATAATTTAAAAAATTGATAAAACACACGGTATCTGAAATATTTATTCTATCTCTTTTGTTTAATTATCTCTATGAAAAAAAAGTTCTTAAACTAAAATTTTAGATAAAAAGAAAGATTTCAAGGATGTTTATTTTGACTAGTTCTTGTGCCTACATGTTTACTTGCAGCTTACTATGGCTCTGAGTTGGGGATGAGTTGGACAGCTCAGCACCTGGTATAAACCATGTACCAAACCTGGCTACCTGACTTTGAAACACAGGATCCACGCAGTAGTAGAGAACAAATTTCCACAAGCTGTACTTTTATCTCCTCATGCACACTGTGACATATGTGTGAGTACACACACAAACACACTCATATAAATGTAATTAATATTTTTTAAGGAATCTCAGTCATTTAAAAACTATAGATTGATTAACACAACCAAATTCCTGATTTTTATTCCATGATTCTCCTTTTCAAATTACTGTTGATTGATAAAACAAAAATTCAACATTGTTATTTAAGATGGAATAATGGCTCTTCTCAACTTGTATTTCTTTTGAAACAAGATTTTCAGAAATATAACTATGATCACACTTACTTTTTTCTCGATATTATTCTGGATAATATACTCAGCAGCTGTGACATTTTAAACAATAAATGTTAATAAAAATGATATGTAAGTCTGAACTACCCTAATATGATGAACAGTTGTTGAATCTTTATAGATCTGAGAGAAAGTGTTGAGTGTATGCCAGTGTACATGTGGAGGTCAGAGATTAGCCGCAAGAGCTGGCAGCGTGCCACAGCTCCTTTAAGGGAGGTCTTCCTGATTCAGTGGTATCAGGAAAAATAAACCTGCTCAGTTTCAAAATGGTGGTTTCCTGGTTTGCCAGCACAAATGACTCAGACTCTTTCAGGAGGTCTGGCTATGGAGCATTTAAATGGGGTTTGTAAGCAGCGTGTGACAAATTGATTAATGGCTCAATATAGACCACTGCATACTTGCAACTGGGGTGGTGTGTGTGGCTTGCAGAGGCATTGAACGTACCATTTTAAGATGTGCTCCTGGCCAGAAAAGGATTCTAGCTACACAATAGGACAGATTCAGACAAAAAAGACCTCTAAATAAGACAAAGTATGTTTTAAAAAATGTACATAGGCTTGGGAGAAAGAAAAAAAAGACAGTAAATGTAATATAAAAGAATACAGACAGTCATAGATTAAAGGAGCAAAGATAATAAAATAAATATTAAACTTGTAGAAAAAGTAATAGAGTAAAATAATGAGCCTCATAAAGATGGAATATACACAGAGAGTCTGGATCATGTATATTATTTTGTTTTCTTAGAATATTTTGGCTGTTGAGCTAAGTACAGAGAGATATTTCATTGTATAGGCTGCTAAGCTAAATAAACATATATGTTTTAGAAGTATCTCGATATCAAAATTTGGGTCTAAAGATATGTTGCTTTGGAAAAGAGGTCCTCTTCTTGTTTCCACTGAAGGTGAGAACCTGTGAACTTCTTCCAGAATAATATAGTTTGATAGACCAAGACCCCCCCGAAAAACCTCTGTGAATCCCCCTAAAAATTACTTTACCTAACAAAAAGCAGGAAGCATTTTGAAAAGATTATTTATGCCCAAATTCCCTAAAGATTTGTTTATAAATGTTTGTTTATGGATATGAATAATTGTATTCGTATGGATCTTAGTCTATTGGTACAAATTTTAGATCAATCGTATTATATGTATATTTCTGTTCTTGATTAAGGTATTTTGTTTGTGCAGCTCATTTTAAAATGTAGTGTATAATTAAGAAATATCGGTTAATGGAGTCATCTGTAATAGTCAAGCTTGTAGTCATGTTAGTAAGGGTTTCTAGATATATAGAGATATATTTTAGTTAGATAATCTTCAAACCTTTCAAATACCTACTGAATATGGCATTTAAAATGTTTATGTTATTAACTTAAAACTTTTCATGACATGAAACACATCTGCTCCTGGCAGCACCAATCTACTTCAGGGGGAAGATGGGCATTGTTAATGGAGTTTGTTAGACATTTGGGCAAAAGCTGCTCTTGCCTGGACTGCTTGATGTTATGCTGTATGAACTGTACATGCAGGAACCACAGAAAAATAATTTCTGTACTTGATGGAATTTAGTCCTTCTAAATTCCTGCTGCATGAAAGAGTCTGCCAGACATTTTGCAGGACACAGAAGAAAGTGACTGACAAACTGCAAATATAGGCAAAACTGGCTTTGGAATTTTTTGTTTAATGGAATAAATAGTTTGCCAGAATCTATGGGCCTGTGTGCTGAAGATTGGATGCTCCAACAATAAGGAGAAACTTTAGGTGTGAGATAGCTCTGTCAATTCTGGAGTTTTGGAAGTTGCTTACAGTGCACTTTCTGTTTACTTAGTTAATATTATATCCTTCTGGAGTCTTAGATGGATTATAAAATTAGATAATTATAATTACAGCTTTTCTTAGTTTTGATAAAAAATGAAGTAGATATAAATATGTAACTATATTTCTTGCTTGCTTTTGTTATATGTAAGTTTACTATGTTAAAGTTAAAACCTTCCTTTTTACTTAAATAGAAAAAGGGAAATGGTGTGGAAAGTACTTCTGTATATGTGTTGCTTTTATTGGTTAATAAAGAAGCTGCTTTTGGCCAGTGGCTTAACAGTAAAGCCAGACTGAAAAAGATATATCAAGAGAGTAGGCAGAGTCAGAGAGAAGCCATGTAGCCTACCAGAGATAGACGTGGATGTAACTTTACCCAGTAAGCCGCTGCCATGCAGCAATATACAGATAAATGGAGATGGGTTAGTTTAGGAAATAAGAGAAAGCTAGACATATGCTTAAGCTATTGGCCAAACGGTATTGCAAATAATACAGTTTCTGGATGACTATTTAATGGTCTGGCCATCCATGAACAAGCAAGCAGCTACCCCCAACACCTATCTACCATGTTTAAGACAATGTCCTTCTTGCTGTGTCTGGAGCTCACCTATTAGGCTAAACCAGCAGAGGTCCACCTGTCTCTGTGTGCCACTACCCCACAGCACTGGGATTACATGCACCTGCCACCAGGCCTGAGTTTTTACATGGGAACTTGGAGTCAAACTCTGCTCCTCATGCTTGTGAGGCAAGCTCTTTACCTTGAAGCATCTCTCCAGTCCTCAGGATTATTTCTATTTAATTTACATTAAACTACTTCTATTACATCTTGAATTGGACAAATGAATTTATATAATTTAAACATGTTTTTAATAAATGATTACCACCCTCACATTGGCCTACTATATTGTTTTATAGCATTTCATGTCAAGTATCCCAGAAATTTTCTTTTTCATACTGTCTGTACTAACTACACACAGTCTTTTTTTTTCTGTAACTATATATTTATGTAAGAGATTGGTAGAGCTCAGAAACTTTGATACTCAATTCAGCTGGACACGTTAACAGTTGATACTGACAGGTAATGCTAAAAAATGTGTTTGGCATGAATTAAAAATATGGTGAAATGACTAAAACAATCAGTCCTGAAGTCTGACACCTTTCTTCAGATTCAATACTCAGATTTAGACATGTTTGCACTAGATTTCACCGAGAGTCCTGAAAATCAAAATAAATCCTAATGAAGAACAAATAACACCTCTGAATTTAAATATTTTTATTTTTTTAATTGATTAGTTAATTATATTTCTTTCTCTGTGTGTATATCTCTCTCTTTCTCTCTCTCTCTCTCTGTGTATGTGTGTGTGTGTGTGTGTGTGTGTGTGTGTGTGTGTGTGTGTGTGTGTGTAGGCATACATGTCATAGGATATATGTAAATATCAGGGACAGCTTTTTTATTATGTTTATGTGAAGTTTGGCTATCCAGGTTTCTAGGCTTACATAGCAAGGGCCTTTACCCACTGAGCATTCTATGGCCCCGTTTTCTTCTTTTAAACAAAGGGAGAAAATTTCAAAGTGATCATTTCTAATTTTAAACTGCTAAAACCTCGTACTTAGATTCAACTCATCTATTAAGCACTTAACGATGCTCAACTACAAGGTTATCTGAGGCTCCAAACAGGAAATGAATGTGTTTAGAAATTATTCTTAGGTAAACATTATTTAGATTCTTTTTAGAAATCAAATTGTACTTGAATTATACCTCATATTCCAGTGAGCGAGTCATTCATCTCACTTAGATAGTGGGATCTGAGAAAGTTCCTTGACTTTCCAATGACATTTTACAGATGGTATGTAGGCAGTCCAGAGATGATACAAAGATCCGAATTCCTCACAATTCACTCATCAAGCTCCTTGCACTTGTTTTGGATATTGTTTGACACATCAACATGTCACAAACCAAGCAATTCCAAACACACAGGTCAGAGGGTGGGTGTCCAAGTTCCTTGTATTGGAGTTTAATGTAAAGATCAGAAAAACACAGCAGCCAAGACACTAGAGAGCTCTTACCTCTTTGAAATCTTCAGACTGAAAGAGAGTGAGTTCCTGTCTAGTGAGTACTGGGATTAAAGATGTGCACAGCCACCGCCCAGCCTCTATGGCTAACTAGTGTGGCTGCTGGGATTAAGAGTTTGTGCAACCAGTGCCTGGACTTTATGGCTGACTAGTGTGACTGCTTTGCACTGACCCTCAGTTAAAATTTATTAAAATACAAATAAAATATTACTGCACCATAATTTTCCTACCATAGTTAAGATATTCTCTTCTCTCTTGGCAGCATTTGTCTCAGCCTCATTCATCTTCCTCACAACTGTGAATAACAATTGGAAGTCCACCTTATAAAACCCCAGTCCTACTCTCTCTCTCTCTCTCTCTCTCTCTCTCTCTCTCTCACACACACACACATGAAATGTAAAGTATTGCAGCTTTTAAAAATGATTCTGAACATCAAAAACAAGTAGTATATTAATTTTGTGAAAGGTAGTAAATATATTTTAATCCTTATTCATAATTTAATTTTAATCAACCAAAAGGGAAAATCATGGATACTATAGACCCTTTTATAAAATAATACAATTAAGCCGGGCAGTGGTGGCGCACGCCTTTAATCCCAGCACTCGGGAGGCAGAGGCAGGTGGATCTCTGTGAGTTCGAGGCCAGCCTGGTCTACAAGAGCTAGTTCCAGGACAGGCTCTAAAAATGCTGCAGAGAAACCCTGTCTCGAAAAACCAAAATAATAATAATAATAATAATAATAATAATAATAATAATACAATTAATACAGTGGAAGGTTCCCCATGGCAACTTATCTCCATGCAATTGTCCCATCCTGTTTTTATTTACTGCCAGACAACCACAGTTCTGTCATTAGTTCGTGCAGGTTAGCTTTAAATATTACTCACAGAAGTGATAATTATCACTTAACACTCCTTGTGTACCAGAGATGTTGCTGAATATTTTCTAAAATGTTAGGTTAACTAATGCAAGTTGTATTTTTTATTGAACCCAATACGCTTCTTTAATGTATGTATTTATGCAAATATGTGTGTATGCACATGTGTGTGTATGTATTGTGTGTTTGTGATTACAAAGACTATAAAGGAATTGCATTGAGCTTTTCTTAGTCCTAATACAGTATCTAAGGGTCATCACTCAGCATTTTACACACACAAACTTCACTTGTCTTAAAACAACATTGTATTTTGTAACGCAGTTGAACAGTTATCTGCGTGCAGATCTTTACATCCATCCAATATTTCACCATTGCACACATCACAGCAATAAATATATTTTGATCACTCATGGCTTAGACTTCTGTCAGTGTGCCTCTGGGATGGAGACACAGCCATGTAATTACGAAATTAATAGATAAAAGAGTAAATCAATCTTTTAAATTCTGTCACTTTGTTTATTTTGTCCCAAAATGTGGCTCTAATTTTATATTAAGACACATTGTGATCTTCTTCTCCTTCTCTCTCTCTCTCTCTCTCTCTGACACTAAATAATCAAATAGTTTTGTAATTTGCCATATAAAAGCTATAGGTATATTTTATTTAATCACTAGCAAAATAGAATGTTTCTACATTTTTATAATTTGTACTACTTTTCATTAGAGTTACTTTCTCCTGAATTATCCATTTGAATGTGTATAGGGGGTATGGAAAGGGGCTGGGGACTGACCCCAGGGTCTCAGACAAGCTTAGCAAATACTCTACCCATGTGTCACATTCCAGTCCCTCTGCCTAAATTTTGGAGATGTCTGTTTTATATGTTTTAAGCAATTATAACCACTTTCTACTTTTATAGAAGGATAAAGTGGGATGTAAAGAAATTTTTCATTTTTTAAGGTTTAGGTAATATAACTTCCACCGGAACTCTGCTTGATTCTGAAACTATGCTCTTAACAGCAACTGCATTGCTTTTACCGCATCCATTGGGGTCCTTACTGTCTTTGCATAAAATCTAGCTTCTCTAATTTTGTTGAAGAAGAAATTATGTTAAAACTGTAGACATTTCTAGGTATATAAATATTCATTTCATTTTCCTTATGAACATTATGCTTGCTTCTACAGGACACAGAAGCAAAAAATAATTTCTTCATTAAAATTAACTGTTCTGTTAATAATCAAAACTCAGGAAACAATTTTTAAACTAAATGCACGGAATCATAAATGCTTATTTTTTCTCCATTGACTAATGACCAAGTTGCCATGGAAATGAGAATCTCCTTTGGGTTGGTGTGTATAATGAAAGATAGTTCTTATCTTTTTATTAGATATTCTTCAGGTGCGTATTAAAGAGAGAAATTTGTGCATATTATCTGTAGAAAACTAGAAGTTTATTAATCTGAAGAAGAAGCGTATGTTATTTACTTATTTCCTGTCTCCATTTCAACTAAACTTATGATGATCAAGGAGCAGAAGAATCTGGTTGCTCCCCAACATCCGTTTTCTAGGCAACACTTGATTGATAAGAACTGATGAATATCTTCCACTTTAGTGTTGATTTCCTTTCATCTTTTGGTTCTATGAAGCAATAGCTAATTTAAAGTTTAATATTTTCCTTTTGTTCCCACACACAGCAGATGGCCCAGACAAAACCACCTCCTACTACCTAATTCCTTTGTGGCATTAATTATTCATCAGAAAGGAAGTTAGAAAATAGTATCTTTCAAATTCCTGGCTCACTTAATTGAATAGATTAAAGAAAATATCCTGTGGTTTGAAAAAAATATATTAAAACACAAGAAATCATTAAAAAGTAAAACCTAATGGCCACCCATTGAGGACACTTCTAACAGTTGGATGGACTGGAAAGAAAATGTAATGAATACAGAACAAATGAAGATATCCTTTGCTGTAGGGCTCAGTTTCCACAGATGTTCACCCTTGGGCTCTAGAAGGATAGCCTAAGAAAGAAATTAAGAAATTACTCTTTTTTTCTTTTTCCTATCTCTACATGTCTCTAACTCCTTTGTGTATTTAATTGTACTTGTTAGTCTGACAGAATAATTCAATAGAGTTCTTTTCCACTTTCAATTTCAGGAGAGAGAGAGAGAGAGAGAGAGAGAGAGAGAGAGAGAGAGAGAGAGAGAGAGAGAGAGAGAGAGAGAATATTATCTTTATTGTTGTCCACATTGATTTCAAATCCAGTTGAAACTGGCCTGAAAAGATTTTCTACCTTACATTTTTAAAAAATGAATAAATAAGTACTGCAAGAATCCTACTTAAATTTACAATTTTCAGTCAAACCTACTTAAGAAAATTCCATCCTACAGCCTAAGAGGTAAACAAAATAGAAATGATTTTGTCTTGTATAAAGTTAATCATAGCACACCACATTCTCCTTATTCTTCCACCCACTACTACTGTTTATAATGTAAACAAATAAACTCAAAGTATTTGTTAAAATGGGCACCCTTCTCTTTTTTGTTATAAGAAAAAAAATAAAACAACACAGGGGGGCAGGAACACATACACAGAAACAATCAAAAACCCACCAAAGTGTAAACAAATAAGAGCACACTCAAAGAAACTGTAAACTTTATTATATATCAGGCAATTATTCCTGACCATGAGGTCTGTCCTAGAGGGGTTGATGTACCCAGTACTATTCCATTGGAGAAAACTGATTTTGTCTCTCTCCACGGGTATATCCTTTACACGAATGACTATATTTTCATTTATTCATTTTAAAAATAAGACAAAATATGATACTATTGTATCAAAGTTGGTCAATACAAACAGAAAAAAGAGTACAAGAGAAAGCCTAAAAGTAGAGGCCCACTCATATGCATACTAAAATCCAATTAAAACACTGAACTGATTTGTATCCCCTGATCTCTTTTATTGTCTTATTGCTCCAGCCAGAACTTAAAGTACTCTATTGAATAGATATGAAAGAGAGTGGAAAACCTTGTCTTGTTCCTGTTTTCAGTGGGAGTGCAAACTTGTATAGGCAATTTAGAAATAAGTATGGTGATTTCTCAGAAGATTAGTAAACAATCTACCTCAAGACTCATTAATACCACTTTTGGGTATATACCCAAAGGAGGCTCAATCATACCACAGGGACATGTGCTCAGCTATGTTCATAGCAGTATTATTTGTAATAGCCAGAACCTGGATAAAACCTAGATGTACCTCAAACAAAGAATGAATAAAGAAAATGTGGTGCATTTACACAATGCAGTACTACTCAGAGGTAAAAAAATAATAATAATAACATCTTGAAATTTGCATGCAAATGGATGGACCTAGAAAACCTTATTGAGTGAGGTAACCAAGACCCAGAAAAACAAACGTAATATGTACTCGCTAATAAGTGCTTTTAGAAATAAAGCAAAGAAAATCCAGTCTACAGTCCACAACCCGAGAGAACCTAGACAGTAAAAAGGACCATATGAGAGACATACATGGATCTATATAAGAAGGAGAAATGGACAAGATATTCTGAATATATTGGGACCAGGAGGTCACTGGAGAGGATAAAAGACAAAGGGGAAGAAGGGAGGGGAGCAGAGAAAAGTGTATAGCTCAATAAAAAGAAAACAAAATTTAATGAACTAGAAGTCATAATGTACACATACAGACCCATGCAGGTCTTATACTTACTGCCTTCGTCTCTGTGAGTTCATGAGCTTTGCTCCTGTCAATTCAGAGGGTTTTGTTTTCCTTGGTGTCCCCCACCCCCTCTGGCTTTAAATTTTTTCCACATTCTTTTCTTTGGGGTTCACTGAGCTCAGCAGGGAGGGATTTAATATAGTCATCCCATTTAAAGTGAATGTTCCAAGGTCTCTTGCTCTCTGTGTAAAATATGACTGTGGGTCTGTATATTTGTTCCCATTTGCTGCAAGAGGAAGCTGCTCTGATAATGCCTGAACAAGAAACTAATGTATGAGTATAGCAGACTATCATTAACAATCATTTTATCACTACATATTTTCCCTTTTTTTAGATCAGGATTATTTGATTTCACCACGGGTCCCTGTGTCTAGTCTCAGGTTCTTGTTAACCCAAGCAATGTCGAGTATGGGTCCCATCTTAAAGAGTGAACCTTAAGTAAAGTCAGTTACTGGTTGGTTACTCCTACAAACTGTGTGCCATCATTGCCTAGCATATCTTGCAGGTGGTACACTATTGTAGATAAAGAATCTTTGCCTGGCTTGGTGCTTGTGTTTCTGTTTTTATAACATGAGAGTACCTTCCTGTACCAAAGACACTGGAATGTAGAGGTGAAGGTTATATATAAGTACCAGCTCAACATCACTGTGTTCAGTGAGTTGTACAAGTGTTGCCTTCAACAATAGGGCCTTGCTCTCAGTTTGTGTAGAGTAACCTATTGCCTTGGCAACAGCCTGGGTTGTCTGGGGATTCCTGTGGGGCCCCTCTGGCCAATAGTTCAACTAGATGTAAGACAATCTCTCAGGACTAGAACTTCATTTAGTGACAAGAGATAGCCAGTTGGGAGTCTGCCTCCCCAGTTATTTGGAGATTTCATTTAGATTGTATCATATAAGTATATAGTTTAGGAAGTTTCTATTTCATTAAGTTTTTCAAATTACCCCTCAAATGTCTCTTAATTTTAATTGTCTCTTCCTATATTCACTCCTTCTCTTCCCACCCCTTCCTTGTTAGATCTTTCAATTCCATCTGCCCCATCCATATCTGTCTGTTACATTTCCCTTTCCTAATGAGAACTATATGCTTTCTCTTGTCTCTTTATCTATGCCTATGGATTATAGCTTGGTTTTCATTGATTCAACAGCTTATATATACATATAAGGGAAAACTCACCATATTTGCCTTCTGTATTTGGGATACTTCAGTAGGATAATTCTAGTTTCATTTATTTGCCTGCAAATTTCATGCTATCACTTTTAAAAAATGACTGAGTAAGTCTCCTTTGTCTAAATGCACCACATATTCTTTATCCATTCTTCTACTGAAAGACATCAAGGTTTTTCCAATTTCTGGCTGTTATGAGTAGAAGAGCAACATGGATGAACAAGTGTCTGTGTGACAAGATGAAGCATTCTTTGGGTATATACCCGAGTGGTATGTTGGACCTTGAAGTAGATAGATTCCCATCTTCCTGGGGAATTGTTATACTGGTTTCAATGGTGGTTTTATAAGTTTGCATTCCTATCAGCAATGAATTGGTTTTCCCTGTATTCCATATCCTCTCCAACATAAGTTTTAATTTGTTTTGTTGATCTTATCCATTCTGACAGGTATTAGATGATGTGGGAGGGTCTTCTGTTTGAGTTGATTTCATTGGTTAATAAAGAAACTGCCTTGGCCCATTTGATAGGCCAGCCCTTAGGTGGGTGGAGTAGACAGAACAGAATGCTGGGAAGAAAGGAAGTGAGGCAATCACCATGCCTCTCCTTTCTGGGACAGATGCAATGAAGCTCCAGCCCAAGATGGATGTGGGTTAGAATCTTCCTGGTGCTACACATATTACTAAAATGGGTTAAAGCAAGATGTGAGAATTAGGTAATAAGTGGCTAAAACTAATGGGCCAGGCAGTGTTTAAATGAAGGTCCCAGCAAGGAACGCAGGAAAACAAAGAGCAGGCGGGCCGCAGGCCCTCAAGATTTTATAAGTAAATATTAGCCTAAGGGGGACACGACTTACAAACAAGGTGATTGGCTGGGCTTCCCCTTCATCTAGATGAAATCTCAAAGTAGTTTTGATTTGCATTTCCCTGATGGCTAAGGAAGTTGAATATTTCTATAAGTGTTTTTTTCAGCCATTTGAATTTTTTCTATTGAGAATTCTCTGTTTAGATCTGTTTCTATTTTTTGATTATGTTATTTGTTTTCTTGATACCTAGTTCCTTGAGTTCATTATATATTCGGAAAATAGAGCTCTATAAGATGTGCAGTTGATAAAAAATATTTTCTCATTCTGTAGAGTGCAACTTTTTCCAAATGGCAGTGATTTTTTGCTATGAAGAAGCCACTCAGTTACACGATGTCTCATTTATTAATAATTAATTTTAGTGCCTCTGCTAATGGTGTTCTATTCATAATTTTTTCCTGTGCTAATGGGTTCAAAGTTATTTCCCCCACTTTCTCTTCTATCAGCTTCAGTGTTTCTGGTTTTATGTTGAGATCTTTGATCTGTTTGGAGTGGATTTTTCTGCAGGGTGTTAAGTATGGGTCTATTTGCATTCTTCTAACTGCTGCCATGCAGTTTGACCACATTGTTTGTTGAAGATGCGTCTTTTTTTCAGTGTGCTTTTTTTTTGGCTTCTTTTGAAAAAAAATCATGTGTCCATAGGTTTGTGGATTTTTGTTCAGCTTTTTAATTTGATTCCATTGATCAACATGTGTATTTTTGTGTCAACAACACATTGCTGTTTTTATTATGAAAGCTCTGTAGTAAAACAAATTGGGATACTGATATCTCCAGCAGTTCCTTTATTAGTCAGGATCGTTTTAACTCTTCTGGAATTTTGTGTTTTCTAGGAAGCTGAACATGTCCTTTGAAGAATCTGTAGATTACTTTTGATAGAATGACCATTTTTACTATATTATTTTTGCTTCGTTCTCTATTTGGGTGTCTGCTGTTTTTGTCATAAATCTAATGTTTTTGATTCATATTTAGCATATATTTTGACCTCACTTTGCTTTTCCACACCGTCTCCCTTTCTTACAGATTTATAGAGACACAGGCAAGCTCTAGGTGCATCTAATCTAAAATTTTCCCTCTGGGCAACTTTGTTGTTAGTCTATAAACTCATTAATATTTAAAATGTTTAGGAAAGCAAATAAAATTTCAAAGTTTTAAGTTTTACTTATTATGACAATATCTGACTTGATTAGATGGTCACACATTTATATTAATATAATTATTTGCTAAAATTTACATTTAGTGCTTCATTATTTGTTGTTTTGTCCTTTCTACTGTGACATTGTCTACCTCTTTTACTGATTCATTTGATGTTTTATTCTATATTTGCGCTAATCACATTGTATTTCCATTTAGAGTTCATTGATATGTTTCAGTTGTGTTTCTTAACAGTTGGCCTAGCTTTCAGAGTTTACCTTCAGATGAAATACACATCTGGATTTCAAGAAACGCCCCTGTGCTATTTCTGTTTTTTCTGCATTTAGTTCTATTTTGTTTATACATGTTGCCTTTTACCAAAGAAACATATTTAACGTGTTTAACATACTTCATTTCTCTCTTTAGATACAAATTGCTACACAACTCATTTTCTAACCCCGAAGGATCCACTTACTATTTCTTAGTTCATAGTCACTAGCAATGGATTCTCTCAGTTTACTTGCTAAAATTTTAAGTAATTATGTCTTGATTACTTTTATTTTGAAAGATATTGGTACAGCACAGAAAATTCTAGTCACATGCACGTAAGCATATAAATATATAAGAATATATAAATATTTAATCAGAAATATGCATGCATATTTAAGGTGATGTCTTATTTTTCTACTATCTCACATATTTTTATGACCAGATTTTACTATCCTGCTTATTTCAATCTGCATAACCTAACAGTTTGTATTCTTTCTACTTATAATAATAATACATGGTATTCATTTCTTGTCTTCTGCAGTTCTTTTACTAAGTTAACTGGCAATTCTTAAAAGTTTTTTCTTCCTGCCTCCTTTGCATCCCTGCTGTTGATTACAACTCACATTATATCGTAGAGATAACCAAAGCTAGAATTACATGCTTGAAGTCTCTCTCTCTTATTGTTTCTTATATTTTGGAAAGTATATGCTGTTGTAACTTTAGACTAATTGAGTTGTTTCACTGCACAAGGCCCACCAACCATCACTCCAGTGTGTGTTTTGGTTTTGGATATTTTTTTTTCCTCCCTTGAATTTCTTCTTGAGTATCATTTATATCATCTTCGCCATGGTCATATTTCTTTCTTTTTGGGGGAGCACAGGCAGAATTTTATAGCAGATATCATAATGTTCATATCTTCTCAGCCCATCATTTATTTCAGGTCTTGACTTCCTGCTGGAGATTATTTTCATACCTCAGTTATTTACATGCTTGGAGATTCTTTATGTGTTTTCTTCTTTTTTTTGTTTTACTTACTCTATAAGTCCTTTACATCCTGTATCTTGACCCAATTCATTTCCCCATCCCTTTACATCCATCCTTTCCCCATTCAACACACACACACATACACACACACACATATACACACACAGAGAGAGAGAGAGAGAGAGAGAGAGAGAGAGAGAGAGAGAGAGAGAGAGAGAGACTGAGAGAGAATTTAAGCTAATAAAGGGGGAAGGGAAGAATGAAAACTCTCATCATGGAAGCTGCAGTGTGACAGTGAGTGACATATCTTTGTCCGTATATCTTTACTTATAAGTGTTCATTGCAAAGAGGCATTGGTTTGGTTTGAGGTTTCTGATTTCTACTACACTATCCATGCTGGGCTATCACCAGGAGTCTTCTTGGATATTCTGTTATTGGACTGTTTTCTGAAGATCCTGCAGCTTTGGGTCTGTAGGTTAGGACCCTTCAGGTGCTCTTGCAGTTCATAGATGGAGAAGATGTTGGGGTGAGACAAGTCATAACCCTGGTTCTGAGCCTGGGCAATTGCACGGTTTATTCTACCCACCAACACACCCACCAGTTCTCCCTTGTCCTCACAACCAAGCTCTCTAGGATCACCCTGGCTGATTACCTCTTGCAGAATTGAGCAATAGGTGGGGTTTTCTTCTGCTTTCACACTTTCAGAATCATGCTCCCACACCTACATCATTAGGCCTAGTTCTACTGTGTTGCTCTGGTGAGGTACAGGGGCCACAATTCTCCAGATTGCTGCAGCTGATGAGGGAGAGGGAAAGCCCTCCTTCTCCCATGACCCCAATGCCAGTCCCTCCACCTGTCTCAGGCAATGATGGACAGGAGGTAGTGAAGGGCATCTCTCCTCTGCCTATGCTGCCACACGTCCAATAAATAATGGGGACAGCTCTCCCTTGCTCATAACACCTGGGCTGGATCATCATTACCTCCCACCACAGGCTGCTCTGCTATGCTGCCTAGGAGAGGGGAAGGACCATTCTCTGAGTGTTGAAGTTGCAAGGGGAAAGGAAGGTCAGCTGTCTTACCTGTGGCAGGCAGTGAGAGGTGAGAGATAATGGGGAGCATCTCACACCCTCCCACATGGTCACATGACAGGAGTAGTAAGGACAGCTCTCCCACACTAACAGTTTGGGGACTGGCTCACGCATACCTCCACCAACAAGGTTCGCTCTATTGTGCTGTTACCCAGGTGAGGTGCAGAGCCTGCTCACTTGGAGATTTTATTGGGTGCTAGAATTATAATTTCTCTATTACTGGTCATGTGGCATTTCTCCATTCCTTTAAGAATAGCATTTTATCTTGATTTAGGGAACAGTTAAAGCTTTTGTAATTACATTGAATTTTTCCAGATTTTCAGATTAGGTTAAGGAGAACATTTATTCTAGAGCTAAGACATCAAACAGTAGGCAACACATTTCTGAGAATTCTACATAAATGGCTCATTGATTGTTCCTTGTTCCTTTTTAAATTTTTTTTTTTGTCTTTTGAGACAGGGTTTCTCTGTAGCTTTGGAGCTTGTCCTGGAGCCAGCTCTTGTAGACCAAGCTGGCCTTGAATTTACAGAGATCCACATACCTCTGCCTCCTGAATACTGGGATTAAAGACATGTGCCACCATCAACTGGCTTTGATCTATCTTTTTATTTTACCTGATGGAAATGTGTGTTCTTCCCAGCTCTCATCATGAGCACTAGTTTCCTCTTATCTAGTCCATATAAGCATCTCTTCCCTCTGGTTTAGGTAACTTCATTTCATCTGTTAGGCCAGTGAGGAGGATTCCCTCTAGCTCAGTAGAGAGTTACCAGTGCTGCTACTGGTTCTCTCTCTCTCTCTCTCTCTCTCTCTCTCTCTCTCTCCCCTCTCCTAATTCTTTCAAATTCTAGTTGCCCTGGCCTCCCTCAAGGTTGATCTCTGTTTCTTGTACTCAGCAAAACCACCCAGTTTTGTTTGTCTTCCTTTTCTATCCTGTAATCTGAAAACTGACTGCAGGCTGTGTGTTCATGCAAACATAGGATTGGTTTGTTTGTTTCTCTTCTCTTTGATTGCAGTCCTAGGTTGACTTTTATATATGAGTTTGAAATATTTGCTTTATATTTCTCCCATTATCAAAGTGTTTTCAGCAGAAAGACATATTCCTGTCTTGGATTTTATTCTGCCTCCACTGACTTATTTCTGAAGGTTATTGAATTAATTTGGGTAGAATAACTACTGAAAAGAAATTGATAAGTTTCAATGGCTTCTATAATAAAAATTGATTTATTGTTCATATTACAGTGTAAAGCAGGAATATTGGGCTCCAGGTTCTCCAGGTAAGCTGATCCAGAGCAGACTCACTACTCAAGTTCCTTGTCTTTCTGTGCCAGCATATCCTAAGCCCTCCAAGTTTTCCTTGGAGATCCCTACATTCAGTTACAATGATGAGGATAGCAGAAAACTGGGCCATGTTCATGTGCCATGCTTATAAATTCCTGGTTCACTACGGCATTCCTTTAGCCTGACTTCAGTTACCTTTTCTGACCAATTTGCAAGAGAAGTCAGGAAATGAAGCTTAGCTGTGTGTCTAGATTATTTCTGCCCCACAGACATAAAAATGGAGCCATGCTTGCAATTGTAAATTTTCTGGTAGCCACATTATGTTATAAAGTAAAATATGCAATTACTTTAACAATGGCTCTTAATGGAAAAACATATTCAAAACTTTAAACATTTCAATGCATATTTAACAAAAATGTATAGTATCTTTTACATTAATTTTCATAATAAATCTTTAAAATATGTTTATTTATAGATATTAATCATATTTTAGTTCAGATTAGGTTGAAATATTAATTGCTTTTCATCTTTCATAAAGTTTATGGTTTGAATGTATGCTTATATACATCTATCACAGTTAAATTGAATACTTTTCTTTTAAAATATTTAATTAGATGATAGATATAGATAGATGATAGCTTTCATTAATCTTTAATACAGTGATCAGTAATAAAATATTACTTTTGACAGCTACAAAATGTTTTCTCGACATTTTTATTATCTAATTAATTGCACAAATAACGGTTTTATTGTGACATTTCCATACATGTATATAATGCATTTTGATCATATTCACTGATAATACTGGATTGAAACAACATTTGGAAGCCAGAGCTCATTGGTCAGAGTCAGGATGCAGACTGTATTGGAATAATACTTTGGCTAAGAAGATAATTTCACATTCACAAATTTCTGAAAATAAACCAAAATATTTTATGAGACATAGATGTTATAAGACATTTAAATTTAATTGTTAATTAAAATGTTTTTTGGAAACACCTATATTCACTTAAGTGCACATTGTTTATGACTAGTTCCCTGCTACTGTGAAACTTGAGAAGGTGTGAAATAATATATTGCTCTCAAACAACAAACTATCTACATTTACAGGAAATTATTACCAAGAAACAGACACTGAAAATTACTGGAGATAGGTGAATACTTTGATAATTCCCATTTTAATCATAAAATGCATTATTGCTCTAGAATTCCTTAAGGAATATAATATGGAGATAATTCTCCAAAACATCACATCGATTAGCATGGGCTGAGCACTGACATATATAATTAGGAGATAAGTTAAGAAAAGGAATTCTCTATATGCATAGGAAATCAGTTAAAATAAATTGCAATGAGACAGTAAATACTGAAAAACGGACAGGTAGGTTATTACATCATGTCAAAGTCATCCAGTCACGGAGTGACTGGATCCCAGAAGTCTGTCAGTCCTGGCAGCTTTAGTGGCAACCGCTGTACCCAGTGAGGTTATCTGAAAACCTCACAGTGCCGGGCCTCTTTCCTGACTTCTCTTTACCTACATTCCACAGCATCTTAATTTGGACCCTCTGTTGTCACATCTGCGATTCCCACTGATACATTCCTTGTGAATTCTCTGACTTCAGCCTAAGTCTAGCAAGTCCACTTGGCTATTCAAACACACCAAAGACAAAACAAACAAAATCTATGCTTCACCCGCTTTCTTTCTGCCAGCCGTCTGGCACTCCCCAGTGTTCTGCCTGAAGTCTTGGGTATTCGCTGTTGCTGACAGTATGACTGATAGGGTCCACATGCCCCTTTCATTCAGTGCAGCCCCAGCCCCAGAACTCCATGCTCTCTTGAGCATGCCTCAAAACTCTCTCCTAAAGTGCAAATGTAACAAAAGAAGAGGAAAGGGGACGTCAACACAGATGCCGGAGTTCTTTCTATGCTGCATCAAGGAGCAACATGGAAAGTGAAAATGCCCAGGATTTAGAAATAACCATGGGAACTTAGGTACTATTTTCACCTCATCTATCTTCCAAGTGTTGTATGCTGAGCTTGGAACCTGGGAGGATACTTTCCCAGCTTCCCGGCTAGTTGGGGTAGGGTTCAGGTCTCCTGCTTTGTGACACTTTTGAGAAATGTAGTACATAAAGAGAAAGAAGCCCACACAGCCATTCCCTTAGAGCAGAAGTTGGCAGAAATGCTGGCGGGGTGGAGGGGAAGTTCTCAACAGGTTCTGAGCAAACTTCCCAATCGCCTGCCTTGCCGCTGACAGCAGCAGAGATTATTGGCAGTGTCTACACTCATTTACGTTACCTCCTCATTTCCTGGAAGTTAATAGGTTCTTACCGAGTCTCTGCTCCCAGAGCAGTTTCAATTGTTTTTTAAGTGACTATTCCTGTTTTAAATTTCTTCCTGTTTAAAAAAAAAATCTTAGAGTGGTTTCATTCCTTTTTGGTTTTCCGTCTGAGACTTGACTGGTCCATTTCACCAGCATCAATTTTCTGGATGACTGAGACAGTGGAGGGAATGAATGCAAATTCATGGTGCTTACTCACTCTTCATTTTACTAATTAGATACGGGGAATTAAGATATTCCAAGATCCAATCTCAGCTAGGCATGGTGTGTTTTGAAGGCACACAGCATCTAGATGAATAAATGAATCGAAATCATGATGATATATGTTGAAATAAATTGAGTGCATTAGAGAAGAAAATGTGAGCGTGCAAGAGATATAGTACTTTGCTTTTGGTTCTCATCCTATGTAGTCTTCCGGGAACCTGACTAGTTGGCCAGAACATTGCTCATCCTTCCATGATAGTCATCAACTTGAAGTACATGGAATTCATTTAAGTCATTAGAGAGATTTATGATTAAATATTTGATATTTACATGAGCCTAAATCTGTGCTTGCGTGTGTGCATGTTTGAAGAAGGGAGAGGGATAGGAATAAAGAGAAGGGAGAAGTTCGTTCTATCACAACTGTCTGGAAATGCCTTCCAAACGTCACATTTTGCACACAAGTCTCTAATGCGACTGTGGTGAGAAGTGGAGGCTGAAAAGAAGAGGCGTGGATACCAGGACCTACCTACATGAGTCAGTCAATGTCCATTTCCTAGTATTGCTCGGCAAACACATGAGCAGGCTTGTACTAAGTGGTTCTGGTCCCTCCTGTTCTCTCACTTTTCACCACGGATGACAGTAGGAAGGCAGCTCCCTAATGTTTGCAACTTAACTGGATTCCCCTGTGGCGAGAATTACAAGAAACAAATTAGTCTTTATGAATTACTCAGTCTCTGGTATTTTGATGAGCAGAAAATGGACCAGGACACACAGATTTTGTGGGGATCACTGAGATTCCCATGGGTACAATATTTATATCTCATGGTTAATATTTCTCAAAGAAATTTTGCTGAGGTTTGACACTGGGTCCCTTTTATTTTATAGAAAACTACAGAGTTAAAAGGTAAGAGGCACAGCCTTTTTGCTTCTGCCAACTAAGTGTCATTTTGTTGCTCAAATTATTTTTCAGAACTTCCTTAGCTGATGGCAAAACCATGCTTAAAATGCTGTTATAATGAACTATAAGCTCCCTGTTATCTAAGAGTTCTATGCATGTTTTGTATTTTATTCACAGGAAACCTTTGCAGAATGGATTTTGAAATACCACTGTGTTAAGACTCTGGAAATGAGACCCTGTCTGCGGTGACCTTCTTCAACGTGACCCCTTCTGCGATCCCCGCTGATATGGCACAAGAGAATGCACAACTGTGTCACTCTAATACCAACCAGACTTCTGATGGGAATCCTTTCTGCTCTGATGCTTATACTTCAATCTTTTCAAATTGCATTATACTTTTAATTAAAACAAGATGCTCTTTTTTCTTATATAGCTAAGAAGTATTTGTAAACTTTAATTCTAAATGAAGATGAGAGTGCACTAGATAAAAAAAATTATATATTGGTGATGGAAGATGAATTTCTCTAAAACTTCTGGTTGACAATATAACGTGTGTCATTGGGATAAAAAATATATATTCTTGTCCTAACAAATTAATTCCAATTTGAAGAACTTTTATATCCTTATTTTCTATAACATGGAAAAGTTTCTCATGTCATATATAATTGGAAAGGCCTAGTAATGAATTGATATGGGAAATGATTAAATATACATGGGACCTCATTTTGTTGAAGAGTATTCAGTCACCATAAATATATTCCATTAAACAAGCTTACCATTGTCTATGTTAAATGCTAATACTAGGTTGCGTTACCACACTTAATGTATCATCTCATGAATAAAGATCTATTAGAAATACTGCTTAGTTAGTTTTCTATTGCTATCACAAGACACCACAATGAAACATTACTAAGCAAGTATCTTTGTTTGGTTTTTATGGTGTGAAAAGACACTATGACCACAACAACTCTTATAAGGAAAACTTTAAATGGGGGTGCCTCACTTATAATTTAAGAGGTTCAGTAAATTATCACATGGTGAGGAGCATGGCAGAATGCAGGCAGATATGGTGCTAAATCTGAGAGTGCTATATCTGTCAGACAGAGGGAAGCTTGAGCAAAAGAGATGTCAAAGTCTGACCCCATAATGACATACTTTCTCCATAAAGGCCACACCTACTAATAGTGCTACTCCCTTTGGGGACCCTCTTTTTTAAAGTACCACATTTCACTTCCTGGCCCCCAAAGGTTTATATTCAAATCAAAGTATAAAAAGAAATGTGTTCAGTCCAACTCCAAAAATATCCATAGTCTATAAGAGTCTCAAACTTGTTTTAAATTCCAAAGTCTCTTCTGAGATACATTGCAATCTCTTAACTGAAATCCCCTATAAAAATCAAAATCATAAAGCAAATCACATACTTCCAACATACAATGGCACAGGATATTAATTACCATTCCAAAACACAGGGAAGATAGCATAGTGAGAAAATACTGGACAAGAGTAAGACTGAAACTCAGATACACAAAATATAAACACTGCATATCCATGTCTGTCATCAAGAGACTCTCCACATCTCCACTTCTGTTATGGTTTTGGTCCCTGGTCCCTTTAAGAGATAAGCCACGCCCACTCCCTACCCCATCCACTGAGGCAGGCTGATCTTCAGTTTCCAGCCAGAGCTTGCTCTCTTTCCCATCTTCCTCTCGGAGAGGCAGCTTCGCTTCTGCCTCTCTCCCCACTTCTCCGCTTCCCCCCCCCCCCCGTCTCTTTCTTCTTCCCTCCCTCCCTCCCTCCCTCCCTCCCTCCCTCCCTGCCTCCCTCCCTTCCCCCCTCTCTATCTCTCTCCCTCTCTCTCTCCCCCTTCTCCCTTCCCCCTTCATAACCCCCTGAATAAATATTCATCCTCACTCTGCATGTCGTGTCTAGCCATGTCTCTGTCTCCTGCCTGCCCGCCATGTGTCTCCCTGCCTGGGACCAGCCACTGCTAGGGGACCAGCAGCCATCTCTGCCTGGGACTGGCTGTTCCCAGGGCCTGCTCTCTGCCTGGGACTTTATGGCCACCAACTCATACAGCCATCCATGGACTAGAAGTTATAGCAAGATTTACAGAAGTAAAAAAAGAGAAAAGCCCATAAGACAAAAGATAGACCTGTTCATTTACATTTAGAAAAGGTGGTGAGAAATAAGCCAATCTGAGGCCAGGTGGTTATAGTAAGAAAAAGTTTTTGTGTGATTTATTTGGAAGCTGGGTGGAGGGCCTCCTGAAAGAAAAAAAAAAGGAGTAAGTGCAAAGATCAAAAAATAGCCAACAACATTCAGGCACCCAATATGGGACTGTATTTCCATGTAGGGCCTAAGAAAGTTGAGGAAAAATACTGCTCCTTTAAGAATTTCTGCCTGCGGTGGAGTTCCATCTGGACGGCTGAGTATGTGCTATCGGGGCGACTTGCCCTGGAAGAGAGCACAGCCCCCCTCCCCCAGCTCCTGGTCCAGGGGTGTCTTTGTTACACACCTCCCTGCCTCTCCCAAGCCTTCCCTAGTATATTCAAGTTCCTGGGCTCAGGAACAGTGTCCTGTTCCTGCACCAAGATAACCAACCAAAGGGGTGAGAGGCTGCCCTCCAGGCAGGTCTGAGGATTCCAGCAAGGGAGAGCAAGCTCCTTCAGATTGTGCTGCAAGGTTCGCTGTGTGATACTCCACCCAACACTGCCCCCCACCTTTGCTCTTTTGTCCCTGTGGCATCCCTGTGCTACCAGGAATCCCTGATTCAGTGCTGTGGAGTTCCATCCAGTCAGGGATAGCTCCTGCTCCTGCACTGAGGAGATCCACCCAGATTCAGTCACAGCAAAGATTGGACCAATACACCAAGTCGCTCCTGGCTCCATTTGCAGGAAGAGATGGGCAGGAGACAATGCAAGAACTCCTCCAACAACATGAAAGGCAACATGACATCAGCAGAATCCAGGCATCCCGAAACAACAAGAATTGAACACCCTACCCCAGAAGAAATAGAAGAAATCGACATTAAACAGTACTTTATGAAAATAATAGAGGACCTTAAACAGGAAGTAAAAAACAGCCATAAGGAAATGGAGATGACAAACAAAAAGGTAGACGAGATAAATAAATCTCTCAAAGATACCCAAGAGCCGGGCGGTGGTGGTGCACGCCTTTAATCCCAGCACTCGGGAGGCAGAGGCAGGCGGATCTCTGTGAGTTCGAGGCCAGCCTGGTCTACAAGAGCTAGTTCCAGGACAGGCTCTAAAAAAGCTGCAGAGAAACTCTGTCTCGAAAAACAAAACAAACAAACAAAAAAAAACCAAACAAACAAACAAAAAAAAAAGATACCGAAGAAAAACAAGAAAAAAACAATCAAACAGGTAAGGGAAGCATTTCAAGACCTGAAAAATTAAATGGAGTTAATGAAGAAAACACAATCCGAGGGAAGACTGGAAATGGAAATTCTGAGTAAACGAACAGAACCTACAGAGACAAGTATTACCAATAGAATACAAGAGATGGAAGAAAGAATCTCAGACTCTGAAGATACTATAGAGGAAATAAAATCACAGATTAAAGAACAAAACAAATCCAACAAATTCTTAATACAAAACATCCAGGAAATCTGGGTCACCATGAAAAGACCAAACCTAAAAATAATAGGGGTAGAAGAATAATAAGAATTACAACTCAAAGGCCCAGAAAATATATTCAACAAAATTATAGAAGAAAAGTTCCCCAACCTAAAGAAGGATATTCCTATGAAGGTACAAGAAGCCTACAGAACACCAAATAGACTGGATCAAAAAAAAAAAAAAAATCATTCCCACGCCATATAATAATCAAAACACAAAACATACAGAATAAAGAACAGATATTAAGAGCTGCAAAGGAAAAAGGTCAAGTAACATATAAAGGGAAACCTATCAGAATTACACCTGACTTCTCAATGGAAACCATGAAAGCCAGAAGGTCTTGGATAGAGGTGCTACAGAAACTAAGGGAACATGGATGCAAGCCCATACTACTATACCCAGCAAAGCTTGCATTCACCATCGATGGACAAAACAAGATATTCCAGGAATAAAAACAGATTTAAACAATATGTAGCCACAAATTCAGTCTTGCAGAAAGTAATAGAAGGAAAATCACAAACCAAGGAGTCCAACAATGCCCACAATAACTAAGACATCTAGCGAACCTTCAGCAGCACAACTAGAAGAAGGGAAACACACAAACTCTACTACAAAAATAATTACCGGAGTTAACAACCACTGGTCATTAATATCACTTAATATCAATGGACTCAATACACCTATAAAAAGGCCCAGGCTAAGAGATTGGATACGAAAACAGGATCCAACATTCTGCTGTTTACAAGAGACACATCTCAACCACAAAGACAGACAGCTACTCAGAGTAAAGGGTTGGGAAAAAGGTTATTAAGCAAATGGACCTAAGAAACATGCAGGTATGGCCATACTAATTTCCAACAAAGTTGACTTCAAACTAAAATCAGTCAGAAGAGATGGAAAGGGACACTTTATACTCATAACAGGAACAATCCATCAGAATGAAGTCTCAATCCTGAATATCTATGCCCCTAATATAAAAGCACCTGCTTATGTAAAAGAAACATTACTAGAACTCAAGGCAGGCATCAAACCACACACACTAACAGTAGGAGACTTCAACACTCCTCTCTCACCAATGGACAGGTCAATCAGACAGAAACCTAACAGAGAATTAAAAGACTTAATGGAGGCAATGAACCAAATGGACTTAACAGACATCTATAGAACATTCCACCCAAATAGGAAAGAATATACCTTCTTCTTTGCGGCTCATGGAATCTCTCGAAAATTGACCACATACTCAGTAACAAAGCAAACTTCCACAGATACAAAAAAAAATATTCGTAACCACCTGTGTCTTATCAGATCACCATGGATTAAAATTAGAATTCAACAACAATTCTACCCCCAGAAAGCCTACAAACTCATGGAAACTGAACAGTCAACTACTGAGCCACACCTGGGTCAGGAAGAAATAAAGAAAGAAATCAAAGTCTTCCTTGAATTTAATGAAAATAAAGACACAACATACTCAAACCTATGGGGCACAATGAAAGCAGAGCTAAGAGAAAAGTACATAGCTCTAAGTGCCCACTTAAAGAAAACAGAGAAAGCACTAATTGGAGACTTAACAGCACACCTGAAAGCTCTAGAAAAAAAAAGGAAGCAGACTCACCTAGGAGGAGTAGAAGACTGGAAATAATCAATCTGAGGGTGGAAATCAACAAAATAGAAACACAGAAAACAATCCAAAGAATCAATGAAACAAAAAGCTGGTTCTTGGAGAAAATCAACAAGATTGACAAACTCCTATCCAAACTAATCAAATGGCAGAGAGAGAACAAGCAAATTAATAAGATCAGAAATGAAAAGGGGGACATAACCACAGACACAGAGGAAATTCAAAGAATCATTAGATCTTACTACAAAAGCCTATATGTCACAAAATTGGACAATGTAAAAGAAATGGACATTTTTTTAGATACGTACCATATACCAAAGTTAAACCAGGACCAGGTGAACAATCTAAATAGTCCTGTTAGTCGCAAAGAATTAGAAACTGTCATCAAAAACCGCCCTACCAAAAAAAAGTCCAGGACCAGATGGTTTCAATGCAGAATTTTACCAGAACTTCCAAGAAGACCGAATACCTATACTCCTTAAGGTATTTCATAATATAGAAACAGAAGAGTCATTGCCAAATTCCTTTTATGAAGCTACAGTTACCCTTATACCTAAACCACACAAAGACTCAACCAAGAAAGAGAATTACAGGCCAATCTCGCTCATGAATATTGATGCAAAAATTCTCAATAAAATACTGGCAAACAGAATCCAAGAACACATTAGAAAAATTATCCACTATGATCAAGTAGGCTTCATCTCAGAGAGGCAGGGCTGGTTCAACATGCAAAAATCTATCAATGTAATCCATCGTATAAATAAACTGAAGAAAAAAACCATATGATCATCTCATAGATGCTGAAAAAGCATTTGAAAAAATTCAACATCCCTTTATAATAAAGGTCTTGCAAAGATTAGGGATACAAGGGTCATTCCTAAATGTAATAAAGGCTATTTACAGCAAGCCGACAGCTAACATCAAATTATACGGAGAGAAACTTAAGTCCATCCCACTAAATTCAGGAACACGACAAGGCTGTCCACTCTCTCCTTATCTCTTCAATATAGTGCTTGAAGTTCTAGCAATAGCAATAAGACAACATAAGGGGATCAAGGGGATTCAAATTGGAAAGGAAGAAGTTAAACTTCCGTCATTTGCAAATTATATGACAGTGTACATAAGCGACCCCAAAAACTCCACCAAAGAACTCCTACAGCTGATAAACTCCTTTAGTCATGTGGCAGGATACAAGATCAACTCCAAAACAATACGTAGCCCTCCTATACACAAAGGATAAGGAAGCAGAGAGGGAAATCAGAGAAGTATCACCTTTCACGATAGCCACAAATACCTTAAAATATCTTGGGGTAACTCTATCCAAGGAAGTGAAAGATCTATTTGACAAGAACTTTAAGTCATTGAAGTAAGAAATTGAAGAGGATACCAGAAAATGGAAAGATCTCCCTTGCTCCGGGATTGGAAGGATCAACATAGTAAAAATGGCAATTTTACAAAAGGCAATCTATAGATTCAAGGCAACCACCATCAAGGTCCCATCAAAATTCTTCACAGATCTTGAGAGGACAATAATCAACTTTATATGGAAAAACAAGAAACCCAGGATAGCCAAAACAATCTTATACAATAAACTTCTGGATGCATTACCATCATTGACTTCAAACTCTATTACAGAGCTACAGTATTGAAAACAGCTTGGTATTGGCATAAAAACAGAGAAGTTGACCAATGGAATCGAATAGAAGACCCGGATCTTAACCCACAAACCTATGAACACCTGATTTTTGAAGGAGCCAAAAGTACACAATGGAAGAAAGAGGGCATCTTCAACAAATGGTGCTGGCATAACTGGATGTCAACCTGTAGAAGAATGAAAGTAGATCCATATCTGTCACCTTGCACAAAACTCAAGTCCAAATGGATTAAAGACCTCAATATTAATCTGAACACACTGAGCTTGATAGAGAGAAAGTGGGAAGTACTCTACAACAAATGGGCACAGGAGACCGTTTCCTATGTACAACCCCAGCAGCACAGACATTAAGGGCAACATTGAATAAATGGGACCTCCTAAAGCTGAGCAGCTTCTGTAAAGCAAAGGACACTGTCACTAAGACAAAAAGGCAGCCTACTGACTGGGAAAAGATCTTCACCAGCCCTGCAACTGACAAAGTTCTGATCTCTAAAATATATAAGGAACTCAAGAGACTAGACTTTAAAATGCTAATTAACCCATTTTAAAAATGGGGCACTGAACTGAACAGAGAATTCTCAACAGAAGAAGTTCAAATGGCCAAAAGACACTTAAGGTCATGCTCAACCTCCTTAGCTATCAGGGAAACGCAAATCAAAACAACTTTGAGATACCATCTTACACCTGTCAGATTGGCTAAAATAAAAAACACCAATGATAGCCTTTGCTGGAGAGGTTGTCGGGTAAGGGGAACACTCATCCATTGCTGGTCGGAATGCAAACTTGTGCAACCACTTTGGAAAGCAGTGTGGTGGTTTCTCAGGAAATTCGGGATCAACCTACCCCAGGACCCAGCAATTCCACTCTTAGGAATTTACCCAAGAGATGCCCAATCATACTACAAAAGTATTTGTTCAACTATGTTCATAGCAGCATTATTTGTAATACCCAGAACCTGGAAACAACCTAGATGCCCTTCAGTGGAAGAATGGATGAAGAAACTGTGGAATATATACATTTTAGAGTACTACTCAGTGATTAAAAAAAAAAAAAAAAAACAATGACATCTTGAATTTTGCATGCAAATGGATGGAAATAGAAAACACTATTCTGAGTGAGGTAACCCAGACCCAAAAAGATGAACATGGGATGTACTCACTCATAATCGGTTTCTAGCCATAAATAAAGGCCATCGAGCGTATAATTCGTGATCCTAGAGAAGATAATAAGAAGGTGAACCCAAAGAAAAACATGTAGTTATCCTAATGGATATTGGAAGTAGACAAGTTTGCCGGGCAAATATTGGGAACTTGGGGGCGGGGGGATAGGGTAAGGGGTGATGGGGAGAGAAAAGTGAGAAGGGGAGGATGGGGAGAGCTTGGGGAATGGGATGCTTGGGATATAGGAAGGGTGGATATGGGAGCAGGGAAGCATATATCTTAATTAAGGGAGCCATTTTAGGGTTGTCAAGAGACTTGGCTCTAGAGGGGTTCCCAGGTATCCAGGGAGATGCCCCCAGCTACTTGCTTGGGCAGCTGAGGAGAGGGAGCCCGATAAATAGCCATACTGATGAATATCTTGCATATCACCATAGAACCTTCACCTGGCGATGGATGGAGATAAAGACAAAGCCCCACATTGGAGCACTGGACTGAGCTCCCAAGGTCCTGATGAGGAGCAGAAGGAGGGAGAACATGAGCAAGAAAGTCAGGACCGTGAGGGGTGTGTTCACCCACTAAGACGGTGGGACAGAACTAACGGGAGATCACCAAGACCAGTTGGAATGGGACTGATGGAACATGCAATCAAACCCGACTCTCTAAATGTAGATGATGGTGAAGGCTGACTGAGAAGCCAAGGACAATGGCGATAGGATTTGATTCTACGGCATGGATGGGCTCTGTGTGAGCCTTGTCAGTTTGGATGCTCCTGGACCTGGGGGGAGTTGGGAGGACCTTGGACTTCACATAGTGTAGGGAACCCTGATGGCTCTTTGTCCTGGAGAGGGAGAGAGTGGGTTATGGGTGGAGGGGAGTGGAGGGAAGGGGGAGGAGGGGAGGAGATGGAAATTTTTAATAAAAAAAATGAGGAAAATAAAAGAATTTCTGCCTGCTGGTGCGCTCTTGAGCAACCAGTTTGTTAAGTAGAAACTAAAATATAAGATGAAGTAAAAATGCCTGCAACAGTGCAAGCATCAGCAGTCTAGAGCTCTAGGAAGGGGGAATACAGTTCTTGGTCTTGTAACTCCAAACACGTCTCAAACTTTATACTTTGCATTTGTGAACTGGGAAGTGGACAGAGTGAGCTGATAGATCACATGGAAGATCTTGATGTAGCTTAGTGGTCTAAAGCTTGCTCATGTAGTCAGAAAAGACTAAGAGATATGCAATAAAAAAGGTTCAGACAGAAAAACCTTTAAACAGTGCTCCAATGTGGGGCTCAGTCATTTTCTTCATCTATCGCCAGGTGGAGGTTCCCTCACGGTCCTGACTTTCTTTCTCATGTTCTCTCTCCTTCTGCTCCTCATCAGGACCTTGGGAGCTCAGTCCGGTGCTCCAATGTGGGGCTCTGTCATTTTCTCGAGCTCCCAAGGTCCTGATGAGGAGCAGAAGGAGAGAGAACATGAGAAAGAAAGTCAGGAACGTGAGGGGTGCGTTCACTCATGGAGACAGTGGGACAGAACTAATGGGAGATCACCAACTCCAGCTGGAATGGGACTGATGGATCATGCGACCAAACCCGTCTCTCTGAATTTGGCCAACAGTGGGGGCTGACTGAGAAGCAAAGGACAATGGCGCTGGGCTCTGATTCTTCTGCATGGACGGGCTCTGTGGGAGCCTTCTCAGCTTGGTCGATCACCTTCCTGGACTTGGGGGGAGTTGGGAGGACCTTGGTCTTAACATAGAGTAGGGAACCCTGATGGCTCCTTAGCCTGGAGAGGGAGGGAGGGGAGGTATAGGTGGAGGGGAGGGGAGGGAAGGGGGAGAAGGAGGGGAGGGAAGGGGGAGGAGGAGGGGAGGGAAGGGGGAGGAGGAGGGGAGGGAAGGGGGAGGAGGAGGGGAGGGAAGGGGGAGGAGGAGGGGAGGGAAGGGGGAGGAGGAGGGGAGGAGATGGAAATTTTTAAATATAAAAATATAAACCATGAAAAAAAAAAAGAAGAAAAACCCTTTAAACAGATTCCAGTGTGTTTAACAATGTGCACTGGCTAAAAAAAATTAAAATGGGTATAGACAGTCATAGTAACAAATAAATAGGTTAAGAATAATGAGGTCTTTAAAGAAAGAGTAAGAGCGAAAGAAAAACCATGTGGAGATGGGAAATACACAGGGAATCTGAATCCTATATACTATATTTTTTATTTTAAATGTTTTAAATGCTGATAAGCAAACAACAGCTACTAAGAGCCATAGGATTGAAAGAGGGACTGAGGAAATAAGCCAGTCTATATACTTAATGAATGCCTTGCCTTTAAAAAACTCAAAAAATGTATTTGTCAAATGGAAGTTAAAAATGCTTTGGAGAAGAAATGTTTCTTATTTTTTCAACAAGAAACAAGAGGCTGTGTATTTGTTTCGGGTTTATTTGGATCTGGTTTGATCAAAGGAGACTGCCTGAAACTTGACAGGTGATATCTATCAACAAAGGTTACTGTTAGTCTTCCCAGGACTTGGTCATTATTTCAAATTTTCTCAGGTACCTTAAAAATACCTTTGCCAACATTCATCAGAAAACAGTCTAGAGAAAACAATATCCACATTCTTGAGAGTTGGGTTGTAAGCTATTGGTTATTTGATGGGCCATAATGTTTGTTATATTTAGAGGAATATAAGAATGGTAAAAATGGTAGATTATTGAATCTACTTTAAACTAAAAAACAACTTTTAATCTCAAGTATTTTGTAATAGTATAGACTTTTGTATATTGATACAAATTTAAGGTCATTTTTGTTACAACACTGTATACATGTTTCTACTTTTGTTTGAAGGACATTTTTGTATTGATACAATTTAAGATTTTTTTACAATATATTGTTGTATATATGTTTCTACTCTTGTTTAAGGTATTGTACCTAGGAAGTTCATGTAAAAATGTAAGGTAAAATTCTAGCTCTTAGAAACTGTTATTATGAACTGTTTAGGATAATCAAGAAACATAGGTTAATAGTCATTGATAATTGTTGTATAACATCTAATTGATCTTAGTAATAAAAACGTGAAGTCAGATATCTGACCAAATTCTGAAAAATCAGAGACATAAAGAAGCAAGCCAAAGCAAACTCTTACCTTGCCAACTCCTCAGCCAAAAAAGGCTAAACCCAGTCTCCTCCCAACTTATATTCCTCTCCACAAAGCATATCACTTCCTATCTTCTGTACATATCTCTAGAACTCTATTGCTAACTAGCATCTAACTCCACCCTCTGATCTTCAGGCAAGGTTTATTTGTTATAGTTCAAACAAGATATCAATACATTTTCCCTTTTTGTCTAAAATAAAAAATGTATAAGAAAAACTATGTACAATAAGAACTATAGCTCTATACAGTATATACAGGCAATAAATACATCAACAATATCTAGTCCATTAGCAACTGACAAATTCAGAGAAAATACTCCATAACTATCCTATCTTGATGAGTCCGAAAAAAAATGTACCTAATTCACTTACCAAATTCTAATTTGCATTAGAAAAACTATGTTTTAATGTCTCTCAACCTTATGCACTTTACACCTTATTAGTGAATTTCTTTTCTGTGTCTGTTAACAAGGCAAACTATAAAGTCATCAATGCCATCAGAGACCAAAAAGGAAATAATATTACCTGCATAAGCAGAAAGTTTAACCAAGCAACTTCCAAAAAATATGAGCTATGACAGAAACAGTTGGCTACTTGGATAACCACCCATGGTTCCTCTGCAATGCCATGGCATCCATCCTCTGCCTACAGCCCTAGCATATATGACAGACTTTTCTGTGAAGCAGGGCATTTTGAAGGATGTCCTACTTTCTCTTGGCAAAGTTTGACAGCCCATTGTTAGTGACCTGATTATGCTACTTTTCTAATTTGGACAACATACTATCATTAGGCAAGGCAAAGAGCACATTCTTTCTCAGTGGCTAACTTTTGCTAATAAGAAAGTAAATTCCATATGAAGTGTCTTCAGTGCCCATCATCTTCTCTGAAGTGGGTTGGTGCAGACATGTCTTGTTGTCATAAAAGAAAGAATCAATGTTATTAAAACATCTTAAGTCATATTCAGCAGATCTCTGAATTGTTTGAAGATGACATGTCTTTTTAGATGACTATAAGTTCAATTGTAATAGGTAACTAATTACTAATATCTTATTGCCCTAAAACTTTGGCAATAATAACTTTCAAGGACAGAATTTTGCATTACATTGCCTAATGAGCCTTATAAGTATAATACCTTGAACAAGATTAGCTATGTTCTTATGAGAATAGCTTTAAATTTGTACCAATATTCAAAATTCCATATTTTTGAATAATATCAATGCAAAATATTTAAAACTAGTAGTTGCTTTTTTGGTTTAACAGTAGATTCACAAAGCTCCAGAGAAACACTATCTCAAAAAAAAAAACAAATAAATAATTTAATAATATACCTTTTTACTCTATTTTTATATTCCCCCTTTTCTTTTCAGAGTAGTCTCAATAATCTACCTTTATATCATATCATATCATATCATATCATATCTATATCCACCTTTTTTCTTTTGTAGATGGATGTTTCTGTCCTGCCAGCTCCTCCAGCTGTTCAATCCCAAATAAACACATAGAGGCTTACATTAATTATAAGCTGTTAGGTCTATTGCTCAGGCTCATTATTATATAACTTTTACAACTTAAATCAACCCATAATTCTTATCTGTGTTTAGCCACATGGCTTGATACCTTATCTCACTAAGGCATTCTCATCCAACTTCCTATGCATCTGCCTAGTGACTATATCTCTAGACCTCTATGGTTAACTAGTGGCTAGCTTCATCCTCTGATCTTTGGGAAAGCTTTATTTGTTAGAGTACAAATAAGATATCCCCACAGATAGCAGTCAAATTTGTAGATATGTTAGTTATGTTTCCTAGATTATACTATCTAAAATAGACAAATTGTCTACAAACACTTCAAAGACCTATAGAATATGGAATTTAAAATGTTTTGTTCACTTAGAGCTTTTCATGACAATGAGACACATCTGCTCCTTATAAAAGGATGATGGGAATTGAAGAAACTTCATAGGGATTTTGCTTTCACTGTGATAAGATTAGCCTCGTGGGCAAGAAACTGTTTTTGCCTTTATTTCTTGACTATGTGCTGTGAAGACTAGATGTGAAGGATCCATGGGAAAAATTCTGATGAACTTTAAAAAACAAGGCAGGAGAGTCCTTCAAAATTTCTGCTTTACAGAAGAGTCTGCCAGACATTCTGCAGGACACAGAGGAAAGTGACTGACAAACTTTGCCAATATGAGGTCGGTAGGTCATTCAAATTTCCTGCCTCATTGAAGTGGGATTCCCCAATGTATGATATTGATATGTTTAATTACCACTGATTAATAAAGAAACTGCTTTGGCCTATAGCAGGTAGGTGGGAAAGCTAAACTGAATGAAGGGAGAAAGAAGGTAGAGTCAGGCAGATGTCATGTAGCTACTGAAGAAGAAAGATGCCAGAACCTTACCAGTAATCCACATCCTTTCTGTGATATACAGATTAAAAGAAATAGGTTAATTTAAGATATAAGAGTTAGAATATGCCTGAGCCATTAACCAAACAGTGTCATAATTAATATAGGGTTTGTGTGATTATTTGGATATTGGTAGCCAAGAACAAAAACCAAAATGCTGTCTCCATTTACACTTCACTAAAACGTCTTCCAGATACTGTAAACCTGTAGACTTAAGATGGATGCCCCAACACTGCAGAGACACTTTCGGTGACTGTCCAAGCAGCCAGATTTCTCTGTCATTTTTAGAGTCTTGAAAGGTGCTTGGAATGTATTTCCTATTTACTTAGGTAATATTAATTCCTTCTGGGGTCTTGGATGGAGTAAAAGACTAAATAGTTATACTTGCAGTTTTCTTTAATTATAAACAAAAGTTAGTTATAAAACTTAGGATTCACTAAGAAAGGTAATGTAGTATTTTCTCTGAATTTTGTTAAATTCAAATGGACTGAATATTGTAAATTAATTCTTACTTAATAACTATTTTTTGTTGTTAAATTTAAAAAATGTTTTATTTTTATTTGGACAAAAGGGGGAAATATTATGCAATATTATTTTAAGATATGTCATATTTCTTCCTACTGCTTTTGCTTACAATGCTAAAACATATTATATGCTTGATTAAATAAAATTAACCTATTGTCAGGAAGCTGAGTCACCAACTGGCTAGCAGAAAGTGGTAGGGAGGAACTAGGAGTAGCAAGTGTTCTTAAGTGGGACCTGAGGAGGTCTGGTAATCTTTTCAGGAAAACTTAAGCAAAGAGAAGGTTAGCTACTTCTGATTCAGCCTCTGTGAGCTAGCAGAATGTTACCTCAACCTTTAAATCCTGAGTTCTATAGATGGGTAGAGAGCTAGATGAAGTTTCCCTTAGTGGCTTTGAGGGAGTTGGTGTTTGTGGGAACAGAATTCTCAGTGACTGCAGCCCTTATGGCTGACCTCTTGTTGGCAGCTGTGGAGTTGTAGTTGCTGATTAGTATGGCTGTTGCTGAAGGCCAGCCATTGAACTGGGTGAAAAATAGCAGAAACCCACAGCCAGACATTAGGCAGAGCTGAGGGAATCCTGCAGAAGGGAAGGGGGAGGAAGAATTGTAGGAGCTAGTGGGGTCAAGGACACCACAAGAAAACCTACAGACTCAACTAACCATTGTTACTGGAGCTCACAGAGACTGAACAGTCAACCAGGGAGCCTGCATGAGACAGACCTAGACCCTCTACATATATGTTACAGTTATGAAGCTTGGTATCCTTGTGGGACTCCTAAACAATGGGAGCAGAATCTGTACCTCAATTTTGTGCAGGCTTTTGTGACTCTTATCCTTATACTGGATTAGCTTGTTCTGCCTTAATACAAGGGGAGGTACCTAGTCTTACTGCGACTTAACATGCCATGTTTTGCTGATATCCATGAGAGGCCAGCCCTGTTTTGAATACAAGTGGGGGAGTAGTAGATGGGGTAGGGGGACAGAATGAGGGTGTGGGGGCTAGGAGGAAAAGAGGGAAGAGAAATTGTGATTGGAAAGTAAAAACACTTAAATTAATAAACTTACTAAAGCTTTAAGATAAGAATAAATTTGCTTTAAGAGATATATAAACACCAATTCAACTACAAACCCCTCAGTCTACAATAGTGTCCTGTCTACAGCATAGCCTAGAACAATGGTTGCAAAAAGCTGGTGGAATAACCAACCAGTATCTGATTTGACTTAAAGCTTATTCCATGAGATGGAACCCATTCCTGATGCTCATTGAATTATCAAGAACCTGAGATGATATATAGCCCAGTGATGTTGAATTTCCCTCTGTATGCTGTGAATACCATTGGTTAATAAAGAAATCTGCCTTAGCTTGTAATAGCGTAGAGTTGAACTAGGTGGGTAAAATTAAACTGAAGGCTCCTAGAAAGAAGACAGAGTCAGGGATAAGCCATGTAGCCCTGCCAGAAACAAACACCAGAACTTTACCCAGTAAGCCACAGCCTCGTGGCAATGCATAGTTTAATGGAGATTGCTTAATTTAAGATATGAGTTAGCCAGAAATGTGCTTAAGCTATTGGCCAAAGAGTATTGCAAATAATATAGTTTCCATGTGATTATTCTGGGGGCTAAGCAGCTAGGAACAAACAAGCAGCTCTCCTACAACAGCACAGAGATTTAGAGAAAAACCAAATACTTTTCTACAAAAGAATGTAATAATAAAATGACTCCTAATGACATTCTGATATACTCTTATATCAGTGCCTTGCTCAGTATTCATCAGAGAGGTTTCCTCCTGCAACAGATAGGAGCAATTACAGAGAACTCACAGACAGGCAATAAGAAGAGAGTGGGAGACCAAATGTTGTGTCTCCATTAAACATGTCCCCAGGGCTCAAAGAACCCTGCAGAAAGTGCTAGCTTGGATGGAAGACACCAAGGAAACAAGTCCTTCTAAACTCTACAAGACCCAAGCACATATGAACTCACAGATACTGAGGCAGCATATACAGGATCTGCAGAGTCTAAGCCAGCTGGAGATCTAGAACAAAAAGAAGTGATTAGATCCACCCATCCCCAAACCAGAAGTTATCTCCAATCGATAACCACTTACAAATGAAAACTTCATTCTCCCCTGACAGTGGTGGCACTTGCCTTTAATGCCAGCACTCAGGAGTGGAGGCAGATGCAGGCATAGCCCTGAGTTGAAGGCCAGCATAGTCTGCTGAATGAGTTCCATCCAGGACAGCCAGAGCTATATAAAGAAGCTCTGACTGGGGGAGGAGAGCAAGAAAGAAAGGAAGGGAGGAAGGGAAAGGAAGCAAGGAAGGAAAGAAGGAAGGAAGGAAGGAAGGAAGGAAGGAAGGAAGGAAAAAGGAAAAATTAAGAAGAAAAATTGATTTTCTCCAAGGAAGTCTCATTTGGGAAACAAATTATTCTTAAGGATATATTGATGCCTAGCTGCCCATGGTCAACAAAAAATGATTAAAAAGTCATCTTTCAAGGTTCTTTGTCTCATAATGTTGTGTCAGAAATTTTTATTTTTAATTTTAACTTTTATTTTATTCTTCTATTTATGTATTTATTTTATTCTTCATGTTTTGCATATATGTTATGGCTTTAGGTCTTATGTTTTTACAGGATTCCTGAGTGTGAAAAAGAATCAGTCTCTGCATCCACATATGTTTCTTGGACTCTTTTCTGTCTGTTTGACTGTTTTGTTTCTTTTATTTTATCTTATTGTTTCATTATTATACCTTAGAAACCTGTTTGTTTGTTGTTTGATGAGAGACATAATGGGGTTGGATATGGATTGGAAGGGAAGTAGAGAGAAAATGGGAAAAGTAGAAGGAGGGAAAATTACTCAGAATACATGGAATGAAAAGATCTATTTTCAATAAAAAAATAATACCTTACTGTGTCAGGCATACTTGGGGCCAAATGTAAAATTTGTAATTAGTATCTTCATGATTTTCTCAATATGAGAGCATGAAACTTTCAGGGATAATTTATACTCTTGTACACTTCAGGAAAAACCTATAAAAGCAATATCATGAGCCTTGTTTTCTCGTAACCTGGTTATTTTAACTGTCATACCATTTGAATAATTCCAAACTAGCATTTATTCTGTGATATAAAATATGATGCCATATCTTGAGCTGAAAAGAGACTTCAATATTATTTTACAATCCTTAAACATACCACAGTCCCTAAACATGTCAACTACCAGGAATAGAGATGGCCAAGAGTGAGAATCATTTTGAAACCCTTATGGCTTAATTGTTTTATGTCGTTTTACTACTTGATTTTTTTTCCTTCATGGCTTTAAACATACGGAGGCTATTAAAGCATTGGCTGTTTTACGTGGCTTATGTAGTGTATGGAGACAATACATAAAACAATGTTAAGGATAAAATTAGAAATGGAGAAATTTCAACCATAAAAGGCAACTCCATAGTAGTGTAAAGTAATGAACATAATATGTTTATTTTCTACGACATCACTAAATCTTGGCATTGAATGGAAATGCCAAATATAATGTTTCACAACTTATTTTTCCACAAATATTCATTCTCTTTATATTTGAAAATATTGTCATTTGTGTGGAACAAAAAAAAATCACTAAAATAAAAACATCTGGTAAAATAGGCCAATATGTTAAGATCTAAAAGGAAGCATTCTTGTTTAACACATATATTGTTTTCCCCATAAAATGTCAAATTCTTTTTGGAAACTCACATATTTATCATAGTTATAGCTTAAGATAATAATACTTTTCCCACATTATGATTTCCCATGAACCATGTTGTGATGCGGTTGTTTTGTTATATTAAAGTTCTATTAAAGAGAGAGAAACCATAAGGAGAAATGGTTGGCAATGAAATCTGTGCCTCCAAGTCTCTATGGGAACTTACGGAATAGATGTTTTAATCTGAAATAATGTCCTCTTTCTTCAGGGATGAATTCCAAGTCCCAGTGTCCACTTTTCATCTGGAACAGAACACTACTACATAGAAGTCAGATACATGTACAGTTGAGACTGTGAATTTATAAATATACTATTGACAAGCCCATGGACAGTTTTTGAAAACCAAATTGAAAGTAAAATTGAAAGTAAAATTTCATCAGATGAAATTCATTGATAATTCTTTGTAAGATTAAGTTTGATATTTATATATTTGAATTCAAAATATTTCTCAATTGGATAAGTATAATTGGCTGTATTATTTAAAAGGGTATTTTATTAAATTTCAAGCATGTTTGAGAGATATTTAATTGACAGTTTTCTATACTATTTATTTTTTATTTATTTGAGAGTAAACACTGGGAAGCTTTTTAGTAAACCTCAAATTGGGAAAAATAAATTTTCTAGTGATGTCATTCACTGAATTTTCAAAATAAAATTCACTTCAAATAAAATTTATATGAAAAGTTCCATTCTCTCACCACAAGCTTTTATTTTTATTTTTTGAGAAAAGGTCTTGTATATCCCAGATTGACTTTGAATGTACTATGCAACCAAGGTTGACCTTTAATCTCTGATCTTCCTGCCTCCCCCCCCCCCACACTGGGGTTGGTATCACAACACATAGAGCTCCATTTCTACTGTCATATGGTGCTGGATACTGAGCCCAAAACTTCTCGTGTACTAGACAAACATTCCACCAATTAAGATACATTCCTAGCCTCTTACTACCAATTTAAAGGCTTTTATTGATAAAGGGGAAAGAGTAACTATAACTATTAAAGAAACTATTCACTCATCAAAATACCAAAACATTAGAAATAAGGTCAACTTCTGGGTTTGGCCATTATTATGCTTGTGGGTATCTGAAAGTGATGTAAACAATATTGAGCCACAAGGCTAACAAGAACTAACCCGTCAATATATAAATCAGTTTACTGAGTATTGTCAATGCAGAAAGAAAATTACTTTCATGCCTTTTAGTAACTCAAAATTTTTGTTTTGTTCTTTAAAATATGTAATAAAGAATAATCTATTCTTAATTTCACCTATAAATGTCTACTATTGAAAAACAAGGAATTTAAAATATTATTCACAAAGTTTAACTACTTAGGCATTAAGGCTGTAAAATTTGCTAAATACCACATTAACTTAGCAATATTTAATTTTATTTCAACCTTCAAAGGATGTCTATTGCGACCTTAATATTGCTAAAATATAAAATTTTATATCAATTGATGCAGTTAGAAAGCATTGGTTTGAATCTGAAGCCAGATATTTAAACCAAACACCATATTTTGATGTCTGAGAACTCTTCAAACTTGTATAAATTTTTACAATTTAATGGAGCCTGTAGTAAAACTGTCTTGTGCACTAGTATTAGTCAAATATAACAAATGGCTGGGATATAGGGCAGAATTACTTCTATTTTCTTGAGTAACTTCCAGACTGATCTCTGAAGTAGCTCTACCAATTTATAGTTTAACCGTTAGCGGATAAGAGCTCCCTTTAGCCACATCCATAACAAGCCTACGTTGTCATTCTAGGCAGAATGAGCCTCAGTTGCTTGTCTTATTTTTTGAGCAAAGTTGTGTAACATTTGTTATTGCTTGTTTATGATTTAATGTCTTACACACTACTTTGGGGGATTATAGTACATTTTCTAGTCCATCAAACATTTTTGAAAAGCTTTGTTCTCCAGAGGCAGAACATATTCTTCAAAGGAGGCTTGCCACTCCATACCTTGTAGATAAAGAGAACAACACTGAAATTTGCCTAAATATGTTGTACTCTCAGAAGGCTTGGATTCAGTTGCACATTCTATCTTCTATTACAAGAAACACTGAAGGGGAAGCCTAGCCCAAAACCTTGTTTTGTAAGGCGTGTCCCCCTTGGTTTAAAGGCGTGGCCCCCTTGGTCTAAAGGCGTGTCCCTCTTAGGCGTGTCCCTCTTAGGCGTGTCCCCCTTAGGCTAATATTGACTTATAAAATCTTGCGGGCCTGTGGCCCGTTCTCTCTTTGTTTTCCTGCCCTCCTCGCTGGAACCTTGGATTTGTAAGTTCCCTTTCCTTTCCTTTATTAAAACTGACATATATATATATTAAAGCTTGTCTGGTGAATCATAACTGCCAATCAACCACGCACCTTCATTTGGCGTCCAACTAGGGCATTTGGGAGCCTTCAGCTCCAGTTCCCACACTGCGTGGCAGGGATTCGGCCTTGGGCTCTTGATTGCTTCAGAGCAGTTTCCCAGACTAGCCTGTCCGAGCCCCGCTTGTACGGAGCAAAGGACGTGTGTGTGTGTGCGCGGGTGACTCAGTCCGAGCTCGCTAACCCCTCAGGCAGCACCAGTCCCGGCTGAGTTTGGCCTGGGCCCTGACCTGCCGGAGACTAGCGGTTACTGCCGGAGTCCCAACATTTGAGCTCCGCCGGTACTGCAGACTCGGTTTGGCCGAACGGTTATTGCCCTAGCGACCTACTGGCAGGGAACGGTCATTTCAGGTAAAATTTCTTTTGATTAAAAAAAAAAAAAAAATGTCTGACCATATCACCGTTGAAAGCTTCTGCAGTCTATTTAATTGTACTATGGTAGAAATATTACAGGATACATATGATATTCCCATAACTTGGATGTTTATAGGGCTTGCAATTTTTCTCGTATTTGGCTTCTCCCTTACATGGTTTGAAAATAGAAAAATGATAAAGTCCTTACAGAATGAAACCAGGATTCTTAGGACAGAGGTTGAATGCTTAAGAAAGGGCACAACTGTTTTGAGTGACAACTTTAAGTCGGTCGAGGTATTTGCAAAAACAATTCAGACTGACACCAAGAAAGAGTTTGAAGGTCTCAAGGAAGGGAATAGGGCTTTGTCTGATATGACTCGGTCAAATGAGCAAAATTTAGAAAAACTACAGTCTGATATTAAGGAGAGACTCATTGCTGCGGAGGAGAGAACAGCTGATTTGGATCGTAAACTTCAGTCCCTGTCTGAAACATTATCAGAGAGAATTAAAACTGCTGAATGTGAAAATCGGACTTTGACTAAAGGATATGACAGATTGGCTGACAGATTGTCAATACAAGAAGGCACAATTCATGCCATGAAAATTCTATCCAAGGATGAGATACTAACTCTACTGGACAAACTTCATGTTTTGGAATCCTCCATGAAGGCCTTGGAGCATAATTCTGGACAGGAGATCCAGGCCTTACAGAAGGGAATAGTAAGCAGATTAGAAAAGATTGAGGAAATTATAGAACAGGAGCAAACGGTACAAAGGCGAAATTTAACTCCGTCAATGAGTAAAACTCTCCGGGATAATTTCCATAAAGTTCTACCTGCCTTTCCAATAGTAACGTCAGAAAAGGTGACTGGTTCCAAAAACCCTAAAGTCATCAAGGAATATACATGGGAACCCGTCCGTATGAATGATCTCAAAGAAATTAAACAAGCTATTATGAACTTTGGGCTACATTCGTCCTTTGTTAGAGAGATGCTCAAAACTTGGTCTATAAGCAATAAGGCAACGCCCCATGATTGGGTACAATTAGTATCAGCTGTTCTAGAGAGTGGGTCACAATTAAATTGGAAATGCATGTTCAGACAAGAGGCTAAACTTTTAGAACAGCAGGAAAGAGCAAAGGGAATTGAGATCTCCCTAGATCAAATTCTAGGTGAAGGACTTTTCTCCGATCCTCTGGAACAAGCGAATTATGATGAACACACCTTATCCATATGTACTACAGCAGCTTTAAAGGCTTGGGACAGGGTTCAAGACCCAGGACAGAGACTGGAATCATATATCAGAGTTAAACAGGGTCAGAGAGAACCCTTTAGTGATTTTTTACAAAGGCTAACTAAAGCTGTACAGATAGGGATATCTGACCCAGAAGCAAGACGTATAATAATTGAATCTTTGGCTTATGAGAATGCCAATGTGGAGTGTAAAAGGATCCTGGGGCCTTTAAAGATGAGATCAGCGCCCTTGGACGAATGGGTCTTACATACAATGAATGTTGAATCATTTGACTATGGCACTGAAGCATGGGTCGAAGAAGCAATTTCTAATGCAAAAAGGAGACATCAAGTTACCAAATGTTTTAACTGTGGCAAGATGGGACATATTAAAAGGAATTGCAGACAACGGATTTTCAGAAATAATAATAATAATAATAACAACAATAATAATAATAACAATAATAATAATAATAATAATAATGCCTCTTCTAGAAATAACAGACATAGGAGGACTCAGCCTTCAGGTATATGTAGGAGATGTGGAAAAGGCAGACACTGGACAAATGAGTGCAGGTCAACAAGAGATAGACAAGGCAACCTGTTGCCACTGGGAAACTCAATGGGGGGCCTCTCGCAGGCCCCCATGGCGAATGTGGTCCAGTCATTTCCGGTTACTGCCGAGAACATGCCTCATCAAGAAAATTAGAAAGCCCCATGCCTGCTGTTAAAAGCAAAAATGGCCTGAAAGATGAGTTACGTGTATTTTGGCAGACTTTTATAAATGAACAAAGACCAAAGTTAAGAGTATGTGTAAATGGCGTTTTTATTACTGGCCTACTGGACACAGGTGCGGATGTAAGTATCATTACTCCAGAATCTTGGCATCCGTATTGGCCTCTTCAGGATGTAAATGTTCAGTTCCTGGGAATTGGAACCCTATCTCAAGTAAAGCAGAGCACGAGATGGGTTGAATGCATAGGGCCAGAAGGACAAATAGGAAAATTAAGGCCATATGTAGCCAATATTGCAGTGAACTTATGGGGCCGTGACCTGTTGCAGCAATGGAATACCCAAATTAACATTCCTGCTGCTTCTAGAGCCTATATCACCGAGGGAAATATTAAAAGATATTACAGAAGGCGGAAACCGGCTGTTCGGGCTGTACAAGAACACAAACCAATGGATGGCCCTTCAGAGATACGAACAGCACTGCCTCTAAAATGGTTGACTGAGAAACCAATATGGACAAAGCAATGGCCTTTAGCTGAGGAAAAGTCGCAGGCTTTAGAACAGCTGGTACAAGAGCAATTAGATGCTCGACATATAGAAGAATCTACCAGCCCTTGGAATTCTCCTGTATTTGTTGTTAAGAAAAAATCTGGTAAGTGGAGAATGGTGACAGATCTCAGGGCTATCAATAAGGTTATTCAACCTATGGGCTCTCTGCAATCTGGAATTCCTCTGCCATCTTTATTACCAAAAGGATGGCCTCTCATAGTAATTGATTTAAAGGATTGTTTCTTCACTATACCTTTACAAGAAAAAGACAGAGAAAAGTTTGCCTTCACAGTGCCTACTTATAATAACTCTCAACCTACAAGGAGATACCAGTGGACCGTCCTCCCACAGGGCATGTTGAACTCTCCCACCCTGTGCCAATATTTTGTAAATCAACCATTGCAAATAATACGCAAGCAATTTCCCAAGTCTATAATCTATCATTACATGGATGATATTCTGTTATCTGATTCAAACATGGCTACTTTAGAAAGACTGTTTGAAGAAGTAAAAATACTTTTACCTAAATGGGGATTGCAGATTGCTCCTGAAAAAATTCAGAGAGGAGATTCTGTTAATTATCTAGGTTATAAAATAGGTTTACAAAAAATTAAGACACAAAAAGCACAAATTAGGAGAGATCGGTTACGGACTCTCAATGACTTTCAAAGGTTGTTAGGAGACATTTCCAGCTTACGACCAGCTGTTGGCATAACACCTGATATGATAATTCATTTAAATAAAACCTTGGATGGTGAAAAAGACTTAAACAGTCCCAGAGAATTAACAGCTGAAGCAGAAAAGGAGCTGAGAATGATTGAAGAGAAATTACAAGAGACACATGTGGACAGGGTGAATCCAGAGCTCAGTTGTATTCTCGTCATATTGCCTTCCAAAATTTCTCCTACAGGAATTTTAATGCAGAGAGATGATATTATCTTAGAATGGATCTTTTTACCACATAAACCAAGTAAGAAAATAAAAACTTATGTGGAAAAAGTCTCTGAATTAATTATAAAAGGCAAATTGAGACTTCGTCAACTAGCAGGCATAGACCCAGCAGAAATTATAGTTCCTTTCACTGCTGATGAACTAAAAAAATTGTGGGAAGATAACGAACCATGGCAAAGAGCTTGTGCTAATTTTTTGGGAGAAATCAATAACAACTATCCGAAAAGCAAGAGGCTTAACTTTATAAAGAGAACTTCTTGGATTCTCCCCCGAATCATCCGTGATGCTCCAATAACTGGAGCACGTACATTTTATACTGATGCTAATAAATCAGGGAAAGCAGGTTACAAATCAGAAGATTTGAGTAAGGTGGAACAAAGCCCTTATGATTCTGTCCAGAAGGCAGAATTATATGCCATTCTTATGGTGGTAAGGGATTTTAAAGAACCGCTTAATATAGTTACTGATTCACAATATGCAGAAAGAGTAATCTTACATATTGAAACTGCTGAATTTATACCTGATGATACAGAACTAACCTCATTGTTTATCCAGGTACAAGACATGATCAGGAACAGGCTTTGCCCTATGTATATAACACACATCCGATCTCATACGGGTCTGCCAGGTCCTCTAGCAAAAGGTAATGCAGAAATTGATCAATTGTTGATTGGTAATGTGCTGCAGGCCTCTGAATTTCATAAAAAACATCATGTCAATAGCAAAGGCTTGAAGAAAGAATTTTCTATTACATGGCAACAAGCTAAGGAAATTGTAAAGAAATGCCCTACTTGCTCTTTTTATAACCAAACACCACTGCCTGCAGGGGCTAATCCAAAGGGCACTCAAAGGAATGAAATCTGGCAGATGGATGTGTTTCACTTTGCAGAATTTGGCAAATTAAAATATGTACACCACACCATTGACACTTATTCAGGTTTTCAATGGGCAACTGCTTTAAGCTCAGAAAAAGCTGATTCAGTAATCACTCATTTATTAGAAGTTATGGCCATCATGGGTATACCTACACAAATAAAGACAGATAATGGTCCAGCTTATGTCTCTAGGAAAATGAAACAGTTTTTTGCTTATTACAATATTAAGCATGTTACAGGTATACCATACAATCCTACAGGTCAAGCAGTCATAGAAAGATCAAATAGAACTATAAAGGATATGTTAAACAAACAGAAAGGGGTGGAAAATACCCCTAGAAATAGGTTACATAGTGCTTTATTAACCTTGAATTTTCTCAACGCTAATGAGAAGGGGACAACGGCTGCAGAAAGACATTGGATAATGGAAAAGTCTGCTGAATTAAATCAACCAGTTTATTTCAAGGATGTGCTGACCTCGCAGTGGAAGCCAGGAGATGTGCTGCGTTGGGGAAGGGGTTTTGCTCTTGTCTCCACAGGAGAGGAAAAATTGTGGATACCGTCAAAATTAATAAAGGTTCGGTTTGAAGAGAAGAAGCCCCTTGGAGAAGAAAAATAATTCATTCACAAGAATGATGATCATATTGATGGTAAGAAAAGCATATAGGTTGGGGGCAGGGTTCTTTTCTTATCTCCACAGGAAACCACTCATCTTCAAAGAACTTAAGGGACCCTGGATATTTAAATACTGATGCATGGACACTAGTTACAACCTAATATGGATCAACACAGAACCCGAATATGTTTAGTAAGTATAAAACATTTTTTTACATATATACTGTGCCTTTATTTATATGTATATAGAGCTGGTTTTGGAGTTGGACTATGGCTCAGTCCTTCTTCAATTCCAAGCCTGTTTATAAGAGATATCTCAGAGTTTCTGTCTCAGGTCAGGAGCCATGAAATGGGACAGAATAATAATAATAATAATAATAATAATAATAATAATAATAATGATGATAATGATAATGATGATGATGATGATGATACTTGATAAACTTTCTTTGCCTTTCCTCATATCTGTCTGTCTTTATTATACCTTCCATCGAATATATATGTCTGTATATGTCTTTGTAGATAATGTTTACCTTTCCTGTAACAAACAACAAATTTTCCTTCAGTAATCTTTGAAGTTTCCAGGATGAAGATGGGGCCCCACAACATCAATTTCACCTGGTTACTATGACGTCATGTTTTTTAATAGCGCTAAAATTAGACCTTTTTTTGGTTTTTTTTTTTTTTTTGGTACCAACTACACAAGACAGTTTCAAATGGTGTACAATTTTGACAACACTCTGGCCAGACCTCCTCAAAACACTCAGAGGCTAGTTACAATTTCCTCGACAAAATGTTATTCTGGGAATTTTACCATCATTTGCTTTCATGGAACCCCCTGAGAAGAACGTCGCCCCCATGTCAGCTAGAAGCAATCTTAGAGGACGACGCCCCCTCTCCCAACAGAGTTTGCCCTCTGGTTTAGGGACATCATTTGGTAGATGGTATAGGGTTGAGGGGATGGGGGAGGTATTATATGGATTCAGGGGTGTTTAAAAAAAAAAGGGGGGGGATTACCTGGTTTGATGGGATGATTGGTATTTGTGAATTATTGTTATTAGAAAATTGCATTGGTGTTGATTCTTGTATATTGAACATTGTATATGAATATGCTTCTACCTCTATTGTATGAGAGTATGCTTCTACCTCTGTTTAAAACAATTGTTATATTGAGATATTTATCATATTGCAATGTACATTTCTACCTCTGATATTATTTGTATAATGACATTGTTTACGTTTGGGGATATTGTCCTCATTTATTGCACAGTTGTTTTTCAGGTTTTTTAGATACATAGAAATTATATTTAGTATAGATAGTATAATCTTCGACCTCTTTGAAGAGCTGTAGAACATGGCCTTTAATCTAACCTAGAGTTTGGTACTTATGAGACACAATCACTCCTGGCAACACCACTCTACTCCCGAGAGAATGTTGAGCACCAAAGACACTCCACTGGGAGCTTGTCTTCTTCTTGGCAGAAGTGGCCTTTAGGCAAAGAAAAAGCCCATACCTCGACCACTGACAGAGTTTCAGAGTATCCGTAAATGGATAAAAACAGGATTGTCTTATCTTGCCAAGACAGGGTTGGACAGTTCTACAAAAAGTTCCTTGCCTTTGAAAAATGTTATGTCAGTTGTGTTAGGCCTTAGCCAAAGTTGGTTGCCTCAACATTGCAAAACGAAACTTTGGGTGACTGCCCAGGTAGTTAGTTGTCTCTGTCATTTGTTGCACATTTTGGAAGTTTCTTGTTTGTACTTCCTGGTTGCTTAAGTAATATTACTTCCCTTCTCAGATCTTTGATGGGGTTGAAGATTAGATAATTGTAGTTACCCTCTATATTATTTAGACTCCTTGAAATAGAATGCTTAGTAAAACTTTTGTTATATGTTTCTTCTTAATATTGTTTGTAATTTTATATTTATTATTTGTTCCTATTGAATATAGTTGTATTTGGTTTGGTTCTGTCTTATTTAGACAAAAGGGGGAGATGAAGGGGAAGCCTAGCCCAAAACCTTGTTTTGTAAGGCGTGTCCCCCTTGGTTTAAAGGCGTGGCCCCCTTGGTCTAAAGGCGTGTCCCTCTTAGGCGTGTCCCTCTTAGGCGTGTCCCCCTTAGGCTAATATTGACTTATAAAATCTTGCGGGCCTGTGGCCCGTTCTCTCTTTGTTTTCCTGCCCTCCTCGCTGGAACCTTGGATTTGTAAGTTCCCTTTCCTTTCCTTTATTAAAACTGACATATATATATATTAAAGCTTGTCTGGTGAATCATAACTGCCAATCAACCACGCACCTTCAAAACACAACTTCAATTACAGCAGGGAGGAACACAATAACAAGCTACACAGGGAAAGATATCCATGATAGGATTTTCCCCATGAATGTTTCATCATTAGAGAGACCTGCCTCAGCTGCATGTCTTAGCCCCATTGTCTTGCAACCACTCCTCCTCAATTCATATTTGATCCATGTCAGTCATTGTTCAGGCATAAATTATGTTGCTTGATTTTTCCTGGGGAGATATTGGGGGAAAAAGAATGTCTCACAGATCAAATAAATTATGATGTGGGATTCCCCTCTGTATTCTGTGAATATCATTGGTTAATAAAGGAACTGCTTCTTTGGGCCTATAGCAAGCTATAGAGAAATAGAGCTAGAAGGTGAAAACTAAGTGAAATGCTGGAAGAAAGGAGGTGGAGTCAGAGAGAAGCCATGTAACCCCACCAGAGACAGACAATGGAACTTTAGCCAGTAAGCCACAGCTACATGGCAATACACAGATTAATAAAAATTGGTTAAATTAGTATCTAAGCATTAGCCAATAAGAATCTAGAGATAATGGACCAAGCAGTGATTTAATTAATACAGTTTCTGTGTGAACATTTTGGGGCTAAGTGGCCAGGAACAGACTAGTGGCCTCCTCTTACAAATTGGCCCCTTAGAAACCAGAGAGAGCTTCAAAAGGAATTCTAGACACAAAAATACAGAGTTTAACACAGCTTCACGCTGTTTGCTGGCAGCATGCCACAGCTCCTTTAAGAGAGGTTTTCCTGACTCAGCAGTAGCAGAAAAGAAATAAAGCCATGCCATTTTGAAGTACTGGCTTTCTGGGTTATGCAGTCAAAGCAACCTCTGGCTCTTTCTGGAGTCTGAGCATTTAAATGGAGTTTGTAAGCAGCTTGTTACAAATTGCTTAATGTCTCTATATAAACCCGCTGCATACTTGGAACTGGAGCAGTGCGAGTGGCTCAGAGGCAGTGAACAGACAGCCCTCCATGTTAGACTGGGGGGAACAAGCAGGTAGAGCCATATATACCCTAGTAATGGTGCAGCTTAAGTTTTTAAGAAGTATTTAGCAATTTAAGGAGCACTCCTGGACAGTAAAGAATTAAAGATACACAATAAAGACAAATTCAGGTGGAAAAGACCTCTAAATGAATGACAGTGTTGGATAAATGTACATAGGCTTGGGAGAGAAAATGAAAAGAGTATAGTTATAAAAGGAAATAAATGGTTTATAAAAAGTTAGAACAAAGTCTTTAAAGACACAGAGTACGGACAGTCATAGGTTAAAAAGAATAAAGAAAAACAAGCCATATAAAGATTGAAAATTCACAGAGAGTCTGGATTATGTATGTTATTATGATTTAATTGAATTTTTTGACTGTATATTATAAAGGTATCTTGAATTCAAAATTTGAGTCTAAGAATATGTAGCTTTTGAAGAGATTCTTCTTTTGTCTCCATAGAGGATAAGAACCTGTGGATTCATTCCAGGCTAATGTGGTTTGATGGACCAAGACCACCTGAAAGGATGCCTTGAACAGCCCTTAAAAAATTACTTCACCTAATAAATAGCAGGAAGAAGTTTGGACAGAACTACACACATATTCCCAAATATTGTCTATAAATGTTTGTTTACATTTAAAGGGGAATATGCTATAGAGATTCGCATTGGTATGGATCTTAGTTTATTGATGCAAATATAAGGTCAATCTTGTTATATGTATATTTCTGCCCTTGATTAAGGTATTGTGATTGTGTAGTTCATTTTAAAATGTAATGCATGATTAAAAATACAAATTAATAGATAATCATCTATAATAGTCAAGCTTGTAGTCGTGTTAGTTATATTTTATAGATGTACAGATATGTATTTCTGATGGCTAAGGATTCTTCAAATCTTTTAAACACTACAGAATTTGGCATTTAAAATTTTTTAAGACTTAGGACTTCTCATGACACTGAAACACATCTGTTCCTGGCAGCACCAATTACTTCAAGAGAAAGATGAACATCATAGAGGCTCCTTATGGAGTTGGTTAGACATTTGGGCAAGAAACTGCTCTTGCCTGGACTGCTTAATGAACTGGACATTCAGGACCTGCAATGAAATGACTGCTGAACTTTTCTAAAGGTGAGATGGTTCTTCAGGGTCCCTGCTTTATTAAAAAGTCTGTGACATTTTGCAAGATACAGAAGAAAGTGACTGACAAACTGCCAATATAGGTGGAACTGTTTTTGAGAATTCCTGCTTCATACGGAAAAGTCTGGCAGATATTATTGGCCTGTAGGCTGAAGATTGGATGCCTCAATGGTACAGAAGAATTTTGTGTGACTGTCCATGTAGTGAGGTGTCTCTGTCAAGTCTAGAGTTTTGAAAATAGCTTGCAATGAACTTATTGTTTACTTAGGTAATATTACATCCTTCTTGAGTCTTTGAGGGAGTTGAAAAATTTATAGTTATAGTTTTCCTTGGTTATGATAAAAGATAAAATATATATAAATGTTATAATTTGTAATTCTTGCTTAATAACTTTTGTTATATATAATTTTACTATGTTAACATTAAAACCTTTTTTGTTTAAAGAAAAAAGGGGAATTAATGTGGGATTACTCTTTGTATGCTATGAATATTATTGGTAAATAAAGGAACTGCTTTGGGCCTATAGCAAGCTATAGGGTAACAGAGCTAGGTGGGGAAAACTAAACAGAATGCTGGGAGAAAGGAGTCAGAGTCAGAGAAAAGCCATGTAGCCCGACCAGAGAAGGATGCTAAAACTTTAGCCAGTAAGCCACAGCCACATGGTGATACACAGATTAATAGAAATGGGTTAAATTAATATGTAAGAGCTATCCAATAAGAATCTAGAGCTAATGGGCCAAGCAATAATTTAATTAATAGTTTTTGTGTGATTATTTCAGGGCTAAGCAGCCAGGAACAAACAAGCGACCTCCTTTCTACAAAATTATACTATATAAGTATAACCAGGTGAACAAATGCGTTTATTGCAGTTAGTAACAACTAACAACTTAACTCTCAGAACTTCCAAAGTTTTGTAAATTTTTTGAACTTCCTGAACCCAGTAAGTTCCATTAGCTTCTAAGTCTTAGAAACAGCAAGCTTCCAAGAGAAGATGCTTCAAACTTGAAAAGATATCTGTAGTGGGAACGGCGGGCTCTGTCCCGCCACCCGGCTAGCTTTGCGCAAAATAATTACACAGAAACTGTATTCTTTTAAATACTGCCTGGTCCCTGGCCCGTTATCTGTAGCTTCTTATTGGTTGATTCTCATATCTTGCTTTAACCCATATTTAGTAATTTATATAGCACCACGAGGTGGATCGCTTACCAGGAGAGATCTTAACCTGCGTCCATCTCAGAGAGGAGAAGCATGGCGACTCACTATGGTGACTGCCTGAAGCATCTCCCCACTCCTGCTACCCAGCATTCTGTTCTGTCTACTCTGCCTACCTAATTTTCTGTTTTCTTAAAGGGCCAAGGCAGTTTTTTTTATTAATAAAAGTAACACATAGACACTCCTCCATCAGATATCTATGTAAAAATTTTGTGCATGCTATCTGGTTTGTGTTTACCACACAAGCATGATACTTTTGTATCTGGGTATTATGGGAAAGCCTTGGCCATGACACTTTTCTTTGAAGAAAATAATTTCATATATATGTATTCCATATGAGGATATTAACATATTCTTCATATTCTTGGAAGGGTGTGTTTTTATATCTCATTTCACTCTAAGTATTGCTATGTCTGACTAACTCCTTAACCACTACCATTTTAAATATAAATGTCTTTTCATCTTTAATGACTACTCTTTTAATTATTTTTCTAAAATGTACAGTGTCAATTGAACGACTTGTTCATAATCTTTTTCTTAGAGCACCTAAAATTTCTCCGTGCAAAATGTTTATTGATTGTCTTGTATGTGTTGGTTACCATGAATAGGGTTGGTTACAAAAATCACTCACTATATGGCATACTAGGGTCCTTGATTGGTACCTGAAAATTTTGGCTTAATTTAATTTACCTAACAAAATTGCAGAAATAAATCTTTACTGATCATTTAAAAACAAAATGTGCTCCTGATAACCACTAGATTAATGACGAAATAATAGAGGCAAAAATCTCAGGTTAAATCATAGCTAGTACTTCATTATATAACTTTCTCACATAATGAAGATGAGCCATTGAGGATTCAGCACTTTCAAGCCTACTTAACCCCCCCCAAAAAAAAACAATGAAAAACATCAAAACACTGATTTTCAGCTATCAGACAAATGAGGTTAAATTTAGCAAGACAGCAAATAATGGGAGATAATGATGAACAGCTCATATCAAGTAGCACATAAATGAAGCTGATGTACAGTCAATGCTGAAAAAATGCATCTTTTTGCTGTGTGAGACACAGAAGCAAGTACCCTCCTTGGGGACACAGAGTACAAACACATATGGTTATGTTCAGATCAATCCAATCTTCTATTTGGCCTCATAGTCAGCTCTTTCTTTCTTTCTTCACCCCACAAACTGTCTCTACCCATACAATAGGATTTGTCCATAATCTGTATATAATAGAATATTTGTTTCATATGTTTTAAATAGTTTATCATCCAAGAACACAAATATAAAATTATGACGTCTTCCTGACTGAAGAACGATGCTTAGAATTTTGAATGCTACCTCTTCTTATCTTCATAACCAACCTGTAGCATGAGGCTAAAACAGAATGGGAAGAATGATTTCTTGAGGTTATGTATGACCTTCCAGTCCACACCAAGCTTCTGATGAAAGAATAACTGACTTCCAAACTATTATATGTCTCATAACCTAAACTATCTTCTCAGCTACTCTGCTGTTCTGAAAGATTCTTTTTATATATTAACAGTTCTGTTTAGTTCAATGAATCCCATGTCAATGAGGTTTAGTAATTTAAAAAGCATTTCAGATAACATCCAGCAAGGTATTATCAAAAACCATGCTCTTGTCAGCTGCAGATCTTCATTTTTACCAGAAAATAGACTCAAAACCTTTTCATAATCTTTTGAATCCTTTGTAAATCATAATGAATTTTCGAAGTATTACTTTCTTTATGTGGCCAAGTATAACTGGTTTTCTTTAAACTGATTCTGTGGGGGAGTCAACAAAATATTATATTCTTGTTTATTTTATTTTGTTTCTGCTTGCTTTGTTTTTACCACAACAAAGGGATGCTAATATCATCACAATGAAATCATATTGAAGACTCATTTTCTGATGCCAGTATTCCTCTGAAGGCACATTTATGAACATTAAAAATGTTATACCAAAAGATCTTCAACAATCCCACATCAGACAGAAGACTGATATCCAAAATATATAGGAACTCAAGAAGCTAGACATCAAAATACCAAATAATCCTACTAAAAATGGGGTACAGATTTAAACAGAGAATTCTCAACAGAAAAATCTCAAATGGCTGAGATTCACTTAAAGACATGCTCAATGTCCTTAGCTATCAGAAAAATAAAAATCTAAATGACTCTGGGATACCATCTTACACCTGTCAGAATGGCTAATATAGAAACTTTGATGACAGCTTATGCTGGAGAGGATGCAAGATGTGCACCACTGTAATTGGAGACTGCTCATTCATTTCCTGGCCACTCAGACCCAAATAATCACACAGAAACGATATTAATTACAACACTGTTTGGCCAACGACTCAGGCATATTTCTAGCTAGTGCTTACATCTTGGATTTGCCCATTTTTATTAATCTGTGTATTGCCATGAGGCTTTGGCTTACCGGGTAAGGTTTTGGCTGGTGCCTTTTTCCTTTGGCAGCTACATGGTGTCTCTTTGACTCCAAAACTCTCTCTCTCTCTCTCTCTCTCTCTCTCTCTCTCTCTCTCTCTCTCTCTCTCTCTGTGTGTGTGTGTGTGTGTGTGTGTGTGTGTGTGTGTGCATGTGTTCAGATTTCATACCTGGCTTTGCTTTGCTTAGCCATTGGCCAAAATAGCTTTATTCATTAACCAATGGTAATAAACATATTCACAGCATGCAGCGAGGAATCCCACATCACACCACTGTGATTAATGGCATGTACTTATAGTTTCTATGAAACTAGTGTGGCTGCTGGGATTAAAGGAGTTTATTACCATTACGTGATCTGTAAGAATGGCCAGTGTGGCTGTTTTACTCTCAGATCTTCAGGCAAGCTTTATTTAATAAAATACACTACAATGTCACTACAGATGCTGAACCATACCACAAGAGCACTTGCCCTCAAATGAAGAACACTAGTCCCTCAAATGACGAATGATAAAGAAAATGTGGTATATTTACACAATGGAGTACTACTCAGTGGGAAAAAACAATGACATCGTGAAATTTGCAGGCAAATGGATGGAACTAGGAAGAAAATCATACTGAGTGAGGTAACCCAGACTGAGAAAGACAAACATGGTATGTACTTACTCATAAATGGATATTTGATATAACACAAAGGATAACCAGGCTACCATCCTTAGGCCCAGAGACTAGGTAACAAGGAGAACCCTAAAAGAAATGCATCCATCTCTCTGGGAAGAGGAAATAGATAACGTGTCCTGGGTAAACTGGGGGAAGTAGAGAGTAGACTGGATGGGATTGGAGGATGGAAATATGAGGACTCAGGATGATCTATTTGGGGGCAGGATAGAGGGGTAGAGTAATGAAAGTGATATCTTATGGTTCCAGGTAAACTCCCAAGAACTCACAAGAATTATGCCAGTTAAGATTCCTAGCAATAGTGGAGAGTAGAACTGGAAATGGCCTCTCGCTGTGATTGAATTGGTGTCTACCCTAATTGTCATCATAGAGCCTTCATCCAGGACCTAATGGAAGCAGATGCAGAGATCCACAGCCAAGCATTGGGTTGACATCTAGGATTCCAGTGGAAGAGAAGGTAGAGGGATTGTATGATCAAGGAGAGGGATAAAGATAAAGATGGAAAAACCCACAGAGACAACTGACCTGAACTTGTAAGAATTCACAGACTCTGGACCAACAGCTAAGACACCAGCATGTGAATTACTTAAGCCCTCTGCATCTGGATCACAGTTGTGTAGCTTCGTCTTTTGTGGGGCCCCTAGAAGTAGGAAAAGGACCTGTCCCTGAATTAAGAGCTGGCTTTTTGTAACCTATTCCCTATGGTGGGATGCCTTGTTCAGCCTTGCTAAAGGGGGGAGGTGCTTCGTCCTTCTTTGACTTGATATGCCATACTCTGTTGATTCCCAAGGAAGACCTTACCCCATTTAAATAGATATGGAGGAAAAGTGGATGGTTAGGGGTTGAAGGGAGTTGCGGGGAGGAAATAGGAGAAGAGAGAAGGGAAACAGTGGTTGGTATTTAAAATAAAATAAGGAAAAATTATGGCCCCAGTCTCAGTCTTATTTCTATAAAAGGAACAAGGGACATAAAATACTTGTGTTCAATACAGCAGTTATATTTTAGATGGACAATATTTCACTTACTCCAGTAGAGATAAGTGAGGTGGTTAAAATGCCTATCTCAAACAAATAACAGAACATTTTATACTCCTACAAGATTACCGAATGGTTTATGGAAAGAGGTGATTTCTGGTTTTGCTTCAATTACTCGTGGAAGCCATCAGCATCTTGGCCATTATCTTCTTTCCCTTTCTAGGTATACTGACATTTATTTCAAGCTTTGGTTGGTCCCATCTCTAAACATCATGCCTTCATTCAAGTCAAGAAGAAAAGGTAATATCTCTGTGTGCTTAAGCTACGTAGGAAAATAATGAGGAGACATAAATGTACAGACATTGAGGTGACAGAGGCATAGCTGATGACTAATTTACACTTATAGCATTCAGTTCTCCACCCCAAACTTAGAGATGCCGTTGCTCATGAAACACATCAGTGTCCCTAGTTCTGCTTAATTTCCAGCTCAGATTTAGACTTTCTAGAATTATCATTTTAGCTTGTTGTCACTGTGACAAATATTAGACATAAGCTACATATAAGAAGGAAGGGTTTACTCTGTATCATAGTAAGAGGCAATAGTGTCTGGTCAGTTGAGTTGATCCACTGATTTGCATATGGCAGAGTAGTGCCTGATGGCAGGATGAAATATGGTGAAGCAAAACTACTACTTCAATGAGAACAGAAAGTTAAAAGAGAAAGTAAGAACATGCTGGCTTCTGATTATTCTTTTTAAAGGCATATACACAGTGACCTGATTTTATTCAGTAGTCTCCATCCCTGAAAAGTGTCATGGATTGGAAAACAAAGGCTCCTGAACATATGGATTTTGAAGATCCTTTAAATCAAAGTATAGAAATTACTTTATAAATTAATGTTACTTTATTTTTGTCAATATTCCTTACTCCCAATAAAAAGTATGCCTATGACATCTAAGACTCCTGTTTATTTTATTTTACATTTTATTTTATTGGGTGATATTGGAAGATTATAAGCTTAGTTGTTGTTGTTGTTGTTTGTTTGTTTTTTAAGACAGGGTTTCTCCGTGTAACAGTCCTAACTGCACTGGAACTAGTTCCTGTAGACCAGGCTGGCCTCGAACTCACAGAGACCCACATGCTTCTGCCTCCCCAGTGCTGGGATTAAAGGCATACACCACCACTGCCTGGCTCATCTGGCTGTCTACTTAAACATTTGTTATCATTCTTAAAAGGCTGAGATCACCCTTTCCAGCATTATGTTGATATCACCCATGCTGGAAAAGGATACATCTAGGTACAGACTTCCCTGATGTTTGAATGCCAGGCAGCTGGACATTGAAGATAATGAATTCACAATTTCCCTAAGAGATAACTCATTTTGTCTTCATTTACTTAAGTGATACATGTATTTTAAATTCACTTCATCTGATTTCTTTTTCTTTATGCCTTAAAATAATTTGGTGCAAGAAGCTGTAGTGTCATGGAACCTATACAACCCACTCACAAGCAAAAGTGTATGCCACACAACAGGTAAAGTTCTGTGTCTCTAAACTGTCCAGTCACCACATGACTCCTATTTGGGGCTGGACTTTCAGAGTCATATTGTAGAAATGTGTGTGTGCTGTGTGTGTTTGTGTGTGTGTGTGTGTGTGTGTGTGTGTGTGTTTTAATATAGTAACTTGGAAAGAAAAAAATCAGACAAATTATTTTACTGGACTATGAAGAGAAGAAGCTGTAAGTAACTAAAGTTTCTCAAAATTTTACTTTTTAAGGAGGAATGCTAAATGTTCTATTTTAATTAAAACCAAATATTAGTTACAATTAATTTTAATGTTAATTCTTTATGTGAAGAACATAATGGGACTTGATTAGTAATTTAATATTTCTGTGATTTTGCTTATACTGAGCCATTTGTCACCTACTTTGTGATGTCTTCTTATAGCTCTTACAAATGTATGCCTCATAATTATTTATTCTGATCATTTGCATTAAAAATCCCTTTTTCTTGCTCAGCAATTGCCTGCTTTCACCTGATGCATATTTTGCATTCTTCTGCAGATGTGTCTGATATTTAGAATGGCTATATCTTTACATGTTACGATACTAAGAGTCAAAACTGGCTGAGTAAGGCACCCATCATCAAGCAATGTATGTAAACCTGAGGTAAGAAATGTAAAATCATTTGGGAGACATTCTCCCCTTTATTACAAATGAAATTGATTCTAGAGCTTGAGAACATATGCTCTCTAGTATTTCAAATTCAGTATGTTTCCTCTTTTCAAGGCATTATTTCAGTTCACTGTCTTTGACACACATACTAAAGCCATACTCTCCAACATGCTTCTCCTAAGTCTACTATGATTCCCCTACAATTGCATTATTTTGTATATAGAGTACACTAAGACAGAAAATTTCATCTATTGCTGTCCAACAAATAAAAATTTTATTTGATTACATTCTACTTATTAATACCATCATTCATCATTCAAGTCCTTTTCTCCTCAAGAGAATTAGATGTTTAACACAAATTTCCTTACTCTGTCTTACATAATTGAAAACTCAAGAATAATTGCAATAGCAAAGGAAATTTTAGAAAATCTTTACAGAGTTGATACATGGACAGAAAGTAAATATTGTTCAGGAAATTAAAGTAGAAAAAAGTATTAGAACATTTCCCATGAACAAAATACATCAACTGCCACAAACAAAACTTGCAGGTAACTGTCCATGGACTTGTGGTTGTGTCTTTAGAAGCAACTATTTAATTGTGAAGTAGAAATAATATTGAGAAAAGGTTTCCTGAAAATTCATTGAAAGGGAGGTGTAATTGTAAAACACTTAAATTCATTGTAAACATAGTCTCTTAGATATTTCTGAAAAAAATACAAAGACCTACTGCATTTATAAAGATCCTGTACCATAGTAGTTCAATAAAAAATATAATTATATCCAGATTTTGAACATAAACGTTGATGCCAAACTCTTTATCAATTTTAAATCTCTTAATCAAACTAGCTGTGGGATCATGGTCAAATTGTTCTGCGTGATTTTCTATAAATCAAGTTTACTCATCCTTAAAATGCAGATAAAAATGTTACCAGACATAAAAGAGAATTTCAAGGGTAACGAAGTCATTGATGCTCCTGCATGTTCCCATGTTTGTAAGTATATTGCCTCATATGTACTTTGTGCTACATGACAGTATTTATTCTATGCTGCATTCTGTACATATGCTTACTTATCTTTAATTTGCTTAGCCTGCTTAAAGAATAAGAAAATACAAAAGAAAAATATCCACCATTCAGTTTATTGTAACTGTAAAAAAAATTTAGTTTTCCATTATTTAACATTTCTCATTTCATATTGTAGAGAATAAAGACACAGGAACATGCCTATTCTTGAACTAATTTTCATCAAGCAGATAATCTTACATTTAAAAATATACATACAGTTTAACCCTTGGTTTGGCATTCTTTAACATGATCAGTATCATCCTAAAAAATGCCCATTGAAGTCCAACATTTTCCTTGAGAGCAAGTGGAAGAAATGCCCATTTCCCCTGATGGAAAGTTAAAAAAAAAAAAACCCACAAGACAAAACAAACAAACAATCAAAAAAACAGTGAATCAGAAAACCCACAAACTAAAATGATAACTTGTATAGATAAATAAACAGGTAAGGCTAGAATTATGAGCCAGGCATTTTCTGAAGTTTTTGTTTGTTTGTTTTTGTTTGTTCATCTTTTTTCTTTGTTTTTGATAAATTATGAATTTGGAAAGTGTTTCATAAATACACATCAGAAGTGCTATACAGCCATTACCTTGTTTTCAGATATGACCCCAAAGTACAAATTCTCAGATTCTTTCAGTGATTTTTCTTCTTTTGAAATGATGCATCGTTTGGAAGCTTTTGAATGATATTCTGAGGTTTTCATTTCTTTATGGAACATAATACTTCTATTTTAGTATATTAATAGTAACACACACAAATCTTGAAAACAAATTATTCAGCTATCATAACTTATCTACTGTTACACTGTTACATCAGATAGAGCCATCTTTATAGCAAAACCTACAGAGAGAGACAGAGGCAGAAAGACAAAGAGAGTCAAGATAATAAACATTTGGATGAATAAACAAGAAAACTGTGTATAATTCTGTAAGACTAAAAATAAGTTCATAAGTTTCTTAAAACATCATGGATATCAAGTTTTTTGTCAGGAACTCCTGTAAATTAGCGAAAAGTATTCCAAGGCAGTAATGACAATGATTTATCTAGATACATTCTGGGCTCCCACACTGACGAAATCCTATCTCCTTATGACTAGTGGTTCCTGAAGATGTTTCCCCACAGCAACTCATAAATCAACAGGAGATGCTTCTCACGTGCATCCTGTCTCATTGGAATGGAAACTGCAGTGTGCAGAGACAAGCCAATATTGTTAGCATGTCTGTGTGCCTGCTGCTGTCAATCTTGGGGGTCAGAGGAGGAAGCGATGTTTACAACCTCAGAGTTTGTGTGACCTATGCTTACTTATTACTAGAACAAGCAAGCTGCAATGAACCTGGTATGAACTGGGAACGTGTGGAATAAAATATTTCTTTCACATTGTCAGCAAGCAATGGAACAAATGAGATTTATGGCGGAATTGGATATGTGATTTATAGTTTTTCTTGTTCTTCATTTAGAAGAGGAAATTAAAACCACACTTGCATATGATTCCATCTTTGATCACTGGAGAATTGTGCTGCAGATTAATTATTATAAGCTCTATTAGCAATGTTCACCCCAGGTGCAGCATCCATGCTATCTTCCAGCTATTATCCCAGGAGAAAGAAAAGAGGTTTGTAACTGCTTTCCCTCCTCCTCCTTTTCTTCTTCCTCCTCCTCCTCCCAACCCTCTCTTCCCTTGTCATTTGAGACACAGTCTCACAAGGTAATCCAGGCTATCTCAAACTGATGATCCCCTTACACTTCTTAATGTTGAAATTCCAGACTTGTCCTACCTATGCTTTGAACTATCAATTTCTTTTGTTGTAAATTTTTCAGGTAATGTATCTGACATTTGGCATTTCACTGGGCCATAATTTATTTCTTAAGCAATAACTGAATAATATGTAAAAAAAGTTTAAATGGCTTTATGTCTTATTTTTAGATGACACAGATTAAACTGATAATATTTATGATAATATTCTTTTTAACTCTGAGACTGGTTCTACCCTCATTTTTTCATCATTCTGAACCCAGATTCAAATTCGTAGAATTATACACAAATATTTTCGGGAGTTGGTTCTTATATTTCATTCAACTCTACAGTTAAATGTGAAACTATTTGTTTCTTGAAAAAGCATTTTCCATATTTTATTCTCATTTAAGGTTATACAAATAATTTATTAATTTAAAAATACTAAATTTAATAGTAACAGACCATAGTAATGAATCACTTAGAGAGCTTCAATGCACACATCGAAGAAACAGTCAAGTTAGTAGATATTAAACAAATATTTGAATACAAATCAAATAACATACAAACTCATAATTATGTTTAATCATTGGAAATCATTATTCATATTCTTTTTCCTGATTGGACTGTGTGCTTTGAAATTTTCTTTAATTCTCCATAAAGAACTACATTAATGGGTAGAAAAATAGGAATAACTCCATGAAGCACTTGGTTTATTCCTATAAATTTGAATATTTGGGTTGTATATGATAGGAATTAATGATATTGTGATGTGAAAACTGGTTAGAATATAAAGTGGTGTTGTAGGGAGGATGTTTGTTTGTTCTTGGCTGCTTTGCCCCAAAATAATTACATGGAATCCATATTATTTGCAATATTGTTTGGCCAAAGCTTAAGCATATTTCTGGCTAAGTCATATCTTAAATTAACCCATCTTCATTAATCTGTGTATCACCATGAGGTTGTGGCTTACCTGGTAAAGTTCTGGCATCTGTCTCTGGAGGGGCTATATGGACTTTCTACTCTCCTTCTTTCTTCCAGCATTCAGTTTAGTTTTCCCCACCTAACTCTACTCTTTTGCCCTATCACAGGCCAAAACAGTTTCTTTATTAACCAATGATATTCACAGCATACAGAGGGGAATCCCACATCACTTCCCCCCCTTTTTTTAAATAAAAAGGGAGGTTTTAACTTTAACATGGTAAAATTACTTAAAACAGGTACCAAATAAAAATTGCAGTAACAACATTTATATCTACTTTATCATTTATCATAACTAAGGAAAACTATAATTTTATCTATATATTCTTCAACTCCATCAAAGACTCCAGAAGGATATAATATTACCTACGTTAACAGGAAGTGCACTGTAAGCAACTTCCAAACTCTAGAATTGACAGAGACATCTTACTGTCTGGACATACAGTTCCAAAAATCTTTGCTACTTCCATGGCAAGTTGCTTTCATGTAGACCCAGATTTATAAATGAGCCCCAGTTAGAAAGACTGTTTCCCCATGTCAAGAAGATGGCATCCACAACCTCAATGAAGACAGATGCCTCCATGATGAATGTTCTCTTCATCACACCTTATGCATCTTTTCATCTCTGTATTTACTATATTTTTTAAACAGAACCTCATGGTAACTCTGTAATTATATGTTTTTTTCTGAGTTGTGGAAGCTATTCTAACAAATATAAAAAATAAGAAGGTGTGAAAAACTCTGATATACAGGCATATCAAAAAAGAAGCTGAGGAGAACTGACTACTTGAAACTGTTATCTGAAATGGAGGCAAGTTGCAGAAACTTACTCAAACTGACAAATGAAGGGTTGGAGAATAAAAGCAACATCTCTGCATTGAACAGGAAAGGTTTGAGATAGCTGTACATGTTAAAGTTGTTTGTCAGAAACTAAAAGCAAAAAGTAAGTGGTTGCCAATATTTTTAACCAAACTCCTGAGTGATTTTTTATCAAGAAAACATTGAAAAGAAAAAGAAAAGCCAATTTATTAGGTGATACACTGTAATGTGAATATGCACATCATAGCACACTGTGGAAACCCACAAAGCAAACTGAAGCAAAGAGGATGCTTCAAAAACAAAGACCCTCTCCTCCTCTCATAATGAGTATATGAATTGAATAGTGAGTGACTCCTCTATGGAAACCAGAGTGGAAATTCTTCAAAATCTAAAAGTTGATTTACCACACGATGCAAGTGTACCACTCCATAATATAGACCCGAGGAAACCATTGAGAATATGATAGAGATGCCTGCATACCCATGTTTATTATGGTTATTTGACGCAACCAACTTATATAATCAGCATAAATGACCATGAATGAATGAATGTGTAAAAAAATGAGGAATGCATTCAAAATGCCTCTTTAGCCACAAAAGATTGTCTTAGGGTTACTATTGCTCTTTAAGAGACCCCACAATCATGACAACTCTTATAAAAAATAGAATTTAATTGGGGCTGGCTTGCAGTTCAGAGGTTTAGTCCATTATCACCATACCAGGAAGAATTGCAGCATGCCAGCAGACATGGTCCTGGAGAGGGAGCTGTAAGTTCTACATCTTGATCTGAAGGCAATGAGAAGTAAACTATGTGTCACACTGGGTGTAGCTTCAGCATATGTGACCTCAAAGCAAGCCCCCTACAGTGGCATACTTCCTCCAACAAGGCAATAATATGTCATTCCCTGTGTGCCAAACATTCACACATGAATCTATGGGGACCATTGCTATTCAAATCACCGCAATAGTAATTTATTCAGGACAAAGGGTAGAATTGGAGATCATTGTGATAAATTAAATAAATCAAACTCCCATCAATATTACATACTTTCTTTCACATGTGGAATCTAGATTTTTTAAATAGAACCTAAATTAGGGAATAGACAAGGACCAACAGGAAGTACATGGGGCAGGAGATAAGAAAGGGTAAAGAGACCACATGCGTTTAAACACAATATTTGCATCCATAAGAACTAGTACCACTTTCTTAATTTGGCAAGACTCCTTTTTTTCCATTCCTGTTGTCAGGAATGACATAAAATGACTAACTAACCTTAACCCTGTGTTCCCACCCTCCTCTTAGAGCAGAGAGGCATTTAAATATGGCACAGGTTGTCTCCACCAAAAAGTCAGGACAAAAGCTCCCAAGAACATGAGGCCCTGCCAGACAGAAAAACAACAGATGTCCATTAACAGAAATTAAGTGATTTCCTGTGTATGCTCCTTTGTATCTACTGCCAAATGAACTACACAGGAACGGAAAAGGTCTTCCAAAGAAAGATGATTAAAACTATTTTTTATTAACTACTAATTAATTCATATCTTTAAAACTACAAGTCAGTGAGGAATTTTATTTGTTGTAAGTATGTTTCCACACAGTTTGACATTTGGGAATACCAGAATTTGTGTTATAGAATAATACTATTCTTGTAAAGCTAATTTTACTGTGTTTTGTCATATTTTAGAAAAAACATAGAATGAAAAGGGATTAGACATAGATTTACTACTCAAAGCACTTTGGAAACTATTTGGTTGCATCTCTTACCTCAAGTTTAAATTGATTTAATTCTTATGTTGAAATATTTATTAGCTATTTCTAACTTTTTACACTATGATCTACATCTAATATTACAGTGCAAGTATCTCATTGTCACCATAAATCATACAGGATAAAGAATTGTAGTGAATCCATACTATTATTTTACTCACTACACTTCATATTTCTACTTTTAAAACCTGGTGTTTTCAAATATTTTTAAATTCAAATATAATTATTTCACTTTTCTCTTTCCCTTTCCTCCCTCCAACCTTTCTCATGTTCATTTCCTCCTAACCTCTCCCACTTCACCTCTCATTCCCTCTCAAACTTCTCAAATTGATAGCCTCTATTATTATTATTATTATTATTATTATTATTATTATTATTATTTTATTACACACGGGGTATGCATAAAAATTAACATCACCTGCTCAGTTCATTTTTGTTGTTTATGTGTATATGATTTCAGGGCTGACTATTTTGTGTTGGATGATCAATTAGGGGCCTAATTGTCCCAGAAAAAGCTAATTTATTATATCTGCAGTAAATAGTTCTTTTCTAAGGTTTAGAAACCAAGAGATTTCTTTCCTTCCATGTTAACATGTCTATTGTTATGAGCATTGTTCATAGATTGTTAAAAAATTGGTATTACTTCCAAAGATACATATTTATAACTTTATGTCCTTAAGTATATTTTTCCAAAGTTTTTCTTTCTGAATTTCATTTTTTAAAGAAATTTTCTAGCAATCATATTCCTAAGCAAGAATTACATCTATGTGTATCTATATCTTTGCACATGAGTTAAGATGCCCACAGAGCCCCGGAGTTGCCAAATACCTTGGTGCTGGTGTTTCAAGCTGTTGTGATCAACCAGATGCCAGTGCTGGCAACTTATCTCAAGTCTTCTGCAAGAACAGGAAGCACGTTGAACTTCCGAGACATCTCTCTAGCCCAAGATATTATATTTATGCATTAACTGCATAAGAATTGTCACTGACTTTTGCTTTTATTTGAATGGATAATTCTATTCAAACACATTTCAGTAATAAACTTTAAAACTATAGGAATTTGAACTTAGTTTTATCCAACTAACATTTCTGGAGTATCTATTAGATAGCAAAGAGAATACTGAAAGAATGTCTTAGCCTTAAAGAGAAAGACACCAATACAATATGCAAACTGGGATCCATGAGGAGAAATGGCTGTAAAAGGAGACTATGTAAAGGAAAGAGTACACCTTATACAGAAGAAATCAAATGGGAAAGTCATAGCAAGCTTAAAAAGTCTCATGAATTTTTGAGTTCTAGAGACATGAGACTGGGCGATGAGGGAGGTCAGATTTCAAAAGCATCACCTGCCTGCACTAAGGGGAATCAGAAGGGAATTCCACAAAGCCAGATGCTAATGAGACCACAGCCCTCCAAAGGATCACATTGCATAACACACATTTTTGTCCTCAGTTTGTTGAAGGTCTCTGTGACATTCCAGAAAGCAGTAATACTCCACAGCACAAAGGAAAGGCTGAAAGAAAGAAGAATGTTGACATTTTAGGCAAACGTGTGATTCAGGTCCAAGGCTAGATAAACTTTTTTCTCTCATCACAGAAAGGATGACTCACCCCCATCCCACTGCAATTCCCCTTGGCATAGGGTTATTAAAGATTGGCTGACCTTAAGGGCAACATAGCTTAAGGAGTCTAGTCATATTTAAATCCCCAAGTGTGCGCAAGAACTAGGCGAATATGATAGGTTTTCCTGTACCCTTTGCCCCATACAAATTTCATACAACAGGGTGACCTGTTTGACCCACTGGAGAAAAAAAATACAGTATTAGCAAATACTTTCCACAGGGAATATAAAGCTATGCTGTCTTTTCTTTGTAGCCTATTCACAGTTCAGTTACAGCTTCCACAGGGAAAAGTTCATTCTAGGCTTCCTTTGGGTTGTACAATAGTAAAACTGCCACTAAACACCCTACACACACACACACACACACACACACACACACACACACACACACACACACACACACACACACCACCCCACACCACACCACTTTAGGTGAATATAGCCTTCATGTCTGCTGCTGCCAATTCACCTTCCAAAAGCCCAGTCCAGTTCTAAGTTCTTAGAAAATTGTAAAAGAAAAAGCAAGGTTGCACAAGTAGGAGACAGACGGATGGGCCAAGGATCTGGGTTACTTTCCTGCCTTCCTCTACAGCTCATTGGAGACCTTAGCTGAACCACTTTCCTGTCATAATCCCTGGCCCGCGTAACAAGGATAATTATCGCTGTCCTTTCCTTTGCCCTTTGATAACCTCACTGGGATATTCAGAAGTGTTATGAAGATTAATAAACCAAATGTGCTTTAAGTACAGCACAGGAAGAGAACAAAAATGAGGCCCTCTGCGCTGAGAGTAGGAGAGCAGAGAGCAGGAGCCAGTAACCAAAGACTTGAAAGTCAAAGCCTTATACTGCTATGACAGAAAGGCCCTCTATGTAGTGTCAGTCCAAGCCATAGAACAGGGGACCTCTCTCTCTCTCTCTCTCTCTCTCTCTCTCTCTCTCTCTCTCTCTCTCTCTCTCTCTCTCTCTCTTTCTCTCTGCCTGACTGATTTTGGTACAGTACTTCATCTAACTGACCAGATTTTGAAATATTCATATTCATATTTTCCGAAACTTTTGTCTGGGTGTGCTAAATGTGAATAATGTACCCCAGATATACACTGTATCCCTCAAAGCCTATAAATATGTTTCCTCACAGGGAGATATTGACTTTCTGAATGTGGCCAGTCTGAAAAGATTAAGATGATGAGATTGCCTAGAATAATGTGACACTTAATAACAACCCAAGGACACTTCTCAGAGGGAGGTGGTTAATGGTGGGGGATGCTATGATAGAAGCCAGAAGGCAGAACTAGGGCAAGGACAGAAAAACCAGCAGACTCTGAAAGCTGAAATCTTTAAGGTATCAGATGCTTTGGATTCTGAGCTCCCAAGCTCCAAGATTGTATGTTATCCTACAAATCTACATTTGTGGTACTCTATTACAGCACTACCATGGAAAACTACATAGATGTGTATATTAGGTTAAATGTTGGTCTTAAAAAACATACGCATTTCTGTAGTGGTTTGGAGTAAGTGTGACCTTGTTGGAGCAAGTGCACCATGCCAGTATGGGAGTGGGCTTTGAGGTCTTACAAGCTCAGGTCTAACAAATGTGCACAGTTCTGCTGCCTGAAAGATCAAGATGTAGAACTTTCAGCTCCTTCTATAACTCCATGCCTGCCTGCACAATACCATATCCTGCCCTGATATTAATGGACTAAACCTCTGAGACTAAAGCCAACCCCAATTAAATGTTTTTATTTAAAAGAGTTGTTGTGGTCATGGTGTCTCTTCACAGCAACAGATATTCAAACTCAGACAATCTTCAAACACTTTTAAATGAAGAATGTAAATTTATTTAGTATGCTCTCATTTTTATCTATATATATGTATATATGTATCTAAATATATACAGGTCTTAGTATATGTATGTGTATATGATAAATACAAGGAAATATGTCTTCAGATCAAGGCAGCTTTAAATCAATATGTGATGATAAAATAAACCATCTTCATTTTCATTCCTTCTATTTTGGAAGGAATTTATAGCCCTGAATGATGTCATATGATTACTACTTGCTAAAGTTTAAAATAAAATAAGAATAATTTTGATAAAGAACTTTGTTGAACAAATGTTGGCTATATAAGTAACACTACTAAACATAACTTCTTAGACAATAGTGTTCTTAGAATATTTGTTATTGACTAAGTGAGATATATGCATCATTAACTCCTTTGGCTCTACATCTTTGATCAATAAAATGAGAAGGAAAGATTTACTTTGAGCTACCAGGCAGAAACAGCTAAATTAAAATAAGAAAATGAAGAAAATTGCAAGTCATAAAATGCTCAAAAGTTAGATTGAATTTATGATTATAAAAACTCAAGTGAATTTGCATTGGGAAAATTTGATTGTAGAAAAGTATTTTTATTTCAACAATTATTTCTAAAATTATATGCCAAATGTATGATAAATAGACTTCTGCTGTGGCTAGTAAACTTCCCATATATCAGCCTTGTCAAGGAGTGAGTGAATAAGTCCACTCAGATACAAACATATATGAAATATAACACCAAGGCATGGAATGTGTTCAGTAAATCTTGTTTCCACTTTGTCATTGTACAGATATGATTCACATTACCCACAATTCTTTGCAGTGGTCTGTCCCATATTATTGAACTTAGTGGTGGATGCCCCACTCAAAGCACAGGTTTAAAGGTTCAAGCTCCTAAGACACTACATAAAACCAAAGCCCTTGGGCCCTAATTTGCACTATGAAGCAAATGACAAATTATGAATAATGTATGTTAAATATTCACTGGTTTGAATTAGTTGTTGGCTTTCCATGATCAATACAAAATGGTGTGCTAACTATGGAGCAGTGAGGTCTCCCCAGAATACAGAAAGGTGTCAGCTGAGACTTTTGAAAATTTTAAAAGCATAAATAATAAAACCTGCTGAAGTCCCCTGCTTTTCCTCACCATGGCTGTGAACTGGGGGACTTCTTAGATTCCTTTATAGCATTTAAGAAATCCCATATTCTTCCAACAGGTAGGACTATTTCACCTAATATTTTGCATTTGCAACATGAAGTAAAACATATAAAACATTTAGTCTTTCATACCTGTCATATGGACAAATGTTTGAATACATTTACTTTATTTTTAATAATAATTTTGTATTTCTAGGTACAGTACAGTCTCTTTTGGTCATATATACAATCATCCAGGCTTCATAGAATAAATCATTTTTCATTCTTCTTGTTCATTAGTAACAAGCAGACTAAGAGTCCTGAAGCTGCTTTTTATAAACACCTCCTAGTTTTGCGACAGGCCATTATCAGTTTGGGGAAGATCTCCTCACACTTTCTGAATGTGTGATTAGGAAAAGGAACTTTAAAGATAAAATGCTTCTCCTACTCCTCTTCCCTTTCTACTTACTTGCTTCCTTCTCTCCATTATGTAGGCAGCGTTTATCAAGTTTCTATCACAACAAGCCCATTATCCAAATGAATAAGGTCTCTCCCCACCATCCACAGGGTCTGCAAGCCACAGAGATATCAATCAATATAAAGAAGCATGTGGAAAGTAAGAGTGGACAGGTGCCTCCACAGCAGAGCTATGAGGTGTATAGACCAATGGATTTATTGCATTAAATGGAAGACTTTAAATACGTCTCCAACTGTTGATTTTGCCAAGCAGAATGTTAAAAAAAAATCCAATTGCAGTTGCATTTTTACATTCCATAAACAATGGAACAATTTATCATTAGCTGCGTAAGAACATGTTTTCAGAAAAGTCATATTCCTAAATTGATATATGAGATTTTTCTAAATCTCTCTCTCACTCTCTCTCTCCCTTTCTCTCTCTCTGTCTCTCTGTCTCTGTCTCTGTCTCTCTCTGTCTCTCTCTCTCTCTCTCTCTCTCTCTCTCTCTCTCTCTCTCTCTCTCTCTCTCTCTCTCCTTTATAGGAAACTGTTATGGACTGTTTCAAGGCAGTTACCTCAATGTTCCCCATGAAACTGGGATCGTGACACAAAGTAAGTTCAGATAACCCCCAAGGGGACCATGTGATGATAACATGTGACTTTTTTCTTGATCTTGGGCTTTAGTTGGAAATAGAAAAATTTAAGCAGTGAATGTTGTGCTGATTCATGAGAGAGAGAAAGACAGAGACAGAGAGACAGAGACAGAGAGACAGAGACAGAGATCAGGAAAAGGATGGGAGGCTTGGAAGTGGCTATTCAGGCAGGAAGACATAAAAAACAGCCCAGGTACTCACTGGTCAGGGTAGAGTCAGTGACAGTCTAGAGACACAAAATCTTAGTAGAAGAAAGCAATAGGAATATGGCAACTAATCAACACTTTTAAAAAATTCTTTCTTTTCTTAGAACTGTTTGTTGACATCTGTTCTAGCTGAGTCATCTCCTGTTACATGAAAACAACCTTCTAGATTAATTACATTTCAATATCTCATATCATCTTACACTGAAACAGCATGAGATGTTAATACATTCTAAGCATGTACTTCTTTCTTTAAATTTATTCTTCTCTCATACAAAACATCTGCACTATAATCTTCCCTCCCTCAACTCCTCAAAGTCTCTGCCTCCATCTCCCTTCTCCTCCAGATCCAATGCTCCTCCATTTCCCTTTTGAATAGAATAGATCTTCCAGGAATATCAACCAAACATAACATAATAAGATGTAATACAACTAGGAGCAAAACTTCATAATCACGGCTTGGCAAGGCAACACAGTAGGAGAAAATGGTCTGAAGAGAAGATATAATTCAGAAGCACCCCAACTCCTCCCACTATTAGGAGTCCTATAAGAACACCGAATTAACAACCATGACATACGTGCAGAGGACCTGAATTTTTTTTTTTTTTTTTGCTTCAGTCTCCATGAGGCCAAATGAGCCCTGTTTAGTTGATTCTGTACGCCCTATGTTGGTCTGGTATCCTTGAAGCCTCTGGCTCCTACAATCCTTCCTCCCCTTCTTCTGCATGACACTCCAAGCTCATAGGGGAAGAGCCCAACAAAGATCTCCAACAGAATTCTCTCTTCTCCTAATATGTGATTATTTCTGCATATGCTCCCATAAGTTGCTGGAGAAAACCTCTCTGATGACATTTAAGTTAGGCAACAATCTATGAGTATAGTAGAATATTTTTGGAATCATTTTATTGACATTTTTTTCTATTCTAGTGTCTACACTATCTGGCTTCAGGATCCTGGTCATCCAGGCAGTGTAAGGCATGGGCTGTCTTTAGAGGCATGGGGCTGAAATTAGACCAGTCATTGGTTGGCCACTCCCACAAGCTATGGGCCTCTATTGTCTGAGCACATCTTGAAGGCAGGCCAGATTGTAAATTGAAGGTTTTGTTTCTGGGTTAGTGTTCCAGTTCCACTACTGGAAGTACTGCTGAGTTACAAAAGATGGCCAGGCCAGGCTTTTTAAGCATTTTCAGTGTTAGTTTATAAGACAGGATTTTCTATAACAGATGGAGGAAAAAAAAATCAATCCTGGGTATAAATTTTAAACCATCTTTGTAGGGACATTTATGCTTTTTAAAAGATGAAATAATAGCATTTTAAATTTAAGCATTAAGAAGTATTAGCAAGGTAGTTACTCTTTCTATACTAAAGGCCAGTTTACTTTGTTGCTGCTTTCAGGGGTCAAAAGGAAAGAAAGGACAGGTTGTCTATGTCTTGGTCTACATCTGTACTTACTCTCTTCTGGTCTGATTACGTCTGCATTGAAGGTTCTTCCTTTTTTTTTTTTTTTTTTTTTTTGGTTTTTCGAGACAGAGTTTCCCTGTAGTTTCTAGAGCCTGTCCTGGAACTAGCTCTTGTAGACCAGGATGGCCTCGAACTCAGAGATCCTCCTGCCTCTGCCTCCCGAGTGCTGGGATTAAAGGCATGCGCCACCACCGCCCGGCTGAAGGTTCTTCTACAGTTCCTCAGCTACAGATATTCTCAGAGAAACCAAATATCTGTGCAAACTAGAAAGAAAAATGAGTACCAATTCAGGAACCAGATAAAGGTAGAGACCAAGAGAGTTAGGTGTAAAGGAGGAGACAGAAGTCAGGTTCTGCTAAAAAGAAAGATTAAAAGAACCACTATCTTTTTTAGTTTTACATACCAATCCCAGTTACAATTCACTCCCCTCCTCTCGCTTCCTCCACCTACCCTCCAACCTAGCCCCTGCCATCCATCCATTCATTCCTCAGAGATGGTAAGGCACATTGCTTTGGGGGAAGTTCCAAGGCCCTCTCTACTATATCTAGGCTGAACAAGGTATCCATCCAAAAAGAATAGGTTCCAAAAAGGCAGTAGAAGCAGTAGGGATAAATCCTGGTGTCACTGCCAGTGGTCCCATAGTCTGACCCAGCCATACAACAGTCACCCACATTCAGAGGGACTAGCATGGGCCTTTGCTGTTTTCTTCCCTGTCCAGCTAAAGTTGGTGAGCTCCCATTAACTCAGGTGAACTATTTCAGTGGGTGTACCCATCATGGTCTTGACCTCTTTGCAAATATTCTCACTCCTCCCATCTTTAACTGGACTTTGGGAGCTCAGTCCAATGCTCCCATGCAGGTCCCTGCCTCTGTTTCCATCAGTTGCTGAATGAAGGTTCTATGGTGATATTTCATACATTCATCAGTCTGGAGTTTAAATGTTGATAGATGACAAGTTCTACTTGTATGAATGTATGAGATTGAATGAGTATATGATATATGAGGTAGCATATCTCATATTTTTTGAAACACTGTCTTAAGTAACCCAGGCTGATTGTGAACCCTCAACAGAGCTGGCATCAATCTCCTGCCTCTACCACCTCATTGTTGAGATTTTAAGAATGCACCACCATGCACAACATTATCTCATTTCTTTAACCCCTTGTTTATTTTCTCTTATAGAAGTGCTGGTCTTCAAGTCCAAGGGGGGAAATTACTGAATCCTATTCTATGATTTGTCATCTAATGAAATGAAATGGAATCCTCAGTCAACATTACTATCAAAAACACGTCAAAATAAATTGAAGATCCATCAACATTCACAGCAAAGATTATATCAGCTTTGTTCACAAGCGTCAAAATTTGGGAAATCTCAGCTTTTAAACATTCAAAGAGGTACTGCAAAGAAAGGAACTCTAAGGTCATGAAAAGAAACACATGAACAGAGAGTGATTTTCACTAAGAAAATCAATCAAAATGGAGTCTCATACTGTTGGAGTCCAATTGCATGTCATGATGGAAAAGGCAAAACCATGGAGACAGCTAAAGCATCAGTAGTTTCTGGAGATTAATGAGAAGGGAGGAAGAAAATGGCAGTGCACAGGGTATGTTGAAGGCAGTGAAACTATCCTATATATCATTGTAATGGTGGCTCGGATCTTTATGCATCTGACAAGATCCACAGAATATGTAATAACAAGAGTAAATCCTCACTTCTGAGTGTGGTGATAGTGACATGTAAAAATCCAATTCATCCATTATAATAAGTGCTCCCATTCTGTTGAGGGATGTTGATCATGAATGATATCATGCCTGTGTAAAGACAGAGAGTACATAGGAAATATGTCCCCTTTACCTAAAAGTCTTCTGTGAACTTTAATGTGCTCTAAAATAGCTTTTCTTTTGTGGTTTATTCAATGAGAAACCAAGCATAGGGTTGTTGGCTGTTTGATTAGTAATGGCAGCCCTATTATATATCTAGAAATTAGCATGTCATCAAATACAAGGTTTGTAAATATGCTGTTTCCTCTGCTCTGTAGAAGTTATTAGTTTATGAAGATCAGACTGCTTATCACCATCCTCAGCCTGTAATATATTTTAAACAAAATAAAAAGCCTGTATGATATTACCAATTTTGTTCTTGCTCAAAATTGTTTTAAATAGTTGGGGTCCTTTGTGGTTAAGTGTGAAGGTTCATTTCATTTACAGTTTTAGAAGTTCAACGGCATAGTATCAGCAGCATGGCTGCTCAGGTATGGGTCCTCTTGATGGTGGCAGTAATGAAAATGTATGTGCAAACAGTTACTACATTCTTACATAGGGAGCCTGAGATCTGGATGGAGCCAGGCTTTTCACAACATCCTTCACTCAAGGACTATTATGAAGCATATGATAGCTATACAAACATCTTCTGTGGAAAGCATTACAGTTTGTACTGGTCATTCTTAGGAAAAACCCTGGGAAGCTGTTAACCAAAAAAAAAAAAAAAAATCCCACCTTGTTTCTTACTCTGAGATATAAAAACATTTGTCTATATCACTGGTTTTGTTTGTTTAGGACTACTCTAAAAGGATACCTGTGGGTTCTGTTTAGGGCTACTCTAAAAGGATACCTGTGGGTCCTCTATAAGTTTAAACTTTGCTAATATATCTTTGTCCCTATTAGACATGTATCAAGAGAATTATCTAGATTGACAAGCATGACATTCTTTTAAAATTAAATTTGTAGGGCAAAACTAGATTTAAATTTTAAAAAGTAAACACACTATTTTTTTTTAAGGTCAAAGTTTTCTTAGTGGTATCTGAGTTCCAATTTGAAGTGAACAGATAGAGATTTGACTAAATTTCCAACAATGACTGGGTTCAAATTTACTGAGTGAAATATTAACCCAAGAGTCATCCATTAAAAGTATGATCTAATTTTTTTTCTAGAAACATGTGAAGATAAATCAAATTTACTTTCAGACAGTTGGAGTCCTGCATCTCTGATTGAAGGTGACCTCAGCTCAGAGAACATAAGAGTACCCTGAAATACTTAACATCCCCAAAGGCTCCAGAGAACAACAGACAGCAGCAATTCTAGTGTAAACCTGACTAGGCCCTGTAACGTAAAGCAGATCCGCTTCTGTAGGGTCTTTTGAGAATTCCTGCTTCCTGCAACACCTCTGAGACCCAAACATCAAACACAAGCAAAACCTAAGGAGGTGCCTTGGAGCCAGTGCAATTTTCAAATCCTTCATACTAAAGAAACAGTACTGTCAATATTTGAAAGTAATTCTCCAGTGGGTTTCATACCCAGGCCTCTTGGAAAGATGGATGAGTGTTTAAATTTCTGTGAACATTTACAATAACTTTGAGTTACATATAAACACTAAGAAAACCAATTAAAATATATAGAATCTTTGCATATTTAGCATAGGCTAACATAAAGACAGTCAAATTTTATATTTTATTGGGTATTACAAAAACTAAACAATGTGAATGTGCTGAATATATAAAAATATAAATATATATAAACATATATGTGTGCATGTGCATTTATATGTGTGTAAACATAACTACATATGTACTTACCCTGATATATTTACTTTTGTATACTCAACAAGAGAAAATTATCATTTGCAAATTGTGATTTTGTTTGTTTTTAAGCAATTTAGGCCCAGAACTAAAGTTCATTTCTTAAGAGCACATTCTGTTCTATGTACTGTTCTCATCAAGGTTCTAAATTCCCTTCCCAGAACCATGTTAGTACTGTGCCACAAGGTTCCTTCACAATGTTCCCTTCAGCCAGCTCCACGGCTGAAGTCATTTAAAGCTATTGTATTCCTTTACTCCCCATCTCCTAAAAGAGGGCTGCTGGTCTGACTGGCAACACACACCTAGGTGACTTCAGCAAAGTTTAGAGTATGTAAGGGTCATTGCCACTCTCAGGCATGATAAAGGAGAAAAATATTCTGACAGTTAATCAGCACACATAAAAAAGAATCTTATGAAGTTTTCTTCTCTGCTACCCAGAAATTATAATAATCTGAGGCTTCACATTCTTCCATCATCAGGATGCAAAGCTCCCAGCTCCTTGTCTTGGAGAAAATTATTGATAATAACAAAGCACAAAAAAAGCAGTTCTGGAACTGGGGGGAGTTGGGAGGACCTTGGTCTCAACATAGTGTAGAGAACCCTGATGGCTGTTTGGCCTCAAGAGGGAGGGAGTGGGGGTGTGGGTGGAGGGGAGGGGAGGGAAGGGGGAGGAGGAGGGGAGGAGATGGCAATTTTTAATAAAAAATAAATAAACTGGAAAAAATTCAGGTAAACCATTATCTTCCCTCTACAAAAGATTAAAAGGTTAAAAACAAAAACAAAAACAAAAACAAAAACAAAAAAAGCAGTTCTGGCTTCTACTAGGAGAGATGATTCAGTTGTGTTTTACTAAGACCTAGAACTAAATAAGGGTATGAAAGCTTATGAATCTTGAAAGACTCTGAATCTTGAGCAGAGCTACCAGACAGCAAAGTTTGGGTTCAAAATTCAAGGTTAACAAAATGGCATCACACACTACTGTCATCCTATGAATTTCAAATGCTTAGGAACATACCATTTATGCTTATAATGGCCATTAGATTGTGCTGTGGGATATTTGTACACTGTGTGAAGATATATTTGCTTCGACTGGTGTAATAAAAAGCTAAATGGTCAATAGCTAGGTAGGAGATATAGGCTAAACTTCTAGGGAAAGAAAGGAAGAGAAGGAAGAATCTAGGAGAAGGAGACACAGAAAGGAAATGGTAGGTAAAAGATGGAAAAGAGATAATGCCACGTGATAGAACGAAGGTTAATAAAAATGAGTTATGTTACAAATGCTAGGTAGGAACAAGCCTAAGCTATATAGGCTGAGCTTTCATAAAGAATAAAAAGTCTCAAGACATTATTTGGGAGATGGTTGGTGAGACATAAAAAGACTCATTACAAGATTGTGCATGTGTCTTTTGCTTTACCAATATGAATGAAGATCATGTATGATGCTCCTACCTCTGGTGCAGCTAAGTGATGATAGCATGTGTACACACCCACCACAGATAAGGAGCCAAGAGAGCTTGTGAGTTTCCGTTGCTGATCCTTCTTTTGTCGTTGTTACAGAACTGAAATCATCAGCTGGTTTTCATGATCCCATAACACAAGCATCAGACCACATCTGGTGCAGCATCCATGTTGATTGCTCCCAGAAATTCCAGAAATTCCCAAAAATGTTTATTGACAAATCCACATCTCCACTCTAATGAGCAAGGAAAAGGTCAGGTAGATTCATAAAAGAAATTCTGAACTGAGAACATTGGGGGTAAAGTATCTCATCGCATAAGTGAGCTATTTGTTTCTTTTACAGTTGGCAACCTAGCTAGTAAGGGTAGAGCAGCTGGGTTGAAATGATAGATGAGCATAAAGCGTAGTGACTGAAATCCTGGAGATTCAGTGGGCACAATGAGCAGAAGATGACAAGCTCTATTTTCTTGATTCTTATTGAAACTCACCCTAATAGCTAATGTCCAGAACCAACCTAAGTGTTCAATACCAGAGAAATGGATGGAGAAAATGTGGTGTACTATATAAATGGGGATATTTTTTAGTCATGAAGATTATCAAATTTATCTTCATTTGTAAGAAAATGGGTGTAGCTAGAGACTACTACATTAAGTAAATTAAGTCAATCACAGAAAGAGAAATATGTTTTCTCTCATTTTTGTTTCATACATTCTATGTGTATTCAGAAAATCATATAAACAACATGGAATTTGAAGTAAAGCTGCATAGGGAACAAAATGTACTAACAAATAAGAAAGGCAAGAAAGGAGGAGATTATGGTGGGGGATATGTTCAAGGTTCAATATGTACTTATACACTTACATGATAATTTAGAAATTCTTGATGAAGCGTTAATGGTCCCATGAGAACTGTTATTCCTTTAGACACAAAAGCTCAAAATAATTCCCTCTCTTTAACTTAGTTGCATCTTTTCCCCATTGTCTTTTGCTCTCTATGAAAAAATAATTTTGTATATTTTCTCTAGGCATTCAGTGTTTTCCCCGCAAGTCCACACTGAGACTTGCTAGCTTTGCCACCTCACACCTGCATGCCTAATGCCTACCTCTCCCATTAAGAATTTGTCTTTTCTGTTCCATCTGCACTTTCTTTGAACTGTGGAAGAGTGATGGTGAGGTCACCTGTATCATAGAGAAGAAGGCAGGCTAGAAAACTTTACCACTGAAGTGGAGATCTAACAGATCATGTGCAGAAAAGTGTCAATGTGCACACTATAAAAATGCTATTCACAGGCCCCCATCTACTGAGCACAGTGCCATTGAGCTTCTCACCCTTTTACCAGCTTTGGTACACATTGTCCTCCTTGAAAGAAACTGTCTTTACTTAGAATACTACCCAAATGCCCTTGTTCAATTCCTTGTTCCGGGACACAAGAGCCTGTAAATCCCAGTGAGTGCCCACAGGACTCTGACACTCACCTGCTATACAGTGTGCTGTTGCATCCGATTTACCAGCAGTGGATATCTTATGAATATGATATGATCCAGTGATGTCAAGTGACTCATCTAATGATAAAGTAAAGCCGTGTCTACTAGTATCAGATAGAATGAAAGTGAAATACTGAAGAAACAATTCAGTTCAAGACCAGCTTGGTGAGCCAATGGGTTTATTGCACTATCTTGTAGGGGACAGTATCACCAAAACTTTTCAGCAGCATGGCCAGCTCAGGAGTAGCTATGGCACTGAAGAACATCATCATCCTCAATATTCCACATCCCCAATAGAATATTATCCTCAAAGACCATTCCCATTTGAGACAGGAGCGAGTGTAAACTAGTATGTCAGAAAAGGATATCTTGGCCAGCTTCAATATTGCGGACTTTCTGTCAACTGTGCTGTTCTGTTTGTCTCATTTGCCATGATGGTAGGCGGAAGGAAGTTACCCCAACAACTCTACAGCTTGCTTCAACACAGCTGTCTTTTCTGTCTCACTTTTTTTCACTTTTTAATATGTTAAGGTAAAAATCTGTAACAACAGGTTTAGTATTTTATTCTTTTTATGGTCAAGGACTATACTATAATAGTCATGTAGCATTTTGCTTAAATATTAATCAGGTACCAGGCATTTAAATTGTTTCCATTTGTGGCTACTGTGATTTAATTCTTATAAATTATAAAAATATTCATGCATAGATTGCTGTATGGACATATGTTTTGCTTCAGTGTATAGCTAAAAGTGAGATTTGAGTCATATGGCAACTCTAATTTTTAACTGCTAGAGTAAATAATAAAGTGTTTAAGCAGTTTCAGCAATATATGTCATTACTCGGATGGATATGTGGGATTTTGCAAACAGCATCCCAGTGAGTGGGCAGTAATACACTTCTTTTGATCCTTATGTTCCAAGAGACTAAAGATATTGAAAGTCCTTCTTGTGTTTATTGTAAATTATTTGACATGCTTCAGATAAATGTATATTAAAGAGTCTCCATTTTTAAACTGGCTTTCTCTGTGAAGTTCTGAAGTATATATTTTGTTATTTACTTGGTATAATCAGAAAATCAAATACACAAGTCTTAACAGTTTTTACTATTCTGTACAGTTCAAACTTATATTTTTTACTGTCTTGCAATTTTTTAGCCTTTCAATTAAATGAATATATGATTAAACACTATTCTTTCTACACAATGGTCTTGGCACCCTTGTCAACCATCAGCTTACCATAAGCATAAAAGAGTATAAATTCCATTTAAAATATCTATATCTGTCTGATGTCAGGGGCATATACAATTTTGGTTACTCTAGGATTTTAGTAAAATTTAAAATAAAAATTTTGACTCATTCAGTATTATTATTTTTGAGTTTGTGACCATTATGTGCCCCTTGTATTTTCAAATGAAATTTAGACAGAGTTTATCAATTACCTACTTTAAAAGGAGCATCTGTGAGTTTGATTACAATTGCCTTATGACAGAAAATCAAAATGTGGAGTATTTTCATGTAAATGAAATATGTTAAGTCTTTCCAAATATTTGATTCTTTGTACAAAGAGTTCATTATTATTTTTGTAGTATTTAGTATTTTTATTTCAAAGGGGATTTTAGAATTTTCAAATGATTTTTATTTATAACATTATCATTTTGTTTTTTTCTTGTTTGATTAGTATGAGTGAACTATGTGTATCACTTGAGTTTTCAAAATTTATACCACCTTGAATTATTAGTATTCATTCTCATTTGTCAAGCTGTATTAACTTTTTAGGATCTGTTAGCATTTTGTCAAGTGCTACATATTTATCAACTATACTGCATGTAATTGCAATTTTTCAGTAAAATCTCTGAGAATTCTATAATATGTATTCTTATCATATTCACTCCTACTTCTCCCTTTATCGATTCCCAAATCTAACACCACATCTGTAACCCTCCTCCCAAGTTAAGGTCTTCTTTTTTTAAAAATAATTTTATATTATCCCATCTACTCCTATCTGTGCTGTTCATATATTTCTGGATGTGGGGTCATTCACAGGAGTTAGCCAACTACCAATGGGCACAGACTTAAAGAAAACTGAGGATCCTACTCCCAGAAGCCACCAATTGTCCATTGTTCCACAGCTCAGGGCAGGGGTTCATGAGCCCCTCCATGCTGGAGTGTTGACTGGCTTGATCATATACAGGCAGCCACAGTGGATATATAAGTGCATGAGTCCCATCATGCCAAGAAGATCTGTTTTGACCAGATTCTTCCTGACCTCTTTCTCTCATAATACATCCACCCCATCACCATGTTCCACCATCGTGATATTCCCTGAGCATTGAAGAGAGGCTGTATCATAGATGTTCCATCTGTGACTAAGTACTCCTTAGTCAAAAAACAAACAAACAAATATGATACAGGAAATAAAAAACCTAATAAGCCAAATAAAACCATGGTGACACACCTCACCAACAAAGTGGGTAACGTGATATTTTATTTATTTTGGTATCAAGATTAAAATAACATTAAAATGTGAGTGGGAACTATCTATTCCTTTCTTTTTATAGAAAAAAGTTTGTGTTATGATAAGAAAAGTATGACATTAAAAAATAAATGTCACAAATGTATGCATGTTTGAACATTGAACAACACTCTTGGAATTAAGCAACACAATAGAAAGGTAAAACTCACATAAATAGTAGAAAATATGTAGAGACAAAGAGGAAAAAAGAAACACCTTATACCAAAAGTAAAGCCCACACCCATCAAAAGGACCTGGTGGAGCTGTATGCTGGCCAATACAACCTAAAGAAAATAGCCTACACTCCAAATCAAGGTGTTAGAACATAAGAACAAATGAAATACCTAGCAGGTGGAAACAAAAAACAGTCGAGGTTAAAGCTGAGATTGAAGAAAAGTTGAGTACTTATAGGGGTGAACACAACAGGTGTCTGCTTCCGATATCCAGGAGGATAACTACATGTTTTTTGGGGAGGGGCATTCACCTTCCTATTTAGCTTCTCTAGGATCATGAATTATAGACTCACTGTCCTTCATTCATGGCTAGAATCCACTAATGAGTGAGTACATACCATATTCATCTTTTTGGGTCTGGGTTATCTCACTCAGCATAGTGTTCTCTATTTCCATCCATTTGCATGCAAAACTCAAGATGTCATTGTTTTTTTACCAGTGAATAGTACTCTAATGCGTATATATTCCACACTTTCTTTATTCATTCTTCCATTGGGGGCATCTCGGTGGGGCCAATCTAATGGGAACTTGTAGTATGGAGCAGCAGGCTGAGTCCCGCCACCCAGCTCCAGCACGGCCAGCTTTACACCCTAAATAATTACACAGAAACTGTATTCTTTTAAACACTGCCTGGCCCATTAGTTTCAGCCTCTTATTGGCTAATTCTCACATCTTGCTTTAACCCATATTTAGTAATCTGTGTAGCACCACGAGGTGGTTGCTTACCAGGAGAGATCTTAACCTGCATCTGTCTTGGAGAGAAGAAGCATGGCAACTGACTATGGGAACTGCCTGAAGCATCTGCCTTCTCTCTCCCAGAAGTCTGTTCTGTCTATTCCGCCTACCTAATTTTCTGTCCTATTAAAGGGCCAAGGCAGTTTCTTTATTAACCAATGAAAGAATAGACAGATGACCCACCTCCATCAGGAACTCACCAAGGCCAGCTGGACTGGATCTGATGGAGCATTTCATCAAACCGGTCTCTCTGAACGTGGCTTACATGGAGGGCTGACTGAGAATCCAAGGACAATGGCACTGGATTTTGATTCTACTCCATGTACTGGCTTTGTAGGAGCCTACTAAATTTGGATGCTCACCTTCCTAGACCTGGATGGATGGGGGAGGACCTTGGACTTCCCACAGGGTAGGGAACCCTGACTGAGCTTTGGACTGGAAAGAGAAGGGAAGGGGGGAGGGGGGAGGGGGAGGAATATGGGAGGAGAGGAGGAGGTAAAAAATTGTAATAATAATAATAATAATAATAATAATAATAAAGAAAAAACAAACAAGTGTCTGTTGTATAATCTTTTCTTATGAAGGCAGACAACCACAATAACTGTACATTTTACTTAACCCTACCTAATAGGTGAATTTTCCCCCTATCCACATAGTGGCTGAAAATTTCTACCATATCACATTCAATGGGAGTTCAAATAATTATTTTTAAAGTGCAAAATCTGTCACGCAAGCCAGAAGCTGTCCAATAAATCGTGCTCCCTCCTCCCTGCAACTTCTCTAAACAAGTCCATCCATGCCGATTTTCATGACATGTTGCATGTTTGATTTATGTCTAAATAGCTCAAAGAAAAAACTACCCAAAGTGTTCACTGACTATTTAGAAAATATAACAATATGTATCTCTATTACACTGTTATCTGATATGATAGTTTCTTGAAGTCAGGATGATCACCCTTTGTACATCATCAAATACAAGAACAAGAAGTGGTTTCTTGGTATTAGTGTTTCCAAGTAGATTATCTGAAGAAGGAGGTAAAAATAAAATATCTCAAACATTAACTAAGCTGCTATACTTTAACTATTTAATGTACTCAGGTAATATATATTTTATACAAATTTGAATTTATTTAAAAGCAGATTTCTATCAAATAACTATACTGACAAATTTATAAGATGTGTCATACAAATGAATATATATTCTCCTTTTTGCTGTTTTTATATTCTGAGATAGGGATTTTCTACATAGCCATGGGTATCCACATCTATGCCTACACCTATTCTCAGTAATCTCATACAAGCATCATACCCTTTGTCTGAACAAGCCAGATGTTCAGCTGACTTTACCTTTGCTCATCAGAAACAATCTGTTTTGCTTTTTTGTTGTTATTGTTGCTATTTTTTTTGAGACAGGGTTTCTTTGTAGCTTTGGAGCCTGTCCTGGAACTAGCCCTTGACAAATTGGTTTTTACTACAGCTGTTTTCTTCCAAAATAAGTAAGTCTGGAAGTAAATTGTGAACTTCACAATTTGCAATGAATCATTGGTTTTCCCTTCTCCATTGCTGATGCATTTTGAGCTTTGCTGTGGAATTGATCTAAGCTTGTACAGTGTTCTGATAAGTGGCAGTGATTTAAATTATAAACCTTTTCTATACCCAAAATAATTAGATATTTTTGACAAAGAAGAACTCTTGGAAAGTGACTTCTTAAATCAAGCATATTTTTACATTTACAAGAATTTACTTCTTATTAGTTGATGGTATGTGAAACAAGTAACCATGACAACCACCTAGCTCACAGGTGCCATAAAACATGACACATAGGCAACAGTGACACAGTGTTAGATATCGGATGATTTTTATCCTGAGAAAACATGATCAGAAAGATACAAAGTATAATTCAACCATTTCTGCTATGTTCCAGAACTATTGAATATTGAAATGTTTTTAAATTAGCTGGAGAATTACCACCATTCAAAAAATGATGATGTAGAACTCTACATTGGCACTGTCTAATAGTCACTAGGCAAACATGCCCTTGGTAAGACTAAGGAATGGAATTTTGAATTTCATTTTTCATTTGAATATTTGGGGATTTTTGGTTGTTGAGATTAATTAGTACACACTGCTGTGCAACTTACAATATACTGAAGCTGGCCTCACACTCACTCACAGTCCTCATACTGAGACCTGAGAATATATGTGTTAACTACTGTATCAGGTTAGACTATTTTTAATTTTACTTAATTAAATTTAGATGACTACTTGATATTTAAGGTTAGATGCTGTTATTGTCTCTCCAATTGGACAATAAACTTTTATGTGATTAAAAATACAATCACATTATAATAAAATTTGAAAAGAATCATTTGCTAAACTAAAAAAGAGAAATAGCCTAACCAAATCCTTCTTTGTTCTTTTCTATTTTATTTTATTGTATTTTTGATTTTGAGATATATATATATATATATATATATATATATATATATATATATTCCTCAAGCTATCATCTTACATCAGTCTTCAAGCTGGAATAACTAGCATTACTGTCACTATATCTCTGACCCAACTTATGAAATCTGAAATTTTATAACTATTATGAATTTTAAGGTGCCTTGAAGACCATAAAGTAAGTAGCTACCCATGTTCACAATTTTAACTTAGATGTTCTTAATAATGCTTACTTCATTTCCTCCTATCTAATACTATTTTTTCTTTTATTGAAAATATATTCTTTTTTTTGGTTTTTCGAGACAGGGTTTCCCTGTAGTTTCTAGAGCCTGTCCTGGAACTAGCTCTTGTAGACCAGGCTGGCCTCGAACTCAGAGGTCCGCCTGCCTCTGCCTCCCGAGTGCTGGGATTAAAGGCGTGCGCCACCACCGCCCGGCAAAAATATATTCTTTTATACAATATATTTTGCTTACAATTTGCCTTATCTTTACTCTTCCTAGTCCCTTTCTACCTTCAGTCTCATCTGTTTCCAAGCCATTTCTGTCTCTTGTTAGAAAACACACAGGCATCTAAGGAATAATAATAGAACAAAATGCCAATGTTAATTTTAACAATCCTGTTCTCCAAACATCATCCTTTGTGCTTGCATCTCCATTAACTTTTTTAGCTTGTTTTTCCACACTGGTTCCTGTACCCACCTAAGACCCCAAACCTGTTTTTCATTACCATTAACATCCCTTACTTCTTTTACTTTTCCCACTTCTGGATTCATAGTTAATCATTATTGTCATATCTTAGAAAGATCTTTAATTCTCATCTCCTCTATCCCTTCTCCATCTGAAGAGATTAGAGCCATAACTAACACTACATTGTCCAAGTCAACCCCAGTGAAGAAGCAGCTGAATATGAGCAGAGAATAACACTAGTAACTACTACATCATTTTTTTCACATGACTACTTAAGCAACATCATTTTTTATTTGAACTGTTATTTCCTTATTTTTCACTTCCCTGTGAATAAGATAAGAAATTTTCCATCTTCTCAATCTTCCAACACATATTTCTTCATTGTGAGACTTCTCTCTGAATCACAGAGAGCATCCAAGAAACCTTAAGGTGCACACAGGTTCCTCTTTTAAGTCTACCAGGTTGGCCCATTCCTTAAGCCTATTGTCTCTCTCAGAGGATGGATCAATGTGCTGCTATGGACAACTCATCTACCACAACCTATTTCTTCACAGTTTCCAAAATCAGAGAACCACTCCTAATTATGTTCTCTTTCCTACATCATGCTATCTCCCCATGTCCCTGGTTATCGATGGCTAGATATGACATCGCTCACATCTCCTCTTTTTAAAGAAGAAAAAGACAAGAAAGAAAGCACATCCATTTTCTCTGACCTATATGTCCAATCACCTAAAGCCAATTCCATTTATTTCCATTCTTTCTTGAAAAGACTGTGGTTTCTATATCTGTTGCCTTCATGCACATTCCTTTGATTTTTTAAAAAACATAATAAAGGGAAAAAACATAATATCGGTTTAGTCCCACTACACTAACCATACTTAATTTGTTCACTTACCTATCAACTTTATTTACCACATTCAGTAGTAACAGCTGATTCCCAGTTCACTGGACTTAGCAATACCGTATGTATTTGAATGACCTATTGTCCTCAAAATACTTGCATACTTGACTTTAAAGGAATCACTGTTTCAGAGTTCCAATTATATATCTTATACAGTTTTTAGCTAATTCCTACTTCAGTGAACTACAAACTGACCACTAGATGCTATCACTCATACCAAGCAGAAGTCCCTAAAATTTTTGTTGAGTCAATATTTGAATATTTGAAAATTACATCACAGCTCATGTTTAAATAGGCACAGTTCTCTAAATATTCTTTGTTTGGGCTTAGCTAGTGTTCAATCACATCTTCAATATCCTTACTTAGACACTAAATGTGTATCTCTTACTATGAACTCATTATCACACTCTACCAATCTTCACATGAATGGAAACTCTTTTTAAAGATTGTTTTTAATTTCATTCATGTACATGTGCTTGTGTCTGTGTATCTGTGTACCATATGGCCATGAGTATCCACAGAGGCAAGAGCTTATAGATCTGTGTATATTACAAGGATGGTGATAGTGATGCTGTGTTGTGCTGTGTTCACTAGCCCACTGGCCTTAATCAGCTCAAATTCACTGAAGTTCTATCTCAACCCATTAAAATGTTAATTCATAGCCAACATAAACAAAAATGAAAGATAAACAAAATTAGATAAACACCATAGACATTAAAATATATTGAATATTAAAAGAGACACAAAACAAAGACTTCTAAAAGAACAATCTCCATGGATCAACTTGATCTTGAACTGAGACATGCACAAAATATACCCTGGATGATCTTGTATGAGCTAATAAAGCCATTTATTCTTTAATTTTATCATCTTTAAAATGACAATCACTAACTGTCTTATTACATGTAATTATTAGAATAATTAAAAAAGACATTGCCTGTAAGTCGTTTAAGACATACTAAGTACTGATGAATAAAACTATTGTTTATGTGTAATTATTGCATCTTACAGTGTGCTTTCAGTTTAGGAACTGACGCTGGCTTGTATGTCTAACACTTAACACACTACCTGGAACTTAACATATAGAACAAAACATTGAAAATAAAAAGACGAAAGCTACTGATCTTTGTTCTTCTTTCCAATTAAAATATGTATGTTTCCTTCCTACAATCAATCAAAGCAAAAAGCCATTATTGGGTAGTAGGATGCTGGCCTTCAAATATATCTGGTTTCCTCCTTCACTATTTACTAATTTAACTTCCAATTGCCTGAATGAGATTAATATCATGAAGCTAACCTGTATTTGTATTAGTTATAGAATTCAAGTTCATGGTGACAGGGACTTTAGATAAAAAATTAAAATATTACATGGACATAAAGATTTTGTTTTATTCTTGTCACTGATAATGTGCACTCCAGAGTTTGCCCCTGTAGCTCATCCTTCATACTGTACAAATGATAACATTTTCAAACTATATAGCATTACTCAATCAGTTCAAATTATTGAATGGCTTTCCATAAGCTGTAGATAGGTCACAAATTGTTTCAATGACACTAAACTTAAAATTAATATTAATAAAATGAATATTAATGCATTGCCTATGCCATTCATCAAAATATAAGCTATTAAGGTAGAATTGCTTCTCATTAAAAAAAAAAATCCATGACTCTAACCTAGAGAGAAGTGCTTAACATATAGTAAATACAAAATAAACTTTAAGGTGAATTAATGAACGAACTCACAGCAAATTGAGGCCTCCTGACCTATTACAATCAAAAGGAACCTGTACTTAAGACACAGTTGTGATTCTTCTGTTTTTCTGGGCTTGCTAACAAATGATACTGAGTTGTTCATTTGGTATTTTTGGCTTTGTTTTCTTATTTGCAAATCAAGCACTGGGAGGATTCTGTAGTGTCTGAGCACCGAACAGAAAACAGATTCTGTGCAGGAATTTGAGGATATGTTTGGCTTTTTTTTGGGGGGGGGGGAGTTGCCTTTAAAATACACTTTTCCCTGGAAATCGGGCATATAGAATGTAGGCTTGTTGTTTACAGAGCAAATTTCAGGGTGAAATAAAATAAAAAGAAGCAATCAAGTTGATATTTCCTAGCTTGTTTGTTTGGAACACTGATCCTGATTTGCTCAACTAATCAACTATAATTCAATGAGAAAGTGAAACATATCTGGAATATGATTGTCAACATAGCTTAGCATTAGCACAGATTAACCTCGCTTTGTAATTTTTATCTTGATATACATTAGTTTTGTCTATACACAGTATAGGGAAAATGAGAATTAGAAAAACAATACGCACATGGAAAAAAGAAATTGAAGGTATGACATGAATCTTTCAAAGGACCTTTTCAGACCAAGGCAGAGATGAATGTAAGTGAAAAATTACATGAAGTGATCACCCAACATATGTATATCTTCAAGTTTCATAAATCACCAAAACTATCCAAAATTTGCTAATATTTAGTGTTGGATCAAGATAATCAAGCAATGACTGTTGCATTTTAGTAGCACATGTATGAGTAATATTTTTAAAAAATATGATGGGTATTGCACTGCAAGTTCTTTTAAAATTTAAAATTTATCAGATATATTGCTTGATTATCTTCCATTCTCTATCTCGGTTACCTTTCTAAAAACAAGCTTTCTGAATGTGTTGCTGATACTGAATAACTACATCGCATTAAACAGTCTCCATCCTTAAAGAGAGTGACCTGGAATTGGTACAGCACTGGGAAACTTGGAGCAGTTGATTCTAAGCAAGAACACTTCTTGATCTGTATATAAACCCATCTTAGAAATAAATCCTGGATACCTACAGGTTGGATACCCTAGGAAGATGCAGTTTCCTAAGTGGTCTTTACTTTCACAGCCATCGAGACTAAGAGGTACACATAAGAATTCCTAGACAATTGTTTAGATTTTTTTTTAATTCAAGTTTGAAGTGAATAAAGGAAGATTCTATGCTTGAAAAGAAAGAAGGAAAAGATGGAAATAAATGGGTTTCCATTCCATCTGTTCACATCTTGTGGACACTGTTAGTCTAGAGGCTCTGCTGCTGGTGATTAGGTAAAAGTGACAAAAGCTGTCACTTTGCTCCCCCACACACTATTCTGACCTAATTTTTCTGGACCAGTCTTTCTTTCAGTCATCAAATTGTTAGTGACAAAGTGGTCATGCAGATGAAGTCTGGTCTGTGTGTGACAGGCCAGAGATGAGCATAGGCTCCTCTATAGATGCAAGCTAATGATTCACGACAGGGGTACCATTCCATTCATCCTCAAAATAGGAGCCTCTGGGAAAGAAATTCACTGAAGGCATTTAAAAGTAGGTGCTAGGTGGTGCTGGAAATAAATAAATAAACTGAGAGGTAATCTAAGTGGGTTGAAACACTTCCCCAAGGCAAAGGAGGAGTCTGCATCCATCACACAGTGACATTATAAATCTGTATGCTTTGCAAGGCAGTGACATGAGAAATTAGACTGAAGAAGCCACAGATGCACAATTTGTCAGCCTCCGAGGAAAGGTTAATGCAAGTTAAATATTGACATGTCAGCAATAAAGATTACACCAATTATAAATGTATACCACTGATGCTGTACCTAATGGCTGTGTGACACTGACAGGCAAGCCTAGGATGAAGAAATTACAACTAAAGGGAATGTCAGAGTCATTAGAAATTAGACACTTGAACTTTTTAATATCTTGTCTAGCTTTCTACATCTTCTCATTATATTTTGCAGTGTTTCCTGGAGAAATAGAGACGGTAGATTTTACACACACACACACACACACACACACACACACACACACACAAACACACACAGGATAGGGAGTTAAAGACATAAAGAGACAGATATAGACCGTTGGATTCTATCATTAGGAGACCAAGGCATTTCCTAATATAAAGGACTAGTTAACAAGCAGGAGGCCCAAGAGAGCCCATGGTTGATGCCATTCTTGTCTAGAAACTACCCTCCTTGAGTCACAGAGTTCAGTGCTTCAATTTTAGAAGAGTAGGAAAAGTTATATTAAAATGAAGTCAGGCAGGAAAAACGATTTCTCACGTACAAGAAGGTAAATCCAATGAACATATAAAATTAACTATGGCAACTCTCAACTGAAGTTTTTTTGTGAATAAACAACACAGTTTAACAATGACTGAACTCTTCCCAGACATCAGATTCTATATTAACATGTCACACCTACGCTTCTATAAGAACATCACAGCCATCTAGCGCTGTGAGCATTACACTGGGCCTATTTTTCAGTTGGCAGCTCAGATAACTTACTTCAGCTCACAGAACTGTTAAGCAGAGGGCCCTGAATTGAGATCCTGGAGTGGAGCCTGGCCCTTGACCTCAGAGTATTCATTCCCTTGCCTCTGAAAGACCAGTCAGTACCCTGAACCATTGAGCAAACCCACCAGCCACAATAAAGTCCATTTATAAAAACAAGTTTTAAGAATTTTGCAACAAAATTTCAATCAGCAAACATTTTCAAGGTGAGAGGCAAATAGTTTTTTTTTCATGGTTTATTTTTTTTTTATTTAAAAATTTCCATCTCCTCCCCTCCTCCTCCCCCTTCCCTCCCTTCCCCTTCACCCATACCCCCGCTCCCTCCCTCTCCAGGCCAAGGAGCCATCAGGGTTCCCTACTCTATGTTAAGTCCAAGGTCCTCCCAACTTCCCCCAGGTCCAGGAAGGTGATTAACCAAGCTGACAAGGCTCCCACAGAGCCCATCCATGCAGAAGAATCAAAGCCCAGCGCCACTGTCTTTGGCTTCTCAGTCAGCCTCAAACCTGACTCTCTGAATGAGGCAAATAGTTTTAAGAGATTTTAAGTTATTTTCATGCAAACATAACAAGTAGCATTTCAAGGTAAAGAGAATTTCAAGTAAACCATGAGCTAAGGGGCTACATGATTATATGGAGCTTATTTTCTCATAGTGTGACCAAAATAGCTAATCTGATTCTACAGTCATTGGCAAGTCAGTTTTGTTCAAGAATGCCTCCCTTAAAAAGATAGCCAATCACCATGGGATAGCCCTATACCCATGAACATACACACAGCACTAAATTCACTCAGTGGATTATGAGAGTTGGGGACAGGGAGGTAATACACAAGCCACGAGGAAAACAACATGACAGAAGGATAGTGAGGGAACTGGAAGGAGGGAGGGGTATGTATTTAATTAAAACACAGTGTGTGTGTACATGTGTCAAAAATAGAAACAATTTAAAAACTTGACAAGTAGTCTAGCCATACTTCAAAGAACTTTCTGAGAGGTCATGCGAGGGATCATGGAAAGTCTAAACATAAACAAGGTTGTTTGACTCCAGGACTCATATGCTCAGCTTTACTCTTTAGTCTACTGACCATAACTCAGATAAAACTACGAGAAGAGAAGTCACCAAAATTTAAGGGCAATATTAGTCAACCTATTATTTCAGCTTATTGCTTCAAATTCTGTTCTTCAGATGTCAGAAGCCAACATTATTCAGGAATCATTTCAGGACTAAAGAAAAAAAAAATCACATCTCTAATTCCTGTAAACCTGACAACAGTCAGCAAGGGTGCTTTTAGTGGTTGGATTTGTATTTATTTGCAGAATAAACTTACTTGTTGGTCTCTTCCTAAAAATCTCTACATCATACTTAGGCCCCCCAAAACTGTAAAAGTGCACTCTAGTATGAAACTGTAGTGGGTCATGATGAGCGCTAGTGAGGAAGAGAAGTTAGGTGGGGAGTGAAATTCACCAGCATGCCAACTTGAACAGGAAATCACCCTAGATTTATAGGGACGGATAAGCAGAGACTCTTCCACAGGACAAAAGGTAGGGTTCCAAGGCTATGCTCAGGTGCCGACTACACTAGAACCAGCAAGTAGTGTCTGAAGGACAGAACACAGATGGGATTTCTTTTTTTTTCCTCATTTTTTTTATTAAAGATTTCCATCTCCTCCCCTCCTCCTCCCCCTTCCCTCCCCTCCCTTCCACCCATACCCCCACTCCACCCCTCTCCAAGACAAAGAGCTATCAGGGTTCCCTTCACTATGTTAAGTCCAAGGTCCTCCCAGCTCCCCCTAAGTCCAGGAAGGTGAGCAACCAAACTGACAAGGCTCACAGTGAGCCCGTCCATGCTGTAGAGTTCATGTTCATTGCCGTTGTCCTTGGTTTCTCAGTCCTCCTCCACCGTCAGCCGCATTCAGAGAGTCCGGTTTGGTCCCCTGTTCCATCAGTCCCATTCCAACTGGACTTGGTGGTCTCCCGTTAGCTCTGTCCCACCGTCTCAATGGGTAAACTCACTCCTCACGGTCCTGACTTCCTTGCTCATGATCTCCCTCCTTTTGCTCCTCATCAGGACCTTGGGAGCTCAGTCCGGTGCTCCTATGTGGGGCTATTTGTAATAGCCAGAACCTGGAAACAACCTAGATGCCCTTAGCCAGAACCTGGAAACAACCTAGATGCCCTTCAGTGGAAGAATGGATGAAGAAAGTGTGGAATATATACATATTAGAGTACTACTCAGCGGTAAAAAACAATGACATCTTGAATTTTGCATGCAAATGGATGGAAATAGAAAACACCATCCTGAGTGAGGTAACCCAGGCCCAAAAAGATGAACATGGGATGTACTCACTCATAATTGGTTTCTAGCCATAAATAAAGGACATTGAGCCTATAATTCGTAAAAAAATCCTAGAGAATCTATATAAGAAGGTGAACCCAAAGAAAAACATATAGTTATCCTCCTGGATACTGGAAGTAGACAAGATTGCCGGACAAAAAATGGGAACATGGGGGTGGGGTGGGATGGGGGGAGGGGGATGGGGAGAGAAAAGTGTGAAGTGGAGGATGGGAAGAGCTTGGGGGAATAGGATGGTTGGGATATAGGAAGGGTGGATATGGGAACAAGGAATTATATATCTTAGTTAAGGGAGCCATTCTAGGGTTGGCAGAGACTTGACTCTAGAGGGGTTCCCAGGTGTCCAGGAAGACGCCCCCAGCTAGGTCCTTGGGCAGCTGAGGAGAGGGTGCCAGAAATGTCCAGATCCTATTGCCATACTCATGAATATCTTGCATATCACCATAGAACCTTCACCTGGCATTGGATGGAGAAAATGACAGATGGGTTTTCATAGAGTCGTCTGACATGCATCCAGGGGACAAACGCTAGACGTAGCAATGACAACGACTAGCCATTCAACTCAGGAATTCTGTCGAGTCTAGGAGGACATATTGTATTTAAACCTTGATTGCTTTGGCTACTCGTCAATAAAAGGAATGAGAATTCTTTGAATGGCAAAAACATGAACTGTAAAGGGAAAGATACTAAACCCATTGTATGATGTCAGAAAATAGGGATGTACTCAGAGAGTCAAAGGGCTAAGAACAGATCAGTACGGTCTGAGAATGGCTATGGTCAGAATATGACCTGAAGTTCTCCTGAATACTGATATATTGAAATTTAATACTCATCAGAAAATAACCCAGTTTGGGTATTTCAGTATGGTGAAGCATAGTGAACTGATTATAGAAACTGGTATAAAAGCTTCTCCAATGTCCAAATCTGGAATAGCTTGAAAAATATAGTAAACAATGTGCAGTTAGATCACAGTTTAGAGTAGTATTTAGCAGCTGATAGAAATCAGATAAAAGTGAATCGAAAGCAGAAAGATCTACCAATACCAGTTTGGCCAGGGCAAAAGTTTATTCTAAGCACAAACATTGAAAAACTTTAACCCTCGGGTGATTTTGAAAGATAAGTAGGAGATGAAGGGGAAACATTAATAAATAAGATGATTCACCTTTTCTGAAAGGCACAAAAGAAGCTTTACCCTTCTAATATACAAGGTCATAGCAAAATGGCAATGAACTTGGAAGTTTGCTCTCCTCAGACGCCCAATCTACCAATATTTTCATCTTGGATTTCCTCATGCTCATGGTTTGTGGAGAATAAAGTTGATTTTTTTTTAAAAAAAAAAAAAAAGCTACCCACTTGGGATAGCAAATGACAACACATTGAGCAGACTGAGATATGAAGTCCAACTATAAGAAAAGCATTGTTAAAATCCAAACTGAAAATACTCTGCCAAATACCATATTAATGGTTTTTAATTCTGTCAACATCATCAAAAAACAAAGAAAACCTCACATAACACTGAAAGTGAAAAAAGTAGTAACAATAACTGATAACCAAATATCCTGCAAAAAAAAAAGGTTCTGAAAATAAAAAGGGAAATAAATTAGGAAAGCAACATCCTAGTGATGTGTGGTAAATAGTCATATGCTGCATTAGTTCCTAATGAGTACTTAGAATATAAATATAAACAGAGGAAACATCATAAAGGCATACATTGACATATTTCTAGATGTGTAAACAACACTAAAGTTTTGGAAAGTCTATTTAAAATTTCAGAAAACTGATCATATCTAGATTTCTCTCTCTCTCTGTCTCTCTCTCTCTTTCATACACACACACTATACAAGAACAACATAAATAAAATATGAATCAAATATGAATGTAATCCCCTAAAATGTGGGTTCAGAGTAGCTATGGAGTAGTTTGACGTAAATGTCCTCCGAAGAAATGTGATGATTGAACTTGACCAACAGTATTTTTCTGCTGAGAGACATTGCGAGGTGAGGGTCACAAGGAAAAGTCCTTAGGCTAATGGTTACATGCACCAATAATGGATTGTAGTACCCCAGTTTCGCTTGCCATTTCTCCCACATACTCCAACACAAACTATTACCATTGCTGTCAATTAATCACCACCCACAATAGTCTTCAGAACTGTCCTCATGACTGTACTTTAACTGAATGTGTTACTATTCTCATGACCTAGTTTTGGGACCAATTGGAGTCCTGGTCTTCACCTGCTCTTCCCTGCTAGAGCCTTCTAATTGAAGTTACTAAAAGCTGTGCCTTGCCTAGAGGATCAGAGGATGGGATTTTCACCTGTATGGCCATTGACTGCTGGGTATTTAAGCCTCTATGGTGCTATTAAAGAAGAGCTTTGTACCAGTGATTGGATGTACGTGTGTCTGTCTGTCTCTGTGTATGTTTCCTCAACCTCCAGCCCCTTGCCCGAAGCTCGCGAACTGGATTCTAGTGCATAGACCGCAGACAGGGTCGCGTGGTGCGTGGCAACCTAGTTAACCCAATAGTATCTACCTGATTAAAGGTTCCTCCAATTCAGCACCAGCATATACCTTTCAACTCAAGAACTTTTGAGAAGCATGTGTATACAATATGCTCACAAGTGGAAGTAAATATGTTAAGCATTGGAGAGAGGAAGGAGTGTTGGAGTATGTTGTATACTGTTGTTAATATAAGGTGAAAGAGGAAGTTGAAGAGATGACTCAGTGGTTCAGAGCACTTGTTTCTATCTCAGAAGACACAGGTTTTGTTTACAGAACCCACATTATGGCTCAAAACCATATGTAATCCAGTGTCAGCATATTTGATGTTCTTTTAACTCCTCCTTAGCAACAGAAATACTTGTGATATACCTACATACAGACAGACAAAACATTTGTACCCATAGAATAAATTAACTAATATTTTTAAAATTTGAAAGAACCTACAGTCAGATTTTTTGGTACCACCAGCTTACAAATAATCAGATGGAGACTTACTCATTATAAAAGCTTCACTCTTTGCTTTGGCTTGTCACACTAGCTCTTATAACTCAAATTAATTGTTTTTACTAAGCTATGCTCTACCATCTGGCTTTTTTTTTTTTTACATCTTCTCCATTTCTTTTTTTTTTTCTTTTTTCTTTTTTTTTGGTTTTTCGAGACAGGGTTTCTCTGCAGCTTTTTTAGAGCCTGTCCTGGAACTAGCTCTTGTAGACCAGGCTGGCCTTGAACTCACAGAGATCTGCCTACCTCTGCCTCCAGAGTGCTGGAATTAAAGGCATGCACCACCACCGCCCGGCCATCTACTCCATTTCTAAATATCTGACTTGCATCTCCCTGGAGTAATCCAAATGCCTATATTGCACCTTCTCTTTCTCTCTTTGTGCCCAGAAGTCTTATCTATCTCTTCTGCCTAGCTATTGTACTCTATTTCTTAATTATACATTACATTTTTAAATGAGGTAGACAAACACAATACCTTAATCAAAAGGTGTATATATATATATATATATATATATATATATATATACAATATAACAAAATACCAATACAAATCTCTATAGCATAGCACCTTTAAATGTAAAGAAACCTTTATAAACAGTATTTGGGAAAATGGATATATTCTTTTCCAAATTGCTTCCTGCTTTTTGGTTGGGTGAAGTAAGTTTTGGGGGTGTTCATGAAAACCATTCAAGAGGTTTTGGTTCATCAAACCACATTAGCCTGGAATGAATTCACAGATTGTCATCCTCTGTAAAAAGAAAGGAAGAACCTCTTCTCCAAAGCAAAATATCCTTAAATCCATACTTTGATGGCAAAATACCTTTAAAGTATATATGTTGGTTACTTAGCTCCTTCACAGTAAAAAATTCAAAGAAAACACAATAATATACATAATCCAGACTCTCTGTCTATAGTTCATCTTTACATGGCTTATTTTTATTACTCTTTTAATCTATGACTGTCTGTACTGTCTCTTTATATACTTTACCATTTTTAAAATACTATTTACTTTTTTATAACAGTCTATATTTTTTCCTCTTTCTCCCAAGCCTATGTACATTTATCCAACACTGTGACCCGTTTAGAGGTCTTTTATATCTGAGTTTGTCCTATTGCATATCTGTAATTCTTTACTGTCCAGGAGTGCTTCTTAAAATGCTAAGCATTTCTTAAAAACTTAAACTGCAGCATTACTAGGGTATATATGGCACTGTCTTCTTGCCCTGTCCAGTCAAGCATGGCATGGCAGAAAAGGTCCATTTACTGCTTTTGAGCCATGCACACTGCCCCAATTCCAAGCATGCAGCAGGTATATGTTGAGCCATTAAGCAGTGTAAGACACTGTTTAAAAGCCCCATTTAAATGCTCAGTCTTCTGAAAGAGCTGGAGGTAGCACTGGCAGCACGGCCCAGAAAGCCAGCATTTCAAAATGTCATGGCATGGCTTTTTTTTTCTTTTGCTACCACTGAATCAGAAAAACCTCTCTTCAAGGAGCCGCAGTGTGCTGCCAGCAAACAAAGCCAATTTGGAAAAACAATGTGGCTACACTTTGTTTTTTAGTGTCTAAAAGTCCTTTCCAAGCATTCTCAGGTTTTACGTGAATTTAGTCTACCACATTGGCACCAATTTGTTCCAAGAAGGCCACTTGTTGGTTCCTGGCTGCTCAGAGGCTCAGCCTCAAAATAATCACACAGAAACAGTGTAAATTAAATCATTGCTTGGCCCATTAGCTCTAGCTTCTTATTGGCTAACTCTTACATATTAATTTAACCCATTTCTAGTAATCTGTGTATCACCACATGGCTGTGGCTTACCAGGTAAAGTTTTGTTTGGCTACAGCAGGGCTACATGGCTTTTCTCTTACTCTGCCCTTCTTTCTCCTAGATTCAGTTCTAACTTTCCCACCTACCTCTGCTCTGCCCTGCCATAGGCTCAAGCCAGCTTTCTTTATTAACCAATTGTATTCACAGCGTACAGAGGGAAATCCCACATCAGATTTGTGCATTTAGGAATGGGGTGACTGGAACAAGAAGAGCACAGGGCAATTCAAGTGGAACACCACTTCTGAAGCAACTGCCAAGTCAAGTTCTTATCATGAAGTCAAGTTAGTATTTAAATGATATAAGAACTAAGGACTATATTCAAAAAAGAAGTATTGTAAACAAATACAAGTCAATAGAAGAGAAAAGCAATTTTAATTTATGTGGATTTAGAAATGCCTGTTTGAAAGAATCAATAAACAAACAATTGTAACTTTCCTACCTTGTGTTCACGTCTGTGTGCATGTTTGTGTGTGTGTATGTGTGTGTGTATATCTGTGTGTGTGTCTGTGTGTACAAGGCAGAAAAGAGATTCATAAAGAGTTCTGTTTAGCAGTCATTGTAGTCCAAATCCACCAAAATCTACACACATGACTTTGGTGTTCAGAGTCAGCTCCATTTAATTTCCATTTTAATTGGAAATGGCACACTGGAGAACAAAAAAGATGATAAGCCATCAGAAAAGTTATTAATTCCATGAGTAAGGAAGATAATGTTTGTATTTGCCAGAGAAGAGGCAATTAAAGTGAGATTATGATTGAAAGGGATAAGAGGCAAGGAATACAAAAGACAAGCATTAAAAAGATTCAGAATCATAGCAGCAAGATGAAGCATGTGGCATTGTGATAGGTTACAATAAAGTTTTTGAGAACTGTCATAGCATGTAATCTAATTTGTCCTAAATGATGATACTATTCCCCTCAATAAATAATGACACAATAAAGGTAACATCATAACAGATGGACTGATTAATATTCCATAAGTTCTACACTGAAGAATGCTCCAGTAGTAAAGCTCTGGCATTGTAGTATTGGTGATGCTAATAAAAATGTAATAAAATCTAAACAATGGGTAGTAATAATAACTGTTGATAGCACTTGGAATTTACCAAACCACATATTCTATCACATTATTATTGGTTTGAACTTTAGCTTATTCTTTCACTGGAGAAGGTTTCCTAATTTACAGATGGATATTTGAGAAGTTCTGTTCAGATTGTCTTTGATAACTTTAAAACATAGATGCCTCTAAGTATTGAGTCACGCACAGTAAATAGCTTGCTCAATGGCATAAATGACTGCTTATGGAGAGTGGAAAGAGTTCACTTTTACTATTTATCTATTCCAAATGTCAAAAATAAATAATAAACAAAATATTTAATACATCAAGGTATCGGGGAGTGGATTTTGAGTCTCAAATTTTCTTTAAAGCTAAGTTGTTCTCTGTTTTTAGGCTTTCTTCCCAGAAAAGCTTTTACATCTTGGTCAGTGTGTTTATTACTAAAGACAAGAATTTAAAAAGCAAAGTTGTTTTACACTGATGATAGCTCATGCTGGAGAGAATGTGGGATAAAGGGAGTGCAAACTGGTACAGCCCCTTTGACAATCAGTATGGCGATTTCTCAGAAAATTAGGAAACAACCTTCCTCAAGACCCAGTAATACCACTTTTGGGTATATACCCAAAGGATACTCAATCATACAACAATGACGTGTGCTCAACTATGTTCATAGCAGCATTATTTGTAATAGCCAAAACCTGGAAACAACCTAAATATCCCTCAACCAATGAATGGATAAACAAAATGTGGTATATTTATACAATCAAGTACTATACAGCAGAAAAAAAAATAATAGCATCTTAAAATTTTCAGGGAAAGAGTGAATCTAGAAAACATCATATTGAGTGAGGTAACCCAGACCCAGACATACAAATATAATATATACACACTCATAAATTAGTGTGGTAATCTTGCATCATTCTGTTATCCCAAAGAGAGACAGGATTAATCACCACTGATACTCCATGGAAGGAAGAACTTTCTTATAGTAGAACGTAAAGCACACACACACACACACACACACACACACACACACACACAGGAGGAGGACCTGCTTGTTTGTCCTAGCTGTCCAGAACCAAAATAACCACACAGAAACTTTATTCATTAAATCACTGCTTGGCCCATTAGGTTGAGCATCTTATTGGCTAACTCTTACATCTTAATTTAACCCATTTCTAGTAATCTGTATACTTCTATGTGGCAGTGGCTTAACAACAAAAATTAAGCATATCTGACTCTGGTGGCTCCATGGCGTATCTCCCTGACTCCACTTTTCTTCCTCCCAGCATTCAGTGCAGTTCATAAAGCCTACCTAAGTTCTGCCCTGTCAACAGGCCAAGGTAGTTTCTTTATTCATTAACCAAAAAAAGCAACACACAGACAGAAGAAACACACACACACACACACACACACACACACACACACTTTCAACTATTTGTTTCTGTGATGGCTTTTCTTGGTAGCCATCTGGAATTAACTAAATCCAAAAATGGAGGATATGCCTGTGAGGGATTTTTGCTTAAATTTAAAGAGGAAGATCTATTTCTAATCTGGATCTTAAGGAAGAAAGATACATGCCTATAATCTGGGCCACACCTTCAGCTGAGCCAATATAAGGACACAAAAGAAAAAAGTATTTGCCTTTGCCTGATTGCTCTTGCATTGCTAACAAGCCGATTCCCTTGCTTCCATTAGAACCTAATTCTTAAGGATTCCAACTTCTAATGAAGACCAAATGAGACATCTAGCCTCATGTGTGCACTGAGCAATTACCGAATTCTTAGACTTTCTATTCATAGCCAGCCACTGTGGATTAGTTGGATCACAGGCTGTAAGTCATTCTAATAAATCCCTTTCTTTCTTTCTTTCTTTCTTTCTTTCTTTCTTTCTTTCTTTCTTTCTTTCTCCCTTCCTTCCTTTCTTTCTTTGTCTTTTTCTCCACACCTTCCCTCTATATATGTGTGTATGTGTGCATGTGTGTCTGCATACATGTATACATATATATATATATACATATATAGAGACTAGAGATATAGATTGATTGATAGATGATAAACAAAAAGATAGATATAGATAGATAGATGATAGATAGATAGATAGATAGATGATAGATAGAGAGATAGATAGATAGATAAATAGATAGATAGATAGATAATAGAGATATAACAGATAGATTCATTTCAAAAGTTTTGATTCTTTAGAGAACTTTGACTATTTCAGCTGCTATAGAAAGACAATTTTCTCTCAGTGAAATATATTCTACTTTATGTAATTTTGTACACTCTCATTTAATGGTTCTAATAAATCTCTGCCATACCCTTCCTTGGAGTATCACTGTTTTTCAATGGTATAATATTGATTAATTGTGTGTGTGTGTGTGTGTGTGTGTATACACAAAACACACAGACCTTGCAAAATATTAATGCTGGAATCATTAAACAGCTTTTAAAGCGATGCTTTAAAATATGGAGAGAAAATATTCTTCAAACTGACAAGAGTGTAACTAACCAATGGCAATCAAATATGTAGATATAATAAGATTATATGAATAGATTTAAGGGACCTCCTTAGGAAAAATAACTTTAATAAAAGAAAAATGGAAGTCATGAAAATGCAAGAAATAAGATCCAGGTATAAGAAGAATCAATACAGATCTGAAGATGATAGTGTAGTATGTAAGCAAAGTTACTCAAGGGGCTGAAATTGGAGAACTGCAATCAGAGTTATAAAAATTTTCAATTGTTGTGAAGAGAAATGATAGAATTCTAATTAGAATCTCTCTCTCTCGCTCTCTCCCTGAGAGATTTATATTTGTTAGACATACATGTTTATACATGGGTTTAGTGTGACTCCAGAAGAGATATCTTTTAAAATTGAAATTAATTGGTATATGAATGGATGTCTTGGGACAATTGAGATGTGTGTTAGTTCTCTTAAAAAGGTTAAACAAAAAGTGAAAGAAAATATCATCTCTAGGAATACTACCAATAATGGAATTACTACAAATAACAAAATACTACAATAACAGAATTATGACAGGCATACACCTTGTGGAACAGATAAGAGTGATGTTTAGGCCATCAACGTAACAGTATCAAGTATTGATTTTACAAATAATAATGCTATAAAAATTCAGTGTCTCCCTCAAAATATGTCGCAGAACAACAGCAATGAGACCGTTTGAAGAGTTGTGGCTATGACCTTCTCTGATGTGGAATATAAATTACTGCTCTCACTTCAGAACTACTGAATCAGAAACACTGAGGACAAACATCCCTGGTTCTGTGCTCCTGCAGCCTATCAGCCCATCCTGAATCATGCGGCCATCGGAAAGCCGTAACTGTGATTGTCTTTTCAGAATGTGATCATAGGTCATGAAGCCAATCAGAAAAGACAAACAGTTCTTTCCCAAGCAGAATCTAAATGAAAAACAGAAAATGTAAAACAGTAATATAAGAGGATTTTTAACAAATATGGAAATGAACCCATAATGGAAGAAGAATTTACTAAATGGGTCTGTTTGTGTGTGTTTTCCCTCAATAAGTAGTGCTAAATATGGCACAAAGAACAATTTTTTTCTGTGATACTTTCATTACAACTTACCTTTATAAGATATGCAAATGTTAGTTGATAAAAAGTCAATGTTAAATTGTAAAGTGATAAGATTAGAAAAAAAGTGGGTAGCTTTAGAGGAAGCCAGGAGAGTCTATGTACTTTTGCAAATAAATTATATCCCATATTTTATGCAGTATATACTTGTAAAGACAACTAGCCTCAAGTTTTGTATGACGTTTTAGGTTTTAGAAGCTTTTGAATGTGGTTTCTGTGTGCCTATTTCCTGAAAATAGAATGTAATGTCTGAAGAATAGGTGGCAATTTCAGATAGACAATAAAGAAGCCACATGCTTGGTGTTTAGGAACTAACTGAGAAGCATGAAGATGAATTGCTATTGTTTGAATTTTATTTTGACTTAGATATATTTTAGTGTGTTTGTGTGTATGAACACATACATGTGGGTTCCTGTAGCAGTCAGAAGAGGTATTCGATCTCCCTAAGCTAGAGTTAGTTACAGGCAGTTCTGTTCCAGCTCATGTGAGTACGGGAAACTAATTTGGGCCCTCTGCAGAGAAGCATGTGATATAAACTACTGAGCCATCTTGCTGACCCCTTTGGTTAGTTTTTAGGAAGGATAAGGAAAACTGGAGTCAGATACATCCATGTAATAGAACTTAGGAAACTGGAAGAATAACAATACTGACAACTGAAAATCCAAGGGATATCCAAAGGTATAGTTTAAAATGAGTCAAAAACTGAGACTATGATTTTGTCAGACATATTCCTCTGCAGTCATGAAGGTTAAAACCATCAGGTTCATTAATCTGGAGAGAAGAAAATTACTTTCTTAATATGCTTGACACTCTTGATGCAATGACATCTTCCCTGTTAGACTGTGACTGAGCAGTCAGCCTTGTTGAGGCTAATCTTTTACTTGTTTGGGGCAAAGGCTACTTAATGTCTGATACAGTGATTTATATTGTCATGAGTGTTTGAAAAGTAACTAAACAGAATGTCTTCACATCCATGCAAATGAATTAATTAACTAGTCTCATTTCCCAGATGGTCTCTGTTTTGTATTCTACCTTCACATAGACTCTTTTGACTGATCAGAAGATTTAACTGTGTACAATATTTGGGTTTACATACAGCAGATTGAATTTTAATGAAAACCATTTATCATCTTCAAGAGTTAGTCAATATATGTTCAAATCAAGCCTCCTACTCTTGCAAAGTTCAGCATGCTGCAGTCGTATTGGAGCCACTTCAACAACAAGTACCTTGAACTCAGCAGGAATAAAACATCAGCAACACAATGAAATTCTTGATGATAATCATGATATATTCTGAGTATGTGTACCACAGTTTGCTGATAATAACTATAACAGTAATAATAAGTACTTATTATGTACCTACACTCTATTGGATTCTATGTCAGAAGTTTTTATATAGCCTCATTGATTTTTCCCTAAAGTTCATCCAGATTGTTCTACTTTATACCTACAAAAATTGAAGTTAGGAGACTATATAACAGTGACTACATAAAGAGGTCACATGTTTGGTATGCACAGAAGTATAAACTGTAAATAAACTCTCCTCTCTTAGTGTTATTATTTTTGGAAACTTATATTCTTTACTAAATTTAAGTTTAGTTTTTTGTTGAACGTTTAGTATATCACAAGAAAAATAAGCAAATATGCCATTATGAAGATATACTACATAGAACTTTGGGGGGAGTATATGGGTTTATTTTCATTTTAAACTATCTACTCTCAAAGATGAATTTCTAATTGAATTAACCTGATAAATTAACATTTATGTGTACATATAGATATAAAAGTTAGGGATATTTTACTATTGTTTTTAGTGTTACAGTTATAGTTATAGTATGTTTTGATTAAATCCACCTCTTCTCATGTTTCTCCCCTATCCTACTGTCTTACCCATCATTTGAATGCAACGAAGAGACACAATTCCTAAGCAAGGCAACTCTTATAAAAGAAAACAATGAATTTGGGCTTGCTTATAATTTCAGAGGTTTAGTCCATTATCATTGTGGTGGGGAGAATGGCAGAACACAGGCAGAGTAGGTGCTGGAAGAGTAGTTAAGAATTTCACATCCTAATCTGCCAACAGCAGGAGGAACAAAACACTGGAACTGTCTTGGGCTTTTGAAACCCCAAAATCTACTCCCAGTGATACACTTCCTCCAGAAAGGTCAGACCAGCTCTACCAAGGCCACGTCTCCTAATTTCTCTCAAGAAGTGCCTGTCCATGATGACCAAGCATTTGAATATATGAGCCTTTGGGGGCCATTCCTATTCAAACCGCCACATCCTGATTCAGCATAGAGCTGCTAGTGTGTACATTGATGAAAGATCACCTACCAGGACATCAGTAGCCCTTAGGGTGATGAAAATCAACTCTTTCTCCTCCAGTAGTCAGCAACTGCAAATAGCTTCTTGGAAAGAGGTGAGATTTCATAATCTCTATACCCAAATCCATACTGTGGTTTTAACTAGTTTTTTTTTCTTGACCAGGTCCTATGCATGAAGTAAGAAGTGTACAAGTACATGCTCATGAAAGACCTGTCATATCTCTCCAGACACAAGAGTCCTACAAAGTACCGAATAGACAGGACCAATGGAAGAAACTCCTTATATTATGCTTAAAATATTATTTTTGGTTGTGAGTCCAGCCTTTACCAGCTGAGCCATTTCTCAAGCCCTATCCTTAAAATTTTGATGTAGGATGTCCTTCTATATATGTATTGCTTTTATTGGTTAATGAACAAAGCTTCTTTGGCCTTTAGTAGGGCAGAATGTAGCCAGGCTGGGAGAGATAAAAAGAGAAAGTAGTTGGAGTCAAGGAGAGGCCATGTAGCTGCTAAAGATAAAAGATACCACCAGAACCTTACCAGTAGGACAACCTCATGGCAATACACAGATTAATAGAAATGGGATACGATGTAAGAGCCAGCTAGGAATACACCTAAGCTATAGGCTAAACAGTGTTGCAATTAATATAGTTATTGTATGATTCTTTGGATCTGGATGGCAGGAAATGAATGAGCAGTCTCTGTATACAGATGGCACAGATTCGCATAGGACCTAAAAAGAAGGTTTAAAAATGGGATTCTAGAGACTCAAAAACAGGAGCCAAGCGCAGATTCTTGGTAGCCACATTTTTTTTTTCAGATAGGCTCTGTTTGAGGGCTGCAAGCAGAGGCACAACTCCTTTATGAAACTGCTTCTTGGTTGATACTGTCAGTATGATCTAACTCTGGCTCTTTCAGGAGAAGGTCCTGCACTTAAATGGGATTTGTTAGCAGTATTCTACTATTTGTTTAATGGCCACATAGACATTCTCTGTGCCTGGTGCTGGGGCAGGTGAACATACCTCCACCATGTTGGACGGGGCAGAGAAAACAGGCAAAGTTGCAGCAATAGTACTAACCAAGCCTGCATAGTATATGAAAAAAAAACCTATAGGTTCAAAAAGTGATTACAGACACTCAATAAGGACAGATTCAGACAAAAATAGACCTAATAACAAGACATATTATGTTTTTTTAAATGTACATAAGCTAGGGAGAGAGAAGAAAAAAGTATAGACAGTTATAAAAAGATGTAATATAAAAGAGTACAGATAGACTTAGATTAAAGGAGTAAAGAAAATAGACATTAATGGTGGGAATGAGCTGCTTATTCATCTCGGCCACCCAAAACCAAAATAACCACACAGAAACTATATTAATTAAAACACTACTTGGCCATTAGCTCTAACTTCTTATTGGCTAACTCTTACATATTAACATAACCCATTTCTATTAATCCTGTTTATTGCCACATGGCATTAGCTTACCAGCAAAGATTCAGCATGTCTGACTCTGGCAGCTCCATGACATCTCTCTGTCTCCACCTTCTTCCTCCCAGCATTCAGTTCTGTCTTCCCTGCCTACCTAAGATCTTCCCTGCTATAGATCCAAAGCAGTTTCTTTATTCATTAATGGTATTCAAACATACAGATGGAAATCCCACATCATGTATGAACTGGACATGCAGGACTCACAGAAAAGTGACTCTTGAACTTTCCAAAGATGGGATGGTCCTTCATGGTTCCTGCTTCACAGAAAAAAACTGCCAGACATTCTGCAGGACACAAAAGAAAACAACTGATAAACTTTGCCATGACAAGGCAGAATAGATCTTCAAATTCCCTGCTTCGTTGAAAAGTCTGCTGGATACAATGGGCCTATAGTCTGAAGATGGTTGCCCCAATGTTATAGAAAAATTGTGGGTGACTTTCCAGGAAGCAAGATGTCTCTGTCATCTCTAGACATTTGAAGTTGCTTACAATGCACTTGCTGTTTACTTAGGCAATTGTATATATCCTTCTGGATTCTTTGATGAAATTGAAGACAGACGGTTATGATAAAGATAAATTGTATATGAAACTTTAGACTCACAAAGAAATATTGTAACTGTAATTCCTGCTTGATACCTTGTTTTTATATGCAATTTTATTATGTTTAACTTAAAACCTTTTTTTAATTAGACAGAAAAAGGGAGATGACGTGGAATGTCCTTCTGTATAAGTACTGCTTTTATTGATTAATGAATAAAGATGCTTGGACTTACGGCAAGGAAGACTATAGCCAGGCTGGAAAAGATAAATGGAGTAGGTGGAGTCAAGGAGAGGTCATGTGGGTGCCAAAGAAGAAAGGTGCTGCTGGAATCTTACCAGTAGGCAACAGCCCCATGGTGATACACAGGTTAATAGAAATGGGTTAAGATGGAAGAGCTAACTAGGAATATGCCTAAACTATAGGATGAAGAGTGTTGTAATTAATATGGTTTACGTATGATCATCAGGTCTGGGTGGCAGGAAATGAATGAGCAGTTTCTGCTTATTAAATATTAAAAACATTGAATAAGCAAGAATTTTGAAAGCTTTAGGAGTAAAAACTCAAATAACTTTTAACAGTAGGCTCTTGAAAATAACAAATACTAACTTATTTGACAGAAATATGTAAATCCAGAAGTCCTTGAAAAGTATTATTCAATTCTGAAAAACCACAACCATCAACTTAGACTATTACACCCATCTATTACAACTGAAGGAGAAACAAAATTTGCAATTTAAAAATAGGTTAAATGAATCTAAAACAGTTAAGATAGCTCTACAAAGGATACTAAAAGTAAAACTTAGTTCTGAAGAGAAGAATAATCACACTCAAGATGTCACAGTAAATAAACAAGTATTTCCAGAGCAGGTAATCAAAGATACCTAAAGAAATACCACAAAACAACATAGATAGTAAAGAGTATTCCATGAAAATATAAATAAGAAACAATCATATGTAGTTATTATAATATCTGACAAAATAGATTCTAAGCCAAAATGAGGCAGATTAGATAATTATAGGAGTTCACTTTATACTCATTGAAGGAACAATCCATGGACAGGATATTACAACTCTAACATATACACACCAAACACAGATTACATGCCTAGTTCTAAAACCTCACAATGAACCCAGCATAGTGATAGTAGATGACTTAATACTCACCAACAAACAGGTCATTGATACTTTTTTGTAAGCAAAGTAACATGGGGATTAAATGACATAATTTAATGAACCTAATGGACATCTATAAAGCATACCATCAAAACATTAATGTGCTTCCTTTTTCAGTGGCCTACGGACCTTTCTCTGAAGTAGATGACATATTGGAATTCCAAACAAGTCTCAACAAATACAAAAAATAAATAAGTAAATAAAAATAAAAGCAGTTGTGATGAAACTTGAATTCTGATCTGACCACACTACAACAAGTCTGCATATCAACAGCAATCAAAACTACTGCAACTAAACAAACTGACCTACCTACTATAAATTATAATTGGAACAAAAAAGAAATTTAAAAAGAAATAAAATAATCTTAGAATTAAAAGAAAATGAAAATAGAACTTATTAGAATCTATACGACACAATAAAAATAGTTCTAAGAGAAAACTGCCTACATCAAAAAATGAAAAATTTCACTCAAGTTAATAATTTAATGTTGTACCCAAGGGCCTTGAAAAAAAACACAAAACTCTAGAAGTGTAGACGAGAAGAAATAACCATTAGAACTTCCTAAATGTTGCTTAATTGATAAGTTAACAAATGTCTCAATTATTACTTTTTTATTACTTTGGCATACAATAAATGTACACATAAAAATTAAACAAATATGTATCTATTATCTACTAAAAGCCATTTTATATAAAAGATGTTAGGAAAAATAAAGTTGAAATATATTTTAAGAATGTAGATAATACAGGGGAATGTAGCCTCAAAAGGACAAGGATGAACTTTGTTATTTTAGAAATTGTTTATACGAACTTAAAAAGTAGAAGACTTTGTTCTTTATTAAGTATAGAGGCAAGATTCAGAAGGAATAGAAGCAATAGCTAGGTGGTGGAAATAGCTTATCACATGGCAACACCTTGAGCTCTCTCTAAAGCACTGCCATGTATACTATCTGTATTGTGCAATGTAGGAGAAAGAGAGAGGGAGAGAAAGACAGATGACAGAGAACCTAAAACTCAGAACAAACTTAAAATAATGTCCAATGAAAATGCTGAAGAACGTAGAAAATGAGGCTGTATAATTAACATCTTTCTAGTACTATCCTATATATTATATGTAGTGTTTAATATAATATATTAATCAATCTTCACCAGCATTTGTAAACTTTGGATTTTACTTAAAGCACATTAATACTTACATTATTAAAAAAGATGTATAACAGCTCAAAAATGCTGGTTTATGCTCCCTGTCCACTGGATCTTATTGGATCTGATAACGGGGTAGAAATGTGTTTTTCCACATATTGATTCAGATAAAGACTACTTGATGTTACTTCCATTGTTTAAAAAATACCCTCAGAAAGAAATTACCAAAGATAATTATATAACTAATCAAGGACATAATACCAATCACATGGCCTCATATTCTCATGTCAAGAAGGTCATAACTCTACCCAAGTGAAAGAAAGCAGCAAAGGTATTCTTTTTTAATTAGTTAGTTAATTAATTAATTTTAATATCCCAGCCATGTTTTCCCTTCCCTCTTCCCTACCACCCTCTGTTTCTACCACTCTATCCACTCCCCACCATTTCTGTTCAGGAAAGGGCAAGTCTCCCAGGGAGATCAACAAAATATGGCATATCAAGTTACAGTAAGACTAAGCACCTCCCTAAATATTAAGGCTGAGCAAGGCGACCTAGTATGAGGAGTAGGGTCCCAAAAGGGAATGAAAGAATCCGAGACAGGCCCCACTCCCACTGTTAGGAGTCTCATAAGAGAACCACGCTAACTACTCTAGCACATATACAGCGTGCCTAGGTCAACCCCTCAACAAAGGTACTCTTAATGGGCAGCCACACTTCAGGTATGCTTTCCATTATAAATATAGGAGAAGAGAATTTGAAGATAGTTATCCACCTCTGGTATGTGAGAGTGTTTTCACTATTCATAAAATAAAAGTAAATAAGGTTCACAGTTATTGAATAATTTGTCCATAGACTGGTGGGTATGACCTAGGGGTGGGGTCTTAACAGAATATAGCAGCTCTCAGAAAATCATGATCCACTCTTTAAACTTGGCCTGCCACTTTTTTTTTCTAGTTCCGGTATTATTGGACAGCAGCCATGTCTATTTATTTTAGTGTTCTCTCTGTGTGTTCCATTACACTGGAGTGGCAATATTTTTAAATTGTACGAAAAGAGAGTACAGCAATCAAAATTTCCAACATCTCTATCTGGCTCTAAACCCAAAATATTTGCTTACTGTATAAAGTTTTCAGCTACATCTATGTCAAATTCACAAATACTTGATAGCTTTAAACAATCAAAATTTATTATCTAACATTTACAGAATTCAGGGGTGGGAAATGGATCTTACGGTACTAAAGCCACTTTGTCAGAGTGCTGCATTGCTTTTGGAAGGCCCGAAACAGAATCATCATCTTTACTTTTCCAGCTTAAGGAATTTCTCTGAGTTTTGGTTTCTATCTTTCCGAGTAGCGATAGCATCAAGACCGTCTCATGATGCATCACTCTGAGTGCCTCCTCCATTACCACCTTGACGGTGGCTCTTCTGCTTTCTTCTATGGAATGCCCTTGCCGATGATGAGCAGGATCAGAATATTACCCAAGCCAAATATAGCTAATTAATCAACTTAATTTATCTGTAAGCCTGACTTCTGCTTGCCAGCTGATGCAAAATACTTAGTTCCTACAGATTCAAATGTGAAGGTCTGGAATGTCATTAATCTGACTATCGCAATGAGCCTTATTCTACACCCTAACCGATTCATTGTTCCAATTCTTTTACTTTCTGTCTCCAAAAATGTGAGATTGTTTTACACTCAGAAACATTAAAAGGCCAAAGCTGTGTTTCAAAGGAAATATAAAAAAATGGTTGGGTACAAATGTAAGAGTACTTCTCACTGACAAAAAATGTTTAGAGTCTAGGCTATGGAGTGATCAAACATCTAAAGACCTTCATAAATGAAAACTTTACCATCTGTGGCCCCATTTCTGCCCCAATAATATGACAGGAATTTTCATGGAACCAGAAAACCTGACCAAACTGTACATAAAGGAATACATTTGCAGAAAAACATTGTTCACATGAAGGAGAAGGTGGCTCACAGAACAACTACAGCAGAGGAAACAATACTTTAGTTTACTAAAGAGGCAAGGGGATAAACAGTATCTTCAGTATGGAAGTGATAGCTATGTTTACAAGCCAAGAAAGAGGGTGGCACTTTCATTACTGTAAAACTCTAGCATATCTCTCAGAGCTACATTTTCATCTTCACAGGCCATGCTTAAAAGAAACAGCTAACAGCCTCTTGTCAGCGTCTTTAGCCAGCTAAAAGCAGACAGTTTAACTAGTTGATGCAGCTTTGTCAAAATACTCTGTGGATAGGACTATAAAGAATGAGACTGAAGAAGGTCCAGACCTCAGTATTCCCAGTTTATAGATGCAGGATTAAGACACAAGGCAATTGATTCCCAATTTCAGTAAACAAGGCTCCTAAACACTGCACTTAATCTTTCTACCAGCAGATATCTGAAACCACAGTAACCAGGGTAAATATCAGAAACTTGTTTTCTTTGTCTGTTAAAGAGTCTGAAATACGGAAGGCCCTTTTAGAAAACATTAGACATATCTAAAATAATAAAACATGGTGCATCCTTCAGTGTTTCCCCTTACTTTGATTGCTAGAATTATTCAATAATAACTGAACATTATGATTAAAAATCAGGAACTCTTTAGATGTTCACTTGAATCTGCTTGCAGGGCACATCTGCAGAACTGCATTATTGAATTGCGGGTGCCCTCCCACCACTTCTGCGGGTCAGCGTGAGATCCCTCCACCTGTCCTAAATGCAGAAAAGAATAAATTGCATTTTCAGTCCTGTGGAAATAATTATATTTTCAAGGTCACAATCAATCATCATAAACTCAGTACCTCTCCCTTGGGAGAAGAAAAATTTAAACCCCTGATGTATTGCTTTTGTCATTTTGGGAAAAAAAAACTTTTCCAACTGACACGGTCAGTTATGAAACAATCTACATGGAAGAGAGTCACTGGACTCTATTGAGTCTCCACTCTTGGTTTTGTTCTCATAAATAATAGCAATCATGAAAATGACTCTAATATATGCAATTGTTATTTTTATTGCACTCCTTTATATGAAAAATATCTTTAATTCAGGATCTTGTTTAGCTTTAAAAATAGTATTCTGAATTAAACAATAAAAATAATCATTTTTATACAATGAAATAGATGGCGCAGGATGTTTAGAATATTCTCCAGGTATGTCAGTAGGCATAATACTACTACTACTACTACTAATGATAATAATAATAATAGAAGAAGAAATGGAAATCAAGCTTCTGTCACACTGACTTCAGACATTATAAGAAAGGAATATCCAGGCAGTGCGCAACATGTCTGAATTTACATAAACAAAGCAAGGCATTAGCATAAAAACTACTAGGAGTCATTATAGCATTGCAAACAAAGTGCTGCCATTTCACCATCCCCAGTGGGCCTCGTTATATCTTCTTTCTGGTCTCCTGCTATCTCCCACCCCACACCCACTCTATGTGCTATGTATCATTTTGCAATGTCTTGCTCTCTTTTCTGGTTTCCAAGGCTTTCACTACTTGTATTCCTATTTATACACATGCACATAAACATTAAAATCCAGCATCTTTACATGGGGGATCACATGTAGTATTTGAGCAAGACTTTTTAAAAATAAGAATCTGTGAACATAGTTGAACTAAATGTAACCCAAAATACAGCTGATTCGTATTTAGTTGCTTCTGGAATCAGAAAAACAAATCACTCCGCTTCAAGTTTTTCTACTCCTTTGATACAAATGCTGAATATATTTCCTGCCACAGAGAACCGGAGAGAATTTCCCACTTAATCTTTGAGGAGACAATGACCTCCATGCTCATCTGTCTCATTTACATCATTGTTCCTTGTCACTGATGCTAGGTTAACTGTAATATAGAGTTCTTATCATGAGTTAGGAAAACAAACTAACAGAAGCTGATATATCCCAAAGGAACTGAATGGCACAGGGGATGGGAAAACCAGACCAGACATCTGTAGTAGGTTGCAAGGGTTTGAGCTGTAGGGAGCATCTGTCAGAGCTGACCTGAGGGCATAGAAGCATTTCTTTCATCAGGGAGCATAAAATGTGCACTTTAAAAATAACTGTGTACAGAAGTGAGTCGATATGATCAGCTTCTGATGAACTGTACATCTGTCTCTCTTGATCCACCTGTTGATTTGAAAGCTCTCTACTTTTATTACATAAAACCAGTGGCTTGTGGTATTTGGTGACATCTTGCTGAAAGTAATGATAAATTCAGAAGCATGCTTTTTACCAATTTTACAAAATGAACATGAGGTATTTCAAAGTTCCCAAACACATTGGCAGGATCTATTACCATCTATTTTTTAGGTCAGCTTTACTTAGTCTTGACTTCATTCTCAGTAAGGAAAAACTAAATACACTGGTGAACTTACTTTTCCACTCTATCTAACAATACAAATGTTAAAGAAATCTCTCTTCCTGTGGTTTTGGTAAAAACCTGGGGAACATAGTGACTTTGACAGAGTTAGTTACAATGAGATGAATCATTGAAATTCTGCCTAGATACATTTCCATTGGTCCATACCTGGAGTCAAGATATAGGATCATAGCAATGATTTCAAGTAAAGAGGAGTTAGGCTCCTGAGTACAATTTAATGGGGTAATTAGAAGTCATACAAGGTGATGATTAGGCGAAGAACAATGGAATTTTCCACAGATAACTAGAGGCTGAATACTTACTGTGTTCTAGGAGCTATCACAACTTACAGAAAGACTGGGTACTCACCACTGCTGCTACACAGGAAGCTCTCCTCTGAAGAGTGTTATTCCAGTTCCTGGATGTAGGATTGTAGCTGTTGGTCTCAGAATTTTATAACACCCCCATTTTATATCTAATACTTTCATTACTGACAAATCATGTATCATTACTTATTCTCCATTAACAAACACACACACACACACACACACACACACACACACACACACACAAAAGCCTGCACTTCTAATTAAGGAGCAATAGCTCAGACTCAACTTAAGATGTAGCCTATGCTCCTCTCTCTATTCCAGTCTAGTCTGAAGGGTCTGATAGCATTTAGTAATATCAAAGAATCACTTTCAATTCTATAACATCAGAATCATTAGCTGAGGATAAAAGCTTAGGTGAAAATAAACAGAAGGAAGAAGATTATTTCAGCACTCTGTGCTTTTAAAGATGACCTCACCTGGTCTGTCTCCATAAGACAGAGGAAATTAGAGCAAAGCAAGCATAAATAAGCTAGTGGTCCTTATACAGAAGAATCTTCTAGTATGAAAACCGCATTTTCTTTTTCTAATCTTTCTTGGCGAGGAAGCTACAATGGGATGCATATTTGGTTTTACCCAAGTTTCAAATTTTCAATTCCAAAGCAACCACATTGTAAAGTGGGGTGTTTAGATGTAAGTGGATCTTGAGAGTAAAGTCCTTGTGTGTGGAATTAGAAGTGGCCAGAGTAAGCCAGGCGGTGGTGGCGCACGCCTTTAATCCCAGCACTCGGGAGGCAGAGGCAGGCGGATCTCTGTGAGTTCGAGACCAGCCTGGTCTACAAGAGCTAGTTCCAGGACAGGCTCCAAAGCCGCAGAGAAACCCTGTCTCGAAAAACAAAAACAAAAACAAACAAACAAAAAAAAAAAAAAAAAGAAGTGGCCAGAGTGGCCAGAGTGTTTGCTGTGTTTCTTTCACCATGTAGAAAGAAAGTCAACCATTTGCAATCTGTAAGGGGCCCCTCATCAGAACACACTAACACTGGCACCCTGATCTCAGATCTCTAAGCCTCTGGAAGACTGAGGAGAAAAGTTGATTGAAACTTTCTCTGTCCATGTTGTTATTTTACAGCAACCCAAACTGATGTAAGGAAGATCTGCTGTGGAACAATCTTTTTGTGCACTAAAGATGTTGCTCTGATTGCTTTAATAAAAAGCTGACTGGCCAATTGATATGCAGAGTTTCCACTATGCAGAGACCTTCCCAGAGGACTCTGAGAAGAAGAAAGGAGGAGTAGTGAGCCAGACATGGAAAAAGCAGGAAAACAGCATGGGCAGTACAGAGTAAATGTAATAAAACCACAAGGCAGAAAATAAATTATTATAAATTGGTTAGTTTAAGTTATAAGAGAGAGTTAGAAACAAGACTAAGCTATTGGCCAACCCTTCATAATTGATAAGAAGTCTCTGTGTGCTTGTTTGGGAGCAGACTGGCTAGACAGAAAAAAAACTTGCTACAAAGAGTTATGTCTTGAGTCATGAACAACCCATGGAAAGGTACATATAGATCTGATTAATAGCTAAGCCAGGAAACAAACACCATAGTACTAAACCACTGTAACTTTTAAAGAATATTTTGCTATTTGGAAACGTATTTTGTAAGCCCAGTCCCAAATGCCCTCCAGAACCTATGTATAATCAAAAAATTTTTAGATTATTTTTATGCTTTAGAAGGAAGGAAAAAATGACCCAGGGAAAGCTAGGTACCAGAAAGGGCTAGAGTGGGCATAAGCTTCCTGCAAGAGTGAATCTTGAGTTACAGAACACTCAGGAGAGTGCTAGAAGTGGTAATAGTCTTGATTCAGCTATAATCAAAAAGTGAAGGAAGTTTCACAATGGTATTTGTAATTTTTCAGATCATGGAGAAAGTTTTTTCTATTTAATACACAAGTAGTCTGAAGGGCTGAGGTCTTCCTTGTTTGGGCATCACTTATGCTCGGTTGGGAATGCCACAATCTGGGTTTTGTTTTGACTTTGTCAATGGTTCATGATAGAATAACCAAATGAGACTTTTCTTCTTCAACTTAAATTCTGTTTTGTCTCCCTTCCTAACGTCAGGGTACAGTCCTAATATTTTGTTGTGATGAAGTTATTACAAGTTATTGAGAGTGATTCTATAAGCCTATTTTACTAGGTTGCTGCAAAAATTAAATGAAGTAGAATACTTTTTTCTAGTATATTTTCTGGCATACACTGAAAACACATTCACAAGTACCAGTGAACATAATTATGAACCAGACCAATAGAAATCACTATCAGGTAATTTAAAGCTAAAACAGCTAGCTTTAATTATCAGCTTGAGAAAGTCTAGAAATGCCTGGAAAGAGAGTGTGATGAGGTACAGCCTACATGGGATTGGTATTTAGGATATGCTTGTGAGGAATTTTCTTCATTAAATTAATTGCCATAGAAAGATCATACCCACAGTGGGCAACACCATTCCCTCTGAAGGAGAGCAAGTGAAGTGGAATGGAGAAACTGATTTGACCATAAGCAAGGAGTAAGTCAGCATCCTTGCTACCATTTCTCACCATTCTTGACAATGGATCTGATGTAACTAGCTATCTGATGCAATTAGCTATTTGAGGTTCCTATCTTGACTTCTTTCACAGTGGTGGAATTTACACTTGGAACTCTAACTGAAATAAAATCTTTTCCAAAACTTACTTTTTGTACATATATTTTATCATAGCAACAGAAACAAAACTGAAACAGAGGTTTTTTTACTTACAGTCATACAAACACACACACACACACACACACACACACACACACACACACACTGAAGTGTTTCTACATTCTACCTGAGAATTTTGCTCCTCAAGGTATATTCTAATATATAAGAAGTAGAGCTGTAATGAATAGCATTGCTCAGCTATCTTACCAGTAGTCAGTCAGGCATTGATACTAAGAATGTGTTCTCCTGCTATCAGGTTTCATATGCAGATTTTAAATGATTCCTACCTATCAAACAATGTGAACTGGGAGCTAAAGATTACTCCCACCTATGTTAATAATATTATTAACACTTTGTTGATAGTTTAACGTTCACAATTTTGTTATCGATGTATGTGGGATACGCTTTAGGAAGCATTTGCTGTGGTCTGCAGGGCAGGTGGAAACGTTCCTGTACTGATAGCACTGGACAAGGAGGCTGAGTGTTGGCGGCTAGGCTACTGAAAAGTTCAAGGTGAGCCTGAGCAATTCAAGCAAGAATCTGTCTTCAAAAAAGAAAATAAGGTTGAGGATATAACAGGGTCAGGATGCTTTCATGAATATGAGGACCGACATCACTTCTCAGCACTAGAAAGGAGAAAGATAAAATGGAAAAGGTTGAGAACGAGGAGGAAACAAAAAGCATTTCACTTTACCAAGCATCCTGGTATGCTGTCTTATCAACAGCCCATCTGGATAATAGATAGTTACAAGGTTCTGACTGGCCACCATTTCTACCATATTGAAATCAATAGAGCATTTAAACTTAATTGATTTTATCTAGATTTAAGGGCTATTTTAAGTAAAATACATTTGAACTGAGATGAAATATATAATCATATACAGTTCAACAGCTTTTGACGTAGGATTGATTTAGAGAATACATTAGGGAAAGAAAAATAATATAAAAGTATGCATTTCAAATTGCTTCCCATGTTAAATAGTTACTATGTAAGCTGTACAGTGTAAACAGCAGCTATCCTTTCCCAAGGAACTTCTTCCAGGCAGGATTGTTCTCACTTCATCATTAGTTATAAAAATAACATTGGTTTAGTTAGATTTTCCTACTTATTATAGAAAATATAGGGTTAACAACATAATGTAACTGACGGAATTATCAAGCTATAAACCCAGGTGTGGTCCATCTGAAGATTTGCGCAGAGTCCATGTGACATTATTCCCTTCTATGATAACCTATCTTAGCTGGCGGAAACGATGAGGATGAGGTCAGTAGCATGTCTTGAATATTCTTCTCTTCACTATTGATTGTTCTTTTATGTCCATATATGCTCTTGTCAGCCCCCTTTCCTTAAATCAGAGTTTGTCGTGCTATTGTTGGGGACCCATATGGTCTCACAAAAGAGTGCTTGACTGATTTCCTATTCTTAGATAAAGCTTCAAGCAAAATTAATTACTTCTGTTTCTGAAGAGGGGCCACAGATCCCTTAGCTAGGAGTCACCAAATATGTCACGATTCTTGTGTGAGTGTGCATTCCATCTTTTTTTATTCATGAACTTAACAACCTAGTTCATACATTAAACAAGTGCATAGGGTTCCAATCAATTAAGTGAAATAACGTAACATCTACAGTAACATACTCTACCAGATATTAAGGTATACTTCAATCTTTGTTACATAAGATTGGGTGCCACCAGTACAATGTTTACAAAATGGACAAGTGAATAAATCAGACACACCTGAAATAAAATAGTAATAGTAATAAATATTAATGAGGATGCTGATGTAAACCAGAGACATCAAGGGAAATCTCTTCAATAGATACTTCTTCATTACAACACTTAGTTATCTAAATGAGTAATATCAAAATGAGAAAGAATAAAAAACTGCTTAATATATGTAGCATTATAATTACATTTCCCGAGAAACAAGAATTTGCCCAAAATTTAAAAAAAAAAGTTAGAGGTTGTTGTCTTAAAATAAAGGACCTCTGTTTACCGAAAGATAATAATAAATCTTCAATTTATTTCCTTGCATGGTTTCTCCACCAGAATTTAATCTAACACATACACTCACACTCAAACATATGTGTACACACTCACACACACACACACACACATACAGATACACACACACATACTCACACAATACAGTGAACATATATAAAACTTAAAATCTAGAATGAACACTAGACAAAATCTATATAGTATTTGTCTCTCTGGGTCAGTGACATTTCACTTAGGGTTAAAATATCCAGATCTATTTAACTAAGTAGAAATTAATACATAAAAACATTAAAAGTGTACATATTAATGGTGTGCCGAGTAATGTTTCAATACATATATGTGGTGTGTAATGTATTAGTCATGTTAAGCATGTGTTTCTCATATGCTTATCGCTTTAAAAAGTGAAACCTTATTACGCTCCTATTTGCCACTTTTGGAATTTGCATTGCATTGTTACCTATGATTTTCCTTTCATGCAATAGCACACCAGACTATTTCCTTCCTGACTACCTGTAAGTTGGCACTCACTCTCCCACCTTTATCTAGAGCAAGTCAAAAATGTTTTTATCTTTGAAAAGACTTTCCGAGTATATACTATACACTGAGAAACTACATGTTCTCACCCATATTTCAATCATGTAACAGGCTAAACTGTCTTGATTACTGACATGTGTTTCTCCTCCACTTTGAATAGTCGATATATTGATGCTCAGAACAGTCAACAAAGCACTCAAATGCTGGTAGATGCTTATTGAAACAATTAGTGCAATGTTTGTCATCTGTGTCTTAACCCAGGTGACTGAGAGAGTATCCCAGTTCCTTTTGTCACTACAGTGATAAATACTTTCCAAAATCAAGTGACAAGAGTCTGGTCTATTGTGGCAAAGATGGAGTGGTGGCAGAAGCTCATGGCATCTACTGTTGTGAAGCAGGGTGAACGTTCAATGCTGATAGCTGGCTTTCTCTTTTTTAAACTCTCTGGAATCTTGTTTCATATAATGGAGCTGCCTAAACTGGGGTGGACTTTTCTACGTCAATTAAGCTAACCTAGATACTCCTTCAGACATGCCCAGAGGTTTACCTCTAAGGTGAATTTACCTCCCATCAAGTTGGCAATAAACTTGAGATATAGAGAGCCATCTGCTATGCCAGCTCCAGGAACACTGTCTGGATCAGGATTCTAACTAACTTCCTACTTTTATGGTACAGAGCAATGTTAACCATAAATCAAGTATAACTCTAGGTTTCTCTCCTACCTGCCAGTTCCTGAATAACCACTCTGAGGATTAATATTAATTACAAACTGTTTAGCCAATCACTCAGGTTTCTTACTGGCTAGTTTTGCATATTTAAGTAAACACATTTCTATTATTCTATATTTTACCCTGAGGCTCATGGCTTGTTACCTCACATCTTGCTTCTCTAGTGGCTGCTGGCATCTCCGTCTCTTTACTTGAATTTCCAACCTGACTCTATTCTGTCTGGCTATTGGTTTAATCAGATTCTTTATTAACCAATGGTAATGACATATTTAGAGCATATAGAAAAACATCCCACATAATTTCTCCTATTGTCTAATTAAAAAGGAAGGTTTTAACTTTAACATTGAAAAATTACATTTAACAAACAGTTACAAATCAAGAATTACTATTCAATATTTAATCTATTTTTATTTGGCTAAATTAAAGAAAATATCATCCATTCTATCATTGTCAGTCTAAAATTTAGTATCTAATTTATCTTTTATAATAACTAAGGAAAAATATAACTATCTAGTCTTCAACTCCATTAAAGACCACAGAACCATATAATATAAAATATTTTGATTCCCGTATTTCTTAGGCCTTTGAAGTGTTTAAAGATTACCTATCTATTTGAAATATATCTCTATACATCTAGAAAACCTAATTAACATGACTACACATTTGACTATTACAAATGACTATACATTACATTTTAAATAAGCTGCAAAAACATAAGGCCTTAAACAAGATTAGAAATTTTATATATATATATATATATATATATATATATATATATATAAAATTGACCTTAATTTTTTATCAATAATGAAAATCCATACCAACATAAAAATATTTTGAGATTAACAGTTTTTTAGATTAAAATAGATTCAATAATCTACCTTTTTTCATCATTTCTATATCACATCCCCTTTTGTTATTTAAAAATTGATAGATTATGACCATTAACCAATGATAACCAACCCCCTTTAAATGAAAACAAACATTTATAAATAGTATTTTGGCAATCTGAGCATAGTTCTCTATACTACTTTCTGATGATTGGGGGTTCTGGTAATCTTATGGGGATCCTGAGAAAATTTAGAATCATGTAAATTGTATGTATAATTAAGGAAATTCATGCGAGTCCACAATAAAAGAAACAACTGTTCATTTGGGGAGCACTCACAATAAGAATGCCACTGCTGACCTCTACTCTGCCGTTGCTGGGAGCTATGTAAAGAAACTCAAACCACCAACCAAGAGTGTGTTTCCCATCTGTGCTTATCAGTCCAAAGGAAGTACCTCAGACCACACCCTAATGGGGCAGTGCCCAAAAAGGTTATTGGCTGAATGAATTCTCACAACACTAAATCTTGGTTTTAACAGTTTGCGAGGCTCCATCATCTCAGCCAGTTACCTTGAAGCTATTCTGGATGTTGGATCCACTGGGCCATTGCTCCCAGGGACACATCTCAGGGAAGCCTTACTTTCACAAACCATATTAGCCTAGAAGGAATCCATAGCTTCTTATCTTCTGTGGAAACAAAAGCATACCCTCTTTTCCAAAGCATCATATCCTTAGACACAAATTTCAAAGTCAAGATACTTTTATATTGATTTAGCTTAGCCGCCCCCACAATCAAATGTCTCTCTGTAGTTAGCTCACTAACAACAAAACATTTAAAGAAAACACAATAGTATATGTAATCCAGACTCTCTGTGTATTTTCCATGTTTATTGCCCCTTTAATGACTTTATTTTATTTTTTAAAACCATATTTAAGTGCCTATACCCATTTTCTTCCTTCTTAAGCCTACATATATTTTTAAACATACCATGACCCAATTAGATTTTTTCCTTGGTTTGAATCTGTCTTTATTCCATATCTCAAATCATTTTTTTTAAAACAAAGTGGGTGTGGTTAGGACCAAAGCATGTGGCCTTCATGAGCACAACTAGGAAGCTGCCCTATGGTCTGTCTATGCATTCCAGAACCCCCCTTTTCAGATATTACGTAGAATCTCAAGAGTCCCATGTTGGTACACCATTTGTAACTAGAGGTTTCTCTCCCAACTTCTAGCCCCCGAATGTCTTCTCTGAGGCTTAATATTAATTACAAATTGTTTGGCCCATGGCTCAGGCTCTTACAGGCTAGTTCTACATATTTAAATTAACCCATTTCTATTATGCCATATTTTACCACAAAGCTTTTGTCTTGCTACCTCACATCTTGATTCCCTAAAGGCTTCTGGTGTCTCTGTGACTCCACCTTCTTTGTCTCCCTGTCTCTCTGCTTGGGTTTTCATCCTGGCTCTATTTTGCCTATTGGCCAAATCAGTTTCTTTATTAACCAGTGATAATAACACATATTCATAGCATAAAGGGCATCTCACATCAAAATATATGCAGAGGTTTATCTCTAACGTGATTTTAGCTCCCATCAATTTGGCAATAAACTTGTGATATAATCTGCCATCTGCTATGCCAGCTCCAGGCACACTGTCTGGATCAGGATTCTAACTTCCTATTTGTATAGTACAGATCCATGTGGACCATGAGTCAAGTGAGACAATTTAGGATTATAAAATCCACATGCTTATTATTTCTAGACTTATGAATGTGAACTTAAATCATTATATAAAAACCTTTAATCATGATAGTCTGACAAAAATATTAAATGTTACAGAATCTTTTTTGTTTCTATAATACATGATTTGTTTTGTTTTTTCTATTTGCTATTTTAAGTCTTAAAATGAAGACATACTTAACTGTTCCAAATGACCTTATATAATAAAAAAAAGTGACAAACATTTAGCCCTATAAAAATGAGCACTATATTGGGGATTATTGGGCATAAGAAGGATAAAAGAGAAATAAGAGAGAGAGAACAGTATAAGCTGATCAGAGAAATATGAAAAGTGGGCTCCTTCCTGAAAGGAAAAGCCAAATGATGCTCAGGCCCTGGAGGTCAACTCCTGGAGCAAACGTGCGGTTCTAAATAATGCTTTGTGAGTTTGGGAAATTTTGTCTGTGGAGTCGGGTCAGAGAGAAAAGGAAGGCCCTGAGATGCACAGATACTAACTAACAGGTTAGAGAGTTCAGTGGAAGGGTGAAGAACACAGAGCTGAAAGAGACCATGGATGTGTAGCTGCTACACGCTTTCTAGTGCAGCAACATGCTTTCAGGGGATATGATAGGATTGTGAAGATGAAGTTGGGAAGATATCAAAAGATGGAGTGTTCAGTGTCAAATAGCAGGGGTCACGGTATGTTACTTTCCTTATCTGTGTGACCAAATGTCAAGAGAGGGAGAGTTTGCTTTAGCTCACAGTGTCAGATGTCAGCATATCATGGGAAGAAGGACACCACAGAACAGAAGCAGTCACGACCCGAGGAGAAGACAGAGAGGGGCTCCGTATACATTAAAAGTAACCTCCCTTCACCCAGCTCCATCTCCCAAGGATTCAACAATCTCTCCAAACTACACTACTATTGGGAACAGTGTTTAACACATTAGCTTCCAGGAGACATTTTATATTTAAACCATACCAATGAACCTATAATTCACTATACATTAGAATAAATTCCTTGAAATTATTTTATTAAATTTCTGTGAAGATTCTAGAGCAAATCTAGGGACTACTAGCCTTTAAGAAAATGACACTTTTGAAGTTTAAAATAACCATGGAGTAACTGAATTGCAAATAGAACAGAATTTGTTTATTTATATGTGAGGGTGGGAGGGAAGTGTGTGTGCGTATATAGGTGGTTAGTCTCCTCTTCTGCCCCATACTCCATCCCTACCTCCACCCATTCTTTCCCCATTCTCCCTTTTCTTCCTTCATTCCTCCCCCTCCCTCTGTTCATTCCTGTTCATCTCCTGCTATTTCTGTTGCTTGCTTGGCACTATAAATGTGTGAACCTTCATTTATAAGTCTTGCATTTAGTGTCATGCTTTCAGCATTAATATTTAACATTCACAGCTGTAGCTGAAGCCATCGGAAGAAACATAGAAGCTCTGTTTTTATAACAAAGCCATCTCAATATAAGACTGACTTTCTGAAATAAATGTGCACTATAAACATACATGTCACCGCTAATTTATGTTCATTCCCCAGGAGCTAAACTCAATGAAAAAGTCTGGTGACATAGGTCTGGCTAATGTAGGCTTGATTGCTTGAACTTTAATTAAAACATGACTTCTTGGAGCGCTATGTGTATGTACCAGCGCACAAGATTGTGTATAGATACTCTATATGTGTATATCTCTATATACACAGAAACACAAATTTAATTTTAAAAATGTAATTTTAAACCAAGCCAAAGAATCCCCTTTCTGTTTTTGTAGTTGTGTTACTGGTTAGGAAATTGCATTTAACAAAGCCCCTTTGTCCAGAAATAATGTTGTAGTATAGATAGGAAACTCCTTTCTTCTTTGATGAAGACAATTTTTTTTCTGCTTTTTATGGGAACTACTCTCTAACTCCCCTAATGGGACATGAATTAATATAGTAGAACACAGTTTAGCCTCAACAGCTGTGATGTGCACCTGTGCAGTATTTTTTTAATCCTTTTTCACTGCAGTATGATAGAGTAAAAAACAAAGGGAAATGCTTAATAGAACCTTCCAACTGAGATGCTTAATACATTATTAGGAACAGACATCCTCAGCAGGATTTAACCTTGCCTATTAGGAATTGGGCTCAGGGAACCAAATATGAAAAGAATACATTTTCCCCAACTTGTCCTAAAGCTGGCAGTGAGATCCACTGCAGCCATTTTCTGGTTTCTGTCCAATCTGTCACACGAGCTTTCTCCCGGCAATTTCGCCTTCTGCTGTGTCCGATTCACAACCTAGCATCCAAAGTCTTTTCACAACACTGCACTGGCATCATGTGAGGAGCACTAGCTAAGACAGAGCGCACAATCAGCTCTGCTCTCTGCTTGTTCTGCATCATTAAGCATTAATGAAGTGCTCTCTAATTGTTTCTCACTCCCAGCTTGCAGACTCTCTATTGCTTGGTATTTCAGGGCAGTTATCCTTGGAAGTCAAGCTAACTCTCCTAACTGTTATGACGGTGGGCACATACTTCTCTGTGGAATGAATACCATTAACCTGCCATCAACTGGAAGGCCAGGAAAGGCAGGAGAGTGTTTCTAATCACGGACAATGAATAACACTTTAGATTTTTGCTGCACATTCTCTTTCACCTCAGGTTGGCAATGGCTGTCCTCCACTCTCACCGAGAGGGAAAGACCTATGCCAGATATCAGAAACATCTTAGAAACATTCCTGACTATTTGCAGGCTTTTTCAGTGGCTTTTTCAGATTAGGCTAAATGTCTAAGTTTTCTAAGGTAACTCCTTAGAAAACTATAAATAATGAATATGAAGAAATACAGAGAGCTGTAAGAAATCAATTGGCTTATAGTATTACACAGAGATCAAGGCAGCCTGCACTTCTGCTACACACACTCTGAAAATGTTTGTATCGTCTCAGTAAAACAAAACTCTCCCATGTGAAGCATGAATAAAATCAACTTATATGTGTGTGTTGGGGGTAGGAGAACAGTTTTTCTCTGATTGTTAGGAAAAAAAGGAAAAAGAAAATGCTAATAAAAACTATTGCCACAACTGATAAATTAATAAGTGGGAATTATAAAATAACTATGATATTGGCAGAGCATTTTGATCCACCTGGACTCCCTGTATAAGGCTCAAGTGGCAAATCTCGTTTAGAGTTAAATTCCAACTTTCATATGAGATACATTTGGGGACCTGCAATTTCCAAATATGGCACACAGTTCCCATTGACCAAGTAGTAAAGTAAAATTCAGGAGGAGGTAATGGTAAGTTTGCAGAATTCAAAAACCTCAGGGCTTATTAGAAAAAAAAAAGACTTTCATTTTTAATGAGGGCTGCAGGGGATTTAGTGAACATAAATGGATGTGTTTCTGATTTTATAAATCGGTGCACATATGCGTGCAAACATTTCAACCAAGGCCAACTTGCAGTAGAGTACCTTTGGGGTCAGGTCATGTCATGTTGCATGTTTTTAAGTGCTACGTACTGAGCACAGGGCCTCAAGCTTCCAAAGAAAGCAAATATTTTACAACTAAACTACATCTACAGCCCCTCAAATTTTCTCCTGAAGAAACCATTTGATTAACTCCACTGGATAACAAAAGAATAAGTACGTATCATCCAGTTTAGATCCAAGAGAATGGAATACACATTCCATTCATTATCTTTTCTAATATTATTTAATATAAATTACCTATCTGCTCCTGATTCCCCATTAATGTACAAGAAAGAAGTGAAATATTTGTTTTTTATGCAATAAATGTACCTGAATCTTTTTCTTGGGCTGTTGCCCCTTGGCTCCTAAAGTTAGATACTTATGGAAATTATCCAGTGAGAACATATCTTAGTGGCCAAGATTGCTGCCTGCCTGTCATTTCTTTTGACTTGTTTTGCACAGTTGAGTGGTTTGTCCTTTGAGTAATGTTGGGGACAAGGCCTGAGAGAAATTGGAGTGACAGTTAAGCTCCAGACAGACTCCCCCTTCAGAGAGAGATGTGCCTTGGAGAACAAATGCCTGCAGTTGACATTTATACACCACCTATGGCTTAAAAGTATGTATTTACTTAAAGGCACAGGGTTTGCAGATCTACATGAGAATATAGAGTCCTTCTAAGTTTTTAGGAAAAAAAATAGAACTTGTGTAAGAGAATAGGAAACTTCTGTCTGGGGAGATTCAGGACTGGCATTTCTATCCCCTGGATCTCAATATTCCTAGAAGACAGGCTACACCTCCACCCAGGGTTTCTCTATAGATTTAAAGCCTGTCCTGGAACTAGTTCTTGTAGACCAGGATGGCCTCGAACTTAGAAAGTTCCTCTTACATCTGCCTCCTGAGTGCTAAAATTAAAGAAGTGTGTCACCACTGCCCAGCTAGAAAACAGGCTTTCTATGTGCATCTTCAATGCTGATTCATTTTTAGTAGCCCTGGATCAAGGCAAGAGGGTTATTCAGTAGATTATTGCTCTGATTTTAGATTATGGTTTTTTATATTATATTATGCTTTGCCTTATTAATGAAGTCACCTTACAAATGAGAATGCATGGTTTTAAAAGGAAATGAAAATATGATGTGCTCAATATTTTTCACCATTTTGGGGGGATAGATTTTCAAAGCCCAGCTTCTGTTTATGTTTGATAATTCTGTGTGACTGATCATTAAACTCTCTCCTTATATCTATCAAATATCTACTCAATAAATTTAATTTGACATAATGCTTTCTTTGAATGGAGTGGAAGAGAGCTATAGAGAATAGGACTGTAGTTAAATAGACTACGCTCTCTACACTAGCAGGATTCAGGCCTGTTAAGAGTACAGATAACTCTTTTCCAAAGAGAGATGTGCATCTATTAGTCAAGTCTTTACAACTGAATTGTCCTGCCTGCCTTTCCAGGTACTCCTCCTTGACCTAGGCTGTATGGAGAGTAAGGTTTTAAGAGGCTGCTAACATTAGACCTGGGAAGATGGGTTCAATTCATGCTGATGTAGCAGTTGAAACCTTGTCTTAACTTTGTTCTCAGTCTAACACCTCATGAACCAATGGTCCAGTCAACAGTCACAGGCAACATTTTAGGTACCATGATTAGATGCCGAATATGGCTAGAATGCCTCTGACCAAGAGAATTTTTGTAATATGTTTCTCTGAACTTCACAGTAGAATTTTTTAACCCGATATAATCATTGTGTTTTTAAAGGTCCAATTTTACCATTATATTTTTCTTTTGTTTATTGTATTCATATAACATGAATACATGGGGTTTTTGTCCTTACTACCCTATTAGCAAACCACAGATATTTTATTCACAGCTATACTGAATACATACTGAAAAACATAATTTATTACAAATATGAATTTAAGGTGGTTACCTTTACTTGATAGAAAGCAAGAAAAAGACAAGGTTTTAGTACAATTTTTAAAACCTCTTTCATATGAAGAATCCCTTAAATGAACTTCTGGAATCCCCGGGACCATACACATTGAGATAATACACATAAGACATTAATATCAACACACCGAGAGCCACTGTGTTGAAAAAGTAATCTCACCACATTAAAATATGGACAGTGAGAGTTTAGGCTGTGAACTAACGGAAGTGGTAAAGCAGGAATAAAAAGTTTGGGAGAAAACTAACACTAAAAATGTCAAAAAGTACAGAGGATGCTTTTCACAGGAGAGCGAGAAAGCACAGATCAATAGAGAAGAGAAGGCACTTGGCTTACACAGAGGAAGCTTCCAGAGGCAAAGGAGTTCCCTTGTGGATCTGGGATTGCAGTTCTTCACGGAGAAGGAAACCGTAAGAAAGTGCAGATGACTCAATCCACAGACAAGTGCATGGAGTTCCAAGTAATGATGCCCTGCAAAATCCAGCTGAGACTATTGTTCTCCAAAACCCACCACAATATGAAGAAAGAGCCTTCTGGTCATCGAAACCATCAGGATCCCTGTTAAAACAGGGCTCTTACTTTTAGATGGAATTCCTAAGCTCACATAGATTGTTAGTTCAAATATGATGTTCAAGTTGGAAATCAGAAAGCTGCAATTTGCTAGGAAAGGGATAGTTAAGTGATTAAAGTAAGCCTGTGCTTGTTGCACAGCTTTGAGGAACAGTATTCAGATCTCCAGGACTGTACAAATTCTCCCATCTGTAGTTCAACTGCTTGAAAGAGATAGGGACTCCCTGGACCAAGCTGGCTATTTAGATGGTCTCAATCTACTAGCTCTGAGTTGAATGGAGAGAATATGCCTCAATGAGTGAGGTGATTATCAGTCAAATCAAAGAGCTGACATCAATTTCTGGACTGCACATGTGTATCTATGTACATGCACACACGTCCACACAGAAAAATGCTCATCATACATACATGATTACATATACATACTACACATAAAACACATCTCAAAATAGACAAAGACAAAAGGAAGTAGACATTTAAATAAAGGACTAGATAAGATGAAAGATATAATTTGGAGCATTGGAGTGGAGAACATTTGAGACAATGGGAATAGGCTGGAGAGAAGTTTTAGGTTAGAGAAATCCTCAGAGTGCTTAAGGAAAATATGAGGAAGGCAATGTGGCTAAACCAAAGAAGTAATGGTGTTGACTGCAGAAGGTGAGTTTGGTGAGGTAAATAACACTGAGCCAAACTGTGAAATACATTGTAATCACTGTAGGGCTCTTGGCATTTACTCCACAATGCAGAAGTTTGAGTAAGAACTAAAATTTTCTTATTTATATAGAAACAATGGCTGGATCCCTCACTACCTACATAGCAGAGTTGGAGAACAAGGGAAAGAGAGACAAGCAAAAGTCAAAAGCCAGTAAGCTCAAAGGTGACCTCTACAGGTTCTTTTCTGCCTATATCGTACACACCCTGATTTCCCACAGGAAGAAGGGGAGTCGTTTCCCTCCCCTAGAACCTAGGATGGAAATATTGGCATGTTAGGCTAGTAAAGTGAGATGGATTAGAAGAATTCAGAAGAAACTCAACAACTCTGAACTACAGCTCTCAAAACGCACTCCTAGGATGGTCCTGACCAGAACCTAGGCATCATGATAGTTGATACGCAACTGACTTACACAGTCTCCCTACATTTGAACCTGTTGACAGGCCCACATGAACTCTACTTATTCTCCAGTCTCAACAGTAGGCCAGTCTCTCCTATCATCATATATTATCTGAGTCTGAATGCAAGTAAGACTAAGATAAAAAATAACATCCAGCTAGACATCTAAGCCCAAAGACATATATTTATAGTAAATTGTGGTAATCTATATAAATATCAACAAATGAAACATGAGTTATTGCTGAAGCTTTTGCAAGATAGCAGGAGATTAAGTCAGGTGTCCCAGTAAAACTGAAAGAAAACAAAATGACCGTCTGACTGACTGATGTCCTCATAGAAGTTATGAAAGAGAATTAAGAATGGTTCCTAAGGCTGGAATGTAGTAGAGCATGCCTTAATCCCAACATTCAGAAGGCAGTAGCAAGTGGAGTTTGAAATCAACCTAGTCTACAAGGTGACTTCAGAACAGACAGTACTGTTACACAGAGAAACCATGTTGAAAGAAAGAAAGAAAGAAAGAAAGAAAGAAAGAAAGAAAGAAAGAAAGAAAGAAAGAAAGAAAGAAAGGAAGGAAGGAAGGAAGACAGACAGGAAGGAAGGAAGGAAGGAAGGAAGGAAGGAAGGAAGGAAGGAAGGAAGGCGGTCCCTGATTCCAAAAATTACTTGAGTTTGAATCTCCATCACCCACAAATAAATAAATAAACAAAAATAAATAAATTGGGCTTGACTGTTTCTACCTATCACCTCAGTATTCTGGAGATCTGAGACAAGAGGCTCACTGGATTTTCTGGCCATCAGTCTAGTTTCAGGCTTAGTGAGACATCTTATCTCAAAAAAATAAGGGAAACAGTGATAGAACATGACACCTGATGTCCTGATCAGGCCTCAACAAGTGCACACAGACACCTATATCCACCTTTATACATGTATATACAACACAGACACACACACACACAGCTGTAAGTACATGAAAGGATTAATTCAATCAGAAAAGCAGGATTTGCTTTCAAATACAGTTTTAGAGATCTGTAGATACAACAAGATTTGGAAAGGAACAGACTTCTAAGCAGAGAAATGAGAAACGAATGATGGCCATTTGTATGGGATAAGCAAGTTGCAAGAATAAGAGGAAGACACAGAGGACAGGAAGATTAATGGAAGGCTCCCCTGAATTGCACTCAAAAGCAGACCTGGTGTCCGAGAGGTAGTCACAGAAGGAATAGCAAAAAGACTAAAGTGTGTAAGTCAAACAAAAATTCAAAAGTTATATGACAATGTCAAATGTCAAAGACACAGTCATGTAATCTGTAAAAATATAGGGAGATGTTGTCAAGGTTTCTATAATTCAAGTTAGATGAATGGAGGTTTCAGTAGAAATAAAAAAGTTATGAAAGTACACAAAGAGACCCCAGTAATGTGTCTGTAAATAATGGATCAAAGCAAAAAGTATGTGGACTTTGCCCTTTTGTAGTAAAGATACTTGGGGTTTCTAATTATTTTCAGATTGTATTTTACAAGCTGTGCTATATTTTGCTTATATTTATTTTCTTTCTTTGCTGAGAAATAATGGAGAGAATTTAGATTCCATTTGTTATCAGGAGGAGAATAAATCTGTCATTTCTTTCTTATTTAAAAGGGACCAGAATAAAATTTTTGGCTTTATTTGTAACTCTGAGACTCATGAATGTTCAAGGAAAACCATTCTCTTTCTTCTTACAAGATTTCCAGCATAATCACCACTTACTAGTGACCTTAAGAGATTTATGTAAGCTCTGTTAAATATCAAAAGTTACTTTTGCCCTTCTTAATAAGGAAAAGGTAAATATAATTGTAGTGAGAGCTGCAGGCTGCATTCCCGCCACCCTGCTCCGGATCGCTGGGCTAGCTTGTGCCCCGAAATAACAACACACAAATTATATTCTTTTAAACACTGCCTGGCCCATTAGGTTCAGCCTCTTACTCACATCTTGACTAACCCATATCTAATAATGTATGTAACACCACGAATGGTGTCTTACCAGGAAAGATTCAGCACGTCTGACCTGGTGGCTGACTTCATCACATCTCTCTCCCCGAGGAGAGGCACAGCAGTCTCTCTCACTTAGGAGAGGCATGGCATCTGACTGAGCCATCTACCTCACTTCCTTCTTCCTGTTCTATCTACTCCACCCACCTAAGGGCTGGCCAAGGCAGTTTGTTTATTAGCCAATGAGAATCCTCCATCATATAATCACTTATAAAAGGTCAATGATTAAGAGATGTCCTCCACAGACATAGTATTTCAATACAGAATAAGGATGGGGATGAGGGGTGCGGGGTGTGTGTGGGGGGGTGGGTGACACCCTTCTTTTTACTTAAGGTCATCCTGTTTCTTTACCAAACTTCTAGGACAGAGCTAATGGGCAGTACTGGAAGCAGAAGGAAAGTCAGTGCCATTTTGTCAGTCTGCCTCGGGGTTCAGCACATTCCTTCTGCCGCTTAGAGTTCAACTGGAGTTGGGAGCATATATCTCTGTTTACATCTTAGAACTTGAGTCTCTTCTCAATGCCAGGTCTTGGAGCAGTATCCTAGGACACAGGCAGCATTGCCTAATTTTTCCAGACTCTGCTTATCTGTCTTACAAGCGTGATACATGTTACTTACAGCTAAGTTTTAAACTACAGGTCAGCAGTGGGCAATGAGCATTTACTTAAATGCATTTCCTTGCGTGCACACACCTATAAAAAACGTGCCTTCGTATTTTTACAAACTATTTTTGCTGTGTCCAAGAATAGCTGCATGAGGGTAATTATTGCTTTCAGGGCTAACTAGATGCCAAGTGGTTTTTAAAGAATGTTGTATGCATTCTTTTCTTTACCCATGCCCTAGGACATCAAACATAGTAGCCATGACACTGAACCACATTCCCCAGTTCTCCTTTTCCTTTTTATTTTGAGACTACGGCTCCCTGGATAGAATAGGCTAGTCTTGAATTCACCTGTGGCCCAGACAGGCCTTGAATTTGTCATCTTCCTCCCTCTGCCTCTAGAAGAGATATGATTTCCAACTGGCACCATGAGATACAGTAGTTTACAAAAAAAATCTTAACAAAATAATTATGAGGTAGCTATTGGTATTCCACAAAAAAAAAAAAAACTACTTGGAAACATTAAGAAATAAAGCAACATCACACAATAATCTGCAGAGTAAATGTTAAACCTAACCTGTGACTCTAAAACTGGTACCCCCCTACTACATTGCTTATTCATATGCATAAGATAAGAAAGAAGACATACTGTGCTAGAAAAAGAAGATTTCAAAAAAAATAAGGAAACATTCTAAATTTTCAAAGAGATGTAAAAATTTCATGAGGGCTAGTAGAAAAGTCCTCTTGCTGATCAGAAATATTAAATAGGAAATATTAAACAAATCTAAATTCATTTTATTTAGTAGGAAAAATGTAAACAATATGAAGTACCTTCACACCATAGAACATTATTCAGTAACAAAATGAGAACAAATTCAGGGTTGTCCAAGGGACTCCTCAAATATTATAGAATATTCCTATTGGCCTTAGTGGTCCCACATCCCCAGGAGTAGAAGGTAAGTCCCTATTGCCCAAGACACCATGCATTTCAAACACAGGCCACAGAGGCTTCTGAAGTAGAATTGTCCAAAATGCATCATCCCTGAAACTTCCTGGTATTAGAAGGCATCATGCAAACTTCCAAAGGAAGGAAGCAACCAACAGTCTCACCCAAAAATGACACTTGTAAACCACAATGACAACACGGCAGAACAATTTTAAGGGTGCAGTCGAGGCATGGGTGCCTTATCTTGGTTTTAATAAGACCCTCTAATTGATTTAAGACTTTCTCAACAAGAAGGAACTCACACCTGGTACAGGAAACCTAGCCAAGTAACCTGGGCTAGTGAAATCATGGATATTGCAAAGAAATCTACAACCCCACTGTACTAAGACAATATAATTTCTAATTACGTTCTCGTGCCCAGAGATAAGTGTAGTCTTCGCTTCTCATTGAAGAAACTTCTCTTTGCAACAGAAACAGACCACTTCAGAAAACAACAACCAAGCAAAAGGCAGAGCTGTGGAGCCCAATCCCAAAAAACATATATACAATACAGTTCCCACATCTAAGGCTCAGGGATCACTGCAGAAGACGGGGTGGAAATATTGTAAAGCCAGAGGAACAAGGAGTTTGCTGTGATATTGGGTCTCCTAGGAATTTCAGAAGCTACACTTATAAACTCTCACCAACATGAGTGCCCAAACATGAGCTGAAGAAGGACAATGACAATAGACAATCTAATGTGGATGAGAAAAAAAAAACAGGAGCCCTTATCCCTACAAAAAGAGTTACAGGGAACTAAAGAATTGTGAGAGAGGAAAAAGTCTTCTCCAGGAAAGAGCACACCATGTTGTTATTTTATACCAAATAATCAGCCTTGAAAGTGTACATATGAGTACTACTACACATATTGAAAATATTTTACTTAAGTATTTAGGATTATATGCATGTAGCAAAGAGAAGAAGTAGGGGTATAAAGGGGGAGGGTTAGAAGGAGGAATGGGAAGATGAAATTTATGTAATTATATTATGATCTCAAAAAAATTAAAGAAATAATTTTTAAAAAGAAATTATTAATACACAAAATAACTTGGCTGTGAATCAAAGACATTAAACTACTCTAAGAAGGTAGTTAGTTTTATAAATTTATGTACATGATTCTTCCTGCCAGAGTCCATGACTAAGAGCAGACATTTACATACACACACGTGCATGAGTGCACAAGAGCACACACATACACATACACACACACACACATACTCACACACGGGGGTGGGTGGTCGCAGCTCTTAGAAATGATGAAGTTGTTCTGAATCTTGATTATAGTGCTGGTTACATGAATCTGTACATGTTTTAATTTATAGCATTAATTATTTCTCCAAAATAAAAACCAATTAAAATATAATTTAAAAATAAATAATAATATTGAGAAGAGAAAATCATTCAGAATAAAATAGCCAAATATGATGCCTCTCTGTGGAAACTTGATCAAGTTTTTTTGAAGTTTATAACCTCAGCCTTCTCTCTTCAATTAATAATTAACCAAAATTAGTTGCCTAGAAGCACATTGCAAAGATGGATGCCAAATTCTGTGATACATTCAGCTCTCCAATGAACAAACAGAAGCACCTAAGAAATTCGTGTTGAGAAAGACTCTTTGACTCATTGTCCTATGAGGGTTCTGAAAACAGCTTCCTTTTCTCTACACCCAGATCCTCCCTAAGAAGCTGGAGTCAACAGAACCTTTCTCCCAGGTTTCTGATTAGTGATATAATTGTTTTCCTCTGAAATCTCTTGTCATGACTTGGGCAATTTGTCAAAGCTGTACAGGACACTTTTCAATCATAAGGATATCTATTCATTTCTCCTCAGCAACCTCTGATTCCATAACTACCGTTGTTGGTTTTTGTTTGTTTATTTCTTTGTTTCTGCTTTTGTTTTCTGTTGTTCTTGTTATTACTTTACAGTTAAATTTCTTGTTAGCAAATTCTCTACTCTTTCTTCCAGCCACCTACTCCACTCCATTTTGGTCAATTGGATCCAGGACTCTTCCTCCCAAGAATTCTCTGAGTCATGTCTGCTGAGTAGCTAATCCTGTTATATGAACATGAACATCCTGACACTTAGTTCTACAAATACGTCCATGCCACAGCATAGCCAAGAGAGGAAGTCATTAGCTGGGATTCTCTTACACACGTTTATGTTCCAGAACTTCTCCTTGCACCTTCATAGGAGTTGCTTCACTTTATTTAAAGAAAGTCAACTAAGCCTGCAATTTTGCCCTCAATATAGAGAAAACAGAAACGAATTTAATGCTACATTACACCTAAGTATGATAACTCATAATTGTATCATTTAGGCAAGAAAGTAGTTAAGAGGTCAATGCCAAAATAGGGCACATAGTGAGTTTGAGCCTGCCCAAGCTATACAAGAAGACTGTCCCAAACCCCAAAATAAGGTAAGTAAATAAATACAATCTGTCACTTTCTTAAGGGAAATCTATAGACTTTGAATGTGAGATTTAAAATAGATGAGGTTCTAAAACATTTTGCTTTTTTCAAAATGTTTTATTGAATATTTTCTTTGAAATTTCACACACAAACACACTAATTAACTACATACCATGTTCAATAATTATTTTAATTGAACATATTAATTTATATCAACTTTTTAAAATGACAGCATCCTATATTGTAAAGATAATAACTTTACTTTTACCAAATAAACATTTTACATGATAGAAAAAGGTGTATAATAGTGTTTTCAGTTATAATTTCTAAATAATAGATTTACATTATTTTACGTTTTTTATACTCTCCTTGTTCCTTTCCCTTTTCCACCAGTTATTCTGAATTTTTATAAGTTTATTTTTAATCAGCACCATTTCTTCGACCGAAAGGCAGCATATTTTATTATGACACCTTAAGACATTATGATACCAGCAAATATATTTTTGAATGTTAAACAAATACACTCTTTTTTCTTCACAAGAAATAGCACGCCGGGCAGTGGTGGCGCACGCCTTTAATCCCAGCACTCGAAAGGCAGAGGCAGACTGTGAGTTCGAGGCCAGCCTGGTCTACAAGAGCTAGTTCCAAGACAGGCTCCAAAGCCACAGAGAAACTCTGTCTCGAAAAAAAAAAACAAACAAACAAACAAAAAAAAAAGAAATAGCACATTTGGGGTAGGTAAAGGGTGGAAAGAGCAAATACGATTATATTACATATTTTTTTTTTTTTTTGCAAATTCAAGGAATTGCTTTAAGGAAAATCTACCACAGTGGGATAGAAATGAGACTTAGTGATGAGAGGATCTGGAGGAAACGTCATCCCTTTCTTAATAAATTTAGTAGATTGTCAAGTATTTCCCAGACTTAGCACCTGTGGAGAAACTGGTGTCTATGGCTATTGTGTGGATCAAGGAAAACTCCAGAACTTTAACAATAGAATATCAGAAGCTTTGGAAATTGGTGTTCAGCAACAGGATTCTTCAGTACTCTTTCGTGGCATTGACGGACTTGAGATCAGACAGAAAATTATTTTTTACAGGACGCCATAGAATAATATTTAAAAGGAGCATTTACAGAGAACACTACAAATTGTAGGCCCTGCAGCTGAGAATTATCCATCACATAATAAAGTCTCATAATGATCAGAGATGTCTCTCATAATTTTCACAGTGAGAGAAGCCATTGAGCCTTCAGTGTTCATGACAACTATTTCTGCTTCTAGGGAGTAACCCACCCAAGCAATCCTCACTGCCTTTTGACAAATATCTATCTATCTATCTATATATATATATATAGCCTGGCCTGCTGTATAAGTGTTTACATGTAACTGCTGAAATGAGATATTGGTTATGCATTCTTTGAAATTTATTCTAGAAGTACAAAAAGCTTTGTTTGATCATTGCCCAAATGCATTTTTCATTATTCTTCAAGCCAGTTTCCTTGGATAGTTATTGATGAGATTTATGGTCACAGAAATTCAGCTGACATGCAAACAAAGACAAAGAGAATGCATAGCTTCAAGCGGTACCATCCATAATAATTGACCTTGCACTATGAATTGTAAGTGTCGAGCACTGGCAATTGAAGACTTCAACTAACATAACACAAAGTATTCCTGAGAGTAGGCCTGGCATTGTGAGAGTACACAGATGCAGACTCAGAAGAAGCCGGGTGTTTTAACATTCATTAGTTTTATAGCCATGAAGGTCATCTGTAAAATTTCATTTACATCAGCAGACTGCAATTAGAATTTAGATAATAAGCTGGTCCATCAAACACCAGAACAAACGCATTAAATTCTCTTCTCAACGTATCAACATACAGCAACAACTTCAGTCATGTTTTGGGGACAGAAACTAATAAAACCAAGTTGTGATGGCAAAGTAACCAAATGTAATGGTATTGGTATCTATGTTTTTCACAGACAGTCGTGAACCTGGTTATACAGTGATTCAGCAGTAACAGTGACTTACAAGTAGGAAGGTTTGATTGACATGGCAACAGTACTACCCTGTGTGACTTAATGACTCTGGACCTAATGACAATTAAGGCCTCCAATTTGCAAAATTCCCCAGCAACACGCCAGACAACATTCAAAACTGAATTCCCAGGGCTGTCTTTGAAGGGAGAACGCTGTCTCCTTCACAGTTTTCTCTACAGCCCTAGCGAATGCCTGGCATGCAATAATGAACAACGCATATGCTAAGGAGCAAATGGCCACAACTCCTGGGAAGTTTCAAATACCAGTACTTACTGTATAGAAGTTGCAAACTCCAGGAGTGTTGACTGTGCAGAGAAGGAACTTGTGAAAAAAAAATATATAACTATAGGTCAGCTTTGCATTTTGTTCCCATTGCGGTGTAACTGGTTTGCAAGGTACCTCAGCTACAAAGGTGAATCATTTTCCCTAAGTATGCTAGGAGAGCATGTGTACAACCAAACACTGATTTTATCACACTGTAATTAATTGTAAAGTGCAGGTTCCATGGCACTGAGTCAATGCATTAAATTAAGTCATGGATATTACATTATTAAGGGAAACCTTATTTGGTAAAGCTAATGAATTCAAAATTTCAATAGCTTTGAGTGCAGGTGTTCCCAGATGGCAGAAAGATGGTTTTCTTCTATGTATTATTCAGCCATCTGCTTCCTCAGACTTCCTCTGGGCTGTTTCTGTCTCTGTACTCAGTTGGAGGATATGGGAATAAGGATACCGCTACTATAAACCACCCTAACCTTAAAGTAATAAGCCTCATTTTTGTTCACAGGCCCCAACAAAAGCTAACAAAAGGATGTGGCCTAAATGGCAAACAACCTTTGAATCGTATTCTCTCTCTAGGAAACTACGGAAATGCAGAGCACACTCCTAACTGGCTTGGCCACAGGTGTCCACAGAAAGCCAACCCCATGTGGCTGGAGAGGCTTCACAGAAGCAGTGAGAGAAATGGTACTTCAGTCATAACCAGGCATTAGCCAGGAAGAGAAGCACAAGGAGCCCTGAGTAAAGGGAACAATGCACACAGTAACCTGAGGGTTAGAGAGAGCAGGTGTAAATGTGAGGCTAAGGGTAACCCGTCTCACATCTTGTGTGGCAACGCTGGAAGGAAGTTAGCAGGGCCCATACAGGAAGAGGATAAAGAACTTAAGTGCCAATGTGGCAAGCCCCTGCTCCTTCTCCCTCTCCCTACTTCCCTCTGTATTCTCATTGACTGGGTCCGGGTCCTCACAAACTATTGTTCTCATTCTTGTTCATTCATGAGGATAATCTCCCTGCTAGACAGGGCCACTAAAGGGAAATCTTTCCTATTGAACGACTGACCTTTTAATTCTCCCAATTGACTGTGTAGATAAAGCCTGGTCATGTGTCTCAGCCAATTGGCCTCTATTGAGACAAGCAGAGCATGGTTTTCTCCCTGACAGAGACATAACTTCGAGTGCTCCAAGGACATGGACAAGGGCCGTTCAAACAGCATCTGCTAATTAACTGCCTTTTGAAATAAGGCAGTTTGAAGTATTGTGTCCCGGTATTGTGTTTCCTCATCGATACCCTTCAGCCAAGAGAGTGCAATCCCCAGCGACAGCAATATGTTCATTTATTTTTAATATTCCATGACCTACTCAGGGTTATGGCCTCATTAAAAAACGATTGATGTCCCTGACATAAGCCTGCAAAATGCCCTTGTTGTATGCATTTATACATGATAAAGAAGAAAAAAATGAAAACGAGTTGCCCTAGATCTTACGAACATTGTAACAAAACTGACAAGAGTAATTTTTTGCTACTTTGGGGACATACAAAAATAGATAACCAATCAAAGGAGGTCAGTGAATTTTGCTTCTATATATAGTTAGAAGATATGTTATTTTTAAAGTTTTAAATTGCTAACATTCGTGGGGCAAAATCTGGCTTCCTTATTAATTCCACTTAATTAATTTTCTCCAGAACATAAGATACTAGAATATGTAGAGGTTTTTTTTTTTTTAAATTCGGTTTATCTATGTAAATCCCACAAATGGTGTCCCCTTTTAAATATCTCTATAAATACTGTGTTGGGAAAACTCATGAATAATTTGTTAAGTCAGTGTGGTCCAGGCATATTCTAAACACTGACAGCTGTCAAGAAATGTGACTATTACTCAGCTGAAAACCGAAAAGACACAGACAAAGGTACTGCTTTAGACAAGCACGGTTTTATGTCCGCTAACTGTAGATAACCGATATTTATAATGAGTTTCTCAGGAAGCACAGCTTTGTCCTGAGTAATCTTCTGGCTGACAGAAGAAAAAAATGCATGATACTAAGTAAGATTTTGCTAATAAACTCTTAATTGATAAACTGATTGTTTGGAAACTAGATGTGAATGCGTGGTGAATATGTCAACCTCAGAACCAACTGACTTATTTCCTTATCTTTCAGAGAGTGTTGTAAGGGTTAAACAGCTACAATGAACAAGCAAAAGACCCTGGGCTTTCAAACAAAATAGAGTAGGAAAGTTTAAAAGCTAAGACTCTATGTGAGCATGATCCACTGCTGATGCATCACACTTGAAAGGAAGGGGGTGCGTGATCCCCCGAGAGAAACAAGGAAACAACCTGTCATGAGAATTTAAGGATATGTGACGAGATGGCAGAATCCTAGATCCACTAGGTCTTCACCACCGAAGTATTATGATCTTATATTTAAAAAAAAATCTTTGTTATTGTAGAGTTTGTGTATTTCAATAAGCCTCTACACCATAGCTTTTGTTTGGAAGTCACAGTTCAACTTTGCGTCGTTGCTTTTCTTCTTCCACCTGTACATGGGTTCCCAGGATCGACCCAAGTTCTGTAACCTTGTATGACAAATTTATATAAACTTCTATGCCTTTATCTGCTGATCTAGCTCAGACCTGAGTGATATAATCTTTTCCAGTGTTACGGAGGTAATAAAACCACAGGGTTGTATAAGTGTTAAAAAGAACAGGTCCCAGTTCATCCAAATGGCTGAAATTATATACTAGTCCTTCATTATATTAATAAAAGTTATGGGTAATATACTAGAAATGTAATATTCACATTGGACCTCTATGAAAAATAGAAGTTATCTAGAGAGAAAAGGAAAAATAATTTTCTAGGCAGGAGAAAAAATGGAGGCATCTCGGAGTCATTCAAGACATAATCCTAATTATTATTTTTATTGCCATTTGTATGCCAATTCACCTCACCAAAATCTTAGTGGTAGTAATTAATTTTATATTAAATACTAGAATTTATAACAGTAATAATATGAAATTTCTACCAAAAGGAAAAAAAACAAAACCTTCAACTTGACTTCATTGTTTTAAATTTCTTGGAAGGCTTAATTGATACTCAACAGCCTGGGAGTATAAGGATCCCTATATTGAAAGTAAGGCTCACAGAGAAAGCAAGGATGTCTTTAAAACAGAAATATAAAAGTGTCAATCTGGAGACAGATAGGAAGCAGTAAAGGTAAGAATCTATTTGGTCCATCTGGGGCACTACAGCAAAGCCACCAAAGCTGGGTGAAGTTCGCACAGCAGAACTTCAGTTTCAGACTCTACATAGCTGGAAGGACCAAGCTTAAGAGGTCAGCAAATTTGATGCCATCAATGGGATGTTGTTGCTGCATCCATCCTTACATATGAAAAAGATTAGGGAAGCCATGTGGTGTCTTTTTAATAAGGACATTAATTCCATTCTATGCAGTTCTGCACCCATAATCTACTCACCTCTCAATACCTCCAATTACTAACACCACTGTGTGGTGGGTTATTGATTTTCACCCATAAAATTGCGAGGAATGTAGATACATCATAGAATGAATTAAACTCATTTCTATTGGATTCTACTCCCTCTTTCTCCACCATACCTGTAATAAACACAGTCAAATGCTGTCCTTAATTACAAGTGACTGAGTCTAGAAACATCTAGAATCCCTTGAGCTCATTTTCTAGTACATAATACATTTGAAACTTTTCGTTCCCTTCTTTAAATGAAACTTGTTTTTCTTCTAACCCAAAACTGAGCTTCAAGTGCACACAGTAAGGTCAGTCCTCTAAGGCCAGAGATGGAGTTGGCTCACAGGATCCTTGGATGTTGAAGAGATTGTGGAACCTTGGGCAGATATAGCAGACTTTATTTATGAGTACATAGGTTGTAAGACATATAAGCAACTCCTGACACACACAGCAGACAGAGACACACATGTAGACCAGCCTACAGCCTATACACAAACGTGTACTGGCAGAGGTAGGGTAAAAAACTTAGGCCTCTGACTCAAGGCCATATTTGTATAGAACTCACACAAAAGTGGAATTCTTCAGGAACTAGTTAGATGAGAGATGGCATTACTGTTTGCTTTTGTGGCAGCTATTTTGTCTTGTCATAGAGGATATTCTTACCAGTTCCATGTCATTTAAATATAAACAGCCTTCTGTCTCCATCACACACCAAGAGACAATATGAGCCAGAAAAGTATAGATTAAAGTGCTTCGACATTACTAAATGAAATGAAGAAAAAGGTTTTATTGCAAATATAAGGAAAGTACAGCCAGAGGCATCTGGAAGAGTCCAAAATGAGCTGGGCCTGGTGAGGAGGGGTGTGAGGGAGAGAGAGAAAGGAAGAGAGAGGAAGCAAAAAAGGGATGTGAGACCAAAGCAGGAACAATATACCTTTCAGGTTAAGACTTCTGCTTGCAGTTAAGACAGCTGAGAGTAGTCCCTTCAGACTTGTGCAGGTTAAGATTTCTGTCTGTGATTAAAGACTAGCTTCTAGTTTGACCCATGTCCTTGCAAGTTAAGGTTTCTATTTGAAATTAAGAGCCTTCTCAGCTTGGTCGATCACCTTCCTGGACCTGGGGGGAGGTGGGAGGACCTTGGTCTTAGCATAGAGTGGGGAACCCTGATGGCTCCTTGGCCTTGAGAGGGAGGGAGGGGAGGTATGGGTGGAGGGGAGGGGAGGGAAGGGGGAGAAGGAGGGGAGAGAAGGGGGAGAAGGAGGGGAGGGAGGGGGGAGGAGGAGGGAAGGAGATGGAAATTTTTAAATATAAAAAAAATAAAAAAAAAAAAAAGAATAAGCTTGTTTCTTAGATCTTACATAAACTGCAAAACATGCTTTTCTACCTACACTGAAGTTGCCACCCCATCCTCGTGTTGTACATCCTTACCCTTGTTCCTTCCCTTTCAACGTATTTTTCTAACACTAACAGTCAACAGTCTGGCCCCTGTAAATGCCCTATCTCTTCTACAAATGGAATCTCAAGAGGTCAGAAGGGGCTTGTTGTCTGAGGTTTTCTGTCCTGCCTGGTCCTGCAGCCCTTAAGTCCCAAAGAATCACACAGAAGTCTACATTAGTTATAAACTGATTGACGTAGTAGCTTAGACTTCTTGTTAACTCTTATAAATGATACTAGCCCATTATTCTTGTCTGTGTTAGTCACGTGGCTTGGTACCTTATTCAGTGAGACTGTCACATCTTGCTTCTTCTGTGACTAGGTCACAACTGCAGATTGTGCTTCCCTCTTCCCAGCATTCTCATTGCCCATCTCTACTCCCTGCCTTGTTGTCCTGCCTAAACTTCCTGCCTGGCTACTGGCCAATTAGGGTTTTATTAAAATACAATTGACAGGGTACAAAGCATTGTCCCATAGCACTTCCCCCTCTTTTTTTTAAAAAAAAAAAAGAATTCTGAATCTAATATCCTTTGCTTAGCTTTTCTCCTGACCATTATCCATAACAACTTGTAACCAACATTCTAAACAAAGGAAAATATCCATAGTCCATTTTTTTGGGAAATGTGGGAGTAGTTTCCCAGGCTACTTCCTGCTGGTTGGGAGTGCTGATAATCTTATGGGGACCTAAAGAAAATTTAGAATTATGATAAAGTCATGACTGGAGTATTTTGTGAGGTTTGATCATCTCAGGCAGCAATCTTGAATCTGTTCTGGATGTAGAACTCAGACATCTGGGCCATCTATTCCTATTGGAGATTTCTTAGGTGGTCTTCCTTGATCAAACATGATTCTTCTCCAAAATAACATACCTTCTGACTTCAATTTTGAAGTCAAGATATTTTCAAAATACATATTGTGGGTTAATTCAGCAGTATTTATAAGTAAATATCTTTTAGCAGCTGTTATTCCTTCCTCAGCATTCAAACAACTCAAAGAAAGCAAAATAGCATGCAGTATCTAGACTCTCTGTATTTTTCAGCTTTACATGGCTTTATTTTAATCTCTATTTCTTTTATTTTTATTTTTATTTTTTGGCTTTTTGAGACAGGGTTTCTCTGTGTATCTTTGTCTGGAACTCACTCTGTAAACCAGGTTGTCCTTGAACTCACAAAAATCTGCCTGCCTCTGCCTCCCAAGTGTTGGGATTAAAGGTGTGTGCCACCATACCAAACTACTCTCTTTTTTTCATTTTTCTTTTAAGGACTTTAACCTTTTTTTTCCTCCCAAGCCTACATATATTTTTAAACACACTGCAAACCATTTAGAGGCTTTCTTTATCTGAATCTATCTTTACTGTATATCTCTATTTTTCTGACCACATGAGTCCTAATTTGTTAAGCAATATGGCTAGGATTAAATCCATGGCTTTGATGGCTGGATCCAGCCCATTCCTTACCTTCTGAGATTCCAGCCTCATGGCAGAGGTACCAGCCTGAGCCATGTTTATTGCTACAACTCTATGGTGTTTCAGGGTCCCTGCCACCACCAAAAATCATGCAGTCAGCTTTTATTCAACATCATTTAAGTGTTTTGTGGCAGAACCTCTTTAAAAAGATGCAGGGTTTTGCAGCTAATGCTGAGTCAGGAAGCCTCTCTTAAATGAGAGTGTTTGCCTCTAGCAAGCAGAGTCTACCTGAAAAAGTGCTGCTATCAATAAGCCATGCTTTACTCTATTCTTTTCTGTCTAGAATTACTTCCCAAGCTCTCTCAGGCTTTATGTGGATGCAGTCACATGTACACCAATCTGTTGTCTGAAGTTTGCTGTCCTGTCTGGTCCTGTAGCCCTTAAATCCCAAAGAATCACACAGAAGTCTACATTAGTTATAAACTGATTGACCTAGTAGCTTAGACTTCTTGTTAATTCTTATAACTTATTCTTGTCCATTATTCTTGTCTATGTTAGCAACATGGCTTGGTACCTTATTCGGCAAGGCGGACACATCTTGCCTTTTCTGTCTGGGTCACTCTTCCCAGCAACTTGTTTTCCTGCCTCTACTTCCTGCCTTGTTGTCCTGCCTATACTTCTTGCCTAGCTACTGGCCAATCTGCGTTTTATTAAAATACAATTGACAGGTTACAAATGCATCCTTACCCATGTTCCTTCTCTTTTATTGTATTTTTCTAACACTGTTTAACAGCCAACTGTCTGGCCCTGAAAATGCCTTATTTCTTCTACAAAAGATTTTACAGGGGCTGCTCTGTAAAATCCAGACTTGAGGAAAGGTAGCTGTACTGACCAATCCTTTCTGCACCCCAAAATAAAGCTTGCTTCATTTGGACAATTTGGGAGTTTGTCTTTCTCCTCGAAATTTTCATGTTTAACACAGGATTGAGAGAGCCAAGGGAAGCATGTGTGTGTGTGTGTGTGTGTGTGTGTGTGTGTGTGTGTGTGTGTGAAAGAGAGAGAGAGAGAGAAGGAGAGAGACAGAGAGAGGGGGGGGGGCGGGGATTCAAAAGAGCAAATGGCTGAAATAACAGGGATAACTGGGTAATATAGAAAAGTTGGAGGAAGGGAAGGGAAGCCCCTGGGTTGGAAAGATTTAGGGGCATGGTAAGAGAAACTAGGGCTCTGTAACAGGTGTTTATAATGCTGGGAGAGCCTAGAGGCTAGCATGCGCTTTGGTATGTTAATAGATTAGTGCCACAGTTAGCCATTTTTCCCAGGTTTTTTTTGGGGGGGGAGGGGGCTGACAATTACAACCTTCCCTCTTATATTTAGCTGCTGACCATTTCCACCTTCGTGCTGGAGGGGTAGCTAAGAAAATGCTTCTGAGAGACTGCTTTGCCCCCAATGACTAGGACACTAAACCAAATAAAGTCTCCACAGTCACTTCAAATAAGGCATTCTCTCTATTTGCAAACTTATTACTGTGTTCAAATTTATCATCAACATAAAAAGTGGGCTCAAGAATAAAAGAAAGCAGAGAGTGATAGTCCTGATGTTAGCAAAGGATGACAGCAGACAATATATGGATTTACCAACTGGGCTCATTGGCAGCAGCCCTGCCTTTCCCTCCCTTCTCTGTTCTTCTGGACTGCAGCCAAAAGGCCCTGCGAACACAGAGGAAGGTCTTCCCCTTCAGTTAATCCTTCTAGGAAATACCCCTAGGGATCTTCTCAGAGAGGTATCTCTTAGCAGATCCCAGAGCAACTCAAGCTGACACCTAAGATTACCCATCCCCAGGTGTACTCCAGAAAGTACTGTGCCACGTGTGATCCCTACCACAGACCAACCCATTCTCTCTTTTGCCCTCTGGCTATTTCCATTTGAGCCACACCAGGTAATTTAGAATTCAATCTCGTCACTTCCCTCTCTTATCACCCTATACACTTGAAGCTTGGATGCCGATTAGTGACTGTAAAGAGGAGAAATGCTCTACATTATTATAAGTGGCGTGAGGGGTGCAAAATGGATAACAAGGCATGCAAGCTTTTGAAGTCCCGACCAGATGAAGGAATAATCAAGGCCCAGCCAGCTGAGAGCTCAGACCTCCAAAACTGCTCTGCCAACTCCCAGCTGTCCTCCCGGGGAGCCACGCTGTTCTCATCAGCATGCTCCATAAATTCTGCAGGAGGATGCAAACCGCTGGCTGGAAGCTGACACTGATTGAGAAACCTCGCCCCAGGCCAACTGCTCTGAGGAGAGAAGCTGGGGCTTCAGAAACAAACACCAGGGTCTGTTGTTCAGCAGATTTGTTAGCGTTTAGAGATCACAGGGGAGACAGTGCTCGGCAATGGAAGGCTAATGCCCTGAGGAGAAATATTGTACCGCTGTATTTTTTTTCTTTGATAATTTTTTTAAAAAAACATAAAATTCAGTATTAATGTAGTTTTCTTGGTAGTTGCAAAAGTATGTTGCGATTTTGTATACTGGACTTTTGCGGGTGGTAGTTTTCTGTTGTTTCGTCTTGCTCTCTCCCAGGGAACTTTCTTCTATCTACAGTCAGGCAATAGAGGGTGATGTGAGCTACAGAAGCCTGGTTGTCTCTCATTACAGAGTAGCCATGGGCTCTTTAAACCAATAAAGCTGAAGAGAAATCACAGATAAAACAAGCTAGACTATTCAGGTGCAGATGACAAGAGAGCAGCCTGGGGGAGGGGGCTATGTTAATAATTATCATGCTGGAGTTAGGAAGGAGGCCACTGAAGAAAGGTACATTGTGATGGATTTACAGCCCTTGCAAAATGTTCTGCATAATAATGCCAGTTTTGGAGTTTTCCATCCCTCCTCCATAAACAGAGACCAGTTTTCCCCAGGAAATTATTCAAAAGGCAAAAAAAGTAAACACTTTCTCTCATTTCTACAAGGGGAAGAAAAACGAAATAACATGTGTACCATTAGGCTGCTGCGAACCCTAGAGGCCATGGTTTCTGACACACAAGATAGTTTTCCCAGATCTATCAGGAGTAAACTTCTAATTTAACCCTGCTTGGTGTGTCTCTCAATCCTGGACTTCCTAATTCCAAGATTTTCTCTTTTCTTTACCTGTATCTCCGCTGGTTTGTTTCTGTTTCTGGTTTTGTTTTTTATCAGTTCTGAGAAACTTTTCAAGGGGCTATCAGTGTATGAGTGTAGGAATGTATATATGTGCCTATTTTATCCCATTGTCTATTTGTGTGTTTGTACATGCATGCATATGTTGTTAATAAGAAATAACAAATTCAAAAGACGAATAAAAACAAGGCACTTTTTAAACATGTTTCTGCAGAAAGCGTCTACAGAGCAGAGAAAACTGAAAAATGGCCTCTGGCGTGCTGACCTGTGCAGACAGTGTTGGACCTTTCAGTCTTCCCCTTGAGAGAAAGCCTTGCCCTGTTCTTCTCTACATCGGGATTTGCCTCTCTAGCAGTACTTTTCTTTGGGCTACCAGCTCACACATAATGACAGGGAAACTTAATATTAATTATGAAAGCGCAGCCTTAGCTTAGGTTTATTTCTAACTAGTTCTTATAACTTAATCCGTTATTTTCAAATCTATGTTCTGTCACATGACTCCTTCCCTCATCTCTGTGTATGGCCTATCCCGTTTCTTCCTTAGCTGGCTGGTGGCTCCACCTTTCTTCTTCATGGCAGTTTCTCTCTGCCTGCATGTTCTGCCTCTCTCCTGCCTAGCTATTAGCCAGTCAGCCTACAGTACAGCAATCACAGCAGCGATGTGTCTCCACAGTGCACACATATCCACAGCAAGCATCGCTCTCCGAGTCCTCATCTCATTGGCAAAGAACACAGAGTCTGTGATCTATTCAGAGCTCCAGACCACCCTGCCCCTTTCCCACCCTGGGCCCTGTCCCTTAGCAGACACCCTGCAACTGTCTAACTCTCAGGGTGCTATATAACAAATGGGTACCAGCTGCCAGCTAGGAAAAGAGGGGGCCTAGCACCTCCTGGAATTTCAGGCACATCTTAATATTGAAAATGGACCATAGCAGTCTAGCTCTTACCCATGTATCTATAAATGTCTATATATAAAAATATAAGTTGTATGTGCATGTGTGTGGTGGTGGTGATGGAGGTGGTGGTGGTGGTGGTGTGTGTGTGTGTGTATGTGTGTGTGTGTATCACCCCTTTTTTCTCTGTATCTATGGGCTCCATAAAGGTTGATTAAATTCATCTGAGTTCAAAAATACTGTTGCAGAAATGAGTCTGTTTCCTTAGGATTATCCCCTAAGCAATGCAACATAACAAGAATTTCCACAGCATTTACAGCTGGGTTGGTATTAGAAGCAATCCAGAGGTGATTTAAAGTACACAGGAGGATATGTAAAGCTAAAATGGAGAAAAATGCAATATTTTCTGAAAGAGATGGTACAGTTGTATATTTGGGTATCCTTGAAGGTCCTGGAATCAACCCCTCTTGGACATTTAGGGTACCATGTAGTTCATTTTTGTTTTTATTTAATTTACTCAGGATATAATTTGTTTTGTAGCAATCTTGGGAAAGGGACACTGACTGGCAACAATACAAAAATGAATAAAACTCAGTTCCTGTTTTGATCGAATTTCACCAGAGGAAAACATACATGAATCTATAGTGTTGAAGCATTACAGCATTAAAGTTGAAGCCATCACAGGTCATATGAACCTGGCTTTGAAAACTTCCATTTTCTATTGAAAGTGTTCAGACCTTCCTTAAATTACTTAAGTTTCAGAATCCGATTTCTTCACAAGTGAAAATGGAGGCAGTAACATCTACCAAACAGGTTTTAAAGCCAAAAAACAAAAAATCAAAACAAAACAAAACAGCCTGATGTTGTAAAGTACCCCTGAAAGTACAGCATTTTGCAAGCAGAGACTGGGAAATTTTGAGTTCCAGGCTAGCTTAGACTATATAGTGGAACTTTGCCACAAAAAGTAAACATAAATTTTGCGCTCTGACACGGGAAGTAGGTAGACTAACCTTAGATCTTTTCTTCTTGTTCCATTCCTAAATTCTACCTGCTAATCTCATCCAGAGCTCTGGAAGAGAGCACCTGCTGCTGCCTCCCTTCCAACCCAGCCGCCATCTCCAGTGGATCACACATATATCCCTCTCCTAACTTCCTAACTTCCATTTCCTAACTCATTTCTTTACCCAGCCCCCAACTGCAGCAGGAATTCCTTGAGAACCCTCATGCCATGCAAGGCAGGGATGCTGGTAAGCTCACCTCAGATGTTCACCTCTCCCTCCTAAACCAACACCCCAGTCTCTTCCCCAGCTCTGCTGCTGGTCACCTGCAGCTGCCGGTTTTTCTCATAGCTTCATCGCAGCCTCCAACTCCAACAGGCATTCCCTGGGAACCCTTAGGCTACTCAGGCTCCCACATCCAAAGGATCATTTAGACCTTCTCTTCCCAGCCTCCAATACCAGCAAGTGTTCCCTGGAAAACTTCAGGCAGCAGGAGGCTTAAGCGTTGGTCTTCACAGCTTCCTTCTCTCCAGTCAGGCAGCAGCCTCACCCCCTTCTCTGTAGCAGAACACCTGCTGCAGCCCCACTCCCCCGAGCCTCCATCTCCGGCAGATCACACACATCTTCTCACCCATGCTCCCCACTCACCACATATTCAAGCCCTCAACTCCTGCAAGGTTTCTCCGGGAACCCAGCAGTCAGGCCTGACAGAGAAGCAGGTAGGTCAGTAAGGTAGATAGTTGAGCTTCAGATCTTCACACTCTCTCCTGCCCTCCAGGTCTAAAAACCCAGGCTCATCCCCAGCTCTGGAGCAGACTACATGTTGGAGCCTCTCCTCACTGTCTGACCCCATTCCACAGAATAAAGGATCCTGGTGGAGCATTGTGCTTTTTTCCCTCCTGTGGAGCACTTCAGGCTCACTTATATGTGGATATTAGCTGTTAAGGAATGATAACCAAGCTACAATCCATTGAACCAGAGAGATTAGGTAGAGAGTAAAGGACTCAGATGAACAAACAAATCTTCCTACTACAGGTAGACAGAATAGACAGTTATGGATGAATAGGAGGATAAATTGGAGAGTTGCAGGGAACAGGAAGAGGAGGAAGGGAATATGGTAAGGGACAGCTAAAATAAGGGGCATTAAAGAGGTAGTATAGAAACCTAATACAGTAGACACTTCCTAAAATATATACATGCATGGAGGTAATCTAAATGAAATTGCCAAATAATGAGGGAGACAGAACCCCAACTGGCCATCTCTTGTCACCAAATGAAGCTTCCAGTACCAGTATTGAATCTTATCGAATTGTTGGCCCAAGGGGTCCCTTAGCATCATCGCCCAAAGAATCCAGGCTGTCTTCAACACTATAGGTTGTTCTCCCCAAACTGTCAGCATGGCCCATTGCTAAAGATAACACCTACATAACTCATTGTACAGGGAGAGGTTCAGCTGCTGTCTGCATAGAGTCTTCACCACTACATGCTACCATCTTTGGTAAAGGAAGATATTCTGCATTCCACCAAAGGAGAAATATAACACCAACCAAGCCACAAACATTTGATCTATCAGTCCTGCCTTCAATATATATCACAGCAATAGTGGTGGTTTTTAGAAGTAACCATTCAATATCTGAGTTGACTTAAGGCCAACTTCAGCAGAAGAAAACTAGGTCTGGATAGCCCAGGAACCTAGGATAAAATCCAATACTATTATTTTTTTTAAAAAAAAAAAAGCAATAAAATGACTCCCAATGACATTCTGCTGTACCTATAAGTCAGTGCCTTGTTCAACCATCATCAGTAAAGCTTCTTCCTAAAGTAGGAGGGAACAAGTACAGAACTCCACAGCCAGACATAATGTGTTGATTGAGAGACTTTGGAACACTCAGCCCTAAAGAGAATAGTTCCATCAAATCTCTCTCTTCACAGTTCAGAGAACCCTAGGAAGAGGAAGGGTAAAGAGTCAGAAGGAACAAAAGACACAAAGAAAACAAAGTCCTTTGGTCAACGTGATCAACACATGCTAGCTAGTTCACTGAGACTGAAGCAGAACGAACAGGGCCTGCAAAAGTCTTCACTGGATGGGCCCCAGGGATGAAAGGAGACATGAACATATCCCCCATCCCTAACCCAGAAGCAATGTCCAATTGATAATCACTTGCAAAAGAGAATTTAGATTCCTCTATGGAAGTCTCACTGGGGAAAGAATAACTCTTAAGAATAGGGTGCATGCCCAGTGGAAGATGGCCAACAGAAAATAAACCCAGTGATATGACTGGAGGTTCCTCATTTCATAATGTTGTGTCAGGGCTCTTCTTTAAAGAAAATCACCTTATTTTTAATTTGATTTTTATATTTTTTTTATTCTCTCATTTTGCCCTACAAGTTCTAGGCTTTCTGAATGTGGGTGGCAGTTGTGTGACTTAGGCAGTCTGTAGGACCACTGTCAGTGGGACTAGGATTTTTTTCCTGGTGCTTGAACTGGCTATTTGGAGCCCATTTTCTTTGGAGGGATACCTTGCTCAGCTTAGATATGAGGGGAAGGGTCTTGGTTCTGCCTCAAAGTGATATGCCAGACTTTGTTGACTTTCCATGGGAAGTCTTACTCTCTTTGAGGATTGGATAGGTGGTGGGTTAAGGGGAAGGTGGAAGGAGCCGTAGGAGGGGAAGGAGTGGGAACTGGGATTGGTATGTAAAATGAGAAAGGATTGTTTTAAAAATAAATAAATAAAAAGAAATTCCAACATGGAACTACAGAACTGTGTGGGCAGTGAAGAACAGTAGAAAGACTGGGGTCAATTAGAGTACTTCACAGAAAATGTATCCATAAATTTCATTTACATTTAAGTTATATATAATTTTATATATGCATAAAGCATTAAGGTTAACTAGCTAGAAGGAACTTTAAATGTGAACATCAAAGGCATTTCTGAAGTGTTGAACATGGCAGTGTATTGAGGTCCTTTCACTTGAAGCGAGTTTGTCAAAAGTTTCACCCCAGCTTCCTAACACTTCTTTATACAAAGAGTCTAGAATATTATAGTCAGGGGTCTCATCCCAAGCCCTGGCATCCATTTTAGGAATATTGGGTGGAAAGTTTGATTTCAAGCCCCCTCTGTTGGGAGTTGCCTTAGTCCAAACTCTACCTCTGAGAAAGCCCTCCAAATGGTGAACACTTCCCAGGGATGGTCAAGAAAGCCCGTCAAATGGTAACCCCTCCCTGGGGAAGGTCAAGACCACTCCATGGGCTACTTAAACCGCTCCCCAGAGAATGAACATGTGGTCTCCGGTTTTGTGTGGTTTTCCCTTCTCTCTCTTCCCCTCACCATGCTTTCCCAGTGCCACCTGGGAGCATTTTATTAAACATGGGCATCTTTTATTTGGTCTGATTGAAATTATTTGCATTGGTGGAGAGGTTAGTCTTAAGAAATATTCCTAACAGTGTGTTGGGTGACAATCTCTAATTCTTTCTCTGTGGGTTGTTTGCTTGTTTGCTCATTTGTTTCTTGTTCTATTTTGTTTGAAACGAAGTCTTACTTGCCTACTCTGACTGATCTGATATTCCCTTTGTATCTCAGAATGGCATCAGTCTCCAAATTCTGGGGGGTATATGTATATTCCACCATACCTTACTCTCTTGCTATGACTTCCCTTGAACTGTAGTGCCTCCCAGTTGGGGTCCATGCCATCCATGTTAGACTTCACCTAGTGACCTGTTATTGTTACTGAAAAGTAGACAGGAAGTCAGTGTGCTGGTGGCAGCTGAAACCATAACAACCCTCCCTTGTTTGGCTTTAGACTCATATACTTCATGGAGTATGACCGTGAAAAGCAATTCCTCACAGTGAAATCATTGGTCTAGAGGAGATGAGGATGCCCAAAACCATAAATCTAAATTCAGTCCTAACTATAGAGAGAAACTAATCTCAGTTCAAAGGAAGCTTTCTAGACTAACCCAGAGAACTATAAATGAAGAAAATAAATTCTATTGTAGTCACTTATAAAAAATATAACACAATTGGAGAGAATTGCTATGGTAATAGTCCCATTAATAAAACAAGACAAAAACATTTGAATACCTGATTATGACTTGCTCTCAGGACCAAGTACCACTCTAACTTAGATTCTCTCAAATTCTACCATATGACTCAACCAATACTGTTTTCCCACTGTCCTTTTGTTCTCTCTCTCTCTCTCTCTGTGTGTGTGTGTGTGTGTGTGTGTGTGTGTGTGTGGCTCCAAACTTTATTATTTCACAGGTGTGAATCTCTTCTAGAAGTCCATAGCACTGGGCTCAAATCAACCTGCCAGCAGGCCTGAAGATTCTCGGGGAGAATTGTCTTTACTGATGCCTGAATTCCCAGGGACTCTGTCCTTCCAACTCCATAGTCAGCCATGAGCCATTGAGTCTTTCTTGGGAGGGATCAATCTGGCTCTCTCACACTCTCCAGCCTCTTTTTGTTTGTGTGTTGCTTGCTAATTTGGTTTGGATGTTTTCTTTTTGTTTTTGTTTTTATTATTTTTATTGAGCTCTACATTTTTCTCTGCGCCCTTCCCTACCTCTCCCCTCCCCTTAAACCCTTTATCCTTTGGTTCTTAAGCATATATAGTCTCTATTATCTGTTACCCTTTGAATTCCAGCACATTAACAATTCTTCTGATATACTTTAAATCTTAACTATCTATCCAGATACAGTGGTAGATAATGAAACCACATGTTGAAGCAAGAATTATTGTATACAGGAAAGGACTATTTCATTAAAGATTTAGTGAATTAATTAACTAATTTATGATGAAATACATTTCATACCTAGATATAGTAAATTTCCTTCTACTAACTAAGCATCTTGAAACATGTTTCATTGATGAGTGACAAAAGGAATGAATTAAAGAGCAGAGGAAATAAAATATTTAAAATGTAGTTAAATAAAGAATAGATTGAAAAGAAACATGAGTAAACAATGGGAAATAATAATCTGGTTAAATCAGAGGAATATGAGAATTTTACTAACGGCAAGTGGTAATGTAAGCGTGAAATACAAAGAAGATATCCAACAGGTTTGACAGTCATTGTCAGAATCAGGCTTTGAGGGAAGAGTCTCTTTACACAGCAAGCGTGAAATTTGCACTAGAGTCTGTAGAAGTGTTCCAGAGAACAAACACCAGAAAAAAGAAAAAAGCCTTCCAAATGCTGAACAGCATTTGATATGCTTCTACGAGGGAGAAAATCATCAACTTAAGATTAGAAAATATCACATATTAGGTAATCTTTTTTGAAAATTCTCAAAACATGTTAGCATGTTAAATCATTAACACTATTTTGCAATAAGTAGTATGTTAAATATAACACTAATACACTTTTGACCATGTATTACTTTGTGCGCAAAATAATCTATTAAAATTAATTACATTAGTTACTTTTCTATTACTGTGACAAAACACCAAGGACAGGGCAACTGACAGGAAGGGTTTGCTAAGCTTAGGGTTCAGAGATTAGAGTCTGTCATGATGGCAAACAATGGTGACAAGCAGCAGACATGGCAGCTGTATCAGAATCTGAGGGCTCCCATCCTGAACCTCAAGCAGGAAATAGAGACAGCAAACTAGAAATGGCACAGGTCTTCAGTAACACCCTTCACCTAACAATGCCACAACTTCTGACTCTCTCCAAATATCACCAACTGGGGACCAAGTCTTCAAACGTTGAAGGTAATGGGGTACATTTCTAATCCAAAACAAAATTATTCAAACAGAATTAAAACCATGTGGGTACTTATCTTTATTTCAGAACCAAAGCTGATCTTGAACTCATAAATATCCATCTGCCTCTGCCTTCCGAATGTTGGGATTAAATAATTTTGTAATTAGGGCTTTAACTCTGGACTGTGCTCATGATTAACTAGTATTTCTGCTTTCTTTCTTTTTTAAAAAATAATTATTCTCTCATTCAGTTTATTTCCCTTCTAGAAACTTTTATTTTATGTTTCAAGTATTTCTAATATCAACCTAATATTGACTATAAAATCTGTAGGTTTCTTAAACTCCATTACTTGGCATCTAAGTTCTTTTTGACTTTTGTATTTGTTTTCTTGTTTTTATTTTTGTGTTAAAACATTGAGCTATGCATATGCTTCTTCCTCATTCTTTTCCACTAAAATGGAAAGATTTTGAGAATCATTTTCAGGTTTTCCCTCCCATAATTTCAACCCTACTTTTACTGGATAATGTCAAAATCCATTTCACCAGAGAAAGATTTAAAAATAGAATTTTTTATTTAAAAATAAATAATTAAATTAAATTTTCTATTTAAAAATAGAATTTCTGTCAGCATAGATTAACCAAAAAGTTTGTATCAATTTGAGTTTCCCTTGATTTAGATAAAAATCACAGCTGAAGGGAATAAGGATGGGATGCTGGAAGATGACTAAGGAAGAGACCCCACTTGATGAGAGCAAGGAAGGGATGCAGGAAGAACAAAATGGGAAGAGAAGAAGACAGTCAGGAGATTGTCATGAGTTGGCTGTTACTGTGAACAGTGAAGTTTAGCAAAGGAGAGAGTTTTGTACAACTAAATAAAATACTCGTAGAAATTTACCCTCTGAGAGCAGTGTTGTAAAACTCCATCCTCTGGACAAGATGTGACCATTGCCATTTTGAATCAGAGCAGCTACAATGACACATATGAGACAATCACAAATGTGGACCTACAAAGATTTCTTTATTGAAGAGGAGTAGAGCTTAGAAGAATGTTCACATACACATTAGAAGGCCCTGACATTTGCCAAAGATATAAAAGCAGTTAGGGATTGTTAAGGAAGGTAGGCTGTGGACCTGTTCTATGGTGGATCTTTGGTCATGTAGCTTATCCTATGGTACTCACGATCTTATACTGTAGTGAGGACGTGAGCAGTGGGCTGCGTTCCCGCCTGGCTCCCGGCCGCCTGGCTAGCTTATGCCCCAAAATAACAACACATAAACTGTATTCATTTAAACACTGCCTGTCCCATTAGTTTCAGCCTCTTATTAGCTAGTTCTCACATCTTGCTTTAACCCATATTTAGTAATGTGTGTAGCACCATGAGGTGGTATCTTACAAGGAAAGATTCAGCATGTCTGACCTGGTGGCGGGCTCCATGGCATCTGTCTCAGAGAGGAGAGGCATGGTGTCAGACTAACTTCCCTTCTTCCCAGCATTCTGTTTTGTCTACTCCACCTATCTAAATCCTGCCCTATCAAAAAGCCAAGGCACTTTCTTTATTAACCAATGAGAATCCTCCATCATCATACTATTCCCACTTTGACTGTAAGCAACCTGAACTAAACTCATTGAGTCATTTTTGGGTAGAATTATTTCTTTGGTTGGCCACTGGTATCCTGTGTGGGTTGAATAGATGTTTGTTTCCATCTCCCCAGGAAAAGTCCCACAACAGTATTAGTGGAGAGTGTTGCCCCAGAAACATTTGCTATTCCATGCTTCTCTGAAATTCTCTACAAATATGCCTTAGGTGGTGAAGCTATATTAAGTTATGTGCTTGAATTTGCTCACCACTTTGCAGCAAATGTTCATTAAATCTGTGCCTGAAAACTGGAGTAGTGGGCAAAAGAAGCTGGTTTGGCTAAAAGCCTTTTAAGTGTTCTTGTCTCTAGTTGTGCCTTTTCTACTTTTTGCATGGTTTCCAGATAATGATTCTTCCATTTTCATGCATTAATAAAACACAAATCCCCTAAGTGCATTTTATTTTCCAGACACTGTTTTGTGTTGTTGGTAAATGAGACCCAATCTGAGTATCAGGAAATTTACATTTGGGGAGATATTTAAAAACAAGTAAGTAAGCAGGAAAAATACAGTAGGAAAGAGTAATAAATCTTATTATGTTCTTAGAATCCACATGTGGGAAAAAAAAAAAAGACAGTCTGGCTGGGCACCCTGGGTTACTTATTATAGAAAATGAAGAAGAAAGTGGCTTTATTTGATGAGTAGAAAAGATCAGAGACAGTGAATGGATTCACAATACTTTTCAGAATCAGTCAGTGATTGGATGATAAAACAAATGTGAAACATGGAATAAAAGAGAAAAAGAGGGATATTTCCAAATTTCAGGGTTGGAAAATAACAGCGGGTGTTGTCTCTCATTAGGGTAGAGATACTGGGGAAAAAAAGAAAGTTTCAGAAGACACTGAAGGGCACTTCACATCTATGTTATATTTGAGGTGATTATTCAGTATACTTAGATGTGATATGATTTTTCTCCATGTAAATGCCCATGTAGAACTTGTGTGCCTCAGAACGAAGGCCAAATGTGGGTAGTGAGGCATATTCTTAGTTCAACAGAACCTCCCATTCAGTCCACCTACAGATGCTATTATTCAGCCATACTCAGGTCTATTTTAGTTCACAAAATTAGAGCATCTCCAGTCCTCTTTATGCTTCCCTGCAACATTAATTTTTCTCACCTACTCACTCTCTTCTAAACTTAATTATGGATTTAGCTTTCAAACACTGGTGACAACATTATTGGGAGATGAGTCCATCTGCCCTCACCTTCCATTCTCTATATGTCCTGTTCTCTTGAGTATGAAGCTTAATAATATGTATATTTTTATTATCAGTTTTTGTTTGGTATGTGCAGAAAGAAATTTATTTCTAGCATTTAACATTCTTCCCTAGTGTTAGATGCATTCTTTCAATGGCTAAATAAGTAAATTGAGAAATGGAAGAGATTTTTAGCAAATGAATGAAAAAAATACATAAATATCAGGGTACTAGATATTTATATTTACTACATATTTACATAGTTTCCTCTTTTTATTGGTTCTTAAAGCATTTGTACAACATGTTTGTATTATATTCAACCCCTCAACTCTCCCCAATTCCTTCTCACCTTCCCATTCAGCCCAACTTTGTATCTTTTTCTTTAAACCCTTCGTGACTAATTTGTGCTCAAAGTATTCATGGAATATGTGTTCTTCCACCAGAGAGTGGTTGACTTATTAAAGACAACACTATTTTAAAAAGCTGAGCATTTCTTTCCCAGCCACTAACTTGACTGTAGGGGTGGCGGTATGTGCCTGGTTCCTTCTCTATTGAGGTTGCACAGCCACTGGACATGCTGCCAAACATTTAAAAATTCCTGAGTAAAATAATTAGTTTTACTTCATTAACTTGAATTCTGCACTTGAAAGTATGCAGTCCCATGTTGTTGATATATTGAAAATATTCTACAGTCATCTTAACAGTAAACTAAATTATATTTTACATACACCCATAATTAAGACAGCTCATTAACTAAAAAAATTATTTAAACTTAATTTCATTTTCATTTTATTTTTAAAGATTTATTTATTTATTATGGATACAGTGTTTTGCCTACACATCTGTAATGAGAAGAGGGCCCCAAATCTCATTACAAATGGTTGTGAGCCACCATATGGGTGCTGGGAAATGAACTCAGGACCTTTGGAAAAGCAGTCAGTGCTCTTAACCACTCAGCCATCTCTCCAGCCCCTCATTTTCATTTTAAAGTCATCTAAGTACTGTTAAGGTGCACTCTGAAGCAAATGAACAAACAAGGGAAGGTATAAGTATTAGAAAAGAAAGACAGATAAGGAGGGAAAGGAAGGAAGGAATAAGGAAGAGAGGAGGACTAGAGAGTAAACCAAATTTTCACAAAGGTAAGAAAGAAAGAAAGAAAGAAAGAAAGAAAGAAAGAAAGAAAGAGAAAAGTCTGCAAGTAGAAGGTCTAAGATTATTAAAGAATATTCAGTTTAAGGAGTTACATTGCTTCTCAGAGGATAAAAACCATTAAAATGTGCTTAAGCTAAATCAAGGATTCTGAATCATACAAAAAATATATTCTCTGTGATAAAGAGAATGCCGTTGTTCAAGTTGGTTAATGTGAAATGAATTAATGGACATAAATAAATAGATGACTTATATTTCTGCAAAACTGGAAACAACAAATATGTATTGTGAGCAATTCATGGCATCTTTATACATTTAAAAGTGATGCATTAATAGGCTTAGAGGGACCATATACATTTATACATTTATACATTTCATTTACCAAGATTTAAATTACATTTCTTAAACATGTAGAGAAAAAATACAGAAATAGGGAGTTAGTTCCATGTGCATGAATTTTATGAGAGTTGTTCTTATATTTATTAGCTAGTTGAAACAGATCAACTTGAAAGCAAAATTAAAGTCAATTGCATTTGAGTCAAATCTAGCTGGAGTATGAGTTGCCTGGATTCTTTTGATGCTTTCTAAATTCAATTCTTGTTTCCATATATTTCTCAGAGAATATTAAAATAACCATAATGAAAGAGGTAAGCTCTTAAAAATTTCCTGAGTAAACTGGATGCCATGAGCCATACACCTGCAGATCCTGCTCTTTGCGACACTCAGTAAACAAAGGTATCATTTGAGCTTTAGGCATCAAAAGCAGCCCGGATGATGTAAAACCAGTCAAACAATAGGACAAATTTGGTAAAATGGGAGTAAGAACAGGAGGAAGAGGAACTTCATATAAGGACTAGAGCATCCTTAGAAAGCCTAAGCTGTGTGTCTTAGTTGCTTTTCCTTCTGCAATGAGGAAGGACGTGTTTATTTTGACTTACAATTGAGGATAAAGAGTACCGTGGCAGCGAATCCATAGTGGCAGGAGCTCCAGGTGTCTGATCACACTGTATCCTCAGTCAAGAAGCAGAGATTGCCAAAACGTTTGTATACAGTTTGCTTTCCCCTTTTTATACAAGATCTGAGCCTAGAGTGGTGACACCAATGGTTGGTGAGTCTCCTCACTTAATATTACTGAACAAAACAATCTTTCACAAGCATGCTGGTCTTGAGTGTAATCGAGGCTTAACAACCTAACCTAGAAACATCTCACAGCTATATCCGCACGTTTGTCTTCAGTAGGATTAGGATCCTGTTAAGTTGCCAGTTAACACTAATCATCCACTATGTAACAGACAAACCCCGAGTCTTGAAAGAATGTCTTGGTTCTAGCCTACTTACCCTCTTGCAGTTATTGACCTTATTGTCTATAAGTCTCTGTGCAAATCCTTGTTCTGAACATAGACCTGGCACACCTCTTAGACACTCGTTCACAAACTATGCTTAGTCCTTCATAGTTATCATCTCGCTTAAACAAATGTGAAATAAAGGCTCTGTCTTTTAAATCTCAGCATAATAAATTTTAAATATGTTATAGACAAACTTAATTGCCTAAGAATAGATGACACATCCTGTACTAGGTGTTTTGGAACACATTATGGATTAAATTGATCAGCGACCAAATTGATCAGCAAGCAGATATTGAATATGTTTGTAGTTGGCACTGTACCTGTTGGCAATTCAAAGGTCAATCAAACAAGGTATCTACTATGAGGACTTTGTAACGTAACTGGAGAGTCAGGTGAGTTGGGCATAAAGGTTATGGAATTTACTTCATCGTGGAAATGTACGTCATTTACAGATCTATAAAAAGCCCATAAAAATGGCATAGTGGTAATGACAATGCAAATTTAGTGAAACAGGAAGGGTTGCAGTGTAAGTGGCAAAGAAGGAAGAAATTTTACTGTGACTGAAATAAAAATTATATAGGAGGGTGGGGAAGGAAGTTGAAATGGCAAGTATGAATTGAGATTGTTATGGTTTTTAATATTAAGTTAAAACATTTAGATCTTGTAATATACTCAAGAAACATTTCAGACTTTGGCTTTAGTCAGTCCTGCTTTTAGGAAGGTAAACTTTTAGGCCAAATGGACCATTCTAGTAAGTAGAGTTCATGTGTGTTTTTATCAAATGGTTCTAATGAACTCATGACAAATATACCATAATAACACCCATTTTTCATTTTCTCTTGAGGGATATGAGTCTATCTTGCTTTACTCTCAAAATACAAGCTGAAAGTGTCAGACCTGACAAGCTATTAATTTCTACATATCTGTCCCTTTCTATAAAGCTGGATTATATTGTCAATGGATTTTAATGATCAATGAGAAATGCAAAAAATGATCAGGGGAAACGTAATTCCTACTCAACATAGTAATTTAGGTCAGAACTGAGATTTACAAGTTACAGGTCATGATAACCTAAAGTTGTGTCAGTATTATAAATATATTTAAAGACTGAACTAAATAGTGTATGATTGCAAGTAGACGATTAATAATTAGAACTAGGTAAATTTATTTTAAACATAATGTTGTATCTCTATACAACAAAAGAAATTCAATAAAAACACTTAGTAAATAATCCAATATCTTAACTTATGGACAATATGCAACACTCAAGAAAGAATACAGAGAAATGAGAAAAAGACTGAAGAGAAAAATTACTCAGATCTCAAAAGTGTTTTTTTTTCCCCCTTGAAACCATCATTGAAGATTGATCATTGTTGATCACCTAAAAGCCACTAGTGAGTCCCTCTGGAAATCATGTATATACAGATGAGTCTCTGGCAATCAGGTTTGTGAAACATCTTTGTACACTGTCAGATTCCCTGGAATATTTCCTCTCATCACCATGATGAATCATAATAATCCTTTGACTAAAATCAAAGGTTCTTAACCATTGAAAACGAGATTTTGTACCACTTTCGGTTGATCTGAAAAAGGAGATGCCTTATATGATAAAAGATCAGAGATGGTTTTCAAAATACCCTCAAAGTAGCACCCATGTCTACACAGAGCATCAGCTATGAAGAGTGAGCACTTATTTTAGCTCTGCTGAGGATATCTGATAAAGCCCCCCTCAGACTTCACAAGCCATCAACTGTCCTGTTAAGGGCTCAACAAAAGCCCTTTTGTAGCTCAAAAAAGTAGAATTAAAAATGGAAACAGTTAGGGACCTTCTTTTATGTGCTGACATTTGGGGTAGGGATAGTGATCATAGTTAGTAACCAAGAGTAAAGATAACTAAAGGACAGTGGCCATAATCTAATTAAGATCTGAAATTACGAATCTAGTATATTTATTAAAGAAAAATGTGCCTGTTTCCTTGTGTAAAAAGCACCTTATGATGGAGCTGAAAAGGGTAGAAGAAAACTTTTACAAATCTTTAAGTAAAGAATTTGGGAAATTTTTAAAACATACCCATCCTCCCAAAAAACATACCCAGATAATAAGATGTGCACAAACAGACACAGAGCAACTCCAAAATATTTAGAGCAAATTAAATATTTTAACAAGATAAATACATGAATATTGAGGGGTAAGATATTTTATTCTGGTTTTATAGGAATACAAACCAGATTAAAATATCTTCTAAGGTAGCAAGTACAGTGAATCAGAGGGCAAAGTATTTAACAATATGATGATAAATACTGATAAATAAGCTTCTCAGGGGCCAGCCAGTTTCCCTGTCTGCACTTAATTTTTTATAAGAAATTAGAATGGATAATACCCAAGTTTAGGTTGATTTTATGATTGAGAGAAACAAGGATAAAGTGGTATTTACTGAAGTAAAATTAGAGAAGAATATTGACTTCTTGGATGTCAGTGTTGATGTGAAGGGTCTTCCACATAAAGCCTATACCATATGTCTAAATGCCTCATCTGCCAAAATGCCATTAAGCAATAGCAGGCATGTGTTAATTTGCCTGTCCGTGTGTGTGTGTGTGTGTGTGTGTGTGTGTGTGTGTGTGTGTGTGTGTGTGTATGTGTGTGTGTTATTGTTGTTGTTGTTGTTGTTGGTGGTGGTGGTGGTGGTGGTGGTGGTGGTGGTGGTGATTAGCAACAAAATGTTAATCAAAACTTCTGAATATTTGAAGTCCAGGATTAAGGAAATAGTTCAGGTTCTTTTTCAAATTTCTCCTCTGCTTGAAAATGACATCATTTCAGTGTTTGCTTTCAAGTGTTTGTGCACTTGCTTGCCTTGGCCATCACTGTACATCCTAATTTCTACTTATTGCAGCAATACTAGTCAGATTGGATTAGAGTTCACCTTCATGTCTGCATTTCAGTTTCATTGTCTCTTATAAGATCTATTTCCAAATATAGTTATACTCTGAGAAACTAGGGATTACGAGTATAATGTTTGGTTTTAGAAGGACAGAAAGTAGTTTATAACAAATATACACACATATAAATACACCCACATATATATAAATGTATACACATGTATGTGTATACATATAAAGAATATATATATTCTTTGTCTATAACAAGACGTGCTAGTGTCTCATGTACATGGTAATTAAGCCCACAGTAATGGGGAAATATCCGGATACAGAGTAGAATCATTCAAATTATGAATATGTTGGCTAGAAGGACAAGAGCACCAAGGAAGGGAGTGTGGGAAGCTGAAGATGTCTAGGAAGATATAAAACGTACTTATGAAGTGGCTTCCACAACCCTCCAGAGGTAGTTCCAATGGAAACACTAAAGTCATGTGAATACTCTCCCAAAATAAGGCCACTTGGCCATCTGTCTAACTTTCTTTATTATGCTTAATGTTGAGAATTGAGAGAAATAAAGAATTATCAAAGGGGAAGAAAAGTTAGGGTAGGCTAAAAGAAGAGAAATAAAAGGAAGCAACAAAAACAAAGGGAAGCAATTAAATGCTGAATTAGAAACACACCCACATGAAAACAGCTCTATAGCAGCCCATTCTGCTTGGGCAGACACTGAAATACCAGAGACTGGGTGGATGAAACAAGCAGAATTTGTTTTCTTAAGGGCCTGAGATCTGCTGGCACATGGGTGTCTTGTCTAGGAGGCGGGTTTTTATTCTGTGCTCTTCTTGGGCAGTGTTGGTCAAATGAAACAAAACAAAAGTAATTCTATTATTCCTTTCCTTGAAAAGCCAACAGTCCTTTTGGATTAGCACTCCAACCTCATGTCCTGCTTTAACTTTGGTTCCTAAAGGTCCTTTCTCCAAACACACAATGGGAAAGAAGACTTCAATATATCAATTTGGGGGAAAACAATTCAGTTCTTGGCACCGATATTGCTGATGTCTGAAATACACAGTCTTTCCAACAGATTGTCTCCTCCCTGAGTTCTAGTTAGATAAAGCATTTGTGTGTGGGGGGTGGGGGAAGGGAGAGCATTGAGTAAACACCTGGTAGTTCAAGAATTCTTCTACAAAGCTACAAAGAACCACAGGCAAAACTGACCCTTACCAAAATGAAAGGAGCTCGAAGCTTTTATGTTTTCACAGAGGTTTGAGAGTTGCTTGAAGTTTGTTAATTTGTCAATCAACCTTTAGAAAAAACAGCTCTAAGTGGAACGTCTGAAGAGGGGTAAATTAAATCTTTTTCCAACAAGGATAAATAAGCAGGGAAGATCCCATTTACCTTATTTATAAAGGAGACCAAAGAAATGGTGTTGGACAGCTTTATATTGTCTGTTTCTAAACGACTTCATTGTCGGAGGCCCCTGGGAAGGAAAGCAGTCACAGAGAATAACATTGTTTTCACTTTCCTATTTTGCAATAATCTTAGGCCTGATCTAAATTAGAGAAACCTACATGTGTTAAATACTCTACAGAAGTCAAGCAAATTGACTACTTCAGTAGCTATATTCCCACTGTCTTTTGAAGTAACCTGAAGCCATCCCTGGCTCTTTCCTTGAGTTGTTGCCTTTGGTGAAGTATCTCAGTTGTTCTGCATCTTCATTCCTCAGCTATCAGCTGTATACAGAGAAAGTACCTGCTTCTTAGGATTATTGGAAAAGTGAAATTCACTACTAACCTTTCAAGAAAGATCATGCTAATGTCACATGTTCAGTGCTTTCATGTTTTGAGTACTTCCTATTACACCACCGAATAGTAACGACTATTCCTATTTGATATAATAATGATATTTGTTAACACTGAATCTGTTCTGATTGATGGCCCAGTAAATGAATAAGGATATCTCTGAGTCTGGGATACTGCTGGCATGGGGAATAAACAGAATCTGTGCTCCCTAGTATAAGCAAGAGAAGAATGCAGCTGAGGGAATCTTTTCAATATCTTTCCAAACTCTTTGGAAAAGAAATTGGGTAGACATAACCTAAACATGTCCAAAGTCTCAGCACAAATTGCAGTTCAGTTTAGTCACCTGATTAGAACATCATCCCCTCCAGGCCCCAAGAGGGCTCTGAGAATGCCATAATCCTGATGGGAAAGGAGAGAATTGTGCCAGAGAGTTAGAGCTATGATAGCCACCAAGAGACAATCCAGACCAATGAACTTTGGTCCCATTAGCACTGGACTTTTACCAATTCAGCCCATAATTTCTCTACAGTCACAGTTCACAAAATATGATAAATCAGAACTGACTAATGGAAACCAACCTAATTTTTTTCTTTATTTTCCAGAAACAGTATTTCTTCTCACTGTCAAGCATAAGGAAGGCTGAGGAAAGATGTCTCTAGCACAGAGGTTTTGCTTATCCATAATAGGAGTATCTACATATCACACGGCTCTCAAAATGTTTATCACAATAGCTATATAAGACTGGCTAGGTCAGAGTTAGCGTCTGAGGTTAAATAAAGGTAAAAGCTTAGAGTTTAAGCAGTCCGGAGATGCTTCTGCAGCTTCATGACTTTCCCCAGTGAACTGACAGAGGAAGCAATCACTACACTGTGATTTTTGCACACTGTTTATGCATACCACATCCTAAGCCAACCTATAAACACTCTAAGGGAATCAAAAGCCCAGTTAATGACATATTATATGGAAGTCCCATGTTTCCTACAGGACTTGCCCCAAGGCACTTTGTTCAAAGGGAATCTGGAATTTTCCATCAGAAATTGCAGTTAATAATGATCTTGCATGAACTGCATTCCTGTGTTTCTTTTTTCATCCTTTTAGTCCTTTGATACTTTCACACTCTCCTTTCTGTGGGAAATATGAATTCTACAGTTTGAACTGTGGTCCCAGAAAGGCAGGGTAACCCTTGGAGGTTAGCAAGAAATCTTCTAAAAAATTTATTTGATCTAAAAGATAGCCTGGTCCAGAGACATCCTCAGCCAGGCTTCGGGAACAAGGCCAGGGTCTGTTCAGCATCATAGCAGACCAGAACTTGAAGTATCTGGCCCCTTCTCTGCTCCACTAAGATAAACCACATAGCCCAACCACAGTTTAGGGTATAATTTGCCACCTATTATCTGTTCTGTCCTGGGCAAAACACTCCTCTGAAAGTGATAAAAAAAAAAAACCCAATGTGCCACATTTTAAACTACCAAGAGATATCAAGACATATCAAAAGAAGATGTTTGAGTTGATTTACTGTTCTAAATTTACTTTGAAATGCTTGCCTTCTCTTCCAAGCATCCCAGACTATTCATTGACATGGACCAGTCCTAAAGGCCATGCACAAATAAATGTGCATCTCGACTTTAAAAACAGTTCTTGATTTGTTTTAATAATGATTTTCACACGAAATGGAGAGTTACTAAAAGCTAAATTCTTTTCTTCTATAAAAGAACATATTCCTCCTAATATATCTTGTAGGAATCCTACATTTTCTTTAGTCTGCCTTTCTGAAATTTCCCAGTTATAACCGCTGAGAATTTCCTAGGATGAACAAGAAATTCTAGACATAAAATACCTTCTGAGTTATTCTAATATTGAGGCAAATGTATGGCAAAGTAGAGGGAGACAAGAATATTAAATTGATGAAGAAAATACTTGTCATTACGTTCACATTCTTTTTTTCCTATTAATCCTGTGAAAAGTGTCAGTTTATATGTGGAGCTATATTTTATAGATTCATATCTTGGGGGAATTCTTCCTCTGTTCATCAATGCTTTTGTAAAAAAGACAATGATAGCAGCATTACCTGCTGTGAGACTCAGAGAAAATTTAATAAACTGCCCCCTGTAATGCATGAAATAAGTACTTCAATAAATATGGCATGGAACTCTTAGCAGTAGTAGGGGCACCAGCAAGTTCTGGCCAAATGGCTAATTTGACAGAAATCATATATTCTTCATAAACTTGTATCACTGAGTATCTGAGTTATGGGACTGGAATATTCCCTGGGGATTCAAACTATCATCTTCACAGGGCTGGTCCTTCATTTTCAATTAACACACACTTTTTCCACTTAGCAGACTATTATTGTGTTTTTATACTAACTACTAAAACAGTTGTGTTTATATAATACTCTAGTTTAATTTGTAATTTTTTAAACAACCATCGTCTGAGAAGACAGTTGCTTTTCCATCCTATAGATTTTTTTGTATCAGAGAAGAAAATTCATGAATATGATATTTTGTTTAAAAATTCTAATTTAAACAAGAAGATCAAAATCTTTTCTTGCAAACACATATAAATTTAGGCATGGTCAGATTTGGATCTATGTGATGTCCATTTTTATATCTCCGTAACTTAGTTAATGTGTATTGAAAGGAATGGGACATGTCCTCAGGGTACTTACAGAAAATAGATGTTATCTAAAAGAACAAACATTATTAAGTAGAAAGTGTTTTTTTTTAATCCCATGGATAGTTTTGAAGCTAAACAAGATACTACAACTATTGCAAAATTTCCTATTTTTTTCCATCTCAAACTGAATGAGCAAAGGGAGGGCAAATGTAGGAGCCAGAGACATCAATGCCTATAGGAGATGAGTGAGGGACAGAGGTGTGACCCACCAGTGACTGTCCAATGCCCTCTTTTGCTAAATGGGAGCAGAGATGATCAACACTTCACACTTTCTGTTACACCGCTGGCTTCCTTGCTAAACTGTGCTAGAGACAGGAGAAAAATGAGTCACCCGATGGGACGCTGTGGTTTTCATTCCCCAAATTCTCACCCTACTACAGTAAATTGCGTGCCCCAGCCATATAGCTTCACATGCCTGCCTGCCTTTCTGGGTGATTCAGAAAAGTCAAATTTTTCCTTTTTGGGATTCCATCTCTTTTCTAAGCATACGCCCTTAAAACTTTGGGCTGCCCCAACACTGGGGCTTCCTTACTCTCTCTACAGCCTTTCTTCCATCATGTGGTTGCTTGTCCATCATGTATCATATCTCCTTGACAGTTTGAACAGCAAGGTTTTTTCTTTCTTTCCTCCACTCTGTTCTTCTGGGCAGCAGATGAAGTTTACTACTTGCCTGCCATATTTTATTTTTATTGATTTTTTTTTAACACTAAAAATATTTGCCCATCCTTGAGCTTCTGTTTGAGTCCATTCCTAAACGATTTTTGTTACTAAGACTAGAAACTCAGAGACAGGACCCATTTTCTCTTTCTCAATTTTATACTCAATCCAGTGGCCTTCACGGGAACATGATGATTCCATCCACAAAACAGTTCAGTGCTCAGGCCTTTAAGAGAGAGTATATGTACCAAAATAAGGTGTGTCTTCTGACCTATCAGTCGAAAGGTGTTAGACACTACCACGTCTTTGAGAAGCAAATTAAGACCATTAGGAAGTGTAATCACCGCATGTTTTGCAGAAGCTCACAAGGCAATCTCAATGCAAGCTCACAGCAAAGGAAATTGAGCAACGGAGTTTTATCCTAAAACCCAGCCTTCCTTAGTTCTATTTGAACATTCACTCTCCGCGTTACCAGGATTCCTGCTCACCAAGTTTTCTATAGAAGAAATTTGTGGGGTAAACGGTATTTACACCGTAAATCAGTCTCCCTGGGAAAGGAGCGGCTGAGAGAACTGCAGCTAACTGCCTAGCGCATGCGCATACTTGGCCCCTGGGTTTCTGCTTTCCCTGCTGTGGCTGAGAGAGTCCAGCAGCTCTTGTTGGAATGTGGGGCCCACTAAGCTAGCCAGTGCTTAACATTGCTTTTCCCTCCAGCACCTGGTAGAGTGGCTAGTAAGATAGATTTCAAGGAGACAACCGAGTATACAGAAGTTTACCTTATTGAAATATAAAGTTGCATGTCTCAAAAACAGCAGCAACATTATAAACAAGAATGATAAAAGTATCTCCCTCCTAAGTTTCAAATATATACACATTTTCAAAATCATATCTCGGTGTTTAAGGATCATAAAAGCCATCTCGAAAGTATTTCCTATAGTTAATTGCAACAGAGAGAAGGAATTCTTGGCCAGTAAGTGCAGCTCATTCACAGCTTTCATCAGTTAACAAGGTACAGTTCAATCCCATTTTGCCTCCAATTCCTCATTAAGCTTGGCTCAAATTCAAGTCCCAGCCCCTCCCACTGTCCCTGAATGGTCTCCATGTTTCCCTGCACTAAAGAAGAGATTAATTTGTAGAAAGGCTTCAGCACATTCCTGGGTTGCTCAAGTGCATTTCTTTTCATAGAACAAGCTTTTGATTTTGCGCTGTAAATCAAAGGCAGAGAGCAAAAATTCCAAGTATGTATGAGCTTCCGACCTTTAAAGAAACAGGATTGTTCAGATGGAATTCCACATGGAAATGCTCCACTCTATTACCCTTGCTAGTTTGATTATTCCTCAAGATATATCCTTTCTTCTTTCTGCTAAATATCAGAGTTTCAATCAAGCTGGTGTTTGGCAAAGCATTAAAGACAACTGAAGAGTCCTCTATTAGTAATTTATTCATATCGTCATTTCAGAAAATTTGTTTCATTGTTCAAGACCATGGCCCTAGTTAGGAAACCTGTTAGCAGAATTTATATTAACACTGTATTTCCTGCCCCATGGGAGACAATGTGGACACCAATTCAGATACTGTGAAGAGAAGCTATAATACTTATAAAAAGAAATTTTGACTATTTATACAAATCTCTTAGCTATAATACAGGTATAAGGACAAAATTTAGTATTGCAGAGGATGGTAAGTAGCTATATCTTTGAATGATAAAAACAAAAAATTAAACCAAATAAAACAAAAAAACCCTTCGATATCCTTTATTCTATTTTATTACCTTTTTATTTGTTCTCTTTACTGCATATACCAAACAAAACAAAGCCATCCATCCAGAAGAAGGCATTGGTCCAGGTTGGACAGAGATGCTGAAGTATGTCTATTTAACAAAGACACCCTGACCCCTGGTCTGAACCTGTGCTCATGTCACACACATAGTTTAGAAGAGGGCAAGCGGTTGTAACAGGTGCTGGTCTCACTACGATGGTGTTCTAGTTAAAGAAGGAGTTAATAATTTAGCTTTCCATTATTGGCATTAAGAGGAAGTTGGATAACTATGACTGCATGTGACTTCTGATTGCTCTGAATGTATTTAATTAATTGATTGCAATTGGGAAACATACTGTAACCACTCTGAAATAATTCCAGTCTTATTTATTTGTAGAACCTTTGATCATATGAAAAGATGAACTCTGATTGATTAAAATGGAATGCCCTGGGTAAGTTCAGCAGGAATTTGGTCACTGGGATGAGTAAATATATATGGCTTAAATTACATGACTATGACAGAGATAGGGCATGCATCTATACTGGGCATCAACGGACACCATTCCCTTTATCACAGTATTAAAAACATGCATGCCTTGATTTGGTTGTATCTATATAATCTGTAGAGCACCCAAGCTACAAACTCCTGATATCATATAGAGAAAGTACCAATCAATGCTATGCCCTGTGGCTTCTCTCTTGTAGCTTTCCTTTATGTGTATAAGACTAGAAGAAAGAGTCCTGCGTTTACATCTACCTCCTAGACCACGATACTTTGTCAAATTTCTTTCAAGACTGAGAAAATTAGGTTCCTGGAACTTAGTCATGGCTGGCAAAGGGAAAACCTGCTTAATTTCAAGACAAGTGGTCACTGAGGTGGAGAGTCAAGCTACCATAGCAGTACAAGCATTTAGTGCAGTCTTGATTGTGTGTACATCAGTTACTAAACATAAAAGAAAGCCTTTTGTTCATGTAAGTTCGGAGGCTGTCAAGTCCTAAATATCAACAAATATAAGTAGATTCATTCTGTGTATGGACCTTAAAAAATGACCATACAAGTAACAAAATATTACAAGAGATATTGAGTTTGTAGAATCTATGACAAATACACAAATACCATTATTTCTTTGTCATTCCTGTGCTTCAAAGAATGTGTGCATAGTGAGTGTAAAACTGATGAGAATGCTGGTTTTCAGCAGGATTCTCAGAGTCCTAAGAATCAGTCACTAGGTGCCGTCTTGAAGTACACAGTGTTATTGCCTGCCTCAGCACTCTAATAAAGGTGACCACTTAAACGAATGCTGAGTTTTGCTTTGCCTTGATTTAATTCTAATATCTACAAGAGTCTTCAACACCAGCTTTTTAGAATTTTCTTTTCATATTATTGAGCTATGTTCATGTGTTCATGTTAAATAAAGTTGCGTTCCAAAACTCATGCTTGCTTAACATTCAGGAAATATACTATATCTAGTACACCTACATAAGGGCAAGATAGCTAGATTTAGAAACTAGGTGTTCGGAGAATGGCCCAGTTCCAGTCTTCTTGTAGATACAGATTTATAAAAGTAAAATGGTATCAAGAAACACTTGACCACTGTGCTTAACCCATACCACCCCTGGCACACTGAAAATAGAATGAAACCAACCAACCAAAGAAGCTATTTGCATGGAAAGCAAGATGTCTAGGTGAACATAAATCAATTACTAGAAAGTATTCAAGCTGACAATTACTAAACAATTCCCAGTCATGATTAATTTTACTGTGGGGAATTTAACAAAGAAATATTGTCCATTCAGAATCTCTCATCCTGCTGAGGTCCTGGGATAGTGCCAGTGGACCGGCCGCTATTCACAAACTCTGGCAGCCTGCAGCTGAAACTGCACACTGTTAAATACCCTGAAGATGTTACCAGGGTTTTATCCCTGTAGTCTCTACAACCATTCTGTTTCCTTTAGTTAAACAGAAACCTTCTGCTCTATTTACCCTAGGAGCCAGGGTTTTGCAGATCAAACTCAGGGAGGCACATGGAGGAACTAATTAACAAGTCAAATCAAAAAGAAACTAAAACCCAGGGTCTTGTATACAATCTGCACAATTTGAGAAAGTGGGTGTAACTTTCAAATCCAAGTCCTAACTCCTCGTTTTCCTGTGTCTTGACTTTGGGAATTCCACTTACCCTTTTTCTCAACCTTTTTTTTTTTTAAAATGTAACAAATGAGGGTGATTGCAATAGTTACTGTTTGAGAGAATGAGCTACAGGGCCACTGAACATGAGGGTTATTGGACCAACAGATTCATATTACCTAGTAGCTCATTAGAAATGCAAGCTCTTGGGACCCACCCCATACTTTTAAATTAGAATTGGAGGTCAGGAGAAGGCATTAGTTAAGATCTGTATTTTATAGCAATCCAGGAAATTCATAGTCACATTAACTTCTTAAAGCATTGATTTAAAGCAGTCAATAAAATGTGAAGCCCTTAGCTTGGCCCCTGGTACACAATATGGTCTTAATATATATGAACAATTATTTATATTAGAGTGTAAGAAAGGAGTTAATGTTGGACCTTGATCAGTGATTCAGGAGCTCAGATGGCTCCAATAAACTACTAATAAAGACAAAATAAAGTTGTGAGCTAATGGAAAGAGTTTACAGATTCATTTCCCAAGACTCCTATTGCATCTACAAATGTTTATTTGTTTGTTTCATTTTTTGCTTGTTATTGTTGTTGCTTTTATTCCTAATGCCTGAAATCTGTTTGATTATAACCTCCGTGGGCAAATAATTGTAATAATCTATTTTCTCAGCACTATCAATCCTCCACATTCCCACCAACATTTATCAGATTCAGAAAAATTAATGGGTAAAATGGTATATCTCACCAAGACTTTATCTGCATTTTCCAGATTAACATTAAAGAAAAGGTGGTCCTGTACTAATAGTCCTCCGTGATTCTGCACCTGCAGAATCATCAGTTCATGTGGTCTGTTTACATTTCATCTTGATTTTTTTCATTTTATTGATTCTTGAGAGTTCTTCATTCTTTTGAGCTTTTAGATTGATCCTAGGACATAGCTGTGATTTTCTTCTTTCCTGGAGAAGAATCTGAAGATTAGGAGATCAAGAGACATGTGCAAGGTCATAGAGATAACAGAAAATGATGGAGAATGATCCAAACAAGCTCTGTTGGATGCCAGAGTTCAGAAGGCGACACAAAAAGGGACGGCTTTGCTTGTGTTCTCTTACTCCTGTGCCCCAAGCTACCTGGACATTTTAGGCAAAGATCAACCAGCCCCACTGTGAGTCACAGGCAAAAAGAAATGGCAAATTAACATGAGCAAACAAATTCAAAACATCTAGAAATGGAAAGTGAGCCAGGTATAATACTAAGAAAATTAGTTATTTGGGAGAAATCTGCTGAGAACCAAATCTGTTCTCAGCCCTCCAGATCTCTCTTAGCACTCTCTGTGGTGGTTTGAATGGCAATGTTCATTGGACTCTTATGTTTGAATATTTGGCTCCCAGTTGGAGGAACTGTTTGGAGGGGATAAAGAGGTGCAGCCTTGGAGAAAGTATGTAATGAGGGTGGGCACTAAAGCTTCAAAGCTTGCCATCTCCAATGTGCTCTTAGTATTCTGCTTGATGTTTGAGATGTGAACTCTCACTTGTTCATCACTCATGCCTCTGCTCTGTCATCATGGACTCTAATCATTTGGAGCTGTAAGCCAAATTAATTCTTTGTTTTATTAGTTGTCTTGGTTATGGTGTTTTATCACAGCAATAGAGAAGTAATTAATACACTCAAAATGAGTGTCCTAATTATGATAGAGCATCTATGGAGTGCTTAAGAGTACCAAACCATAATCTCAGTACATTAGTTTCATCATTATGACAGTTTTGCAAGTTAGGGAACTGACTTAGCCTTATTGTCCTAAAGAGGAATCCAAGTTTTAAAGGAATTATGAAAATTCCTTCAAAGCCAAAAACTAGAAACCTTAGAAGAAAGCCCAATTGTTTAGCTCTGCAGTTATAGTACTTACAGTAATGCCTGTATTGCATATGCCACCAGTCAAATACCCTATCACACAGTGTGCTTCTCTTTGTCCAAAACAAAGATGCATTTGTCTTCTTTCTGGTCACTATATTATGCAAAGGGCGAAAAGTCATACCTGGAAAGTTGAAAGATACTCCTCTCTCATGTGTAACGCTCATGTCAGTTAATTTTCAAAAGTCAGTTGTTGTTCACACCTGAAAAGGTTAGGGCATATGCAGTTACTTCTCTTTGCTTCTTATTATCATTGTTGTTGTTAGTTTAGAAAGGACAGGACTTCCAATTTTCAGATGGCCATAAGGAATCATATCTGGGCAAAGAGCGGAGGCAAGATCTATATTTATCTCTCATTAGAAACTTCCTGCTACAGAAAGAAACTCAGGGAAAAATACCAAGAAAGCTTACTGCAAACTCAGGGATTTCTAAGCTGCTCTTCAGTGAAAATTTCAATATGAATCTAACTTATCTGAAGTAAATCCGAAGACATCTATGAAGATTCAGTCTGCTCCAGAACAGACAATTTGGCTCATCTATTGATTGCTATATTTGTGAGTGATTGCTATCCTGTAATGACTTCTTTTTAATGTCAATATAGCTCACAATAGTCCAATAATGAAATATGTAGGATTACATTTACATAGTTTATTTGTTGTTCACATCATTTTGAACTGAATGAAATATTGTTGGGTTAAAGGGTCAAACAAAGAAAATTACCCTGGCCCTGAAACCAGAGCCAGTGAAAGAATCACACTCTAGCACCTTAAACTAGAGTCAAAAGGTTGATAAGGATCAGTGAATGAAACACACTTTGGTCCTGAAAGCAAAGCCAAAGATACACACTTTGTCCCTGACCAACTGAGCATGAAACCAACCAATACCTGAACAAGAAAAACAACCAATCCCTGAGCACTAAGTCTAGCCAATCTCTGATTTTGTCAAGCTCAGGAGATTGAAATCTGACCAATTTCTTCTCCGGAGAAACTCTACCCCTAAGAAGCCCTGTATAATCCCTGTACCTGTCCAGTTGGCAGCTGCCCTTCTCCCCACTGGCAGAGGCAGCCACCCTTCTAGATTCCTCACTCCCATATAAATCTCTTAAATGAGTTTTGTATGAAACCTTCTTTCAGTGGAGTGGAGCAGAATCACTGCTGGAAACTCCCCAGTGAAATGGAGCAGAGAAGCAATGGACACCTCTGCTGGGAAACTCCTTAGGGCAGCAGAGCAGAAGTAACAACTTTTCTCCAGAGCTCCAGCAGATAGCTACAATTCTATAGGGGTTTCCCCCTAACAGAGCAAAGTAGAGAAGTAACAACTTGGGCCGTAGCTGACAAGAAATGGACATCTCTTTTGGGAAACTCCCTAGTGGAACAGAGCAGAGAAACAATCAACAAGTTTGTTGAGAAACTCCCTTGGGGGAGCAGAGCAGAACTCAGTTGTAACAGCTCTCTCTTGGAGAGGAGCAGGAATGTCACCTCCTGTGGGGAGAACCTCTCCCACTGGGACCCAGCTTCAGATGTAGCCTGACTTCCGACAAACCTTTCTTCTCAGTGTAGGTGTTCAGGATATCTCCCTTTACAATTGTAATTATTACCTGACTTTTGACAGTCATAGTACCCTTCCCTCCAGAGTTGTAACACTTACATATATAATGTTTTTAAATAGCTTGGAAATAGGTATTAGCACATTACTCAGTCAATATTAACTGTAAAAATAAATAAAGGGAGGTGGTTTTGTTGCTATTATTATTTTATATATGAGTGCTCTGTCTGCACATACACCTTTATGTGAGGGGAAGGCATCAGGTTCCACTATACATGGTTATGAGCCACCATGTGATTGCTGTGAAAAACACTCAGAACCTTTGAAGGGCAGCTAGGGCTGTTAAGTGCTGAGCCATCTCTCCAGCCCAAGAGGTGTTTTTTGGTTGTTGTTTTTGTTGTTGTTTTGTTGTTGTTTAAAAAGAACACTAAAGCCTGTTATCATTGAGAATAATTCCCCTGATGATCCCAGAAGGAAGCCAAACTAGAATTTGATCAGCATATCGATAATGAAGTAAAAACCAGATTTACCTTACTTAGGTTTTAAAATTATTATTTTAGGGGCTAGAGAGATGGCTCAGAAGCTTAGGGCACGTGCTGCTCTTGGAGAGGATCTGACTTCAGTTTCTAGCACCTACACTGAAAGGTCCACAATCCCCTGTAGCGCCAGCTTCCTTAGATCTGAAACATAGTCATACTACAAACTACACACATGCACAAACTACACACATAGTCATACATATAATTGCAAGTAAAAACAAACCTTACGGCCTATAAAAAATCAAATTTCTGATCTTATTTGAAACATAAATACTACTTTTGAGTGCATTATCTCTTTAATCTTTACAACGTTATTTTTGATTGTATATTTCTAATAAACAGGAAAAGTGAACATTGCCAGAGGGTACATTGCCAGTACTGATGAGTTGTCAAACCAGGAGCCACTTCTGGGTCTTCCTGAGTCAGATGTTCATGTTCTCTTATTTGGAACAAATTCCTCTCCTAAGTCTGTCTCTTTTATGGGCATTTATTAGTAAAATAAGATTGGAATCTAAGAAAAGAATCAAGTATCACATATTGACAATTTTGAGTCAAGTATTTCCTATACTTACACTTATATGATCAGTTAAAAAATATGAAGTATCTTTATAAAACCACATTTCTATAAATAAGAAACTGAAACCCACGGATGTAAGATAAATTGCATAACAGTGGGCTCAGAATTTAAAATCTTGTCTGTTAGTTTGAGGATTTGTTTCATGTTGTTTTGTTTTTTGCTTTTGTTGAGATTATATTGGTAGTTTTTTTTGTGTGTGATATTTCCTTTGTTCACTTACATATATATGGGCTATTAGATTGGTTTTATAATTTGGCTATTTAGGTTGTTATAATAAAAATCTGTATGTTATCATGTTTATTGCATGTTGAATTAGGTTTCTTCATATATGTACCCTGGATAACTTGACCACGTAATTCTTTTCACAGCTTTTACGAAAGACTGCTCTTTTCTGATCACCTTATTGACTATACTAGCTTATATTTTCACCAGAAATCAATGGGATGTTTTTTCTATGCAACCACCGACTTTTGATGTTTTGATTATTGCACTTCTGATTAAAATGATTGGATCTTAAAATATTTCAATTTGGATTTCCAAAACTGCTTATGATCTCCTACCATAGAGAATGGACTCCAAAAAGCCAGATCATGCACCAGGGATACCTCCTGGTTCCACTGCCAGGGACCCCACAACCAGATGAAGCCACACAATTTTTACCCAAATGAAGAGGGCATATAGGATACAAGGAGTCTAAAATTGGTTCCCAATGGCCAAAGTTAGGACAATTTGAGTAGCTTAATAAGTTGTATGATATTAGATTATGACATATAATGTAAAATAATTCATTAATGCATAATGGCATAATAAATAATTTATTGAACAAACCAAGATTTTGAAGTAGCTAATATTTTGTATAATTTCAGTTTAATCTGCAAGAAAGCAGAGTTCAGATTCCCTCCATCTTCATTAAGAGTTTCCTAGAACTTCTTTCTTCAAGAAAAATAACTAGAATAGCTTTATTCAAGAAACTAAACAACAAAAGAGAAAAGCAATTACAGTACCATGAAAAAACCTGGCAGCACTATGTTAGCTAAGCAATGAAGGACTAGCACCATTATCTGCAGTGTGGACATCAGACACCCCAGAGGGGAAGTCACAGAAGGAAAGATGGTCCTATGTTCTTCTCTTAGTCAAGATCACCAGTCTAACTGTAAGGAAACATTACACATGCTAAAAGCAAAGGAAATTTTACAAGGTCCATGGGTAGTAATCTTCAAGGTTATCAAGTCATGAAGAAAAAAAGCAAAACAAAGCAAAGCCAAAAAGACTACCACAGACCAGATATGACAACTGAACTTCAGGAAATGACCCAATGGGAATAATGGAAATAATAGTGAAAAAAATGTAGGATATGTATATGAGAACTTCATTGTCTGTGAAGGTTATGTACAAATAAAGTGCGTTATAAAGGCAGTATTTTATTTTTTTCTACAAACTAATGACAGACAATAATTTTAAAATGGACAAAACACAGAGATAAGGTATAGGGATTACCTTTGCAAACACCAATAACTTAGAATTTAGAAAGCTGAAAATGAACTTCATACAAGTGCAAGTATTTTATGTATATTTGGGTAAATGACACTCAGAAACACTCTTCACATACTGGACTGACAAGTTTTAGTGTCAGTGGCCACAATTCTAATGAATAGAGACAATTTTAAGTCTTGTAAAAGTGAAAGCGGGATAAAGGCAAAATATAAATTTTGTCTTTGAAATAGGTGACTAAAGTGTCTGCCATATGAGAATTCATTTCTCACAACTTGAGTGTCACCTGTTATGAATACATGCATGGTGTTGAACAAGTACTGCTGAAACAAGGAACACATGTGAGTGACAAGCTATGAAAACCCAATTTATAAATCCAGGATATGGAGGAAGTGACGAAAACAACTTAAGGAAGACATCTACAATTCATCTCACACAAGTTGAGATGAGAACCACTGTTCCACGACCATGATCATTATTTCTGAATTCCTAGGAATCAAAAAAGAGGGGCCCTATGAAGACTTAATTTTATGAAGTGAAATAAAGAGAGACAGAGAGAGACAGAGAGAGACAAAGAGAGAGAGAGAGATCTTGGGAACCCATGGATGTGGACTAGTTCATTGACAAAAGATTAGTGAGTTCAGGTCTATTCTTGTTCCTTAAATGTTATGACAGGAGGTTTGACCCAGGGTGTGGCTCTAACAGGATGTTTTGACCTAACATGTGGTTACTTGATACTGTGGGTATTGAGAAGGTGATGACTTTGTCTGTTCCCTGTATCTTGGCACAGAATGTTTTTGTCTCCATCTCCTCTTTGGATCAAGGTATACAAAGCCTATGAGAAATAAACACAAGCAGGTTCAGTATTCACTGGGTTGCCATCCTGACTTTATCCTGTGTCTCTGTCTTTTCTTTTGTATCTTGAATTTCTTCTGTAGTGAGGATCTGTGGGCCGCTTCCCACCGCCCGGCTCCTGGCCGCCCAGCTCCTGCACGGCTAGCTTTACACCCGAAATAATTACACGGAAACTGTATTCTTTTAAACACTGCCTGGCCCATTATTTCTAGCCTCTTATTGTCTTATTCTCACATCTCTTGCTTTAACCCATATCTAATAATCTGTGTAACACCACAAAGTGGTGTCTTACCGGGAAATATTCAGCACGTCTGTCCTGGAGGCTGGCTTCATCGCATCTCTCTCCCTGAGCAGAGGCATGGCAGTCTGCCCCAGAGAGGAGAGGCAGGGCAACTGTCTGAGCCATCTACCTCACTTCCTTTTTCCTGTTCTATCTACTCCACCTTTCTAAATTTTGCCCTATCAAAAAGCCAAGGCAGTTTGTTTATTAGACAATGAAAATCCTCCATCATTTCCCCTTTTTCTGTTTAAACAAAAAAGAAAGGCTTTAACATTAACATAGTAAAATTACATATAACAAAACAGTTATCATGCAAAAATTACAGTTACAATATTTATATCTACTTTATCTTTTATCATAACAAAGGAAAACAACTATATCTATCTATTCTTCTTCAGCTCCATCAAAGACTCCAGAAGGACACAATATTACCTAAGTAAATAAGAAATATGCAATTTCCAAACTCTAGAAATGATAGAGACATCTCGCTGCCTGGACAATCACCCAAAGTTCTTTTGTATTGTTGGGGCATCTATCTTTGGCCTATAGGCCCACAGTATCCAGCAGACTTTTTCATGAAGCAGAGAATTTCAAAGACAGTTCAGTCACTTTCTGTTGTGTCCTGCAGAATGTCTCAAAGACTCTTTCATGAATCAGGAACCCCGAAAGATCATCTCGTCTTTAGGCAAGTTCAGCAGTCCTCTCTCTGAGGGTTCTCTGTGTCCAGTTTATGCAATAGTCCAGGTAAGAGCAGTTTCTTGCCCAAATGGCTATCAAACTCCATAAGGAGCCTCTTCGATGTCCATCTTCCTTTTGAAGTTGCTGGTATTGCCAGGAGCAGATGTGTCTCATTGTCATGAACAGTCCTGACTTATTAAAATATTAAATTCCATATTCTGTAGTCTTTGAAAGATATGAAGAATGCCTATCTAACTAAAATATATCTCTATATATCTAGAAAATCTAACTAACATGACTACAAGTTTGACTGTTATTGATTATCCATTAGCAATCTATATTTATTAATTATATATTACACTTTAAAAAATGAACTACACAATCATAATACCTTAAACAAGATCAGAAATACATATACATATAACAAAATTGACCTTAAATTTAAATCACTGAAGCAAAATCCATATTAATGCAAATTATTTATATCTATATTATATCCCTCTTTAAATATAAAAGAACATTTATAAACAATATTTGGGAACATGGGCACAGTTATTTCTCTCCAAACTGCTTCCTGCTGAATGGGGGTGCTGTTAATCAGATCTTTCATGGTGTAACCTGTGTGCCAGGTTCATCTCAGTCATCAGTTGGGTGAAGTAATTTTCTGAAGGTGGTCACAGCAACCTTCAGGAGGGCATGGTCTATCATACCATATTGGGATAGAAGCAATCCAATGGGTCTCATTTTCTGTAAAAATAAAAGAAGAATCTCTTTTCCAAAGTATCATATCCTTAGATCCAAATTTTGAAGTCAAGGTATTTTCAAAATATCTATGTTGGATTAGTTCAGCAGCATTTATAAACAAATATCTTTTAGCAGCTATTGCTCGTTCCTCAGCATTCAAGCAATTCAAAAAGAGCATAATAGTATACAGTATCAAGATTCTCTGTGTATTTTCCATGTTTGTACAACTTTATTTTAACCTCTATTTCGTTTATTTTTACTTTTACTTTTTGAGACAGGTTCTTTGTATATATTTGTCCTGGATTAACTCTGTAGACCAGGCTGTCCTTGAACTCCGAGATCCTTCTGCTTCTGCCTCCCCAGTGCTGGGATTAAAGGTGTATGCTACAACACCTTGAACTCACAGAGATCTGTCTGTCTCTGCCTCCCAGGCATTGGGATTAAAGGCGTGTGCTACCACACCTTGAAGTCACAGAGGTCAATCTACCTCTGCCTCCCAAGTGTTGGGATTAAAGGTATGTACCACCACAACAAAGTACTTCCTTTTTTTTTCTTTTTTACTTTTAAGAACTTTAACCTTTAGTCTGCATATATTTTTAACACATAGTAAAACATTTAGATGTTTTCTTCAACTTTGAATCTTTCTTTTACTGTATCTCTCTCTTTTTCTGACCTCATGAGTCTTTAATTTACCAAACAATATCGGTAGGACTAAAGCCGTGACTTTGACAGCTAGATCCAGCCCATTCCTTAGCTTTCCAGCCTCATGGCAGAGGTACCAGCTGTAGCCATGTTTATCACCACAACTCTGTGGTGGTTCAAGGTTCCTGCCAGCAAGCAAGCTGCATCAGTGTTAAACAACAATCAAAAGCTCCATAGTTAGGACTGCCTGCTTGAAAGAGTCAGAGTTTGGCCTGGCAGGATGGCCCAAAAAGCTGGCATTTTAAAATGGCACAGCTTTTGGCACAGCTTTTTTCCTGCTACAGCTGAAAACCAAAAAACACACGTTCAGCTTTTCATCAACACCATTTAAGTGTTTCGTGGCAGGACCTCTTAAAAGAGCAAACTTTGCAGCTAAAGCTGAGTCAGGAAGCCTCTCTTAGATGAGAGCACTTGCTAGCCTCTAGCAATCAGAGCAGACTCAAGAAATTGCTGTTACCAAGAAAACATGCTTTACTCTATTCTTTCCCAAGCTTTCTCAGGTTTTTTGTGGATTCAGTTATCCACGTTGGCGCCATTCTGTAGCGAGGAGCTGCGGGCCACTTTCCGCCGCCCGGCTCCTGGCTGCCCAGCTCCTGCACGGCTAGTTTTACACCCGAAATAATTACACGGAAACTGTATTCTTTTAAACACTGCCTGGCCCATTATTTCTAGCCTCTTATTGTCTAATTCTCACATCTCTTGCTTGAACCCATATCTAATAATCTGTGTAACACCACAAAGTGGTGTCTTACCGGGAAATATTCAGCATGTCTGTCCTGGAGGCTGGCTTCATCGCATCTCTCTCCCTGAGCAGAGGCACGGCAGGGCAGTCTGCTCCAGAGAGGAGAGGTGGGGCAACTGTCTGAGCCATCTACCTCACTTCCTTTTTCCTGTTCTGTCTACTCTACCTATCTAAATTTTGCCCTATCAAAAAGCCAAGGCAGTTTGTTTATTAGCCAATAAGAATCCTTCATCATTCTTCTGTCATTTTTTAATCTTCATTCTTCCCTCTAAGCATGGATGAGTAAGAGAGGCAGCACCTAATGTTGCTGGATGTGGGATATAGCAATAGACAAACAAACAAGAAAATGAATATTGGCTATGCTAGAAAGGTGGAAGGGAATGTTACACCATAGTAATCTAGTAGGGCAGATATTTATGAATCATGCTGTGTGTGTGTGTGTTTGTGTGTGTGTGTGTGTGTGTGTGTGTGTATGTATGTATGTATGTATGTGTATAAATATAAGTATATATATTCAAGAAGTTAAGAAGATAGCTCATTTGGTAAAGTTGTTTTGTTTTGTTTGTTTTTGAACAAACATTGAGGAACTGAGTTCATCAACTGTACCTATGTAAAATACTGGGTTAAAGAGGAAAAGATGAAACTAAGAAGCTGATACCCATAGTTCACTGGCTGGCCACACTAGCCTATTTGGTGAGGCCCAAGTCCCCGTGAAAGCATGATGTAAAAACAAACAAAGTAGGGTGGATGGCTCTTAAAGAAAGATCAATATCTGAGTTTGACTTCTGCTCCAAATGAGGTGGACACATGTGCATATGTAACATCCCCAACACCCACAAATGTATACCCTCCACGTACACACTATAACATGAGTGGTAAGCCTTTTAAGTACAGATTTTAAAGAAAGACCACGGCTCTAAAACTATAAAACTTTTGACAAGCACAGTGCTCAGGTGGCCATGTAGATATACAATAAGTCATTTATTCTCTGCGGTTAGGATTCTGATTGCCAGCTATTGGATCATTCATATATTGGTTTCCAAATAAATAGACCACAGTTTTGTAAAAGTAGTCACTCCACATGGGTTTTATCTGTATAATAGATAGCATTCAACTGGGTGACCCTTACTTGTTGTATTAATATAATTTTAATTTGGGGTAGAAAAATTCAAGTCGAGAGGTGAAAAAACATTTGAAAAAGACAGCTAGAAGTATGAAGGGTCATGGGTAACTGGTAGGGAATGTGATTGTAGGAAGGAATCTGCACATTTAAAATTCTTTTTATATTGTCATTATTAGCAAATCCTTTATGTTTTTCCCCTCAGATACCACATTAAACCTGAGAATTATTATTTTAAAAATTCATTCAAAGATTACTAGCGTTGAATTTTAAAGTTAAGAAAAACTATCTTAAATGCCTCCTGTTGGGGAATATAGTGGTCATATGTTTTGGGTTTTTTATTATAATAATGTCACAAGAACTGGACAAAAATAGCATTGTTAGTCTTTAGAAAGTATATTTTTCATTTATGTTCTATTATTCAATGCCCACAATAGGAACCAACAGTTCAGTTTAATCATTTATGTTTTCCAGATAAAGAAACACAGCTGAGCGAGGTTAAGTGACTTGTTCAAAGTAACATGGCAATTTAGTTAGTCTTTTAACTATGCCTCAGGAAATTTTTTACATTCTGCCCTGCTGCTAATACCTCAGTTTGAATTAATTTTAATTAACACTTCCTTCCTAGGGCTATTGGCTTCAAATGATCATAGCAAGTACAAGAATCTATTCATGAAGGCTGGAATTTAAGTCATTTTAGTCTTTGAGTAAGTAGATACTCAGAGGGAGGAAAGGACCATTTGTGTATTACAAAAAAAATTAAGTTTAGGATACTACTTATGTATAAGTCTTATTTTGATGGTATCATTCAGTTAATACCTATATTATTATTAATAATATACGATTTAAACTCCTAAATAATTTAAGATTTTTTTGACTTATGCAATGATAAATCAAATAGGTATTTTATAATCACTTTCTACCATATTGATCACTGCCAGATAAAATACACATTTCAAAAAGAAACAAAGAATGTGATTTTCAGAGCTTGAAATGTCATAGTAATTAGATGACAGCTCCATTGTATGTGACTTATTAAAAGTTTTAACTTTTGCCTTCTTTTCCTTAGGAATTTTTAATACTTTTTTTTCTCATTTTACAAAGCTATCCCCATTCCCTCTCCCTCCCCTCCTCCTGCTTCCTCCACCTCCCACCACCCCACCTCACCATCTACTCTTCAGAAAGGGTAAGGTTTCCCATGGGCAGTCAACAAAGTCTGACACTTCTTTTCAAGGCAAGACTAAATCCCGCCCCCTATATCTAGGCTCCAAAAAGAATGTGCTCCTAGATGCCAGTTCAAGCACTAGGAATAATTCCTGGTCCCACTGCCAGTGGCCCCACAGATTGTCCAAGCCTCAAAACTGTCCCCCACATCAGTGGGCCTAATTTGGTCCTATGCAGGTTCGCCTGCTTTCAGTCCAGAGTCAGTGAGTTTTCAGTTGCTCAGGTCACCTGTTTCTGTGGGTATCACCATCACCTTAAAGTAAGCTTGATGACCTTAGTTCAGGTCTCCAGTTCCCATGCAAATTCAGGCTCAGTAGTGCAGGTATGTAATCCTTTGTTCTAGATAGACATTTCTATTCCACATGGTCCTGCAGCTGGTCAGTTCCAAAGAAACATACCAAGACTTATATTAATTATAAGGCAAGGCACCAACACCTAAAGTTGATTACTGACATCCACAAGTGTACCATGTTGACGTCACACACATTGTACAAACACATTTGAAAGATGTAAAAGTCAGCAAGTAATCACAATTCATGTCGTAAACAAAGAAACTTGACTGTGAAAGAAAGCCTAGTGATCTCTTTAGAGCTTGGAATGATGTGAAGAAGACGCTCCAGGGATAGGAGTCCTCACAGAGGTACTTCACACTGTGAGCTTTGAATTTCTCTGCCATTGGTGAATAATGGGCACAGTAGTCACATACTGGGTTTCAAATGAATATGTAGAGTCAGTTTGAGAAGTCATAAATAGGTGAAACAGAGGTGGTGGTGGCGGTGGTAGCAGTTTTGAGAGTGATGGTGATTTTGGCAGTGATAAAAAAGCAACCAAAGTGAGGGAAATAGATTCTCCCTCCTGTCTACAGCTCAGTTTCCACAGTTTCGTCCTTAGCCCTGTATCAAATCACCTGCAAGGGCCTGCCCCACCTTTTGCCTCCATTCGTTGAGGGCTCCTCTGAACCTTGCTGCTGATGTAGCTTTCTTCCTTCACATCCTTAATTCATGGAGGCACTCTCCAAGTGGAAACCTGGTGTCCTAACCTGCCTGGGATGCAGATCAGCGTCTTGCTCAACCGTCATTGGAGAAGCTACCTACTATGGGAGATAAGAACAAATACAGAGAACCAGAACTGATCTGGACAGTGTGAAAAGAGAAAGAGACAGACACACACACACACACACACACACACACACAGAGAGAGAGAGAGAGAGGAGAGAGAGAGAGAGAAGAGACCTCAGTACTAAATGTGGTATCTTTATCAAATCTCTCTCCTCTGAGCTGAGATAACTCTGAAGAAGGGGAAGCAGAAAGATTATAAGAGTCAGCCAGGAAGAAAGAAGTCAAGGAACTGAGGTCTTCTAGACACAACAGGGCTAACACATATAAACTCATAGAGACTGTTGCAGCATGCATAGGTCTTGCAGGGGTTCATGCCAAATGAGTTCCTAGCAATGGCAAGGGGAAGAGAACATGATCTCAAATCCAGAGCCAAGAAGCCATGTTGAACTGATGATCACTCACAAAGGAAAATTTGGCTCCATTAAACTCTCAAACCACAATCAAGGTCATGTTTTACACCCAGCAGTAGATGAGTAGATGGTCTATTCAAAATAAACTCAGTGGTATTTGGAGGTTTTTTTTTTTTTTTTTTTTTTTGTCTCACAGGTTTTGTCTGGGCATTGCCTTTGACCTGACTATTTCTTGGCTTACATATTATGGTTTTCAATTTCGTGTTTGAGTTTTCTGTGTGTGCATGTATGGGTGTCTTGTGTTTTTCCTTTTTTTGTTGTGTTGTTTGTCCATTTTGCATAGGTCTTGCATGGGTTTAATTTGTTCTATTTTGGTTTGTAGGTTTTGTTCTTTGCCTGCTTGTCTTCTAAGGAGAGAGAAAAAGAAGGCATGGAGTTAAATAAGTGGGGAAATAGAAAGGATCTAGCAAAGAATATGGGAGAAAAGCATGATCAGAATATATTATGGAAAAAATCTATTTTCAATTTTAAAAAAGGAAAGAAAAATGTCTTAACAAACATAAAGAGGGTGGGAAGGCATGTTAGAAAATTGTATCTGTTAGAAAAATGATTTTACTTTTGATCTACACCAGCTTCACAATTTTGAGAAGTAACCTAATCTAATTAAGCCTCTGCTTCTCCATATAGAAAATAGTATAATCAGCTACCAATTTTTACCTTTCCTTAGTAACTTGGAAGCATTTATTTATATAAGTATATAAGTTAATAAGGCATGTTGGTAGTTTGAAGGGAAAGGTTTGTATGTCTCTGAATCCCATTCCCATTCTTTCCACAATCAGTTTTCATGCTGTCCATGGTGGAGCCAAATTCACCCACAGAAGTAGCAGCACACTGGAGAATTTAGAAACATGTACTAGGCACAAGAGTCCCTTCTCTAAATAATAAATGAGAAATTCATTCAATTTTCCTGGGCTTTAATTTCCTCAGTCTCTCAGTACACAGACCTCCAGAATCTTCAGCTGTAAGTTGTATGTGTAAAGTATATGTGTATATTTAAATCATAAATATTAGTGTTGGTATATATGATTCTTTTAGAAAAATACATGGCATATTAAATAAAACAGAAATACAATATTATAAATTTTATAAGAGAGTTTATACACCAGTGTTTTCTAACTGGGGTAATTTGCCAACCAATGATATCTGACAACACATACATTTTTGCTTACCACAATGGTAGGCTTTACTGTCAATAAAAGATAGGGATGGCCGGGCGGTGGTGGCGCACGCCTTTAATCCCAGCACTTGGGAGGCAGAGGCAGGCGGATCTCTGAGTTTGAGGCCAGCCTGGTCTACAAGAGCTAGTTCCAGGACAGGCTCTAGAAACTACAGGGAAACCCTGTCTCGAAAAACCAAAAAAACAAAAAAAAGATAGGGATGGTGGTAAATATCATACACCAAATAAGACATTTGTCAAGAATAAGGATAATCGAGTCTACTCTGTTCTTTCAAAAACCCACAACTAATACTTCTTAACTTACTAAAAACATATAGAAAGCTCATTCCCAAACTCATGCTAAGAAGCCACTTTACTCTAATGTAACATGCAGGCAGGACAGAAACCCCAACAAGCAGCCCCTCATGTTACACTCTAATATCAAAACCAGTTAAAGACACAACAAAAAAGAATACAGACCAATATCCCTGACGAACATAGCTGCAAAAATCCTAAATAAATTAATAGAAGGTCAAATATAGGCACATAATCCACCATAATTAACTTGACTTTATCCTAGAAATATAGGGACAACTCAACACATACAAGTCAATAAATGTTATACATCTTATCAATAGACTTAAAAATAAAAATCAGGGCTGGAGAGATAGTTCAGAGGTTAAGAGCACAGGCTGTTCCCCAAGAGGTCCTGAGTTCAATTCCCATCATCTACATGGTGACTTGCAACTATACATAATGAGATCTGGTACCCACTTATGGTTTTCAAACATACATGCAGGCAGAACACTGTATATGTAATAAATAACTAAATCTTTTTTTAAAATATCATGCAATCACCCAATTATATGCAGAAAAGCCTTTGACAAAAGTCCGACATGCTTCATGAACAGTCTTCAGAGAATGTAGGAATAAAGGGAACATAACTCAACACAATCACAAACTCACAGTCAACATCAACCTAAATGGAAAAAAGCTTAAGGCAATCCTACTAAAATCAGAAATGAGACAGAGCTATCCACGATCTTAATTCCTTTAAATATTGTTCTGAAAGCAATTGTATGGAACAGCAAAACAAAGGAAGGAAATTAAAGGTATATAAGTAGGAAAAGAAGTTATATTATTGATATTTGTTGATGATATGATACTATGTAGAGGAGATTCCCAAATTTCATTAGGAAGAATCAACAATTTTAGCAAAGTTAAAGGGTACAAAATGAACTCATACCAACAAAATATGGACAGGCCCTCATTTGCAAGAGCCTCGAAGAGAAAAAAGTACCTTGATATAACCCTAACCAAGGAGGAGGAAGATCTATTTAACAAAAGATGCAAATTTCTGAAGAAAGAGATAAAGGAAAACACTGGAAAAATAGAAAGGATAACATGTTCAAAAATCAATAGAAATAACATTATAATAATGTTATTTATTATTTAGAAGGATGGTCACATCCTTCTAAAATAAATTTATAGATTCTGTGCAATTCCAATCAAAATACCCATAGCATTTATCATAAAAACAGAAAAAAACAACCTCATGTGGAATAATAAAAGACCCCAGATAGTCAGAGCAATCTTCAGCAAAAAGAATATTGAAGAAACTGTCCTTCCAGACTTCAAGATATACAACTGTAGTAAGAAAAACAGTGTGGTACTGAAAAAAAATAGACATGTGGACCAATTGGATAAAATAGAAGACTAAACAAAAGTACTTGTAACGACAATCATCTGATATTTGAATAGGAGGGAGAAATACAATAGAGAAAAGACAGCTTCTTCAAAAAATGATGTCAAAAAATGATGTTCATAAGCAAATGAATTAAAATAGACCACATTTATCACCCCTATAAAAATTAGCTTTTAGGTGATCAAAGCTCTCCATTTGAAACCTGGAATGATAAATCTGCTAAAATAAAACAGACAGTAGAGTACAAGACATAGGTATAGGAAAGGGCATTCTGAATCTTTCTGATTAGCACTGTGATTGCTCAGGAATCAAACAATTGAAAAGTGGGATCTCATAGAATGAAAGCTTCTACACAGCCAAGAAAACAATCAATCAAGCAAAGAAGCAATCCACAGAATAGAAGAACATCTTTGTCAGCTATATATGTGACATAGAATATTGGATTATTTTCCAGAATACACAAATAACAAACAAAAACAGGTCCAGAAAAAAATGAATCAGTTTTTTTTTTTAAAAAAAAAAATGGGTAAAGTATCTGAACAGAGAGTTCTCACCAAAAAAATAAAAAAAATAAATAAAAATAAAAATGTCAAAAAAAATCTCAAAAAGATTTCACCATCCTTAGCCATTGGGGAAACACAATTAAGATTAAAACAACTTTGAGATTTGATTATACCCCAATTAGAAAGTCAAAAATTAATAAAATATCTGATAACAAATTCTGGTGAGATTGTGGGGGAAAGATGAACCCTCATTCTCTGCTGATAAGAATGCAAATTGGTGCAGTCTCTCTCGAAATCAGAATGAAGAATCCTCAGAAAACCAAAAAAAAAAAAAAATTGACCATTAGATCCAGCGCTACTACTCTTTGACAGATGCCTAAGGACACCACATCCTACTCCACAACTACTTCCTCAACTATGTTTGTTGCTGCTCTCTTTACAATAGCTAGGAAATGGAAATGACTTACATGTGTTTTAGTGATGGAGGAGAGTTATCTGTCTATGTTTCTTTCATTGGTTAATTAATAAAGAAAACTGCCTTGGCCCTTTAAGAGAACAGAAAAATTAGGTAGGTGGAGTAGACAGAACAGAATTGTGGGAACAAGGAAGTAGAGTTGGGGAGATGCTTCAGGCAGTCGCCATAGGGAGGCTCCATGCTGCTCCTCTCCGAGATGGACACAGGTTAAGATCTCTCCTGGTAAGCCACACCTCATGGTGCTACCCAGATTGCTAAATATGGGTTAAAGCAAGATATGAGAATTAGCCAATAAGAGGCTGAAACTATGGGCCAGGCAGTGTTTTAAAAGAATACAGTTTCCGTGTAATTATTTCGGGTGTAAAGCTAGCCGGTGGCCGGGTGGCAGGAACAGCCCGCCGTTTCACAAAGTTAGCCGGCAGAGGCGGGTGGCGGGACGCAGCCCCGCCCGCTTCCCACTACAGTTTGGCGCTCCAACGTGGTCACTAAATCCACTTAAAAACCTTGCCCGCTTGGTATCGGAAAGAAAGTACTCTGAGACCATGCCAATGGCTCACTGCTCCCTGCCTGGGCAGATGGCGGAATCAGGCTTAGGCGAGCGGGACAGCGTTTGCGGATTCCTGCCGCCCTAGAGAGAGAGGTGTTTTCAGTCTGCGCAGTGCTCTGCGCATCTGATTTGGCTGTAACTTGGATTAAAAGAGTTTCTGTGCTGCACGCTCAGTATCAAAATTAGACTGCTGAGTGCAGCTCCAATGTGGACTGCTGTGTACTGAGGCAGGAGCGGCTCTGGCTCTGCTCCGCCATGCTGAACTGTGCTGACCTCAGGCAGGAACTATCGTAATTACCATGATAACAGCGCAGTTGAGGTTTGGACTTGGCTGTAAACAGGCGGTACGGTATTACCTCTACCTGGCGCAACTTAAGATTTTAAGAAGTGGTTAACCTTTTAAGAAATGCTCCTGGATAGTAAAAAATTACAGATTCACAATAGAAAAGATTCAGACATAGAAGGCCTTTAAATGGCTCACGTAGGCTTAAAAGAGAGAAAAAGAAAATATAGAGAATAAAGTTAATGCCTTAAAAAAAAAAAAAAGGTTAAAGTCTTTAAAGAGACAGAGTACAGATAGTTATAGATTAAAAGAAGTAAAGTGATAGAGTAAAAATAAGCCACGTAAAAATGGAAAATTCACAGAGAGTCTGGATTATGTATTTTGTTGTGTTTTCTTTGATTTTTTTGACTGTAAAGGAGCTAAGTACAGAGAGACATTTCATTATATGGGCTGCCAGTCTAGACCAGAATGGACATCTTAACGGTATGACTTCAGGATTTGGATCTAAGAACATGATGCTTTGGAAAAGAGTTTCTTCTTTTGTTTTCACAGAGGACGAGACTCTGTGGATTGCTTCTATCCCAATATGGTATGATAGACCACGCCCTCCTGAAAGGTTGCTGTGAACACCCTCAAAAAATTACTTCGCTCAACTGCCGACTGAGATGAACCTAGCAGACAGGTTATACCATGAAAGACCTAAATAACAACGCCCCCACTCAGCAGGAAGCAGTTTGGAGAGAAATAACTGCGCCCATTTTCCCAAATATTGCTTATAAATGTTCTTTTACATTTAAAGGGGGAGATGATATAGATATGAATTTGCATTGGTATAGATTTTAAGGTCAATTTTGTTATATGTATATGTATTTCTGATTTTGATTAAGCTATTGTGATTGTAGTTCATTTTAAAGAATGTAATGTATAATTAGGAAATATAGGTTGTTAATGGATAATCATCGATTAATAGTCAAGCTTGTAGTCATGTTAGTCATTTTCTAGATGTGCATAGATATATTTCAGATAGGCATTCTTCATATCTTTCAAAGACTGCAGAATATGGCATTTAATGTTTTAATAACTTAGGGTTTTTCATGACAATGAGACACGTCTGCTCCTGGCAGCACCAATCTACTTCAAGAGGAAGATGGGCATTGAAGAGGCTACTTATGGAGTTTGTTAGCCATTTGGGCAAGAAACTGCTCTTGCCTGGACTGTTGCATAAACTGGACACAAGGAACCCACAGAAAGAGGACTGCTAAACTTGCCTAAAGGTGAGATGGTCTTTCGGGATTCCTGATTCATGAAAGAGTCTGCGAGACGTTCTGCAGGACACAGCAGAAAGTGACTGAACTGTCTTTGGAATTTTTCTGCTTCATGGAAATGTCTGCTGGATACTGTGGGCCTGAAGCCCGAAGATGGATGCCCCAACGGTACAGAGGAACTTTGGGTGACTGTCCAGGCAGCGAGTTGTCTCTGTCATTTCTAGAGTTTTATAAGTTACTTATTTCTTGTTTACTTAGGTAGCATTGTATCCTTCTGGAGTCTTTGATGGAGTTGAAGAATAAATAGATAGTTATAGCTTTCCTTAGTTATGATAAAAGATAAAATAGATTTAAATATTGTAACTGTAATACTTGCTTGATAACTGTTTTGTTATATGTAATTTTGCTATGTTAAAGTTGAAGCCTTTCTTTTTTGTTTAAACAGAAAAAGGGGAAATGATGGAGGAGAGTTATCTGTCTATGTTTCTTTCATTGGTTAATTAATAAAGAAAACTGCCTTGGCCCTTTAAGAGAACAGAAAAATTAGGTAGGTGGAGTAGACAGAACAGAATTGTGGGAACAAGGAAGTAGAGTTGGGGAGATGCTTCAGGCAGTCGCCATAGGGAGGCTCCATGCTGCTCCTCTCCGAGATGGACACAGGTTAAGATCTCTCCTGGTAAGCCACACCTCATGGTGCTACCCAGATTGCTAAATATGGGTTAAAGCAAGATATGAGAATTAGCCAATAAGAGGCTGAAACTATGGGCCAGGCAGTGTTTTAAAAGAATACAGTTTCCGTGTAATTATTTCGGGTGTAAAGCTAGCCGGTGGCCGGGTGGCAGGAACAGCCCGCCGTTTCACAAAGTTAGCCGGCAGAGGCGGGTGGCGGGACGCAGCCCCGCCGCTTCGCACTACATTTTAGCAGATGAAAAGGATAATAGAAATATGGCACATATATTCAATGAAACACTTCATTTGTAAATAAAAATGAAATCTCTAGGTAAATAGATGGACCTAGAAAAGCCTGTTTCAAGTGATGTAACTCAGACCCAGATAAAGAAATGTCACACATTCTCTCTCACCTGTGGTTTCTTACTCTGAACCTTCTCATGTGCATATACAACATGCAGTAATTTCAGAAAGCAGATGAGTTGTAACTATAACTCCACAACAATGAAGCTTCTCTTTACAGTAATGGCAGAACATCACTGAAAATCACAACTGGCACAATGCAGAGCTTAACAGCTCATAGGGAATCCATTCCCAATGGATATACCTACATCACAGTTCCTGCATCTATGGCTCAGGTAGCATGACAAAAGAGAAGGTGGAAAGATGTTTGAAAGGACCAGAATATCAAGAATTCTGCTGTGAAACAGTATTTCATAGAAATTTCTTCATAAGAATAGTAGAACAATTGCAATAGGGGAAAAAAATCTTACAAGGTCTCAACCTTACACAAAGAACTCCAGTCTAGTAATGGCTGCTAATAGGAAATTAGCCTTTCCAAAGGACAATCCCTTTAATTGGTTATCCAATTGTAAGTGGTCAGTCTTTAACCAGATGCATGCAAAGAACAGAAACAGGTTCTATTTATATATTTGTGCATATATATATATATATATATATATACACACACACACACATAGACACACACCAACCCACACATATGAAGCATGATTAATAAAAGCTTAGAGACTGATACTGGGATTCAACCTGAAGAAAAGCAAAGCAATCAGCCACTGGTTCTAACCTCAACCTCAGTCAAAAATGACGATTCTGCTTCTAGGAATCTCAGTATGAGGCTGTGTCTGAGTGCTGTCTTCTCCTGTTTTATAATCCTCTCTAGAGCTGGGATTAAAGCTGTGCACCACTGGGATTAAAGGCATATACCACCCAGTTTCTGTTGCAATTAGTGTGGCTATTGAATTAAAGGTGTCTTTTACCATCGGCTGGTCTGTAAGGCTGGACCATGGTAAAAACCATGGAGCTGTTTTACTTTCAGATGTTCAGACAATCTTTGTTTATTAAAATACAAATGAAATGCCACTACACAGATACGTATATATGTAACAACAATAATTAAATAAAAAGATGCTATCAATTTGAGAATGGGAGCATAGAAAGAATTGGAGAAAGGAGATAGACTCAAGGGTGGAAAGGAAAGAGGAAAATGTTTTATACATACATACATATATATATATATATATATATATATATATATATATATATATATTGGTTTTTCGAGATAGGGTTTCTTCTGTAGCTTTTAGAGACTGTCCTGGAACTAGCTCTTGTAGCCCAGGTTGGCCTCGAACTCACAGAGATCCACCTGCCTCTGCCTCCCGAGTGCTGGGATTAAAGGCGTGTGCCACCACCACCTTTTATATAATTATATTTTAATTTAAAAAGAAATGCCGATTTTTCTATACTAACACTGCCAATGTTGAGAGTTATTGACCTATGAAGAATACTGTGGATAAGGACTAAAGAGTCTGATTTAGTAAGGACTAAAGAGTTGTTCTACTTCACTTAACAGGATGTGGGAAGGTATTGTAAAGGAAGAGTTAAATGAGCATCTGAGAAGATACAAGGACATCATAGATCTATAACATTGTATAAAAAATGTCATGGTCATAAATGCCTCTCCAATACAGAGGCCTTGAAAGCATACAACAGATTTTTCCTGCGATATTAGGAGCTCAAATTTAATGGCAAAGATTTTATTTTTAACAAATAATCCTAAGCAATATTAACTTATTTGTTTCTATTACATCATAAGAACACTTCCATTTTGTAGGCAGAAGACTAAAACCATAAAAAAGCTTAAAATTTGTCAGAAATGACATTTAATGGATTGGTATAACTGATTAAACTAAAAATGTAAAACATTTGTGCATCATATAATACAAAAGAGTGATACGTGGTTTATAAAATAGAGAAAAAGGATAATGGAGTTTGAATTATATAGCCATAAAAGGAGCAAATAATAATGATAGAAAAGAGTCCTACAGACTTTTCTCTGTAAGGACTAGCATACAGTAGGAAATTTAAAACCAAATAAGGGTAAAGAGACAAAATATGGTTGTGCATTGCTTAATGATGGAAGTTCACTCATACTTAAAGTTGGATTGGTAGGCTACTTTGTTATGTGAACATCATATTGTTACACTAACTACAATGACTATGATATCACTAAGTCATAAAATCACATAGGACCAGCATGCCCTGCATCCAACTGTGGTTGAAAACATTCTGTAACACAAAAATGTTGCAATTTGATTGAAGAAACAGTTAGCATTATTTAAGAGATGAAAATATTCTTTATCTTTTTTTTTCTAAAGTATTTTGACAAAGAATGATGAAAAACAATAAGAAGAAGGGAACGCATTTTAGAAAGGTAAATATGTGACAAGGGCCCTCATGGGATAGCATTTTTATTGGTTTTCCAAAGTTGTATGACTTAAGTAAGTGCATGTTGTTATATATCAATCACAAAGCAGTAGTTTACAAATCCCTATCTAAAGCTATACCTATCTGCTGTCAAGGTGGAAAGAATGTCACCTCCTCTTCACTGAATAGCTTTGCTTTTCATCATGACAGCAGCAGACTCAACTCTTCTTGTCTTTCAAACCAAGGAAAATGTTGTCATTAAGTATTTAAAAACTGTTTTAAATAAATCTCAAAATATAGTGACTTGAGAATACTTTTTTCTAAAAGGGATAGCAATTGTTTGCCAAAGGATAAGTTTAGTATGCTCTTTGTTTGGGTTTGAGATCCTATAACCTCCTGCAAACAGACAGTCTAAAAGAATTTTACTGGCAATACTTGTGTGTGTGTGTGTGTGTGTGTGTGTGTCCAACAAACTAAGAACTAAGCAGATCTTGTCTTCTCTCTAACTTGCCTGGTAACATAAAATTTCTCTCTTTCTCTTTTTTTGGCCTTTTATGCAAATCAAGAACAGAATAGTAAAATGTTCAGTAACATGTATTTTGCAGATAAGACATGTACCCATCCAAACTTCGTTTATCAGATGTTTAATTTACACTAAAATTAACAATGAAATCATCCAGTGGGTAGAAACACTGGATTTTTTGGAAACACATTTATCAACATTTGCTTCATTTTTCTCCTGACACCTGTAAGTTCAATTCTCAGTAGGCAAATTGATTTTTTTTTTCAGTTATTTTTCTGCAGGGTAATGGCTCTCAAATACCTTCACTCGACAGAAAGCTGTTATATGCCCGAGGAAGACCTGTGAAGTGGCAAGGAAAAGCCTTAGCTTCAAGCTTCTGGACACCAGAACAATTCGTATCTGCTCAGATATTTTATTTGCCAACTCTACACACACATATTGAAACAAGAAGTCTGACAAATCTGCCCTTTTCTTATAGCAGTCAAATCCCTCAGTCCTATGGTTTGCTCAAAAAATGAAACCGTAACACAGGTCTCCACCTCTAGTGGTTTTATCAACAGGCCTGTAAATGGATTCCACCCCAAACCCTATATGTACACACGCATGCACACAGGCACACAAATCAGCTTCCCCTGCTCTTCCTTGTTCCTACCTCAAATTTGTTTATAGAGGAAATTACAAAGGAACTGACATGAAGTTTGTGTTAAGTTAATTTGATACTTCTCAACTCCTAGAAGCCTAAATGCTTAAAATCAACATTTAATCCTTTATTTTCAATTTTTTTGTTTTATCCTGGTTCTATAGGATGAGCCAAGTAAATAGGTGTATTTCTGTGTCCAAACCAAACCTCGGTATATTTTTTTAATGATAAATTCTTTAAGGATTCCATAAGATGGATTTTGATCAAATTCAGCCCTAACTCGTCCTCTTAACTCTCCTCAATCCATTCCTTCTCTTTCCCCAACTTGATGTTCTCCTTTCTAAAAAAATAATCATTTAATAACCCTCCAACCTAATTTGTGCTCTTCACATATTTTTGGTTTGGGGGACGTCCACTGGAATCACACCCTTAAGGAAAACTGTCTCTCCCCAGAAGAAAAGTTATAAACACTGTCTCTTTTTTCTTCTGACTCCTGAGTTCAGGTGACAGGACTCCTTTCCTGCTATTGCAGTAATTATCTGAGGGTCTTCCCCATGGAAACCAGACAGGCTGGCAACTGCAGTCTCAATAGTAGAACAGGGCGCCATAGCATTAAATCTGCAAAGTTGATAGATGAATAACTTTTGGCTGTTGTTCTCAGCTAAACACCATCAACTCTTCTTGTGACTGCTAAGGCAATTGTAAACGCCCTGATCCCAGCTTGTAATGTCACAGAGACGGAGAGAAAGAAGCAGTGTTGGAGCCTGGTCACTGCGGAGAATCATTCTCACAGACACCTCACCCCGGTTTCTCAAAGAATGCAGCTGGAATTTGCCATGCAGCAAATCTCAAGAGGGACATAGCTTGTACTCACATGGCTAAAGAAAGCAAACAAATGTATCAAATTGGAACTGTACTTATGTAAGAGAGCTTTCACTCAGAAATAGACACATCACATTGCCCCTCTTTTCTTCCAGTGAGCATGGTCAGGAATAGGGAAGGTATATTTGTTTCTAAGCCAAATGCATTAAGCATTTTAGGTGAACCTGAAGTTCTTGCTTAGAGTTACTTAGAGTGATGAAGCTATAAATGGAGGAGAGAGAGGGGGAAGAAGGTCAGAAAAGTGAGAATACATAAGCTGAGACTCAGTTGATTTAACTGGCCTTGAAGTACAATTACTCTCTAGGCACAGGTCGTTTTAAACCATGCTGTCCCTCAAAGTGATTGTATTTTGTATTATATTTATTTCGACTTATTTTATTGAGCACTGCCAATATATGGCATGTTAAAGACTAAGGAAATTGAAGGCTACAAAATCTTGTTGGTGTGTGCTTAGTTATATAAAAGATCTACTCAAATGCAACTGAACAGGTGAATTCAAGCAACGTCCCTGTTCAACACAAGTTTTAGCAAGAAGGGCCGTGGACAGAGAGATAGGGAGGGCTAAGTGGAGGTCTCACCATTTACTACATATATATATATATATATATATATATATATATATATATATATATATATAATTATTGACAGCCTAGAATCAAATTCCATGTAATTTGATTAGAAATTATGATTCTTAGGATATCACCCCCTCCCTTCTGTATTTTTGTTTAGTAATACGTTAATCAGGGATGGTAATAGTACCTACATAATTAGAAAAACCTAGGACAGCTGTAGTAGATTATTAGGACAATGTTTGACACGTGATGTATGTACAATATAGAAAGGCATCATTGCTGTTACTGTTACATTTCCTGTTGTTTTTGATTATTATTCCCAGGTGGTATCATTATCATTATATACTGTCAGCCTCAGATCTTTGATTTAAAAGAATAAATAATACACAACCATTTTGTTTTCAAAGTTGATTACTCTGTTTAACTATATTAGTGCATCAGAATTTAGTTTTACGGAATACTGAAATAATTCATTCAAAAAATGTAGGTCTCTAATAACCCTGATCACCCATAATCCACACAGAAATTGTTTCTGCCCCTTATATCACCAGATACCTCATTAATCATTTCATAAGAGTCAGTAGCTGAATTTAGAAACCCATTTGTAAGTTAACACCCTCTTGCTTTATTTAGAGCTAAATGTACTTATTTCGAAATTCCAATTGCAATGAAATTCATCTTCACAAAAGGGTATTTATAATGTGTGTCTTCAGAGACAGTTGTGACAATTAAACATCTAATGTCATGAATCAATAAATGATGATACTGTAGTCTTATTTTGAGTAACATATCAGACTAAGAATTTTTCAGGTATCAGCTAATGTAATTTTTTCAACTACCGCATGCAGTCCAGGATATTATAACTCCTATATTTGCATTTTCTAAATAAAAGGCAAATGCTGTTATTTAAACAAGTGTCTTCAGTGTGTTTGGCATTTGTCTTTAGAGACTCCCTTTTAGCAGTCATTAGGATAGCAATATTATATCTGTCTAGATCCCCCATGCCTGTCTGGCCTAAAGGGCTCCAGTCTGAGTGTGGGAGAACTCACCAAGGGGGAAAACAATTTAGCTTCACCTGGGTGACAGCAATTATGCAGAATAACAAAAGGAGCAGTTGAGTCACTAGTTGAGGATGGTAATTCACACTCCCCAGGGCCTGCCACTCAGAAAGCCCTGAGAAAATATTACAGCAAAACAATGGCCGGCTCTATTGTTAGCAGTTGTGTCCCCATAATGCCTTGGCAGTTTGAAACAATCAGAACAAACATGTATTCTGCTGTCTCTGAAAAGCTTTCCGGGCACATATGCTCCATCTCAAGCTGTCACTGCTTTGAGACCCAACATGGAATGGGTCACCAGGTCATCTGAGTTAGACATGGTGGCTCCACAGGACCCTCTGCCAATATTCAAATAACCTGCAAACAGAACTCACCAGTAGCTTTTAAAATATATGACTCAAGGAGCAAAAGAATCATAGCTAATTTAAAAATGTAGTGTTCTTCCACCTATGTGTAGGAGAAGGGATAGCAATGGGGGAAGTGTATTTTCTAAAGCAAATTTTGGTTGTCATTACTTTATGGTATAGAACACTTTGAAAATAATTCCTTCAAATAAGCAGAAATAAATTGTAAATACCTGTATTTCCAGAAGGCTAAGTTCTTCATGTCACCACAATGGGGAAGATATCAGTGAATGCCTTTGGGGACATTCAGACCACAGAAAATATTCCATTGGTTGATCTGTCACCTCTATTAAACAGACAAGATCTTTGTATAGATGCACCAGGTTGTTCATGTTACATCATTATGTCAAATGCAGTGTTGGGAAAGAACCTGTGCCAGTAAGTGATTTTTGTTTGTTTAAAATGGATTTTTGTTGTCGTTTTTCTTTTGTTTTGCTTGAAACAGGATTTCTCTGTCACAGCCTTAGCCATCCTAGAACTCACTCCATAGACCAGGCTGGTCTTGATCTCACAAAGATCTGCCTGCTTCTGGTGTATACTACCATCACCTGGCATATATTTTAATATTATAAAAAGTAGTTCATCAAATGTATTTGACATAATTCAGTCTTATTCTGCAGGTAGAAGCTTAGAGAGAACACATGAAGTCCAAGATAAAATTAAAATCTCCAAGTCAAAAGTTCCTAACATAATTTTGCCTGAGAAAAATATAAAATCAAATTCTCTTAATATAAAATATATTAATATAAAACCCAGCATCTGGAAATAAAAGAATAGGGATATCCATGCATACATTCAAACAGATTCCATTAAATACCTATGTGTGTATGACTTTGCTCAGCCAAGAGTTCGGGGACATGGTTTAATCTATGACTGTAGTAATGAAAAAGATTTCAGTTTCAAGCAGGTAAATTGCCAAAAAGTAATAATTACATGATCATCTATTAGTAAAAATAATAGTGTATTTTATCCCAGAGCCAAAGGTGCCACAAAACAGTTTGTGGAGAATTCCTCTATGTGAGTCGAATCATGAATATGACCAAAACTCACAGCTTCTGAGAATATCAATGAGAACTCAGCAATCATTCAAAAACACCAACAAGACTAGAATTCTGTATATTCAAGATAGTACAAAAAATAAATCTAAATCAAGGGAAGACTGACTGATGGGCCCAAGGAAACCACAACTTTTTATGGAAAAGAAATCAGTTGTCTTTCTTACATGACGTGGAGTTTAGTCACTCGGCACGAGTTTGCTAGGCCTTCTGAATCTGCTATAGACAGGCTCAGAGAAAAGATGTTGTGTGTTTATGAAGGAGAGATTAGTCTTTAGTGGAGGGATCCAGGCATGCATTTCTTTCCCTTTTCGTTTATACTCAGATGTCACAATGGGAGAAGGAAGAAGCATCTTGAGTGTTTATCCTTTGGGATTTATTTTGAACTGAAAAGATCAGACACTTGAAAAGCCTTCTCCAGCTGATAAATTTCCAGAATGTTCTATGTTGTGATCTTTTTCTAGGCCATCATCTCCTGCTATATGCCTAATCATGGATTCCAGAAGCTTCTGTTACAGACTGCTGACTTTGTCCACCTTTACCTTTGATGGCCTCAGCCTCCATTTTATCTCCCCCTTTACACTCTTGAGATAATGCCAGGCTCCTTTCATTATTTTTAGGCATCTAGTGAAATATACTATTTTTAAAACCCAAAGTAATTTGTTTCTTTTATCGTGTTGTCTTTTTCTTTCAAGTACACCACAAATTCTTTCCACCAATGGTAATATAAGTCTTTCATAGATTTCTCTCTATCTTTCATCTTAGTCATCTTATAAACATGGAGATGAATAAAATGTCAAATTCTGAGTCAGTACGCTATGGTCTAAGGAACACAAAATTGGATTTGAATCCCAGCTTTGTTTTTTCAATGACCTTGAGTATGTGAAAGTCAGGCAAGGTGTTACATTTAGAGAAGTATCATGCTGCTTATAGACCTGTCAGTATGTAAGCCTTTAATATTTCTATCTTTATGATGATTTTAGGAGAATGTGTAACCTAACATCTAAAATATTTACCAAAAATTATTTGTTAGATATTCATATGCTAATATTAATTTCAAAATCAAAATAATAATAATACCTCTCCACATTAGTGCAATAGCATTAGTCAAAGTAAGGCTTGAAGACTACACTATTGTGGTTAGTCAGATGATAAACAACGATTCTGATTGATATTTCTCTCAGTTTTAAACACAAGAATGTCTTTTTACTGTGATATTTTGTGAGGCTAAACAAGATAGTGTAGATATGGATAACTGCAAGAGATCTAACACACAGGAATCAGGAAATAAAAGACATTAATTATAATTGCATAGGTTTTGTTATCATTGTTGTTGCTGCAAATCCCACTTATGTATGTCACTTCATGTTACTGGACTAAGTTAGTGCTGCCAAAAAATTTCATTCAAAAATGTGTCTCAGGGTCAGTGACATTGCAAAATTCCCTTCTAGAAAGAAAGAGAATGTCAGGCTAATTTTAGCTCATAGAAATAATTTCATTCAAGCTGTTTCTTTCATGAAATATCTTTTGGACTCAAAAGCCTTTGACAAACCTTATATTATTTTATTATATATAAAAATTGTAAATACTTGATATTAAGGTTCTCTTTGTTAAAGATTATTGTTGAAAATAAAGGTTAGAAATAAAGGAAATATGAAAGTCAGTGATAGATCAAAGTAGGAGTATAATATGTATGGAATATTATACAGAGTGAGCAGGTGGTATTTATATATTAATGAACACAAACATATACACTTTTTTAAAAAATAGAGGCTATGAATTTGAGGTAGAACAAAGGGGGTGTTCAAGAGAGGGGTTGGAGAAAGGAGAAAGAATAAATTGAAATAATTAAATTAGAATATTAAAAAAGTAAAAATTATTTTAGAAGTATTTAAGTGGTACAAGTATTAACTTATTTTTATTATTATATATTATACACATCTTTTTCTTCACAGTCTTATAAGTAAAGCAATCAATGGGAGAGTGAGATGCTCTCCCATGCCTTGCTGACTGTGGCAGGCAAGAGAGCTTGTCCTGATGTCATGAGAGTAGGAAAGCTGGCTCTGCACCTCACCAGCTCCAAGAGCTGAGCCTGCACCTTGCCTGGGAAGTACAATAGAGCTGATCCTGCTGCTGGGGGCACCACTGAGCTGATCCCTAAAGTGTGAAAGCAGAAGAGCTGGCCGCATGTGGCATGTGGTGGCACAGGTGAGGGAGAGATGACCTCGCCTCATCCCTCGCCTCCTGTGGCAGGCGGGAGAGCTGGTCTCAGAGTCATGAGAGCAGGTGAGAGCAGGGCAACACTTGGGAGAGCCGACCCTGCACCTTGCCTGGGCAATATAATAGAGTTGGGAGCATCTCTGCATCTTGCCTGACCAACACAGTAGAGCTGGCCTTGGTGGTGTGGGTGCCCTTGAACTGTGCCAGAGAGCTGGTGGGAGGGATAACCAAGTAAGCTATCATCCAGGTCCAGATCTAGGGCTATGAAATGGCCCATTCCAACATCCACCCCGTTAATGAACTGTGAAACATGTGAAGGGGCTGGTACTGTAGATCCAAAGCTGCAGGACCTCCACAACACAGGGCAGCAATAGAATATCCAAGAAGAGTCCTAGTGAAGATCCAGTAATGATATTGTAGCAAAAGCTAGAGGCCTCAAAGCAGACCAATGACTCATCGCATTGAACATTTGCAAGTAAAGATGTATGGACTAAAGGATATATTGTGTGATTCACTGTGACACACTATAACTTCCTCCACAATGAGATTCTTTTTAACTTTTGGGACAAGGTCACAAGTCTATTTAAACTGCTCCTTGGAAAGTCCCTGCTTCTGCCTCAGCAGAGCGCTAGAGTTAGGAAAATTCCTAAGAGTCATGTACAGCAAAATCTAGGTAAAAGTAAAATAAAAAACTAAGAAAACAAAATAGGCCAAAAATTACTGTAAAGATTAAAAAGAGAACTCAGTAAATTGTAAAATTCCATATAATATACCTTTAGAGAAAATTTTACATTAAAAAAGTGAAATAACCACAATTCTAATAATTATATGACAAAAATGAAGAGAAAAAAGTACATTTGAAATACAGGACAGATTCAATTAAATTCACAAGAAGCCAACAAAGTACACTGAAACCCTACTTTGGGGCACAAGTATTAGGGAACATTAGCAACTGAGTGACTCTTCTGAAGTTTCAGGCCACCTAGCTAAACTAAGTTCTACTTGAACTTCCAAGAAATGGGATTAGAGACAAAATAGTCAAATTTCCAGAAGATTAATTGTAATTGGCAGAGTAATGAGATGCCTTCTGTTTTAATCCTTAAACACAAGCATACACACTCAGTATTTATACATCACATATACACAGACAATAATACAGGCACACATACATCATACACACACATATACAGGCATACCATATATACACATACACACACTCATAGCAAACACACACCACACAAATACTGATGATATTTAATCAGATACTTTTTGTGCTGTTCTGTCTCCCAGTCCTCACCATACAATGACTAATCCACTTTTTCTTCTTTTGTTTCTATTCTTTTTCTGCCTTTTTCTTATACTTGGTGAACCAGAATGTTTATTCTTTGCAATGGAATTTCCCAAAACTAAAATTAAAATAAAGACAATTAAGATCCTTACATTATTATGAATTTTTTTCTCTGATAGATCTGACTCTCAAACCTAGCTAGTGATTTTTGGAAGGCCACAAGACACAAAAGTTTGTGCTAATTGCGTCCTGATTGAAGAAGATTTTGAAATTTAATGTGCAATACAATGTATATCACACACACACATGTATGTGGCTGTGTGCATAACTCAAATGAGAAACTGTGTAAAGCTGTTGAAAGAAACTGATGAATTAAATAAATGGAAAATTATTCCAAGGCAGTAGGTAGGAAGACTCAGTACAAAGAAGACATCAGCTTTTTTAAAGCCCATCTATAGATTTAATATACTTATAATCAAAATCTGTACAGTTGATCTATGGATATCAACACATTTTCCTAAAGTTTACATGGAGAGACAAAATATCCAGAATAGTCAATATGTTATTGAAGGAGGAGAAGGAATTTGGAGAGCTGATACCACCCATCTCCAGGACTTACTGTAAATCAAGTCAGGTATGACAGGGTAGCACTGATGAAAGAATAGGAAAAAATGTAGCATAATAAAAGCTTGAAGCATATCCACATGAATATTACCCCAGAATATACCACGTTAAATACATCTCTATAGGAGAAATATACTCTAGAAGTTGTTATTTTGCGAAGCAGTATGCACACTTGAGGCTCTAAAAAAATAATTTATCATTTCATTGGAATTTTTAAATTAATGAATAAAGTTCTCATCTCCCTAAACTAGAAATAGAAAACCAAGTATAATCACATAAGAAGATTATTAGTTGAGGAAGCACAAAACCAAAGCTGCAAAACTGCCTGGGCAGGAAGATGCTCACATGTTTCTATAGATTGGAGTGTGGTATTTGTTCGTGTGTGTGTGTGGGGGGGTGTTAGATGGAAGGACAAATACATGGACCATAGTTTGTTTGCTAGAGCAGTGAAATTCCTATGGGATGATATCATCATGTTATAAGTACTCCATTGTATATTTGTCAAAAAATGCCAAGAGTGAATGCTATGGAAACTATGGATTTGGGGTGATGATGAGGCGCAAGGGCAGGTTCACCAGTGCTGTTGAATGATCCGCTGTGAATGGTAAGGTAGGCTGTGTGCTGTGAAGGGTCTGTACTATTTAACTCCACTGCTGATCTTGAACATCTGTAAAAACATTCGTTGAATATAAGACTGAAATGGAAAAATCCATGAACATAATTTTAAGATTATCAAATAATTATTTTATATTAAGATTTTTAAGCTGGTTGGTGATCGTGCTTTGATTCCAGCACTCAGGAGGCAGAGGCAGGCAGATCTCTGTGAATTTGAGGCCAGCCTGGTCTACAAGAGCTAGTTCTAGGACAGGCCCCAAAGGTACAGAGAAACCCTGCCTCCAAAATAGATAGATAGATAGATAGATAGATAGATAGATAGATAGATAGATAGATAGATAGATAGATAAGCAAGCAAGCTGAAGGGCAGTAGCAATATCTTTTTATTATATTATTTAAAACTTGGAAAAACCAGTTTTTTTGTAAACAATAGTTAATATGTAGGAGACTGAATGTATACATCTCTAGGAAGCATATTGCAAGAATTAAAATATATAAATAGAAATTTGTTTTATGGCCTCAAAAGCAAGGAGAATCACCAAGAGAAGGAGGCACATATCTTGATATTAAAGTAATAGTTTAATGACACAGCCACATTCTGGAGGGAGAAAGTGATATGGTCTGCATTCACTGAGATATCTAAAGCTGACCTCTGGGTAAGAGAAGATCCAGAAACATACAAAAAACATAAATGTGTGTAACTGAAATTTTACAGAATGAGCATCTTCAAAAAGAAACACTAAAAACTCATGCAAGCAAAAGCTGGATTTTTTTATGCTAAGACCATCTAAGGAAAGAGATAATTACAGACATACTTGGCACAAGACACCGTGATTTAATGATAATAAGCTGGGGTGGGACAGTTCAGTGAAGTCCTTACGCCTGGATGCTCTTTAGCTTTTTCACATAGAGGGCCTTATGCCTGGCTATGGGTCGAGGCCTCTCTTGAATGAATGCATGGGCTTTTAGACAAAGTAAGTGAAAACCCCTTTGTGATTCTCTTTCTCACAAAAAGGTGGAGAAAGTAATAGTGGTTTTTCTCTGCGACTTTCTCATTTCTTTTTTTTTTTTTTTTTTTTTTTTTTTTTGCTTTTTTCGAGACACGGTTTCCCTGAAGTTTTGGAGCCTGTCCTGGAACTAGCTCTTGTAGACCAGGCTGGCCTCGAACTCAGAGATCCGCCTGCCTCTGCCTCCCGAGTGCTGGGATTAAAGGCGTGCGCCACCACCGCCCGGCCGACTTTCTCATTTCTAAGGTGCCACACTTTACAATGTTGTTCCCCAGGCCATGGCAATAGGAAGGCATACAGAGAAATGGAGGGCTGCATTAGAATCAATCTCTTTGCAAGAGTCACAGGAGTATGCATTTATGTGAAGTTTGTCCTTGGGTTTAGGGACATCATTTAGGGGTTGATTATAATTGGTATATGGTTGAGGGTTGGGGGAGACATTTTATAAACTCAGAAATCTTTTTTTTTAAAGAGGGAAAATTGGATGGTGGGATAATAGATTGGTATTTGTGAGTTATTGTTTATAGATAATTACATTGGCATAGATTCTTGTATGTGGACACAAAGTTAAATTATATTGAATATTGTATGCATGCTTCTACCTTTGTTTAAAACATTTTTATGTATTGACATATATATTTACCACATTGCAGTGTACATTTCTACCTCTGATTAAGATACTTATATATTATTTATGTATTGATATATATATATATATATATTTACCATATTGCAGCATATACTTATACATTGTTTACATTTGGAGATCATTGTCCTCTTTTATTGCACAGTTGTTTATTGTCTTAGTCTTTAAATTAGATAAATATTAAGAATTGTAGATTAATAGTCATCTACGTTTGTCATATTTATAGTTAGACTAATCGGGATTTTTAGATACGTAGAGATTATATTCTGTTTAAATAGATAATCTTCAGCCTCTTCAAAGAGCTGTAGAAAATGGCATTTAATCTAACTTAGAGTTCTGTGGTAGCAAGACACAATCGCTCCTGACAGCACAATTGTTGAGCACGAAAGACACTCCACTTGGAGCTTGTCTTCTTCTTGGCAAAACCAGCATCTAGGCAAGAAACTGCCTATACCTCAACTACTGACAAAATACATAGCATCTGAATATGGATAAGCAGAACTGTCAAATCTTGCCAAGACAGGGTAAGACAGCTTTGAAAAATTTCTCACCTTTAAAAATAATCTGTCAGTTATTCTAGGCCTTAGCCAAATTTGGTTGCTTCAACGCTGCAAACGTGACTTTGGGTGATTACCCAGGTAGCCAGTTGTCTCTGTGATTTGTTGCATGTTTTGGAAGCTGTTTGATTGTACTTCCTAATTACTCAGGTAACATTATTTCCCTTCTCAGATCTTCGATGGAGTTGAAGACTAGATAAATATAGTTACTTTCCTCTCATGACTTGGCCAAGTTATTTATTATACAAGACTTAAGTTAGTTAGAACAGGAAATTTGTTCTTATTGTATATAATTTTTTAGTAGGTTTAGAAGTCTCTTACTTAAACAAAAGGGGGAGGTACTGCAGGGGGGCTTCTTCTGCTCCTTCAGCCAATAGCCTTTAAGATACCAGCCCACTTGGGCGTGGTCTATTTGGCTTGAAAAAGCAGCGGTAACCATGTGCTCCTTCTCTTGCTTCAGACTCTGCTTCCAGCTACCAGATCTTCTCCTGGTCGTGGAGAGGACTGTTGTCTAGGACAGTGATCTGTAAGTTTTTTTTCTTTAAATAAATAACCCTTTTATTAATCGTAATTCCAGACTGGTGTGGAATTATTTTGTGACTTACTCCTTTACCTAGCTCTATTCTGCCCTGTCATAGGCACAAGGATCTTCTTTATTCATTAACTACTAAATGCAACACATATACAGAAGGACTTCCTACACCAATATGCTGATATTATTACATTAATTTTAAACTACTTAAATGAATCCTTTTAACTTTTGAAAAATATTTCCTTATTTGTGTTCATGTTTCTACTCTATAAAATATTTAAAAATAGAAAATATATTATTTTTCTCTCCTTTGCCATTTTTATTATTGTAACACTATTTTAAAATATTAGAGATACTTATAACATTAAAATAATATTAGAGACATGTATATAAAAACAACGGAACAAGAAGCAATAAAATAAAAGTTCCAAATCATATGGTACTGTCAATGGCATAAATAGTTTTGAAATTAAAATGAAGTACTACCACAACTTAAAAGGTCATTATGTTAAGAAAAAGTAATTTTCCATAAGAATGTTCGACGGCACATAATTGCACACGTATTTTACTGCTGCAAATAATAATAAAATGAGGTATTAAAATCAGTACATTGCACCAGCTTTGAGGCTGGCCATAGTCAGCAAACCAGTATGCTTTCCAGTTTATGTATGCAAACTGTAACACACCCAACTGAATATTTCCACATGCTTTCTGTAAATTGTGGTATTTATGATTTGTTGCAATTAATATTTCATCCTGCTTCTAAAAACTGAGTGGCATAGATATTTTGGCAGAATTATATGCAGATGTGAAGGTTCTACCAGCTGCTGACTCCTTTCCCTGGTCCCTATTCTCTTCTTAGTGGCTTCTCTATACCAAATATGTTGCAGGTTGTTTATCAAATGATTCATGAGCCCTGGTGGACAATGTGGCAGAGTTCCTACAACATCATTTGTTTTCAGTGAGAAAAATGAATGAGTTTGAAAAGGCAGTTAATTTTGTATTGTTTTGATAAACAAGGACATGTAGAAAACTATGACACCAGATAGAGCACATGAACGTTACTAAATCGCAGTACTACACCTGCCCTAAAACAACCTCCCTTCGTAGGCTTTCAATATTTGTTTGATGTGGGGATAACTTCCATTATCATATGAAGTAGCAGTGAGGTATTGGCTTTTATTATGTATGGTCAGAAATGCCTAATACCTTGCTGTATAAAGAATTAACTTTCTCTCTTAGCCTCAGTCAAAACCAAACCAAACAGCCAATAAATCATGTTTGCAGAACTATACCGGTAGAATAATAACATTACCGCCATCAAGGTAATATCTGAACTTTACTCCTCTGCTTTGTTGCACCCTTGTGACCTCAGAATTTGAGAGAATAGAGAATGAATATCACCATGAATTTAAGTTTGAGACCAATCAGAGCCACATTTCAGGGCACCCTGGGCTGCAGATGTCTCAAACGTAAACACATGATCAAATCCGCACCTGTGATCCCTACGGGCACACAGTAGTGTAATTGTGCCTTCCACCTTGCTTCAATATAAACAGAGCCATACTATTATTGTTTTCGTCACTGAAACAAGAAAGAGAAGTGAACTCTTCTAAAACCAGTACACTGTTGGAGCCACAGTATTACACAATAAATGTACAGCTGACAGACCCACAAGTGTACAGCTTACGGTATACAACTTATGGGAATCTATTTTGCAGAGTTATGGGAACACTTGTTTTTTGGATAACTCATTGTCAATTCTGTAAAAATCTTGTGAAATCATGGCATTTCTCCCTTCAAAATGGGATTCATTCCCAAAATACCTCAGCAGTGTAACTTCGGCCACTTGCATGGGGTCTGGGTGTGGGTGAGTCCAGGGCTCAGGGACCTTTAATGATTGTTATCTAATAGTTTGGAATGTCAGTATTTCCCCTTGAATGCTAGGCCCTCCTGGGTAGTGTCATCTGTTCCTGGAGCGGAGCTGCTTCGTCAGGTTCTACCTGCCTTATGGTGATTCTGACATGCATATTGTTATTACTGTTTTTGCCCATGGATTTTTTTAACCATGTCTGTAAAGACTGAAAACTTGGTAGAGATCGCCCTTCTTTTTTCTCTGCTTCTTTGCCCAAGGCATAAAGAACATTTAGAGATAATGCATGTGAGTTAATTTATTTTGTTTACCCTAAGATCCAGTGAGCCATTTTTTTTTTGCCTGTTATAGTGAGTCTTTCTGAACCCTGAGAGGTTTAATGGGCTTAATCCCAAAATAAACCTCAATAGACACGTCTTCCTAAGTTTATTTTTTCTGTTCTGTGCAAAGATGGGAACATGTGAGGAAACACATGAATGACCCATGTTAAGACATGCTGTGTAGATATCATGCAAACAGAATGAAAGCGTGGCGTAAAGCCACTGAGGGTTTAAGGCTGTCTGCTACTGTGTTAGTTTCTCTTACCTGACTGATGCTCCACCTTCAGGCAGTTTGACAGCCTCTGTGTTATTTCTAGGACTGAAATATGATCACCCCAAATCTATAGGTTAGAAGCCTTAACATACAAAGTCTCAGTATTTAAAGACAAAGGTGTTTAAAATATAGTTAAGCAAGGTCCTAAGTCTACTCAATAACACTAGCATCCTTGTAAGAGGAATTAAGATCACAAAACGTGTACTTACCTAGCAGAATGACCGCATGATGATCAAGGTGGTTGTCTACAAAATTAGTAAAGTGGACTCAGGAGAACTGAAACTGACAATTGTCTGGTATTTTAATTCTGACCTCCAGAAAGTTAAGATAAATGTCTGTTGTTCAGGCTCTGCAACCTTAATGTTCTCTTACTGAAATCTTAGTTGACTGCATCTTCAGTTGTATGCCTTCTGAGGACTTGAGTTCCCATGTACTTCATTTACATCCTTGCCATTGGCCATGCCAGAGGAGCAGTGAGTCTCAGTTGAAGTTCCACATGTCGGCCCACCAGAAGCACATCCTCTGATGAGCCAATCTCACTTAGCCAGGGACATGGGACTGTAGACCCATGTCTTGTTTCTGCTGTACCTTTACATGTTTGCCTCCGCTCTCTTTCTCTGATATCTAGCATGGTGTGTGTGGACATAGGGATATCTCCACTTCCTGTAATATAGTGTGATTATCTTTTGGAAACATCCAATTCTACTGGGCATTTTTACCTATGGATTATCAAGAAGGTGACTCCTTCTTAAGCTGTACTGTCCAATTTGATAATAATAACGATAGCGTACACAGAGTTTTGATAGATAAAAATAAATACAAGGATATGTTTTACAGCCAGGATCTGTGAGTCACTCCTAAGAAGTGTATGGATCTGTGCCGGGCGGTGGTGGCGCACACCTTTAATCCCAGCACTCGGGAGGCAGAGGCAGGCGGATCTCCGTGAGTTCGAGGCCAGCCTGGTCTACAAGAGCTAGTTCCAGGACAGGCTTTTTAAAAGCCACAGAGAAACCCTGTCTCGAAAAACCAAAAAAAAAAAAAAAAAAAAAAAAAAAAAAAAAAAAAAAAAAAAAAAAAAAGAAGAAGTGTATGGATTGTACCTCAAAAAAATGACTAACAATTGAATTCTATTAGCCCAGCTAGTTTAAATTCTTTCAACCTTAATATCAGGAGATATGTTCACAGGTCTTAGAGTGCATCACAACTGAAACAAAGCTTTGAAAATAACCAAGTTAGACTAAGATTTTTTTATTAAATAACTTTGGGGTGAATAACACAAAAAAAAATCTAAAGCTTTAGAAAGACACATAGTTGAATGTGGGACTCTTTAAGGTCAGGAAGCAAGAACAAAGCAGCCCAGTTATTACTGACTGACATACTCTCCTTGCTAGGTTTGGTTGATGACCAAAGGTGATGATTAATTCCTTATACCCATTCTGTCCTCAATCCCCTGATGTAAAAATACTATTAATGAATGGATATGTATTCTAAAGTGTTAAAGTAAAGCTGACTGATTCTTTTTCATATAAAAAAAGTTTAGGTTTGTGATTCCTTTAAGATTCCTTATAAGATCACCTTTCAAGACAAGTAATAAAGTAAGTGGCCATTTTTTGCAATCGCAAAAGGCAACCTGCTAGGAAAAGACCTGACAAGAATACTTTGCTTGCCACATGGCTAATTTATAACAAGTTGCTTGGGTATGAATGAATGTGGGTCCTTGGGATAAATTTTTTCATCTGTAATACATAAAATGTTTTATCACGTGAGAGAGATGAAAAACATGTTTTTACCTATAATGATCCACTTGAGAAATGGCATGCAACTATTTTGACTCTCATACTGTATGGAAGAATCCAATGGGATATAAAAAGCTGTAAAACAATGAGAGAGAGAGAGAGAGAGAGAGAGAGAGAGAGAGAGAGAGAGAAAAGAGAGAAAATAAAGAAGGAAACCATCAAGAGCGTTTGTGTGTGCTTTTTTTCCCTAGCCCCTCTCATATAGAAAAGATTAACTTCCCGACTCTGTGACTTTCTATCAAAGCCCTGTGCTGCTGGAGGCTGCCCCCCCCCCCCAGACTGCTGAACATCCTCAGCTGCAAATCTATTCTGCATCAAGATTAGAACCCTATGTTCAAGGTTACTGCCTGCATGAGATTAATGCCTTATAATGACTCCTAAAATATTGCTGATCTCTCTAACCTGGGTTTAGGTCGTCCATCTTTTCAATGACTTGTGTTGATGCTTTCATCTTTGCTTTGTCTTAAACCTTCTAAGAAAAGTTTGACCAATAACTTTTTTTTTCCTCTGCGCTTTCATTTCTTCACCTCTCCACTAGTACCCACCCCATAGTGTTGAATAGGGCATAATATGAGTTTCTGAAAATAAAAAACACTTAGGGCTGGTTTTGACTCATAGTGGACATATAAAAGAATATCAACTCCCATTACAATAATCTTTAGATTTCAATACCAGCCATCATGGTATACTTGCATGACAAAAATTCTTTTTTTTCTTTCTTTTTTCTTTTTTTGGGGTGTGTGTGTGTGAGCACTTGGGGTGTGTGAGCATTGGGGTGTGTGGTTTTACTCCTCTTGTTGGTATCACAAGAATTTGGTTGCAATCTTATTTATATAGTCTGTTCTTTTCTTTTTTATGTAATCTATAATTTTATTTGCTACAGTAACTGATTACTTCTTTCACCTCAGTGAGATTTTATTTTTTTTTATTAAAAATTTCCGCCTTCTCCCCACCTCCCAATTACCCCCTCCCTCCTCCACTCTCCCTCCCTCTCCTGTCCAGAGAGCAGTAAGGGTTCCCTGCCCTGTGGGAAGTCGAAGTTCCTTCCCCCTCGATCCAGGTCTAGGAAGGTGAGCATCGAAACAGGCCAGGATCCCCAAAGCCAGTATGTGTAGTAGGGTCCAAATCCAGTGTCATTGTCCTTGGCTTCTCAGCAGCCCTCATTGTCTGCCATGTTCAGGGAGACTGATTTTATCTCATGCTTTTTCAGTCCCAGTCCAGCTGGGCTTGGTAAGCTCTGAATGGATCAGCCCCACCATCTCAGTGGGTGAGAGCACTCCTTGCAGTCCAGACTTCCTTGCTCATGTTTTCCTTCCTTCTGCTCCTCATTTGGACCTTGGGCGCTCAGTTCGGTGCACCAATGTGTGGCTCTGTCTTTATCTCCATCCATCGCCAGATGACGGTTCCCTCCCGGTCCTGACTTTCTTTCTCATGTTCTCCCTCCTTCTGCTCCTCGTCAGGACCTTGGGAACTCAGTCCGGTGCTCCAATGTGGGGCTCTGTCTCTAGCTCCATCCATCGGCAGATGAAGATTCTATGGTGATATGCAAGATAATCATCAGTATGACTATAGGATCTGGCCTTTTCCGACTCCCTCTCCTCAGCTTCCCACGGAACTAGCTGGGGCCGTCTCACTGGATACCTGGGAATCCCTCTAGAGTCAAGTCTCTTAATAATCCTAAAATGGCTCCCTTAATTAGGATATATGTTTCCCTGCTCCCATATCCATCCTTCCTATATCCCAAGCATCCCATTCCCCCAAGCTCTCCCTATCCTCCCCTTCACCCTTTGCTCTCCCCATCTCCCCTTGCCCCCAACCCACCCCACCCCCAAGATCCCAATTTTTGCATGGTAAACTTGTCTGCTTCCAATATCCAGGAGGATAACTATATGTTTTTCTTTGGTTTCACCTTCTTATTGTCTTCTCAAGGATCACAAATTATAGGCTCGATGTCCTTTATTTATGGCTAGAAACCGATTATGAGTGAGTACATCCCATGTTCATCTTTTTGTGTCTGGGTTACCTCACTCAGAATAGTGTTTTCTATTTCCATCCATTTGCATGCAAAATTCAAGATGTCATTGTTTTTTTTTTTTTTTTTTTACCGCTGAGTAGTACTCTAATATGTTTCTTCATCCATTCTTCCACTGAAGGGCATCTAGGTTGTTTCCAGGTTCTGGCTATTACAAATAATGCTGCTATGAACTGAGGTAAGGGCTATGAGGCATTTTGGTAACCTTTGGAGAGAAGCCTCCCAATGTAACATACTCTAGCTGTTTCAGTTGTCTTCTCTCTAGTCCGGGACTTGATAAGCATTGCAACCCTTTCAATGCCTTGCCTCAAATGCTCCAGGTCCTTGGCCAGTCTCCTGTACAACAGAAGGAAATCCTGCCCTGGGAGCTTACTCATAGGAAGGCATGGTAAGACTGCTAGGCCACACATATTCTCTAGTAGCAGTGTGATGGAGTCTATGTATTTCTTAGACTCAGTGTAATCAACCTATAATGATAGTATAAGACTTGTTTTTTATTCCCCTAAACAACGATAACAAATTAAAGTTTAATGGGTAATTGACTAAAAAATCAAAGTACTTGTAAGAACACTTAGAAATGCTTGAAGGAGACAGAGCATGCTGGGTTTCATAGCAAACTGCAACTTCATTTGAATTTTATAACAAGGAAATAAGGCCAGAGATGTGTTCCTTTTTCCCACTGAAAGAAATAGCTTCTATCAGCTGGAAGATCAGCTCCAATAACTTCAGGGATTCATTCGCCTTTATTAGGTCTGTTGCCAGTGTGAGGGGCTAAGAACTTTCTTTTGAAGAAAAGTAATTACTGTACCAGAGTCCCTAATCAAAGAAACACAATTGTGGTTTTAAAGAAATCTACTCCCTCAGCACATTTTAGGCTCTTTGTGCCTTTCTGTAGGGAGGATCAATAGCTGGCAGACGTATAGACCTCTGTGATGGCCGGAGTTTAACTCCTCTCACAAAGTGTAGTTATATAGCCAGGAGTGAGAAGCCATTGTGTGGAAACCTGCCTCTCAGAGGTGGGTTGGAGCTTCATCACACTCATGGAGAAGGTACCAACATCTCCGGAGACCTTAGAAATGTACAGTGAGGAATATCTGCCAGGTATGTGCTTTGGGCCCATTACTGCAATATGGGATAGATTTGAATGATATGGTTTTTATTGTTACCACATAAGTATGGAGCAGAAACTTCCTATAGCACCCTCAATAGAATACACATTGTGGGAAAGAAGAGAAGTCTGGAGCATTGTAGTACATCAATTACCCAGCTATATTCAGTGAAGGATTTTATAAATGTATGTTTGTATCAGATCCCTATAATGTGTTATCTATAGTTAGTGTATATAAATACCATTATCTATCTGTACAGTTAAAGGTCTGTGGTTTGAATGAAAACTCACTCATTGTGAATGATCTCTCTTCCAAAAACAGCTCTGAACAACACGCCCTTGCCTGTTGAGGAAAGTAATTGAAACCAGACAGATGGGCCCAAGACTGACAATGGAATTTTGAAACACAGAGTGGACAAATCCTTCTGTGTCACTTTAATTTGTCTTAATTGGGGACATTTTCTTTCCAATAGTGGCTTCCTGAAGTAAGAATTACCTGATATAACTCCTCTCTCACACACTCTCTCTGCATGTATGTGTATGTGTGTGTATGTTTGTATTCTGAAGTAAAATTTCTCCAGTGTTAGAAGATATGTGTGTGTTTGAGTACTGAATTTCCATTTATGAAACTAAACCCTTAAAAATAATAATGCTAAACATATTTGGTTTAACAATCTGAAGAAGGCCTAACTCTGACTATTCAGTAATGAAGAAAAGAAATTAAGGGTAAAACAATGTTTTCTCCAATGTTGTATTGTGTCAGGCCTTAATTTGAGAAAGGAAAAAGAAATCCATCTGGTCTTAATAAAGATTTGTGCTTTCCGGGTTGTCAGGGTATATTGTTTCCTTTCCATTTTTACAGTGAGAGCTAATTCTTGGTTCTGTGGAACTAAACAATTTATTTTCTTTTTATAGAGACCGGTCTTATTGATTCCATAAGTCTTCATTAAAAAATAAATAAATGTTGCAATCTCCTCAGAGACATTGCGATACAATGAGTCCTGCACCAGAAAGAAGCCCAGTGTGCTCACGGGAGAGAGCCTTTCTCCAGCCCAGAGGGTAGGAGAGGCTCCCGGAGGAGGGGGGCCAGGGTCAAACCCTGAAAGTAGGCAGTAATGACCAACATGAAGAATGGGAGGAAGGACTTTCCAGGCAGAATGGGCATGAATGCAAATCACATTACTGCTGTCTGCCCGGGATGCATTTGCAGTCCAGCTCTGTGCCTTCTCAGATGTCACCAATCAGCCACCCGGCAATACACCGCTCCATCTGGGTTCCCCATCTCAGGCAAAGGTATCACTGTACTTGGCTGCTTCCCCAAATCAGATGAGTCCCTTAAACCTGACTCCTTCTCTTTAACTGCAGTGGTGGTGAAGGGATCAGCAGATGTTCGCTCTTCCATCTGCTGAGTGTTCGCTAAGCTTTTGCTTCCTCTCTATTTCTAATAACACTCCAATTTAACTGCGTTCTCTTCTTTTCATTCTATACAAATGGTATAACTGCTTTTATTATATAAGTTTATAGTTATTTATCCGTTTGGATAATTTGGAACTCAGCCTAGACTTCGCACAAACAAGGCAAGTTCTCTATCAGCTACACCGCTAGCCATTAGTTAGGTAAGTGGGGTCGGGATTCATGACATGAAATCCACAAAGAATTGATAAAGAGTTAAAAAATAACCCTGTGAATTCAAAAATTAACATATAGTGGGGACCTCAACCCTAATACATAGTGGGGAGCCTAACCCTAAACTGTTATAGGAACACCACATGCTTCCCAGTGGCCCGGCAGCTCAGACCCAAAATAATCACAAAGAAACTATATTACTTAAATCACTGTTTGGCCCATTAGTTCTAGCTTCTTATTGGCTAACTCTTACATATTAATTTAACCCATTTCTAGTAGTCTGTGCATTGCCACATGGCTGTGGCTTACTGGGTAAAGTTCTGTCTGGCATGTGTCTCCTGTGGGGGGCACATGGCTTCTCTTTGACTCTACCTCCTTTCTTCCAGCATTCCGTTTAGTTTTCCCCAATTACCTAACTTCTGCTCTATCAACAGGCCAAGGCAGTTTCTTTATTAACCAACGGTATTCACAGCAAACAGTGGGGAATCCCACATTACCTCCTCTTTTTAAGTTTAGGAAGGTTTTAACTTTAACATAGTAAAATTACATATAACAAAACAGGTATCAAGCAAGATTTATAGTTACAATATTTATATCTACTTTATATCTATTCTTCAACTCCATCAAAGACTCCAGAAGGATATAATATTACCTAAGTAAACAGGAAGTGCATTGTAAGCAACTTCCAAAACTCTAAAATTGACAGAGACATCTCATTGCCTGGACAGCGGGATTCCCCTCTGTGTGCTGTAATTAATAAATAAACAAACTGCTTTATACCTATAGCAGGGTAGAACTTAGCTAGGTGGGGAAAACTAAATTGAATCCTGGGAGAAAGAATGGTGGAGTCAGGGAGAAGCCATGGAGTTGCCGCCGGTAAAAGACATGCTGAAACTTTGCTGGTAGGCCACAACCTTGTGGAGATGCACAAATTAATGGAGATGGGTTAAATTGAGATGTAAGAGTTAGCAAATCAGAAGCTAGAGCTAATGGGCCAAGCAGTGGTTTAAATCATATAGTTTCTTTGTGCTTATTTCAGTTCTGGGCAGCCAAGAAATGAACAAGCAGCAGGGAACAAACTAGCTGCCTCCTTATAAGACTAAACATATATCTACACCACAGCTCCAGAATCTTTGACTCAGGGAACATGACCAAAAAAGGGGGGATAGAATGATTATAAGAACCACGACACCAATATCTTCTGTGAAATACTCATTCCAGAAAATGACTGCACAAAGGAGATCAAAAGAGTGGCAACATCAATGAAGATATTAATATGCAGGGGAAAGAAGTTTGCAAGGTTCCACCCCTAAACACAAAACTACAGATATCTTATGACTACGGAGAGAACATAAGTGTGTGTTCACAAACATACATACATAAATACATACATACATATGCACATACATATGCACATATACACATGAATGTGTGTAACAATAAAAATAAAGAAAAAAGATACTGTCAACTTGAAATCAGTGTGGTAGGAGCATGGGAGGAGCTTCTAGAAGGGCAACTGGAAGGATCCAGAGAGAGAAAAGTGATGAAGTCTATCTCAGTAAAAGCATAAATAAAAGAAAAAGAAGACACTGTGTGGATGAATATTTGCAGTTGTGTTATTTTTCAGTTCTAATATATAACACAGAACAGGGTGTTTAAGCTCTAAGCAACTTCAGGTAAACATATCACATATGCAAACTTGACAAAGCCTTGAAAAGAAAACAATAAAAATACTTTTACCACTATGAAAAAATACCCAGAGTGATTATCATGCAAAGACCATTTTGAACTCAAAATTTCCGGCATGAGTTATCTTTCCAAGCACTTTTAAACTGGTTCTACTTTTATTAAAATAACAAGTTCCCAATATGATTGGGGTTCATCACTAATGGTTGATTAAATCATAATTACACCTCAGTTAATGTAAACAATGTTAGAGAATCAACCATGAACATATTTCATGAGGACCTGTGTCATACATAAATAGCTTGGCACATAATGGGCATTTACTAAATCCATTTTTCATTTAACAAATGTGGGCTTCCATATTTTGTGGGAACATGTAGAATGGCAATTGAAAGAAAATAGGCGATTTAATTATATAGCAATGTCTGAGTGTTGTGAAGGAGAAATCTTTTATCAATGTCTTCAAAATATATTAAAATTTACAAATCTTTCTATTAAATTATTTTCCAAACTTCTGCAGAAAAGCAAAAGTCAGCTATAGCTCATACCAGAAATAAAATCTGAAACAGATGAAGATAATAAATTTTCATCCTTATTAACAAATAAATGCATATGGTTACACACATAGTATTTTTATCCTCGGTATCCATGAAAGATGGATTACAGATATACTCGTGAACATTAATATCCCATGATATTTAAGTCCCTTATATAAAATACTATAGAATTTATATATCACCCGTATATACCTCCTACATTTTGTAAATAGTAAAATTACTTACACTAACTAATAAAGTATAAATTCTATATGAATGGTTATTTTTAGAGGCTATTGGCAAATCATCTGTTTTCCTATTTGTGAAGAACAGTTGCTAAGATCTGTTACCTTATTAATTCCTTCACTAGTATACAGAGCAGTGGGTATTGTTAGGACATTTTCACACACATGTCACTGTGCTGTGCTCATATGCATAAAGAGCTATTATGGTGAATTGCTCTCATAATGTACTTATTCTTTAAAGATGAAAACATTTGTACTAGATCTTGACTATATCCATGGAATTGGATGTATGCACACACACACACGCACACACACACACACACACACACACACACACACACACCATGTTTTCTTTATTCATTGATCCATTGAAAGAATAATTCCTTTCCATAACTTGGCTACTGTTAACATGTACCCAAACATGGTTATGAGATATGACTACTGCATGCTGGTATGGGTTTTTTCAGGTATGCTGGGGGTATACCTGAATCATTTCATAGTTATTTTCATTTGATTCTAGTAAATCTCTTCAGGAACTGATGACTCAATGTCTTATGTCATCTTCATGTGCATATATAGTAGCTGGTTTTGCTTTGATTTCTGATTGCTCTTACTTTGATTTGACAAAATTCATAAAATTCTTTATAATTTTTTTCTTGTATTGTTAAGACTGCTTTACAGTTATAAATGTGGCCTATAGTAAAAGTCCCATGGGATGATGCGAAGAATGTATATCCTGTAATGGTTTGATAGTATGCACTCTATGCCTGGCAATTCTTTTCATGTATGGAAAAGTTCAATTCAGAACTATTATAACAGAGCTAGGCAAGGAAAACTAAACTGAATTCTGAGAGAAAGAAGGCAGAGTCAGTAAGAAGACATGTAGCCCCACCAGAGACAGGTACCAAAACTTTACCTTGCAAGCCACAGCTTTGTGGCAATACACAGATTAATGGAGATGGGTTAATTCAAAATATGAGTTAGCCAGGTATACGCTTAAGCAATTGGCCAAACACTATTGTAAATAATATTGTTTCTCTGTGATTATTTCAGGGCTGAGCTGATATGGGAGGGTCTTCTGTTTTAATAAAGAAACTGCCTTGGCCAGCCCTTAAGTGGGTGGAGTAGACAGAACAGGAAGAAGGAAGTGAGGTAGATGGCTCAGTCAGATGCCACGCCTCTCCTAAGTGAGATAAATTGCCATGCCTCACCTCTCTGGGGCAGACTGCCGTGCTTCTCCTCAGGGAGAGAGATGCGATGAAGCCATCTGCCAGGTCAGACATGCTGAATATTTCCCAGTAAGACACAGCTCGTGGTGTTACATAGATTATTAGATATGGGTTAGTCAAGATGTGAGTAAGAGGCTGAAACTAATGGGCCAGACAGTGTTTAAAAGAATACAATTTGCCGGGCGGTGGTGGTGCATGGCCTTTAATCCCAGCACTCGGGAGGCAGAGGCAGGCGGATCTCTGTGAGTTCGAGACCAACCTGGTCTACAAGAGCTAGTTCCAGGACAGGCTCTAAAGCTGCAGAGAAACCCTGTCTCGAAAAAAACCAAAAAAAAAAAAAAATACAATTTGTGTGTTGTTATTTTGGGGCATAAGATAGCCAGGCGGCCGAAAGCTGGGTGACGGGAATGCAGCCCGCCGCTCCTCACTACACTGAGCAGCCGGGAACAAACAAGTAGCCTCCTACAACAGAGGGGAAAATGTAATCAAGATATATTATATGAGAAAAGAATTTATTTTCAATAAACAAAAAGTATTTTTTTTAAAAAAAAAAAAAACAGAATGCCATATTAAAGCACTCCAAGATATGGGAAGTGAGGACAGTCACTTACTTTTCTCCTTTCAGTAACAATAAAGAATGGTGAGGAGTGAAAATACCCTGAATGTTAGCTAACTGAGGAAAATTTGTTCATATAATGTTATGAAACTTACAAGTTATCATTGTATTTATTGACTTAAAGTGACATCAAAATTAAACCTATGATAAAGAAAAGATGCAAATGTATATAAATAAAAGATATTCCATGTGAACATCTAAAATTATATAATGAAGAAAAGACATCTGATAGCATGCAAGTAGGTGTTAACACTCATCAATTTTCAATAACCTAAGAAAACCTAGTTCCTTCAATAGCTGCAGTGGGCTGGGTTTTTATTGTAAGATTTGAGAAAGTTATATAAAACAATTTAGAAGAAAATATACTTTTATTTTATAAGCACCCATCAGGTTTGTATATTTGTGGGATTTGGGACATAGAGTCTTATGTTTTATTGCTGTTGTTGTTAACCTATTTCTATACAGTTCTTAGTGTTATAGTCAATAGGAAGCAGAAATCAAAAGTAACTAGCTGACTAATAGAAATATAAGGAGAGCAATCTGAGGTTTTTCTTCCACCTCTTAAAGCCCTAAACACTTTACCTGGTACCCTCTTCTTCTCTTTGGTGATGGACTTAATTTCGTTGTGTTAGAATTACCTCACCTCTGTATTATTCACCCACAGGACTTAAGCGCCTCAAAAGTTCAGAAATGATAACTTTTTATCGAGTCATTGCTCTTTGGAATTTAATTAGTAGCTGTCAACCAGTAGAGATAAACCTGTATTTGCTGAATTGTGTAAGAATGAAATAAAGAAGGAGGAAAGGATCAGCGTGTACAGGGCAATGCCTGGTGAGCCCGTGATAGCTACCAAACACCATCTCCTACTCATCCCTTTCCCATTCTCCCTTCATACCCTCGCTGCCTCGGGCCTGTATGCTGCACGCTTGTCACATTGAGGCACCAGAAAGGTTACCCAGCTATTTATCAATTCGTCACCTCCCTGCAGAGATTTCCTAGCAGCTTTTGGGCCCCTGGTGGGAGAGCCACAGCTTTTGGCTCCACTTGCAGAATGGCCAAAGAGCACATCTGGATTGAGCATTTCATTTTCAATCCAAACCTGCTGCATTAACGCTCTGTCATTCTTAATCTACACCGGGTAACATGTAGACTGCTAGATTTGTACTCGTTGGGAAAAGACATAGCATGGCATTGTTGAGGCCATACCAGCAGGGGGTATAACTCTTTGTAAAGCTGTATAATACGTTCCAAACACATTGCAGCTGTTGATAGCTTTTATTACACTTGCAGTTAGGGACCTTATTATATTTGCAGGAAAGATTTATTGTATTTACTTTTATTGCTACAGCAGTTTGGGATATTTTTGTATTTGTCATGAACTTGCTCCATTTATGCTCCTTGAGTTCCTATCTTAAGTTTGCTCCATGAGCAGGCTATGAATAATTTCACCTGTTGTCATTACACTTGCAGTCAATTTTCATTACCACCCCACTAATATTTCACAGTGTCTGCAGGTGCTGCATATTACATTAGTGGACTGAATATTTTAAAGTCAGCAGTAATGGAGCAGAGCAATCAGCTGAAGAAAGGGCACAGAACCCATCAAAGGCTCAAACTCTTGGCAGATGGAGGGAGCACACTGGGCTACAGCCTCAGTGATCTGGGATCAGCAGCCTCTTTCAGAAGGACGTGTCCAAACGACTTAAAACTGAGTCAGTCTGACCTGTTCAGGCTCACACACTACAGATTCTCTACATATTTATTGCTTTAGAATTCTAATGCCCCTCTATTGATGATCTAGATAAAGATAAGACACCGACTTCAAATTTATGACAAACCGACATTTGCAGTGGTATTCTTTGCCTAAACCATTTCAACCTTAAAAGCTATAAGACATGTATAAAAATCACATTGCAGATCAATCTATGACAAATTCTCACACCAGCTGTGACATTTAGGGATGACTTTGCCACCGCAAAATGTTTGAGCCAAATTTGACAGCTCAGCCACAACCCCAGCCTCCCCCCACCCCACTCATAGCTACTGTCCTCTATTAATAACTGGAACATTTGATACAAACCTGGATTTGACGGTATGTGACTCATTAGCACAGTTAATGACACCAGCTAGATGCAATTGGAGGGAAGGGAAACTGGAATAATTCGATTATATGCTGGAAGCAGCAGCTGCAGATGGAAAGTAATAATCAGACTAGAAGCTCATGTTTATTGAGTGTTTACTGCTTACTAGGCAAATTGTTAAGTTCCTTATATGCATTAGTTAAACTTTATAACCACCCTATGAGATGTTCACGCTAACTAGCTCCCCACCCCCTTTACCAAGGAGAAACTCAATCATAGGTGGCAAACAACTTGATCAAAAGCATAGAATTAGGATAGAGAGAGCAGAGTGAAGTAGGTTTAAAAAGTCAGATGGTTTAAGTCTAAACCCCAATGTCTGGAATCCTGGTTTCTAGTAATCTAAATATAAGTGTATTTATATTTAGTTGTTAAACATGCTCTAGAATATGCTATGCTCACTGGACTTTCTTCAGGCATATAGAAAATGGTACTTCACCAATATTTCAATAAATAAAGTTCTTTCCAATTACCTGAGAATCCACTACTTTACAGAGGTAGTTTTCTCTTTGTAAGCTTTGATGATGCTCTGGCCTTAATTTAATTGCAAATAATATGTGTACATCATCCTCACAGTTACAAATCCCACCATATAGGATTTGTTTGGCATACAGAGCAATGTGTGCTAAATGTAGTGGGTAAGAATACGGTCACTCATCAAACACTGGGAAACAGTGTTCTTGACCCAAGATATCCTGCAGATTAGGCATAGTTTTGGTTTTTTGTTCTTTTAAGGCTTTATTACTGAAACATAACTAAGATAACTTACCAAATGGAAGAAATCTAGGACCTACTCTTCAGGCACAGCTATATGCAGGGACTCTTTTGATATGATTTTGATATCAAGACCAGTTCCATGTTATGTTATATTTCATTGTCTCTGTCACCTTCTCCATATTGTCTATCATTCTGTAGCTACTGGCAAAATTTATTGGTACAACAAAAGTTATGTGCCTATCCTTGAGGCAAAAATTCAGTGACTGACTGAGATAAAGACTGGCCAGACCTGAGTCTCATGCATCTCTGCAACGGGGGTGGGGTGGGTGGGCAGAGGCACTCTGACTCTGTCAACTGAGACAGGAGAGGATGAGTGTAATGGTTAGAACGTGTTTGCTGCTGAAAGGAAAATTGATGATGAGAAGGGTGTTTGCTATCTATCACAGAACAGAAAAGTAAAGAAATCAGAAATTTGTCAGAGCTGATGAAGATGTAGAAAATTAATTTGTAGCATGTAAATATATGTTTGAAAGTGTTACTCTCTTGAAAGTCTTGCTCTGTGATTTTGTTTACATTTTAGACATGTTTTTGTTTATTTTTTCCTTTTTAGATAATAACACAGTTACATCATTTCCCATTGTCTTTGCTTATTCCAAAATCTCCAATCTATTTCTCTTCAATCTCTTTCTGATTTATGGTCTCTTTTCATTAATCGCTGTTATATGTATACACAGATGTACATATACTTTCTTCAATGTAACCTGCTTAGTCTGTATAATGGTACTTGCTTTATGTAAGACCACTTGGTTTTGAACAACCTATTGTTATACTTTTCCATGAGGAGAACCATTTTTCCCGTTTTCTGTATTTTTTGACACAGTCTCACAATAAACTTCCCAATTCTCTGGTTCTTAAAAATCTATTGACCACCTCTTCGGCAATGTTTCTGAACCTTAGGTCTTTGTAGGAGTGATTTTGAAGATGTGTCCATTGAGACTAAGCACTGCAGCTCTGCATTTTAATGGTCTATGGTTTTCTGTAATAGTTTCTGTCTGTTGCAGAGACAAGTTTCACTGAGGAGGTGGTGAGGATTATACTTCTCTTTGGGTAAAGAGCAAATTTACAAATAGTTACAACGTAATTAAGGATTACACTGGCTTAAAAAAAGTAGTTGTTACAGATTCTTCTCCAAAATCCATGACATCACTAGGTAGTTGGCTAGGTTTCCTGTACCAGGCACAGTGTTCTTCTTGTTGCACAGTTTTAAGTCCATTTAGAGATTTCATTAGGGCCAAGGCATGTGTGCCACTAGTGCTCCCTTAGGGTTATTATACCATGCTGGTTGTTATTGTGGTTCATAGGTATCAAAGCCTGGGAGGACTGTTGCTTGCTTCCCTCTCTCCTTTGGAAGCTTGCATCATGCCTTCTGGTCTGAAACATTATGGATTTTCTTTGCTTGTGGTTTGAAAATGAGAGGGAATATGAAAGATTCACACAGCAATAGATTTTAGGTAGCGGGGAAATAATGAACATAATGACAAGAGGCAGGGAGCTAGGTGATCACACTGCATCCACATTCAATAGAACAGCAAATGAGACCAGGACATAAAACCTCAAAGCCCAACCCCAGTAGTGTGCATCCTCCATAAAGTGTATCCTCCTAAAAGGTTTCTAAACAGCACCACCTGCTGGAGACCACGTGTGCAAACTGATGACCCTGTGGAGGACAGTTCACATTTGTACCATAGCTGTTATTAAACTGTCTCAAAACTAATGATTTTCTAGTCTTTTAAGGCCCAAGGAATACAGCACTTTGATCTGGAAACATTCAGCTCCTTAATTCACTTAAGAAAATATTACTAGTGAACACAGAGGTTATTAGCCAAACCTCTACAGGAGCAAGTAATCTGGAAAGAAAACTCCCTTTCCTTATTCTGAATGTGGACCCACTCCGTACCACTACATGCTTAGAAGCACTGGCCAAATTAATACCAAGGCTACACCTTTTAGAACAGTGTTTCGATACTGAATATTCTATTTACTATCCTAAAAAATTAGCCAATTGAAATTTATAATCACCATCAAATTAAGAGGATTGAGGAAAGGAAATCACTCCAGCTGCACTTTTCTAAGAACATCTATTTCCTTGAAGCTGGCTTGCAATTAATGAATGTTAGTGGCTCAGATTATTAGAGTTCTCAGTTCTTCCTTTAAGCAGTGATGTTTGCTATCATAATGGCATTTGCCTTTTAGCACAGCACTCATTATTTTTCTGCTCCTCTGTGACAGATCTATCTATCTGCTCAGTTCAGGAAGAAAGTATCAGCAAGTTCGCTTACCCAGATATTTGGAGCCACAGTTTCCATTACCTCAAGATCAGAAGAGTGGATAGTTTAATTCTTCTTTTTCCTGTCTCCTGAATTTCACTTATCTTTGGATTAGTGCTGAAAAGAAAATTGCTACTCATTAAGCTCTGCCAAAATCTAATATCTGGCACATGGACTGAGAACCTTGAAAAAATACCAGAAGGAAAGAATTTGGCTGGTAACTTTATTATTAAGGCTTTGGTGTTGCCTAAGTAGAATTTTGTCCTTGGCAGATCATTATGGATTATGGAAGTTTTATTCACAGGCAAGTGGCTTCATTGATATACATAAGGCTATTTTTATTCACTTACCTTGTACAAAATAAAGACCCCTTGATCTTTAGCAAACAGCTTTGCAAAGACCTTGGCAGGATGAGACCTTAGCGAATGGTCTGTGATGACCTTGGACTCTTTAATACTCTGGCTTGATCATGACCTATAAAGGTAGCATCTTGACTTTGTAGAAGTCTGTGAGGCTGAGGTGATACCAGCAGTGTTAATAATATTAAAATGAAATAATTCAGAACTGAAATTGTCCTAGTGGGAATTACTTTATGTTATCCACAAAGCAGACAGATCAGAAAGGCGGTTTCCTTTAGTGAAGCAAGAAGCATGTGCTGGACCATCAAGTCTGGGAAAAAGCACTTCCCCACAGGACAACTCTACCCAGTAGACTTTGTTGTAGGTTAGTGTCTTAGCCAGATTTTCTCCTTCTGTGACAAAAATACCATTCCCAGGGGCAACTAAGGGTGGAAAAGGTTGATTTTGCTTTCAGTTCCACATGTAATCCATTATTGAAGGAAGTCAGGAAGAGACTCATTGCAGAAACTTGGGAGCAGTAACTGAAACCGAGGTCGTGGAAGATCACTACCTCCTATATTGCTCACCCCTAGATGGTCCAGTTTACTCCTTTGTATCATACAGGGAAAGCAGCCTAAGTGTAGCACCACCCACGAGTTGGGTCTTCAAACAACAACCACTGACTAACAAATGTATCACAGAACAGTTTGGTGTGGCTATCTTCTTTACTGAGTTTCTCTCTTCCTGACTAATTCTAGCTTGTGTCAAGTTGACATAAAACCAGTCATCATAGTTTGGTAATTAAATTTAGCATCAAACCATAAATAATACAAAGTAGAATAAATTATGGCTTGAGCCAAAATTTAAAGTCTGAAACATTCAATTATATGGAGGAAGAGAGGCTTGCTAAATGCCAAACCTAAATATAAGGCTCAAGTTTTATTAAGGACCAAGTGAAAATGTTAAACTGTATTAGGAGAAGTGATAGAGGTGACATTTTTATTTCTCCTAACTCCCATATCTTTTTGTGATGCTAAAGAATTCAGGTTAGCATGGCAGGTTTATTTTACTGAGTATTTCAAAGCGTAATAATAAGTTGCATTTTCTTTTAGCTTTTCAATTTTGACAGATTTTTTTCTATCTCCATTTAACCTCAGAACAACACTCACATACATAAACATTCCTATGACTAGAAGATCAAAATAACAATAACTAAAAGTCAATGGGTTCAGAATGTCCTGGGAGCAGAGAAGACACAACTGACAGGGTTACAAGCTGTGAAAGATAATGAAGAAAGTAGCTCTACTGCACTATGGCTTTGATTAATTAAACAAGTATATTAGTTGAGAAAGTGAGGACTGGAGGTGTAGACTTTGGGGAGAAGACAAATTCTGGTTAAATTTAAGTCAATGTTTGATTCTTTTCATCGTATTTTCAAATTTGTAAAACAAAACTGCTAATTGTTCTAGCCTTTCATTTTCATCATGAGTAATAGGTAATGTCTTGAAAAGTACAAATCCCATTTAAAGCATAACTTTTTCAATGAAACAATTATGTAAGAGAAAGAAAGGGGCAAGCAACCCTGTTTTTTTGATCTAATAATGTTTAGCATGTAATAATAGGAGTGAAAACTATAGTAAGACAATGTAGATTAAGTGGCTTATAAAGAACAAGTATTTATTTCTCACAGTTATAGAGACTGAGATGTCAAGACTAGGGTGTGAACAGATTGTGTTTCTAGTGAGGGCATACTGCTAGAAACTTCTAGAAAGTTGTCTGTAGAAGGAGCTGTGGGCAGGCCTGATTTTCGTCCTGCCCGGCTCCCGCAAGGCTGGTTAGCTTATGCCCAGAAATAATTGCATGGTAACTGTATTCTTTTAAACACTGCTTGGCCCATTAGCTCTAGCCTCTTACTGGCTAACTTTCACATCTTGATTAACCCATATTTAGTAATCTGTGTAGCATCATGAGGGGTGGCTTACTGGGAAGATTCTAGCCTGCATCCATCTCAGAGAGGAGAGTCATGGTGACTGACTAACTTCCCTTCTTCCCATCATTCTGTTCTGTCTACTCCACCTATCTAAACCCTGCCCTATCAAAAAAGCCAAGGGAGTTTCTTTATTAACCAATAAGAGTCCTCCATTTTCTTTTGTCTATGTCCTCCCAGTAATGGGCTGGAATGTTGTAGCACGTGGGCAAGGAGTTATATGTTGCAATCAAGAAAAAACTACTGTTCTTTGGTAGTTGTTTCCTAATTAGGAAGGAAGTTAGGATTATTAAAACAAGGAAACTACAGTCATGTCTTGGGAGGTGTATCTACTGATAGTCAAGATATCTTGTGGTTCAAAATGCTTGGAGTTCAAATAGCTTCTTCCAACTGCATCCGGAATTAAGAAAACCTGATGCTTTTCTATTTCATGAGGGCACATTGATGAAGAGTCTGCATCCTCAAACTTCCCCAGCTTCATTATGTCATTTGAGCCGTAGTTTTGATCTGTCTAGTGGATTTTTCTAAAGAATCATAGGAAGAAACATTTGTAAAAGGGAGATCCAGACTATGAAGATTTGAGAAGGGAGAAAGATCACCTTGACCCATGTATATGTCACCCATTTCACACATCATAAAACTCAGAACCCACTGTGTTGCTGTGTCCTCTTTTCAGAGATTTCGCTCAGAATCCCTTTGAGATATATTGGACACCAATAATCACTTAACTACTGTATACCTATTAAAATGAGATATAATGTCTACAGACTACCTTGATTACAGTCTTAATTGGGAGATCCATATCACCCATTCCAAGGCTCAAGAAATATCCATGAGGAGGTAGAAAGGGCGTAAGAAGTGGAAGAATGGGAACCATTAACTGAAAGGCAATGGCCATGTCACTCCTGAACTCAAGGCAGCTGTGGTGGCCTGCATAAAGCCTGGAGAATATCTGGTTATTAAACATTCAGTCATAGATGGGAGGGGCTGGTGGGTCCAGCTTTACCCAGAAAAGCTTTTGGCAGTCTAGAGCGTCTGGGGGAAAGAAACCACTGTCTTCAGTGATACAGCAACTGGTAAGCGCCAGTGGATGCTCCAGTCAATGATGTCACATGAACAATGATGTCCAATGCCCTGGTTAAACCTACAAAGAACACCTAAAATAAAAATACAAGAAAAAAGTGAGATGGGGATTTGGTATGTGGGGGTGGGTAGGATGAGGAGGCTAAGAGAAGAAGGGATGACTATGTATGAAATTGGCAGAAAATACATTATAATTTAAAAATCCCCCCACATGGCTCAGTGCATAACAGCACCTGTTGCCAAGCATGGACATGTGAGTTTGATTTTCAGATTTTTATGGTAGACATAGCAGAGTCCACCAATGCATTCTCTGAAGTGTAAGTCTATGCCATGGCATGCTTGTACCCAATATGTACTGGTTCAAAACTAAAATGGAAAAAAATTCCAGTAGTTCCTGGAACTTGTTTTAAATCTAGATTTCTTAGTCAGCTTGCTGACATAACACAGTAACAAACCTGATATGCTCAAACAAGGAAAATGTAAGTTTCCTCCCATCTCGCTGCAAACGTGCGATCATGCTGACAGCACATACTGCTGAGCCCTCATTAGGGCCACTTTCCTGGCTGCCTCTTCCTGTGTACTCACCTGGTGTTTCATGCTGAACAGGTGCTGGAGTAAGACATCTCTGTTTATCTGAGAAGCCTGTTGGATTAGGATCTAATCCTTATGACTATAACCTTTAAGAATTAACCTCAGGGTTAATAGAGGCTAAGGGTAACCGTGAGGTTAATTTTTTACTTGAATTACTTCCAAAGAGTCTACCTAACCCAGTCAAAGCATTTGTTTTTCTAAAGCATCCCAACTTTATTTTGATCATCATATAAGAAGCAACAAGGTATTTTATAGCAATTCTATTTTAAATATATTCTTACCTTATAAAATCTCCTTTTAAATTTATTATATTACTGCATCTTAGTAAAATACATTTTAGTGCTAAATTATGATGGTTTTGATTTTTTATACTCTAAAATGTTTATGAGAAAAAATGAGTTATATTAGAAATAAACTGTCATTTTTCATAAATCAAATGTTTGCCTTCTGTTTAGTGTTTATACACACATGCATGAAGGAGTATGTGTTTTATGTTTAAGGTCCACAGTTATATAAAGCAATATTAACTACTAAAAACAAAATTAAAACACCTAATATAGAATACCTGTGTATCGTATCTATGGATAGGAAAAATAATTCTATTCCACATAGCAAAATCATTAAATTCAGTAACAATAAAATATGTGTTACTTAAAATTTTCAAAGCAATTTGGGGACTTGATGGGTTAAGAAAATGACACAGCTAGAGTGGGTAGAAAGAACGCTTCTGGGAGGGCTTGAGCAAGGGAGAGACTGAGATCAAACACACTGTAGAAAATTTTCAAAGAACTAATAAAAATGAGGAGTAAAAAAGCAATTTTAATATCAGATAAAAATCTTAAAGGTCACATGGTGATAAACTTTAAAAATTGCCTTTATGCATCTCTTTTTATATTATAAAATAATAAGACTCATAAAAAATTCATTAAAATGTGCATAACGTGAACCATAGCAAACCTTTACCAGGAATATTTTATAAAAAATATTATTGCTAACTTTTTTCTCTATTGGAAAAATAGAAGAAATTACCTGCTTAAAGTGAAGCGATGTGCAATTTTGTCTACATAAAATTGATGTGGGCTGGAAAGCAAACCTTGGCCTTCCAAGCATGAGAACCTGAGTTTGATCCCCAGAACTCATGAAGAATCCTAAGAGTCAGGTGTGATGGTTGATGCTTAGCATTCTCACATTGAGAGTGTAGAGAACAGGGGATCCCTGGGGCTCCCTGGCCAGATACTCTGTCCTACTTGGTGAGTACTAGTCCAGTCAGGGAACCTGTCATAAAAAAGGAGGGGGATGGTAACTGAAGAACAACACTTGAGTTGGTCTCCACCTCCATGGACATGTATGTGCTCATGCACGTCCACCCATGTGTGTATATTTAACCATAAAAATGCACACACACAAGCAAATTTATGAAACTATTATAACAAATATTATACAAAGTGAGAAATTTTAAGAAATAAAAACTTAAAATTTAAAATTATAAAGGCTTCAAGATTATGTGCTCATAGACTATAGCCTTCAGGTAACATGTTTCTGCATGAAAACACAGATGCAAACACAAACGTGTGCATAAATGGAAGGCTATTATAATGTCAGGTTTCAGATGAGTCCTCTTTCTTTTCTCCCTTCTTTTCTCTTCTTCTATCCCCAAATTATTGATGTTTGTTATTTTGGTGCATATCCCAGTCTCCTTTAAATTTTGCTATGTAGAAAGTAGCGAGATGGTTCAGTTGTTAAGAGCACATTTCCAGAGAACCTGTGTTCAATTCCTATCACAAATGCCTGCAAATCCCATTCCAGGAAATCGAATACCCTCCTCTGGCTTCAGTGGGCATCAGGCATGCATGTGATGCCCATACATGCAGGCAAAACACTCATACACATAAAATAAAATAACATCACCATGTAGCCCAGAGTTTCCTAGAACTCAAAATCCATCTGCCTCAGTTTCATAACTGCTGGGACTGCAGCTGTGTGCCTGAAGCTATTTCCTTGTCAAATATTATTCCATTTACCCTTACCATAGCCTACAAATAATAGAAAAGCATGTAGAAATCAGTGCAATGGAAATAAGTAAAAATTAATTAGTTTATTATATTATTTGTAGATTTCTTATTTTCAAATTCAACTATTTTTTCCCTCCATTGAGCTCTAACAATAGCACAAGCAAAATTCAATGAAAGAAAAGCAAAGAAAACCTGGCTACCAGAATACCCACAAATAAAGCTTATGTTAAACTAATAATTATCAGATTTTGTTACAGTAAGTCCATTAACAAAATGTAACCATCCATACACTATGCAAAGGACAACATGGGGAAGTAGAAATGTGCTTATGTTTATCTAATAATAATCTTATCTCATTAAGATTTTCTTGTAAAAAATTTTTAGCCTGTTTTTGAAAAAGTCCTAAGACTATGTGATGAATTGTAACACAGAGTTTGCTTATACGTTGTAAGAAATATATATATTAAAATGGAAGTTAGCTTATTAAATTAATTACAAAAGTTATTAAAATATTAATTCATCTTAGATTTAAGCCACTTACATATTTACTTATGAATATACTAAATGCATGTAAACGACAGAATATAATCTTTGAATGCAGGCATTATAAGCATACAATAAGTATTTGTATGCAATTATTATTTACTTTTTGCTCTGATTAGGTTCAAAATAAGAATTTTATGAATTCATGGCCTGGACTCCTCACCGTTAAGCACTTCTACTCCACAACAAATGTCTTACTGAATGAGGTTATCAGTGAGTTCTCCTTAGGTCGCCTCTTTTTGTGGAACATTGTTGATATCATTTATGAAGGTATGGGCCCCAACCAGTAGCATCTACATTACATTAAGACTTGGTAGGCATGCAATTTTTAGTCCAGCCCAGACACTTGGGAATTAGTCTTGTAATTTAATTTAAATTGACTGAGTGATTCTGATGCTTGCAATAGATGCTTAAATCTGAAAAATCTACTAACTGTCCCAACTGACATTTCTTAGACTATACACCCCGCAATTCCTGTTTCAATACAACAAAAATAATCAGCTGGGTCTACAAAATAAATGCTCCTATAAGAGTACATGATGGTAATGTAAGACCTATAAAAAGATAACTTAAGAAGAGATTATATAAAATTCCAGTAAAGTAATTAATAAAATATCACCTCTAATTCTAAAAAGTATAGTCTGATGTTTCCAGGAAAGTAAATAAATTAATTATATTTTGTAGATGGAAATAGATTTTATGTAAGCTTTTAGTACAGAATTTGATCAAAGTATTAGTAAAATACACATCAGGTAAAAGCCTGAAAAATTACTTGTCAAAAGGCTAATGGAAGAGCTCTCATGGGAAGAAATTTTATACTCTGGGTATTTATGAAAAAACAAATGAGCTGAGAAATAAAACTTGTCATTTATTGGAGATCTCATACAAGGGGAACTCAATAAACACTTCTGTTATGTGAAAATCTTCAGGAAATAATGTCTTAATCGCACTTCTCCAGGGGATCAATTTTCTGCATAAAGCCAATACATGTGATCAGTGTAGATAAGCATGCTGTCAGAGATGGTATCTTGATTTTCCATGTGAGCCTGTACAGAAGTGAAGTCATATGAAATAAAATCAGTATGAGGAAGAAAATTTATGTGGACATATCTTGCAGAAGCCACACAGGAAGCATTCATAAAACACATGGAATATAGGTTAGGTTGTCTGCTCTTAAAGGATTATTTATGCTGCCACATGTCCTGGTTGTCGGTGATAAAAATAATATATTGTACTTATTGAAATAGAGACTATATGTGTTTTTATATACAGTATTTTTAAAGTATATGAAAATTATTAAAACGTGAGAAAAGCATAATATCTTCTTTCAAAACTATTATCGAAAAAAGAAAAGAACTAGCTGGGGGCATCTCCCTGGATACCCGGGAACCCCTCTAGAGTCAAGTCTCTTGACAACCCTAAAATGGCTCCCTTAATTAAGATATATGCTTCCCTGCTCCCATATCCACCCTTCCTATATCCCAAGGATCCCATTCCCCCGAGCTCTCCCCATTCTCCCCTTCACACTTTTCTCTCCTGATCTGCCCTTGGCCCCGTCACACCCCACCCCCAAGTTCCCAATTTTTGCCCGGCGATCTTGTCTACTTCCAATATCCAGGAAGATTACTATATGTTTTTCTTTGGGTTCACCTTCTTATTATCTTCTCAAGGATCCCGAATCATAGGCTCCATGTCCTTTAATTTTGGCTAGAAACCAATTATGACTAAGTACATCCCATGTTCATCTTTTTGTGTCTGGGTTACCTCACTCAGAATAGTGTTTTCTATTTCCATCCATTTGCATGCAAAATTCAAGATGTCATTGTTTTTTACTGCTGAGTAGTATTCTAACATGTATATATTCCAGAGTTTCTCCATCCATTCTTCCACTGAAGGGCATCTAGGTTGTTTCCAGGATCTGGCTATTACAAATAAAGCTGCTATGAACATGGTTGAGCAGATGCTTTTGTATTATGATTGGGAATCTCTTGGGTAAGTTCCCAAGAGTGGTATTGCTGGATCCTGAGGTAGGTTGATCCCGAATTTCCTGAGAAACCGCCACACTGCTTTCCAAAGTGGTTGCACAAGTGTGCATTCCCACCAGCAATGGATGAGTGTACCCCTTACCCCACAACCTCTCCAGCAAAGGCTATTGGGCAGCTGAGGAGAGGTAGCCGGAAAAGGCCAGATCCTATAGCCATACTGATGAATTTCTTGCATATCACCATAGAACCTTCACCTGGCGATGGATGGAGAAAACGACAGAGCCCCACATTGGAGCACAAGACTGAGCTCCCAAGGTCCTGATGAGGAGCAGAAGGAGAGAGAACATGAGCAAGAAAGTCAGGAATGTGAGGGGTGCGTTCACCCATGGAGATGGTGGGACAGAACTAACGGGAGATCACCAAGACCAGTTGGAACAGGACTGATGGAACATGAGACCAAACCAGACTCTCTGAATGTGGCCGAAGGTGGAAGCTGACTGAGAAGCCAAGGACAATGGCGATGGGCTTGGATTCTATGGCGTGAATGGGCTCTGTGTGGGCCTTGTCAGCTTGGTTGCTCACCTTCCCGGACGTGGGGGGAGTTGGGAGGTCCTTGGACTTAACATAGAGTAGGGAACCCTGATGTCTCCTTGGCCTGGAGAGGGAGGGAGTGGGTGTATGGGTGGAGGGGAAGGGAGGGAAGAGGGAGGAAGAGGGGAGGAGATGTAAATTTTCAATAAAAAATTAATATCTGTTTTAGCAAAAAAAAAAAAAAAAAAGAAAGAAAAGAATGAGCCAGAGGTTGAGGAGGTCCAGAATGAGAAGGTGTCTTTTTTTTTTTTTTTTTTTTTTTTTTTTGGTTTTTCGAGACAGGGTTTCTCTGCAGCTTTTTTAGAGCCTGTCCTGGAACTAGCTCTTGTAGACCAGGCTGCCTCGAACTCACAGAGATCCACCTGCCTCTGCCTCCCGAGTGCTGGGATTAAAGGCGTGCACCACCACCGCCCGGCTCGAGAAGGTGTCTTATGGGTATGACAGGACTGCTACACACATAAACTCAAAGATGTCACTGCCTGCACAAAAACTATAGAAGGGTTAAGTCAGTCAAAATTCTAGCATGGAAAGAAAATGGAATGGACAGTTGATTACTTCTAGAGGAAGGAGAGTTGGTTACTTTTTAGGGATGTGAACTCTTGTAGACTGACCATGATATAGTGGATAACTTCACACCCAGAAAACAAAAACTGGACTCAATAGATTATTTTTAAAAAGAACTCGTCATGATTATGAAGCAGAAGAAATGTTGAAGAGGGTTTTGGAAGAGTTAAGGGAAGGAATGGGAGGTGAATATGATCAAAATATGGTGCAATAAATTCTCAAAAATTAATAAAAGTACTTTAAAATTATTTCAGTTCATGGTTAGGTAATCACATTGCTGAGGATTTATAGGTAAAGCTTTTAATATTAAAGGGAGACACAGACTCACAGCAAACTTCCTTTTTTTATCTTACAGTCTTTCCTCTATTTCACAATGATCTCAGAGTCTTAGGTGTGAGGCTTGCACTGTATATGTTTCAGTTAGAATCTGACACCACAACTTTGAATATTGATCGTAGTTTTTGATTGGTCAAAGGGATATTTACTTGGTGATATGAATGGACTATGCTCATCTCTGATAACAAGGGCAAGTATTTAGAATATAGTCAGGAATTATGCTGGTAAAGTAGAGGTTGCAGGATTTCTTCCCCGATCCATGACACAATAAATTATAATAGACTGACAAACATAACAGTAGGTGGGGTGTGGAAAAATCTAAGAAGTCTCAATACTACGGAAAGAATTAAAGGCCACTAGAAATGCTGAGAGCAGGAGAAAACAGTTTTTCCATGGAAGACACAAATTAGATAGTCAATACCAAATGGCCCCAAAGTATACATTATACAGACTAAGCAGGTTGTACTTACATAATTTAGAAAATTGTGTGTGTGTGTGTGTGTGTGTGTGTGTGTGTGTGTGTGTAAAAAGAAACCATAAATTGAGATCAGGGAAGGCTATATGGGAGAGGGGAAAAAATGATGGGGAAATGATATACCAAATAAAACCAAACAAAATGTTTTTCAGTCGTTCACAGAGATAACTCAAAATCCAATCAATTTTTATATAGTTGAAACTAAGTCAGGGAATGGGTTTAAAATGTGACAGCATGCAAAGTTGTGTTTTCCCTCAATGGAAAGACTCTGGAAAGGAATGTTTGACAGACTTTGTGATAGGTAGGTGTTGTTTCAACAGCTGAAGTGGATTTAAGAGGATATTTTAGAGTGGGTAAAGGGAAAAATGAGGAATTATTAATAAGAGAAGAGAGCATGATATGATTGGGCAGATTAATGCCTTCCCCCAATTTACGTAATCTGATTCTACAGTGTGATGTTTGCGAGCTTCAGTATGAATCTAAACTGAAGGATAAAAGAAATGGTTTTCATCACCTGATTTTAACTGAAGACATTACTTTGGATATCTAATTGGGCAGCAAGAGAGGCAGAGAAGGTAAATGACATGCCCAACTCAGACAGGTATCAATGCTGGTCTTTGAAGATGGAGGAAGTTTCCAAAAGTCATGGAAAGTGGGTGGATGCAAGCAGATAGAAAAACTGGAGAATGTAGATTCTCTGGTAGTGTTCGAAAAGAAACACAGACACCTTGATTTTGCTCCAGTCAGATTCACTGTGGTTCTAGCCTCCAGCTGAAAATAAACATGCAAGTTACCATCGTCAAGGTGATTTGTTGGGAAAAAAAACACACACAAATGCAATGAAAATAGACTGTGAGAAATTACTGAGTCATGATATGCTCTATGAAAATCAAAGCCATGAAAAAAAAGTAGATTGGTACTCTGGTAATATGCCTATTGACGTCAAGCGTGAGGCATGTTTAGCTGCAAAAAGATCATTTCCTTATAACTTTTGATTTGGTAGGTTACAGTACAGGTTTGTGAGGTTGTTTAGATTTCTTCTTGGAAAAGAGAAAGACAGGAAACAGGAGCTCTCCTTTAGGGTGATGTGGCTAAAAGCGAAATCCAGTTAAGAGGGATTCCAGGGAGACAGAACACTGGGGAAACAGCAGAAAAGTAAGGCAGGTTTGAGCATTACAAATATTGCTTTACTTCTACTGTGTGTTGACTTTGTATTCTAAAAGGAGTCAAAAGAAGTCATCTCAAGCATAAACAAAAATAATTTGTGGGCATGTGTTTGTATGTGTTGTATGAAGCATGAATATATGTATGTATATAAATGTATGTGAGTGTATATGAATATACTTAAAATAACTCAGAGAATAGGGAATACAATACTTGTCTACATGTTAACATGTAAAAAATCTGGTGTTTTCACATTAACAATTAGAAAATTTCCCTCTGAACATTTATATTTTTCATATACAGACTGAGTTAGAAATTCTTCTCACTGACGTTAATTCTTTTCCATTCTCCTGTCCTTTTTTCCTTCCAAATTGAGATCATAGCTGAACAGGAAGGCAGGTTATATTTTTCAGCCTCCCTGGCAGCTAAGCTATGTCATAGGGCTTTATATAGCAAGACACAGGAAGAGTAACATAGGAAAAATTTGTTACAAAGTTTCAGAAGGATAGTAACCTTACATTTCTTTTTCTGTTCCTAGACAGAAGGAGGAAGCTTGAAGGAAACTGGGATCCAAATGTCTAGAAGATAGAAAGTTGAGTCCTGCCTATCTGGACAGCTTTGAGGAATAATGCAATATCAATAATATTGCATTCACAGGTTGTTGTTATTATTTTTGTTTTTGTTTGTTTGGGTTTTTTGTTTGTTTTTGTTTTTGTTTTTCAAGGCAGGGTTTCTCTATAGCTTTGGAGCCTGTCCTGTAACTTGCCATGCAGACCAGGCTGGCCTCAAACTAACAGAGTTTAATCCAGTGTTGGGATTAAAGCCCTTCGCCATCACCCAGATGTCAGATTTATTTTTACAGCTAAGCTTCTGTAACAATAGTTAAAGCCGATTTTCAAGCACTGAGGGTGATATCAATATGCAGCTATGTGTTTCCTAAAGTAAAGTTAAGTTTAACTGCAGACTGGAGCAATGCAGTTATATAGAGCAATTTATTTCTTTTAATTTAAGAAAGCAAAAATGGGAATCTAATATGTTAGAAAAACTTTGTACTGTGTAAATAGAGAGGGAAGAAACATCTCTATCAGATATATCAAGAAGATATAAATAAGGAATGGGGAAATAAAAAAAACAATAATCAAAGTGAATATCTATTGTAGTACAATAAGGATACCTCCAAAATTATGTATTTTAATATTTCACAAAAAGGAATAAAAAATGGGCTAAGAATGTAGCTAAGTGGTAGCCACATGCCTAGCTCACACAAGGCCCTGGCTTCAATCTCCTGTCTTACAAACACGTGAACAAGGATGAATACAAATTTATAGTAGAGTTTAAAAAAAGTTGTTATGACCCCAAACCTGATAACAGTCTATAAATGATTTGCTTGCCCTGTGGACTACACTTCTCTCAGCTAACAAAAGAAGAGTCATGTTGGGTTAAATGGATGGCCTCTAGGGAAGTTATCTCCAGACAAAAAAAAAACTTCACCTACTTTTATATCCTTTAGACTGAAGTACATCTCACAGCTCATTAGGCTAAGAGAAGGAATAATTTAGCTAATCATTATCTGGCCTTAATGATGCATGAAAATGGGTTGAGTTCAGTGCCAGGCAGGTTGACCTGCTCCAGGAGAGGGCAGGCAGGCCATGCCAGCTGCTGTTTAGCTCTGAGCAGACCAGCATCAAACCAACTGAAGGTACAGGGGCAGATGAGAAACAACTCCTTTCAGATTTGATAGTTGAAATAGTTCTGTAGCAATCGTGGCCCCCACATGTTTTAATACTATGTAACCTTAACATCAAAAGACAGTTATTATTGTCCTTATTATTTTTATTATTTCTGATGTGCACCCCCATAGCTTTCCCATGTTCCAATGGATAGTCCCACATCCAGGCATAAATAGGCAGTATTAATTGCATTTATTTGGTGGTCAGCAAAAAAGAGGCTAGAATCTTTTATCACTGTATACATTCATGAATTCAAAAATAAATACCAGTAACTTCATTGTGCTATGCTTCAAACTTCCAGTAGGAGTTTGTGGCTAGTAGTACCACACAGTAGAGAAGAGGGACAAAAAAAGACCAGCACACCCTGATCAATAGTGACACTCTGATCTATACAGTTCCACTTTCCTAATTGTGGCAGTTCATAAGCACCCCTTCTTTTAATCTCAAAGGAGAAAAAGTCTATTCCATCCATCACTTTATTTGTGTGTGTGTGTGTGTGTGTGTGTGTGTGTCTGCCTGGATGTCTGGTGTACATGTTCGGCATATGTGCTCCTGTGTGTGCAGGGGCAGAGCACTGGGGAGGACCTTTTGTCCCCTGGTCTGTCAATCTCTGCTCTGTTCCCATGACACAGGCTCTATCACTGAAACCGGAGCAGGGCTAGGAACTAGTAAGCTCTAGAAGCTGTCATGCTGTCTTCCTCATGATCCTGGTGCACCAGGATGGCAAGATATGTGACCACACGACCACACCCAACTTTTAAACTGAGTTCCAGAAATTTTAATTCAGAGCCTCTCTTACCTGTTGATCAACTTCCTTCAATCCATTTCCCTAATATTTAAAAACAAATAAAACATTCTCTCAACTATCAGATCTACCAATGAAACTCCCACTGGTCATCTCCAATAGAACAGTGCATAATGATTCATAAAGGACATGTTCAGGGCATCCAAACATAACTTGTCCTTTTATTTATAATGTGAGTTAGTGAGTGATACCAGCACCATGAATAGTTACGTGTCCAAATTCCTTCAGTGATTTGTGGAAGAGAAATATAATTATCTCTTGTATGCCTAGATTCATCACAGCTTTGTTTCTGTAACTGGTCATATGAGCCACACTATTTGATCATTTGACTAATGGTACAATATAAGTAAACCATTTAGATATCATTCAGCTTTGAGGAAATAGTTCCTTCTGCTCTATGATTTCTATGCACAAGTTGAACAAAGAAGATTCCATGGATATGGAGCAGAGTAGTAGAACATAGTATTTGTTACCTCAATCAGCATTTGAGAAGAACGATAATAGCATGTTAGGAAAGCCATGCTGAAGCCAAGATGCCTTGGAAAGTCATGGGAAATAGCACTCCAACAAACTAGGGAAAAATGGCTTTATTTGTCAATGAACCCAGAATCATTTCTACTAGGTAATAACATGTTTTCCTGTTTGACCCTCCCTTTTCAAATTTAATCAGGCATATTCAGGCCATAAACCTAGTAAACATTTCCAAAATATGCATCCCGAAGTGGCTACCCAAATGTGCTTCTCATCAACCATCTTAATTAATCCTATACCCTCCTCATACTATCACCAAGTCTTTTCCTCCAAATCTATTGTCCAGTTACTTTCCCTGGAGAAGCTAGCTGAAGCAATTCCAGACAGGTCAAAAACAGACCAAAAGAAACGACTCCGTTCGGGACTGCCTTGGTAAGTAAAGGAGTATACCGCAGTTACTTAAAAAAATGCACGGGTGACTCAGGCAGCTGCACCTCCAGAGCCTACCCCAGAGGGAGGGAGGATTCGGGAAAAGCTGCCCCCTCTGCATACAACAGCACTGGCTGCTAGAGGTTGTTCTGTCTCCTCTGCTCTGAGCAATTGTTCACTGCTTCTCCAACCTCAGGGAGGAGCCTCGTGAGTCTTCTAAATTTCATGAACTCTGTGAGTTTTATCTCCCCTAGAGGAGAGAGCGTTTCAATCCATAAGAAACAACTACATGGGACCCTGCCCTAAAACACGCTTCGTTTTTAATTAAATCTCTAAATCTTCACAATTTTATTAGATTTAGATGAATTTCTCAAGCAGAGCAGTTAGCCATCAATTTTCATGTTACTACATACTCGGTAGTGAACTGACTGCTCCAATAAGTACTCAGAACTATTGGTTACATTGGATTGAACAGTTTTTCCAAAACTATCCACTTCAAAGACAAACAAAGCACACATGCCAAGGATTTGGGTCGCCACCTGGGGCCATGTTGGTGTCCTAGGGCCACTCTGCTGCAGTGCCCATGCTGATCTGAGTGGCCTTCAATGACACCAAGGGGCCACGGTGATATCCAGGCCTGGACTGCAGCTAGAGACAAGGTCTGGTTCCATGGTCCTACTACAGTCGGGATCAGCGATGTTCGTGGCCCATGGTGCCATCAAAGGCCACATGGATGCCTCGAATCTAGGCTGCATAATGTGGCCACGTAGGTGCCAAAGAGCCAAGATGCCACAGGATCTCTATGATTCGAAGCAGCTGCAGGGTGTCCTAGAGGAGTTTCAGGGAGGGTCCTGTGATGATGTTGCACCAGAGGCCTTGAGCCAGACCAATGTCTCACTGCAATGAATATTTTGGGGTGTGGTTGATTGGACAAAAGGGTATGCTTTGTGACATACCACAGCTCCTGATGTTACTAGATGAATGAAGAGTTATTGCAAAAAAAGATAGTGAGGTGGCTTGTTCATTTGTTTTGTTTTTATTTTTTTATTTTTAATTTTATTCTTTTTCTCTTCCTCCCCCTTCCCTCCCCTCCCCTCTACCCATACCCCCCTCCCTCCCTCTTCAGGCCAAGGAGCCATTGGGGTTCCCTACTCTATGTGAAGACCAAGGTCCTCCCAACTCCCCCCAGGTCCAGGAAGGTGATCAACCAAGCTGAGAAGGCTCCCACAGAGCCTGTCCATACAGAAGAATCAAAGCTCAGCGCCTTCGTCCTTGGTTTCTCAGTCAGCCTCCACCTTCGGCCACATTCAGAGAGTCTGGTTTGGTCTCATGTTCCATCAGTCCCAATCCAACTGGAGTTGGTGATCTCCCGTTAGTTCTGTCCCACCGTCTCCATGAGTGAACGCACCCCTCACGGTCCTGACTTTCTTTCTCATGTTCTCTCTCATTCTGCTCCTCATCAGGACCTTGGGAGCTCAGTCCACTGCTCCAATGTGGGACTCAGTCATTTTCTTCATCTATCGCCAGGTGGAGGTTCTATGGTGATATGCAAGAAATTCATCAGTATGGCTATAGGAACTGGCCATTTCAGGCTCCCTCTCCTCAGCTGCCCAAGGAACTAGCTGGGGGCATCTCCCTGGAAACCTGGGAACCCCTCTAGGGTCAAGTCTCTTGACAACCCTCAGGTAGCTCCTTAAATTAAGATATATGCTTCCCTGCTCTCATATCCACCCTTCCTATATCCCAAGCACCCCATTCCTCCGAACTCCCCCCATTCTCCCCTTCACGCTTTGCTCTCCCCATCTTCCCTTGGCCCCGTCTCGCCCCACCCTCACGTTCCCAATTTTTGCCCGGCGATCTTGTCTACTTCCAATATCCAGGAGGATTACTATATTTTTTTTTGAATTCACCTTCTTATTATCTTCTCAAGGATCCCGAATTATAGGCTCGATGTCCTTTAATTATGGCTAGAAACCAATTATGAGTGAGTACATCCCATGTTCATCTTTTCAGGCCTGGGTTACCTTACTCAGAATAGTGTTTTCTATTTCCATCCATTTGCATGCAAAATTCAAGATGTCATTGTTTTTTACCGCTGAGTAGTATTCTAACATGTATATATTCCACAGTTTCTTCATCCATTCTTCCACTGAAGGGCATCTAGGTTGTTTCCAGGATCTGGCTATTACAAATAATGCTGCTATGAACATAGTTGAGCAAATGCTTTTGTAGTATGATTGGGCATCTCTTGGGTAGATTCCCAATAGTGGAATTGCTGGGTCCTGGGGTAGGTTGATCCCGAATTTCCTGAGAAACCGCCACACTGCTTTCCAAAGTGGTTGCACAAGTGTGCATTCCCACCAGCAATGGATGAGTGTACCCCTTACCCCACAACCTCTCCAGCAAAGGTTATTATTGGTGTTTTGTATTTTAGCCAATCTGACAGGTGTAAGATGATATCTCAAAGTTGTTTTGATTTGCATTTCCCTGATAGCTAAGGAGGTTGAGCATGCCCTTAAGTGTCTTTTGGCCATTTGAACTTCTTCTGTTGAGAATTCTCTGTTCAGTTCAGCGCCCCATTTTTTAATTGGGTTCATTAGCATTTTAAAGTCTAGTCTCTTGAGTTCCTTATATATTTTAGAGATCAGACCTTTGTCAGGTGCACGGTTGGTGAAGATCTTTTCCCAGTCAGTAGGCTGCCTTTGTGTCTTAGTGAGAGTGTCCTTTGCTTTACAGAAGCTGCTCAGCTTCAGGAGGTCCCATTTATTCAATGTTGCCCTTAATGTCTGTGCAGCTGGGGTTATGCGTGAGAAATGGTCTCCTGTGCCCATTTGTTGTAGAGTACTTCCCACTTTCTCCTCTATCAAGCTCAGTGTGTTCAGATTAATATTGAGGTCTTTAATCCATTTGGACTTGAGTTTTGTGCATGGTGATAGATATGGATCTACTTTCATTCTTCTACAGGTTGACATCCAGTTATGCCAGCACCATTTGTTGAAGATGCCCTCTTTCTTCCATTGTGTACTTTTGGCTCCTTTATCAAAAATCAGGTGTTCTTAGGTTTGTGGTTTAAGATCCGGGTCTTCTATACGATTCCATTGGTCGACTTCTCTGTTTTTATGCCAATACCAAGCTGTTTTCAATACTGTAGCTCTGTAATAGAGATTGAAGTCAGGGATGGTAATGCCTCCAGAAGTACCTTTATTTTATAAGATTTTTTTGGCTATCCTGGGTTTCTTGTTTTTCCATATAAAGTTGATTATTGTCCTCTCAATATCTGTGAAGAATTTTGATGGGACCTTGATGGGGATTGCATTGAATCTATAGATTGTTTTTGGTAAAATTGCCATTTTTACTATGTTGATCCTCCCAATCCACAAGCAGGGGAGATACTTCCATTTTTTGGTATCCTCTTCTATTTCTTTCTTCAAAGACTTAAAGTTCTTGTCAAATAAATCCTTCACTTCCTTGGTTAGAGTTACTCCCAGATATCTTATGCTATTTGGGGCTATTGTGAAAGGTGATATTTCTCTGATTTCCCTCTCTGCTTCCTTATCCTTTGTGTATAGGAGGGCGACTGATTTTTTGGAGCTGATCTTGTAGCCTGCCACGTTACTTACTGAATGAGTTTATCAGCTGTAGGAGTTCTTTGGTGGAATTTTTGGGGTCACTTATGTACACTATCATATTATCTGCAAATAACGAAAGTTTAACTTCTTCCTTTCCAAATAGAATCTCCTTGATTCCTTTATGTTGTCTTATTGCTATTGCTAGAACTTCAAGCACTATATTGAAGAGATAAGGAGAGAGTGGATAGTCTTGTCGTGTTCCTGAATTTAGTGGGATAGCCTTGAGTTTCTCTCTGTTTAATTTGATGTTAGCTGTCGGCATGCTGTAAATAGCTTTTATTATATTTAGGAATGACCCTTGTATCCCTAATCTCTCCAAGACCTTTATCATAAAAGGGTGCTGAATTTTGTCAAATGCTTTTTCAGCATCTAATGAGATGACCATATGGTTTTTTTCCTTCAGTTTATTTATATGATGGATTACATTGATAGATTTTCGTATGTTGAACCAGCCCTGCATCTCTGGGATGAAGCCTACTTGATCGTAGTGGATAATTTTTCTAATGTGTTCTTGGATTCGGTTTGCCAGTATTTTATTGAGAATTTTTGCATCAATGTTCATGAGTGAGATTGGCCTGTAATTCTCTTTCTTGGTTGAGTCTTTGTGTGGTTTAGGTATCAGGGTAACTGTAGCTTCATAGAAGGAATTTGGCAGTGACTCTTGTGTTTCTATATTATGAAATACCTTAAGGAGTATAGGTATTAGGTCTTCTTGGAAGTTCTGGTAGAATTCCACATTGAAACCATCTGGTCCTGGGCTCTTTTTGGTAGGGAGGTTTCTGATAACAGTTTCTAATTCTTCACGACTAACAGGACGATTTAGAGCATTTACCTGGTCCTGGTTTAACTTTGGTATATTGCATTTATCTAAAATACTGTCCATTTCTTTTACATTTTCCAATTTTGTGGCATACAGACTTTTGCAGTAAGATCTAATGATTCTCTAGATTTCCTCTGTGTCTGTGGTTATGTCCCCCTTTTCATTTCTGATCTTATTAATTTGCGTGTTCTCCCTCTGCCGTTTGATTAGGTTGGCTAAGGGTTTGTCAATCTTGTTGATTTTCTCCGAGAACCAGCTTTTTGTTTCATTGATTCTTTGGATTGTTTTCTGTGTTTCTATTTTGTTGATTTCTGCCCTCAGTTTGATTATTTCCAGTCTTCTACTTCTCCTAGGTGAGTCTGCTTCTTTTTTTTCCAGAGCTTTCAGGTGTGCTGTTAAGTCACCAATGAGTGCTTTCTCCGTTTTCTTTAAGTGGGCACTTAGTGCTATGAACTTTCCTCTTAGCACTGCTTTCATTGTGTCCCATAGGTTTGAGTATGTTGTGTCTTTGTTTTCATTAAATTCAAAGAAGACTTTAATTTCTTTCTTTATTTCTTCCTTGACCCAGGTGTGGTTCAGTAGTTGACTGTTCAGTTTCCATGAGTTTGTGGGCTTTCTGGGGGTAGCATTGTTGTTGATTTCTAATTTTAATCCATGGTAGTCAGATAAGACACAGGTGGTTACTAATATTTTTTTGTAACTGTGGAAGTTTGCTTTGTTACCAAGTATATGGTCAATTTTCGAAAAGTTTCCATGAGCCGCAGAGAAGAAGGTATATTCTTTCCTATTTGGGTGGAATGTTCTATAGATGCCTGTTAAGGCCATTTGGTTCATTACCTCCATTAAGTCTTTCAATTCTCTGTTAGGTTTCTGTCTGATTGACCTGTCCATTGGTGAGAGAGGAGTGTTGAAGTCTCCAACTATTAGTGTGTGTGGTTTGATGGCTGCCTTGAGTTCTAGAAGTGTTTCTTTTACATAAGTGGAGCTTTTATATTAGGGGCATAGATATTCAGGATTGAGACTTCATTCTGAAGGATTTTTCCTATTATGAGTATAAAGTGTCCCTTTCCATCTCTTCTGATTGATTTTAGTTTGAAGTCAACTTTGTTAGAAATTAGTATGGCCACACCGGCTTGTTTCTTAGGTCCATTTGGTTGATAAACCTTTTCCCAACTCTTTACTCTGAGTAGGTGTCTGTCTTTGTGGTTGAGGTGTGTTTTTTGTAAACAGCAGAATGTTGGATCCTGTTTTCGTATCCAATCTCTTAGCCTGTGGCTTTTTATAGGTGAATTGAGTCCATTTATATTAAGTGATATTAATGACCAGTGGTTGTTAACTCAGGTCATTTTTTTGTAGTAGAGTTTGTGTGTTTCCCTTCTTGTGCTGGTGAAGGGTCGCTAGATGCCTGAGTTATTATGGGCGTTGTTGGACTCCTTGGTTTGTGATTTTCCTTCTATTACTTTCTGCAAGACTGGATTTGTGGCTATGTATTGTTTAAATCTGTTTTTTGTCCTGGAATATCTTGTTTTCTCCATTGATGGTGAATGCAAGCTTTGCTGGGTATAGTAGTCTAGGCTTGCATCCATGTTCCCTTAGTGTCTGTAGCACATCTATCCAAGCTCTTCTGGCTTTCATGGTTTCCATTGAGAAATCAGGTGTAATTCTGATAGGTTTCCCTTTATATGTTACTTGACCTTTTTCCTTTGCAGCTCTTAATATCTGTTCTTTATTCTGTATGTTTTGTGTTTTGATTATGATATGGCGTGGGGATGCTTTCTTTTGATCCAGTCTATTTGGTGTTCTGTAGGCTTCTTGTACCTTCATAGGAACATCCTTCTTTAGGTTGGGGAAGTTTTCTTCTATAATTTTGTTGAATATGTTTTCTGGGCCTTTGAGTTGTAATTCTTCTCCTTCTTCTACCCCAATTATTCTTAGGTTTGGTCTTTTCATGGTGTCCCAGATTTTCTGAATGTTTTGTGTTAAGAATTTGTTAGATTTGTTTAGTTCTTTAATCTGTGAATTTATTTCCTCTATAGTATCTTCAGAGTCCGAGATTCTTTCTTTCATCTCTTGTATTCGGTTGGAAATACTTGTCTCTGAAGTTTCTGTTCGTTTACTCAGAGTTTCCATTTCCAGTCTTCCCTCAGATTGTGTTTTCTTCATTACCTCCATTTCATTTATCAGGTCTTGTACTGTTTCCCTTACCTGTTTGATTGCTTTTTCTTGTTTTTCTTGTTTTTCTTGGGTATCTTTGAGAGATTTATTTATTTCGTCTACCTTTTTGTTTGTCATCTCCATTTCTTTATGGCAGTTTTTTACCTCCTGTTTAAGGTCCTCTATTATTTTCATAAAGTACTGTTTAAGGTCGGTTTCTTCTATATCTTCTGGGGTAGGGTGTTCAATTCTTGTTGTTTCGGGATGTCTGAATTGTGGTGATGTTATGTTGCCTTTCATGTTGTTGGAGGAGTTCTTGCATTGGCGCCTGCCCATCTCTTCCTTCAAATGGAGTCGGGAGGCGCTTGGTGTCCTAGACTAATCTTTGCTGTGACTGAATCTGGTTGGATCTCCCCAGTGCCAGAGCAGGACCTTTTCCTTGCGGGCACAATCTCAAGAAGCCCGCACTCCCTTGCAGGAATCCTCATACCTGCCTGGAGGCCAGAGTCTGACCCCTTTGGGTGGATGGCCTTAGTACAGGAGCAGGACACCTGAAAACACTAGGGAAGGCTTGGGAGAGGCAGGGACGTGAGAAACAAAGACAAGCCTGCAGAGGGAGCTGGGGGAGGAGGTCTGTGCTCTCTTCCAGGGCAGGTTGTCCCAGGGTCCGCATTCACTCACCAGTCCAGATGGAACTCCAGGGCACAGGATCAGGGATTCCAGGTAGCCCAGGGACACTGCCTGGACAAAAGGGCCAAGGTGGGGGCAGGGCGGGATGGAATATCACACAGCGAACCTGTCAGCACAATCTGAAGGAGCCCGCACCCCTCCGCAGGAATCCTCAGACCTGCCTGGAGGCCAGAGTCTGACCTTGTTTTGTTTTTAAATAATTTGGGGAGAGCACGCTGCATGGGTGAAACGCAGATATGGAGGGACAGGGCAGTGAGTGGGATTAGGGTGCATAATGTGAAAGTCCCAAAGAATTAATAAAAAATTATTTTAAAAAGGGAAACAACAGCTTTCCTTAACTTATTCAAACAACATAAAATATCTTTACAATGCTTGCATCAACTACATCATCCATATAAATGCTAAATATCACACAGTTCTAGGTTTCCTAATTTAGTGTACTTTAAAAAACAATAGAATTCTCAAGTACGACTAGACAAGGAAGGATAAAATTTGCTTAGTTTTTAGTTTATGATATACAATACAAAACTGAGATTTCTGTTTCTTTTCCTGTCAAATGTTTTCACCTGTATGAGCTCTGTAATTAATATACAGTTTTAATTTGTAATTGTTTCCAACTTGATACGACTACATATCTTCTCCACTGTATGTGTGTATGTGAGTGATGTGTTTGCATGTTTTGTGTATTCACATATATGTGTGCACATGCATGTACGTATGTTCTCCATTTTTTGAGAGAAATATAATGTTTTGAAATTGTTTTATTAAGTATAGAATGTTGACTATCCTTTTCTCAATTCCAGTTTTCACCAATCATTATATCTTCTTGTAATAACATGTTCATAACCATTGTGTCCAACTCAAAATACTTCCTAATTACTAAATTAAGCAAGTAATCTTAATATACTGTAATACTGAATATTTTATAATCATTGTATTTGTGGTGATTTAAAAGAAAATGGCTTGCAAAGAGTGTGGTACATTTAGGAAGTGTGGCCTTGTTGGTGGAAGTATGTCACTGTGGGGTAGACGTTGAGTTCTTCTATGCTCAAGCTACATGCGGTGTCACAAGCCAATCTGATGGAGGCAATTCTTAGTTGAGAGTCTTTCTTCCCAGGTATGTATGTCTCAGTTTGGGTCAAGCTGATGAAACATTAACTAACACAACATATAATGTTGGCAGGCAATATAATATCTACTTTTGTATTCCTTTTCCCTCAAATATGAATATATTTTATTTTGATGAGAGTCACCCTACACTGTTCCCTTACCTTTGCTTAGCACGTTCTTTCCCCTCCTACTTTTACAACCCTTGATTTTGACATAAACATGTGCTATCTTATTGTTCTGGTAGTCAAGCACAATGGTTTTCATGTGGATTTTTCAAGTATCACTAATGATATTTATCCCTCTTCCCTTCCCTCACTGTTTCAACCTCCTATCTCATTCCTCAGCTAATTCTCCCCAATATTCTTCTTTCGTTCTTATTATTTTTATAATTATAGGTATATAAGTTTTCTCATTTACTTACAGTATAGTATTCTAGAATTGCCTAAAAAGATCTCTGTAATCACAGAGTTACAGATAGGAAGGTGTGAAAAGAAAATAAATAATACAAATTATGAAATATTTTGATAGCCTCTGTAGATGGGTTGGTTTAAAGAGGCAACTATAGATAGTCTGACACAAGAAGCAATTTGGCACCTTGGAATGGATGTGAGACTATGCCAAAGGATACACATAGGTCACTCATTACACAGTTTTGTGAGGACATGAGAGTTGGGTGTAAAAAAAGTGATTTAATTCTCTATATAGTAAAACAATTTATTATATGTTAATTTCCAGAATTACATGTGCAAGTTTAATTTCTCATCATTACATAGTACAGGATATATATACACATACATGAATGCGTACACAATATAGGCCTGCTTAAACATACAAGTGCATTCCTAATTCAATTGTAAGTGTCTAAAAGGAAGGAATTCTGTGTTAAAAGAAACAATAACTACAAGGATTATGGCCTAGATACATCCTCACATCATCATGGGAGGATACATCATCTTCACCATGAGAAATAAATAATTTTATTCAGAAAGCACCCAATATAATATCAAGGACTCTAAATAAGAACCAAGACTCTGAAGAAGCCATGGGCTGAATTAGAGGCAATTTCTTTGTTCTGGAGCTCTCTGACTGACTCTGTCTTCCTGGGCTAAAAGCAGAAATCTGGACAGCATCCTTGGGATTTAGTGCTCCTTTGACCCTCTAACTCCTTAATCTTGCAAACATCTCATAAGGGTCACCTGCTAAAGCCATTTCAACCATAGAACATCATCTAAGCCAATTGTCATCATCAGGTAGCAAGGAGCTAGGTGACACCTGACTCCCATGTAGAGAGCTGATTGTTCTTCTTTGATGCTGCTGCCACTTTCCTTTAAAGGAGTGGCAATAATATGAGCAAAGGAATCAAGATCACAATGGTGATACTCACAGAAACAGCTAGTGAGAGCTCACTGACTCCAGACTGACACCAGGGGAACCTCCATAGAACCTAATTAGGCCCACTGAATATGGGTGATAGTTCTGAGACTTGGGCAGTCTGTGGGGTCACTGCCAATGGGACCAGGATTGATCCCTAGTGCTTGAATTGGCATCCTTTTGGAGGGATACCTTGCTAGCCTAGACATAGGAGGGAGGATGTTGGTCTTGCTCAGACGTGAAGTGTCAGACTTTATTGACTCCCCATGGGAGTGGGAGGAGGGGGTGGAGTGGGAACAGGGATATGCTATGTAAAATGATAAAAAAATATATTAAAAATTTCCTAATTTAAAAAAGTATCTGTCAGTTTTCCATTAGATATCTAGACAGAACTGGTCCTCACTGGCTTTTTTGGTTATCAACCAGAAAACTAACCTTGTTGTATCCAGCAATACCAGTATCATTTTCATTCTGTAACTCATCATGAGATCTGGGATTTTCTGGTCTGCTTTATCAGGTCAAACAACTGTTTCTGTGACAGCCTCTCTAGCCCCATGCCTGGCACCTCACAGAGTTTCCTGTGGTTGTAATAATCATCTTGCTTATAAGATTATTCAATAAATTTTGCCTCCTGATGTTGGTGGGTCTTCTATCTATCTGTTGCTTTCATTGGTTAATTAAAGAAAACTGCTTGGCCTGATAGGTCAGAACATAGGTAGGTGGGGAAGACAGAACAGAATGCTGGGAGGAAGAAGGCAGTGAGACAGTCGCCATGAAGCCAGCCACCAGGTCAGACATCCTGAACCTTTCCCGATAAGCCACCATCTTGTGGTACTACACAGATTATTAGAAATGCGTTAAGCAAGATGTGAGAGTTAGCCAGTAAGAGGCTAGAGCTAATGGGCCAGCCAGTGTTTAAATGAATACAATTTGTGTGTTGTTATTTCGGGTGTAAAGCTAGCCGTGTGGGATCCGGCCGGGATGAAAAGCAGGCCTGCTTGCCTCCTCACTACAGCCTCCCACAGAGACAATGTAAAGAGATGAGGCAAAGAATGAGTGAGTATTAGATCTTACCTGATTTTCATTCCTGAGCCTATTCTTAAAGAGCTCACAATAGTATTCTGACTTAAAAGCATCATCATTGTGAATTATTAAAAGAAGTAAACAAAAATTCTTACTTATGACAGCACCATGAAGGGTCTAATGTTATTAGGCTGTAGAGAAAAATTGAGAATAGACTTAATATGCCCAGGTAAGTCTAAAAGAATGGAGAACACTGGGGAGACTATAATAAGGGCTCAGAGAACATCACAGGAGTCACTGTAGAATGCAGTCATCATAGAAAATGGAAAGTCCCTGTAAAATGCCCGGTGTACGGAGCTTCCCTCCTGAGAAAGGACACAGGAGCAAATGAGATGCTCAATGCCAGTCTGATTTTCACAAAGATAAATACAGGAAGTTCACAGAGCAATATGAAGCTTTCTGGTGATAAAAGCTTAATTTCAGCATGCATAAATGTATTTAAGCAGCAAAGTAAGCAAAACATAATTTTTGCTTTTCTTTAAAAAAATTCTCTTAGCATTATTTTTTTGCCAGAAAAGAAAAAAGTAACCAGAATATACATTTTAAGAAATAATATACATTTCTTTATTTGCTTTCTTTCATTGTGAAAGAAACATTAAGGAGAACCAACTTGAGGGAGGGAAGCAATTATCTAACCTTGCAGCTTCCTGTGCATCCCAGGGAAGCCAGAGCAGGAACTCAACCAGGAACCTGGATGCAGGAGCTGTAGTAGAGACCCTGGAAGAGAGCAGCTTATTGGCTTTCTCTCATGGCTTGCTCAGCCTGCTTCCTTACACCAACTAGGACTACCTATCCAGGGGTGACCTCACCCAAGTAGTTAGGACTCACAGGCATGCCAACAAGCAAGTTTAATGGCAGCAGTTTCTCAATTGTAGTTCCCTCTTCCCAGGTAGCTATAACTTGTGCCTACTTGACAAAGCTACTCAGAACACATAGCCATACTAATTGTGAGTGTCCTTCCTGTACAAGTAAAGAATAAAACTAAAATTGCTTTTTTTGTTTTCAGGAGTTTGTGTATTTTTTTCCTAAGGCTACAATGGTAAACAATTAAAAAAATAAACATTGGATATGCCATTCATACTTTACTTAAAAAATAAATTTCTAGCCGGGCGGTGGTGGCACACGCCTTTAATCCCAGCACTCGGGAGGCAGAGGCAGGCGGATCTCTGTGAGTTCGAGAACAGCCTGGTCTACAAGAGCTAGTTCCAGGACAGGCTCCAAAAGCCACAGAGAAACCCCGTCTCGAAAAAATAAAAATAAAAAAATAATAAATTCCTGTTGCATATTTTCTAGAGAACAGTTTTGCTTGCGGGTTTTATGGTTTTGTTATATTTTAATGTTAGTTGATTTCTGGTGTTATTCTTAGTTTAAATGGCATAAAACTAACATTATTTTAGAGCATTTCATTATTATAAAAATGAATTTAGTTTCAATTTTTTGCAGTTAAATTTTATTACAGTTTAAATAAGCTTCTAGATTTTCCAGGCCACATTGTAGTTGTAGTATATGCACTGAGATGAATTTTAACTGAATTAACCAGCTGGATAGTAATGGATTATTTTCTATTGAGATTACCCTCCAAGCAATAGGTTTGAATTTTCATTTCAGCAAATGACTTCTATTAGTAACCTTGTGTTGTGTTAATGATAGGCAAAAATAGTGTACAAGTTTTCATTTATTCCAATGGTGTGACTCTTGGATTTACAGAAAGATAATATAAACTGAATTTGATCTTAATGGGTGCTGATCAGTCTTAAGCAATCAAACTTGTAACACTCTAGCCAGTTGCATGATAATGTGAATTGGAAGGAAATAGTCTCATTTCTACTGGAAGAATTTTATTGTTTAATATAGACAGTTGAACTCTTTAGTAAGATAATCTTGAGCCAAAATGATTCCCACCCCCATTGGGTAACTGATAACTTCATTGAGTAAGCTGATGAAACCTGAGATATATTTCTTTTTATTTATAAAAGAGGAGAGTGATTCTTCTGTCTTAGTATTGTGGGAATATCAAACAAAATATGGGATAGCTAAATAATAATAAACAGGACTAGAGAGATGTCCAGTGTCTAATATTGTTTTGGCATTCAATTCTTAACACCCACAAAAGCTGCTGACAACTCCAGCCCCAAGATGCTCCTGGTCTTTGTAGGAACTGGCATTCACAAGCATATATGCACACACTAGTTAGTTATCAAATAAATTAAATGATAATTGCATAGTATAATACAAATACATTAGGTGTTTTTTGTTTCACTCCGAGGAATTTTATGTCACAGACACAAGCAAATATGCACACTAAGGGAGCTTAATATTTATAATAGTTTTGCTTTCTAAATTGTTTTCCTGGAATTGCTATTCCTATTCATTATAAAATTTTATACTTGTTTTCATCTGTGGTGTCGTTTTTCAACTCTGTATTTTTCCATAATTGCTATAAATTGGAGAGAGTTTTACCAGTGTAGAAAAGTTATTTTCACTGATTAAACCACTTTTCTTTAAAGTAAACATAAACTTAATAGACATCTAAGAGTTCTCTTTGTGTGCAGACGAAAAGAGCTCACCATTTGGTTAGTTGAAACAGCTGGGTAACAAAACCATATAAACAAAAGTTTCTGAGTTTTGAAAGGTTAGCAGTATAACATGGGAAATCAGGCTTGTGCCGACCCATAGAGTGGCTCTTAGCTAAAGATGATTTCAAGTGGACCCGCATCTCTGTCAGACAGATCCAGTAGTTAAGTGTGTCATGCAGGGCCACGTTGAAATAAGACATTGGTGAACACCCTTCAAAGTTTGCTTGTATAACGTCCTCACAGCCCCCATTTTCCCAGGAAACTACATACCCTTTGGGTAAATGGTTTGATCCTGCTCTAGTCTAAGATCCATTTGAACAACAGGTTTAGAAACGTGCCTATGTTTATAAAATTGAAATTCTATTGCATATCAATATATGAGACAAATACAGAGTGAGAGAGATCATTCTTACTTGTAAATTCACTAAGTTGATTGAAGCTTCTTGTAATCATCTTGGTCTTGTCTCCTGCAATGATAAAAATAACATGAACAATGAGAAAACCAGAAATTATTCAAAAGATTATTATGTTAATTAGTTTTTGCCCAAAATTTATAAACCTAACACTATTCGAAGCCAGTTTTGAGGGTATGAGATATATCATTAAACAGAATAAATACAAAGCCTTGCCCTCATGGAGCTCACACTGTTGTGGATGGATGAGAGAAGGAGACAGAACATACTCATTAAACACAAGAAAAAGCCACTGACATATCAGAAAGCTAAAATTGTATAAAAATTGGCCAGGGTCAGGTTTCATTATGAACAGAATAGCCAGGGTAAGAATTTTTGACAAGATAAAGTCTAAATAAAGGCTTAAGGAAAAGTAATGGTAGTAACGTATAGGTGTGGCTATACTGAGAGAATCTTCAGAGAGCTTGAAGTGTCCCATAGAAACAAAAGGAAGAGGTGTGCCTTCAATAGACAGGGGCAGGAAGCAGTAAATGATAATATCAGAGTCACTTAGGAAGCAGGTAATACAGGGTTTCTGGCAGCAGTATACTAACAGTCTAAAGAGTATAAAATGATTATGTCAATTAATACACAATTCACTGATTTCCAATGCAAATATTATGCGAACTGGCAAGATATAGAAATGATTTGGAGGGGCACCTGCTGCTGTTATAATTCATACATTTTTGTATGGTATTTGCTATGAGTTACATCTGAGACACAGTCTACAAGTTCAGTCATTCCATTCTTGTTAATGAACTAATAAATGATATGTGCAGTGCAGCTTGATCGAACCTGTCCTTTCAGAGATCTTATATTCATCTGTCTCAGTACACTGAATGCCAGTGTGCTCAATGGATCCCCAAGAGGCAAAGTCCCTATGAGAAAGCATCAATTAAATGCTATTTAAAGATGATATTTCGACATACAGCATAAATGAAATTTATTTTTTTCTGCTGTTGATAAACATGTCAGAATAGGATGTTGACGACACAACACAGAAATTATGACACAAATGCCTCACAACATCAGAGTCAGTGAATAGAAAGCTCAATAAAACCACAAAAGACTTGAGTTTCCTAGCTCATAATGACTATCAACATAGAATAATTGGAAAGCATATCAACACTCTATTAATATACATACATACATACATATATCATATTTACTATGCCCAAAGAGATTGTACAGGGAAACATAAATCTTTCTCCTTATGTTATCATGATGAAGTAAACATCCCCAGCTCCCACTTGCATGAGGAAAAGTGAATGGAAAGATGAACCTCCAGGTTTGTGAAGACAATGGGCTATGGAGCCGCCATAACTAGGAACTCAATTCCAGTAGCAGATATTAGTCTGGAAGTTACTTTATCTCTATTAATGTGAGACTGAAATCACTGGCTTGTGGTGATGATAAATTAAGTATCTTGCATGAAGATGCTTATAAGGTACTCAGAGATAAATAGGACTATAATAAATGCTGGCTGCCATTGTTTTGAGGAGGTTTTACATAGTGTTGATAATCATCAGAAAACAGTCATGTGCCCAGTAAAGAAGTTATTCATCGTAACTATGAGAGCTGTGATTCAGAGACTTTATGCTTTATTATTGCGGGAATAAAAGATGAAGATGGCTAAATTTCCCACATGTGGAGAAAAAGTGTTCAAATAATGTGGCTGGTGATTACATATAATAAGATTGCTAGTTTTGGTCAAGAGGAAGATGAGGCCAAATTCCATTTTTTTCTCAGTCATCATAAGTTTTTGTAGCTGAAAATTTGTTTTCCATTTGCTTAAATTGTTTTGTTGCGAAAACCCTGTAGAACATTTGGGTCTTTTAAAGACGACTCTAATTTCTACAAATCATACTCATTTTTAAAAACTCTCACTTTTGTAACACACATTATTACAATGTGAAGATTTTAGTTTCTCTTTTTCTATATGCCCCACCCCCAGCTCTCTGAACTCACTATGTGGCCAACGCTAACCTTAAGCTTGCCTTCCACTGTTCCTCCTGCCTTCGTCTACTTGGTACATTGACTTTTGAAAGCCAGCACCAATAATTTTCATAATAATGGCTCAGGTTCCATAACCTGCAATTTTTCCCTATAAGAGTACAGCACAATCTTTGAAAAAAAAAACAGAATATTTTCATTTCATTTTGAAAACTTGAGTTGTATTATGTACCAAATACCAAAAAGCTGAAGTAGAAACTGATACTTGTTCTAAAGGGAGGCCTGACCTTCATCTTTTGACCACCTATTCTCCTGGAAAATTCGATGTATGCCCTCATGTCAGCCTGTTTATTTGTGTCTAAAGATTTCCTGATATACAGTACGTCTTGAACCAACTATGTTAATGTGAGTTAGAAATTATAAAAATGGAAGCAGAAATGAAAAAAGCCAACCATCCCTACATTGAAAGAATTAAAACTATTCTAAAAGGCTCTAGATATTTGACTCAAGCTTTGGATGATAACATTAAAATGGCAGATTTTAAGGGCACTCATGACAGTCTTTAGTCCTCTCATGACAGTGTCTGCTGTCATTTGTAGCTGACATTCTTCCCACTGATTCAGGTTTTACTACTTTATCTCAGGCTTGTAACACTATTTTGAAAGCTCTGCAACCTTTAAGAGATCCTGGTTAGGAGAAGTAATTTACTAGCAGAAGGTCTTTGAGAGGCCATGCCCTTCCTGTTTGATGGTGTGCCTTATAGTTCACTAAGTATGAGGAGTCTCCTCCAGGCTCATGACTCCACGAATTCTACCACATCTTTCCAGCCATGACAGACTGAAATGCCTCTGACACTCTGAGCTGAAATAAACTTTTCTTTCCTTGAGGTTGGTTCTGTTAAGCATTTTGTCACAATAACTAGAAAGTAACTGATACACTAACATATTTTTATGAAATATATAGTGTTGTTTTTTTTAAAAAAAGTAATGCATTCTGTGTTGTGTAATGTCTGGACTGTTCTATGTGTCACTGAAGCAAAAAGTTATAAGGCTGTTTATGTCAGGTTTACACCCGCCTTTCAGAAAGCCATTGAAAGCCATCTGCCTCCATCATATCAAATGATCTCATTTAAGATGCATATATGCAAATAATGTATGGTTTATATTTATACAGAATAAAATAAATATCAGAGGAGCATTTCCCATATGTGTGTGCTGGACATAACACATTCTATATAAGCATTTATAAATGCTTGCTATGTGTGAATACCCCATCTCAGGACCATGCCTCTGTGCAGACATACCTTCACAAGAAATCTAAGTCTCTCAGCTCACTGAAGTCTCTCTCTGGAATGCAATCAATTTCTCACTCCATAGGGAGATAGCTCATTCTGTGCTTCCTCCTGGTTTGCAAATGTAATATTTGAATTTAGTTTTCTGTGAATTAGGCAGCCTCTCAAACACTCTCAGAAAATGTGGCTGGCATCATTCATTTTATTCTGGTAAAAAAATTTATTTACACATCCAAGATACCTTAAAATACATCATATCCAGAACATGGAATATTTAAATTTGCATTGTAAGAAGAAACAGAGCCTGCAGGCAACAAAAATAATCCACATTTGCCATTCGGGTTGCCATTTTGATATACTAGAAAAGCATCTGCTTTATCAAGTGAGGTTTTATTATTCTCTCTAGCCTCATGTCTTTCTGAGAAAATGGACTATCACACACACACACACACACACACACACATATTCCCATCATCATCCAGGATATGTTGTAACCAAATATCCTGAATCACCATGAATCATAGTGGAACAGAAAGCTGTTGGTACATCATCTATTTGGAGAAGAAAGAAGAAGCAAGACCGGTGAGTTTTTAGCTATGTGACATCTTTGTATATAGTGAAGGAGTTTGTATGTCGGCATCTGAGCAATAGCCTCATCTGGAACTACTTTGAAAGAGATGGTACTAATCAGGAGGCTGCAAATTCCTGATTTGAGTTCTAGAAAGGCAGTGTGGAAGGAAACACTCTATGACTTGCCAATAAATATGTACCCTTAGCACTATAACACACATTTGTTCAGTTCTGTGGAAAAAGTCATGGAAGGAAAGGTCTGTCCATCTAGTCAATGACAGCCTGTGTTAGTCTTCATGATACAGGCATTTTTTTTTAAAAAAAAAAAGCTAGAGAATTTAGAATGGCAAAGCTGAGTAGGTGTACATAAAGTAACTTCTGCAACTGTCACAGATAAAGTTTTCCTCAACTATTGCTAATCCCACAATGTTGTAGAGATGAACAAAAAGTAACTAATATTTTTGTCTCTTACCATGCATTTCAGTTCAATATCAAAAAGTTTAAAACAGCAATGCATTTTCTTTATTATGTTTAAGTCAAAGCTCCGTACATAAATTGTTTGTTTGTTTCATGTCACAGACAGAGGAGTCAAAACTTCCCCACAGCCATTATATATAACATGGCATATTCCCTGAGGGCAGATCCTTCATGCATTATAAGCATTTTAATATGACATGCTTTTAGTCTGTACGATGTGCCTTGTGCAAATCACATTTCAAAAAGCTGTATAGTGGGAGCTAAATAATTCACTTATAGGATTCAGTAGTACATAATGGAAATGGGGATGGAAAGAGAGCTAGGAGATAGCAGCTAGACAGAGCTTTGGAAAACTGTGGATGTCATAAACGAATGAACTTTGGTGAGGCAAAGAATTAGAGGAGAACAAGCAGGTGCTAAGAATATGCAAGTGCATGGACATGTTAGATTTCATCACAATTTTAACATTTCTTGTCTGACTAGCAACAGGGCAATGCAATGCCATGTAAAACAAAATATCATGAGCATTAACATAAGAGGAAGTATTTCAGAGGCAAAGCTTAAGGAGCTGATATGACTTTACAGATACAATATAAATCACTTTGCACATCTATTTGAATCCTGGATGTGCTAGACATGTGAGATACATTTTTTATTGACTATATATTTTTTTCTGCTCCCCTCCCATCCTCTCCCCTCACCTTCTACCTTCTTCCATGGTCCCCATGCTCCCAATTTACTCAGGAGATCTTGTCTTTTTCTATTTCCCATGTAGATTAGATCTATGTATGTCTCTCTTAGAGTCCTAATTGTTATCTAGGTTCTCTGAGATTGTGAATTGTAGGTTGGTTTTCTTTGCTTTATGTCTAAAAGCCACTTATGAGTAAGTAAATATGATATTTGTCTTTCTGGGTCTGTTACCTCACTCAATGTGATGTTTTCTAGATCTATCCATTTGACCACAAATTTCAAGAAGTCATTATTTTTTCTATTGTGTAGTACTCTATTGTGTAAATGTACCACATTTTCCTTAACCATTCTTTGGTCAAGGGGCATTTAGGTTGTTTCCTCATTCTGGCTATGACAAACAATGCTGCTGTGCAAATAGTTGAGCACATGTCCTTGTGGTACTATTGAGCATCCTTTAAGTATATACCCATGAGTGGTATTGTTGGGTCTTGAAGTAGGTTGTTTCATAATTTTCTGAGAAACTGTCATACTGAAATCCAAAGCAGCTGTACCAATTTGCACTCCCACCAGGACTGGAGGAGTATTCCCTTTACCCAACATTCTGGCCAGCATAGGTTGTCATCAGTGTTTTTGAACTTGGCCATTCTTTACAGGTATAAAATGGAATCTCAGAGTTGTTTTGATTTGCATTTCTCTGATGGCTAAGGATGTTGAACATTTTCTTAACTGTCTTTCAGTCATTTTACATTCCTCTGTTGAGTGTTCTCTGTTTAGGTCTGTACCCCATTTAATTTTATTGGATTATTTGTTCTTTTGATGATCAATTTTTTTGAGTTCTTTGTATATTTTGGAGATCAGACCTCTGTCCAATGTGGTGTTGGTGAAGATCTTTTTCCATTTTGTAGGTTGCTGTTTTGTCTTGTTGACTATGTTCTTTGCTTTACAGAAGGTCCATTTACTGTTTCTCTCAGTGTCTATGCTACTGGAGTTATATTTAGGAATTAGTTTCCTGTAATAATGTGTTCAAGTGTACTTCCCACTTTCTCTTCTATGAGATTTAGTGTGGTTGGTTTTATGTTGAGAACTTTAAAACATTTGGACTTGAGTTCTGTGCATGGTGATAGATATGGTTTTATTTTCATTCATCTACATATTGATATCCAGTTATGCCAGCACCATTTGTTGAGTATGCTTTCTTTTGTTCATTTTGTATTTTTTGGTTCTTTGTCAAAAATCAGGCATTTGTAGGTGTGCGGATTGATATCTGGGTCTTTGATTCAGTTCCATTGGTCCTATTGTCTTGTCTGTTTTTAAGCCAATACCAGGCTTTTATCAGTACTGTAGCTCTGTAGTAGAGTTTGAATTCAGGGATGGCGATGCCTCCAGAAGTTCTTTTATTGTATAGGGTTGTTTTGACTGTGCTGGGTGTTTTGAGGTCTGTGAGGAATTTTTCTGGTATTTTGATGGGCATTGCATTGAATTTTCAGATTGATTTTAGCCATTTTCATTTGCAGCTCTTAATATAATCTCTTTATTTTGTATACTTAGTGTTTTCATTATTATATGGTGAGGGGACTTTTTTTGATCATCTATTTGGTTTCCTGTAAGCTGCTTGTATCTTCATAGGCATATCTTTCTTTAGGTTGGGAAAGTTTTCCTCTATGATTTGTTGAACATGTTTTCTTTCTTTCTTTTTTCTTTTTCTTTTTTCTTTTTTCTTTTTTTTTTGATCACATGCTTGTTCAGTCCCAGTCCAGCTGGCCTTGGTGAGCTCCCCTTAGATCAGGCACACTGTCTCGGTGGGTGGACAAACCCCTCGTGGTCCTGACTTCCTTGCTCATCTTCTCCCTCTTTCTGCTCTTCAACCCGACCTTGGGAGCTCAGTCCAGTGCTCCAATATGGGTCTCTGTCTCTATCTCCATCCATCGCCAGATGAAGGTTCTATGGTGATATTTGAGATATTCATCAGTGTGGCTATGGGATAAGGCCAGTTTAGGCACCCTCTCCTCTGTGGCCCAAGACCTAGCTGGGGACATCCCCTTGGACACCTGGGAACCCCTCTAGAGCCAAGTCTCTTCCCAACCCTAAAATGGCTCCCTTAATTAAGATATGGGAGCAGGGATGAATATATTTTCTGTACTTTTGAGTTGGACTTCTTCTCCTTCTTCTATCCTTATAAATATTAGGTTTGGTCTTTCCATGGTGTCCCATATTTCCTCAATATTTTGTGCTAAGCTTTTGTTAGGTTAATGTTTTCTTTGACCACTGAGTCTGTTTCCTCTATTGTAGTAGGAGTGGCGGGCTGCGTTCCTGCCTGGCTCCAGCATGGCTAGCTTTATACCTGAAATAACAACACACAAATTGTATTCATTTAAACATTGCCTGGCCCATTAGTTCCAGCCTCTTATTGGCTAATTTTTACATCTTTATTAAACCATTTCTAATAATCTGTGTAGCACCACGAGGTGGTGGCTTACCAGGAAGATTTTATCCACCATCTATTTGGGTAGGAGAAGCATGGCAACTGCCTGAGGCATCTGCCTGATTCTGCTTTCTTTCTCCCACAATTCTGTTCTGTCTATTCTGCCTACCTAATTTTCTGTCCTATTAAAGGGCCGAGGCAGTTTCTTTATTAACCAATGAAAGTAACACATAGACAGATGACCCTCCTCCATCATTCTATTGTAAAGTTCCATCCTGCTTCAGCAGGGCTACATGGCTTCTCTCTTACGCTGCATCCTTTCTCCCAGCATTCAGTTTAATTTTTTTCTGCCTAGCTCTGTTCTACAAAGCTACTGGCTGAAACAGATTCTTTATTAACCAACGGTATTCACAGCATACAGAGGGGAATCACACATCATTAAATAAATAAATACCATCATTCCAAGATTGCATTTTATAAGAGTTACAAGGAAAGCAAAATGCAACAAAAGAACTATAGATTTTGATTTAAATATTTGAATAACATGTCATTATTTTGTGGAACAACTGAAATATAAATATATGCAATAGGAATGGGCTATTATTAGGACAATAAGAGGTTGAGGCAATTTTAGGCATGTTAGAAAATATATGAGAAGACCGTGAATGCAGATACAGGAAGGAGCGCAGGGGAAGAAGAAAAGGGTATGGGAGCTGATGGATTTTGCAGGACTCTCTCTGGGCCCTGAATCAGTCATACTTCTTTCTAAGTCATATTGTGTACTGAAGAATTAGGGTCTGATGTGAGTCCTTCTACAGAGCTGAGACCTTCATGTCTATGAATCTAGCTTCTAACAGAAGACCATAACATATCTAAATATTGCATTAATCCTTCTTTAACTAATGAGAACACAGTTGCCCTAGGCCTGGGTCAGGGAACTACAAATTAATAATTGGTGAAAAAATATTTTCAACTGCATATTTCTTCTCCTCTGTATATCAAAAACTTAGCATCTAGCTGATAGCATGCTAGCTCTAGTGATGTGGGATTCCCCTCTATGTTCTGTTAATATCATTGGTTAATAAAGGAACTGCTTTGGGCCTATAGCAGAATTATAGGGGAACAGACCTAGGTGGGGAAAACTAAACAGAATGCTGGGAGAAAGGAGTCAGAGTAAGAGAGAAGTCATGTAGCCCCACTGGAGACCAGATGCCAGAAATTAGCTGGTAAACCACAGCCATATGATGATATACAGATTAATAGAAATGGGTTAAATTAATATTTAAGAGTTAACCAGTAAGAAGCTAGACCTAATGGGCCAAGCAGTGATTTAATTAATACAATTTCTGTGTAATTATTTCAGGGCTTAGTGACTAGGATCCAACAGATTGGCTTGCCAACATGGTGGACTAAAATCCACATAAAACCTGAGAAAGCTTGAAAAGGAATCCTAGACACACACAAAAAAAAATCCAGAGTTAAGTATGGCTTCTTGGCAGCCAGCATTTTGTTGGTGGCATGTTGTGGCTCCTTTAAGAGAGGTTTTCCTGATTCATCTGTAGTAGATAAAAAGCTGTGATTTTGAAATGCCAGCTTTCTGGGCCATGCTATGGTGCAAACTCTGACTCTTTCTGAAGGTTCTGCTGTGGTGCACTTGTATGGGGCTTGTGGGCCTGGGTACTTGTATGCCTCCTTGGGAAAGTAGCTGAGACCATGCACATAGCTCAGTGCCCCTTGCCTGGGCAGGCAGCAGGATCAGAACTGCTAGGATTGAACAGGCAGGAGAGCATTGTGGATTCCCGCCACCAAACACAGAGATATTTCCAGGCCATGCAAGGCTCTGCATGGCATATTTATCAATTACACAGATAAAAATGGTTTATGTGCTGCATGCTCATTCTCAGCATTAAAGTGCTGAGTGCTACTGGTAGTCCCTGAGCTAGCAGTAATGATACCTCCACCATTTTGAAAGTGGAGAAAGGTAGAGCGAGCATTCAGAGCTGCTGCAACCAAGCTCTTTACCATTGTCAAAGCTCTTTAAGAGAGAAAAGAATTTTAGATACACAATAAGACAAATTTAGACACAAAAGACCTCTAAATGGGTCACTGTGTTGGAAAATGTACATGGGTTTGGGAGAGAGAAGAAAATGAGTACAGAGAGGTATAAAAAGAAGTGATTTCTTTAAAAAAAATAAAACAAAGTCTTTAAGGAGATGGGTACAGACAATAATAGATTAAGGGAACATAGATTAAAAAAGCAAATATTAAGCCTGTAGGAAAGTAATAAAGAAAAAACAAACTACATAAAAATAGAAAATTCACAGAGTGTAGATTATGAATGTTATTTTGTTATCTTTGAATTTTTTGAATGCAGAGAGACATGATTCTGGGAACTGCTAAGCTAAGCCAACATATATATTTTATAGGTATCTTGAATTCAGAATTTGAGACTAAAAATATGTTGCTTTGGAAAAGAGGTTCTTCTTTTGTTTCCACATAGTATAAGAATCAGAGGATTGCTTCCAGACTCATATGGTTTGACGAACCAAGACCCCTTAAAGGTTGCCTTGAATACCTCCCCAAAAATACTTTGCCCAATAAACAGCAAGAAGAAATTTGGAGAATAACTACACCCATATTTCCAAATATTGTTTATAAATGTTCTTTTACATTCAAAGAGGAATATGCTATAGAGATTTGCACTGGTATGGATCTAGGTTTATTGATACAAACTTAAAGTCAATTTTGTTAGATGTATATTTCTGCTCTTGATTAAGGTATCTTGATTAAGGTTTGTACAACTTATTTAAAAAATGTACTGTGTAATTAAGAAACACAGGTTAATAGATAATCATCTATAATAGTTAAGCTTGTACTCATGTTAGTTAGATTTTCTAGATGTACAGAGATGTATTTCAGATGGATAGAGATTCTTCAAATATTTTAAAGACTATAGAATGTGGCATTTAAAGTGTTTTAAGAAGTTAGGACTTTTCATAACAATGAGACACATCTGCTCTTGGCAGCACCAATTACTTCAAGAGAAAGATAGGAATCGAATAGGATCCTTATGGAATTGGTTAGCCATTTGGGCAAGAAACTGCTCTTGCCTGGAATGCTTGATGAACTGGCCATGAAAGAATCACAGAGAAATGCCTCTTAACTAGCCTAAAGGTGAGATGGTACTTCAGGGTTCCTGCTTCATGAAAGAGTCTTTCTGATATTCTACAGGACACAGAAGAAAGTGACAGGAAAATTGCTAATATAGGCATAACAGTCTTTGAAATTTCCTGCTTCATGGAAAAGTCTGCTGGATACTATGGGCTTGTAGCCTAAATATAGATGCCCCAATGGTACAGAAGAACTTTGAGTGAGTATTCAGACAGAGAGATGCCTTTGACAATTCTAGAGTTTTGGAAGCTGTCTACAATGCACTTCCTGTTTACTTAGGTAATATTATATCCTTCTGGAGTCTTTGATGGAGTTAAAGAGTAGATAGTAATAATATAGTGTTCCTTACTTTTGATGAGATAAAGTATATATAAATATTGTAACTGTAATTCTTGCTAGACACCTGTTTGTTATATGTAATTTTACTATGTTAAAGTTAAAGCCTTCCTTTCTTATTTAAACAGAAAAGGGGAGGTGATGTGGGATACCCTCTATATGCTGTGAATATCATTGGTTAGTAAAGGAACTTCTTTGGGCCTATAGCAGAGTTATAGGGGAACAGAACTAGGTTGGAAAAACTAAATGGAATGTTGGGAGAAAGGAGTTGGATTAAGAGAGAAGCCATGTAGCCCCACCAGAGACCAGAAATTTAACTGGTAAGCCACAGCCACATGGCAATACACAGATTAATAGAAATGGATTAAATTAATATGTAAGTTAGCCAATAAGAAGCTAGAGCTAATGAGCCAAACAGTGATTTCATTAATACAGTTTCTTTGAGATCATTTCAGTGCTAAGTGGCCAGAAACTAACAAGCAGCTTCCTCCTACACTCTAGGGATGAAGATAAAAACTTTATTGCAAGTTTTGCCTCTTTGATTTAAAAATATGGTGAAGATAAGAATGAGAGTGTGCTAGTTTTCATGGTAACATGATAGACTAACAGTTCACTAAGGACATTCATGAAAACTTTCTAGAAATAATAAATCATCAGTTTTAAACAAGAAGAACCAATTCAATAATGATGGCTATATTTGTATAAAATTTAGATACCTATAGAACCAAATATTAAGAATAACAATATTACAGAGATTATAATATGATAATATTGTGAGGGCATGTACACCGAAATATAAAGCAATCCATTAACTTGAGATGCCACAAAACATTTTTAGATTGACAATAGAAAAGGCTTGTTTAGGATATCATATATAAGTCTTCATGGAAGCAATAGAATACAGTTGATGCTGAAATGCAATAGGAGAAGGATTCTTGGAAAGACAAGGAGAAGCAGGAAGACAGGGCACAAGTCATGTAGTAAATAGTTAATTTGAAAGTCTGTCCTTTTCAAAGAAGGGAAACCACCCTAGTTATTAATATTTATTGAGTCTCAAATAGATAAAAAAAATAGGACTGTTCTGTCTGTAGATCAAATGAGGAAGAAAGTTAAACTGTGTAACACAGAATTCCATGCTGCTAGAAATTTCTATGGACTATCTAGGATAGGTGGAATCCTAAGTAAGAATCTGAAAAAGGCAGCTCTAAACCACAGCTGCTAAGAGGCCCATGCTCTACAATTCATCCACACAACTCTCGTTATTCTGCTTTTCTTCCATTGGTAAAAAGAAAAGGAAATTCAATATAGAGATCGTCAGTTGTATTGATAAAATCATGCTTCTTAATTCTCAACAGAAGAAGTCCGAATGGCCAAAAGACACTTAAGGGCATGCTCAACCTCCTTAGCAATCAGGGAAATGCAAATCAAAACAACTTTGAGATACCATCTTACACCTGTCAGATTGGTTAAAATCAAAAACACCAATGATAGCCTTTGCTGGAGAGGTAGTGGAGTAAGGGGTACACTCATCCATTGCTGGTGGGAATGCACACTTCTGCAACCACTTTGGAAAGCAGTGTGGCAGTTTCTCAGGAAATTCGGGATCAACCTACCCCAGGACCCAGCAATTCCACTCTAGGGAATTTACCCAAGAGATGTCCTATCATATTACAAAAGCATTTGTTCAACTATGTTTATAGCAGCATTATTTGTAATAGCCAGAACCTGGAAACAACCTAGATGCCCTTCAGTGGAAGAATGGATGAAGAAAGTGTGGAATATATACATATTAGAGTACTACTCAGCGGTAAAAAACAATGACATCTTGAATTTTGCATGCAAATGGATGGAAATAGAAAACACCATCCTGAGTGAGGTAACCCAGGCCCAAAAAGATGAACATGGGATGTACTCACTCATAATTGGGATCTAGCCATAAATAAAGGACATCGAGCCTATAATTCGTGATCCTAGAGAAGCTAAATAAGAAGGTGAATCCAAAGAAAAACATATAGTTATCCTCCTGGATACTGGAAGTAGACAAGATTGCCGGACAAAAAATGGGATCATGGGGGTGGGGTGGGATGGGGGGATGGGAGGATGGGGAGAGAAAAGTGTGAAGTGGAGGATGGGGAGAGCTTGGGGGAATGGGATGGTTGGGATATAGGAAGGGTGGATGTGGGAACAGGGAATTATATATCTTAATTAAGGGAGCCATTCTAGGGTTGGCAGAGACTTGACTCTAGAGGGGTTCCCAGGTGTCCAGGCAGATGTCCCCAGCTAGTTCCTTGAGCAGCTGAGGAGAGGCAGCCAGAAATGTCCAGATCCTATTGCCATACTCATGAATATCTTGCATATCAGCATAGAACCTTCACCTGGCGATGGATGGAGATAAAGACAAAGCCCCACATTGGAACACCAGACTGTGCTCCCAAGGTCCTGATGATAAAAGGAGGGAGATCATGAGCAAGGAAGTCAGGACCGTGAGGGGTGTGTTCACCCATTGAGACAGTGGGACAGAACTAACGGGAGATCATCAAGTCCAGTTGGAATGGGACTGATGGAACATGTGACCAAACTGGACTCTCTGAATGTGGCTGATGGTGGAGGAGGACTGAGAAACCAAGAACAATGGCGATGGACTTGGACTCTACGGCATGGACGGGCTCACTGTGAGCCTTGTCAGTTTGGTTGCTCACCTTCCTGGACTTAGGAGGAATTGGGAGAACCTTGGACTTAACATAGTGAAGGGAACCCTGATGGCTCTTTGGCCTGGAGATGGAGGGTGTGGGGGTATGGGTGGAAGGGAGGGGAGGGGAGGAGGAGGAGGAGGGAGAAGAGGAGGGGAGGAGATGGAAATTTTTAATAAAAAAATAAGGAAAAAAATCATGCTTCTTCCAGATTAATAGAAATAGCTTAACCCCACTAGGAATATATTTGGAATTAGAGTTGATTTTGAAAATACTTATGGGATAACAAAAGGGCTGTTATAGTACAACTCTAATACAGCTCTTTGTCAACAAGACAATAACAAAAAATTAAAACAGAAGCAAACCATGGCAACTTTCTTTACAAGTTCCGTTAACCAGATTGCTTTGCCATCACAAAATCCCAAAGCCTGGATAGCTTAAACAACAGAAATTTATTTTCTTGTGATTTTGAAGACAGGATGTCCAAGACCAGCTTCATTATGTGCAAACCCCGTCTTTCATATTCTTAGTTCTCCCACACTTTAGTAAACTGCTGGATAATCTTTTTGTACACTGTGAAGATATATCACTCTCATTGATTTAATGAAGAGCCAACTGGTCAATAGCTAGACTTGACGAGTTAGGTGGAAGTGTCAAACTGAGAGAACACCAAAAAGGAGGGCTGAGTCACCAGCAGAAGTTGAGAGAAGGAAGGTGAATATGCCTTGTTAAAGAAAGGTACTGAGTCACATACATAGTACATAGGTAAGAAATACGGGTTAATTTAAGTTGTAATAACTAATTAGTAACAAGCCTGAGGTATCTACTGAACATTTATATTTAATAATAAATCTCTGTGTCATTTATTGAGAAGCTGACAGTTCAGGTGAGAAACCCCACCTACAACACCCTTCACAGCAAGCAAGACAAAAGGATGGAATGTATCTACTTTCTAAGATGCATTATAAGATAAAGAAATACAATTCTTCCTCACATGAATTCTTGCATTTGTTCTTGGCCTGAACCACCAAGGATATGATATTTGCTCTCTGATTTCGAATTTTTAACTTTTTCTAGAAAAGATGCATGTGTAAGATTGGAAAGCTATTCTACAAATAAAGCATCCAGACAAAGAGCAAACTCCCTGAGGCCCCAGAGCCAGGGAGGTAGACACACCTCCACACCTGCCCCCTTGCCTTTTAGGTGCAACCTACAGAAACCTAGAATTGGATCTTAGACTATTAGCAGTGAGTCCACACCTCTCCACTATTTCTCCCTTTTCATAATAGGATTTACACATTTCTACCTGTTTTCCAGGCATAACCAGATGGGCATAAACTCAGAGAAATTCATGTCTTCAGAGTTAATAGAGCTGAAGAAATCAGATTTATATCTAAGCAGAGAGGAGGAACATAAAATTTACACTTCATGAAGCCTAAAATTATTCCTTCTATAAAGGCAGAAACTGAGGTCACAGAGGTGATGTGATGATTGTGGAATCGAAGAACTATATAAAGGCACTAAACTAATGTCTTCAGTATGAGAAGGAAGAAATCTAAAGGATGAAGGGCAAGAATCTGTTCATTCAGTTTTGAAATTTACAATCATGTGTAACATCCCATGAGTAAACCTCAGAAAAATAAAATTTTACTGAGGATTTTCCATGTGCCCTGCAAACATTTGACATGAGAAAATCTATGGGCCAATAAGCAATTTAATATAGACTCAGATGTAACGTCCACTAAATGATGAGAATACTAATCTGGATGTTCCTCAGATAAACCTATAGACTCTCTCTCTCTCTCTCTCTCTCTCTCTCTCTCTCTCTCTCTCTATATATATATATATATATATATATATATATATATATATATATATATATATATATATATATATCAGTCTTCACCTTCTTTCCCAGTCTTCTAGCTGCTGCAATCTAATTGTTTTTGCAAGTTTTATTGCATAAATTGTTGTATTTAAAGTTTTCCTTAATTTAAAGTACACGTTCTCACATGTCCCTCCAGCTTAGCAATACTTTCCTAAGCAGTAATTACAATTTCTTTCCTTTCATCCTTGGAAGAAAGTGTTTTCCAAGAAACCCCTTCTGCTGATTGTCCACTTTTTTCCTAACTTGGCCCATATCATCCAGAGTTTGTCTTCTTTCCTTGTTATTTTGAGCTGAAACACTGAAAGTAAATTTGCTATGCTGCCAAGCAGAAATCCCCATAGGTGTGTGTGGTGGTGATGGGGCTGGAGTCTACTTACCAAGAAATTGCCTATCAGTAGCCTCTAGGGATAATTCTTATACTTTCTTTCAAGAGATGTAGGGGGAGAGAAGTAGAGAAAGAGAGGAAGGGATGTTGGAGGAAGGGAACCAATCGGCTTCTAATTTCAAAAACTATATCAAAAGCTAGCATTATAAATATGTGTTTGTCCCACTTGATAGAAAAATCTGACCTCACTGAGTCCAAACTCTCACCTTCAGTCAAAGCTGAAGTCAACCACTGTGTAGCTCACTGCAGGGGAGCATAAGTTTCTAAAGTATGGTTTAGTGTTCCCCAGCAGGAACGACTTAACCAAGTCTCTGTGTCAAAATAGAAGCCCCTCAATAAAGATCTCAATCAACCGGTCACAAAGATTTGACTTAAGGGGAAGAAAAAGTTCTAAATGCACTTCTGTATTTACGTTTATTTCTGTGTATGTTGTATTTGTATGTGATTTCACTTGACTAAAATCCCTCAGTATTTTCAGTTTGCTATGAGCATTTGACTTCTCCTCTTCTTATATGTCACAGAAAGGAAGCATTAAATGAAACTCTGTGCCTAGCACTAAGCTCCAATGTTTCTGTGTACCGTAATATATCCTTTCTAAGAATATTCCCAGAAACAATGTACTAATGACTCTCTCTTCCTCCATCAAACTGATTTCCTGAGGATTTGGGTGATGGCCTACATCAGTATAATGAATCTTTAAATACCTCTAAAAATACCCTGTGAGTAATTGTTATCCATTACTCTGTTATCAATGACACATAAGTCTAGTTTCTACAAAAATTAGAAATGGGTTTTTATTTTTATCTGAGTGATTCAATAGTGTGTGCGCCTAGATTGGGGAATCTCTACCTGGGTATGACTTTGTGTGTGCTTAAGTGCACTCGTACACAGAGGCACTGGCACACGTGCACACACACACAGACACCAGACACACACACACAGACACACATTGCCTTCTCACACTCAGTTGAGATAATGTGCAGGCAGTTTGGAGACATTTTCAGTTTTCACAACTTCAAACATGCTCAGGTATCCGGCAGATGAAGGCCAGGTGTTTACTAAATAAGCAACAGTGGCATCGACAGCACTCCTACCCCCTACACACACACACACACACACGCACGCACACACACACACACACATACACACACACACATACACACATACACACACACATACACACACACATACACACACACATACACACATACACACACACATACACACACACATACACACACACACACATACACACACATACACACATACACACACATACACACACATACACACACGCACACACACACATACACACACATACACACACACATACACACACACACATACACACACACACATACACACACATACACACACACATACATACATACACACACACACATACACACACATACACACATACACCACACACATACACACACACATACACACAGAGAGAGAGAGAGAGAGAGAGGAGAGAGAGAGAGAGAGAGAGAGAGAGAGAGAGAGAGAGAGAGAGAGAGAGAGAGAGAGAGAGAGAGAGACTGCTTCCGGCTTTAAAATGTCGGAGAAATTGTGCTATACTTTATATTTTTAGTGTTTAGTTGTTAACACTCAGTTGTTTATGTCCTTTCGTGCTAATTTAAGTATCTGGTTATCTGAGGGGAAAATCTAAGAAGTAAATTTCTTTACAGCAAGAAAAAATTCTTTTATACACAAGAGTGAATAGAATCAAGAAACAATTACTGGATGTATCTTGGGGATGTTTGAATCCAGGAATCCAAAAGATGCCAGCCCAAACAGAATGCTGCCTCCACCAAGCTCACAGTTTAGTGAGGAAGACAGATGCTGAAAGAAAGCTAAGTGCCAAAGCCAACATATAAGCAGATGTAAAAACGATTTAATTTGAAGATCACAAACACTTCTCTTAAAAAACTGGTTCTTAGAAAATGTTCCCAAAAATGTAGAATCCATAGAAAAGCACTGTATTATACGTCAAAGTGTACCACTAAGGAAAGTGCTGGGAGACCAAAAACCACTTGTGATTAAGCACATGCCAGAGAAGAGCTGAGAGTGCTCAGGTAGAAACCACCCTGCCACGTGAGGATGCTGACTCTTTCAAAGAGGAATTGATATCAGTGCTGGCATTTGAGTTTGGGTCACTATGTGTTTTCATTGTTGAGACAAAATCAACTTAAGGAAGGCACTGTTATTTTGGCTTACAGTTTAGGAATGAGTCCACAGGCAACAGTGATCACTGAAACAGGAGCAGGAGGAATCTGGACCTATTGAATCTGTAGACAAGTGTCAGAGACCAGTGAATGGTGGAGCTCAGCTAGCTTTCTCGTTTTCTCTCAGCCAGAAAACCATACCCTGAATAGTGCCATTTAGAGGTAACATAGGTCTACTGAACTTAATTGAACTAACCTCGAAAATCACAGATATGCTTGGATGATTCTGGATCCCATCAAATTGACACTCAAGATTAACCATCGTTCTGTAACAATGAAGAAAAACACTTAGGGGACATTCAATTCCAGCCGACAGGTGCTCCTGTTTGTTAAAAGATTGGCAAAGAGCTCATCAGAGCAGTTGTGTGCAGTTGGAGGAGAGATAAAGATCCAATGGAACCAGGTATTCTGCTTCCGTGGGTTTTTGATGCCCAGTTTGAATATGTGGAAGGTTTAAAATGATATTTTATTTGACTTCAGCAAATGTGTTAGATTCCTAAGAAGGCCATTTTTTTTGCAAGTTGAAAAGCATAGAACGGAGTCGAGCCTTTTACCTAAGGCCCATGTAGACTTAACCCCATCAGGATTCAAAATTTGATTGATGAGATGGGATCATAGCAAGTCCTTTTCCAATCCCCTCTACACTGCTTTTCTCTTCACTACCCGTTATTACTGATTGAACTTCCCCTGTGTCAAGCTCCATTTCAGTGAAAAGTCCCAATTCCCTTTAGCCTTCAGGTTTTTCCGCCTTCACATGATCCCAGCTTTTCAGAGCCCAGTGGCTGTTTGATTGCTAGTGTTCTTACAACACTTTGGCAAATCACTCGGCACTTCCCATGCTCAGCCATCTCTTCACAAACAACAGGAGTGCATGAAATTCAATTCACAACACCTGCAGCTTCCACATTCCAACCTCACTGAAGAGATAAGCTCTCCAATTAATGATCTCCCTCTATAATTGCTTCCCTTCCCCTTCCTATTTTGCTTTTGATCATGTTCTGTTACAAATTCCCTCACCTGCTCACAGCAAGTCTCTTACTTTAAAGGAACCTGTACGAGCTGAAAGGGTGGGCTGGGGAGTGGAATGCACAGTGAGATATTCAGAGTTGAATGATTAGGTTGGTATCTTCTAGTGTATGCTTCCTTTAACTCTTAATGTCATTACTACTTGAGGTTTTCTACCTTGAATTTTTGACTGGTTATGAGTACAACTTATTTCCCTTTATGTTTTTCATTAACTTTTAAGAAACTTAATTAATTCATTTGAAGAAAATTAAGTCATTAATCTCAGTCTTGCCTGTCTACAACCAATGCTAAGAATAATCAGTCTGATAGGTTATTTCCCTAGAAACAATGCAACAAGGATATTAGTCATCATGTCTTCTTCAACTGTCTCTATATTATGAGACTCTGTGTATGTCCCCAAAAAAGAATTAAGCAAGTACTCATTATTGCTCTATAGATAAAATTAAATCATTATGTATAGAAAAAGAATTGTTTTGAAAATCAGCATGGAAAAATAAAAAACAAAACAAAATTGGTAGATCAAAAAATAAATATACAAAAAAAGCATGTAAATTCCAGACTGGGCCTGGACGGATGTCCTGGTTCAATAGAGCTAGTGGGGCTGTTTTTATTAGCTTTTAAAGGTGCCCATCTATCTGACTCTGATGCAAATTGTAGTAGGAAATCTTTTAAATCTTCTGAGAAACATGTATGTAAACAAAAACAAAACAAAACAACAACAACAAAAACCCAAACCAGAAAATATCCAATCTCAGAATCTCAAAACCCGGGCTTTCATAATTAGGGCTCAAGCTCATTTCTACCAGTTGTCTCCTGATAATGAAAGTCATTGAGTACCCTACCATGAGAGCCCTTGCTGAGAATAATATGGGAACAGAATGTCTGACTCTCTAGCTAAAAAGGAGAATCACATGAACATGGCAGAGGAAAAAATTTACAGACTAGGAAATTAGTTACTGCTATTTAAAGTTTAAAAGATACAGATGATCCCCCAGCCTAGAAAATGGTGCTGCTCAAAGTGGGTCGCACCTGACTCTGTCAGTTAACAATCAAGACCTTCCCCTTCAGTGATGTTCTCAGGCCAACTTGATCTAAATAATTTCTCTGTAGGAGTCTATTTCCAGGTGATTATAGCTTGTGTCAAGTTGATAATTAAAATTAGCCATCACAATAAGCAAACAGAATATGATTATAAATTGAAACTGGCTCTCTTATCATTTTCATTTAGTGTTTGTAATAAGTCCCTTTATATGTAATTTTACACTACGAAGGGTGTCTGCAAGTCAATGGGAAATTAAATCTATTGATAGTTATAAAAAAGTCTTCATAGAATGAATGAAATAGATAAGCAAATGCCACTGATGTCAGAGCATAGAGTCCTGTTCTCACTACAATAATTTAGGCTTTTCTTTGCACAAGAGTGTTATTATCCCTGGAAGCAATTTTCTCTTAAATAACATATTAAAGCTACATAAGGAGGTTGAAAAAAGAAAAAGTGTCCTTATTTACAGTCAATTTGTCTAATTGAGTACTGGATTGTCACAAAAGGGATCTGGCACCTTATACAAATGACTTAAGATTTGGAGAAATACATTCAATAGTTGTTCATTTAGAATATTTCAGTTCAAGCAGTCATTCTCAACAAGCAATGCATAATTTCAGTCATCTAGAAAATATACCACAAGGAAGAGTGCTATAAAATGGGGAAGTCCTGGTCTTTGTCCTCTACACAGGGACTTCCCAACCCTAACAAAAAAAAACAGAATGAACATTTATATGCTTTTTCTAGCTGAAAGCTAATCCTTCCTGCCTGATCTTAACATAGAAGAGACAGCTGAAATTCTCAAATGGCAACTTTGAGAAGATAAAAATCATAAAAGGGAAGAAAAGGGGAGGGGTCTAAAAAGATCTCAGCAAAGATCAGAAACACAATGAATCTGACTTTTCCAGGATTTTTAAGTCTGTAAAACTCTAAAAGTTCTGCTTTCCCTGTCCCTTCACAGCCCCTGTATGTGGATTATCAGAGAAATCTACAAGCAAGTCTATCTCTTCCAGATACTTCAGTTAGGGTTTCTTTGGTAGGTTACCCTTGCAACATCTTCCTTTTAGCCACTTGTCATACATGTGTTTATAGTTTTATAGTCAAAAACTACCATTTTCTACTCTCCATGACCACCCATAACACATCCAGAGTCATAGGTGTCTCTCTCTCTTTTAAAATAGAGTGACACATGATACAATGGGAAAGAATAAAGGAGGAGGAGTATGTATTTTAGTGAAAATAGTTCTGAATTCCTCTGCTTCTGAGACTGAGTCAGAAAATTGATCTTCGTTACGTTACTAGTTGAGAAATTCTTCTCATTTGTCCGTGAATCCAAAACCACTCTTTTCAACCCTCTAAGACAATTATGCTCATCCTAGTCTATTTCATTGATTTGTCTATCTGATGTTGTTCCCTCAGCAGATGATAAAGTCCACATCTTAGATGATATTCTAATTTATTTCATTTATCTTCACATAGCTAAGCATCATGTTTTATATAAGGCCACAGTCCCCTATAATGCAGTTATACAATGTGTGTGAGAGAGAGGGATGATTGTGAAACATCCCAAGAAAACTTATCTTGGTAGCTGAAAATTTCCATGTGAGAGTGTCTCAGGAGTTTCTGCCTATTAATATTGTTATAGAAAAATTTCTACCTCTTAACGTCCATTATTATAACTGTACCGTTGCTTTCTTTTACAGTGGAGAGGCTCATCAAGCAAACTCTGGAATCAATTTAACCAAGTTTGAAATTCCAGATAACAGTTCACTGAAGCTTCATTAGTGTAACAGTAACTTAATAAAAATAAGTAAAAGAAAAGGAAGAAGTAAGATCAACTATGGAACTTGAAATAGCCTGTCACTTCAGATGAGAGATGTCATCATTAACCTTTAAGGTCACATCAGCTTTTATTGAAGTGTCAGATATAACAGTGTCAAAATTAAATCAGACAAACTATTGCCTCATTATTATGTTCACAAATCTCAAGGTAATCTGAATTAATACTACATGAACTGGGAACTCCTTAACCATTTTACTAATAGTGCACATATTTAAAATGTTTCAACATATTTCATGAGATCAAGTTCCTACCTCAAAAAAATATCTAGAGCTACTTTTGCTAATAGTAATGTTACAACCAGCCCTAGGACTAAATTGCCAGTTAGCATTTAATTTAATACAGTGTTTTAAGAAAAGTTGATAGCTATTTATTTTATTCTGGAATCCCTTTACTTGAATGTCAGGTTTTCATTTAAATAAATTTATATTTTTCTATAATGAATGCATGGTTTGAAAACATAAAAGTAAGGGAAGTTTTAGATATCAAATAGCATTCCACTAAATTTTTTGTTGAAAAGGTTATTATGCATTCAACACACTAAAATATGATGTATGAAATGGTCTAGATCAGTGTTTCCCCAACCTGTACATTGTGGCCCCTGTGGAGATTGAAGAAACTCTTACACAGGGGTCATTTAAGACCACTGGAACACAGATAGTTGCATTTTGATTCACAATGGGAGCAACATTACAGTAATAAAGTAGTAATTAAAAATAATTTAATGGGTGGGGATCACCACAACATATGGAACTGTATTAAAGGGTCAGAACATTAGGAAGTTTGAGAACCACTGTTCTAGACGGAAGGTGTGACTTAGCTGGTTTAGGTAACCGCTGAGAAAAAGCCAAGCTGTCTGGCCTCAATCCTGTAAATATTGAGTCTTTTAACTATGGATTGGAAGGGGCAGTAGGGATTTAAAAGGAACGGTTGAGATCTGAAAGAATTATTAGTCTTGAGACCTTACTGTTTCATGAATGAAGAAATAGGTACAGAAGGTTTAAACAATTTCTTCAGAATTACAGAGTTTAAAACTCTCAGCAAACAGCCATGATACACAAAATGATGAAAGCCTGAGATAGCACAGGAAATAACCCCTTACTATCTCTAAAAATCTGTCAAGAACAAAACTATTCAAAGTCGAACAACAGATTAAATGCTGAAGGTAACAGAAAAGAGCAAGTGGATTCTTGATTAAATATTTTTAAAATCTTAATTTTACCACTTCATAAAGATGTTCTTTATCTTTACATTAATCCTAGAAGGAAATTCTTGTCCTCAGACAGGAATCAGCCAATCCAAAGCAATGAGAGCTACAACTTTGTCAGATCTGCAAAACTTATACTGCTTAATATTAACACAAGAATGTTTTGCTCTTCAATAACTCTTTTAATTTTAAATTTTCTGGCTCTTGGTGAATTTCACATTATGCATCCCAATCCCAGTCATCTCCCCATCCTCTTGTTTCTACCCTCTGTCCTTGCAACCTCCCCCAAAACAAAATTAAAAAATAATACCTACAAACAGCTAAAACCAACAAAACAAAACAAAATGAATAGAAGCCATAGTGTGACCCAGTGATACCCCATATCTTTTAAAATAGTAGTAAAATACAAATGAAAAACAGAAATATATTTTCATAATTAAATATAACTTTGGAAATTGCCAACACAGAACTATTGGGTGGTAGGTACTGTCATTGTAGGATATTTTGACACCATACTTTGTGATTTTTCTATATCAAGGCAAGAATTCAGTATATAAAGATTAATTGATAGGCATCATACTCTTAATGTATAAAAAATAATTGAAATATTACACATAGTAAAAATGAGGTGGAAAAACTATGCAATTGTAAAGAATGTGCTGACAATTGAAGCAACATCTTGCTGAGATTAAATTGGACATATGCTCTAAAAGAACCCTAAAAGGTTTACCCAAACCCATGATCCAGAAACCATGAGGAGAATAAATACAAAGAAGACAAAAGAGTGAGAAAGTTCTCAACTCCTAGTTCACTGAATTGCATAGCTAACTGTGTGGAGATGTGATCGAAACCACAGCAGCCACCTAGTGTGCTTTAAATGTGGATGTAATAGATAATGAAGAGAACACTGATATTTTAAGAACACAAAGCTGAGGTAGCACCCACAGTGCCAATTAAAATGGCCACACATCAGAGTTAAATGATCAGTGCCTTCTACTGAGGAGCCTTTGGCCTTTGGGTCGTCAGTGTGGACTTTGTAGGTAGGAAGATCTGACTCCTGCTCTCCCTTGAGCTCCCAAGGCCACAGGATTTTATGCTGGCTTTGCCATGGTGGGGTTCTAAGTACAGCTGGATTTGAAGACAATGGTGTTCATATTTAGACAAAATGCAGTATTTGTCCAGGTTTTTCATTTTTTATCTGAATGGTAATAGTCATAAAAACACATATATTTTCTAACCAAATTAAGTCTGAATCCAAGAGCAATTTTGTGGCCTTATCGTCTTTGGGTAAGTGGTTATTTTTGAAAAACTGAATTCACGCTACAAGTCTGAAGATAACTTTCTTCTGTGCTGGGCACAGAGGTGAGAATCTGTGGACCATTTCTTTCCCATTTTTTTTTTTTTTGATGATACGCTTTTATGCTCTGAAGTTATTTCAAGATCCTGAACCAACCACCTGCTGATTATATGGATAAGAATAATAAGAAAATCTCAAATAACTATGTGTAAGAACCAATATTATAAGGAAACAGAGTCATTTTGATCTAATCCCAACAAAGCCACCTCCCTGTAGGGTCTCATGCCCCACACCCACTTCCCTTTGCCTCTGTAGTCCTTCTAACCCAGGCCAACACTTTCCTCATTGTGGTTCCTTTATCCTCCTAAATCATAAGTCCTTAATGTCTATGTGGGGTTCTGTACCCATATGGTACAGACTACTAATACTAGACAACCAGTGGTACTTATTTTAACCACGTGAGAATAATGATCTTAAGTACCTGATGTATGGATTTACAAAGGATATAGCACTTATTTAGAATCTTTAAAGCATGCATGTCTTCTTGTTGACATGTACACACGTACACTCACATATATTGTGTGTATACATATAAATACCTATGCACATATTACTATTCATGTTTGTAGAGTTGCAATATTAAAGCCTAAAAATTAATATTAAAATGAATTTAAGCATCTCAAATTGAGGTACTTTTAAATACTAATCATGCAAATGCACAGCTTACAAATATGAACATGTGAATATATAAAATACAGAAAATATATACAATATAAAGTCTACATGTTTATTGTTTTTCTATCTCGTTTATATTATTGTAACCACTTCTTCAAAATGTATTACTTTCAAAATCAACTTATCTCAACATTTGTTTGCAAATCACTTTCTTAGATGTGTGCATGAGATCTGGGCTCTGTCATATGTTTATTGAAATATATGTAAATCTATTTTTTAAGGTTTACCAATATTTTGTGATTTTTGATATTTTACAGTAAGTATAAGATTCAGTTAGCATACCCTAAATTCTACCATTTCTAGGTATACCTGTTATGAATTCAGTCTGTAAGTCCCAGAGTTTCACACATAGACATTTATTCTCTGTTAGTTTCACACTTTGGGGAGGTTGTGGAATTTTTAGAATATTTGACCTCTATGGCAGAAATAGGTCATTAGGGTCATGTCTTTAAAATTACAGCCTAGCTTCTAGCTGCAGCCCACTGTCTCTCCTTCTCCTACAAGACCACCACAAGACACAGCCAATTTGCCAGGCTTTTTTCATCATGATGGACTAACGTCCCCTAAGGCCATGATCTAAACCAAATCTTCGCTTGCATTGTTTCTGCCAGACATTCTAACTACAACAATGAAAAAGTTTTTAAATCAGAGTATTGTTAGGTAAGTCAAGGTCAATTCTGCTGCTTATTATTTTATATCACTATGTATAAGATACAGGGCTGAATATTTTATGTACATTTTAAATGAATTTGTAATCTTTGTTGTTCGTTGTATATCAGTTTCATACAGATCAAGCTATTTTTTATGTGTTGTCCTCTAAAATTTTTATGACTTTACATTTCATTTTTTTTCAATAATTGAAATAAGATATTTAATCTTGTCTAGTGGTTCTGGGGAGATGGCTGTATCGGTAAGGTGCCTGCTGTGCAAGAAGAAGGACCCACGTTTGGATCCTCTGTACCCATATGGTAGCATGTGCCTGTAATATTAGCTTGGGGTGTGGGGAGAGGAGAATCAATGTTGGCCAAAGATTAACCTGTCTTGCTGACTCAGTGAGCTCCAGGTTTAGTGAGAGAGTTCATTTAAAAAGGTGAGGTACAGAATATGTATATGTATGTATATATATATATATATATATATGTGTGTGTGTATGTGTGTGTATACACATCACATACACATATATACACACACATACAGAATATGTGTATACCCACACATACACATTCATTTTATGCACAAACCACAGTACCCCTCCTTTCCCTCCTTACCCCAACCCACAACCCACCTCTCTCCCACCTTCCACTCCCCAGAAAGGGTAAAGCCTTTCATGGGAAGTTAACAAAGCTGGCACGTTAAGTTGAGGCAAGACCAAGCCCCTCCCCACTCTAATCAGACTGAACAAGGCATTCCACCATAGGGAATGGGCTCCAAGAAGCCAGCTCATGCACCAGTGATAGATCCTGGTCCCACTGGCAGGGGCCCTACAAACAGACCAAGCCAGACAACTGTCATTCACATGCAAGGCCCTAGTGTGGTCCCAAGCAGGCTTTCCAGCTGTACATCCAGAGTCCCTGAGGTCCCACAAGCTAGGGTCAGCTGTTTCTATGGTTTCCTGTCATGATCTTGAGCTTTCTTGCTCATATAATGCCTTTTCCCTCTCTTCTACTAGACTCCCGGAATTCAGCCCAGTGCTTGACTGTGAATCTCTGCATTTGTTTTCTAATGGATGGAGGTTCTAGGATGACAATTAGGGTAGTCACACATCTGATTAAAGGAGAATGACAGTTCAGGCACCCTTCCTACTATTGCAAGGAGTCTTAGCTCAGGTCATCTTTGTGGATTCCTGGGAATTTCCCTAGCACCAGGCTCCTCCCTAACCCCATAATGACTCCCTCTATCAAGATATATTTTCATTGCTCTTGCTCTCCATCTGTTTTTGAACTTGATCATCCCTTTCCCTCTTGTTCCCATTCCCAATCTGCTCCCCAATACCCCTTGGCCCACCCCCTCATCCTCAGTTTACCCAGGAGATCTCATCTATCTCCCCTTCCTATGGCAATCCATGTGTCTTTGTTGTCTCACTTCTCTGGAGCTTTGAATTGTATAGCCTAGTAATCCTTTGTTTTATATCTAATATCTACCTATGAGTGAGCTTATACTGTGTTTTATTTCTGGGATTGGGTTATCTCACTTGGACGATTTTTTTTTTCTAGCTCCATCCATTTGCCAGCAAGTTTCAAAATGTCATTATTTTTTCCAGCTGAGTAATAATCCATTGTGTAAATATGAGGTTCAGATTATATTAGTCTCTTTTCTGTTACTTTGATGAAATACCATGACCAAGGTAATTACAGAAGGAAGAGTTCATTAACTCCTATACTTCCAGAAGTAGAGTCTGTAATGTTGGGGAAGACATGTCAACAGGGTCAGGAACTTGTATCATACTATCTTCTGCAAACATAAAACAGGAAAAAGGCTACAAAGTCTTAAATTCCACCCCCAGTAACAAACATCCTCTGGCAAGGCTGCACCTCCAAAAGTTTCCATATCATCCTTCACAACTCACTGGGTACTAAGTGTTCAAATAAGTGGCCGGTAGGGGAGACTTCTAATTCAAATCACCACATCAAGCAATAGAAGATACTTAACATAGACCTCTGGCATCCACATTCTTGCACACAATTATGCCTCCTCACAGTGCACACACAAACATGTACACATATGTACACATACATATACCACACACATACACAAGCCAACAACTCCTAGTATGTTTATAGACTGGAAATAGATCCTTTAGTTATGTCTAATGTTGGTTCACATGATTTAGTACTCTTATGACTACGTGCATACAAACTATTGTTTTAAAATAATGACTGTTATGTTATAGTTGTCATTTTTATTCCATCTGCTTCAGCACTTCTATAGCAGTTTTTCGCTCTACAGAATGTGTGACAGACATCCTGATGTGGCGTTCTGATCCCCGTCTCTCAATATTCATGACTTCACATAACTTCCTATCGCCCTGATCTTGTAACTTTCTTCTAAACAAATGTATATCACCAATAATATAGAATTGTATAGTTATAAGTACGTGACCGCAGAAAGTTTTATCTCATTTCTCTAGAAATTACCTTTCTTTTGCTGACTTTAGAAGCAAGCGTCCATGAATCCATTATTCAAGAAGATGGATTATTCATAAAGGAGAGTGAAAACATGCACTTCCTCCATGGGCTGTTGGTGCACTCTGGTTCCGGACGAGCTTTGCTGTAATTGAACTCCTGGGCAGAAGATCCACTTAGAAGACTCACTTGGGCTCCTGACGTACAGAAATGACGCTTTCATATCCACCCTAGACTGCTTCCCAGCTGCCTGCATTATACCCTCGTTACCTTTACAGTTACCACCTTAATGTTTAAGCTACCAAGAGCTTCTCCTCTGTTTTACCTTGTTGGGGCTCATGAATTTATGCATTATCTATTTGACTCATAGTGTTGTGCTTGTGAGATTCCAATAGTCAATGAAGATACAATATGGAGCAAACTAATGTCCTTCTTTGATGTGTTTTATGTTTTAATAGACTGAGGCATGGAGTAAGTAAATAAACACATAAGAATATGAAAGGTGATATAATCAATCTAGAAAAATAAAGAAACAGCTTCACAAATTAAAAGGAATAATGAGTCTTCTGTAGCATAAACAGGGCTTTGCTGATACTATTTTTCTTTGCCCAGGACTAAAAGGTGACTACTTATTAAAAGTAGTATCTCTTATAGTCTCAAAAATAATCATCTGGATTAGGCATCTTTATTCTAACAGTTTTAACTATGATAAACACAAAGTGTCTGACAATCGAAATATGTTCTGTAGCAGCCATCATAAAGAACAAGATTTCAATGAAGATCTGTCTGGCTTCAATGAGCCTGTTTTTTTAGCTAGTGGGCTATGGATTATATTGAATTCTAGATTTTTTAGTAAGTAACAAAGATGTCCACATTGTTATTTGATGGGGAAAAATTAAGACCAATACGGAAATCTCTTGTATTTTAAATGCTTGTAGGAGATTCTGTTGCTTGGCAGGTATGTGATTGGAGAAGATAGCATCTGATATACTATGTGGGGACTGACGAGATGGTTCAGTAGTTAAGAGCACTTCTTGCTCTTGCAGAGGACTGGGGTTTGATACTCAGAACCCTAATGGTAGTTTACAACTGTTCATAACTCCAGTTCCGGGGCATCTTCAGTTCTCTTCTAACTTGCACAGGTACCAGACATACTCATGGCACACATACATGCATGCATGTAAAACATTCATACACATAAAACATAAAAATAAATCATAAAAATATATCATTATTTGTAATTCAAAATGCCATGTGAAAATAACGAGGGTGTTCAGGCACTAGCATAATAAACAGCCAACAACGTATTATCTATGGTAGATCGAAATAAAATAACTTACTTCTAAAGTGCTTAATATCAGAAAGGTAGAAAAAATTCTCCCCTTCATCTAATTTCATGAGAGTCGCTTTAAGGAACACATACATATTCAGCAGAGAAACGCCCTAAGTTCCAGCCTCCATGCTAAAGCAGAGAGCTATTTCCCCCTCAAACAAAATTTCCACTTACTGTTTTGATAAAAAGATTTTTTTAATTTGTATTTCATTGGACAATCTACATTTTGTGAAAAAATAAACACTGACCTTAAAACACATCATTTAATTACCTTATATTTGCTTTTCAGGTTTAGTTACCAAACTTTCCCAGTTGTCTAATGCCTTGTGTAATCAGTACGGCATAAATAGGGCTAGAGTGGTTTTATAGCCCTCTGGCTTGGAGAAAAAAAAAAGCAAGTGAAAAAAAAGGCCTGTCATTTATTAGCGGTGGGTGAGTTTAACTTTAGTCAAACTCTTGACCTTTTCAGTAATGGGGACAGAGGAAATTGCAAGTCAGATAACCGTTGTTCTAAACAGAACTAAAACTAACACATGTAATTAAGTTATGACCCGAGGCACAGGCTGATATGGTATGGGGAGCAGACATAGCAGGATTCATGTGAAGGTGCAGTCTGATCTCAGAACAGCAGCTAGCTGAGAGCCTCGGGGGAAACACTTCTTTCTGATCAACACATAGTTGCACCTTTTCCTTTTTTTTTTAAGGTGCTAGTGCCAACATGTATAACAAGATGTTCCTGCAAAACGAGAATCATAGGAATCAATGACTACACAGGTAGCTGTAGCTATCAGTCACAAATGCAAGGGCATTCTGATGCTCTTTCGTCCACAACGCAGCTGGTCCGTTTGTATTTGAAAATCTGTTCTAAGATTAAACAACTGAGAATCTACCAGGTTGTTGTTGCGTCACATAGTTCAACCATTTCTGTAACAAAGTGCTTTATATAAGCAAGTTAAGGGAAAGGATTGACTTCAACCGTTTAAGAAATGCTATATTCTATTCTGACAGGAAGGCACAGTGTAGGCCACATGAGACAGCGGTCATAAAATCCCTCAGTTAGAAAGCACAGAGAGATGAATGTCAGTCCTCAGACTCCTTTATCACTAGTTTTTACTTTTTTTTCTCACAAGTGAGTGGGATGAGGGTAGGATTTCCCTACTCATTTAAACATCTCCGGAAACATAGTCAAAGATAAACTCAGTGACGCACCTATTAGGTGATTCCAATTTCACGCAGATTGGCAATGAAGAATAATCATTACCAGTCTAGTTCTTGCCAACAGGACATGCAATATACCAATTTTAAAAGATAGAATTCTACCTCTGATTCCCTGAGGTTCAACCCTCTTTCCATGAGGCAAAATACATGTATCTCACCTTCAAATGCCCCCACGGTATATTTGTTTCAACATTGCTAAAAAAAATAGAAACCTCTTCTGAGATTTAAGATGCTCTCTTACTGAGTGCCGCTAAAATCAAGAAAATAACTTATGTACTTCCAATACACAACAGCATATGGCTGGGAAGACGTCTCAGTGATTAAGAACACGTATTGTTCTTATGAGAGACCCAGGTTCAGTTACAAACAACCACATGGTAGCCCACAACTACCTGTTGCAGAGGATCAGAGGATCGAATGCCCTCGTCTGCAGAGGGCTCCCGGATGTATATGGTACAATAAATACATTAAGTACTCACAAATACACACACACGCACACCCCACAAATTTATATATTATATATCAGCATAAAGTAAGTGTTCTCATGGCAAAAGAGAATAATTAAGATGTAGAATGAGAGATTATGCTGAAACAGTACTGATATGTAGCAGGACAAGCCCTACCTTCTGAAGTCCCAGGACCTAAATCTATGGTCTTGGTAGACTCAGCCTTGGACAGGTCTACCTCTCCAGTTCTGCCATCTGCAAGATATATAACTTCTCTGTTGAGCAGACGCCATTCTACAAGTGTGGCTCTGCTGGGAGGATGTTCTTACTGTCTTGGCATCTCCTGGGGTATCCAGGGGGAACTTAGATTTCATTTTTACAGCTTCATGTATTGGCTTTTCAGAGCCTCTTTTCCTGATAGCCATGTATTGCCCATTGTCAGTGATTCTGTGACCCTGAAACTCTTTTGTTTTTCATGCCAGCAACACAAGCATTTTATAGACCAGGCCACTGAATATTATTATCAATGTAAGCATTGTCTGCCCCACTTATGCTACAGATTTAGTGGGCTCTGGGTACTTTAGCAACTGAAATGGAAATATTCCCAAGATGCTTGTTTTTAAGCAGGAAACCCCATTCGGGGACAGTCTCAATTCATTATCTTTTTCTTTCTAATGAAATTACACTTTAACAATATGGAGTCTTTTGGGATGGGGTCTTGCCTTCAAGTCTCCTGTCCTATTGTTCCAGGGAGGAGCTCTGGGTTCCTCTTTAATATCACCGACCACTTCAACAATTTCAGTTTCTTTCTCTGTACCAGTCTTGTCTGAAGTCTTAAACTCACCTGAATATTGTGGCGTCACGATCTATGCCACTCAATAATTTAGTCAATTACTTTTGAATTTAGACTTCCCAAACTTTCCATAGCTCATAGAACCAGAGATTTGGCAAAAAGGTAACACTGGCTGTTGAGTTCTCATGCCCCTCTGAAAACTTCTAAGCTGGGATGTCAGCACCTGCATTTCTACCAGCATTCTAATATAATACAAAGTCTAATTGGTCTTAAAAATAAAAACTTGGAGATGTTGAAAATCAGAAAAGCAGTGCAGTCAGCCACTAGCTCTTACTTCTACCTCAGAACAGAAGGGCGATCCTGTCTCCACAATCCTCACACTGAAGGATTCAGCGCTCTCTACGAAACCTCAGGCTGCAGTCTCAGATTGCATCTGAACTCCTGTCTTCTCCACCTTCTATTCCTCTCTCTGCCCAGCCATATCATTCCTGTCTCCACCTCACTACTGCTGGGATTAAAGGCTTGTGATCCCAAGTGCTGGGATCACATTTGTATGAGCTCCATTTCTCTTTGAGTCAGATAGAAGCTCGTGTAGCCCAGTGTGGTTTTGAATTCACAGAAATCCATCTGCCTCTGTCTCCCAAGTGTTGATATTAAAGGTGGATGCCATCACTGCCTGGCCTCTATGGCTGACTACGAACTTAGCTCTGCACTCTGATCTTCAGGCAAGCTTTATTTGTTAGATTGCAAACAAAATATCACTATGTTCCGATCTGCTAAATTCTTATCAGAAGAGCAATTAAGGGTTTTCCTGGCCCATAAGTCTAAATTCTTCCAAGTTCTACCCACAAAGCAACTCCAAACACCTCCATGTCACATGGTTATATATTCACAATGAACAGTCTCTCTTCTTCATACCCAACATTTTATATTAATTATTTTCCTTATTGCCACACACACACTCACACACACACACACACACACACACACACACACACACACACACCTTGTAGAAACAACTTACTTTGGCTCACAGTTTAAGAAGTAACAGAGTTCATTATCATAGGAGTATAGTACCTGCTCACATTGCTACCTCAGTTAGAAAGCAGAAAGAGATGAATTCTTGTGCTTATGTGACTTCCTCCTTTCCATCTTTGATCCAACCCATATGATGGTACCATCCTCATTCAAACTATGACCTCCCTTAATTAAGCTCCTGGGTAACAACCCTCAATGATACTCAATTCTTTAAGGGAATTCTAAATTCAGTCAGGTTGTCAATGATCATCCACCACTACAGTAACTGGATAGTGATCATGACTTTAATAATCCCCAGTTATGTACTCTTAGTGTGCTATTGGAACTCTACCTGTTTTGTTAGTTAACTAAGGAAAGTTAGAAAATACATAAAGGATGTGCTAAGCAGGTTTTCTTTAATGCTTAAAATCTAATTTCACAGGAGTTCCCCATCCAAGTACTAACCAGGCCAGATCCTGCTTAGCTTCTGAGGTTAGATGAGAATGGGTACATTCAGGGTGGTATGGCGATAGACTAATTTCATGCAGGATTTTATAAATACTTCAAATTCTAGTATAATCCATTCCATATTATTTTTTTCTACATAATTATTTGCCCCTTCAAACTCCCAAAAGTTCTATCCTTAGTTCATTCTCACTTGATGGGAGAGAACGTTATTTCACTGACAGTAGAAACTGCTACAGCTTAAGTCCCTGTCCAGATAACTTTGTGGTGCTGTAATGAAATGATTTGACCAAAATAAAAGCAATTTAGTAGATAAAAGGCTTTATTTGACATTACAGTTCCAGGTTATAGTATATCATTGTAAAGAAGTCAAGGCAGGAACTTCAAGGTCCTGTCCTATCTGCAGCCGAGAATAAAATAAATGCATGCATGCATTGGTTTGCTTGCCCCACTCGTAGGCTCAGGACTCCCTGATAGTGCCTTCCACACTGAACTACATCTTCTCCCATCAATTAACTCAACTAAGACAATCCCACAGGTCAACCAGCACACACAGCTCTGAATGAGACTCTCTACCCAGGTGATTCTTGGTTGCAGTGACTTGACATTTAGAACTGGGCAGCACAACCCCCATGCTCTGACAAAAACGTATTCACGCCCCAGCTGCTTCATTCCAATTAAGATGAGCATCTGTTGCTCTCCTTCTAAGACCAATATCAACTGTGCAATGGTGGATCTCATCTTTTCTTACCTACTCAAAGTCATGTTTGTTCTGGAATCTTGAAATCGTCGCCGTTTATACTTTACTGAATTATGCTCAGTTTATTATTATAGTAAGTCTCAGCTTCAAATCCTCCAAGCATTCTCCTTTGGCTCTATTACCTCATTATTTTTCTTCCCTTGTAATTTAAATGGTTTTTTGAGAATTTCATGTATGAGAACTATATTTACATCATTTCTACCCTGTATTAATTGTGTTCCCTATAATCCCTCTAAATTCATGACCAACTTATTCCGTTTTAGCCATTATTATTTTGCATGCATGTGCGTGCGCGCGCACATACACACACACACACACACACACACACACACATTGCCAAGTTCCTTTAGTGTTGCTCATATGTATTAAGTAGTGTTTGTTTGGGAACTAGACTACCCATGCTGTAATATGTAAGCCCATCTAAAAAATATCCTTTTAGTATATATTAATTCTTTCCATTATTTTCTCTGACTAATGCAGATGGTCATTATAGATGGATTTTTGGTCACTTTTGAAAGTTAAAGATATGACTGACAAGTGAAAAGCACTATGAGAAAAGAACAAATTTAGTGAAGACCTGGAACTGGACTCAGAAATTCGCAGATTTAAGTATTTCCATGATTCTGTTAAGAACAAGTGGCTTTCAGAATTCGGACTATCCATCATTTCTGTATCTGGCTCCAAATATAAGTCCTTTCCAATTTACACCATTATAGTTAAGATCCCTGGACTCTTAAAGTAGTGGCTATAGGCAAGCACTCATAGTTCCATGAGTCCTAAAGTTTCAGGTCTGGGCAAGCATTTCTCCTGACTATAGTAAATAGACAGACAGACAGACAGACACACACACACACACACACACACACACACACACGGGGAAGGGGGCATGTTGATGGCAGAGGTATATAACAACTTTTGTCTTAATAAAGGAAAGAGGTGTGTTCTGTAGTCTGAAATCTACAGAACTTTCTCCAACTATATTAGAAAGCTTTCCCTAAAATTTGCTCTGCTTCTCCTTTTATAAAAATTGTTTTATTTTTTGATAATATAATATTATTATGCTATTTTCTCCTTCCCTTATATTCCCCTTAAACCACCAGTTTCCTTCTAGTGACACTGCATATGTCACTGCATAGTGACATAATAAAGTCTTTATTTATTACTTTGTTTTTAAACCACAGTGACTGAGAATTTTGGCTGTGATAGGAATTGTTACTGTTTTCTGTTTATTTGTGCAAACTGTACACTCTAGTAGTTATGGGGGGATATCTGATGTTGTTTGATTTTTCTCTTTAGTTTAAAGCCAAATATCACTCTGTCTGTATATTTGTCAACTGTATCTCCTTTTTCTTTATTTATTCTTTGAAAATGTTATGTATGTAAGTAATGTTTTCTATTAATTCATCCATTTTATGTGTATGAGTATTTTGTATTCATGTATTTACATGAACTAAAGGGAAGCCTGGTGCTCTCAAGGCCAGAAGAGAGCACTGAATGCTCAGAGACTGGAGATACAGACAGTTGTGAACTGCCACATAGGTGCTGCCCACGCCACCTAGGTCCACTGGCAGAGCAACTAGTGCTCTTAATCTCATAGCCACCTCTCTAGCTCCTGTACATTGTTTCTTCATCTTATATATGTCTCATACCCACTCTTCAAGTGCTCCCCAAACACCCATCATATCTTCCAAATTCCTGTATTTGTTTTATAATTTACTTAATTTTATTTTCTGAGTGTTTGTGTACAGAGAGAATGCCTACCTGAATACCACACCCAAACTAAGGCATGGGGAACCTTCAAGACCTGAAAAGGATCAAGATGTTTAATTCCAGTATTGAATGGAGAGGGCTTCCTGATGTTCTTCCTATAGTTGAAGACCCACTGGCAGTTGGTCACTACAAGGTGAAAGAAAGTAATTTTTATTTAGGACTGTGTCCACTGGAAAGTTGTCTATGCCCCAGTGGATGACCACAGACAGGCCCACCCACATATGGGCATCAATAACTATACCTTCTTTAGTGAAACTTTGAAATAATCTACCTACCTTTGACTTTATTATTAAAAGTTACGAGTTCTTCACATATTCTGTTTGTAAGTCCATTGTTGGGCATGAGACTGCAAATACGTTCTCCTAGCTTACGGTTTGTTTTATTTCATTTCTTTTATGTTGTTACTGTTGTTTTGTTTATTGTAATGATAAGAAATCATTTTGTAGCCTAGGCAAGTTTTAAACTTGCAATCCCCTTGCTTCAGTCTCTCAAGTGTTAATATTATATTCACAGCCCACCACTATGGAGCCCATAAGAGTTTTACGTTTTGATTTAGTTCAAATAAGATTTCTAATGTTTGATACATTTAGTCTCATAATCTAAAAATTCAGCTAAACCAAGGCCAAGGAAGATTTTTCTCTTACCTTTTCTTCTAAAAGCATTGAATTTTATATTTCAATTATGATTCATGTTGATAAGGAAAGTATACGGTGAAGGACTTTTTGTTGCTGTTTCTGAGTATGACTATACAATGGCTTCAACACAAATTTTGAAAAAGAAAAATTTTCTCTCTCCTCAGTAGTTTTTGTACCTTTGCCAAAAATAAATTGGTCACATTTACATGGTTCTATTCTGGGAATGTCTATGATGTTGCACGGATGTGTTTGTCAGGTCGTTCATTTATATAAACTTTAAGTTCAGTACCTTAAATTCCACTAGGAGCCCAGCGCTGGAGATAACAGAAGCTTTTCCACTGAACTACAGATCCTTTTGGCACTCCCAGGCCTGCTTAATGTTCTCTTGGCTTGGTTACATAGCAGAGGTCCTCAAAGACATGATAAGTCTTTTTAATCTCTATAAATTTAGTTATATACAAATATAGCTTTCAACAAAGATAAATATTAATATTCAAACTGCTGGTATAAGTGCCTGATAGCCAATTCCAAATACTCTTCTTAAATATTTGAAAAGTTTTAGATAAGTTTTAGATAATAAATCCAGCATGGTGAAAATAAATGGAATATTTTAAACTAATGTATACAATCTTTTCTTGAGTTACTAATAAAAAATAAGAATCTTCCCTTTAATCTCATCTTTGCTAAGCTAATGCAAAACTGTCTGAAGTATCTTACATTTTATAGAGCAGGGGGTTATTAGTATCATTGATTATCCTCTTGAAGGTTGTTTTGAAGGAAGGATCTGTAAACTCTTAAAGAAAATTATACAGCAGACACCCTTTAACTATAGAAAGGCAGGGCAAAAAGACCTGTTTAGATTTGAAAATATTATCTTTCAGTTTATAGTATAGGATTTCGATGAGTTTTCAGGAATAAACAACTTCAGCTGCCGGACGTCGGACTAAAGTGAAAATGGAAGTAACCCATGATTAGCTACTCTCAAGCATTTGTAAAGTATCCAAATAATCACTGCCCACGTTTCTTCATTTCAGTACCCTTTTCTGTGCTGCCAGGACTGTCTCAAAGCTGCTAACATATCCAAAACAGTTGAAAGTATATGAAGAAGACAGAAGCTTTGGTCATTATAGATGGGTTAAGTGAAGCAAAGGTAGAAAAGAACAGGTATACCTCAAGAAAGCAGAAAAGCTCCCCAACTTAAACTCATAATAGCTGACTCGACATACTGTTGACTCCAGATTTGTAGTTGTTAGCCCAAATAAATAGAAAACACCAGCATAAATCCTAAGGCAGTGAACCAATACCCAGAAGCTCTTCCTTTGGACCTGGTAAAAATGAATAATATATGCATTCGAACTTTAAATTGTATTGTAACAAAAATAAAAACAAACTCCTATAATTGGAATATTAATTATAAATTTTTCACATATAAGCACACACATTTAATATTTTTAATGCCCTGTGGATATTACTTCCTCTTTCCTTCCCAGGTTAAGTCCTGCCCAAGCTTCAATATATCCCTTAAATTTACAAAAATTGTCATTATTCTCTGGTCCTAGGGAAAGAATTTTACAATGACTCGAAGCTAGGAAACCCATAGATTACTCACGAACTGAAACCTGATAGAAACATTAGTGAGATTACAAAAACAGGAAGTTAAGATTAGGTCAACCAGGGATTTGGTCCAAATAACCTGGATGTTTTTAGACCTTAACAAACATCAGTTTCACCAGAATAAGTCCTGAATCCAGACAGCTCACTGCTCAGATCTGTGTACAAGAAACAGAAATCCAAAGCATATGACCAAAACCACATTAAGACACTGTTCCCTGCAGAGGAAGAATAAAAGTGAAAAAGGATTAGTTAAAAAAAAAAAAAAAACCAACACTTTGCCAGTGTGGTGGCACACTACTTTAATCCCAGCACTCCGGAGGAAGAGATAGGTGGATGTCTGCATTTGAGGCCAGGCTAGTCTACAGAGTGAGTTCTAAGACAACCAAAGATACACAGAGAAATTCTGTCTCAAAAAAAAAAAAAAAAAAGATGAAAGAAAGAAAGAAAAAAAAGAAAGTAATGTCTTTTCTGATAACCTAAACTGACTTAAAGGGAGGCAGAGTCTGAGACCTGAACATTAATATATTATGGAACATTACTAGGTTTACTGCAGCATGTAGTTTATGTTTGCACTGATGTTCTTGCCTAAGCGATGGAAACAGAAATGTTATCCTTCCAACTCATCTACCCTATGGACAATTTCCCCACTGTCAATGAAGAATAGGATTCACCTAATGAAATATTCCTAGGAACCTAAGTTTCTATATTGAGAAATATATTTTTGGCAATTGGAAAACATTCTGAAATAAATTAAGGGGTGCCAATATAATTACTATAAAATTGAGGCCTCGAGCCAGATATAAAAATCTGAAAACGACAAAGAATTCAGCGAAGCAGTAAAAGTAGGCTGAATCAAATCAAGGAATGAAGTGTATTAGCTTACAATACTGCTCACAAATGTTAAGTAATGGTGATAAATGAAAGACACCTCAAAGAGATATATAATGCATTTAGCTGCAAAATTAATGGCTTCAAGACAGCATGAGAATGGATGGACTCACTTTTAGAGCAGTGCATTTAATGTTAAGAAGGGACTAAGCATATTTACCTGTGGCTTAGGAAGTCTCAAAGTAAGGTATTGTGATTCTTTCTTTCTTTGTTTTCCATAATAAAAATTTGACTCTGTGACTGATAAATACGTTTTCTACAATATATACTTTTCAATCTGCTTTAACTCATCTGTGATAAGTAATATATTACCATAATTGTTTCTGAAATTCTGCAGTCCTTAGTTAGCACTAAAAATAATAAAATCAACAAAGATTATAAAATCCTAAATAGGCTGCACTGATAAGGAGAAAAAAATTAAAAATTTTTAGATGAATTAGGAACTCAAGAAGAAAATCTAGTTTTGAAATTTATGAAATAACTTATATAAGGTGAATATTTATTATAAAACTTTATTCTCAAAGTGGCAATGGTAGTAAATGTCTGTCATTCTAGCCTGAGGAGGCCCAAGCAGAAGAGTATGTGTTCAAGACCAAGACCTGAGCTGAATACACAGCCCGTGTCATAACAAAAGAAAAGGACATAAATATAAAACTACAAAGACAGATAGGCAGGCAGGCATGCAGACTGACAGACAGACAGACAGACACAAACACACACACGGGGGGGGGAGAATTAAGTCAGTGAATAATCTTTTCTTATACAAGAGACTTTAAGAGATATAAAGGCACATGGGTTTGCACCTTATTATATAGAAGATTCAAAAGACAAATGTAGCTTTACATCAATATCACAATTTATAATGACATTTATTTCATTCTGTTTAAAAATATTTTATTAATTCTTTGAGAACGTCATACAATGCATTTTTAACATAATCATCCTCATTTCCCCTTTCACTCCTCCTAGATCCCACTACTTCCCCACCCAATTTCATGACCTATTTTTTTGTTGTTACTGTGCTTAATGATATATTAAGTATATTAAGTCCAGTGTGTCCTGTATACTCCTGGATGAGGGGCCATCAACCAGAGTGTGGATGACCTACCAGGAACTACATACTAAAAAAACCATACAGGTCAAGTGCCCTATCCGTCCCCATGTATCTCACCTCAAATCCAGCTCACTTTTGTACTGAGCTCCTAATCGTGATGTCTAATCCAAAACTTCTGTCACTTTGTCTGATGAGCTATAATTTGACCCTTTCTAAAAATCTATTAATAAAGAATGACTTAAATATGTATATTGAAGGACAATTACTTTCTATGTTGCTTCTACCTTTCATATAAAACTTGTTTATATGGAAATTCTCTGTGAATTAATAGAAACAGTTTCACATCACCACTGACTTTATAAACATGTCTTATACAACAATGTAAACATAATGATAAATACAATAAAAATCAGGAAACAGGAAGGAAAATAAAAGTTTTGGAGAAGGAAAATTGAACTTCTTATGTTTCTGCAAAGTTACATTTGATGGAAAACAAAATAAGTTTAAGAGTGTTCTAAACCTGATGCCAAACACTAATTCATTCTATATAACATGCACATATCCCTCAAATATCAACTTATCTCAGGGAGTTAGATAGGTCTTAACATTAGGAAGCAGGTGCACACACATGGTTATTTATTTGCTACCTGAGGTAGTATCCCTTGCACTTTACTTATATTAAGAGCAGGTTTCCAAACTCTGAAGGTCAGTTTATTCAATTACTACTTCAGATAACACTATCCAAGGTAAGTGCCTGGCTGTGTGACACACTGCAATCCAGAAGAGTGGACGACCTTCCTATCACGGAATTGTGGCAAGGGAAACAGCCATCTAAGCAACTGTACATTCAGACAAGTCTGAGTTCAAATGGATAGTTAGTTGAGCTATAAGAAAATCAGGACGAATGAATGAAGGGGTCAATTATTTTATGATTATTAGGTGTAACAAGAAAAGCTTTAAAAGCAAATACAGAGAAAAAAATTAACAGATAAAAACCTCAAAAGATAAGTAAACAACTCACAGATTTATATATTTATAATAGGCTACATATAATTTTATTCATTAAACAATATAAATAATTTTTACAGCAATAATAATACAAAATAAAATATTTTTGAAAGCCCTCATTGATGTAATGTATATGAGGAAAGATCACGTGTTTGTATTATTTCTATATTTGTTTTCCTATTAAATTTTATAATGTATTTTCATGTGAGTCATCATGTGCTTGGATGCACACATTATTCCTTACCAATTATAAAAAAACTAGATGATTAATATTCTTATTGGTGATGCTTCTGTCCTCTATTCTATGTCAAAATTATAATACACTTTCCCCTACTAGCTTCCAAATTGGTTCTTTCTCTTTTTTCCCCCTATGAAAATTTGTCCGTGAAATATTAATTTAAACTATTTGAGACCCTTCTTTTTTCACTCACATGTTGCACATTATAAAATTCTGTTCATTTTCTATTATCACATAAGAAAGGCTCTTCTTTACTCCTGTTTACAACTTCATTTGTTCCAGAATTATTTTTAAATTTTCATTTCATTATTTATCTGATGTGGGATTCCCCTCTGTACGCTGTGAATACCATTGGTTAATAAAGCAACTGTCTCGGTCCTGCACAGGGAATAGAGGTAGGTGGGGAATCCTAAACTGAATGCTGGGAGAAAGAAGGAGAGAGAGAGAGAGGGAGAGAGGGAGGGAGAGAGAGAGAGAGAGAGAGAGAGAGAGAGAGAGAGAGAGAGAGAGAGAGAGAGAGAGAGAGAGAGAGGAGACAGATGCTGAACCTTGCCGGTAAGCCACACCTATGTGGCGATACACAGATTAATGGAAATGGGTTAAATTAAGATATAAAAGCTAGCCGATTAGAGCTAATGGGACAAGCAGTGATTTAAATAATACAGTTTCTGTGTGATTATTTCAGGTCTGGGCAGCCGGGACGAACAAACGGCCTTCCTCAAACATTTGTCCATTGATTGTTCAATTTATATATTAGTAAAAAAAAATTTGATTTCTTCTCTCCCTACATTATTGCTGTATACAGCTAAAGATGCAAATGTATTCCATATAATTTTAAACTTCTAAAAATATGCTGATAGTTTTGTAGCTAATACTTCATTCTTTCCTAGAGAGTAGTCCAAATAACAATGTTTATTCCTTTGGTTTTGAGAAGAGTTCTCCATGTACGTCTGTCAGGGTGTTTGGTCTAAAGCAGTTAGTGTAAAACATTTCCTCGTAGATCTCTGTCTAGCTGTTCATGTCTTTTTTATCTTTTGTGTATCTGCTATGAGTTTTTAGTTTATGATTACCATGAGTATTATAAAAAATTGAGTTCATATAGAAAGTAAATGTGTATTTTCCAGAAAGAAGAAAAAGATAAAATAAAAGCATTTTTCAAGTGAATTAGTGCAAAAGTACCTACCACAGAATAAATGAAGATTTAGGCCTGGGGTTGTAGTTATAGGTGGAAGATGAGTTAAAAATGCACAAAGAAGCCTGGCTCCATTAAGGATGGTAGCTTTTTGTGACAGGATAATGAGAAGAAATGATAAGCAAATAATACATAGCAGATATAAAGAGTTTAAGAAAACCAGAAATCAAGGCACATGATTTGATGTGATATACATATTCACTCACATGGGCCACCCATAAGGGTATGTGTAAACTCATTCAGATTATCTTTTGTAATTCCTATCCTTAGTTACTTCCTTTATTGTGAAAGACTTATGAAAATATTAATTAATATACATAAAAATAATAGTTGTCATCACTTTTAAATAAATTTGACTATAAGTGCAATTGCTGGCTTGATTTTCTTATATAATTATTATAATATCTTCTGTATAAAGATCTTAGTATCTTCTAGCCTTACCCAAACAATTGTTTTAAACAGTCTGGTTATTGTTTTACATTGTGATTCCTTCTATTTGTGAGGATATCTGAAGGATTTTTAATCATTTAAAGGTCATTAAAGAACTTACTTTTTCTGACTCAATTTTCACAGATCTATAATGAACTTTTTTATTCTTATTTTAATTGTATTTTTATTTAATTCTTGTGTGTGTGTGTGTGTGTGTGTGTGTGTGTGTGTGTGTGTACATGCTAGGAGGCACTAGGACAAACGTGAATATCAGAGGACAAGTTGGAGAAGTATCATTAGAGTGACCATCATACAGTCTCTTATTCTCTACAACATGACGAGTATGGGTCTCTGTGTTAATAACCATCTACTAAAGAAAGAAGCTTCTCTGATGAGGGTTGACTAACTATGTGTATGTATATGTAAATATATGTATACAGCAACAAGTCCATTTAGTATAGAAAAAGTAGTAGGTTCTCCCCTACTTGTCTAGTTACAGGTTCTTGGTCCTAATAATAGGATTTTAAATTTCAACATGCAAAATGGGGCCTTAAATTAGATCAGAAAGTGGTTGCTTACTCCCATGATATTAGTGCCTCTACTGCATCTGTGGGCTTATCTGGTCAGGTACTTAATAATGTAGGTTAGTAAAGGTCTTACACCTGAATAAGACCAGTGGTTCCCTTTTCTCCTCTGTTAACATACATAGCATCTCCAGCACTGTGCAAGCTAGATGGTAGGGATGAAGTATCTTGTTGAGTACTGACTTGATGTTTGATAACTCGAGTGGTATCTTCAGCAGTAAGGTCTTAATTTCAAGTCTTCTAAGGTAACAAAAAGCATTGGTCATATCATAGTATTTTAGGGTCTAAGGAACTTCACTTTCCAACAACATCCAAATAGGTAACCCTTTCCTGGCCCTGAGCTTCTACTTATTATGCTGTGGTAATTGTTCATGCATTGTTGCATTATTATTAGGTTAATCCACTTAAACTCCTTCTATATACGTGTATGTACACATTTCTGTAATATTTTATAGTAGTTAGGATTCCACATGGCTGGTTCATGTCTTCAATGTTAGGTAACCCTTCCCATTTGCCCGCATCTATTCATTAAACACTTCCTGACCTGTTTCTCAAAATGTTACAGATTCTGGCTGAGGACTTTTGGTTTGGGGTTTTCAAACTAAGGATGGCCATCTCATATTATGGTGAGTAATGCCATCTTTGTTGACTACGTGACTTTTATATGTACCATATATGTCAGTGTAGATTTTACAGATAAAAATTTTACACAAGTTCCATACTTTGTCTGCAAAGTAAGTTCACATTAATTAATCCTGATAATTTATAGGAACTAGGTCAGTTTAGCATATGTTAAAATTTTGAGGATGACCATTAGTTTTCTTACAAAGGTCAGCCTTTGTAGGTCTTCTACCAGTGGGGTAGTTGAAGATTTGTCACCAGATTTCTACAACAAAAAGGCGGCATTTGGCCCTTTAGTTTTATAGGTCTTTTGAATGTCACTTAACTTCCTGTCCTGCTTTCTTTTGCATGACTCTTGAAACCAGAAATTCTATTTAAAGATATTTATTCTATTTAAAGATATTTATTTAATCATTTACTCTCTCCCCTTTCCCCTCTCTCTGTGTGTGAATGTGTGTGTGTGTGTGTAGTGTGTGAGTGTGTGTGTGTGTGTAGGGTGTGAGTGTGTGTGTGTGTGTGTGTGTGTGTGTGTGTACAAGGAGGGGGGAGTTCCCCACAGTATACTTGTGTTGGTCAGAGGACAGCTTTCAGGAGTCAGTTCTCCGCTTCTACCATGTAGGTCCTAGGGATACAACTCAGGTCATCAGGATTAAAAGGAAGTGCGTTCATGCACTGAGCCATGCAGCTTCATCTGAAACCACATAAATCTTAATGCTGGTTTAGTTTGACTCAAGCATATGGGAATGGTTTAATCATGTAAATTTATTGAAGATATAGTTTCTGGTATTACTAGTTGTTTATTTTTGTCAATATATCAATTTTCTAAGGAGATTCTAGACTATTCTAAGAAGTATGTCAACTTTCATGCAAAAGAAATTATATTTGGAACTACTACCACTACCACCTAGAAAATTTAATTAAAAGTAAAGTAAAATAAAAATCTTTCTTTTATTTGAAAGATTTTAGACTACTAAAAGGTATATGTATATATATATATATATATAGTAAAATTTAGAATTATATTTCTATCTTAATGATTTAATCATTTTCTATAATAATCCATTTCTATTTTAAAGATACATGAAACTTGAAAATCTTTTCTAGGTGCACATAAAGTTTTTTCATGTTTTACTGCATTGTTATTTCTCTTACAAGTATGTACATTATGAAGAAATGTTAATTTTACCAGAGTATTTAAAACAAACTACTATAAATGCGCTTTATTGGGTTAAACCTGCTCAACAGTTGAATGTTTCATACTTTCTGAAACCACTGAGTTTTTAGGGTTTATTTTTGTGTTAACTCAAAATTAAATTATTGGTTAGTTCCTTTCCCTATTTGATTTTGAAAATCTCCTTAAAACAGCTTCTCTAATACTCCTAAGATGAAAACACATTCTTTATATTATGACTAAATCCCTAATCTAACCTTTTGCTCAAGGCACCAGTTTTTATGTCAAGTAAAGACATAATTATTGATATGAGGTATAAAAAAATCAGTTTATCAGTTCTTAGCATTCATAACGTGGACTTATTAAGTGAAGTAAAGTACTCTGCAGTGTTGCTATGATACAAAATTGGCATCACAATTCAACTGTTAAATTAGTTTAGTTTAATATGTGCCACTCTGTACAAGCCAACAAAAGTTAAGAAAAAAAGTTTACCAAAAGCATCAACTTGAAATTGGAAGCTGGATGTTGTTGCTTTTTAATCTTCAGTTGTAGAAATCTGAATCTCCCCCCCACTTTGCAAAAGAGGCCATTTATCTGGAAGATAACACATATGATTTAGCTCAGCTGTGCTCTGATCATGTGTCCTGTGGCTGAATTAAAGATGCAAGATTACATTTTAATCATGTGAAATGCTTTTAGATTCACAGAATACAGCTGGAAAAAGATTATGTTGAGTTCTAGGAAAAGCCTAGATTATTCTCTTCCCGGTACTTAAAGAAAAGCCAGGGGAATCAGATTTCAATTTGGGTTCTATAAATCAAAACATGAAAACCTCATGTAGCCTTGCTCTCAAAGACCCTTCTTGGAAGATCCTTGTGTTTAATTTTGGATAGCCTGCTGTGGTTTTCCTATCTGGTGTAAGTGGTCAATTTGGCGTTTTCCAGAGGTAAATGCTCAGAGATGTGATCTGATAGAGAAATTTCAGTTCAGGCAGCTTCCTAAATGTTTAGAGAAGACATATTTGCAGTCTAGGCCAGAGAAACAGAGAGGAAAAGCAAAGAGAAAACTGTCCTTGTTTGTGGAATGAAAATAAAGGCTGGACAGACAAACCTGACAAGATCTAATCAGCTTGATCCCCCCCCCCCAAATTTGCTCAAGTCAAAATTCCACTACTCTATCCAGAAACTTGTAATTTATTTTGAAAGATCCCTTAGAATCCTAGAGTTACTGCCTCCCAATTCAAGTAGCTTTTCTAAGAGACATTTTAATATTAATAATACACTGACCATTGCAAATAGTCTACACACAAATAAGAGAAATGTTCTGTTTAAAATCAGGACCATTATGACATTACAATGTGAGATCTATTTTATAGGGACAATAATGGGACAAAAATGAGTGGGATCTGATGAAAATATACATAGTGATTATGTGTAGACTGAATGTCTCTAGATATCTAATGAAAATGTCAACATTGGACTATTTTCAATCAGGAAGTATGATAACTTTCTCAGGACCTTGAAATAATAAAGAATCCAACATTTAGTAGTATAAAAGACATAGTACAAACAACTAAAGTTTCAAATATAACACACACATCCCCACATTCATGATAATTTCTTAAAAATAACACCAGACCGAAAACCAACAGTGAATTACTATCACTAGCTCTGACTCTTTAACTCAGTCTTGCAGTTTTAACATCCGCCTTGATAGGCTGCAGGCTCCTGGTGGTCTGGGTGCTTCAATGTCCTCCATGGTTACTGGTCAAAGTTTCATTTTTTACCACTACTGCTAAATAAAGATCTCTAAAATAAATCTCCAAAACTATTGGTTGAAAGTTTATGCTGTATCTATAAAATAGATGTCATATTGTAGTGTTAAACATGGTCCTGATTTTAAGCAAAACATTCCTCTTATTTATGTGTAGACTATTTGCATTGGTCAATGAAATATTAATTTAAAAATGTAGATGAGAAAACCTAATTGAATTAAGAAAAATATCCTTAGAATTCTAGGGAGCCTTTCCATTCAATTCTCTTGGGAAATGATCCTTTGGAAAAATCATTGATTTCTGAAGGATTTTCCTTTTTGATTGGACAATCCCCACTCAAGATACTGGAAAGAATAGAGCGGTCCTCTTCTTCTATAAAGAACACAGCAAGAGGCAATATTTCTATGAACGAGTAGACAGTTCTTCAAAGCCACTGAGTCTACTGGCATTTCCAGGCCAGACAGCCTCCTGAACTAATTCTTTTGTATTTTCACTGCTCAGCTGTTGCTAACTTTTTACAGCACTCCCAGCTTACACAGGTTGTCACATGCAAATTTCCCCCCCCCAAATAAATTTGTTTCCTTTCTCCTAAAATAAAACTCTTCTAGATGTCACCCTTTGTGCAGCCTTCCAATGAAATATCACAGATCTTGTTATTTCTCAAATTACTCATCAGTTCATCAGCCTTGTTTTCAAATTCATTGCTGTTGGAAAGTTCAAGCATGCCTCACTTCTCAAAGAATTATCAAAATAACCTAACAATTCTTGTTTCTAATACCTCTTTGAGCTATCATAATTCAACATTTTAAAACTTTCTTCAAATATCCATAAATTGCTTTGTTAGAAATATATTATATATGCATGTCTAATCTAAGTATTGAGGCATTAGTAATTCAAAAAAGAATCTAAAACCAATCTTAGTAGTGTAAATTCCCCCAAAATGAAGTTTCATAGAATTTAGAATTTCAGGAGTACGAAAGCTCAAGTGTTGGTTCCTTTAGTTGTTTTGTTCCTACTTAGATGTTTAAACATGGTGAGGAGAATATCTGAAATTGAAACCAACAATGTATTATTAGCACAAAACTATCCCTTGTGACATTTTATTATGTATTCCATGGTTTTGACATCTCTATGGGATATCTTCTAAAGCTGTTGGCCATAGGGGTCCTATAGGAATCCTTAAAAAATTCAGGCTATTACCAAGACAATAGGATATTCTCCACAAATTGATGCCAAGGCCCCATTGCTGAAGACAACACCCACACAACTCATTGAACTTAGAGAAGGTAAGCTTGTGCCTGTTTAGGGTTTTCATACCTACATTCTAGAAGGTACAGTAATGTATTCTGCAGACTACCAGCGAAATTTAAACACCAAGGCAACCACAAGCCCATTGACCAGCAATGGTGTCCTACCTGCTATATATGCTAGGGTAATTGTACCACAAGGTCTGTGGTAGTAACCAAGCAACATTTGATTTGATGTAAGACTCATTCCTTGAGATGGAACTCATACTCAACACTGTTTGGATGACCATGAAACTGAGATTTGATAGCCGATAGACTTAGGAGAAAACAAATAGTAAAAATGTCTTTAAAAAATTGCAATTAAATTATCCCTGAGCATAGCATTATGCTATATTCATAGACCAGCCATCATCAGTGAAGCTTCCTACTGCAGCAGATGGGAACAAACACATAAACCTAAAACGAGACATTATGATCAAACTGAGAAACATTGGAAAACTCATCCTACAGGGGATATGTCTACCAAACCCCTCTTTAAAGGGCTCGGGGAACTAAGACAAACTTTTCCCTACACTACAGCCGTGATTATCTCCATCTCATATTTGAAGAAACTGACTTATGATGGACAAACAACCAGAAAGAATGTGCACCTCTATCATTTTTCTGAGATACAATAGACAAGGGCACCTTTTGGAATGGATACATTTAATCTGAATAGGCAAAAAGAAGGTAGGATGGTAAAATTATCGTTGGCTTTTGTCCTTTTCAATGTTTTGATGTATTTTTCAAATTTCTTTAACACATCTTCTTTTAATCATTAGATAAATAAATACCAGTCAAATAAAAAAAAAAAGAAGGTAGGAGACAGAGGGTATGGAGGATACCAAGAAAAGAAGGCCCTTTAAATCAATGTGATTAAAGCTCATATAAAGTGACAGAGACTGAAGAGCCATGAACATGGCCTTCACAAGTCTGCAAATAAATGTTATGGCTTTCAGTTTAATGGTTTTCTGGATTTCTAGTATTCTCTGATTCTTGTACCTTCTCTTGGGTTTTTTTCCTTCTGTTTATTTTGTTTGATTTTATGTTAGTTTTTGCCTTATGTATTGCATTATATTATTGTAGCTGAAAGTATTCTCCATTCCCCTTGTCACCCTGGGCTGGTATCTGTCTACCCACCTGTCCTGCTCACTAGTTCCCATAGCCACTTAAGAAACAACCACTCTGAGGCTTATTATTAGTTATAATTGTCTGGCCAGTGTCTTGGGCTTCTTCTTCTTCTTCTTCTTCTTCTTCTTCTTCTTCTTCTTCTTCTTCTTCTTCTTCTTCTTCTTCTTCTTCTTCTTCTTCTTCTTCTTCCTCCTCCTCCTCCTCCTCCTCCTCCTCCTCCTCCTCCTCCTCCTCCTCCTCCTTCTCCTCCTCCTCCTCCTCCTTCTTCTTGTCTTGGGCTTCTTATTGGCTAACTCTATTAAATTAACTCATTTCTATTCATCTGTGTATTGCCACGAGGCAGTGGCTTTCTGGTGCAGCATGCTACTTCTTCAGTGGTTACATAGAATCTCCTCACTCTGTCTCTCTTCTCTCTCTCTTTGTTCAAATTTCCCAGTTAGCTATATTCTGTCTGTCCATTGGTTCATCAACCAATAAAAGCAATAGATAGATAGATAGATGATAGATAGATAGATAGATAGATTAGTTAGATAGATAGATAGATGATAGATAGATAGATGATAGATATACCACATCACAATATAGTACAATATAATATAATATATTTTTACAGTCTGAGAGATAAAAAAGGAATGGATATAGATGGGAAGTGAGGGACAGGAGAACTAGAAAGAGTAGAGTGAGGGAAAACATTAATTAGAAATTATGATGTGAGAAAAAAGCTACTTTCAATAAAAGAAAAAGAATTTACAAGGAACATGAAAAAATCTGAGAATACTCACAAAAGTATTTGGCTTAATATAAAGCAAGATAATTATGTTATTTGCCTCCTACTTCTCCAAGGCATGCATATTTTTCTCCTACTAAATATAATGAATAAAATGAGCTGGGTAAATGAGTAGAAGATAATAAAATGGCTCTTGTAACTACTATTCTTCGTATTCATTTGTTGAACTTTATTTGCATATTTTTTATTGTTTGCTTTCTATTTGGTAAAGTTCAATTATTTATTTATTTTTAGGAAGAAGCTCCAGAGAATTAAGAGTCCATCATGGCAAGAAGACACAGTTGCAGGCTCAGGAAGCGGAGAGTTCACATCCTCAATTGCAGGCATAGAGCAGAGATAACTAACTGGAAGAAGGGCAAGGCTATGAAATCCCAAAATCTGCTCAAGGTCACATACTTCCTCCAGCCAGGCCATATTCCTACACCTTCCCAAATAGCACCATCTATTGGACACCAGCATTGAAATACCTCAGCCTCTAGGGACATTTCTCATTCAAGCCACCACAATGTCTATAGACAGATAAATGGATAATAAGATGTGACATGTATGGAATTTTATTCACTAGTATAAAGCAATGAAATTCTGTCATTTGTTACAACGGTGATTTAATTAAAAGTCATTATTATTAAGCAAAATAACTCAGTTGAAATGGGCAACTATTGCATTATGTCTTTCATGTGGAATTTCATTTTATTTATTTACTTATAAATTTCCTTTCTCATACAATGTATCCTGATTATAGTTTCTCACACTACTACTCTTCTTCCCTATCTCATTTCCCTTTTTGTCTTTCTTTTTTTCATAAGAACAGGATTCTAAGAGATAGCAACAAACATGACAAAATAAACTATAATAATAGGAAGCAAAGGCTTTTAAATGGGAGTTGGGCACTACAGTCCAACAGGAGGAAAAAAGTTACAATAGCAGGCAAAAGAGTCAGAGATCTACTCATTCTCATAGTTAGGATTCCCATAAAATGATGGTGGAGGCTGACCGAGGAGCCAAGGACAATGGCGATGGGCTTGGTCTCTACGACATGGACGGGCTCTGTGTGAGCCTTGTCAGTTTGGTTGCTCACCTTCCTGGACCTGGGGGGAGTTGGGAGGACCTTGGACTCAACATAGTGTAGAGAACCCTGATGGCTGTTTGGCCTCAAGAGGGAGGGAGTGGGGGTGTGGGTGGAGGGGAGGGGAGGGAAGGAGGAGGAGGAGGGGAGGAGATGGCAATTTTTAATAAAAAATAAATAAACTGGAAAAAAAGAAAAAAAAATATTAAGCTAATAGCTATAACATATATGCAGATGACCTGGTACAGACCCATGTAGGCCCTGTGGTTGCTGCTTCAGTCGCTATGAGCTCATATGTGCTTTGCTTAGCTGACTTAGAGGACCTTGGTCTCCTGGTGTTCTCAATCTTTCTACCTCCTCTTCAATATGATTCTATGAGCTCTGAGGGGTGGGATTTGATGAAGACCTCCAATTTAGTTGCTCTCTCTGCATATTGTATGCCTTTGAGTTTCTGCATCTGTTCCTGTCTGCTTCTGGAGAAATGAAATATGGCAAATGAGTAGAAAATACTAAAATAGCTATTGTAGCCACTACTTACCACATTCAGTTGTTGAACTTTGTTTATTTATACTTTTAATTTTCTTTGTATTTAGTAAATTTTAATAATATTGGATACCACCCCACCAGTACATATGAAGTGCACTCTTAATATATTATATGCTATTAACATATGTAATTAATATAAAATGCATAATTTATATGTGTATATAAGTTTTGTATATAAATTATATTATTTGTATATGAATTATATGTATCATATTAGTTGTATTTTATAAATTACATATATTCCATACATAGTCATTAAAATGTGATTTATCTATAGTATATAAATATAATTTATATATTATATATGATAGTCTTGATTTTGAACTTATTAAATATTGTCAGACCAGCAAAATATATGATGGAGATGGCTTAATTAGTTGTGATTTTGTTACTCATCATCCTTAATAAATTACACAAAACATTTCAGCCAGGCAGTGGTGGCACATCCCTTTAATACCAGCACTCAGGAGGCAGAGGCAGGTGGATGGCTGTAAGTTCAAGGCCAGCCTGGTTTACAAGGGCTAGTTCTGGGACAGACTCCAAAACTACAGAGAAACCCTGTCTCGAACAACCAAAACAAACAAAAAAGCAAAACAAAACTTCATTTCAAGCATCTCTAGTCCATATCTCCTCAGATTTGCATATTCTTCTAAACATAAGACCATAACCTATCAGACAAAAATATTATCTCTCCAGTTTTTGTGAGATAAGCTAAAAAATGAAACCCCATTTTGCCTACATTTAATTTATCACCACTTTCATATGAATCTTGGGTATTTATTCATTTTAACTTCCTTCTGTAAACTTTATTTCATTAATAAGTGTTTATGGCTGAGCCAACTGCACACTCAACATCTGTATTTTAAATTTTTGGCCACTTTTGCATCATATTTTTGAGTCCTGCATCATCAGCTTTGCACTTAATCTTGAATTTGCTGAATTGCATTCTAAAACAATCTCTTTAGGATAGCAAGGGTACCATTTATGAGTCCATGCACTTTCAATGTGTGTCTAGGCTGAACTTGCCCTTGAAAGTTTGGCAGGGGATAACATTTTCCTTTACAAGTTAGAAAAATGAATATTTTCCACTATCACATTCAGTTTTGATGACAAAGAGTCAGAAATAATTCCAAATCTTTCTCCTTTTTTTGTGTAACTAATGATCTTGCTGCTTTTCTCTGATGATTTAGCAATCTTCTCCTATATCTTTCACATTCTAAAAATGTCACTGTCAAGGGGTACCTATGAAGGGATGCTGCCACATTCATTCTGTTCAGTTCTTGAAATGAAACATCACAGTACCAGACAGCTCTGGAAAGTTGTGTCGATCCTCCACTCTACTCTTTTCTATTTGCTTTTCAGTGTGATTTAAAAATCCATGCAATCCTTATTATAATTATAACAAATTTTCGAACGTAGCTCAACCTATGAGACTTGGGCTCAATTCACTGCGACATTGCATCATTAGTGTTTGTGTCGTGCTGTATAAGTCACTTCACACATCGCCTACTCTATGGGTGCTTCAGTTGCTCAGTTTATATGATGAAACTCAGAACAGTCCTGCACTCATAAGTAATGGTGTTAGCGTTTGTGACAAAATGTCTTAGCCATGTATCTGGCACTTTGCAAATTTTAAGGCTTTAAAAAATGTAAGATTCCATATGATCATTGTAGGCTGGTGATACATTTTTAGACATTACAAAATGATGATTACATGAACTGCCTCAGAAAGTATCAGATAGCAAACATATAAATAATGTGCATGTAATTTACTTATCAGTTATATTTCTACAAATGATAAAAAGTCACTATAGCAATAGGGTCATTTTTCTCTGTGTCCACGAGACCATTGTAATTAATTTTTCTCCTTTGCACAGGGAATTGTGAACAAAGTCATTTGTGTAGATGGATTACTGCCAGTTGTTTATACACACACACACACACACACACACATTCCATCACACACACACACATGCACAAACACATCTAGATATATGCCCAGAGAGACACATATGCATACATACACACATGCACAAAGGAATGCAGTAATTCATCATATCTTAAAATACCACCCTTTCTATATAAGTTCAAAAGGTACATTTGAACTGAATTCATCTCTTCCCTATTGTGTCATTTATTTTTCAGAATAATCCCCATTTAGGACAAGCGTCATCTCACCATCTTTTTGTGATAACTAGAACATTGAAATCGGAGCTCTGAGACCCAGTTTATAAAGTGATGTTGTCCTAAATGCTGCAAATGAGTAGCACACATGCATGCAGGACACAAGGTAACTGTACAAGATTATAATAAACCTGATTGCAAAAAAATAGTTTACTAAAGAAATAAAAACTGAGCCTGAATACAAGCATTAAATCTGGGTCTAGTTTATTTCATTAATGAGTATGATATGATAATGCACATTGCTGCTTTATCTTCACATTTTTATCTCAAACTTTTTAATATTTTTTGTGGCCCATTTTATTTAATTTTAGAAAGCAATGATAGATAAAGTATATGGAAAAATTTGGTTTCATTTGTAGAAATTTCTATCAATTCTTTACTGTCAGAAATGTTTGATTTCTTACAGGATTGTAGTCTTGAATGCAAAAGTTTTGCTCACAAAAAGAACTGCTTATTTCTTTTTCTCAACAAAGAAATTAAAAATTTTAGTTGTGTGATGTCCAGAAAGGAATATTTGACAGGCTTCTTCCATTAATAATAATTAATGTAAAATTCCATCACCCTTAAAATATTAAAATCTCTTTGACTAATCTCAAAGTATTAAGAGAGTGTGATTTTAATGCAAAATTCTGGCAAAAACAGTCACCGCTGGCATGCATAGTTAATATCCCATGAAAGGCCTTTGAACTGCAGCCGAAGGAGACAGGCAAAGCCCCCTGAAAAGTGCCGCTCTTTCCTGGAAACGTGCCTAGCTCTTGCAAAGCAATTCACAGAAGGCCATTCTTTCTACTGCAATCTTCCTTCCTTCTAGCTGATGACGCCTTTATTAGGATGCCTGTGTGGAGAGCCAGATCGCAACCGCACGCCATGTGCTGGTGAATAAGGCAGTATTCACCAACGAGTGAAAAGATGCAAAGTATGGGGACTGTGAAGACTGGGAAGGATATAGAAGGTAAAGGTCAATACCGTTGGCTATGCCATTTATTCCTGACAGCTGAAGCGATTAGTCACTTCGTTAATGGGGGGAGCATTGGCTCTGCGATGACAGCCTCACTGCAGGTAACTCCAAACTGGATGAGGCATATTCCCACTCTACCTGCTCCAGCTTTTTATACCACAGATCCCACAGACTAGAGATGCCACAGCCACTCCAAGTATGAAGTCCTATACTTGCCTTCTCTGAAAACTGTCAAATATTAAATACAAGATCTTTACCAGTTCAAGCAAGATTTTATTTAAGAAGGGAAACAGATACATATCAAAATGTGGAACTTCCTAGCTCTTTTTTTTTTTTTAAAAAAAGCAGGGTTGTGTTAGGTTTTTACTAAAGTTGTAAAATATTATGAAGTCTTATTGCTTAAACCAATGAAAGCTTTTTAGAGTTCTAGAAGTCAGACACCAAAGTCAAAATGTTCACCAGGCTGTTTTCCCTCTGAACCTCAAAAAAGAAATCTGGATTCTCACCTAATTTAGGTTTTGGACCTGCCTTCACTGACTTGAGGTCCATATCCATACATATATCACCCCAACTTTTGTTTTTAACCTGTGTCCCATCTTGTTCACCTGACGGCATACTTCCATCTACTTTCTTCTTATAAGGACACTTGTGATGTCATTGACTCAGGTTCTCGGATAACTTTTGTTCCAAAATTTTGAGTTTAACAACAACTTTAAGGTGGCTATTACCACATGAGGTAATGTAATCACATATATAGGGAATTAGGATATGTATATGGTGGGAATTATTCAACTTGCTATAAAGTAGAATTAGATTCTATAAATCATTCAGATGAAGTTTAAGAGCATATATTTGTTATATTTAAAGACCTGCTTTGGTAGTAACTTGGGAGTTTTGACTGCCTCCTGTACAGTCCTGTTAAGGAAATTATAAATTAAAACTATTTTTTTATACTCAGCATGTAATACTTCTCTGTAGGGGTCTAGCATCAAATAAATGTATATATATATATATTGTGTGTGTGTGTGTGTGTGTGTGTGTGTGTGTGTGTGGATGTGAACTGTAAAGAAGATTCTGAAAGTTTTCATCTTAAAAAATGATAAATACCTTAAGATATAGATATGTGACCACAATTTGAATATGGAACAAAGTATACATGTGTCAAGACATTATACCCTATAAATACATATAAATATGGATTGAAATTAATTTAAAATTAATAATTGTTAAGCAAAGTTAAAAAGCTCTTCTATATATTAATGCTAAATCCATTAGTAAGTATATATTTTGACAAGTGTACGTTTGAACATTTGGGCTCCAAAGATGGCAGTGGGATTCATATTATTATCATATGGAATCTCTATTTTATCCTTACAGATTACATGGAAAAGAGATCTATAATCCCCCATCTGTCTCTCTCTCCTGTCTGATATGGTTTCCTAAGCTGACCTTGACTCATGATCCCATTTCAGCCTTCCCCATACTGTGAACTCCACCATCCCTATCACAATAAGGGTTTTCATTGAAGAGATAGGCTATTTGTAACTGATAGAGTTGATATATTAATTAACTTTAATATGTCATATTATTTCTATAGTGGAACTCTGAGGTTTTATTATTATATGATGGTTATTTGATTCATGTTTTATTTGAAAAAGCTAAGTACTTAAAGGCACTGAGATCTTATATGTTTCTAGAAGATGTATTAAGTGACTAGTCATCCTAGTCATCAGTATTGTCGACATCTTAAACTTGAAATCAAATTTGAATATATCTGAGCTCCAGGGGTTTTACTTCATGAAGTGTTATTATTAAGGCTATTGAAGTAGAATTTCAACATGAACTGGAAATTCAAGTCATGAAAAACAGACTTCATATAGACTACATTATACAAGCAATGTTTCTCTTGTTTTATGCAAACTATTATACCAATTGAATACTTAAATTAACTAAAGAGAACAAGGCTAATAATATTATCATAAACTATGACTTTATACAAACAATAATATATCCATATGTATGTTAATTTCTTATTTCCTCATATTACATTGGACCTCAATATAGAAATAATGCCAGGTAAATGCAAGCCACAGAGACACTTTGTGTAAAACAGCATATGAATGCAAAAATACTTGAATAGATGGCATTACGCAGTATTTCCACTTCCATAGATATATCAGAATTATCATTTTGCAGTCGGTTTTTAAAAGTTACACGGTATTGTTACATGCCAGCTTTATGAACCCTAAAGTTGCAGGGAACTTACTGAAGTTATCAGGTAGACTAAAGACATTCCGAATAAAAATACAAGTCCATGTCTAACCCCTGATCCTATTAGCTATAAATGTAAATGCCAGACATGCTCACGGAAAGAATAATTCTTCTTCTATAAGGCTAAATTAATATCCACAAACTTGGCTTCAGTGAATTCATCAGAGAAGAATTAAGTCAATTCTGACCATGGCATCTTTGCTGTTCAAAGTCACCAGAGAAACTCCATTAAATACAAGTAGCATGAAAAACATTCTTTAAGTTCCAGAGAACACAAAAAATAGAATCAGTTATTTTGAGAGACAGAGAAACAGAGAAACAGAGGTAGAGGAGAAAGCAAGGGAGAAGGAAAAGAGAAGGCAAGAGGAAAAAACAGAGGGGGAGAGAAAGATGAAAACATACACACACACATACACACACAGAGAGAGAGACAGAGAGACTGAGAGAGAGAGAGACAGAGAGAGACAGAGAGAGAGACAGAGAGACACACACACACACACACACACACACAGAGAGAGAGAGAGAGAGAGAGAGAGAGAGAGAGAGAGAGAGAGAGAGAGAGAGAGAGAGAGAGAGAGAGATCATATGGCCCAGAGTAACACAGAAGACAGGGGCAGAACAAGACCTTCAGCAAGATCTAAGATACATGTATTCTGCAATATACCAGAGGATTCTCAGTAAACAGAAATGAACTTTAACAAACCACTTTCCTCTACAAAAGAGAGCCCAGTGTAGACTCAAGAGGCTGTGTTTACATAAGTCAGCCTGATTTCCATAGGCAGATTATCCACCAAATTTTTGTGATTGAATTCTGGTGGAGGTGTGCTGCTTCTCTTGATGTGATAGCCTGGTACAATGACTGCTACAATCAAGATGTTCATCTAAAGCAGTTAAAGAAAGATGTTCACATAAAAACACAATTATTATAAGTTCTAAAACTGGAGCCATACTTCTCAAAATGGATCCAAGCTGCACTTAAGACCTCTACTGGCATCAAATTTGTAATTTGGGAACAGCTTCATACTTGTTGTCTAGAGGCTTATTAGAGTTGTCCTTGTTCTAAAGGAAGACAACAAAAAATAGACTTCAGTGGAATATGCAGTGACACCCAAAGTCTCTTCTTCGAGTCATGGCACAGATTCTATATAAATCTGAGCAATTCACTCCGGAGGAAAATTTATTGTACATAGTGTCTGTCAACAAAAGTGACAAATTGATGTGGCTGGGAAAACTTGTTTCTTTTCTACTGGTAATATATTAAAAATGCCAGGCATGGATTCATCCATCTCTCCATACCCCCAAGTTTGCGTACATAATTTATTATAAGCAACTTTACTGCTCTATATGCAAATATATACCCATATATAGCAAGACAGAGATATATAAACTTTAATTATCTTTAAAGCAATTCAGTTTCATTTTATGACCTTCTTAGAAACATTTTTCTTGGGTAAGGAGTATGACCTCAATATTAAAAACACGTTGCTTTCAGTACTAGAATACAATGCTTCTTTCCCTTTGAGAAACATATTTTACACCACAACACTTATGGGGACTGAAGGTCATCTTGCCTAAAGCCCCATGGCTGTATTTCTGAAGCCAGATATAGCAGCATTTATTCTCATGTAATCATAGTAAGATAGAAACACATATTTGATAATTTTAACTGAGATGTTTCCATTTGAATGGTTATTTCACATATTTTTTATTATAATCACAGTTGTAAGAGTTGTATTTAATCATTGAGTACCTTTATTAAATTCATTCTTTGAAATTACCCAGGTTTAGACAGAAGTCAGCTATGTGCTCCTTTCTTTTGTAGAAAATGAAATCAATGTGCTTATATACATTTATTGTAAACTTGTTTATTATGAGATTAGCTTTTAACAGTGTCGATAGGGGTAAAGACTATCTCTTTAGAGTGTTGCTTAGTCCTTTTGAAGTTTAGATCAGAAACCAAGGGAATATGTCCTCTCAGTGTTATCAGAGGAAAATGAACAATGGCTAATTTTACATCAATTTGACACAAGCTGCAGTCCTCTGAGAACAGAGGAGCTCAATTGAAAATATGCTTTCACCAGACTGGCCTGTGGAAAAACCTGCAGTGCTACCACAACCACAAACAACTAAGCATTTGTGAAACTATTTTTTGAAAATTATAAATAGTGAGTGTTGATATTTCTCCAAAGGAAATATTCATATAAAATATTTAAAAATGTAAAATAACAATAAGTATCCATCATTCAGTGGAAAGCAAAAAATCTAATTTGGGCTTTATCATTGATTTTAGTAGTTTCATGAAAGTATTCTCATGCTCAAATACCTCTTCAAAATAGGCCTCTAACAAAGTGCAGGCTAAGAATGAAAGGAGGGAAGGATTGCAAAATCATGTGGTATAAGGATAAAGGAAAGAAAGGGAGTGAGGGAATGAGGGCATTTTCCACAATAAGAAATAAGGTTGACTGCACCTGGGCTGGAGCAGGCCTGAGGTAGTGAACGCCACAAGAGCAGGACTGAGCTGATGACCTAGGCCAGAGTGGGCCTGAAACAGTGAACTCAATGGGAGCAGGAGCAGATCCAGACCAGGGACACTCACAGAAACAGGACTGAGCCGGCAACCTAGGCCAAAGCAGACTTGAGACAGTAAACTCTACAGGAGAAGGTACAGGGGAGCAACCACTGAGGGAGTTGGCCTGAGCCAGAGACCTCTGTATGTCCAGGAATGAATCTGGTACCTACAAGGGTATAGTCAGGAACCAGAGACCTCTGAAGGTCCCAGTGTGGGTCTGGGACCTCTGGGGGTGTAGGCCTGAGCCAGGTCCTCTGTGGGTCTGGGCACACCTGAGTCTGGAACCTCTGAGGGAATGTATCAGGGCCAGAGACCACTGTAGGACCAACTCCAAGCCGGGGACCTCTGCAGGAGAAGACCCAGACTAGAGATATCTACAGAAACAAGTCTGAGCTGGCAACCTAGGCCAGAGCAAGCCTGAGACAGTGAACTCTATGGAAGTGGGCAAACCCCTAAAACACTAAGCAACCTCTAGGAACAAAGAGTCACCAACAGGGTAACTGGAATCGTGGCACTGACTGCATCACAAGGAGCAACCATCTGAGCCTTGGTTCCGCTGGCATCTGGAAGATTAATCACCAGAGTAACAGATAGCCCCAACTACACCAATCAGGGGAAAAGATAGGTAGACAAGGTAAGAACATATGCAACACCACAAAGAGCAACACAACACCAGTAAAAACTATTGGCACTACAACAGCAAGACTTGAATAACGAAATATAGATGAAGCAGAAGAAAATGACGACCTGAAAATAACTTCAGGAGAATATTGGAGGCCCTTAAAGAGGAAATGAGAAGTTGCCTCAAGGAAATGGGGGAAAAAACACAAAGAAAAAATTGGAAGACATCAAATCCCTTAAAGAAAACCAAGAAAAACAATCAAACAGACAAAGAAACCATACTAGACTAGAAAACTGAAATAGAGACAATAAAGAAAACACAAGCCGAGGGAATTAGAAATTATGAGAAAGCAATCAGGAACCACAAATGCAAGCATAAACAGCAGAATACAAGAGATGGAAGAAAGGATCTCAAGTACTAAAGATACAATAAAGGAAAGGCTAATCAGTCAAAGAAGACAGTAAACCTAAAAAAAGTGTAACACAAAACATCAAGGAAATATGGGACACCATTAAAAGACCAAACCTAAAAATAATACGGATAGAAGGAGAAGAAGTTCAACTCTAAAACACAGAAAATATATTTAACAAAATCATAGAGAACAATGTTCTCAACCTAAAGAAAGATATGCCTATGAAGATACAAGAAGCTTACAGAACACCAAATAGTCTGGATAAAAAAAAATGTCCCCTTTACCACATAATAATTAAAACACTAAACATACAGAATAAAGAAAGATTATTAATATCTGCAATGAAGAGAGTCCAAGTAATCTATAAAGTTAGACCTATCAGAATTAGACCTGATTTCTCAATTGAGACAATAAAAGCCAGAAGGTCCCCGTCAAGCATTATGCAGACATTAAGAGACCACGGATGCCAGCCCAAACTAATATACCCAGCAAAACTTTTAATTATCATAGAAAGACAAAGCAAGATATTCCATGACAAAAACCAGATTTAACCAATACATAGCCACAAAACCAGCCCTACACAAAGTACTTGAAGAAAAACTCCAACAGAAGGAAGTTGCCTACATAAACAAAAACATAGACAATTGATGTTATCACAAGAGCAAATCACAAAATGAAAAAACACACAAATTAACATCACCAACAATGAAAACTAAATTAACAGGAGATATCTATCACTGGACATTAATATCCCTGAATATAAATGGACTCGATTCACCTATAAAAGACACAGGCTAACAGATTGAATACAAAAACAGAATCCATTCTTCTGCTGCATACAAGAAACACGCCTCAACCTCAAAGACAAACATTGCCTCTGAGTAAAGGGTTGGGAAAAAAATTTTTCCTGTCAAATTGACCTAAGAGACAAGCTGGTATAGCTATCCTAATATCTAACAAAATAGACTTCAAACTAAAAATCAAAAGAGAAAAAGAAGGAAATTTTATATTAGTCACAGGAAAGCTCCATCAAGAGGAAATCTCAAAATTGAACATCTATGCTCCAATGGTCACCCTAATATGTAAAAGAAACACTTCTAAACTTAAATCATACATTAGGAGATTTCAACACTCCCTTCTCACCACTGGAAAGGTCAGTCAGACAAAAAAAAAAAAAACAGAAATAAGGGAACTAACAGATGTTATGACTCAAATGGACTTAACAGACATTTATATTCCATGCAAACAGAAAAGGCAACATACACCAAGCCAACATACAACATCAAACTAAATGGAGATAAATTCACAGTGACCCACTGAAATCAGAACAAAAAAGGTTGTCCACCCTCCCCATATCTATTCAATATACTTCTTGATGTCCTAGCTAGAGCAATAAGACAACAAAATGAGATCAGAGGGGCACAAATCAGAAGAGAAGTCAAACTCTCACTACTTGTTGATGATATTATAGTTTACAAAGCAACCCCAAAAATTCTTCCAAGGAACTTCTACAACTCATAAACACTTTCGGTAATATAACAGGATATAAGATTAACTCAAAAAAAAAGGACAAATGGATGGATCTAGAAAACATATTGAGTGAGTTAACCCAGACCCAGAAAGACAATTATCATATGTACTCACTTATAAGTAGTTTTTAAACATAAAGCAAAGAAAACCAGCCTACAAATCACAATTCCAGAGATCCTAGACAACAATGAAGACCCAAAGAGAGACATATATGGATCTAATCTACATGGGAAATAGAAAAAGACAAGATCTCCTGAGCATGGGGACCATGGGGGAGGGCTGAAGGGGAGGAGAGAGGAAGACAGGGAAGAAGAGAAGAAATATATAGCTCAATAAAATCATTTTTACAGGAAACAAAACAAAACAAACAAGCGACGACAACAACAACAACAACAACAACAAACCCAGGGACAGAAATTGAGGTTATACTTGTAGAAAAGAAAAGCAAAATAGTCAGCCATTGGCTCTTACCAATGAGTAAGAAATGAAATGACAATCCTGCCTCCAGGAATCTCAGAATGAGACTGAGAGCTGTCTCCTCCCGTTTTATATTCCTCTCCAGTGCTGGGATTAAAGGAGTGCCCACTAAGTCCTGGTTTCTATGTCAAAATAGCCTGACTACTGGGATTAAAGGTTTATGTCGCCAAGGTCTTTAAATATATACAGTGGGGCTGTTTTAGTATCTGAACTTAAGGCAAGCTTTATTTATTAAAATACAAAGGAAATATCACTATAATTCTACATTATCACTGTATGTTGTGGGAGTTCCTTTATTCCTTTCCTTTAGGAAATCGTGTTGGATTTCAGTGGAGGATACAAGGCTAACCCCTTCAAGCAAAACAATTTTTTCGAAAAACAACCCCTGCCAGTGTGAAACCAAATAGCCTAACTGTGCCTACTCCCACACAAGTTAACACCAAGCTGCTAGAAAATTTTGGTAACATTTGCTTGATACTTGATATAAGTATATGATATATAAGGTATACTTGAAAATCATTATTTAAAAATTCCTAAGTTCTACTCAGGATCACAGTAATATTTATCTAGCTTTGTATTTACTTGATTTAAGTTTTAAGCTATTTGGATAAACTAGGCCATACAAAAAACTACAATATTCTATGATCAAGTTTCTGGTCCCTTTAAAAGGTCCTTTTCCCAAGGCCAGGCATTTAATCAAAATCCTCCATTTTCTCAGATGCTTGAGTAAAGCTCCTGCTTGCTACAAAGGGAGTCATTCTCTTTATCTCTGGCAAGAGGAACTTGTGATCCTTCCATTAACAGATGATTGTGGTGCCTATTAACTTGTCAAGGCCAATATTAACTTCCTCAATTCCTGCCTCCAAACCCCACTTCAGCTCCCAAGTCCCATTCCCCCATTCCCAAGTAATCCTTTGTGCAATTGTAGAGAATAAAAGGTGCAGCCTTTTTTTAAAAAATAAAGTAGCAGTCATCTCAATACACCCTCCGGTCTCCACACCTCCTCTTTGGTACCTGAACCCTACTGGAGCTGGACTCTGGCAAATGACTAATGCTCACTACAAAATTACATGCAATTTTGGGATTACAAGTGATGATTTTATTCTTCAAAGAAAAAAATTTAAATACATGATATATGCAGACAGATGTATGTCAAGAATAAAAGATATTTGTGAAAAGCTGAAATGTAAGGTTTCAAATATTGATATTACCTATTCAACAGCCACGCCTTAGATAAAAGTCCAAAAAAGGCAAATATTAGTTAATTCTGTTCGATTGGATCCTCTGACTTGCCCATGTATGGTCCAGAAAGCCACAAAGCCCCCACCCTCTCTCTCTTTCTCTTTTTTTTCTTCAAACGCAGCCTGCCAGAGAGTCTCCAAACAAAGGAAAGGTGCCAAAAAGCCCAGTTCTGTATTCTAGGTGGCTATTACAGCTTCCTCCACTGAAGTTGCCAGCTGCTCTCAGATTTTGACCATACTTTGGCACAATCCCAGCTTGTAGTGAATATGTCATCATTGTTTGCCTGGGGGGCTTCACCCCAGCTCCTAGCATAAGCTTCCTCTCCTGTGAAGTTGCCTTAGCCCAAACTCCACCTCTGAGACTGCCCGCCAAACAGTGACCCCTAATAAGCTTCCTCTCCTGTGAAGTTGCCTTAGCCCAAACTCCACCTCTGAGACTGCCCGCCAAACAGTGACCCCTACCCAGGGAAAGTTAGGACCATTCCCACAGGCTATTTAAACTGCCCCCCCCCAAGAGAATGAACACATGATCTCTAGTTTTTGCATGGTCTTTCCCTCTCCATGTTTTCCCGGGGCTACCCAGGAGCACTCTGTTAAACATGGGCATCTTTAATTTCGTCTGATTCAGTCTGATTGGGATTATTTGGGTTGACAGGGAAGCTCATTCTAAGAGAAAATACCTAACAATCACCATTTGCCTACAACCTATATATTTTCCCTTCTTTAGTTCAGGGCCATGACCTTTTTTCCCTCAATCTCTGAGACCAGAGAACTCAATTGGGAGTTGCTTTGCTCAGTATACCTTTTGGTATACTTTTTCAATTTGGCTTGCTCTGGCTTACTGCCTTGGCAGAGAAACTTATTTTGGGGGGAGGGAGCAGAGAAATCTAATCATTAAGTAAGATGAATATTAATCCACCAGCAATTGTTGCAGAACATCATTAGAGATTTGGAATATAACTATTATATTTTTTTCTGTCTCCAGCACTTTCTTTTTTTATTAAAAATTTCCATCTCCTCCCCTCCCCTCCCTTCTGCCCATACCCCCACTCCCTCCCTCTCCAAGCCAAAGAGCCATCAGGGTTCCCTTCACTATGTTAAGTCCAAGATCCTCCCAACTCCCCCTAACTATTATATTTTAATTGGAAAGGAATTCTGGGCCTTGAATTGTAAATACTTGTGAATAATTTACCCTTTGTCAACTCAGTGTCTACATGTAGTATCACAGGGACCTGGATGATTATGAGATGTGAACATCATCTTTCGTTTGAAGCAGTAAGATGTTTGTCCTGATTGAGAGTACGAACAACAGCACAGGAGGCAATCATCCTTTACGCATGGGAGCCAGTAGCCCATCCATGTTCTTTACATCCTCTCAGGAACAGCTAACACTTGAGTAGAAGGGATCCACACTGGGTGGCTGTGGAAGTCACATTTCACATTGCCAGAAATAGTGGTGTGGCCCATACCTTTAATCCCAGCACTCATCAGGTGAATCTCTGAGTTTGAGGCCAGCCTGGTCTACACAGTGAGTTCTAGAATTGCCAGGGCCACAAAGCAAAACCCTATCTCAAAAAAGCAAATTTTTTTTAAAAAAGGGCTTTTTTAAAAAATGAGAACAGGTATTGTTTACTACAAGAAAATTCTTGCTTAAAAGATTCCTTCAATGATGAGACCCTGTACTTTCAGTCTAAACAAAGGCTTTTACCATATGGTGATAATGCACCTAAATCACCTGACACATACCAATTAGAAATTGTCTTTACTCTACAGAGCAGTCATTTTTTATCATCACAGTTCCAAGGACACTCAAGAAAAATAGCAAATATTCAAGAGTCCATAGAATAAAGGATGTTCAATATCATTTCTTGTATTTTCTTGTATTTCTTGTATTTTCTTTTGTTGCAGAATATTTATCTATGCAAAGATAGGTTGCATTTGTTTAATATGTAAAGATGTTTTGCATTTGTTTATGTTGTAGTATATTTGTTTAGCTATGTAAAGATGTGTTCCCATTTTACCTTACCTCCCTAAGACACCTACCTGGTTGGTCTAATATAAAGTTGAACAGTCAACAGGGAGAGTAAGGAGGAGGGGAAATTTAGGCTTGGAGAAGAAAGGAAAGGATACAACAAGAAAGTACTAGGTGCCAGACAGATTGACATGGAGGAAGCAGGAAAGTAGGACATACAGAATGCGGGAAAAGTAAAAAGCCCTGAGACAAGACATAGACAACAAGAAACAGGTTAAGATCAGTTATAAGAGCTATCAGGACAAGCCTAAACTAAGGCTGAGCATTCACATTAATAAGTCTCTGTGTCATTATTTATGAGCCGGTTGGCAGCCCAAAGAAAATTCCAGTTCCATTCTCTTACACTTATTTTGCTATTGATTAAGATTTCTTGGTTTTACATATATGAGATCACAGTCTAACAATATCTGAAAGCTTAAGGAATACATAAAACAAGAGAAAGGAATATCCCTACTATGTAACTAGACTAAGATGGACACTATTGAAACACATTTATATTGACTTCCAATTCTCTTGAGTAATTGTTTATACAGTAGAAATTGTATCATTTTCAGTAAATTTTAATTCACTTACTTCTTCAAAATAACTATTATATTCTGTGTTATTTGCCTGAAATGAATCTTATTTAAAAGTCATCAATGTCATTATTTTAATAATGAGGCTATATAAAAGCTATTGTCGAAGTGTACACAGTATATACATGGTAGGTACAGAACACATAAATTTAGGTTAATTTAAATCATGATATTGAGTGCAGTCTGAGGAACCTCACCAAATGCAGTGACTTCTGCTAATGTAGCTTCCATCCCTGTGTTTTTAATCCTGTTCTTCCTCACCTGTAGTAATATGTCTTATCATTATCATTTTTCCTTTGCTTTATAAGATTTTTACTGTTTATGTTACCAAGACCATAGACTGCTAAGATTTCTACACTTCCACCCTTGTGTAAATAAAAAAATACTTTTACCTGTGACATGATTGGCTTCCCAGATTGGCTTCACACTCTTCAGAGTCCCCCAAGAAACTATGTGTTCCAAAGTTATATTTGGTTTTATTCTTGCAGTGAGTTGAATTTCTTATTTTATTATTTATTTATTCACTTTTTTTTCCTGGAAAGCATTCCCCAAGGTTTATATTGTTTGCAGAGGCCGCTTGTTTGTGCCTGGCTTACCAGAGCCAAAATAATCACACAGAAACTATATTAATTAAATATAGCTTGGTCAATCACTTAAGCGTATTGCTAGCTAACTCTTATATTTTTGGTTAACCCATTTCTATTAATTGGTGTATCACCACATGGCTGTGACTTACCAGCAAGGTTCCATCACATCTGTCCCCCTGCAAAGGCTGCATGGCTTCTCTCCAAACTCTGCCTTCTTTCTCCCAGCATTCAGTTTAGTTTTACCTTCCTAGCTCTACTCACATGCCAAACTAGTTTCTTTAGTCATTAACCAATAAAAGCAACAAATATACTGAGGGACTTCCACACCATTGTATCACTGCAAACATTTCCAAGATGAAAGGATAAACAGTATTTAAACTCATAAATATTATTTTTCTCAGTGTCATGCTCAATTCTTTCAGTTCCAAACTTGAATTTTCCTATCTTTGAGGTGTGCCTTTGTTACTTTGACTTGTTTCAGTCTTTCTGAGTAATAATTTCTGTTAAGTGGGTTGACACTCACTTTGATTAACATAGATTTTGATTTAATTTGATTATTTTTCTTGCTTTTTATTTGTCCTTTTCTTCTATAAATTGCCCCCTTCTTATTTTGTCTCCTCTTCTACAGGAACCTTGGGCCCTGAGGGAAGGGATTCGATTGAGATCAGTGTCTTGCTCAGCTATCAGAGAAGTCAATATGTGGGAACAGAAACCCACAGCTGGACAATGTAGAGAGTGAGAGACCTTGGAACACTGTCCTAAATAGGTTGTCTTCCTTTCCGTTTGTATTTTACTTCTGAAAAACCTTAGCAAGCTAGCTTTCCAAACAATGACAGCCCCTCATAAATATCTTTGACTATAATCTTTCTATAATTAAGTTCATTCCAAAATTATTTGCTGAATGTGGCCAAAGTATAAAGCTTTATAATATTCTTGCAGAATTAAAGATGAATCATACACAGTCCTTAAATTAATTATTATGCTCTTGAGATAGTTACATAAAGCTATATATTTGCTTTGCAGCAGGAAAATTATCTGAAAACAGTGTGGAGAGTATCTTGGATGGTGAATAATCCACTCATTGGGATTGTCAGTAACCTTCAATTTGATACCGGTGTGATTTCTCTATTATGATGAGGACATGTCCAGTATGTAAGTAGAAGAAGTTCACAAGGTAATATTTTATGCTAGAAGGAAAGAAAAAAAGCAATGCTTAAACATGAATACTCACAAGCCTGTATAACTCTAAGAATGGTATGATGCCCAGAGAGCAAACCTAAGCAAGATGGAGATGAGTCTAGAGAAAGTCAGAGAGGGAGAACCAAATCTTCAGCACCCTGAGGCTCAGATATGTGGGCAGAAGCCAGAATTAGAAAAAAAAAATGATGTCCAATGTAAATAATTTTGACACAGAGAAAGACCTTGTGTTAGAAAAAATAAAACAATGTTAAAATAAATGGCATATTTCAGATTATTTTAATGAATACGTGATAGAGTCCCAGCCACCACTCTTCTTGTGACCCTCTTATGTCCTCATCCTTCTTTTCTGGTCTATTGCAGCCTCTCTCTCTTCAACATCATATCTCTGGGCTGTTACTTATAAAAAGCCATGGAAAGAATAGCTCATAGCAACAGAAATCTATTCCTTGCAGTCCTGAAAGCTGAGAAGTCCAAACCAAAGTGCTGGAATACTCCAGGCCTGATGAGCGTCCTTCTTACTGTGTCCTCTCACAGTTCCCTGTCATCTCTTTTACAAATGCACTAGTCTCATGCCAACGCTTTCTAACTCAAGGCCTGATTACTGCCAAAGTCCATCTCCAACACCATATAACAGGCAGTCAGATCTCAATTTATAATTTGGTCATGGGACCACTACACATATTTGGCTATGGAAAATCAGCCCTCCCTTTCTTTTGCACAGGGCATTTTAGGTCTGTAAATGTGTTAAAATTAATCCCATCTTTCTTTGTTGCTAGGAACTTCCCCATTTTGGTCCCCTTGAAAAGGGAAGAATAAATAGTAACCTTTAAGTCACATGCGAATCTGACCTAAGTCATGCCCGTATTGTATAAACTAAACATATATTTTTCTCAGAGCTTTGCAGCTTTAGAGTTATGAAAAGGGAGCCATAAGACCCAAATGTTTTATGCATCTGTGTAGGCAGAGGCTTCGTTCCCAGCCAACCACACCAGAGATAATCACATAGAAACTGTATTAATTAAAATACTACTAGCATAATGCTAGCTAGCTCTTATATCTTAATGGTATCTTAACTTAATCTGTTTCTTTTATTTTAAATTTTACCACGAGGCTCATGATTTACTGGCACGGTTCTTGCTGACGGCTCGCATCTCTCCTACATGGCATCTTCCTCGACTCTGTCTACTCTCTCTCTACATCTCTACTTGGATTTTCTGCCTGGGTTTACTCTGTTAACCCAGTGGCCAAAGTCATATTCTTTATTAATCAATGGCAATAAAACATTTATAGCATACAGAGAGGAATCCTACATCACATCTGGATTTATAATTTATGGAAACCATCAACTTACACATTGCCTAAAAATCATAAATTGATTTAAAAAAGAAAGTGTAATTGAGAAGGAAAAAAATCATAAAGTACAGAGGACTATATCACAGCGTGGCAGAAGAGGAGCCTGGAGGACAGATGTGTGAGTGAAAGAGACCACACTGGATAGTTGAATCTCTTTCCAAGACTATTATCTAACTCTTATGTTGAGTGTGTGCAGATTAATCTTCCTAAAGTTCAAATCTCTTTCAACATTGGAAGTTTGACTCCTTCTCACCCTCAGCTCTTCCCTGTCTTTTCCAACTTTCCCTCCCCGGCACCAAGCCCTGATGACATACTCTTCAAACACTGATGTGAAGTCATAATCAATGAATTATCCAGCCTTCCCTTCTAGAACCTTCCTCATTATGTCACCCATTCATACTCATTGATTCCATCAACTACGGTTCAATTTTCAGAACTCTGCTTACAATCTCTTTTTCTAGAATCTCTTCCTTAAACCCCAGCCTGGTTGTTCTCTCACAGAATGCCATAATTTTTCTTTAGTAGTAACCATGGAACATCAAAGTTTCCTATGGTGAGCCTCCATTTGTCTTCACAAAACAGTGAATATTTAATGTGCAGCTGTAGCTCATAGTTGAGTCTCTGGTGTGAAGAGCAGAACTATTCATGAATTTTAGGAGCTGTTTCGTACCTCAAACAGGTCCTGTGCAACTCTTCATGGTGGACTTTCTTCTTGTTACATAAAACTCACGAAGGCAAAAAAACAATTGTGTTCATTTCCTAGCAATAACACATAGTTAAAGTAGATTTTGAACATCTTTGAATTGACTGCTGATGAAAATAATATTACTATTTAGTTTTTATGCTTTGGCTGTGAGTGGTATTATTTAGTTGACTGAATGGATGAAAATTTACTTTTAGATTGTTTGAACACCTTTAGCACAGGTAATACAAATTGTAAATAAACCATGTAAGTTGTTTCTGTCAGCTATCACAGTGCTGAGAATGATAACAGGCCTTCTATAAAACATAGTGGTAGAAAACTCTTAGAACCAGCAACTCTTCCCTTTGATGAGCTGTTATTATGCTAAGTAATTTATATTTCTACGTGAACTTTAGAAACAGCTAACATGTTTCTTACAAAAAGAAGGTAGATTCTACCAGGAATTGCCCTCAATTTGTAGTTTGGTTTCTAAATTGCCATTTTCACAATATTTAACTTTCTAATCAGCATGAACTGTCTTTCCATTTATTTGAATGACTTTGTTTCTCTCAGTGAGGTTTTCTATGTTTTAACATATAATCTCCTACATGATTGTTAAGCTTATTCTTTATTTATTCTTCATGATATTATTATGAATTATGATATTTTCCTAATTCCTTTCTAATTCTTAAAATCCTTAGTTATCCAAAGCTACCATTTAAGCTCAATTTTAATATTAAAATAATAAGCATCAGATATATTTAATCCTATAAAATAAAATAGTCAAGCTGTCATAGAGATTATAAAGATAAAGCATTGTTCTTGCCTTCCAGCAATTGAAAATGCAACAGTTTTCACTGGAAAGACACATTCTACTGAATATCAGAACCTCTGACATACAATAAATGTCAATAAATGAGTAACATTTGGCAGTTGTGACAATTAAGAAGTCTGTTTTAGTGAAGGGATAGCTGTGTCAATTTTTTCTGTCCTCCTTTCTATGTCTTTTCAATCTGATTTTCAGAAATTCTAAATCACTTTTGCCTCTAGACTGTAGTTTCTACCCTTTGATGACACTGATCATCAAAGCACGTACCACCCTCACCTACTCCTTATATTTCTAGTCTCAGCCCAACTTAACTATCTCTTCTATTGTGAAACCTTTCCTGATGAGGCATAGGGATTAGAAGCCAGCATTCACCTATGATCATTGTAGACCACCCTTACCCTGGCATTACTACTATTTTAACTGCCTTGCTTACTTGGTTGGGAGCCCTTTGAAGTTATAGGCAACTATAGCTCTTTCCTCCTTCTCTTTTCTCTTCCTTCTTATTTTTTTGGGGGGCTGGTGAACGAACCCAGGGCCCAGTATGTGCTAAATACATGTTCTATTTCCAAACCACACTCCTGTACTTTCATAAGAACTTTTTAAGACCTAGAGACAGAGTCTAATGAAGGTGACCAGGTGGCTAAACTAACTTTATAACCTTGAAACTGTGATTCTCCTGCCTGAGACTTCAAAGTAGTTGGGATTATTGACCTACATCAGTAGGTTCAGTTTAAAGTCATAGAGTTCTGTTTCTTCATTTTCCTGAACGACTGTGCAAGTTTCAGTTCCCCTAAAATGTTCCAATACAAACTGATTAAACGGTCAGGAAAGGATGAATATTCTTAGTCTTCAGTGTTGAACCAAAATTTTCCTGTTCCTTGTTCTGCTCCTTTTCAACATCCTTTTAATCTCACTTCCTATCCCATTTTGGGTTTTATGTCACTTGTCTGTTGTTAAGCAACTCTCTGAGAATGTGTTTTGTGTTCCTCTTTATAGCAGTTTCCATGATCTATGCAAGAACTCAGTAGTTTTATAACCCATTCTCAGAAGCCACTTCACATTCTCCAGTACCAACATACCAACTATCATTCAAAAATAAACTTTTTAGCTAGTTGTGCTTCTTAGTTGGTGCTTTATGGGTCTAAAATTATATATATATATATATATATATATATATATATATATATGAATTTTTTAAAAGAAATGTGTTGATTTTACTCTTTTCTCAGCCTCCGAACAGAATCTCTAGACTGTATATTTGGTCACGCCCCCAGCTAGGTCCTTGGGCAGCTGAGGAGAGGGTGCAAGAAATGTACAGATCCTATTGCCATACTCATGAATATCTTGCACATCACCATAGAACCTTCACCTGGCATTGGATGGAGAAAATGACAGAGCCCCACATAGGAGCTCCGGACTGAGATCCCAAGGTCCTGATGAGGTGCAAAAGGAGGGAGATCATGAGCAAGGAAGTCAGGACCGTGAGGAGTGCGTTTACCCATTGAGACCACCAAGTCCAGTTGGAATGGTACTGATGGAACAGGGGACCAAACCGGACTTTCTGAATGTGGCTGACGGTGGAGGAGGACTGAGAAACCAAGGACAACAGCAATGAACATGAACTCTACAGCATGGACGGGCTCACTGTGAACCTTGTCAGTTTGGTTTCTCACCTTCCTGGACTTAGGGGGAGCTGGGAGGACCTTGGACTTAACATAGTGAAGGGAACCCTGATGGCTCTTTGTCTTGGAGAGGGGTGGAGTGGGGGTATGGGTGGAAGGGAGGGGAGGGAAGGGGGAGGAGATGGAAATCTTTAATAAAAAAAATGCCAAAAAAAGTTTAATAACTGTGAGATGGCAAGATGTTACTTTACATCTCTGACTTCTATTTTCTGAGGTAATAACACATAAAACTTAACACCAAGTTTTCATATATGGGCAGGGAATGAAGTTCATAATAATATCTAAGCGGCCTATCAGTGCCTCTCGCATATTAAGTATGTGTAATAATTTAGTCCCCTCTGAATTTCCTTCACTTTTTTGCTAAATAGAATTACAACTCAAGTGAAATTCTTAACCATGCTAGAGACTATTTTTCATTACACATATGGTTGGATAATTTATCAATAAAAACTCAAAATAGCATGCAGAAAGAAAAGATCTGACTGATCGGTGATACTCTTTTAATTTCATTTCAATATGCCTTTAATAATTATTTAAATCCAAAGTCACAAATTATAATTTTCCCTTGGGATAGGCTTCATCTACACTCCAATCTATGCACTTCCCACTGAGGCTGCCTTAGTTCACTCAGAGTTGAATATTGTCCAAAGCCCTGTAACCTATTTCCCTATAAATTAGACTTCTAAATGTTTTTATTCTAAAATGCCTACATGTTGCATTTCTTTCAGTGTAAGGGGCAATTTCAATATTTCAAAAGTCTTATAAATCAACCATAGTGCTGTAAAAACTAAGCGATTTGGCTAGAAAAGCAAAGACATGGTTGCTGTCTGACATTTGTATCAGAAAGTCAGCCAAGCTTCTGAGTGCACTGGTCCACGGAAACAAGGGTCCTCATGATAAACAAGTGCTCTGGGAGACAGGGCATTATCACAAAGAGGATTATTTATGCTAGTTCGAGAAATAAGAAAGAGGGAAAATGTAATCCCCTTTAGATCTTTTTTTTTTTTTTTTTTTTTTTTTTTTTTTTTTTTTTTTTTTTTTCCTCATGGTTTATTTTTTTTTATATTTAAAAATTACCATCTCCTTCCCTCCTCCTCCCCCCTCCCTCCCCTCCTTCTCCCCTTTCTCTCCCCTCCTTCTCCCCCTTCCCTCCCCTCCCCTCCACCCATACCTCCCCTCCCTCCCTCTCAAGGCCAAGGAGCCATCAGGGTTCCCCACTCTATGCTAAGACCAAGGTCCTCCCAACTCCCCCCAGGTCCAGGAAGGTGATCGACCAAGCTCAAATAAAAATTTCAAGGTATTTTTCCTTCCTTTTTCTTTTTTTCTTTCTTTCTTCTTCTTCTTTTATTTATTTATTTTTTGAAATTGGCTCTGAAGAGTACTTACGGTTTGAGTCAGAAAAGCAAATGGGCAAAGTGAGGAATATTGCATAAAAAGTAGGGCTAATATTTAATTCTGTAAAAGCAGGATTTTAGCTCTCTTACATATCAGAAGCCATCCTAACTTATTAAAGACTTTGAGAATGACATCTTCTCTATATGAGGAGGAAGTAGACTCACATATTTTCATTGCCATGCACAGTTATTTGGAAACAGAGCCACAAAGACCACAGAGAAGTGTTTGTGCTCTCGGAAAAAAAAAAAAAAAACAAACCAAACAAAAATAACAAAAGAAACAAAACAATAACAAAACAAAAGCAAAAGCAAACCATTCACAGTATTTGTGTAGTGACTTTTTTTTTTTTAAGGTCACACATATAAGCCTGAGCTGTAGGACCTCAGGTTTCAGGAAAATTTCTAACGTTCAAAAACAATCTGTTTTTAACTGGACACAGAAAAACAAGCACCAAGGAAACAAACAAACAACAGCAAAAAGCACAAACTGTTCTGCTATAGTGTCAGAAAAGTATAATTTGAATATTCCTTGGTAGTCTTTTATTCCAACTAAGAAATTTCACATGTAAAATTATGACGTTTGGATCTCAGGGCAGTGAGGAGTTAATGAAAGAAACAAACTAACCATCTATTCCCATTTGGCTAAAACAAACTGTTAATACTTTTGACTCTTCTCATCATCGAACAAAGTCCAAATCACCTGAGAAAAGACAGACTAACAAGTAAAGCATGTTGGACTGTAGTCTATCCAGTGTGACTTCACTCCACTCTACCTGTTGCAATTGAGCTCTGTAGCCATGGAAGGGACATCTAACCTCTCTGGGACCTGCACCTTTCAATGGAAGAAACAATGGGTTAGCATTAGGTCTTGGTTAGGGCTACGTATTTTCCCCTTTTCTCGTGGCACAAAGCAGGATTGGGCACTCACTCAACATAGTTATTACCCACAAATTCAATGGAATGTGACATGATATAAAACAGGCTGGACATCCCCATCCTGAAAGTGCAAAGGGAAGAAGGCTCCAAAATCCACACTTGTAAACCTAGACTACTCCTTCATTCCCAGCCACCCAGACCAAAATAATCACACAGAAACTATATTAATTCCAACACTGCTTGGCCTACTAGCTAAGGCTTCTTAATAACTATCTCTTGCATCTAAAATTAACCCATTTCTATCAATGTATGACTATGAAGCTGTGGCCTATCTGTAAGATTCCGGCAGTATCTATTCTTTTCCTTTAGAAACTAAATGGTTCTATGGTGATATGCAAGAAATTCATCAGTATGGCTATAGGAACTGGCCTTTTCAGGCTCCCTCTCCTCAGCTGCCCAAGGAACTAACTGGGGGCGTCTCCCTGGAAACCTGGGAACCCCTCTAGGGTCAAGTCTCTTGACAACCCTCAGGTAGCTCCTTAAATTAAGATATATGCTTCCCTGCTCCCATATCCACCCTTCCTATATCCCAAGCACCCCATTCCTTCGAGCTCCCCCCGTTCTCCCCTTCACACTTTTCTCTCCCCATCTTCCCTTGGCCCAGTCTTGCCCAACCCTCAAGTTCCCAATTTTGCCTGGCGATCGTGTCTACTTCCAATATCCAGGAGGATTACTATATCTTTTTTTGGGAGTTCACCTTCTTATTATCTTCTCAAGGATCCCAAATTTATAGGCTCGATGTCCTTTAATTATGGCTAGAAACCGAATATGAGTGAATACATCCCTTGTTCATCTTTATGGGTCTGGGTTACCTCACTCAGAATAGTCACCATAGAACCTCCACCTGACGATAGATGAAGAAAATGACAGAGCCCCACATTGGAGCACCGGACTGAGCTCCCAAGGTCCTGATGAGGAGCAGAAGGAGAGAGAACATGAGAAAGAAAGTCAGGACCGTGAGGGAACCTCCAGCTGGCGACAGATGGGGAAGGTGACTGAGCCCCACATTGGAGCACTGGACTGAGCTCCCAAGGTCCTGATGAGGAGCAGAAGGAGCGAGAACTTGAGGGAGAAAGTCAGGAACGAGAGGGGTGCGTTCACTCATGGAGACGGTGGGACAGAACTAATGGGAGATCACCAACTCCAGTTGGAATGGGACTGATGGATCATGCGACCAAACCTGTCTCTCTGAATGTGGCCAACAGCGGGGGCTGACTGAGAAGCAAAGGACAATGGCTCTGGGCTCTGATTCTTCTGCATGGACGGGCTCTGTGGGTGCCTTCTCAGCTTGGTCGATCACCTTCCTGGACCTGGGGGGAGTTGGGAGGACATTGGTCTTAGCATAGAGTGGGGAACCCTGATGGCTCCTTGGCCTTGAGAGGGAGGGAGGGGAGGTATGGGTGGAGGGGAAGGGAGGGAAGGGGGAGAAGGAGGGGAGGGAAGGGGGAGAAGGAGGGGAGGGAAGGGGGAGGAGAAGGGGAGGGAGGGGGGAGGAGGAGGGAAGGAGATGGAAATTTTTAAATATAAAAAAAATAATAATAAACCATGAGAGAGGAAAAAAAAAAGAAACTAAATGGTGTCTCTGTGACTCTGCCTACTCTCTATATGAATCTCTGTTCAGATTTCCCACCTGGGTTTGCTCTATTAAGTCTTTGGCTGAAACAAATTTATTCATCAACCAATAAAAGCAACACATAAAGAGAAGGGCATCCCACAACACAGACCTTTGGAACATTGGCATGACACTTAAGAAGTTCAGGATTTTGTAGCATGTCACATTTTACATTTTCAGATTATTGCTCATAGGTCATGTGCTGTGCAGATATTCTTAAAATCAGAAGAAAAACAAGAACAAATAAACAACCTCTGAAATCAAAATGCTTCTGCTCCCAATCATTTCAGATAAGGAATTTGCAGCCTGTAGTTGTTTCCAGTGATTTATAGATTATATTTACTTCAGTAAATGTTAAGATGATCTCATTCAAGCTGCTTCAAACGAGTAATGAGGCAAATCCAAGAGATAAAGAGTCTAAGAACAATTATAAACTAATATAATCGTTCATTTCGTGGTATGTTTAAACAAATTCTTATGTACTTGAGGAAAGCACTTCATGTGAAGTCACAATAATATAGAAGAAGAAGCCACATTGTAGCTAATAGATGAATTTTTGGGAAGATAATAGGTCTGCAGAAAATCTGAGGAACATTTTGTCTGGCAGTACTAAAGGATAGTAATCCCTTATGGAATGAGAAATCCAGAGCTTTCATCAGCCAGTCTCTCAGATGCTTAGCAGTAATGCTCTGTTCTCATGACATTGTATCACCAGAAAGGAGATTTAAAACCGTATTCCCATTTTATGTCCTGTGATTTAATATTTTGGATATATCCTAGAGATGCACACTGTCTGCTACAAACACAAAACACTGATAATATATACTGGATAAAGGACAGGCACCCATGCCCAAGTCTGTAAGAGTATAGGGAAAACAGAGAATGTAAATGTGCGAAGTGCAGATGCTGATGAAGGACAAAAGAAGGCACTGGATTCTCTGGAACTAGTGTCACCAGTGGTTGTGAACTACCTGGCAATGGTGCTAAAAACCAAAATCAGGTCTCTTGGAAGAGCAATATACACTCTTGACTGCTGAGTCGAGGCTCTAGCATCAAGATCTGATATTTTTTGCTATTAACATGTTTACTCTAAGAAAGAAAGAAACATATTTCTTTTTGTTAAGTGACCATGTTTTATGTGCATATGTAATATTTCCTGAGATTTCTGTATTCTATGAAATGGGAATGGCTCAGGTGAGTCAGTTGATATATCAATTGCCTAAAATACTATATTTTCATATAATTTAAAGACTTAAAACTTGTGCTATTAATATTAACCAAAATATAATACATGATTAATAACTATAGTCAACGTGGTTTAGTTGAGCAAGTCACAAAATGAATACCATATGATCTCAGTTAAACAAGACATTTCAAAAACTTGATCTCAGGTTGACAAGTTGGCTTAATGGGTAAAGGTGTTTGTCACCAAGCCTGGTGACATGAATTTGAGCCCTAGAATCAACATGGTGAAAGAGAGAACTAGCAACTCTAAGCTGTCCTCTGACTTCCACATGTGCACCTTAACATGTATATGTGTGCCCCTCAGTACATACATAAACACATAAAAATAGATAAGTATAAAAAAAGCTGAGTTCATGGAAATCAAGAGTAGAATGTTGGTTACCTGGGATGGAGTAAGGGGGCATGGATGATTGAGATGAGGTGTGTCAATGGACAGAAAATTTCAACTAGACAGAAGAAAAAAGCTCAAAATATCTACTGCACACTATGATATTCTTTTTTAAGTCAGAATGCTTACCATATAGGAGCATGTATTTTAAGTTTCCAGGTTTACATCTGTGGAAACATCATTGCAGAGTCACCCCATCTCCCTGCTCCCCTCCAAAATTACTTGTAACCAAAACCCTGTAGATAACCCTGCTTCAAGAATGAATGGCCTGGTAAGCAACAAATGACAGTCAAGAAAATCTAATTCTGGTTCACATAGCAAAGAAACAAAAAGAATTTTAAAAATAAAAGCTCTAAATTAAATTTTTATTCCTGATGAAATGAAGCAATGACTGAAAAAAAGTACTTATAATTGTCTTTAGTGTAGTCCACTCAGGGACTTTACGCATGTCTGAGGGGAGAAAGGGAGGAAGCCAAATGTGTTGTCCTAACACATCTGGATGCTTCATAATACCTGGGCCACCATGTCATAGCACTTTCTCTCCTGCTTAACTTCTGTTATTAGTTTCCTACAAACAACGTTCAAAGCCTTTATTTAAGCAATTATTCTAAACGTATGATTATTTACCCCAAGCAATCTTTAAACAATTTCATGGCTCATGAATATCTGACCTCAAGATTTGGGCAAATCTCTAAGCCTTTGTCTAATCTTTCTGTACCTACATTTGTTTTAATTATCTTGTCATCTCTACAAATTCAAGATTCAATTTGTTCTGGGCACAGATTTATATTACTTATGTTCTGAGTTTGTTCTCTCAAATGGGAAATTCAAGTAAAGCTGATGAAACACACACACACACACACACACACACACACACACACACACACCCTCGGAGGTGTCAACTACCGAGAGCTCTTTGAAGTCAGTGTAATCAAGCAATTGAAAACAAATTGTGCTTTTTTTCCAAGGGTTTAACTCCAGCTACTATTTTCAGTGATTTAATCTGTCTCCTTTAAATCTACCTCCCACCATGTTGCCTGCATAACAGAGGCTTTCCATAGCACAGGAAAAAGTAGCTGCCTGCTTGCTGATATACTGCAAACCAACATGAAGCAGCTGCTTCTTTTTCCTTCTCTTCCATGCTGAAAGCCTAGTGTGATTGAGCCTTGGCTGTAATAATCTTTCTATGACCCTCCAAGGTAAGTTGTTTTTAATAAGTAAGCTCCTCTCTCAATTTCAATGAGCTTATCTTTAGAATGTAGCCAACAGTATCATCCGTAGAGAGTTGGGGCAATAATATGCAAAGATACCAATTGACAATTATTCTTTCATATCCCTTCTTCCTTTTTTATATGTGCATATATGTGTGTGAACAGGTTAGGTAGGAAGAAATGTGTGTACTTTCATGTGGCAGTCAAATGACAGCAATAAGTGCCATGCTCAAGATTGCTGTCTACCTCTGTTGATACCCAATCTCTCACTAGCCTGGAATTCATCAGGTAGTCTAGACTGGCTAGCCAGAAACCCCAAGGATCCTCATGCTTCTGCCTTCCTATTACAAAGATTATGGTGGTCATGCCACCATACCAGCTTTTTTATGTGTGTTCTGAAAATCGAACTATGGTCCCCATGCTTGCAAGGCAACACTAAGCTATCTCACTAGTCCCCACCTTTATTTGTTTTGATAACTAAGACTCATTGAAGAAAAGCAAAGAGATTGATGGATACAAGCTGCATTGCTTAGTGACCCTTGCAAATAGTGCATGGCCCCATGACTAATTGTGCCAGTATGATTGGAATAATGTATTCAAGGCTGAGTCCTTAGGATAAACTCCCCATTCTTTCTTTACTCTTCCCATGGGTATGTACATGTGTGTATAGTGCTGGTTAACAACTGTGTCAATTTCCTTGGAGAGAGATGGATAAAAATATATGGGCTCTAGGTATCAATAAAAGTCATGAAGTTTTTATCTGAAATACTTATTTTAGTGAAATTTTATACACTAAATAAAAGACCCTTCTGCATCAAGTCAGTGAAGCCAAAACCCTTAACAAGTCAATAGCTGAAGCCTGAAGTACAGATTCCATAGCAGGCCAGAACATGGTATCTTACCTTATCTTCTCTTCCTTTCTTTTATGAACATTGGAGATGAGCCTCACAGAGGTATGGGGAAAATCTGCCTCTGATATTTCTCAAACTTTGAAAGTCCTCTGTGAGGTTGTAAACACACACACACACACACACACACGCATGCAAGTGCATGCACACACATATATTTTAAAGCTTAAACCTTTCCAATTCTTTACCTTTGGGCAGATGTATATGGAGGTGTCGGTTCAAGCCCGCTTTCACTTTGAATGTTTCCTTGGTTCTAGGAAGCATTTAGATACTTGAACCAGATTTCCACATAGTGAATTATAAGAACTTGTCATCTCTCTATCACCACTAACCTTGGGACCTAATTAGACATAGTGGTGTTCAATAAAAATTTTAAAATAAATCATTAAAGTCAGTAGTATCTTTGGTCCTTACAATGTGTCATTCCCCAGGGCCAGTTACCTCATTTGGGTCCAGGTTGTAAGAACTATTATTATTAGTCCCAGTCCACAGATGAAAGGCTGAAGTGTGAATAACTTTTTATGGACTATACAACAAATAGGATCTGGAAGAAAAATGAACTCGAGGATTTGTGGTGGGTAGCCAGACACTACTGTACATAACTCTGCAATTAACCGAGGACTCAAACAAGGAAGGCTAAATGCCTACTGTGAGAGCACTGTGTTGTGCTAGGCATAGAAGGCACACAAGTCACTTACTCTGCTCCTCAAAATGAATAGTCTGTTTTAAAAGATGCAAGTGGCACACACATAAATACTCAGATATGGTGTAAGAGCAGGAAGTAATTAAATATGATACATATAACACCTACACAGTTTACATATTTTGTAAACATTTTTGAGGCAAATGATAGCATTCAAAGATCTTTATAATAGTTATGTATATTCTCCTTTCTAACCTTCCTATAATGATGAATGGCCTAGTCATAAAAATAACCAGCTGTTTTTTAAAAAACATCAGTCCATGAATAGGAATCAGCATAGATTTTAAAGAAACAAATCATGCCAGAAAACATGACTCTTTATGTCATTCCATTTGCAGATAAATTGATAATGGAGACATTGCAGAAGCTTTGAGTTAGACTTGATTTATTCAGCACAAGTTACTGTCTCAGGAAAACACACTCTCATATTGGGCAAAATTGCCACAGGTGTTGGATGAGCACTGTCAAGTAGATTGGATAGGAACTGAAAGGTCATAAAACAAAATGTAATTGCAAATTGCCTGGCATTTAGATGGAAATGCCCGAACTGAAACAGTCATACCCAAAAGTGATGGTTGTGTCATATATTTCCACAAAACTAAATATAGAAAAGAATAGCATATATGTGTGTGTCTACATATACACATAACTATGTACTAGCATGTATAACACACGCTAATTTAATAAACTATTAAATTGGGGAATGTGTAGGAAGAAAAGAGCTTCCATACTTAGAGCTTAATATGTGCTGTATTTTGAATTAATTTTCAACGACATCTCTTATTTAGCAAAGAGAGTGTAGGCAGCCAGTACTTTTGTTACTGTTATGATCAGAGCTCTCTTTGCAGCATACTTAGTAAATTTGTTTTCTTCCTTAAAAACTAAAATCAAAATTTAGAAATAAACTTTAAAAGGCTAGTTTTTTTCCCCCAGAGCCTGGTCTCATCTGTAGGCTAGGTACCTTTAACCAAGCCATCTAATTTTCTGGTGCTCAGTTATCACACAGAGTTTCTTTGAAGATGAAGCATTGATAACCAGTGCATAACCCCGTGCATACAAACCATTGATAATCCCATTATCTTCTCTACCTTCATCATGTAACATCTCTAAGGGATGGAATCAAAAGGGTCATGTGTCTTGGCACATGGAAGAACTGTACTCAAATGTTGTTCTTTCAGTTTCTATTCTGTGACCTGTGCAGAGTTTGTTAAGCTTTTTAGACTTCAGCTCCTTATTAATAAAATTAGAGTTTATATGTATCTCTTTAAAACTGTTATAGGAATAGATGTTAATTAGTTCAATTTGTTGCCAACATTCTTGGAAAAATTAAAAATGTTCTCTCAGTGGACAATCTTATTGTTAAAAAACAAAAACAAAAAAAAAAACAAAAAAAAAAAACCTCACTACCCTGGGAGCTGCCTGCCTCATTTTCAAATTCCAATGTTTTTTTCAGAAGCTATTTTATTCTTCGATTTAAAAAAATTCTGATTGAATGTTTATAATCTTCCATGATTAAAATCATATACATCCATAATCCCCCTGCCCACAAAGCTAACATTTTAAAGCCCTAAGCAAGGTTTACGTCTTATACTGCCCTATTTATTAGAGACATAGCAGATGTCTGAAGAATGCAAAGGTCATTCAAATTACTGGTCAATGCCAGACAAGTTAAATTGTTCAGCCTACACAAACATGTGCTTATGTTTAGAAGATTTTGAATTATCATTGCTTGCTTAAAAGTAAGAAATAAGACAATCCGATAAAACTGTTTTAATCCATATCTTTTATCAAAAGAACCTACAAATATCTGCTCTCATACTAGAAAATATTAACTGGTCTGTTTTGAAGTGTGTTGCCCACTTTGAAAATTAATTTATTCTACATGAACTCTATCTATGCTAACTTAATTAAAAGCAATTATCATTTACTGATGAGCCATCAGATGCTAAGCCCTAGGGATAAAGGAACATAAGCAGCAAGCCTCTTGGTCTCAAAGAATTTATAATCTATTGGTAAATATCAAGCAGACACTAATTATAATGATCATTACAGAAGAATCTTGACATAGTTAATTCTATCTCAAAAGTGTTTCAAACTATTAGAATTTAGTGTAATAAAAACCAGATTAACAATGGATGTTGACTCAGTGTAAAAATTCTCAAGTAACAAAAGATCATTTTATCACTAATATTTTCATAAGTAATTTTTAAAGTTTAAAAATTCTAGTTCATGGCTACTTAGATCACTGAAATAAGCAACAGTTATGTTTTTTCTTTTTTTCTTTTTTTATGGTTTATTTTTTTATATTTAAAAATTTCCATCTCCTCCCCTCCTCCTCCCCCTTCCCTCCCCTCCCCTCCACCCATACCCCCCTGCCTCCCTCTCCAGGCCAAGGAGACATCGGGGTTCCCTACTCTATGTTAAGACCAAGGTCCTCCCAACTCCCCCCAGCCTCTCAACACTTGATGGTGACATTTCCACTGCTCAAATTATCCAGACAAAAAACAGAAAACAATAAAAATGATCATGAGAAGAAAAACAATTCTAGTTCAGTTATTTTTCTCTTTGCTTGTTTGACCTTTAGGCTTATTTTACCAATGCTACCAGATGCTCTCTGGTTAAATAAAAGAGTGAGAAGTTTAACTCAAAGCACTATAGATTATTTTTATTGATGAGATAGTTGAGGTTTATAAGATTATTGGGTATTTTCTAAACCACAGGATAAAATATATAAAAAAATGGAAAGAACTCTCATGAAGAAAACTGAAATGTATGACAAAAGCTAAATACATATACATATATCCTATCTAGTGGATAGGAACTTATATCAAACACATTGACTATGTAAATATTTACTCAGTAACTGATCATGTATATTAATAAGTATGGCATATTTGAAAGTAGGTAACAAACTATAAAAATGGATTAAAAATACCCTGAATATAACTAAGGATTCTATCTAAATAATAATCAGGATGGTTGTGTATATTTTCACTATTCTAAACCACAGTCAGAGTATTCCAGATGTTTCATGAACTTACATTGATCAGAAAATGAAGGGGATGCTGTGAGCACACACCTCACAGTTTCCATGAATCATGCCAAATAATCTATATTTGTATACATGATCTGTCCTATGATCCTCTCTCGATGTAATTCAATAATGCAGAGCACATCTCTTTCATCTTAAAAATAAGAAATTTAATTCAGAGAGAAAATGTTCTTACTATGTCACCTAAATATTACTTGAAAGATAGAAAGTAAGGTTAATCATCCTTGGCCTCTGTGGTGTATTTTTCCAGTAAAATAGGTAAGCCATTTGCATTTGACACCTGCTGGCAAAAAGAAAGTCAGTTCTCGTAAAGAGAATATCACACAGTATATCAGTCACACTCCAAGGCAGGTCCCATACTCAGGAATAGCAAAAACACAAAATTAATTCCTTGTGTTTTTGTGGGATTTTGCTTCATTTTTTCATCTTATTTTCTGTTTGTTTATTTGCTTTGACTTTTCATTTGTTTCTTTTGAGGCAGAGAGAGAGAGAGAGAGAGAGAGAGAGAGAGAGAGAGAGGAGGGAGGGAGGGAGAGAGGGAAGGAGGGAGGGAAGGAGGGAGAGCTGGGTGAGTAGAGGGGCATGGAGTACCTGGGAGGAGTTCAGTTAGTTGAAAAAGTTAATCAAAATATATAGTATAAAAATTACTTTCTAAATTAAAAAACAAAATAAGGAAAGTTTTAACGAGAGACTAGGTAATCCCCTTTGTGAATTTGAGTCACAGGCAACGTATGTTATCTTCTAGAAAGTTCTGGTGTGTAAGTAGACTTTCTTCTCTTTGCCTCTCAGTTTCCTATACATTTATACTTCAAAGTTGATGTCAACCCACCACTCAGACATTTTTTTCCTTTGCTGTACCTCAGCCATGTCATTTCCCATAGTAATCTTTTGATAATGTGCATTCTGTGTACCTCCCTCTTTGATAAGTGCCTCTGTTCTTCCAGTTGATTGACACCAGTATCCCAATAAATCAGTTGCACCATATCTTGAAATCCATTGACATAGTTTCTGTCATTTTTGGTGTTAGCATATTCTGCAGTTATGATCATTATCTCCTCTCCACCACTATTTCCTTCGTCCTTTATTTCAAAATCACAAATCCCTGAAAACTGACTTTAGACAATGCTCTCTTGTCACATAACTAGTAAAATATAATTCCATCTCTCCAGTATGTGGAAATGTGGGGGGCCCAGTATGATGTGGGATTTCCCTCTGTATGTTGTGATTACCATTGATTAATAAATTAATATCTGCTTTGGGTCTATAGCAAGGCAGAACAGAGCTAGGAGGAGAAAGCAAACTGAATGCTGGGAGGAAGAAGGTAGAGTCAGAGAGAAGCCATGTAGTCCTGCCAGAGACAGACACAAGACAAAACTTCACTGGTAAGTCACAGGCACATGGCAATACACAGATTAATAGAAACGTGTAAATTTAAGATGTAAGAAGTAGCCAATAAGAAGTTAGAGCTAAAAGACCAAACAGTGATTTAATTAATACAGTTTCTGTGTAGTTATTTTTGTTCTGGACAGCCAAAAACGAACAAGCAGCCTCCTTCCTACACCAGTATGTATTCACATAAGTGGATATTAGATATAAAGCAAAGGATAACCAGATAACAATCCATAGCTCCAAAGAAGCTGTGCAACAAGGAGGACCCAAACAGGGACACACATAAATCGCCCTGTGAAGGGGAATTTGATAAGATTTCCAGAGTAAACTGAGCACAGTAGAGGCAGTTGAGGGGAGGAGACGGGGGATATGAACATGAGGAAACAGGATGGTCGATTTGAGGGAGGGACAAAGTGGAAGAGCAATAAAAGAAATATCTTAATAGAGGGTGCCATTATGGGATTATAGAGAAGTCTGATATTTGGGAAATTGCCGGGCTTCCACAAGGAAGACCCCAGCCAAGACTCCTAGCAATATTGCAGAAAAAGTCTGAACTGGCTTCTTTCTATACTCAGATTGGTGAATATCTGAGCCGACATCATATAGCCTTCATCCAGTAACTGATGAAAGCAGATGCAGAGATCCACAGCCAAGCACCAGGCTGAGCTCATAGAGTTCAGTTGAAGAGAGGGAGGAGGGAATATATGAAGAAGGAAAGTCAAGGTCATTACTGGATATATACATCTGAATCGAGCTCGTGGGCACTCATAATCTCTTGACTGATAGCTACAGAGGCTCCATGGGACTGAACTAGGTCCTCTGCATGTGGGAGACAGTTGAGGAGCTTGATCTATTTTAGGGGACCCTTGCACTGTGACTAGGATCTTTTCCTGATGCATGAGCTAGCCTTTCAGAGCCCATTCCCTATGGTGGGATGTCATGCTCAGCCTTAAGGCATGGGGGAGGGCTTGTCCTGCTGTGTCAGACTTCATTGACTCCCCAAGGGAGGCCTTACCTTCTGGGAGGAGTGGATGAGGGGTAGGGTAAGATTGAGACTGGGGGAAGGGCTAAAGGAGGGGTGGAAAGGAGAACTATGGTTGAAATGTAAAATGAAATTTAAAAAGAAAAGAAATGTGAGTGACCCGTTATCACATTACCTCCACAGTCTGTGGGACTGTGACTTGAAAATAAGAAATAAAGAGAGAAAGGGAGTGGAAAATAAAAGGGAAAAAGAAAGGAAAGGAGGGAGGGAGAAAGAGATCGCAAAGTCATAATTGGAAGCCAGCTTCTTGAAGGTGAGCAGTTTCGGTGGAGAGATATGACTTTAGAGTGCATAAAAGTGATGACTAATTTTGATTGTCAACTTGTTGGAATATGGAAATAAACTAAGAGTTGCCCAGTGAGGGTGTTTCCAGCAAGCACCCACTGAGGTGTGTAGGACCCTTTTCTTAGTGTGAGCAGCATCTTCTGATTGATTGCCCAAATGTGAAAAGGCCCAAGAAACAAGCAGTGCTTATCTGCCTGCCTCTGTTTCTTGCTGAGTGCAGCTGTTGGGGCTGTTGCTGCACTATCCTTTAGTAATATCTGACTTCAAATTCTCCAGTTCTTCTACATGATATGAAGACTAACTGCACCTCCAAAATTTTCAATGCCGTCAATGTCAGATTGAATACAGAAGAATTCAGCCTCATCCACTGAGCAACTACTGCAGTTACAGCCTCTCCAGTATATGAAAAATCTTACCTACTACAGGAAAGCTCTAGATTGAAATTCAAATATAAATTCTATGAGTTTCATTGAGTAGTTTAGAACTGCATCTAAAAGTTCATAATCACTATGTAAATATGAGCTATGCTAAAATTATTAAAAATAATATTTTAATCCATATATTCAAATGGAACATAAGTATTTTTATGTAGAAATTATTGTATTAGGTTTGTTATATTCAAAAGAGTTCACGACTTAGTGACACAGATTGATCAAATAACAACTACAAACCAAGCAGGTTAGTATGTTAATAAGATTCAAAGAAGGATCAAGAACTGCACTTGATGCAACCAAGGGTGGAGGGAGATTCCAGTCAGGAAAATGTTCAGAAAGGTCTGCCAGAGTGTTTGGCGACATGGGGTAAGCTGGTAGATGAAGAAAGGAGGTGGCTCTGACGGTGGCTGTGCTTGCTGTTTCTTGGATTACAGCTCATTCCACTTTCACCTAAAAAAAAACCCTTGTTCGGTACTATACCAGCTTGTCAAATTCACACTTCATGATTACTCTTTTCAAATACATGAAGTGTTAAGATAACAGGAGAGAGAAGGCATAAAAGTCAAGAACAGGGCTAAGGAAGAACCCTGTAGTTGGTGCAGATACGTCATATTTGATTCAGATTTCTTTTGGGTACAAAGACCAAAATCTCATAAAATAATGTAAACTTTAGAAAGATTAGAACAGAGGTTAATTTTAAGGATATGGAAATTTCATCCAATTTGCGGACTAGTAATAAGTCACTCCCGAGTTCACAAAGCTAAGGAAACAAAAATCAAATAACTAATGCTAATCTTGCATCTCTTTGGGACCACAGGCATCTGTGATGTTAGTTTCTCACTGAGTTACTTCACACCACTCAGAAGACACCACTGCTGAGTGTCTGACCTCAACAAGGATACTAACTACAATGTTTTCTAGAATGCTAAGATATCGCTCTACTCATTTAATGATTGCAATCTGTGTATCTATCTTTAAGCCATGATTTTCTTGAAAAACTTTCATAGCCCCAGTAACATGTTGGATATTGAATGGCGGCACGAGAGGTTTCTATTTCCACACTGTATTCAGGTTTATCCAAGCAACACCACTTAATAAATGATCCATTTAGTTGTTTACCAACCGTTCTTTCTTCAGATCTTACTGAACACCCAATGTAACTCTTTCAGTGCTTAACCAAAAATATAACTAGAATCTTGCTCACAAGAAGAAGAGTTGGCCACCGAGAGATGGGTCAGACTTTAATCAAGTGATCACACAAACACTAACGGAAATCAGAAAACGTGTTGCAATGAAATTTGGATTACTAGAAGCATATCTAACAAATGCAGGCACTTATCAAGTAATTGTACACTGTTTAAAGATAGAACAGTAGATTTGAAATAGGAAAAATTAACAGAGAAAAAGTAAAAATACTGGAATAGGAAGGTAAGTTTGCAAAAATCACCATAACAGAGTAATAGGGTTTCAACTAAAGAACAACATGCAAATATTAGTCCACAGAGTATAAAAATGTGAAAAATAAACCCACAACAGCATCAAAGTTTGTACAGATTACCCAATCACTACACCTATAGTGGGACAGATGCAAAACTGGAAAGACAACATTTGGGAAAGTGTGAATAAAGAAAAACACCCTCAGGTTTCTGAGTAGAAAGCAAACCTCCAACTGTGGATCAAAACTAGATTAGGAAGAACTGGGGGAGTGATGGTTAAATTTCATGTATACATTTGTCTAAATTATGCTTGCTGCAGCAAACAATAATTCTGTTATTACAATAAAGGTATTTTGCACTTGCACTTAACAATCATAAAGTAAAAATATGTTAATGTTAGTAATATGGGTGAATCTCTAGCAGTTTTCTGAAGGACTTTGGAGCAAGACACATCATTTTCTGGAGAATAATAAGTACTGGTTCAAGACTATAACACAGAAATTCTGCTTAGGTTTCAACCCCATTGATCTTCTCATAGATTTCAAACTTAAGATTTCAACATAAACTCTATCTTGGTTTCCAGCTGGAAACTGCCAGCTAGCCATCCCCATAAATTTCAGACTTTCACCCCCCATAATCCTTTGACCAAATTCTTGAAAATAAATCACTTTATATGTAGATAAATATAAAAGCTTGCAATCAAACCAAGAAGAGTTTGTTATCATTTCAATAAGATATTTGGTGAGAGAGATGGAGGGGAGCTGTTATATTCTAGATACATTTAAACAAATTGATGAAATTAGTGATGGATTTCATGTGAGGGGGAAGTGAGGAAAAATGTGTTAACTATGGAGCTTTTGGTTAAGCAGACTTGGCACCCATCAAAATGAGTTCTAAATATTTTCAAGTAACTTTAAGACAGCGAGCTATATTACTCTCTAGGGTAGAAGACTGTCTGGAATCAGGGCAAGGATAGAGTTCTTACCTTATCTGCATGGAACCCATGACTGACACTGTTGCTGCAAAGGAACTAACTGTGAAGAAGTCAAACCAGGAACAAGAAGGAAGTCTTGAATCAAGCTGAGGATATTTCTAACAGTGAGGGATCTTATATCTTGTACTCACACAAGTTCATTGGTAGTGGAAACTGTGGAAAAGACAGTCTCCTTTCGGAGTGTCGTGTGACAGTCAAAAGAGATTTGCCTAAAAGGGAGAACCAAGTGTGTTAGACAAACTGGCTAAGAGCCAGTCTTACTTTGTTCTCGCATTTTCTTCTCCCCAAGGATGCTTCACAGGCAAAAGTAAACTCAATGGTTCACTCTGTCTTCCATGAGGTCCTTACTGACCACTGGTTTCTTACATCAACCCTCCTTTGTTGAAAACGTTGAATATTAGAAAAGTTGAATTTTGTCTATGTGACTCTCTGAGTGGAGTTTTGTGCCCTAAGAATTAACTACAGAATTTAGTCACTTACTTAGTACAAATAACGCGCGTGCACGCGTGCGCGCGCGTGTGTGTGTGTGTGTGTGTGTGTGTGTGTGTGTGTGTGCTATTTATATATAATAAATAAATCAGTTCTTGGAGTAGATTTAAGATCACTGGTTCTTGACCTTCTTAATGTTTCGACTCTTTAGTACAGTTCTTCATGTTGTGGTGACCCCTCCATAAAATTATTTTGTTGCTACTTCATAGCTGAAAATTTGCTATGGTTATGAATCATAATATAAATATGTGATGTGCAGAATATCTGATATTTGACCTGAGAGGGTTGTGGCCCTCAAGTTGAGAGTCACTATTCTAGATGCTCAGGAAGTGTTGCAGAACAACAAATGTATAAGATTTTAGGAATATTGTTGACTTCACCATTGTTCTTAGCAGTGGCTTAGCACATTTTGTTAGCTCTTAAAATCCCTCTTCCAAAACTTCAGTCTATTTGACATTTTAGACAAAGTATGGAGGAGCCATAAACCTGCAGTCATCTCATGTAATTACCTTCCATGGTAAGTTCTCATCAATAATACTTTAATCAGTGTTTTATGGATCTTTTCAAGAAAGTCATTTGCTCCTGATCTCAGCTATCTATCTCCTGTGCAGCAAGAGATATGTGTAAATAACTTAGTTGCATCAGGAAGCCAGAACCCAGTTGTTTGAGGATGAAGATGATAATGAAACGGATAGACATAAGCTCCATGTCACTCCGCAACCATCCAAGGAGAGGTATGTTAAAGGCATTCATACTGGTTTTGGCCACTACGATCAGCATTAAACATTTTACAGCTCTGCCCCAAAGTGACCTCCTTACACAACTTTTTCTCATTCTGTCAGTTCTACACTTCAAAATCTGAAATGCAGAATGTGAATTCTACATTTCTACTCAAGGTTATTGAAAACCCACTTTTGAAAGTATATTGGTGGTTGTTTTAAAAAATATACAAGGAGAATAATATGAAACATTCATTTTCTAAGAAAAACAAAATTAAAGGACTTCCTCTCTGTTTTAAAGACAGTATCAGCTTTGATGTGATGGGTGCACTGAACATGTCAGGCAGAATGTTATCAAAAGAAATAGTTTCAAACCATTCCTCAGGAAAAATACATTTTGATGTCCAGCTATCCTTGTCTTTACATGAAAGTATTTGGTTTAGAGAAAATTTTGCTTTGACCCAAAAAAGGCAAACATATGCAATTAATATAAAAACAACAAATCTGAGCTTCAAAATGGGGACTTTGAACCTTTTGATTAAAGTCAGTTCAAACAACATGACCAGACACTACTTTCTTAAGAAGTTCCAATTTGTTAGTTGAGAATAAAATTGTTTCACTGGATCCCCTGAGAAAATGGCAATGCTAGAAATTCAATTACAGGTGTATTTTGGCTGACAGAAGACCCCTAAAATCTATTGTATCAGCAATGACAAATACTATGTTTTCTTTTAAATGAAAATGCAAGCAATTAAGTGAACCAAGATCTCTTCCTTTTGTTTTCTTTGTCACTTCCTCCCCTCTCAACAAAAAAGTTGACTAGAGAACAGCTGCATAATAAATCTTGTTTAGGGAGTTGAGAAAATTTGCAATCTAAGAATTTACCCCATTTTTTTTTCCTTTTTTTTTTTTTTTTGGTAAAGCTAAAATCAACTGTGAGAAAGGTTGTGATAAACTAGCCTACCTCCATCATAGGCTTGAAAGCCATCTTATTATAAAGACAAACTTGATCTATTCCTGTTTATGATTAAATCTGTTTCTCATGGATTGGGGTATGCCCTACCTGTAAACTTAACTACAAATGGTTCTGTGTTGCCTGCTGCAGAAAACAATACCACACCATTGTTTCAAAAGATTATTATGATGATCTTGTTTTGATTACCTATGTGACCACTTTGCAACAATGTCTTTGTTTTAGGAAGTTGTTATGAACAACTTGTTATGTGTATTCTGTTCCTATAATCCTGTTTGTCTGCCAAATCTTCCATTTGGAAACCCCCAACTCCTAAAGTATAAAAAACCCCTAACTTGCTGATGTACAATGATGACCTCCTGGATCCCACCTTTAAAGAGAAACAGACCATGTATGAATAAAGAAATTTGCTTTAATTTATTTGGTCATGATGATTTGAGTTGATGGTCATTCTCATTGTATCTGTAGGATCAACAATTGTGTATACACTGTGTTCTTATCATCCTTAATCAAAATCAAAATTTCACATGTGAGATTTAATAGCTGTAGGTCAATAGATATATCCTTTGGAGAGTGAGAGTATTCAATCTCGAGCAAGTTCTCTATCTTATTTTCTTTCTGTAGATGAAAATGAAGCCATTCCTTAAACTCTGCCCTGTGACTCTACCCTGGAAATGCATACTGGAGTGTTTTCCCAAAGCTTAGATTGACAAAGAAAGCTTCGCTATTCCGACTGTTCTATACTTTCTTTTTTCTCCAGAAGCAGAATACTGAATACCTCTTTTGCCTGGAGGTATTTGTTTTAGCAGTCTAAAGGTATATGTTCAACGGGGAAGAAGCCTAGAATGAAAACCAACCATTTTCTCTAGAAAGAGTCTAGAATGAGAAAGTGGAAGAGATTTAGAGATAAGGAAATAGAAAATAAATTTCCAGCTTTGCCTAGATATTGAGTAGTCTCTGGCAAGCAAAATACTAGAGTGCAAACAGATACTGCCAGAGAGGATTCATGGGTACTTGCATAGGGGGCAGGAGTAAGTCATGCTGCAAGACCAGAATATAGCTGGGGCTGGAATCTTATTATTATATTTGTTTTTAACAAAAAAGAAGGCCCATCATGGAAAAATAGCAGTCTATAATGCCAGGATTCTTATTATTTGTTTATTCTGTTTAGGGTTTACACTATTGTTATGGCTCAATACAATGAAAAAGGTCAACCCACATGCATTTTGACAGTTCCCAGCTCTACTTACGGTTACTCACTGTAAACCATGGCAGATTTCACACCATATATGAACACTTCAAGACAAGGTTTATTTTACATAGCCCATGACATTCTAAATAGGATTATGAACAGTGTTCCACTTCAATGTTTTAATTTAAAAACTAAGGGTACAATGAGATGCCTCTCCCACTACTCTCAGAACAGATAAAGATTGCAAGTTCATGTGAAACTTTATTTGTAGGCAGAATCCAAGAAAACCTTGAAAGCTGGGAAAATTGTGTCTGGTGTCTTACTACTTTCTGAGTCTAGACCTTCTGTGCTTCTCATTACTCTGACCCAAGCCAAATACCAGGTCAACATCAATTAAGTCAAAGACAGTCCTGCAATAGATAGTAGATAGTTAGCCCAGGAAACTCAGATGAGTTGGTGAATGACAGCCCTTCAATCCTGCTCAGTGTCACAAAGAACACTCTTCTTAGACATGAGGGTGACAATCAACCAAAGCAGCATGTTGCCCCCCCAGCTGAGATAGCCACTTTGCAGAGGCCATTGAAACATACAGCACCAGATGGGTGGGTATTTCCAAATGCTTTCTTGTAGATTGCTGTCTTGACTTAATTAGAACAATATCCATTTGTCTATCCAATGGTGCAGTCTAGTTTGCAAATGTGACCTCGATGTCTTGACCACTGTGCAAATGATCCCTGGGAGAGGCTGCTTGGAGTAGCAATGGCCACTTGGACTCTAAATTTCGCTGCTTTACTCATAACTGAACATTTCATATGTATGCTTTATAATCTGTAAAAGAGGTAGCTATAGCATTTTGAGATTAGGATTGTCAGGACTAATTGTTTCTGTTCCTGTGAAAGTACCAAAGTGAATGGCTGGTGTTATGATTGTTCCATCACTTAAAGAGACAAGCCACGCCTACTCCCTGCAGCCCTCCCCTCCTCTAATCATCTGGGCTGCTCTCACAGTCCCTTTTCTCTCTACCTCTTCTCCTTTCTCTCGCTCTGTCCTCTTCTCCTTCTTTCCCCCTCTTTCTCTCTCCTCTCTTCCCCCCTTCTCTCCTCTTTCCTTCCCATTCCATAATTCAACTAATAAATATCCAATTTTATTCTGTACTATGTGTCTTGTCTGTCCACGTGTCTTCACCCACTTGACTGCCCGGATGCTCGCTGCATGGCTGAGCCCTGCTCGGGGCTGGCGGCTCTCCTGGTCAGGGAACCTCACTGTTGCCAGGACCAGCCCAAACCGCTGCAAGCTGCTCGGGACCCGCTGGCAAAAATCATAACAGCTGGTGCATAATAAGTGTTGGCCAAGCATCATCTTAATACTACCTGTTTGCTTCCATCAGAGATTTAGGTTGTATCATTAGTATCCTAGTTTACAGATGACCCTGAAACTTCTGGCAGTTAAGGAGGTTGCCTAGATTAGGTAAATTGTAAGTAAATATGTACAGGTTCAAATTCAACTGTGTCTGATTTGAGCCTCTTCTATATAGATAATTTGTATTGTTTTACCCTCTACTGCCCTTGAAAAAGTTAGAATGGACTTTTAGAAAAACATCAACACACAGGATTTGTGTTTCTCTTACAAGATATAAAGGTAAAAAGTCTGTCAATTGACTTTACTTTCTCATCAGTGCCCCCACTGTCCCTTTCTCATCCTCTTTTTTCTTTTTCCTTGTAATGATTAAATGATCTGGCATAACACAAAATGCAAATTATGTTCTATTGCCCTAAATTGTTCCAGTTCATTTAGCTCACCGTGAGCATTCATTACAGCTAATTATTGTAACAGAGTTTTATTATTCATAATTATTTTTTCATGTTGCAATGATCATAAATTTTAAAATTTCTGGCCATCATGAGTTACCATTCATGCATGCACGTCAGGGACGTTTTTTTCTTAAGGAACATTCAGATGCTCATTATCATCAATATATTTGTAGGTTGTTATCATTCAGATCCAATAACGCCCTTTTGGGGTATTCAAAATGCAGTAATTCTCAAGACTAATGATAAACTGACACTTTGCTTAATTTTAGAAAATGAAATTAACTACCTCTGATTAGATGTGTGGCAGATTTCACTGTGCTAATTGTGTCAGGTTCGTGACCCCAGGCAAGAGAGTTGCTTTCTTAACTCACTAGCGTGCAGTAATATCTATTTTTAAAGATTGCCCTCCAAGGGTGTCAATAAGGCAGTAGGTTTTTGTATCAGTCTTCATAGAGATCATCTCCCCAAACTGGCAAATGAGACAAATGCCAGAATTCCCTGAGAATGAGAAAGTGATGAAAGTATACTCTTACACCATTAGTCCAAAAAGTAAGCTTATACTGTCTCAGAGTAGAATTAGGACACCCTTGACACACATCTCATGTCGTGTGAAACAGATCTTACTTTGTTATTTTCTTCATATAGTTCGGTTTGGATTCACTACTCATTCCCTGTTATATTCATGACATTATCATTTATACATGACACACTCTTGAAGCCTAACGAACAATGGAAGCATACAGTTTGCCTCTTGAGTTTGTGCCATGAACAGGGACATATTCGGTGTCAAAGAATCATGCTGAGCGTAAGTCTTAGGATCTGGGGAGCATGGAACACCTGCAGCTATCACTTCCACTCTGAAGCCAGACACAAAGCACTCCCTTATGCACCGCCAATGTGCAGGTACTCAACAATGGGCACGCACTCCTCGGCATTTTGACTTAAGGATTATTTTTAGCTCTCGGGCATTAAATAAAATCTGAATTCTCATGCTTCTTAAATGTGAATTATGAGCTCTGAGCTACGTTCTTGAGCATTAAACTCATATCTTCTTCTTTTTTTTTTTTTAGTGAGGAGTTCAATGTGGGGAAGGGAAGGGAACTGGAAAAGGAAGGGAAAGAGAAGAGAAGACAGAAAAAGACAGAGGGACTGAGAGAGAGAAAACAGAAGAAGCAGGAAAAGTTCTGCCTGCTTCTTCCGAGGAACAGCGCGAAAGTTAGACTCTATATACCTTCTTAATACCCTTTTTTACATATTTGATAAGCATTCCACACTCTGTAAACCTTATCAAGAATCATAAAAGAGCATCTCCATGTCCTTCAGTTGCTCCACTTTCATTTTCTGTTACTCACTGACTTGAGCAAAGAGAATCTTCCCCATTTGACTCTTCTTTCCAACCCCTTAAAATGTCTTACCAAATTTTCTCATTCCCACCTCTATGTCTTTCTATCATCATAGTTGGCATTCTGGGTCACACCAGCAACTGATGTTTGGTTGGAAGTGCCACTCCAGCCCCCTGGCACTCTTATATCCAAGGAGTCTGGAATGTTTGGGGTGGAACGCCACCCCAAGTTCCCTCCCCTGGGAGTTGCCACAGTCCGGACAACACCTCCCAAAAAGCCGGTCAAATGGTGACCTCTCCCCAGAAAGGGTCAAGACCACTCCCACAGGCTATTTAAACACCCCCCCCGCCCCAGCACGAACATGTGGTCTTACCAGTTCTCCTGTTCCCTCTCCGTGTTTTCCTGTAGGGCCTCCCAGAGCGCAGGCATCCGTTAAACCTGGGCTTTTCTAATTTGCTTTGATTTGGATTATTACATGGGTGGAGAGGCTTATTGGGCCGTAAAACCTTTACACCTGTTACCTGGGCACTGCTGGCCTCTGCACTTCACCCTAACACAGGACCCTCACCACAAGGCACACAGATCTTTTCCTGAAGCATAAGTCAGTGTTGCATATGTACTCCAAACTCTTCAGGAACTTTCAACTATTCTTAGAATCATTAGAATCTAAACTGTCCTCACCACAGGACTCTAAATGAACTGACCCCTAACTTCCAAATCTTGTATTGTACTTACTCACTTCCTCCTTCCCCCATATGCATAAGTTTCATGCCATACAGGTGGTCTTCTGACTCTTGTAATTTATTGCTTGACTATTGATATTCAGTAGCCACGTGCTACAATTGCACACTACCCACTTCTTTTTCCATCTAAACCTCACAATACCTTTAAAATTAGGTATTGTTAATAACTATTCTAGAGATGAAAATAGAATGAAGTCCAGAAAGCCTAAGCCTTTCTGAAGAGAATCAAAGTGAGAAAAATATGAGACAATAAAAGATAATAATTTATTGCTATACACAATTTACTGCCACTGTTTCTTTCAAGTCAAGTACTCTCTCATCTATGACACAACAATTCAACAAACTGTGTATGCTCACCCTGGCTCTATCACAGCTGCTTTTCTCTGACCTGAACATCATTTTCATTCAGTTAGAACTTGTTATGTCCAAGATACTTGATTGAAATTAAAGCAAAAATATTGAGGGTGGGGACATTACTTAAAGCTATTTTATTTTGCTAAAAAATGTTATTGGGAAAAGAATAAGATCTACACTGATCTGTCTTTGTTTAATTTGTTACTACATAAACTTGACTATGTTTATTTTTTATAATTACATCAATGGGACAATGATATCTAGTGTTTGGAGCCTAAAGAGGCTAGGAAATATTTGACCTTGTACACTCAACTGCCAGAGCATGAAAGAGAATAATCATTCCTACAAAAACTTATACAAGCTAAATTTCAATATTTCTGATTTTGAAGGGTTGCTACTTATGATGAATGTTTGCATTGTTAGCAAATTGCATGTTTAAGAATAAGATTTCATTGCATAGAGATATATTCAGGAGATATAGAATAAATCTTTTCTAGAGATATGTAACAATAGATTTAAAAGTTGAGCAAATTTAATATTATTATTTTTTTTAATATTATTTTTCTTTTGGAAAATGTACATCACATAAAACTCTTTGGTAGAGAAGATATAACAAAACAGAGAGAATCAATATTTCCTGAGTACAAACATTACAATTGCTATTTCATTAAGTGTTCATTTCCTTATTTTTCTTTGAATGAACACACATCACCTTTGTAACTAGATAAGGTCTGCTTGAAATACTTTCAATTTGTATTTTGGGTGTTGGTTAGAAGGTAACTAGGAGAAACTATCCTCTTTGTCCTCCTAGAGTTGAGTTAATTTGTTGAAATATCAGAGCCAGATGATTCTGAGATAAGAATCAAAACCACACCACTAATCTCTGTATCCTTTTGATATTTGACTTATACTCTCTCTTTACCACAGGATATTTGCTAGGTGCACGTGCTACAAAAATGTATGTGTATGCACAGTTATGCAAACAAGTGGGAATGGAACTGAAAAGATATAAAAATGGCATGATTGCAGGACTGAGAAAGAGAAACTCCTATAATCAGCTTCATACTCAAAATCAGGTAGTGTCTCTTGAGTCACTAGAGCTGGAAAAGGGGACAGATGGAAGAGTGGAGATGTAGGGCCACTGCAGGTATTGAAGATGGCATTTCTAAAAATTTGTTGATGTATAGCAAAGATGTGTGTGCAGAGAAACTTCCCATCTACCGTTGATTTATTCATGTGCTGTTCCTGGGGTTGCCATTAACTCACTCTTCAACACATGTCCTGATCCTTGTTCGCAGTACTCCAAGTCAAATATACGGAGCCTGTGAATAGAGTAGGACTATGCGCATCATGATCTGAATGTCAGTTTGCCAACTTTTTACTAGAATCATATAAACTCTCACCACTTCCAATGTTTGCTGGGTCAGGCCCCCAAAAGGATCAACAGTTTGTGAAGTCTGGCCCTAACTTGTTCAAATTAAAGCAGTACATGTCTAGGAAACTTGCTCTTCTGTGGACTTTTTTCTAATACCATCAACCTTAGGACAAATATATCTGGAGAAAGAGCAATGGTTTTCAAAGCCCAGAATATGTCCACACAATGCAATCATCTTCTGAAAATGGAAGACTTGCATTTTTTTTTTCAGGTTATTCTCGAGACCTACTAAAGTAGAATTGTACATGAAATCAGCAGGCTATTATTTGATAAATACTCTGGGTGTTTCCAAACTATGTCAAAATTCAAGAAACACTGATACAGAGAAGACAGACAGATAATTCTGTAGTAGCATTTCATTTGCGTTTTAATAAATAAAGCTTTCCTGAAGATTGGAGAGTAAAAGAGCCCCTCTGGTCAGCCTTACTACCAGGCTGTGGTAAAACATACCTTTAATCCCAGTAGTTACAGAAATTGCCATAGAAACTGGCTAGTGCATACCTTAAATCCCATTGATGCGTGCCTGTATTCTCAGAACTAGAGATTATAAAATGGGAGGAGAGAGCTCTCAGGCATAGTCACATTCTGAGATTCCTGGAGGCAGGATCGCCTTTTCCGACTGAGGTCAAGTTAAGAACCAGTAGTCGGCTGCTTTGCTTTTCAGATCTTCAGTCCAAAACCCAATTTCTCTCTCCGAGTTTTTAATAATCATGCTTCATAATTCCTTAATTACTAGTAGGAATTCTGAGCCCATGACACAGTGCAATTCTTTACAAAAATTTGTTTGATCAGCCAACGGTATGGAAGAAGGTCCACACATAGTAGGCGTCTACCATTTAGGCTCCTTCTCCTAAAACTTTGCTCCACCCTGTTCATAGAATGGTGCTATTGGCATCTTTGCCTCTGCTATTCATTGTGAAAAGTCATTTAAACATTACTGGCATTGGTTGTTTCTACTCACATACCAGAGTTACTATTACTTATATAAACACATGAACCTAACGTGTGCTTTTATTGGCGATAAATTTACTCATAGATTAACTTTAAACCAATTCAGTTTAAGAAACATCTCAATGTGCCGCAACTCTAGTGTATACATAAAATAGAGTGAAGTGCCATAATGTTATAGCTAGATGCTGTTGGTGACAAAAAAAAAATCCTAAACTCACATCCTTCCCCTGGAAGAAAATCGGAAAAAAAACTGGATTCAGGAATGTTAAATATCTGTATTTGAACTCAGGCTCCCTCTAAAACAGTAGTATGTAAAAAGGGAACAGAAAAGAGGATTGTCATTTTATGCTACTATGTGCTTCCCAATTCCTGAACTTACTACATTAAAAAGATCCCTTGTTCCCCTGTCAACATACCATGTCTATGTCTAGCACCATATCTCTCATCTCTGAAGTGAGGTTAAATCATCTGGCACTTGCAAAAATAAAGTTCTCACTCCATATACAAATACTTTGGGAGACTGTGGGTTCTCTGCTTAAGACACAGTCAGGCAAGGTAGTTCAGAGGGAAACGTTGTGAGTAGCAAGAGAATGGATGGGATAAGATCAGGAAGCAGGAAAGGCTCTAGAAAGGCATGAGTGAGACAAAGACAGAAAAGAGATGGTAGAGGCTTCCATGTGGGCTTCTATTCAGCTCTGCTGCTGAGTTGCCCCGTCATCTTCATGCACAAGGAATGCAGCATTCAGACAAGACTAGATAAGGCAGGATCTGCCAAAAGCAAAAGCAAAATCAGCGGGGGCACTGTTGTCCACAGTAATAATGTTTGGTCAACAACGGAATCCTTTGCACACCCTGCAGTCATGGCCAAGACAATCATTACAGATTCCATCTCCCCAAATTCAAAATTGATTTGTCAGATTTTATGATGTATGTATATTCTTCAGCCTGTCACAAAGAAAAACACAACAAAATACTCTGGCAGCCTGCTCTGTGAAACCTAACATCCAAGCTTACATTTACTTGAACTAATGAGGTGTTCTAGGTATTTGGCAGTTGGGTTTTTGTCTAGTTCGGTTTTGCTTCTTAGAGATTTATTTTATGAGTTGATGTGTTAAAGAAATCAACAGCCTCTGAGACACAAAATCTAAAAGATGTTACCTGTATGTTCTTCTGAAAGGGAGATTAAAATCAAAAACCACAATGCCCTACGCTTTCTTAAGCATGGTGCATACACTGGCTAATTTAATTTTCTAAGACTCACAAGACACAAAATTGAGGCAGAACAATAGCACAAGCACAAGGAAGTTCATGCAAATTCACAATGAGTAAGCAAAATTGGCCAAGACAACCTGTCAGCAGACCAAAGTCATGGTAACTAATTACACAGGCTCCTAGCCAATCACAACATACCAGCAGTGACCGCCAGTTTCAAAAGGACCAACAAGAAACGTTCTTGTGGCAACTTAATTTCCCTAACCCCATAACAACCCCAATAAAGAGCTTCTGCATTGGATTCTCTCTGAGTCTGTGTGTTGCTTCCATGCCTTCTCATCCCCTGTTCCCTAGGAAACAGGGATTGCACAATATGCAGCCGCAACAAGCCTGCAAAAACTACAGATGACTAATGATTAACCACATTTTACAGAAGAACTAATACATACAGTGGCTCATTCATTTAGCACTAAGCAACAACCGATGCCCACTGGAGCCATATACCACTGACTGCCACATAGGCCCTCAGACATCCTGCAAACATTCTTCAGTCTCAGCAATTTAGCCATTCTTTCTTGTTTAGAGGTCTGCACATACTAACCAACCAGTGATCACTGAGCATAGCAATGGTCAAGCAACTGAGATAATCTTGGAAGAGGCAGCCAGTAAGATATTGTATGAGAGGCTCAGTAAATCAAGTTCCTTTCCTCCAAGATTATTAAAGAAATGAACACAATTAATGTGTTTAGACAGAAGATAAGAATAGATTGCATGATGGAAATTGAGAGCGGTGATTTACTCTTTTTTAGTGCTATTTCTTCTATCAATTATGAAAAATTAGTATGAGTGAATAGTTAATAATGAATAACCAAGAATATGGCTACCAAAATCAAGCCTACGTGGATGCGAGAATGTCCACACTGATACTTAGTAGATACAGTTGCCATGGGGATGTTAAAATCTCTCTTTCTTCCTTTTAGCTTTTAAAATTACTATGAAGCTCCACATACCTCCTAGCATGTGACACTTAAGTAAATCACATATGTGACAAAGTAAATATCTGCTCGAAAATTAATTTTATTAACATTAGTTTGTTAGAATAATTAAAGGAGATAAAATATTTAAAACATTTCCTGCAATTGGCAGATAGAAATTATAGTATGAAACATTGTAATGAAAGCTGCACAGTACAGTGAGACATATAAAGGAGGTGCAGAGTTCAAAGACAATAGTAAATGTTCTGTTAAGATGTTAGCACAACTTTGATATTGAACATATAATTTATATAGTGAAGAAGGGAAGAAAATGCATTTGTGTCAGCATGTGAAAATTCAGGCACACATATTTATAAAAATTAACATGGATACCAGTCAAGAATTTTGGTCAGATAAAATGTTAGATGGGGAAAATAACATTAGAAATTTATAGAGCCAACAAGAAGACTCAACAACTAAAGGTACTTGCCACCAAATCTGAAGACCTTAGTTCAGTCCCCAGGACATTCAAAGCAGAAGGAGAGCACTGGTGGCAGAAAACTCTTCTTTGACCTCCACATAAACACTGTGACATGTACTTACATGTGTGGTTCTCTCTCTCTCTCTCTCTCTCTCTCTCTCTCTCTCTCTCTCTCTCTCTCTCACACACACACACACACACACACACTAAATGGAACACAAACCTCTCTATATTACTAAGAATTTTCTAGTAGATAAAGTCCCCATGAGAAAATGAGATGGGATTCCATAAGACTTTCATATTTATGTTGTTAAACAGGGTTAAAATCTTGCTTCATACCTGTTATCTGCATAGGTCATTTATCTATCCTGATTTTTAAGATTCTGTGCAGATAAGAAAATGGCAAGTTCAAGTGGTGATGTAGGTTATGGTATACAATTGCTTGGGTAGGAAAACTTTAAAAGTTTTATCTACTCAATGTCAACTACCTATCCAGGTGTACTAAAAACTGTCCATGTATTGAGAATATGACAGGGAACAAGATAGTATCTTAGTATTTGTGGGCTGTACCCCTCATGGTGAGAGACAATGATGATAAAATTCATAAATAAATAAACACATGGTGATTTTATGGTAAGTACTATGAAGAAAATAAGAGAATGAGGCAGAATTCTTAATAGAAAGTGCATTTGTTAGCTTGTCAGTTTATGTTGTGACTTGGAACCTCCCTGAAAGATGATGCTTGACCTATGGACTAGGAAATAGTAAGCAAATAGGATAAATAGAAACTTCAAGCTTCAAGAATGAATATGTATGATATAGGATTGCTGAAGATATTTTTCCATTCTGTAGGCTGCCATTTTGTGTTGTTGGCAGTGCCTTTTGCTTTATAGAGGCTTCTCAGTTTCAGGAGGTCACATTTACTTGTTGTTGCTCTCAGTGTCTGTGCTCTAGGGTTATATTTAGGAAGTAGTCTCTGGTGCCAAAGTGTTTAAGTGCACTTTCTACTTTCTCTTCTATGAGATTCATTGTGGTTGATTTTATGTTGAGTGTTGAGGTCTTTGATCCATTTGGACTTGAATTTTGTGCATGGTGATAGATATGGATCTATTTTCAATCTTCTACTTGTTTTTTATATTTATTTATTTATTATGTATACAATATTCTGTCTGTGTGTATGCCTGCAAGCAAGAAGAGAGCACCAGACCCCATTACAGATGGTTGTGAGCCACCATGTGGTTGCTGGGAATTGATCTCAGGACCTTTGGAAGAGCAGACAATGCTCTTAACCTCTGAGCCATCTCTCCAGCCCCCAATCTTCTACATGTTGATATTCAGTTATGCCAGGACCATTTGATGAATATGCTTTATTTTTATTTTTAGTTTATTTGTCAAAAATCAGGTGTTCATAGGTATGTGGATTGATTTCCTTGTCTTCAATTTGATTTCATTGGGCATCCTATCTGTTTTTATACCAATACTAGGCTGTTTTATTACTGTAACTCTATAGTAGATCTTGAAGTTAGGGATTGTGTTGCCTCCAAAAGTTCCTTTATTGTACAGAATTCCTTTAGCTATCCTGAGTTTTTGTTTTCCCATATGAAGTTGAGTATTATTATTCTTTCAAGATCCGTGAAGAATTTTGCTTAGATTTTGATGAACATTGCATTGAATCTATAAATTGCTTTTGGGCAATATGTTTATTCTACCTACCTAAGAGCATGGAAGATCTTTCCATTTTCCAGAGTATTCTTCAATATCTTTCTTCAAAGACTTAAAGTTCTTGTCAGACAGGTCTTTAACTTGTTTGGTTAGTGTTACCCTAAGATATTTTATGTTATTTGTGTCTATTGTAAAGAGTGATATTTCTCTATACAAAGAATTCAAGAACCTTGACATCAAAAGAACAAATAATCTGATTTTAAAAATGGGGTACAGACTTAAACCAGAGAACTCTCAACATATGAATCTCAAATGGCTGAAAGACACTTAAGGAAATGCTGAACATTCTTAGTTTTCAGTGAAATGCAAATCAAAACAACTCTGAGATTCTATCTTACACCTAATAGAATGGCCAAGATCAAAATCACTGAAGAAAGAAGAAAGTCTATGCTGGAGCGGACGTGGTGGGGGACACTTCTGCATTGCTGATGGGAGTAGAAACTTCTACGGCTGTTTTGGAAATCAGTATTGCAATTTCTCAGAAAATTAGAAAACAGTATACCTCAAGAGCCAGTAATATCATTTTTGGGGTATATGTCCAAAGAAAACTTATTTACACCACAAGGACATGTGCTCAACTATGTTCATAGCAGCATTGTTTGTAATAACTAGAACCCAGAAACAACCTAGATGTCCCTCAACTGAAAAAATGGATAAAGAATATGTGGTGTATATATACACAATGGAGTACTACTCAGTGGCAAAAAAAAAAATGATATCTTGAAATTTGCAGGAAAATGGATGAATTCAGAAAAAAAAAAACATTTTGAGGGAGGTGACCTGGTGTAGGAGGTCCTTCTTTCTATATGTTGTTTGTATTGGTTAATGAATAAAGAAACTGCCTTGGCCTGATAGAGCAGAACTTAGGTAGGTGGGAAAGATGAAACTGAATTCTGAAAGGAAGAAATCACTGTCAGAGAGACGCCATGGATCTTCAGAGACAGACACTGGGTTTTATATCTGGCAAGCCACTGCCATGTGGTGATACTCAGATTAATAGAAATGAGTTAAATCAAGATGTAAGAATTAGGCAATGAGAAACTAGAATTAGGCAGTGATTTTAAGTTTCTGTGTGGTTATTTCAGGGCTAAGCTAGCTGGGCGACCGGGACGAACAAGCAGCCTTTCCTTGCAACAGTAACCCAGACCCAGAATGACAAATATAATATGTATTCACTCAGAAGTGACTTTTAGAAATAAAGCAAAGAAAAATCAGCTTACAATTCATAACCCCAGAGAACCTAGAAAACAAAGAGAATCCTAAGAGAGACATATATAGATCTAAATAAGAAGGAGGAAGGACAAGATCTCCTAAGTAAATTGGGAATGTGGAGGTCATGGGAGAGGGGAGGAAAGGAGAGAGGAGGAAGGGAGAGCAGTGGGAAAATGTATAGCACAATAAAAACAAGAAAAAAAGAATGGATTCTCAGGCAGGCAAGGCTGCCCTTGTTTGTAAAGGCAGCACTTGGGAAGTAGGACCAGAAAGAGCAGGAATTAAAGGCTAGGTCTAGCTACATAGTGAGTCTGAGCCCAACCTAGGCCACACAAGACGCTTTCTGAAAAGAACAAGTTTGCTCCAGGAGGCATGTCAGGGTAACAGGACAAAGGAGGCAATGATAGATTTTCTCATATTACTGGACTTGAAAAGAAGTCTGAAAGTGTGAACACCAGAGTGTAAAATGAGAAAGCACCAAGGATAGGTTCACAGAGGTATACAGAGGTATGTTGTATTGATAAATGGTGGGGACAGAAACTGCATGGACACAGGTTCAAGACTTGGGAGAAGATGAAGGGAGATAATAGGTCAGAGACATGGGACTGGAGCAGAAAAGAAAAGAATATGAAGTCGATTGATGTGTTTTCCCTTTTTCTGTTCTTTCCTTTATCTAGATGGCAGCAGCTACAGATTATTTATATTCTAACCTAAATAATACATGAAATAAGGAATAATACTGAAGGAAAGAGCAGGTAAATTACTAAAACAGTCCTTGCAGTAGATGGAAAGAAACGGATTACAGTTATAGAGACTGAGGAGAGGGTGGTGTTAGCCTTAGAGGACCAGAGTATTTCATCCACAGCTAAAGGAGGGATAGTAGAAGAATATAGGCATATATCCAGGAAGCATGGGACATGGGAATCTTTTCTTTTAATTCTTCCAGTGTTTAAAACCAGAGAGCAAAGTTAATAGAAAGAACTTGGCAAGGGTGAAGGGCATTTGTAGAAGGCTTGAGGACAGAGAGATGGTAACAAATTATTATTGGAGATTGGCTCATTTAAAGCATGACAATCCAATCAGTTTGTCGTCCAAATCTAGCTTACTGAGTGTTTCTGTAAATAATTTTGTTGGAAGAAAGCCACACCCATTCACTTGAATCGAGTCCCTCTTGTATTTTTGCTATGATGACTAAACTATGAAAGAAAACGTATGGCTTCAAAGCTCGTATTACTTACTCTATGGACATTTACAGACAACAATTTCCAAACATTGGTTTAGAATGTTCAGTTGGATTTTGATGCAGTGTTAGGAGGTAAAAGGTTAGTGGTCATAAATCTGAGGAGATGAGAAGACAGGGTTATTCCTGTGTTTGTATTTATGAGGATTAGAGGAGGAAAAGGGGAGTTCTTGCCATGCTTTCAGCTGTTCAAGTCTGTGTGTAGCAAAGGAAAAGAGTTGGAATTAACCAGAGCTTATGTTCAGTCAGGCTAGTCCAATTCATGAAGAGAACCACAGAGGCATTGAGGGAATGGAAAGAGCATGAGAAACATACATGGAATTGCTGCAAATTAAATGAGGTTATAAAACAAAGAACGGCACTGAAATGAAGGGCCAATGGATTTAAGCTTTAATGGGATTCAGAAAATATGAAATTGGATCTAGAAAGAAGTAAACACTAAAAGGCAGGATGATGGTTGAAATTAAGAGTGAGAGAAAAGCAGATAAATCACTGCAGAGAGGTAGGAAGAAAACAAAGCCAGGAACAAGTGTTCTTCAGAAGTCATAGTCCACAGAAGGCCAAGAGAGCATTCCTGCCCATTACATCCAAGTTTCACACACGGCACAGAAATTCAATTTAGGGAGCAAATTTGGAAAGCATGAGCAATGAAGATCTTCTCTCCTTTGTCTGCTTCAAAGAGATCCATGAAATTGCATTAAGAAAGAAAAATCAAAACCAGGCAGGAGAAAGTCCATGCACTTTCAAACGTAGGTACTGTTAATAACTGCATCTCGCAAGGGAAATGTCTCCAACTGAAAGACACTGCCCAGGATTACTGTCCCTGGAATGGTGTAGACGACAGACACAAACCAGGAACTGCAGATTTCATTACTCGCTACACTGCTGGTGAAATGGAGCACAGGGTGAGTTATGTGAGGTTTTTCGGGTCTTTCCAAACTAAACACATTTTGTCAGTTTTTGAAATCATAAAGAATAAGCCATCTTCCTTCTCTTAGCCTTGACCTTGCACACATAGCTCTTTTTCTTCTTTTTTTTAATTATTGTGTCTCTTACATGAAACACTTGAAATGGGGAGCGTGTTGGTCTTAGCTGACTTTGTCCATGCTTGCCATCTTTCCTGACCCACCTTCAAAGTTATGGATGCATTCCAAACTGATTAAATGGGTCGCAGCCTTGCAGAGAGGCCAAAGCCAGCTGGTTCCAGTCAATTGTATTTTTTCCAATTGGCAAACGATAAATGGATTTTTGTTCCTGCAGTTGGTGATTGATGACTTGATGGTATGCCTTGCAGACCAGAATAACATCTCACCCTAAGCCAGAGTCTATGAATCAGTCTGCGTTCTTAGATTAGCCTATCTGTCCACCACAACACACTGAATCTGAGTTTATCAATAAATTGTAAATATGTTTACACATTTTCTATAGTTTTTGTTTGATACATCAATATAACAATTACCTATATGCATATGTTATATACATATATGTAATATGTATATATACACATGGATACATACATATGTCTTCAGAGTGGTTATGAAGAAATAGATCAAAGACAATTGTTCTTCTGAGAACCACATAATAAAGAAATGGATTTTTAAAAAGTGGAGATCTTGGTATAAAATTCAATTGTCGATGTATGTGAGCATGTGTTTAGTAAGTGTTAAGCCCTGAGTAAATCCAAGAAAGAAAAACCAAGTGCAGCAGTCAAAAGGAATCTAAAATTGGCCATCTAAACCTAGAGGTGAAGCCGGGTGGTGGTGGTGCATGCCTTTAATCCCAGCACTTGGGAGGCAGAGGCAGACGGATCTCTGAGTTCGAGGCCAGCCTGGTCTACAAGAGCTAGTTCCAGGACAGGCTCTAGAAACTACAGGGAAACCCTGTCTCAAAAAACCAAAAATAAATAAATAAATAAATAAACCTAGAGGTGCCCCAACCACAGTATTTGGTGTGTCAATGGGTAGACAACTCTATATTGCAAAAACCATTTTAATTCCATTTTGTTGTAAAATGTTGATCATCATTCTTCACGTCTGCTTAGTAAATGCCAATAACAATGTAGCTAAGTTGTGACAAAAATATCTTGCAACGTAAGCAAACGTCACCTGTTAGAGGGGAGGCAAAAGTGCTCTTCTCAGAACCACAGACTACTGCATTCTGGAAGGTTCCCTGTGGGCAGCATATCTTTTAGGGTAAGCAGTTGTTTGCTCAGTATGTGAAATTAAATAAAGCTCTTAAACAAAGAAAATACCCCATGGATAGATATCATCACCAAAGAATTGTAGTCTGAGGGGGGCTGCAGCCTAAACTGAGAAGGTATACAAAAGTGAGATGTAAAATAGACTAAACCAAGATAATCACAATTTTCACAATAACAATATATTTTGGTAGATCTGAAACAAATCGTATTGCCAGAATTACCTTTATTCAACACTGTGGACCTGGTTTTGGCCTTACTGAATAGGAACTCTTATGAATATATATATATATATATATATATATATATATATATATATATATATATATATATCTCCCTTGAGCTCTTGTTAGAAGTGCAGAATTTCATTCCAATCTATGGACTTAGCACCTGCAGTTTGTAAATGCCTCAGTGATTCATTCAGTTGTTAGAATTAAGAAACACTGCTATGACCCTCAAAGCATTAAAAAATTACTTATGTGAGCATAATTGATGACTTTCAGAAACACACACTGGGTTGTTCAGCACTTTCCTGTCCAGTTTAGAACAAGAGGTCTCACAGAATCATCACTGAACCATTCTCTTCAAATATACCCTATAAGGTAAAAATGAAGGTTTATTAGTAATATAAAATACTACAAGCTTTTATAAGCTCTTATGGGATAACACAGAGGTGAAAACCACCTCTGATCATAAAATATCATTCTATGACCCAAAATTCAATTCTAACATAAATTGCCATTCTCCAAGATCTCAAAATAATCCCATTGTTTCAGAGCCAGGAAAAGAAAGGAGAAACTGTATATGATGATTGAATTCTGAGAAAGCAGGCTTACATGAGGGAGTTTTTCAAATCCATTAGTCCACATTGTTAACATACTTTAATTTCAGGATTATTTGAAACCTTACCCAAATCTGTCTCCAGGCAATGGGTAAAGAACTAGGTACAGAAATTAATAGCAGGTGCATAGAGAACATTTATGAATTTTCCAATATTGTTTTAATATGTCAAATAACCAATGACTTTTCAGAAAAAATATTATTCTGTCTTGCAAATGTCAAAATGGAAGTTATGTGTATGAATGCCCAGAGTTGCTGATAAATAAGCTATCAAACCTGAATACAATTCTCCATTACCCTACATTCTATTTCTTGACCCTAGACACTCTGATTTAAGCTTAACTCTAAGAAGAAACACACTTGAGCTTCAGTCAAACTTCTCTGATGGCTTCAGCATAAAATAAAGGCATATAGAATCCCACTTGTAATTTAAAACATCAATATCTAATCTGTTAGTCTTATGAATCATTGAAATTAAATTTATGAAAATGTAACTGTACATCTGTATAATTATGTCAATTTCAGCCAAAATTAAAGAATGATTTCATCTATAAATTTGATTCAAACTCCTCCTTCATTACAAATAATTGCAAGATTTAAAATTTATTGACAAGAAAATATACCTGTGATGATAAGCATTTCAATGGATTTTAAAAAGAACAAGACAGAGATAAATAAGAATACACGCTCAGGTCTCAGTCTGGGTTTAATGAATAAAAATTTAATATGTATTCCTTAAGATTCTCCAGAATAATTATATATGTTTATAATATATAATATTATAATATATAATGTAATAATATATATTTAAATTTATATAGACAGTGAAGAGAAAGAAAAACTGAGAAAAGAGACAGAAGATAGGAGAGCAGAGGGGAAGAGAGGAGAGGAAAGTGAGGAGAGGAAATGAGAGGAGTGAAGGAGAGGGGAAGAGAGGAGGAGAGGAGAGGAGAGGAGGGGAGGGGAGAGGAGAGAAGAGGAGAGGAGAGGAGGGGAGGGGAGGGGAGGGGAGGGAAGGAGGAGGGGAGGGGAGTGGAGAGGAGGGGAAGGGAAGAGGAGAAGAGAAGGGAAGGGAAGGGAAGAGGAGAGGAGAGGAGAGGAGAAGAGAAGAGAAGAGAAGAGAAGAGAAGAGAAGAGAAGAGAAGAGAAGAGAAGAGAAGAGAAGAGAAGAGAAGAGAAGAGAGAAAACTGAAACCAGAAAGGGTGTAATGATTTGGTTCAATTATGAAGCTTTATCGACCGTGAGACTTAATGATAGACAATTCTAGTCGAAGGGCCAAAATAAGATGTAATATTTCAGATAATTCAGTCAAGCAGAAGAAAAGTGACAAATTTTATGTCCCTATCAATGGTTAGACCACAAAATCAACCATTATACAGGTGTTTATACAAAATGAGCAATCTGTGACCTGCATGTAGCAGAGAACAGTTGTATATGCTTTTGTCTAGCTCTGCAACCATCATGAGCAAGAAAAATGACAATTAAAAATATGGCCTTAGAGACTAGCTGTCTGATGTATCACGGAAGTACCCCTTCCCTAGTAAAGCAGGCAAAACCACAGGCACACTCTGGTATAAATGCTTGATGCTCAGATGGCAAACAAGCTCTCTGACATTATAGAGAAAGTGGGGGGCTGAAGTGGGTAGAAGAATCCACTTCAGGTTAGGTTTACTAAAGTGTGAATCTTTGCAAGTAAAAGAAATAGAAGCTTTCATTCAGAAGGAAATACTGCAGATATTCTTGGAGGAGAAATATTAAGCCTTGGAAATATAGATTCCAAAGCTCTGTTAAGCCATTCGAGCCATGGTCCAGGGAAACTTCTTCAACATGGGTCCGCTGTCCCATATACATCACCCTCCTCTGTTGTCAATATGAAGAATGGCATTTAAGTTAGAAGATATACTCTGGAGAGACAATCAAAATTGAAATTTCTGCTCCAAAATCTCTCAACGTGTCATCCAGGCAATGTTTCTAAACATACTGCCCACCACATACAGATCCCACAAGCTGACCCATATGACAGTAAAATCTATCCCAGACTCATCATTAACTCTATGCAGAGAGATTCAAATCGCTTCACATATCTATTATTATAACTACAAGTTACATTTTCATATGGAATTCTGTTTCTAGCAATTGTCTGTAGTAATTCTTTCTTTGGAATGCCAGCTCCTGAATGGAGCTTCTTACCAAGTATGAAAGCTTGACCTTGTTCCCAACTAGCACTTAAAATTAAATAACCCATCTATATTAATCTACATTCTGCCACGTGTTTCTTTATCTTTGTTCTGTACCTTACGTCCGACATCCTGTGCATCTCACTGGGAAATCTTCACCTCTTTTTCTTCCAAGGTTCTTATCTCTGCTTGAAAGTCCCACCTATCCTCTCCTGCACATCTTCCATTAAACTAGACAGAAGGTGCCTTAGGCAGGCAAGGAAGGACAGAGACATATCTTTATACAGTGTGATCAGATATCCCACAACAATTGTGACTTTTCAGAAGTAAGGACCTCTATAAGACATCTCTAAAGCAAAATAGTCAAGAAGATTGATTTGAAATAGTTGGTTTAGTAATTCAGGCTTGAAGCAATAAAGATAATTTAGTTTGAAAACAGAAACCTATCATCTATTGGGTGGGTAAGATCACAGCACCAGGAGGAATAGTAGGATCTTACTTTTCTTCAATACTTTCTCTAACAAGTTTTATGGTATTAAAGCTATTCCTGTGCATCAAGATTCAACTTTCTCATCTTTAATACATAATATTGATCTATGAAATTGCTTTCTAATATCTCTTTTAGTGTTACAGGTTTATTAATCTGAGTGTTAGACATGTAAATTGATGTCCAAAGATTAGTTATGATCAATTATTCCTCTCTAGCAAGGACTCTTGGGCAATAGATAAAAATATTATTTCAGAATCTAGAAGTTTTATGTTTATATGTAAAATAATCATGATTCTGTGTTGTAGAATATTATTTTACAATGTGTTACATTTGTTTATGTTGTGGAACAATTTTTAATGATGCACAGATGCATTGCATTTGTTTAACTATGTGAAACTGTGATTCTTTGCCTGTCTAGAATACCTAATGGTCTAATAAAGAGTTGAGTGGCCAATAGCAAGGATGAAGAAAGGATAGGTGAGGCTGGTAGGCACAGAGAATAAATAGAAGGAGAAATCTGGGAGGAGGGAGAGGAGGAGAAAGAGAACAAGGAAAGAAGGACGTTAGGGGCCAGCCACTTAGTCAGTCAAGGATTAAGAGTAAAAGCAAAAGAAACACAAGTAAGAAAAAGAAAATGCCAAGAGGTAACGGTAGATGGGATAATTTAAGATAAGAAAAGTTGGCTATAAACTAGCCAGCTAAGGTCAGGCATTTATAAGTAATAATGTAATTGGTTGCCGGGTGGTGGACCCCCAAAAGAAACAAAAGAATAAAAAATGAAGAACAACAGTTCTGTTTTAATCAATGATTTATAAATGGGTTTATCTTTTTACTTTCAAAAGTGAGAAAGGCAAATGTTCTTCTGCATTTATGGGAAAGGAAAAGAAAATAAGTGAATAATCATATAAGTATGCATGGTGACACATGCTGGAGAGGAAACAGTATCAAAGTCAGGGTTCAGTGTTATAGCTGAACTTCATGTGAGTGGGAACTAGCCAGAGAAGTCCACTTTAAATTAACGTTTAACTGAGATCTTAGTCACAAACCTAAGGAAGATAATTCCAAAGAAGTAAATTTCTAGTGAATTAATGTACTTGTAGTTGAAAACAGTCTAACAGATATTTGCCTTAGAATTATTTTCTTCTTTCTTATTACAACATTTACATTCTTGTTGTTCTTAGGTTGGAAGGAACTGTTGCACACATTTGCAGTTTGCACCCATAGACTGTTCTGGCTGTTAATAGCTCTGTAACAGAATACTCCAAAATTTGACGGGTTTAGCATGATCATTTATTTTGCTTATACTTTTCGATGTCAGTAACTGAGGTAAGGTTGGGATTCAGATTCCAAGCTAAGGTGGCCACTGCAGGAAAACATGCTTCCAAGATCTCTTCTTCCTCCTGCATATGCCTCAACACCTGAGTCTCAGGCACTCTTCAGTTTAATGGCTCCTGCTATAGAGTAACTCCACATAGCTCAGGCTTGTCAAGATATCAGGGATTCATCAGTTTTCATAATGGAAAGCCTGTGATCTGGCTTCAAAGCAAAGTATCATAAAGGCAAGGACTCTAAATGGAGCCTCAAAATTCATGAAGCAACACATTTTATTTAAACAAGGCTTATCTGAGGGCTGGTCCATATTTGAGTGCTAGGCAACACACAAGGAAAGAAACCCTGGGAGATATAACCAAGGCTTATAGGTATCAGGCTTAAGCACCAGCTACTGCACACTCATTTTGCAGTGAAATTGTGTGTCCTTATTTTCTTCATTACTCCTATACATCTCTACTTTCTTAGCATCACCGTTTTCTCTTCTGTGAAGTTTTTATTTACTTCTGAAAACCCATTGTACATAGATCTGCCATGACATGTGTTTTGTCCCATTTCTATTTGATTTGCAAGTCTGACTGCATACTAGACATTGAGTACCTAGAGGGGATTGAAGATGTCTTCATTCATCTTTAAATGTAAGACTTTGACGGCTGGTGCTCAGTAAATGTTAGCTGGGTAAGCAAGGATGTGCATACCAACATGTTTACTCCTGACGCTGAGAAAAGCAGCAATAGGTAGATTCAAGTGGAACCCTTGCTTCCAGAGAATGGGTAAAGGTTATGTCATCATGAGACTTGCTCCCTCTACAATAGATTCACACGTAATGTCAAGTACTATCAGGGTACAACAAATAGACTTGCCTTAAAATAGTGAGAGCAACTGATGTCAAAGAGTTTTAGTATCTTGTCAACCTGATAAGTTGTTCTGTCTTTTTCACACACTTCAAGAAGATCTACTTCATAGATTTATCTGCCCAGGAAGTGCCACAGATGATAAAGAAGAAAATTGGCTGAGATTCAACCTGAGGAAAATTTCTTCTGTATGAATTCTTTAATCTAATCTGATATTTTATAATTCTTGTGGTTTGAGTCTTAAATGTACCCTGGGAGAACGTAGGTTAGAGGCTTCGTCACCAACCTGTGGTGCTATTAGGAGATGAAGGGATTTTAAGGAGGTGGGTGAGGTTAAATAGGAGGAAGTTAGGTCATGAGAGGCAAGCTCTGCAGGAGTAATTGAGACACTACCCCTGCCTTCATGCTGCAGATATTTCCCACCTTCCATGAGATGAGCGGTTCTGCTGTTCCTAGTCTTCTTAAGATAATGCTTTAACTCACCGCAGGCCCAAAAAGAAAACACCAAGTGACTTAGAACTGAAATTTCTGAAACTATGAGGAAGAAAAAAAGCAAAATAAACCACTTTTCTCTGGAGACTTTTAATTTGCCACAGTAAAGGAAAGCCATCTCCAACAGTGGCATTCACTGAAACTGCATGTTCATGGGGAGCTGTAGCAATGCTGTATTTGCTAAGCATGCACTGTGCAACTTCATGCAGCAGCAAACATGTGAGGAAAAATACAAACACTTCCATGTGGGTCCAAACTAGTATTAGTGTGCTTATCTCAATCATCAGAAAGTCAAATTTAAGTTGCCTTCCACTTACCTTTCAGAGTTTAAACTTGAGAAATATCAGCTCAAAATCTTTACTGTTTAAATTTCACGCTTTATTTATTTATTCTGGATTTCTTTCACAGTGATGAGGATCACTAGGAATACACCCTGCCTGCAGTGAAGGGCTCTGTCACAGAATTTTGTCCCCATGTCTTATCCTTCGCTTCTTTAAGTGGATAACAAAATGTACTGACCCAAAGGGAAAAAAAAATCAACTAAATTGGTGTAGGGAGAAAAAGATATACAAATGGTGAAATTATTTTTAAAAAATCAGTCCTTGGATAGAGAAATAGCAAATTTCAGAATAGGAGGACAAGTTATAGACCCCACAGCTCTTCAGGACAAGCTTTCTTTTTTATTTATTGAGAATTTCATATAAGAAGCTAAGACACTTTGAACAAACATACCCAGTTACTCTCTCTTTCAGCCTCTCCCTTACAGTTCCCAATACTTTTCCTTCTGAACTTTGTGTTTATTTTTAACCCACTGAGTCAACTTGATTTTACCTGTATGTGCATTGATAGGACAATCATCTGGAACATAGGCACCCTCTCAGGGATACATCCCTGAAGAAACGGACTCCGTTTGCTATAGCAACCAAAAATTGCCAGTATCACCATTGTTAAGGGTGGAATTTAAGAGCCTTTCCCCAACCCATGTTTGTATTTTGTCAACACAAACATTTTATTATAGAGTTTTTCTTTAAAAAGAAAAACCTGCTATCATCCATACTGCTAAACTAAAGATCGAGGTCTCAGTACAGTTCTGTATGACACACATGCCATAAGCTAAGAGGATGAAGTCACAGAACTGCTTAACAGTAGCCAAACTCATATTAAAATGAAGCTGGAAGTGTGACAGGGGAAAGAAGTGCTAAATGAAGCTTAAGATAATTGTCAAGATGTTGCTGGCATGAGGCAGGATATGAGGGGTAACCTTCCTGGATGCTTTCCATGTGGTCACTGCAGCATTGGGAGCCTGTGTGTTCCTGTACCTACTTGTCAATTCTGAGACAACTGTGTCAGTGTCAGTGTTCCAGAATGTAATGTCACCTTTCCCCAGCACAGCTTCACTCTCAAAATTAGGAATGAGGGTACGTTTTGTAGACTTTGAAGAGTATTAACTAATTTGTATCTCCCCGAAATATGAGAGTTAAGGGTTAAGATGCAGACCACCGAGAGATGTACACTTTGTCTACAGGTCAGTGCTGTATATATTCTAAGACTGTGTGTGTTGTGCAGACTCTGTGTCAAGGCCTTAACTGCCTTGTAACCACAAAAAAAATGTGTGTGTGTCAGCAAATCCTGTGCTATGTGTGTCAATAAAGTTTTATTTGCTCTTGGATTCAGAATTTTCTCAAGGTTTCACATTAGTCATTGGAACATTGATTGTCATCTTGGCAGGATCTGGATCACCTAGGAGATAAGTAATCCTCACGGCACGATTCTTCTGGTTAGGTAAATTGATATGGAAAGACATTCCCTCTCTCTCTCTACACACACACACACACACACACACACACACACGCACACACACACACATGCCTGTAAGTGTGGATGGAACCATTCTATGTGCTGAGGCACAGGAGGGACTACAAAGGAGAAAGTTAAATGTGAGTCTCTATTCATCTCCTGCTCCAAGTCCCTACAACTGGGACCTCTGCAGAGAGGAACCTTCAGTCTTTCCATCAGTAGAGCAGTGGCCCACCAAGACACTTAGACTTTAGACTTAAAGTGGGCATATGACAAATCTGTTAACCCTAAGTAATAGTTTCTCTCTCTCTCTCTCTCTCTCTCTCTCTCTCTCTCTCTCTCTCTCTCTCTCTCTCTCTCTCTCTCTCTCTCTCCCCTTATCTCCTTTCTCACATACACATACATATACATAAATAATAAAATAACTTGTTAAGAAGTAAAATCAAATATTTGACTAGTAAGAATATGGCCAAATTGCTGAAATTTTGGTGCTCCGATATAGCCCATAATTGCACTTCAGAGGCTATTCTATTCATTTTTTACAGGTGCTGAGATAGCTGGAAAACTCACTCATTTAGGACAATTTTCTCAGTTGTGCTCTCTCCATGGTGAATTATGTGAATTGGAGTTTGCTGTGCTCATGTAGGGACTAGTTCCCTTCCTTTGCTTGATGCACATGTCTTAAAAATATGTGCACAATGAGGCTCATCAAAACACTTTTGCTTTTATATTTTTAATGTTTCAAAATTAGATGCTTCAAGATTAGGCCTTGTCAATCTCACTTGGCTTCATTCTGTTCTTAAAAATGAATTTTGTGAAGTAACAATAACAGCTCCAGTGATTTATTTTCTCAAAATGTTTCAATGCATGGGAAGATAATTTTGAGATTATATATTATGCATTATTTTTTGAGCATTCACTCTTTAATTTGTTGAGTTTTTACTTGGATTTTTTGACAAATATCAATGATTTCTTATTTAAAACCTATGTTTTCAGTAATTGTAACTCAACAAAACTTCACAGCTTCGAAGTTCCACAGCATTTTAGCCATTGCCTATTTGATTAAAGAATTCCACTGGAATTTTACTTCTTTAAAGCAGCAGCCAAATTTGGAAGAATCCAATTACAATATGAGGATGTTGATAAGAAAAATTTCAACAGAGGTAATATATGATGACCTTTTGGACATCATTCTAAGGCTAGATTTTTCTTCTAAAATCTAATCAATGATACATGTAGATGAACAATAAAAATACATTATGAAACTGTTTTAGAAAATTTTAAGTGTGGCAAAATATGTATAAAGCTCACCATCCCAACAAGATTTGGGTATAGTTTAGTACCAATAGTGCCACATTGATTTTTAACCAGTCTGCAAAATCATTTCCATCTTGAAATACAGAAACTATTGCAAGTAAATGAGAACCAGTTCTTATAGTAAAGGAAGGGGCGATGCAATCTGCCAAAGGACAAAAGACAACCAATAGAACTATCCAGCTATAATGCCTACAAACCATAATGAACAGCTAGGCAAGATATTCCAAAAGGTGCAACAGATATCATTAAGACTTTCTCCAATTCAGTCTTGGTTGTGCAGAACTCCACTTACAAAGTGGGTTTGGTTTGGCGTTTTATTGTTGTTGTTGTTATTACTTTGGTGTGCAAGTGTATGTAGGATGTGTGTGAGTGTCTGTAACTATCAAGAGTTCGTTTTCTCTTCCCACTGTGGGTTCTGAGTATTGGTGTACTGATCGTTAGGCTTGTGCTGTTAGGCCAGAAGCATCACATCCTTGTGAACTCTTGTCTTGTTGGACTTCTGAGAATTGCCATTTTCTCAGATGAGCTGCTAAGAAGAGTATTACAGTGAACGAGGTCATTCCATTGCTATTGATACCTCAGTAACAATTTTCCTAGTGCTCACTGGAACTGCAAAAAGTTTTAAATGTCCCATCAGCTAAGTTGTTGATGATATGGATATGGCTTTTGTCCCCCATTTTGTTTGTAACGCACATGGTAGTGGTGTCCTGTAGGTTTGTAACCAAACATTTTTAAAGTGAAAAGTAAAATTGGAAATTTTTTTATGGATTTTTGGAGTTTTTTATATTATTATTAGCAGTAGTAGTAGTAGGTTTTGATTTTTTGTTTTCAAGACAAAGTATCTCTGCAGCTTCAGAACCTATCCCAGAAATAGCTCTGCAGACCAGGCTGGCCTAGAACTAACAGAGATCTACCTGTCTCTGCCTCCTGAGTGCTGGAATTAAAGGTGTGTGCCAACACTGCCCAGTTTACAGAATTTTAAATAAGCCATCGAGCCATACTTTATAAGTAGTAAAGAAAGACTTACAAATTCAGTGGAGGGGGATGACTTAATGGCATATTTGAGATTGCATGAACTGGATAAATCAAGTCTAAATAAGAATTTGATATAATTAGAACTATAGAGATAATAAATCTTTCTTTTAAATAGTAAAGCTGGAGCTTTCTATTAAACACATATTTTCTAAATGCAAGAGCCAATAACTTTATTCTGAGGTATTTATACTGAGGTAATTAATAACTTTTTTCTCACCTCTAATACTGAATACTGTTACAGTAATTATCCAATAGCCATCCTTAAATCATACATTCAAGTATTGAAATAAATTTGATATATTTCATTAAAATAAATAATATTCCAAGTTAATTAGTGAATTTCTGCTTGGTTTATTTTTTGGTTCTATCCTCTTACGCCATTTCCCTGGTTTTGCATAACTAACTTTGTATTATTCCATCTGATGTATTTGTAGCACTCACTATGAAATCCTTCAGGATAATTCAATAACTATTTAGGTTCCATTTCCAGTGAATTATTTCTTTTCCTTGAAATTGTGTTTCTTTTGTTCTTTTCACATGGAAACAAACCTCTTCTTCCGGTTTTGTAGACTATCACTTATCCAGGGAAAAGCTTCCTCTATCAGCCCGGAGCAGAGGCCTTGTGTCCACACTTTCCTGGATGGCTTGCGCAGCCCTTCCCTCCTCTTCCTCTTCCTCCCTACCATTACAGTGTCCTGCCACTGTACCTCTCGGAACCTCAGCAAGAGTGCAGCATTTTCTTACCTATGTTATTATCACCTCGGTGCCCCAGCCTATAGATTCTGCTGCTTTGATATACAGTAGACCCTAGAACTACATTCAGAAGCCTCAAACCTGATAGCCAAACGGTGCTATAGCTCTCCATAACATTCAGAATGAATAAGCACCCAGGCAATCTTTAACAAACTGTAATTTGAAAGCTCATATTATGATTTTCCTTCTGAGCCAAGGAAGAATTCTGGGATGGAGTAACTCCATGCTAAGGTATTAACTCTCCCTGAATGAAAGGCCTGAATGAGGAGAAAATAGCAAATGACTTCTTATCCTTTAGGATCTTTCTTTTCCTTGGTTAGGTGTTCAGTTGGTTGTTGGTACTTGAGTGCTCTCTACAATTCCAGCAGAGTTACCCTGATCTGTGGGTTACTGTGTTTAAAGAAAGGAAGGTGGCATCATTTGTGATCTCTCTGTTATCACCTTTTGCTTTTTTAAATGAAGAGCTTAATTATAAAATGTTAATATTTTATTCTGTGTAAAATATACTACTAAATTTTGATAGGTACACTCTCTCCTTCAATTCAAAGACTATCAACTTACAAAATATTCATAGAATATCCTATTTGACACAATTCGTAGTATACCATAATTTATTTATTCATAATTATTTCCTATTGGTTGTAATATAGTCAAGAAATTATATTTCTATTCCATGATTTTCTTAACCCTTAAAGCCTTGGATTTTAACAAACTTAATTTCAGAACTTCAATTATCAACACAAGAAACTAATTTTGTGCAATATCAAACTTCTACATTTGAAATATTATCTGAGAAAAATTCAGTCATTTTGACAGAGAAAATAAATTATTTACTTTGAATCCATTATTTCCACTAAAAGATACAAAGCCATTCTAATAATTTAATTGAATTTCTTCTTGTAGAATTAAATGGCACCTATTTTCTACTAAGGGAAGACATCTGTTTTAAAATGTCCTTCTGTTAAGTGGAATAAAAATGTCAATAGCTGTGTGTGTGTGTCCATGTGTGTGTGTGTCTGTCCGTGTGTGTATGTGTGTTTCTTACATTCTAAAAATCTTTTAATTAAAGGGAAAATTTAAATAAGATCAACTGTTTGGTAGTAAAAAGAGTCATCCTTCTTAAACAATATAAATACACCTGCCCCTCCTACAAGCAGCAAAATTGTCATTTTGGGAAACAGTTCATTAAAATAAATAGTACCTTTGAAGTGCCTCCAGATGTTGCTTTGTCCTTGGCTTTTAATGTGCCTAATATGGCCACTATGACTGTGTGATGGGTGGTAAATATCAAAGAAACTTTTATGCAAATTAAATTGTTTCAACACCTTTCTCAAGTTACAAAAATGAAGTATTTAAATTCTCACTAAACATGTGCTTTTGCTTTTCTGTGCTCATTGTTCTTAACAGATTTTATTGCTAAATGAAAACCATGGCAAAATATTAAAATAAATATATGTGACAATTAGTGACAAACCACAGGAGCAGACAGATCCGATCACTTTAAATTTGTTCCATGCTGGGTCTGATTAGCTGCTGTCTCCAGCCCCCTCACACACGATGTACACATAATCCGAAATTATCCAAGTGTCTTAGGAGTCATTGCCTGGTGTCTTGGCTGATTTGTTCTTCACAGCACACAGATAAAACTTTGGTAAAGATGGTTGATATTATTATATCACGTTAGGTAGAAATTGTCTCCAAAGCAGACATCACAGTGCATTTATTTTTATCGGTCAGTATCAATCAGCAATAGTAAATGCTGATAGTGTCACAAAATGACATGTCATCATTAGTAATTTTGAAAGTTTAGCCTTGCATTAAAAAGCAAAGTCTGGTAGTACATACATTAGCATGGCAAATATAGAAATACATATATGCATGCAAAAAAACATTACTGAAGAAAAAAAGGTGTAATTCTGAAGAAGAGAAAGGAGGAGTATATGGGAGAGATAGGGAAGGGAGGGAAGGGAAAAGAGACTTGTGGTATTTATTTTAAATATCAAATTTAAGTTAATAGAAAGAATCCCTTTCAAACTCAGACGGAGAAAAAATCGCAAGCCAGAGTAGGTGGCAGTGCAAACATAAGCACATACCATCATCACACAGAAAAGTGAATACATGATCACGCTAGCTATGTTTATTCATATCTGACTATTCACATCCAGTTTATAAATAAAGAAGCATACTATTTCCTATCTTGGGAAGGCTTAGTAAGTTAGTACAAGGTAGTCCCATCTTATTCCTTTTGTCTCCAACACCATTTTCTGTTTTCCCGATCTAACAACTCAAGGGTAACTGATACAGGATGCTAACAGACCAAGCAAGAATTGAGGGAATAGTTCAGACACTAAAGTCTTAAGGTGAGACCTGAGGACTCTTTGTTTTTTTAATTACTAGAAGTAGTTACATATGCAAATGATAAGAGAAGCTAGAGAACTTGGCTCAGATGTTGCACTGAAAAGGAACAACAAATGGATGAACCAGAGGCAATTACGACGAGTTAATCTGACCAGTCAGAATAGAACAAGTGCTGCAAGATCTCACTGGTAGAAACCAGTTAAATGGTCTATTTTAGGGGGTAGAATATTGGTTACCAAAGACCATGATTAGGGTACATAGGGAGTTTTTGTTTCAGGCTATTGAGTTCATTTCATTAGACGGAAAGAATTGGCTGTAGATGGACTGCCCGACAATGTGAATGCCTTTACCACTACCTGAAGACACATTAACAGAAATAGCGACAGGCTGCAGAGATTTCTCAGTAGTTAGGGATGCTTGCTTCTCCTCCAGACACCTACGTTTGGTTCCTAGAGCCCATGCTGAGTAGTTCACCGCAACCTGTAACTCCAATTCCAAGAGATCTGATGCCATCTTCTGAGTCAGTGCCTACATACATGTGGCATACTCTCATACAGGTACATGTACACAAATAAAAATACAAATGAATTTATAATGGTTTAAACAGTTAGTTTTAAATTGCACGCACTTTTTTTTATTAATTAAAGTAGAAAACTATCCGACACACTGTATGAAACTGTGTATCTCTATATTCTCTTTCTTGTCCATCACAAATTAGATTTTAAGGAGAAAATGGGCCTGAGAAGTTCTCAGCCCAGCTCTATGAATGCCTGTCAATAAGACAGAAGTAACATGTTAAATGTGTCTTACAATAATTTCTTAAGCAGTCATAATAAACATTTGAATCTCTCAATCTGGCATAAACAGAATTCTTGATGTTTGAAAGGTGTGGGGCTTTGAAGGCATAATGAGACTATTTCTCCAGTGTGTAGACTATACCTTGGCGCCACTTACACGAACACTTGTGCTTACAGTAAGCTCAACTTATTGTGTGTTCATTTCATATATGTTGCTTGGCTCATGCTTTTTATTTGGGAACACGTAAAATCATTTGTGTTTTAGTTTACAAAAGAAGTGTGGCATTTCCACCTTTTGATACGAAAACATTTATTAATGTTTGAATGGAACTTTCAAAAATCAAGCAGACTTAATTTGGATCTTATGAATATGAGATTTGCTCTTAGATTACATTCTTCTCTAAGGCACCTGTGTCGTCCTTTTTATTGATCATATGTTGCACAGGAAGTTGTGCTAATTCGTGTTGCTATTTTGATTAATGTTCACCCATTGAATTTATTCATTCAGAGATATGCCAACATTTCTAGACATGGGTCATTGCTCTAATCTCTTTTTGGGGGGTGCTCTTATTGGGGGGGGGCAACAGGATGTTCTTGCAAATGACAAAACATAAATCCTTTGGAATCAGTGTAGGCTAAGACTGAAAAACTCAGCCCAAGTCCAAGTTGAAGTTTAAAATTTTCTAGGAAAACTTAGGAGGAGTTTAGAGAGAGCTGTTGGAATGCTGGGAGTCCCATCAGTCCTAAGAAGTAATGAATGTTGTATATTTATCCTTAGTATCAAAACCAGGTATCAATCTTATTTAATACCAATTTATTCTTAGTATCAATCTCAGAGTTCTTGTATTTTTCTGGAAACAGAATAAACAAAGGATACTCATCTCTGTCCCTGTCCTGAAAAGTCATCTCAGACAAAAGCTGATTCAAGATGCCATGTAGACATTAAAAGTATCAAAAACGCAGAGGCACGGTGTTTTCCTTGCTTGTGGTTGTGGCCTCAAAGTGACTGAACTCTTAGAACTGTTAGAGAAATATGCATGAAATTCATTGAAACACAAATTAGAAATTTTCATTCTGTCATGTGTAGGTGGGCAAGGGATTTTGAAAAGAGGAAAACTCAAACTGTACTAACATTTAACTAAAATTTATATAAAAATAAAAAATGTTGAAAATGTAGTAAGAAGACATAATTGGTCCAATCATAATGCTGAGCACATTGTTCCTTTTCTTTGGAAAATTAGAGATTTCTCAGGATTAGAGAGAGACTCCCAAGAAATGGTATAATAAGTGAGTTTGTCAACTTCAAAAGTGCCTCAGAGACCCATTACCATGAAAATCAGGTCATTGTTGGTATGAAAGTTTGTTCTCAAATTCCATGGGTCAGAAAGATGTTAACAAAGTGAGAAAGGAAAACCAAAAAGGACTGAAATCAAGGCTGGAGAGGTGGAGGAGTTATTAACCTTGCATACTCATCTCACAGAGGACCCAAGAGTTTCCAGAACCTTTATCACGCAGTTCACAACTACCCTTAACTCCTGTTCTGGGACATTCGTGACGTCTTCTGGTCACTGCAGACACCTGCGCTTGTGTGCACAAACCCAGACTTAGAAACATATTTATAAATAAATAAAAAATTAAAATGGTATTTAAAAAGGAATACTCATAAATATTCCCTGAGTCTTCCTTTTCCTCATGTATGAACTTGTGTATGGCTTGTCACCGTGTCTATTAAATAATTACAATGTAGTTGGTGTAAACTAGCCTTTATGATTTTAATCATCAAATTGTCTGCACATTCCTTCCAGGCCCCCCTCTTGACTCAACCATTTGTATTAGATACAAAATGCGTATGTTTCCTGGAGTTATACTTCGGACAGTCTTCCCAAGCCTCTCTCCTCTCTATGGACAGGCTGGCTTTAGGAAAGTTCTGATCACAGACTCCTAATTCTTTCCCATCTCCCATCTAATCTGCACAAATTCCTGAGAATTCTGCCTCCCTAGGAATCATCAAATCAGCCGACCCTTGCCCGTGGCTGTTGTTTAGAGGCGAAAGGATGACCTCAGGGCGCAGCACATTTAGCAATCAAGACTTATCTACTGCTTCTCTCCTCATCAGCATCCTGCCTCATGGTGTGTAGCAACCACATCCAGTTACTTTCAATGTTTTGTAAATCATTAGGTTTATCTTTTGCTTCATTGCCTCTGAGGACTAGGTCTCTATGCCTGGACTATGACCAGTGTGTTCAAAATTTGATCTAGACTAAGTACAAAAAGGTCGACTAGCCAATAACTATGACATCATATTTTTTCAACAATGTATTCCCTTCTTACTGAAAAGCCCAAAGTAATCAATTTTGTACATTCAGGCTGACCTTTCTTTCTTTCTTTCTTTCTTTCTTTCTTTCTTTCTTTCTTTCTTTCTTTCTTTCTTTCTTTCTATCTTGCTTGCTTGCTTGCTTGCTTTCTTGCTTTCTTTCTTTTTGGTTTCTACATATGAGAAATAAGTATTTCTTGCCTAACTTACCTGGATTAACATGATTTTCTATTCTCCTATCAATTACACCATAAGTAACAGGGCACTATTTTTCTTTGTGACTATGTAATAGTCTATCATCTGTACACATATATGTATATGTTCATATTGATCTATTAATCCATTTGATGAATGCCTAGGCTGATCTCATGTCATAACTAACATGAATAGTAACACACGAAATGTTTGCATTCATTGTCACACTTTCGTCTACTGATGAGCTCTGGCTATGTGGTCACCAGACTATCACATATTGGTTGTATGCTTGGTTTTCTGAGAACTGCTACACTGTTCTTCATAGTTGTGTAGAAATTTCCATGCCCATCAGCACTGTGTGTTTCCTTTTCGATACACCACATGCTTATTTGAACTAGTGTGTGTGGGAAGGAGTGTGTGTGTGTGTGTGTGTGTGTGAGAGAGAGAGAGAGAGAGAGAGAGAGAGAGAGAGAGAGAGAGAGACAGACAGACAGACAGACAGACAGAGAGAGAGAGAGTATGTAGACTAGTCACAGAGATCTGCCTGTCTCGGCCTCATACGTGCTGAGATTAAAGGTGTGCACCACCACTGCTTGGCTTCCTGACATTTTTAAATGCATGCATGTATGTATTATCTGCCAACATCAAAATACAGAAGAAAGTCATTCACTCAAGAAATCTCTCTTCATTTTAGCATCAACCATCTCACTTAGCTCAGCCTCTGGTCTTAATTCCAGGGCTTCATATACAGGGCCACACAGTACTGACCAGAGTGTGGCTTCTTTCACTCACGCTAATGCATTGAAAAGACATCCATTTGATTTTACATATCAGTTACTTGCCTGTTTCTGTTAAGTAGTGAATCATTATAGTACACATTGCAATTTGCTTATCCATTTACCTATTAAACAATTCAGTTGTTTGGGGCCTTTGTCATTAAAAGTGCTCCAAATATGTTATGAAATTTTCATTAAAATGTTCACTTCCATTAACTAAAGCATTAGGAGTAGTACTGATAGTAAATCCATATTTAAATCTTTCAGAAATTACCAATGTATTTGCTAGAGTTGATGCACTATTTACCATTTCCATAGGAAATTAGGACAGTTACAATGGCTCTATGCCCTCATGAACTCACTAGAACACACTGTGTGAAAACTTATTATAATTTTTCCATGAAAATATTATCTTACAATTTTTTTCTTTTATTTCTTTAGTTTTTAGAAAGACCAAGCTGACTCAAACTTATTAGCATCCAGTTGCAGCTCTGAGAGTGTTAGGATTGCATCCAATTCTTCTGCTAACATTTCAATGAACATAATGAACACATAGCTTCACATTGGGGTTTTCTATTAGGTCTCTTTTATAAGCATGTCTCCAATGCCCTGGAAATGTGGATGTCAGATGCTACGGTCATGCAGCGCTGTGAGGTAAGTCCTCTATGAGCTTAAAAAGCAAAATGTTCATTCTGATTTTAATGACTGTAAGATCTTTGGTATCTCAGGAAGATCTGCTGAGATTTGGTGTACAATGAGTTAAAATTAAAGATCAGTTTCATACAACTGAAATTTTGCAAACATTGTTTTCCAGTCCATTCATTCATACACTTTCATATTTAAAATACTCATTTGTCTATTTCTTTCTTGTTCCTTTGGTGTTCAGCATAGTGAAATTACACATAATTTACTCCATAGGTAACTTTTTGATATTTTAGATGTCATTGTAAATAATCGATTAAGGGTTTATTTTATTTTTAATTATGTGTATGCCTGTGGAGGGGCATGTGCCTGTGAGTACAGGTGCACACAGAGACAAGAGGGGTTAAATGCCCCTGGAGATGGAGTGAAAGCCTGTTGTGAGCTGTGCATCATGACATCTGAGGAATGACCTTGGGTCCTCTCAAAGAGCAACACCTGCTTCTAACCACTAAGCCATCTTTCCAGACCCTAGTCATCTTTTAAATTGGCATACCATAATTGAATTTTGGAATCTTTTTAGGAATAACTAGAATATTCTCATACAAAGTACAGAGAATACAAAGTGATTTGAAAAGCTAATTAACATAATTAACATATTTTCCTTGACAGTTTTGTCACTTGACATATTCCTAGTGATTCATTTGAAATTTGCTCTCAGTTATTTTGAAATACATGATAAATCATCAACTACAGTTACCCACCCATGCATCAGGCCTCAAAACTTTTCTCCTATTACCTAAACCTAGGAATTAGGAATTAGGAATTCCTCAGATATTTGCTTTTTCTACCCCCCAGCCTTTGGTAACTATCATTCTAGCCTCTTCTGTGGTATCATCATGTCTTCGATCCAAGTCCAAGAGAAATGATGCAATTCCTGTGACTTTCATTACACTGACCATAATGTCCTCTAGATCCATCCATAGTGCCTCAATATTTTTCTTTCTTTCTTTAAGGCTAAATAGTATTCAGTTGGTCACACATGTACAGAACAAATTTTCTTTATCCATTCATCCATCTACAGATACTTAGGTTTAGTCTGTGTAATTGTTATTGCAAATAATGATGTAACCAACATTCAAATATTTTTGATTCTCAAGAATATATTCAAAAAGATGCCATTGAGGGCTAGAGAGATGGCTCAGAGGTTAAGAGCGCTGCCTGCTCTTCCAAAGGTCCTGAATTCAATTCCCAGCAACCACATGGTGGCTCACAACCATCTGTAATGGGGTCTGGTGCTCTCTTCTGGCCTTCAGGCATACACACAGACAGAATATTGTATACATAATAAATAAATAAATATTTTTTAAAAAGATGCCATTGATATAGCATGCAACAGTTGTATTTTCAGTGTTCGCAGGAATCTATATAATGTTTGTTACTTACATTCTGTGCTCACATTCTCTACCAGGATGCAGAGATTGCTTTCTCTCTCTCCTCCCCAACTTTGTCTTTAATTCTTTAGGCAAAAGAAATTCTAACACTGATAAGAAAATATATCACTGTTGTCTTATTCTATTTCCCAGTGATTGGCAGTACTGAGCAAATTCATATCTGTTTGAATGTTCCTCTTTGAGAAGTATCTCTTTCTTCATATACTTCTAAAATTATTCAGTCAGGCTGTTTTATGGCTACTGAGTTGTTTGAGTTCCTTTTATATTTTGCAATCACTCTTTCCAGCACGTATGATTTCCTAATATCATTGCTGGTTCTATGCAATACCTCCTGCATTGCCTTTCCTTTGCTCTACAGAAGGTTTGTAGTGTCAAGGAATTCAAATGTCTACATTTGCTTTTCTCGTCTGAGATGCTGCCCAAGCTAATGTGATGAAATATGACCCTTATGTTTTCTTCTCATAGACTCACCGTTTAAACTCTTCTATGTATGTGTTCATCCTGAGTTGAACTGCATGCATCATTTTAAATAGGGGCCTTTCATTCTTCTGTATGAGAATAACTGGGTTTCCCAGAATCATTTATCGAATCGCTGTTCATTCTCAATTCTATGTTCTTGGTATCTTTGCCAAAACTTCATTGCTAATAAATGTGTGAGATTATTCCAAAAGTTCTGGCCTGTTCTATAACTCAAAAATATGTCTGTCCTTAAACCAGTAGCAAGCTTTTTACTACGATTTCTTCATAACATTTAAAGTCAGGAATTGCAATGTTGTTCTTTTTTTGCTCAAGATTGTTTTGACTACTCATGATCTGTTGTGGATCCATACAAATTTAAGAGTTCCCCCATTTCTGTAAGAAAACAGGGGTTTTGGCAGGGGTTCTGTTGAATATGTAGATTACTTTGGAATGTACGAACACTTGATATTAAATCTTACAGTCTGTGAACATGGCTTAGATTCAATTTATTTGTTTTCTTTAATTTATGTCATCATTATTTTATGGTTTTCAGTACAAAAATCTTCTATGTGCTTAGTTAAATTTGTGCCTGAGAGTTTTATTTTCTGTTTTCATTATAAGGGAGATTTTAAAATTACGTTTTCAGATAACATGATTGGTTTACAGAGTATAAATTTTTGTAGGTTTATTTATATCCTGCTGAATTTGTTTATTATTATTGACCAAATTAGGTTTTGCTGGAGTCTTCAATATTCTCTGTATATGAGATGTATTGTCAGACCAAGTATCTTGACTTCCTAAGAGAATGACCTACTGTGCTCATCATTTGATTCAGCTACCAAAACAAAGCTAAAGAAGGAAGGTCACCACTCATAAGCAGTCAAATTCAAAATGATACTTAATATAGATTATACATAGTCTTATGTTATCATTAAGAAAACAGTGTACATTAACACAATGGAGTACTACACAGCAGAAAAAAAATAACATCTTGAATATTGCAGGAAAATGGATGGACCTAGAAAACATCATTTTAAGTGAGGTAACCCAGACACAGAAAGACAAGTATCACATGTACTCACACATAACTGGTTTTTAAACATAAAGCAAAGGAAACCAGCCCACAAATCACAATCCCAGAGAACTTAAGCAACAATGAGGACACTAAGAGAGACATATATAGATCTAATCGACATGGGAAGTAGAAAAAGACAAGATCTCCTGAGTAAATTGGGAGCATGGGGACCTTGGGGGAGGACTGAAGGGGAAGGGAGATGCAGAGAAGGGAGGAGAGTTCAATAAAAATCAAAAAAAGAAAGAAACAATATAAAGGTCTGATCTCCAAAATATACAAAGAATTCAAAATACTAGTCATTAAAAAAACAAATAATCCAATAAAATAATGGAGTACAGACCTAAACAGAGAACTCTCAAAAGAGGAATCTAAAATGGCTGAAATACAATTAAAGAAATGTTCAATATCCTTAGTCATCAGAGAAATGCAAATCAAAACAACTCTGGGATTCCATCTTGCACCTGAAAGAATGGCCAAGATCAAAAACACTGATGACAACTTATGCTGAAGAGGTTGTGGGGAAAAGGGAACACTCCTTCATTGCTGGTGGGAGTGCAAACTGATACAGCCCCTTTGGATATCAGTATGGTGATTTCTCAGAAAATTAGGTAACAACCTTTCTCACGACCCAGTAATACCACTTTTAGGTATATATACAAAGGATGCTCAATCATGCCACAAGGACATGTGCTTAACTATGTTCATAGCAGCATTGTTTGTCATAGCCAGAACCTGGAAACAACCTAAATTCTCCTCAACCAAAGAATGGATAAGGAAAATGTGGTACATTTACACATGAAGTAACACACAACAGAGAAAAATATTGACATCTTGAAATTTGCAGGCAAATGGATGGAGCTAGAAAACATCATATTGAGTCTGAGGTACCCCAGACCTAGAAAGGCAAATATCAAATGTACTCACTCATAACTGGTTTTTAAACACAAAGCAAAGAAAACCAGCCTACACATCATAATCGCAGGAACCTAGACAACCTTGAGGGCCCTAAGAGAGACATATGAATCTAATCTACATGAGAAGTAGAAAAAGACAAGCTATTCTGAGTAAATTGGGAACATGGAAACCATGGGAGAGGATTTAAGGAGAGAGAAGAAGAAAGGGGAGCAGAGAAAAATGTATAGCTTAATAAAATCAATTAAAACAACAGTGTAAGAGGGCTAGAGATGGTTGGTGGATAAAGGTGGGTGCTGCTCCTCCAGAGGACCTGACTTTGGTTCTCAGACCCATATTGAGTATCTTAGAACTACCTATAACTTCAGTTCCAGGATCCAACACTCTCTTCTGGCTTCTAAAATATTTTTTAAAATAGCACACACACACACACACACACACACACACACACACACACACACACACACACATGCTGTTTTCATCTAGAAAGAAAGAAAGACAGACAGAGAGACAGAAAGGAAAGAAAGAAAGAAGAAAGAAAGAAAAAGATCTTTGGGGTGCTTTATACGAGCACAAATATCATGTGGTGATTCTTTTTTTTCAGAGCATAGCAATGTACTCTGATCCTTATCTGTATATATCTATATACACAGACATACAGACACTAAGGACTTTACATTTAATTCTTCTCGTAAAATTTTTATTCTTTCAAAAGTTCATGAACATATAAGAAAACACCTAACAACTATAACTGTACATCAACATTTAATTTTACATAAAATAATGTCAGATTTAAAATGAGAAATATTCACAGGAAAATAGCCAGGAGTCTATAAGATAAAAGGAAAACTGAAGATGCTTTACAATAATAAATAATTTTTTTCTCTAAAAAATGAACTCTATTTTTAAAAAGAATATTTCTAATACTGAAATTGTGTGTATTTAGACAACAGAGACATATTATAAGAATGAGCGGAAGGCCGGGCGGTGGTGGCGCACGCCTTTAATTCCAGCACTCGGGAGGCAGAGGCAGGCGGATCTCTGTGAGTTCGAGACCAGCCTGGTCTACAAGAGCTAGTTCCAGGACAGGCTCTAAAGCTGCAGAGAAACCCTGTCTCGAAAAACCAAAAAAAAAAAAAAAAAAAAAAAAAAAGAATGAGGGGGTGCTTGTGTGATTGTTCTTTGCTCTCTTGATTTTTTTGTGGCAGCCATGAGTATACACAGTGGTTATACTAATTGGCATGTTTTATGATACCAAGGTCAGGGCCACCTATGGATGCATGTGAAACACAACTGCCCGAGGTGTTGTGGTGTTCTCTCCTATCTCTGTGGTTGTAAGGATTTGAGGAAGTATATTTAAGAATATCTAGAATTAAAATGAACGAATGAAAATTGGATACTGTACCACTGCCCCATCCATAGCACAATGACTGGCATTTAGTGACAGTATCAAAAAAAATCAGACCCAGAATCAGCTCTAACCCTTTACTCTATTTCATCCCAAAGAGCCACTGTAGAAGGGAATAGCCTTGATAGCCAGAGAAGGCTTAAGAGGTTGGCTGTGTGGTCTTCAGCATGTGATTGGTCAATGAGAAATAGTCAAGGTGACTATTCACAGATTCCTTTAGGTTGTTTTGGAGTCATTTAGGGAAAAAAACTGTCCATATATTTTTAAAACAGTTACAGCACCTCCCTGTCTTAGGGCTCTGCAAAGATCTATTGCTATCTCCTACTTCAGAACATATGTGTCTATATGATCTACCCCAGTTAATATCTTCCAGCTGATTACTATCATGTTTAGAGCCTTGATTTTTGTTATGAGTAACATATATTACCTCCTAAAATTAACATGTTGATGCATCCCCGTTCTTTGAGATAATCTAAGATAATCTTGACTGCTGTTGGTGTGTACAAACAGGGGTAGAGGAGAACAGGGAAAATGCTTTGGTACATAGTACTTTGAAAAGTTTCCTAATTTCTTTGTGCTAATAAGAAAATAGTTTATAAACCTGCAGACTTGCTGCAGGCTTCATGTTTAATGAAGTAAAGGATATGCAATGGTTTTTCAGAGCAAAACACAGCTGGAGTAAAGTAAACCAAGCATTAGCAATTTACATGCTCTCTATATGTTTGTTCCGAGTATTTCAGCAATGCATTTAAGGCAAAAGACACGAAACAAAGATGAACAGATAATCACTGGTTTCTCTGTACTTCATCCTCTTCAATGTTACATACATGAGTCTTCGAACAAGAGCCAAACTGGCTCACATTAGCATCACTGTGAAGTCTAATCTTAAAGCCGCCAGTCCTTTCATCTTTCTTCACTCCTCTACAAATCTAAAGAAACGGAAAATTTCAAATGTACCTTACTTTCTCATCTAACAACGTTAACTGAACAAACATTACTGTGGTAGATATAACATGAGTTCGTCTATAACTCTGCAAGAAAACAATAGTATTATAGAAGAGAATAAATAAGCAAAACAAAATCCTTACTTCTAGTTGGTTTTGTGGCCACTAAAATGGGCAAATGTAATGCATTGTTTCTTCGTGGAGTCGGAAAAGATTTTTAAAGTTACATATGAACTGGAATTTTTCAAACAATCACATTCCCTCACAAATATTTCAAAGGTAAAGATAACAGCAGGCAGAGAGACTCTAGCCTCGCCTGTTCAGGAACCTCGTTGTGGCTGTCAACTGAATAGCACATTATTGGGTGAGAGAGAGGGGTAGGCTATTTCTACTAGAACCAATACATAGGTAGATAATGGAGAGATCAGAACGAATGAACATGCACTGGTAAAAATCTTATTATTTAATTGACTGTAGAGAATTTCTGGATTTTGTTGGTTGAAAATCAGAGGAACAGTTCTATCAGATTACATTACCCAAAATAAGAAAGAGAAGCAGGAAGAAGAAAAAGATGAGGATGAGGAGGATGAGAATAAGGAAGAGAAAGAGGAGAGAAAGGAGGGAGGAAAAGACAGAGAGAGAAAAGTGTGTGTGTGTGTGTGTGTGTGTGTGTGTGTGTGTGTGTGTATGTTACATGGAGGCTAGATTAAATTGAGACAAGTCTGGAAGCTGGGACTCACTCACTGAAGATGCTAACTGAGGTAAAAGTGGCTATGTTTAGAAATCTGTGGGTAAACAAAGATCGTCTTTAAAATCCAGCAGGTAAACGGGTAATAATATGGCAGAAAAAAAGATCCCAAATTTTCTGCTATTTCTTACTCATTCTTTTCTCCAGAAGCATTGACACTGACCATGTTATTAAAAATGAATTGGTCCATGTGCCCACCAGGAATTACATTAGAAGTACCAATGGCTGTGCTCCTTCACAAAACTTCTCTTGGGAAGGCCCAAGAATTAAGCTCTCCCACTAACAAGTGCTTAGAAATATGGCATAATCAATGCTGATGTGTGTTATATTTCTACTATGAATATGCTCCTTTCCTAGCCATCCCTGACATCTCTATTTCTGGTTCTGCTCAGCTTGAAAGTTAAATAATAAAAGTAGCCTAAGAAAACGGTCTCAAAATTTAGAAGTGAGCATCTTTTTTTTTTTCCAGGACTAAAATGTGAGGCTCATTCAAACTGTTGAAATGGTTCGCACTCTACTTAGTGTAGTTCCAATATGGTATGTGCCTGCTTCTTACTGCATCAGACAAAAACACTTCCAAACAATAGGCCCCGCAGTACTTGAACTTATGTCTATTTTCTCTGTACAGTTCTCATTTCGATACTACCAATGGCGGCAGTGTCCTACTGCGAGCCTCTTTATTGTAAACGCCTCCATTGTAAATAGAGCAGAAAAGAGGAGTGTAGCTTCCAATGGGATCGTGAAAGGATGGAAAAGCTTGCTCCTAATTAGGCTCTTGAGTTTGAAAACCTACATTCTTTCCATGAGAGGAAATACTTCAGACTGAGCATCAGAAAAAGAGATGGTACATAAGAGCTGGGAATGAGAGATTGACACACTAAAGGGAATATCCAATTTGCTGCATTTCTGAATAGGGGTTTTCAGTGTTGCACCTAAGATTGTTTCCCACTCGCTATCTGTTGTTTTTCCCCCGCTTTATTTCCCCCTTGCAATTGCAGCTGTGGGAGTGGTAGCTTGCTAAGTCCATGTCTCCCCCTCAATTTATTAATCTCTTTTTCTATTCTTTGAAGATGATAGGCTTTTAAAGGAGCATACTACTCTCTTCTCAAAGAAACAAGCAAGCAAAATGAAAATAAAGATGCCCAGAGGGGGAAAGAAAAGGAAGGGAAAGCATAAGAGGGCAACACTTGGGGTAAAGAAAAGATGATGAGAGTCCCCTGTTGAGCTCCTACACGGGCGGTAAGAGCCAGGCAGTGCTAAGAAAGCAACAGACAATAACGACAGAGCGATAACTGCCACTTAGGATCTTTGAAAGGAGGAAAAAAATCACACCCTTTCTCTTCCCATGAAAGAACAACAGGACCACCCAAGAGGGACAAGAAGAGATGGGGCTCCCCTTTTCTTTCTTCATAAAAAGAGAAGAAATAAAGAGACATTGCAAAATGTTCTTTCTGATTACATAAATGGGAATATGCTGAGATGGGTTTAAGTATACCCTGTGCAAGAAACAGGTTTCAAATGAATGTGGCCTTCCTCCAATCAGGTCCTGGAAGTGACACTTATCCCAGAGACCCTGGCAATGGCTGGAAGACCTGGGGACTGGCTGTCTTCAAAATCATATTTTATTTTTCTTGGTTTTTGATGTTTTAAAAAAAGATGCATGAGAAATCAGAAACTATATTCATTTTACTTAATATATTATTTTTAGAGGAGGTCTTAAGGACCCTGATCTAAAGGTCTTAGAGACCCTAACTAGTCTCTAAGTTGGTCTTGACCTTAGAATAACTCTGAACTTCTGATAGCCTTACCTTCATATTTTGAGCCTTGAGATATAGGCATGTTCTGGTTCACTCAGCTTGATGTGGTGCTGGGGACTAACCCCATTGCTTGCACATGCTAGGCCAGCATACTAGCAGCTGAGCCACCTTCCCATACCTTTGTTAATTTCTATTCATCAGACTGGTAGCTGTAGTGATGTGATGCACAAAGCCCACAGTTGAATGTTAGGTACATGGTTCTGAGAAGAAACTTGCCACTGACGGCACAGGGCTCTGACGTTCACACAGTGACAGCAGAGTTGAGACTGAATTCACCACGAACTATTAGCACTTGCAATTCTTATTTTGTATTCCCAAATCCAGCAACTTGTTTCTGGCATGTGTGTGTCTCCCTTTCACAACACTCCAAGCACTTCTGAGGAAGCTGCCTCACCAAGCCCCACAGTCATATTTGAGCTAGATATTGAATAATAGACATGCAGGTTATGTATTCCTGCTTTCCAACCATCATTCCAGTGTGTTTGGGGACACAGTTATTTCCCACTAGTTTTCTACGTCTAAATCCACAGCCATTGCCCTTAAAGTTAACAAAATCCATCCAAGATTCCAAATCTAGAATGATCACCTTTCTTTGAGTGGGACTGTGAGACTGCCATAGAGTCATAAATGTGTATATAAAAAGCTTCCTCACATCTAGGCTCTCTGCAGAATCCATTGCTTATCGAAAATGTGAGAACAGCATCCTTCAGTTGGAGACACAAGCACCCTCCTGATTATCACCCTGAGTTCAGGAACCAGGGTTCCCCTGCACATGAAGAGCATTCATACAGTTTAGAAAAAAAGAAAAATCCCAGTTGCTTATCTGCTAGACAAATCAGAATTTTATAGGAAAAAATGTGGAAAAATTTAAATGCTATGTTCACTGAAACATTCAAACTTCTCAGACTGGAACCTTTGAAAGTAACTCTAATGGTTTTGAAGAAGATTAATTTTTATAAACCATATATGGAATTTTGAAAAGACTAAATGAGTCAGTTCATTGGTTTTATAAATTTTATAAAAATTTTGTCTAAATATAAATTCTTAGAACTGTTTATAAACCAAAAATTCTAACTATTTTCTACTCATCAGTCTGTTTCAGATGACTACATCAGTGGAATTCAACGTTAAATCTAGTCAATTTCCTGATCATTATCAATTAGGCTTGCATGCCTCCGAGTGTTTCCCAGCATATGTTCTCAAGCTCAGTCAATTTTTAATATGATCCCTCTCTACTTGATATTGATTTTCCCATATCACCATCTTGGTCCAGACTCTGATAACATCACACCTGACATTCTCCTTCACTGTTTATGGGCTCCAAAATGCCAAAGTATTTCTCTCATTCTAGTTGTGCTTGTCCCATTAAGTTGTAGAAATCTGTTTTAAATAATCTTCAGTTGATTAGAAGGGAATTCATTATAAACTAAGAAGTTACCAAAGAAAGTCGTATGTGTCTAACACACATACACCAAACTCAAACCACCTTTAAAGCCAAATACTATAGCAAAAACAGACTTCATACTAAAATTATGCTGTGTATGTATTTACCCACTTTGACACAATTTTAAAAGATAAAATCCTTCTAAGTTTGTTTCTTTTCTTTTGTTCCATTTTTTCCTATTTTTTAAGCAAATCACTCATTTTCTCATTATAGTTAATTTTGCAAAGGACTTCCATTATCCTTAATCTGCTAAAACTGATATAAAACTGGTGCAGGGTGTAGCACATAGCACTTGTGATAAAGGAAGAAACATGCTGTTATAAATGCTGTCACCATACTCCTAGCAAATGTAGACGATGACACATAAGGACTATTATGACTGTAGTGACACTGAAGTCAGCAAGCTACTCTAACACAAATAAACAGGAAAAAGAAAACAACAGCCTTCCTATACAACCGAAAAATAATTCAGAGAAGATAGTGAAAAAAAATATTCTCAAAGGCATCTTTCTTATCTCAAACAAACTAACAAGCAAACACATGAACAACAAATAAACTTATTCTGGGACATTTGAATCCATATCTGCATGACATTGGCCCCAATATATGCATATATTATGGAATATAACCCTGTAGTTGACTGCGTTAGTAAATAACCCAGTACACTGAGTGTCATACATGAAAAAAAAGGATTCAATCTCATTTTGATGATGTAACACATGATTGACTAAAACGGCATCTGTCTTCTGCTGAGAGTTGATACAAAACAAATTAGTGTGTAAGGATTGGGCTGATGTGTACTAAGATACCACCCAATCTTGAATGCTAGGGCTCATTGAAATTCAGAGCATCTATTTTTGTTTTTCAATTCCTTTGTGGTTCCCATTAGTTCGAAAACTGGAGGATTGCTGTAAGTGTGCTCATACTATTTCCTCTAAAACAAAGTATATTTCAAAGGGGAGAAATAATTTACCTAGAAGTCTTAAAGCAGTGGACTGATTTTTTTTTTTTTTATGTGCCCGATGAATTGAAAACTACTGCGGGAATGATTGGCAGAGACAAACAGAAGGAGAGAAGTGGATCTATTCATTTAAAGGTTACACTGCTTCAGTCTGCTCTGAGAGGGATTCAGAAAGGTGCCGTGTTGTAAAGAATCTGCACTGTACTGTCAAAGAACACAGATTCTAATCTGAGTCGTCAGGCTACCCAGCAAGAGGAACTTGGTTCCTCTCACAATAGTGCAGCCTTGCTTTTTTTATGTTTTTATTTCTAAAATTAAAGTCAAATAGGAATTAAGTTAAACAATTGCTGTTCTGATTTTAAGGACCTTGACCCAATCAGTGCCTTCTCCGGGCCAAAAGAACACAGATTATTGCGTGCATGCATTTCTTAGTTTTCTGAATTTCAAAGCCACATGTCTTAATCTACTTTGTAATTTTGCAACAAAATTTGACAGATCAGTACCTCATTTTCTCACAGTTCTGATCAAAAATCAGCTTTGTAGTGTGTCTTCATAAGGGTTGCTATTGTTGGAGTGAAACACTATGACCAAAAGTAGCATGTGGAGATAAGGGTTTAGCTAGCTTACACATCCATATCATCAACTTAGTTTAGTGATCATTAATGAAGTAAATCAGGACCCCAGCTCAAACAGGGAAGGATCCTGGAGGCAGAAGTTGATACAGAAGAATACTGCTTACTAGCTTGCTCCTAATGGCTTGCTCATCTACTTTCTTATAGAAACCAGGACTACCAGCCCAATGTATAGCACCACCCACAAAGGACTTGGCTCTCACCCATCTTTCAATAGTTAGGGAAATGCCCTGCAGGCTTGCCTGCAACCCAATCTTATGGAGGCATTTTTTTTTTCAATTGAGATTCCCTTGTCTCTGTGATCTCACTTGTGCCAAGTTGACATAAAACTAGCCAGCACATGGCCATCTCCTTGCAGGAAGAAGTGAAATTTATCTTTGCAGATGGAAAAAACACAAACAAACAAGAAAAAACAGCAACAAGAAATAAGGAACGTATGAGTGTGTGGCCTTGTATAGTGGCATCAATTCAATCATGAGGCAGAGACCCTAGGAACTAAATTTCTCAAAACAACACACTCCCAATATTGGCACACTGAAGGTGAGTTTCAACAAAAATTTGGAAGGAATAAAAGCATTCAGACAATAACAACTCTAAAGGTAGACATTTGCATACCTAAAACCATACCAAATTGTTTTAGGGGAGCTTGGAAGAGATGGATTCTCTTGCAGGCATCTTTGTGTGCTCAAACTATTCCCCACTGGTAAGAAAAAAATCAAAGTAGTGAATTCTTATCACCTCTCTTGAGAAAAGGGTAAAAGTCAGCCAAATGTGAATGAAGGGGTCAAAGTATCCCTTTACCCCTTCACAATTCACCCCAAAGTCTCATTTTTCTCTTAAAGTGGAAATATCAGGTTAATGCACATGGCTTAAATATAGGCATTTAATAAATGAATGCTGAGACAGACACAAAAAACAAAATCTTTAGTACAGATGATCTACAACAACGTAAACTATGTATAGTTGTCTCCCTTATTGCATACTTTAAAAGTACACAGCAAAATGCCACAGCTCTGTCCCAGGAAAAGCAGCTGGTTTCTAACTACCCTCTCCTTAATTTGGAAACTCAGTATCATTTGTGGCTATCACAATCCAGATGAAGGGTGAAAATAGTGTGCCCAGAGTTTAAAGTATCCCATGGGTGAAAGCAACAGGTGGAGACATTCTGTAGACAGAAGATTTGGTGATTTTTTCCCCTAAGGTTTCTGCCTAAGAGGGCAATATTAGATCAGAAGACTCAAGATGTCTCTTCTGAGAGCTATATTAGCTAATTATAGTTTGATTTCATGTGATTCATTTCTCAGGGAATGGGCATCTTGATTGACAGTTTCATCAAGATTTTATGGGATGGATGGGTTCCTTGAGAGAAAACAGAGGAAGAGAAATAGAACGTGAGCAATCAGCAGTCCCCAAATGTCCATTTGACTTTCCATAAAAGCTATTGCAGGACTCTCCCTTCCATTGGGGTTTTGCTTTAGAAGCAGAGCCTTGAAAGGCATGGGCTCTAGGTTGGTGCTGTGAAGTGTTCTCTTTATAAACACAGATGACTGCTTGATTCAGGAAACAGCATCATGGGCTTTTAATGATCTCACGATCTCAATTCATTATGATGTCCATAGCAAGGGAATGGAATCGATCAGTGTCCTTCTTTTCATTAGCATAGTTTTAGATGTAGACATAAACTTACTTCTTACTTAAATGGTGCAGATGGTTTTCTTGCTAGTTTTTTTCTTTTAAAAACTATTGGCCATTTCTTTGTCCAAGCTGAAAATATTTTTAAAGTCCACATGTATACATGAAGGGCCAAATCACAAGGGAAAGATTATGTTACATAAAAGTCAATGGTAAATTCTCCACAGATGTCCTTCCACTTAAAAGATTTAGCAAAAAATGATAATAACAACCTTTGGAAAAAACTAAGGCTTGGGCATATGCTGTTACAGTCTTTCTTCCAAGTCGGTGCCTTCACTCTAATTTAGCCAACTGTGTTAATCTGTTAGACGCAAGGTCAAAGTTTTGGATATTGTATTTTTGCTTTCTTAATACTCCAACATCTAGTGAGAAAATAGCTGATCATTGGTAATTTTCTAGAGTAATTGGGATTTTTGTTTGTTCGTTTGTTTGTTTACATTATCTCTATAAGAAAGTATGATTGAATGAGTAAGATGCTTTCATACTAAACAAATTAAGGTCTCTAAATTTCTAATTTCTAATGCTACTTCTTCAAATGGTATAACCACAAAGACGATTTTGGGTGGGAGGTGAAGGTCGAAGACTCAACTCATTTTTCACGTCTCTGAGAAGTGTGATGTGAAAAGAAATGACAAATGAGCCCAAGGAAGGCTCAGATCCCATCAATGTGTTTGCAGTGATCAGTGGTTAGATTGTCATTCACTGTCTGCAATCGTAAGAAAGCATGGCCTAGAGAAGATGGTAAGGACCTGAGCTACACACTGATCCTAGCAAGCTATTAAATATTCCAAATTTTATTTCCTGACAGCATCATCTAAGCTTTGTGAAAGGACTGGAAGAAAGTTGAAAGGAGATAGAAGATTCATTAGATCTAGGGAATTACTTAGCTGGAGATTTTCTTGCAACTTTTTCCATGATAAAAATCTCTAGAAAGAGAGACTGAATTTGGATCCTTCTTCTGACTGACTAGCCTAATAAGAAGTTTAAACATCCATACAAAGAATGTCTGTACATTGGCCTTTATTTATCAGAGACACTGTTCTGTTAACCCTCCACTCCAGGCATAGAATAATTACTGCAGATGATACTCAAGTTCAACAAGGATGAGTTTCATGTCATATATATCACTGAATGCATTTCTTGAACTTCAGTCTACGTGACATCCACAGAAGTACACACCCCGACAAAGATGAGTGCATATCACACAAAGCCTCTTACAATACTGCAATAGTTTTCTACTTTTGTCCAAGTTTATTTTAGGTGGCTGATGTGTGACTTTCTGCCACCTACTACTCCCAGTGTGTGATGTATACATAACCACACGCTGGCAATTCACTGCTTTAAACAGACAGGGGCACTAGAGTGGAGAAACTAATTTGCATAAATTATGAGGTCTACATTTCCCTTTAAAAGAGATATATGAGTAACATTATTCAAACAAAATTTGCTAGCATATTTTAGCCAATTCAGTCCAGTGTGCAATCTAAAAAATGCTGTATCTTATCCAATTCTTGTCCATATAAGTGTCATTACTATGAAAATGGTTATTTCTGACAGAGGTCCTACATGAGGGATGATGTCCTACTTACCAACAATCCAAACTATCCTGCGAATTATGTTCTTGATCCACAATTTAAAGATGAGGAAACATGATTTATCAGATTCCTAATTTATTGTCAGGGCTGTGAACTCAACTAAACCATCTGGTTTTGGAGCTCAGTCTCTATAACCTGGTCTTCTGAAAAAAATTAAGGACTTGAAACCCTCCCAGGAGACCTGGTTATTGGGACTGAGCCCCAAAACAAGATAGTTTAGTTCGAATACAGCACTGACACTAAATTGAGTTTTACAAACTAACAATAACTAATAGTTATAATTATATTATTTAATTCATTTGCCAATATTATAAATATTATGGATGCTAATACCATTAATGCTAATAATATTAGTAAAGAGTATTATGACTATGATTAGGACTAAGAATACAAATCTTAGCTCCTAAAATGGCTGGTGTAGCTTTTTTTGTCGCTATTGTTGAATTAGGAAATCTCTCTATAGCACATTCTAGCAAACAGCAAAAAGCTGTGTTAAACTCTCTCTCTTTTTTAAGCCCTCTCAGATTTTTAAGTGGATTTAGCCCCATGTTGGGCACCAACTCTAAGCTTATGACCTTGTCCCACTATGTGATTAAGCTCCTTCTTGTGTATGTCCCAAACCATTTAGGAGTATTCATAACTCCCTCCTGCATTCATGGCAAAAAATCAATAAATGACTCTGATTTTATTTCGAACTGTTCTTCCTCATCCATTTTCATTGGGCAACAAAAACCCACCCAAGGTAAAATACATCGATTTCCTAGGTATCCAGCCCAATTTCTGTGGCTCTTTTGACAAGATACCTGATTGTTTTGATTGAACAGAAATGGCTTTCACATTAGGTGCTTTTTTGGTGGTTTTAATAACATGCCTGACTTATTTTGCCTCACAATTTGAGAGATTTTAGTTCATAATCCTTAGAGATGTTGATTCTAGACCCATGTTGAGATAGGATGTGTAGGGAAAAGGGGATAAATCAAGAATACCCTGCCCCTGACATGATCCATGCCCCCATAACTCAGTGTTAATGGCCAAACAAGACTTTTGGCAGTGCTGTATTTTCCCACTCGCTCACTGAGCATGCTCCAATAAAACCTAAAAAAGCCATCCTCTATGCCCAACCCTCTGTTATCTCTGTTCTTGGACAGAGACACCCACCATTCTGCATCTCTCCCTAATAAACTTTTTATGCAGTTCATCAAAAAAAAGCAAATCACTATAAGTATCCCAACAGTAAGTCTTTAATTACAAGAAATATTTTTTAAGAATTCAGCCAAATTTGCTGAGCTCATTTATAATACACTCTCCTATCTCTTAAAAAAGTTTCTTTAGTTAGAACAGCAGCGGTTGCTTATATAGTGTTCTGCATTTTAGTAATCCTTTGCTCATTGTCTATGATATACAGAGGCAATTACAGTTTGAAATGCAGATCACAAGGTTTCATTTGCATTTTGGAAGCTGATATTAGATTCTATATTGTATATCTGATTAACTTGTTCTGTGCATTTTATATTTTATTCATGAAAACTTGCTCTGGACTTTATATTGTGATATTAACAATGGCTCTATACATTTAATGGCAATGTGTGGGGCTTTGGAACTAATTTATTCCCTTTCCTTCCCTATCAGTGTGGTTGTCAAGTAGGAAAACAGAGAGAGTCAATTGACTACAAGGGAGTTGAACTTTATTGTGGATGAAATATGTGGGGTTAGGGGAGGATATATTTTGCCGCATTCAGAACCTAAGATCATGGGCCAGAAGTAGCACAGTCATCCACTCAGTGTCAAGGGGAGAGCTGGAAAGAAAACAAACATATGTTTACTTTCCATCCCACAGAATAGGATAGCTATATTGTCCCCTCTTAAGCACATATACAAAAAAGAAAAAAAAATGAAGACAAGAGGAGCTCATGCATGCACACTAACCATTACCTCTGACTATTTAGAAACAATTTGATTAAGATGCCAATCTCTCCCTAACATTCCAGGTGAAATCCTATACCTCTTCAGGGTCCAGCAACTCTGTACCTGCCTCCCTGACCTCCTTCTCAGCCTTCTGGCCGTGACAGGTCTAGATCAGCTTTTTGAATTTGTTGCTCTTGTTTCCAGAAACAACATGCCACCGGCTTCTTGGCAGGATGTCATGAAAGTCATAAATGGAAAGTTATGCTTGAGAAGGTCTGGAGAGATGGCTAATGGGTTAAAAACACTGCATTTTCAGAGGACCCAGGTTTAGTTCCCAGTCTGCACATAGTGGCTTGCATTCATCCGTAACTAGAGTTCTGGGAGCTCCAGCACCCTCTTCTGGATTCTGTGGGCATGCACAGAGCACAGAGTGTATAGACACACTCACTTGTAAGATACTCATACACATAAAAAGTAAAAAAATAAATAAAAATTTAAGTAGTTGTATTTTAGAAACAATTTTAGTATTCCAACCATGTATATACCCCCACCCCTACAGTATCTCTGGTCTTCATGGAATTACTAAGTGTGTTTGTTTACTGGGTTATTGATTCCATTAAATTGGTGATATTCAAGTATTTTAGGCTTTGAGGTATGTTAGAAACCTGCTACTATTTCTGAAAAGATGCCTCAGTATTAGGACCCTTTATTTCTTTAATGTTGGAACCCTATTTCTACCTCTGACTCTACATTGGTACAAAACAGTCATAGACAAAACAGATATTGCTGTGACTGTATTCCTCTAAAATTTTATTTTCAAAATGTAATTGAAGTTCAGATTTGCACAGGAGATAGAGTTTGCTGACCTCTGTATTATATCTGTGAAAACAGAATTCATTTGTGCCCCTCAGCAGTCTCTCCACTCTGAGTGAAACAATAACAGCAGGTTGCAAATACACATATTTTCATGAACAAATGGCCCCATGCAGAAGGCTGATGAAGGTTCACCTCATGGAGCACCAAGAATGGGATGAATATAGATTTACCCCTAAAAGGCCGAGAATGCAATTTACTCATTTATATTGCAATTACTAAGTATTTTTGAAAGCTAATCAATGTGGGTTTTCCATCTTGTAGTAACCTTCGGCTAAGTCTCAGCTACCGGAAAAACCTCTGAGTCATAAGCTTTTGCTTAAAAATATTAATTTACTTTGAAAACTAAGCCAATGTAATTTAGGGCTTCTGAGAGATTAATCAAACAGGATGACTAAAGCAACTGAGATTGGTTTTATAGCTGTTCTTGTTGGAGTGAAATTGTTAAGGGAAAGGAGGGATAATCAGTGTAAATCTGTTTAATCATAATTATTTTCTTAACATCAAGGACAGCATTTTAATGTTAGACAGAGTTTTCTCTTCCTCAAATGTATTATTGGATCAACTAATAATACGAAAGATGCATAGATATTGGATGCCTACCATATAACAAGCATAGTCTTGTAACTGTACTACATACACTACCCTAAAATAACTCTGTGGAGGTAGAGTTTCATCTTATGGGCAGAGAAACTGAGTCAGCAAGGAGTTGAACAGATTAAAAAGTGGCAGATCTACAAATAGGTCTTTGTCATAGTGACTGTAGATCCACACCTGTCTCTATTGTGGAATAATCCTCTTGTACACTATGAAGAATGTTCCTCAGATTAGTTTAGTAAAAACTGATTGATCAATAGCCAGGTAGGAATTATAGGTGGGACAACCAAACTAGAACAATGATGGGAAGAAGAAGGATGAAATCAGAGGAGCTAGCAACCAACTGCTGAGGTAGCAGGACATGTAGAAAATAAGGAAACAAGACATGAGCCGTGTGGCGAAACATAGACAAGAAATATGGGTTAAATGGGAGAATCAGCTATTAGCTGAGCATACTAGGTCTCTGAATCAACTATTTGGTAAGGAGCTGATTACTTGGGATCAGGTGGTCAGGACAGGAAAACTCCACCCACACATCTCCCATACTAGACTTCATCATTCTAAGTCCACAGTGGGATAAGTCTTCTCTCTGAGTATGCAGGATTATTTAAAGCTCCTCAGACATAAAAGCATATGGAATGCCAACATTTTAAGTTGTTACAGCAACAACTAGCATAGAGCATAAACTGCTGCCTTATGGGGAACTATTACATAGCACATGAGGATAAACAGTGTTGCTGTCATGAGAACAGGATGGGAACTGTTACATAGCACATGAGAATAAAAACTGCTGCTGTAAATAAAAGCAACTCTGAGATTTCATCTTACACTTGTAAGAATGGCCAAGATCAAAAACACTGGAGAGGTTGTGGGGTAAAGGGAACACTTCTGCATTGCTGGTGGGACTGCAAGCTGGTACAGCCCCTTAGGATGCCAGTGTGGCAATTTCTCAGGATATTAGGAAACAACCTTCCTCATGATCCAGCAATACCACTTTTGGGTATATACCCAAAGGATGCTCAATCATGCCACAAAGACATGTGCTCAACTATGTTCATTGTACCACTGTTTGCCATAGCCAGAACCTGGAAACAACCTCAATGCCCCTAGACCGAATAATTGGATAAGGAAAATGTGGTACATTTATACAATGGAGTACTACACAGCAGAAAAAAAAATACTGACATCGGGTGCGGGAGAATTGCCTGTATTCTGTCAAATCATGTTTTAAATAAGCACTGATTGGCCAGGCAGGAAGTATAAGTGGGTAAACCAGACAGGAAGCAGAACAAGAGAATGCTGGAAGGAGGAAGCCCATTCCTCCCATTCCTTCCCAGACCACCTAGAAGCAAGATGCAATCTGACTGGCTGAGAAAGGTACTGAGCCATGTGGCTAACATAGATAAGAATAATTGGTTAATATAAGCTACAAGAGATAAAAAGAAGACTGAGCTAATGGGCAAATCAATTTATAACCTAATGTAGACTCAGTGTGATTTTCTTTGGGACTTGCTGGCTGTGGGGAACCAGGTGGGACAGAAACCCCAACAAGAAGGCCCCCTCATGTAAGAGACATCATGAAATTTACAGATAAATGGATGGAGCTAGGAAACATCACATTGAGTGAGATAACCCAGACCCAGAAAGACAATTATCATATGTACTTACTCATAAGTGGTTTTTAGACATAAAGCTAAGAAAACCAGCCTACAATTTACCATACCAGAAAACCTAGTCAGCAATGAGGACCCTAAGAGAGACTTCCATAGATCTAATCTACATGGGAAGTAGAAAAAGACAAGATCTCCTGAGTAAATTGGGAACATGGGGACCATGGGAGAGGGCTGAAGAGCAGGAGAGAGGCAGGGAAGTGAGCAGAGAAAAATGTAGAGCTCAATTTAATCAATAAAAAATGCTGCTGTTCAAGAGAACAAGATGGGGAACTGTTACGTAGCACATGAAGACAAAAATTGCCACCATCATGAGAACAGAATACCAAGTACATGAGAGTCAGGCTACTGTTCTTTCAACTACTTGTTTATATTTGAAGATAAGTGAAGAGGTTTTACAACTTGTGTGCTTTTTACAGGAAAATTTTCACACACACACACACACACACACACACACACACACACACACACACACGTGTTCCAAAAAGCTTTGGCCCAGAACTCCCTTAATTAGATCTAAAGCTCAAAGGGACTCCCAGAAAAATGTTCTTTCCAAAAATCAGAACACATTCCAGACATAAGACAATCCTTAAGGGAGGTCTCCACATTGAGACCAGGATAAGAATTAGACTTGTGTTCTGATATTTATGTTCAGCATCTCAGATTGATTGTTCCATTTCTATAAGGATTCTACAAGTAGGTACTATGTCTATTAAAATAATTTGCACTTAATTTTTTTATTTTGACACGCTTGCTCCTTATGTATCCCTGACTTACCTAGAACTCATAATGTAGACCAAGTTGGCCTCAAATTCACACACATAAACCAGCCTCTACTTCCTCCATACTGAGTTTAAAGGCATGTGAAACTGTACCTTGCTTCTCTTTTATGGTTATTTTATAAATGAAGAAACTAAACCTTAAGAGATTAGGCTATTTGTCCAAAGAAAGAAAACTGGTAATTATGGAGAACTTATTTTAAGTTAGACAATGTTTCTGCATCTTGATGTGGGAGTCTCCTCTGTGTGCTGTGATTACCACTAATGAATAAAGAAGCTGCTTTAGACATATAGCAAGGCAGAACTTAGGTAGGCAGGGAAAGCTAGGCTGTATGATGGAAGGAAGAAGGGTGGAGTCAGGGGATGCCACGGAGCTGCTGCCAGAATCAGACATGCTGAAACTTTGCCTTTAAGCCACTGCCACATGGAGATACACAGATTAATAGAGATGGGTTAAATTAATATGAAAGAGTAGCCAACAAGAAGTTAGAGCTAATGGGCCAAGCAGTGCTTTAAATAATTTGGTTTTTGTGTGATTGTTTTTGGTCTAAGCTAGCCAGACAGCCAGATCAAATGAGCAACCCTTCCCCCAACAGCAGCTGACATTTTTTTTCACAGAAATTTGTATAATTTAATATTCAAAACTTAAGGCCAACATACATATTAAAATATAGAAAAATCTTATTTATACTTAAACTTTCTATTCAGACTTTGTGGTGACTTTTAGAATATATGTAGCAAATTTTATATTTCCTAAACTTCATATTTTTATATTGAGATTTTTCTTATATTTAATTTTGTGAACTTGAAATTCATTGCAAAGGAAAATAAAACACTTGTGCCCTTTTAAAACAAAAGGAAAATTAAGGTGGTACAATTACAATTATTAGAAAAATTGTGCATTGCTCAACTCTCATCAGTAGATGACAATTAACACAGAGACTCACAATTGGTCAGCGTGTTAAGAATTAGAGTCTTGGGAGTGCTCAGTCCTAAATGGAATGTCTATGTCATGTCCCTCCCATCAAGGCTGAGGAATCTATTAAGAAGACAAAACGGGAAACAGTGCTTTTCAGCTATGACAGGACAGAAGGACGTAACTACTTACAGGAGTTGTGACAGGACACATTAAGACCCGCAGAACCTTAAGCCAAACAAACATTAAGCATGGAAGTGGGAGGTGGGACATGAATTCCTATTTCTAGCTCAGGAGCTACAGTTATTTGATATATGCTGAGAGGGGAGAGAGAAAGACATGGTGGGGAGAGAGTTGGGTTTCTTCAATGTTGTGATGCTTGGTATATACAACATAATCCAGGTAATGTCCCATGCCCAAAATAGTTGACCAACACAACAACAAAATAGTTGAACTTAATGAACTTAAGAGGGAAAGTTGGCAGCATAGTGGTGGGTAGGTAAGGGGAAGTCAGGGAAGAAGATGAATATGATCAAATACATGTTAAGAAAATCTCCAAGAATTAATAAAAACCATATTTTTTTCAAAATCCATTGAAATGTTTCTATTTCTATGTGATTTTAAAATGCATTTAATTTGCTGCCTCATCAGTTCTATACAACTTGTATCAAAGCACAGGATATTTGTTTTTCTCAGAAGAAAATCATGTTGATACAAATGAACTGGTTTTACTAATTTTATTTTACTATCAGATTTTAATCTTTTATAATGTTATTTATATGTTCATATTTTAACTTACAATTCAGTTAATTCTAAAATGAATCATTTATTTTTTCATTCTTCCTTTATAGAAAGAATTATATTTTTGAAATGCACATAAGAATATGTGCTATTTTTCTAATAGCTGTTTCAATTCATGTACCCCAAATCTGAAGGTGTATTGTCAATTAGCAATAAAAATTCCACTAGAACCTTCATTTTTATATTTGTGCAAAATAACTTAAAAATGGAGTGATAATTAGCTTTTCACCCAGCACTAATCTCTAGGGTTAATGTGACTGGCTCTAATCTATAGGGTTATAGACTAATCTGGAAAAGCCTTCTATGGACAGAGGCAAATTAAGATGATGACAGTTCTATGTGTCTACCCAATGTGTCTTGAGATTAAATACACATGGAGATGTCTTTAATTCTAAGCTAAACATGTTGTGTTGGTTTGCTTTTGTTTGCTTGTAAAAATTCTCATAAACCTCCATAATGTGAGGAATGTGTGAATCTGGAAAAGGAGGTTTAATACACAGCATTGCCCAAGCATGTTTGCCAATAGAGCATCCCTTTCCCAGCCTTTTTAGAGTTATCCATTAACAGCTTCCTATGTTAATAGTCCATATTAATTTCATCTTACCAGTTACCTTATAAAACTTTAGAGCTATGAGTGCAAGCCTGCCATATTGTGTAATCCAGAATATTAAACGCAGGATGTGGAAACTGAGAGGAAAGAAAAGACTAAAGGGGTGTTTAAACATGAGGTAAAGCAGATGGGTGGAGAATACAGGATTCTGCATAAAAGTTGGACTCTATATGGTTGGTATGGTATATATTTGTTTATCTACCAGTGGTTCCTATTCTGGAAGCTCATTTACTGGTGCTGTAATTTGAGAGATGACATGAAATCTCCAAGAGGTGGGACCTAATAATGGGAGGTTGTAAGGTCACAGTTTAAAGTGATTTTGGTGAGAACCTGCTTAGTTCTCAAAAGACTGAGATGCTATGGAAGGAAGCATCTTTGCTAGCCGTGAAATTCATCTTGTATACGCTCATGTCTCATTCTCCTTTTTACTGATGACCCTGGCTAGATGCCAAACCAATGAGGCTAACCAACTGTGGACAAATAGTATCCAAAACTGTGAGTTAAACAAAATAGACAGTTTCAGGTATTTTGTTATACAGCAGAAAACAGACAATGCAGTTAGTACTAAGCAAAAATTGAATAAATAGTGGATTTCAAAAGCTTTACACAGGACAGAAAGGTATACTCAGTAACCACAGAGGTGGTTCTAGTGATAATGCATGCACCTAGAAATGCCCCTTTGCTAGGTGATGTCACATTCCTATGAATCAATAGAACAATTTTCTTCAGTTGAAGATACCAAAGGTAGCATTTCTCATATCCATGATGTTGGATCAGAAGACAAAGGACACAGCTAGTCTGCACTGATGTTATATATATGCAGTGTATTTCAATCAGACCTGCTCCCACTCTGGGCCTCTATTTCCTGTTGAGCTCCTTCTTTCCAGCTAGTCCTCATCCTACTTTTCCTATTATCCATTGGATTGAATTAGTGTTGTTAGCATGAACATGGATGGAGGATTATTTATAGGATGTTAATCAAGTTACCAGCTGCTATGCCACTGAAGAAAATGGTTCTCCATCTCCCAGCAAAACATAAATTACCAAAAGCTCCTTAAAGATGAACAGGACCTTATGGGCTTATCTCCTCATCCACAATAGAATGTTAACAGGCCTGATTTTGTTCAAGTCTTTGGCAGATAATAACAGTTTCATAGGTTCATGGCTGCAATAGCCATGCCAAATTCAGGAGACAGCACTATGCAGTATTCCTCCTTATCTTCCATATCTCCACATTCTATCCCCTCTGTGATGTTCCCAAGCCATAGAGGATGTGATATCAATGGTTTCTTTAAGCCTGGACACTCAACAATCATGGATTATCAGCACTTTGACCTTTTATGAGTCTCTGCATCAGCCACTGCACACTACAAAAAGAAACTTCCCTGACCAAGAATGAGGTAGCACTAAGCTGTGGCTATAAACATAAATAATTAAAAAGCATTTTGACAATAAATCCATTTAGAAAAACAACTGTAGCAGACTTATTCATATGGCCCGTGACCTTCTACACCATGGGTTTTTGACCAGGTTTACAGTAACGGCACAAATTTTCTCCTGCAAAGCAGCCTCAACCCTGGTGTCAAAAGTCTTTGTATATGTGTTGCTTTTGTTGGTTAATGAATAAAGTACCCAAAGCATCAAGTAATCACACACCTAGGTCAAAATATCCTGTTAGCAGCCAAAACTTGATACATATCTCCTGTCAATAACCTTAAGGAAGCAAGAATAGGCCTGAACTCTCTGACCATTGGTGAAGGTGGAAGGAATTCACTCACATCCATGAGCTCCCACAATATCCTGTGTTGAAAAACAGATGCTAAGCACTTTGAATAGTTAACAGATGAAGTGAAATGTCCAGATATCTTGGTACGGAAGGGGTAAGTTAGAATCTAGCTTGACTGTTGAGTCAGTAAAGTGCTTATTCTTATGCAAACATGAGGAACTGAGTTTGGATCTCTAGTATTCATTTAAGACGCCAGCCAGAGCAGCACACATCTATAATCCCAGCACCTGGGAGACAGATACACACAGGTTACTGGTGTTTACTGACGAGAAAATTTATTAAGAAAGTGCAAAGTTCTAAAGAAGATTAAGAATGATTTGTGCATTTGCTATATTCTAGACAAAGGAGTAAGTGGAATAGCTTCAGATGGAAAAAATAATTAAAATCTTAAAGTCAGAGGAGTTTAGACATAAAGCTATAAGAAATTTTTGGAGCCAATTGGATACTTTAACAGGGCACAGGATAAACATCATTTGCTAGAGATTATATTGACAGTAGAAAAGTAAAAAAAAATTCCATCAAAGTTGCTTCAAAGAATGTGGTTTAATTTAATTTAACATTTTATTTTTAAAGTAAATTCTGTTAAAACACTTCTTCTTTATTGATATAATAAATTTTAAGTAACATTTATTGTAATTGCAAAAATATTTAATTTAGAAGCATAAGTATCAAAAAGAGCAAAAACTATTTCAAATTATCCCAGAATAAAATGATTTTGACATTCATCCCTTTTCATCCTTTCTTATGCATTTTGCATAATCAATGTTAAAGAATAAAAGATAATTTTACTACCTTAATTATTATTTCAAATATAAAGAAGTGTTTTCATGATATTAAAAATTCTTAAACAACATAATTTTAGCAGATTGGTAGTATTCATTTATCTGAATCCATTATACTATCTTGAACTTTCCCTTTTCCTTGGGTATTCATGTGATTTAGTGATTCAGTTGCATCTTATATGCAAGTCTTTATGATATTTCACATCATTTAGTTAAAACATTTCTATAACGGGATTTCCAAGTCACAAAATGTAAGTATTTCAAATGTATTTACAAATTGTTTGCAAGTTATATGCTAATAATTTTTCTCCCTTCAAGAGGTATGAATATTTTGACAGAAGTTTCTGTCCCACCCAGTCTATAACCAAAGAAACTCACAGAGGCTTACATTAATTATAAACTGGTTAGCCTATTAGCTCAGGTTTTCTTATTAACTAACTCTTACATCATACATTAACTCATAATTCTTGTCTATGTTAGCCACATGGCTTCGTACCTTTTATCAGCAAGGCATTCTCATCTTGCTTCCTCTGTGTCTGAGTGACGACTGCAGACTGAGCATTTTCTCTTCCCAGAATTCTATTCTGGTCACTCCCACCTATTACCTCCTGCCTGGCTACTGAACAATCAGCATTTTATTAAACCAATACAACTGACAAATCTTTACAGGGTACAAGAGCGTTGTTCCACATCATGAATATATTTTCCCTATTAAAATATAAGATATTTCTACCAGAAAGAAAAATATCAGACATCATGCCACCTACTTTGAAATAAAATTAGGTCAGAGTAGAAATTACTTGTTCATCCATTAACTTATGACCTTCATTTAGAACTAGCAGTGATGCATGGTTGCTGGGCAACTTTGGGGAGACTGAGAGACAGTTCTAAATGTTGGTATGGTTCATATGATGAGAAAGTCCCCAGATACAACAGTGTTCAAAACACATACAGTTTAGAAATAATATCTCTCCTAAAAGTAAAGACATAATTTGGCCATTGTTTCAAATACACAAACTATGGTAATAGAATTCATCAAATAATCTCTCATTTCTCTGGCTAGTTAATACTTCTATTATAACACATTAGGTAATCCCATGTACATAGGTAGATTTCTAGTTTGGACCCCATTTTAACAGTAATTTTCTGGTAAGATTAATGTAAGCATAGTCAAGAATGAAACATCCTCAACACAGAAGTTTGACTTTTTATTTGTTTGTTCGTTTTTGTTTTTTGAGACAGGGTCTCTCTGTGTAGCTTTTGGTACTTGTTCTGGAACTAGCTCTTGTAGACCATGCTGACCTTGAACTCACAGATATCTGCCTGCCTCTGCTTCTTGAGTGCTTGGGTTAAAGGTGTACACCACCACCACCCAACTAGACTTTTTAATATATTCAGTAGCAGTCATTCCATTGATAAGCCTCTTACCATGTATAACAATATCTTCATGATCCATTTGTTTTAGGTATCTCTCATAATTAAAACTACACAGAACTCAAAGCCTGTGTTCTTAAGTCAGCATTATCTCCATTTAATAAACAATAAAATAAAATTTTATTTAACTAATGTTGTACATCAACAGGCACACACACATACACACACACACACAGACACACACACACACACACACACAAAAGACGTCCTACCAGTTATCATTATCCAATATTGAGCATAAGTACACACGTACTTTTATAACACACAATTCTCTAAGACAGCTTACATTCCTTTTCATTGAGATCATAGAAAGATCATCCTCATGATTACAGATCATGGAAAACATTGCTTCACTTTCTACCAAGATCATATCATTTGAACATAAGAAAACTCTTCAGTCCACAAGAAATTTACTTAGTATTTTTTGTGTAATTGTTTGACTCAGAGAAATGCCCTGGGCTTGGCATAGTAATTATTTGATGGTTCTAATTATAGAGGTTTATAATATTTTATTATTTTGTCTGTGGAAAAGCAAGTTCAATGCAGAAGTTAAATAGCACACATTTATGAAGGTTTTGAGTGAGGCACAAGGAAAAGCTACCGTTAGTACAGGGAATCAAGATTCTTTTTCCCCAAATTCCTTATAGAATATCTACATGTTTGAGGCACTGTCATAGGTGTCTCTCTACTGAGAATAGGTGTTATTACCCTCAGTTTTAGTGACTGAAAAAATAGATAAATGGAGTAATGTTCATTTGTTTGAACTCAGTCTATCACTTTCCAGTCATGGCAAGACAAATAGGCAAATATTTTGATACCACTTTAAAATTCATTCTCCCCATCTTCTAAACATTACACATGGATCCAATTTAAGCATCACCGTGGGAAGTGGTATTACTTGTACTACCTGGGGACTAAAAAAACTGAATATTTCAAAGCAGCTACATAAAATTCCATCCTTTAACGAATTTTATTAATAAAAACAAACATTCCATGAATTAGCAACATCATTAAATTCATTAGAATTGGTGACTATGGTCAAAGTAACATGTTAAGCAAAGCATTCTTAAAATTCCTGTTGTTGCTCAGAGCATTTCCTAAAATGTCTTAATTATATGTAGTTTTAAAGTTATAAATATAAATATAAATGCTTATTTTGGAAATGTGTGCTGGATTAGTTTTTGGTGGCCTGTCTGCTTCTTTGCAAGTCATGCCCCACTAGAATATCCTTTAGTTTGGCAACTATTAGGAAAGTAGCCAAGAGAATCTTGTCCATAGGAAAGCATCGAGGTAATATGTTGAAGTTGCAGACATGATGTGTAACTAAAAGATACAGCAGCAAGCAGCATCCCCATCTTGCTGTGTCTATATACCACCTTTCTCTGATCCCAGAAGTGAACCATGCTACTCCCTGGGCCTTGAGAGCTTACGTGTATCATTTATATGATGATTTTGTAAGAAAGAAGTGGAAGAGAGAAAAACCTAAAACTTTACAGAGGCAGTTGTATAGAAAAGCAAAGACAATTTCAGGGAATAGACTTAAAGCACTTGAAACTTAGTTATCTGACAGCTAAGACTCAAGACTAAGGTGTGATTCAGCAATGGTTCTTTTCAAAATGACTCATAAAAGATCATACTTTATAAAAACAAAAGATTAGATAATTCTACTAGGTCAAATATCTGTGCAGTTTTAAAATTATAATGAACAAAAATATTAATTGTATGTTTTACAAAATTTTTGAAAAGATATGTACCTGTGCATTATAGGAAACCTAAGTTGTTATTACTGGTGTCAACTGTTGACAGAAGCACAAATTCTGACAATGAGTAATATCTATCAAAGGAAAATTCAATAGAATTAGGAGTTATTTTATTTTTAAGTATAATTTTAAAATATTAAAATATTAAAAAATTAAATAAAAATTTCAAATTATTATTTAAATATTCTTCCATACACATATATTTAAATAGTCAATGTTTTCTCCATTATATATAGGTCTAACAAATGCTGAGATTTTTCATTATTAGTCATTAGCTATCTTGGTGTATCCATAAAAATTATTTTAACTAAAATGATGATTTATGAATGCTACATATAAATAAATCCATTCATATTAATAATGTTAATTTATAAAATGATTTTTTATCTTACACTTATTTATCAAGTGTTTGTGATCTCCTCCAGTCCACCTTGCCTACAATGATAAGATTAAGATCAATAGTTTGAGAGACAAATAGGTCATGAAGCCCTCATGGTTGGGATTAAAGTCCATGATGAATAATTTTGTGAATCAGCACGACAGGGTTAAAGGATGGTTAGTTTGTGGATAAGACATGATTTCCAAAGAGTTTCTTGAAGAGTGGTATTTGAAACAATGGACTAAGTAAAAATCCCTCTTATCTGTGTGGACAGGGATCCTTTAATCTGCTAAGAATCTGAACAAAACACAAAAGCAAGAGACTAATGAGATGACTTTGTGGATAAAGGTGTCCTAAAGTTAACATCTGGAACCTAAATAAACAAACAAGAAAGAGGCATAAAGTGAAAATTCAGCTCCATAAAGCTCAAATATGTCCTAGAATATCCACACATTAACATCACACATGCACATGTGCATGTACACAGACACACATACAAACACACACACACACACACACACACACACACACACACAAAACCGTGTTTTAGGGAAGCAAAGGCTGAATAAAATAGTAAAATAATTATCTTTCTTCTCTTGAGATGGGGTGTTTTTCTTATGTCTCTCAGACATCAGAGAAGGGAATCTTCTGGTTCTTAGACATTAAGATTGCCTCATTTCCATCCTAGATCTCAATCCTCTGGTTTCAGACTGGTGTACACACCATTTTTCTGGGTCACTTCTCTAAACAACCTGGATAATGTAGTATCCTTACAAAGTGGTCTTAAAATGCTACCTTGCTCACTTTGAAATAGTTGAAGACAGTAGGGTTGATTCTGTGGCTAACAATGCTGGCACTCTGACCTCAGACATTCTCCTTCCTAAATAATAAGCCACGGGTTTCTTTTGCTCATAAACTACCTAATGATGGTACTTGGTTCCAGCAGCTTGGTCTGATGCATTTTTCTTAACCCGTCTAGATATATTTCCTTTTTAATGTGCGTCTTTGGTATTTATAAAAGTGCTTTAGTTTAAAGGTTTGCTTCCATTATGGGAAAAGCTCAATAATCAAGAAAACCAGCAGCAAATTATGCTCAGTATCTTTCAAAAACAGACTGGATGAATTGACCTAAGTCAGTTTTCTTTTCTCATATAGTAAGGAATATACAGATTGTTGTATTTGATGTTGGAAGCTAAAAGCAATGCAAGTGTGTGGTTATTAAAGATGAGAAAAGCCTGGTTAAATTATTCTGACCACTGAAGATTTAAGTGACACCTTCTATCCTTCCTTCTTCCCTCTCTTCCTTTTTCCTTCCTCCTTTCTCCTTATCCCTTTTTCTTCTTTTTTCTTCCTTCTTCCCTCTCTCCTTTTGTCCTTTTCTCTCTCCCTCCTTTCTTTCTACCCTGCTTCCTTATCTTCCTTCTTTCTCTTCTTTTTCTTCTCCCCTCTCTTCTTTTCTTCCTTCCACCGTCCTTCTCTTTATCATTCTTCCTCTCTTTTCTAGTAATACAAATTATCAAAATTTATCAATACAGACTTCCCTGCCAGATCATGGCACTGAAGAAATCTATGATTTTCAAAACATTGAACTTGACAGTGCAGATAAACAAGAAACTAAGTATCATTCCCATGTAAATAGATACACTTAATAGCATATTAAATAGATAACCATTGAGGATCTTTGCCAATCCCCGTGAGGATAGAGTTAGAAGAGATAAACATAAACTTTGTCATCAAGAATCTTCAATCACTTGGGGAAGACACAATATGTAATGACAGTGGAGTTGTCTTACTATAGATTACTAAAGAATTAGTACTGTTGAACTAGGCTGGCTAGACATTATAAACTATATCAGGGTCAATAAATATATTTTTCTCTCTTTTATCTTGATACCACACTAGGATTCTATTACAGCATCTTCTGAATAGGACAAATGTCAACAGAAGCATCCAGAGAAAATTGAGAAATGCCATGTAATAATTAGGAGAGGAAGCAAGGTGAACTTTGTGCTCATTCCTTTCATTTTGTAATTCTCGTTAACTCATGATGAAAATTAATTTAGAGAAAGAGAGACTCTTGAATGGCATTATGCAAGGGAATGAACAAAGGAGTAAAGAGCATATGTCAGAGGAAGTCAAATGTGTTAGCAGTTCAGGGCTAGCCAAGAGGGCGTGGCTAGAAAAGGAATAAGCAATGTGTTTGTGTGGAAGGAATTTCTCAAGAAAACATACAAGTGGCTAAGCATATGTAGAAATCACGATTTTTATGAAACACCCAAGGAATGGAAGGCTGTCTAGACAGAAGAGCTTGCCAGAGCATTTACATGCTAGCAAAATTGTGGGTTTCGAAGAGTGCCAAACATGCAAAGTTTTCCTAAAGTATTTGCTTAAGAAAGAGAAATGTGTATCAGTGATTACATTTGTAGAAGGCCAATTCTGTGTAAAAGAGAATTTATAACTAGGAAGGTAGCCTCATTCTGATGTTCTTCTATTTTAAGTCATCATATTTAAACAAAAATTCTTTCCCTCCCAAATCTTGGAAAAATTCCTTAGCCTGGGAGAATTTCCCTTCAAATAGGAAAAAAATATGTGTTAGATATTTTTGAATAATGGGAATGCAGAGAATGTGTATTTTTTGAGGTCTGAGGACGTTTTTGTCCTTGAAGAACTCAAAACGTCTTTGTTCCTATGAATCAAATTTAGTACCTTATTAGTGCATAATTATGACCAGTTGTAGCATCAGACTCTAGTTAAAATATATTTAAAAATATATAGGAAGACAGATAATCTAAAGCTCCTCTCCAGTTGTACTAGTTCAGAAATTTCTACTGTTAAGGAAAGTGTAATGGACTCAGAATGTTTTGCTGACTTTCAGAAAGCCTTTGGTAGTTAATTTTCCTCTTCAAGTTTGGTTTGACAGTTTATCTGAAGTAAATGGAAGTTTTGAACCAAAGAGTTATAATATAGAAACAAAGTTGGATGCTGTCCAGATGTTCTGCCCACAAGCTAGGCAGCACTAGGAAAGTTAGTCTTTCTCTTTGTACTTGCCTACCCTCTGTTAAAAGTAAAGGCAGTTTGTAGCCAGGGTTAAGATGGTTGTGGCATCTCAACTTGCATATGATGTTTCAGAAAAACAATTAATGCAGAAGCCATTTCTTTCCTCAATATAGGTTTATGACCTGATAGATCCATTGTAGAGTACAATTGTTGTGAGGAGAAAATTTATTTAACATACCTCACCTACTGAACATTATAGCTTAGCTTAGCCTGCTTTAAACACTCACAGAACACTTAACATTAGCTCATAGTTGGGAAAAAATAATCTAACCAAAGCCTATTTTACAATGAAGTGCTGGTATCACCATGTTGTTAACTATACTGCAAATGAAAACCAGAAAGGTTGTATGAGCATACTCTCACACCATTGTAGAGATGAGGGATCTTAAGGCATCATAAGTCGGGGACCATCTGCATTTGAATAAGCAGAATAGTGCGGAAAAAGCCAGAAAACTCACAGACAAATAAAATCAGAGGGGGAAGCCAGGAGGAAGTAGTTCTACTACCCTCTACTGCTCAGCTGCAGAGAAGTTAGATCTCACCTTCAATTTTTAATACATCTTTTACATAAAAGCTGCTAAAGCAATGCCACCAACACTACCCCACTAAGCCCCCACTCATACAGTGGATCTTAAACTGTGATGTTAGTCTGAAAGATCTGAAGAACTTGATACACTCAACCCTTGTATGCCTGACTGGGTTCCTGTAGGGGGTGTGCATAAATTTCAGGTTTCCAACCACTGTGTTCCCTGATGTTGCATCGATGGTGGGAACCACACTCTGAGAATCACTCCCTCATGCTTAGTTCTCAACTTCAAATAAACATAAGAATTAACTTGAACATTTTGTAAAACTACAAATTGGCTAAGATCAATCATCGAAGAATCTTTGAGTTGAATTTAGGGGCAGATTTTTTTCTCCTCCAAACATCCTCATGTTATATTGATGAGGTGTCTCAGCACCCAAAGGCAACGTGGTGCATCAGCCTGGTGACTTAAGATCAAACATTAGAATCCACAAAACTGTGAAAGGAGGGAGCAACACTGCAAACTTCCTCACCGACCTAAATACTGTCCTGGCATGTGCAGCCGCACCCCACCCCACACTCACACTCACACACACAATGCACACTTGAGAAAAAGTTGAAAAGCATTGATTCAGTGGGACAGAAATGGTTTTCTCATTGCTATTCAAGTTTGACTTAGTTAATCATGATTCTGAAAACAAGATGTCCAGTCACCAAGATTTGCTCTACGACTGTTACCTACGGGGCAACTTCCCCAAATGGTGATTAAATTCTTCCTGAAGTAAAAGTCAGAGTACTTAACTTCTATGGCAATAAACACTATGATTTTTGTTCTTTGGAATACATATTTCCTACTTCATAATTTATATTCTATAGTTATTAATTGCCATTATTGACTATCTGCTTGTTGGTTTTGATAGTTTCTTCTCTTCCACGAAATTCTAAGTTTGCTTTTCTTTCTAAAACTGTATAAGTTCTTCTGGTAATGAGAGTGAAGTAGAATAAGCAGATAAGCAAATAAAACAGGGAAATGTTCTGTTTAAGCAGACCACATGCTGAGCTGTCAGACATGGCGATGTGCTGCCACCATTGCAGAGTGACACTGTACCTCTAGCTGAAGCCACAAGACACTTGAGGAAGAGGTACAAACCATTTTGATAGTGAGGGAACAAATCCTGTGGATTTTGCAACAAAAGTCCGTCTTCAAATATGATTAGGAATGTTTAAGAGCAAGGTGATTCACACAGAGGGTTAGAAAAGTGAGCTCTCAAACCAGAGAGGCAAGCTGAAAGGCAGGGGAGGAAATGGGCCACGATGATATGTGTGACTAACATAGTGGGTAAACGCAAACCAGCCTGTAGACACAGATAAACACAGATTGGTGAGAGTTTGATTACCGTGAACCCTCCCTCCTCCATCTTTGGAGCAGCACACACTTGATTGTCATAAACATTGATGTTTCCTAGGTCACCCTAGCCAAAAATACTGCTGTACATCTAATATCCAGTGGGTTACAGGGATGCTCACTTTAACATAGCTAATTGTGTTGAGAACTGGTGTCACTAATTGATTTCAGTATGTATCTCATGTTACTCTGCATTTAGTTTTTTGTTATGAACTCAAACACAAATGTCTATGTGTTTATGGAAGAAAATAATAGAGCAGTTTTATTTGATTGTAGATTTGGAGTTTGTGGTCTCGTCTTAAAAGCTCTAAATTAGGGGTGTCCAACCCATAGCCAGTGAGCCACAAGCAACCCAAGGATAGTCAATATGATAGATTTTCTTGGTTGTTAACTTAGCTCCATCTGGAATTAACTAAAACCTAAGTGGCTGGATATACCTGTAAGGGATTATTTTTCCTTAATGCAATCATTTGAAGTAGGAAGACCTATTTTTAATCTGGATCTATTGTGGTGAGAAGATAAACCTTTAATCTAGATCTTTAGAGGTGGAAAGATCCACCTTTAATCTGAGCCATGCCTTGTGCTGGCAGTCATATAAAGGACATGAAAGAACGCATGTGTCCTTTGCCTGCTTGTTCTCTCTTCTCTCTTCCTGTGAGTCTATTCCTTCTCTGGCATTAGAGGCTAATTCATTGGGATTCTGGCATGTACTAAATACTAGTTGAGACAACCAGCCTTGTGGAGTAAGAAATACTGGATACTTGGACCTTCTATTGGTAGACAGATATTGTTGGACTAGCTGGACCATAAACTACACATAATCCATTCTAATTCCATATACATTCCAGAAGTTCTGTTCCACTATAGAACCCTGACTAATATAGTTATGAATATGGTGTAAACAGAGACTGCTCTTTTGTTCCCGGCCACCCAGACTCGAATAACCACACAGAAACTATATTAATCACAACACTGTTGGCTAATAGCTTAAGTATATTCCCAACTAACTCTTTTGTGTGTGTGTAGGGGGGGATTCAAGAACTTTATTCAAAGTGCAATGGAACTGGTTAACAGCTTAAAAAATAGGGGATACTAAGATCCCACTCCTCAAGCCCTCAAGCCCAAGAGCAAGCATATGCAGTGCTCTTTCCAGACAGCATTCTGAGAAAGGTGCGACAATCTTCCTGTTTGACTTTCTTGGTGGTGTCACTGGGTTCATTTGTAGGCAAGCAGCTGGAAGATGATTGCATCCTGTCTGAATACAGCATCCAGAAAGAGTCCGCCACGCACCTGGTCCTCCGCCTCAGAGGTGGGATGCAGATCTTTATGCAGACCCTGACAGGCAAGACCATCACCCTGGAGGATGAACCCAGAGACACTATTGAGAACATCAAGCCAAAGATCCAGGACAAAAAGGGCATTTCCCCTGACTAGCAGAGGTCAATCTTTGCAAGCAAGCAGCTGGAAGATGTCTGCACCCTGTCTGACTACAAGATCCAGAAAGAGTCCACCCTGCACCTGGTCCTCCACCTCAGGGGTGAGATATAGACCTTTGTGAAGACCCTAACTAACTCTTATATCTTAAATTAACCCATTTCTATTCATCTACAAATCACCAATGCAGCCTACTGTTAAGTTTCTGGTGTATTTTTCCTTCTGCAGTTGCATGGCATCTGCTGACTTTGCCTTTTTTTCCCTGCATTTATTTTAGGTTTCCTGCCTACCTATATTCTGCCCTGTCATAGTCCAAAGAAGCTTCTTTATTAACCAATGGCAATAAAACATATTCACAGCAGAGAGAATCACATCTATATGGCCCAACATAAAGTCAACTTATGTAAAACATCATATTCATTTTTGATGGTGTTTTGAGTAGGAACTTTGTAAATGGTCTTGTTCTGTCATAATGTCATGCAAAATAAGAGATTACATGCTCTCGCTATTTGTACACAAGTAGAGCTTTAGGTTTGTCATTGAGTATGTTTTCTGGTGTGTTATCTTTGAAAACCAGACAACTTAATTGCCACTATCAGTTGTTACCTTACCTATTGTGACTTGATAAGTAAAATAATAATTATCACTAATGTATTAGCTTACCATAATCAATGTTATTTAGACAAGTAAGAATTAATATTTAAACTTTTAAAATTCATTTATTTATGTATTTTTGAAAGAGAAATAATGTTGGAAAACAACTTGCAGAATTAGTTCTTTTCTTCCACTATGTGGTTCCACGGATGAAATTTAGGTTGTAGGACTTGGAAACTAGGATCTTTCCTGCTACACCTTCTTGCCAGTTCTCTAGTTTATCATTAAATATGAATTCACACTACAGGGAATCTTATATACCAACAAAATTCACTTCAAGATAGAGCCTCTGATTTGGGCTACATACCATCTATGTTGTAGAAGGGCATGAATGTTGTTTTCAGTCTTCTTAATAATTTTCATAAAACAATAAAGTCCCTTGTCTATTATTTTTTAATCTCAACATGGCTATGAGAATATCTAAAAAATAACATACCCCACAAAAGAAATGTTAAATGAAAAGTGTATAGACTACCTTTTGTCAAGGTTAAAGGAATTCAGCTTAATTCAGTAAAAATCTGAGCAAGTTTTCAAAGACTATAATTTGAAACATCATTATATGAAAAAGCATGTTGCCAAGTTTGTTGGATAAAAATATTGTAGACAAAATAGTCTTCTCAGTAAAAACTTTCTGTTAAAAAAAGTTACAGCTCAACTATACAACATAGTTGCATTGTTGAATATTTAATAGCAAAGACACAACCCCAAAGTCAGGTATTGATGCAGAGTTAATTAAGCAATGTATGATCAGGAGGGCCTTTGAAAAGTTGATCTATTACTAAATCCATTTTGTCTCATCAGTCCATAGTCAAGCAAATGATAACAACTGGAAAAATCTATTGAAAGAAGTATACAGAATAGAGCCACTAATTTTATAACATCTGATTTGGTGACAGATAACACTTCTGAGGCCACAAATCTGCCTCAACATGCCATTTTAATTAGAGGTGTTGATCATGCATACAATGTCACTGAAAGCTAGTGACTCTAGTAATATTAAAAGACACAAAAAATTTCGAGATTTTTACAGAGCAGAAAAAATGTTAAAGCAATTCTTTCATTCATTGTCAATGTGTCTAGTACAGTTCCTGGGGTGCCCTTATAATATTGGTTAAAAGATATAAATTAAGCCGGGCGGTGGTGGTGGTGGCGCACGCCTTTAATCCCAGCACTCAGGAGGCAGAGGCAGGCGGATCTCTGTGAGTTTGAGGCCAGCCTGGTCTACAAGAGCTAGTTCCAGGACAGGCTCTAAAAAAGCTTCAGAGAAACCCTGTCTCGAAAACCCAAAGGAAAAAAAAAAGTATCATTGTCTGGGAAACTTACAAAAGTATCAAAAATAGATAATATCATGCCAATAGTCATCAAGATTGGGAATTTCTGAAGAACCAAGAGTTTAAATAATGTTACTTCCAGAAAATCCTTTTTAGCGTTGGTATTGACTACATCATTGGTTTTCTGGAAGTAAGATGACTAAGTCAAAGCCAAATGTTGAAAAGATTTTATCATTCATGACATGATGACTTGTTATTAAATTTTTTATGGTATTGGAAGCAATTTTTTTTTTTTTGCCAGAACTTTAAAATGAAAAACTGGTGTAGGAGGCCCTTCTGTATTTGTGTTGCTTTCATTGGTTATTAAAGAAACTGCCTTGATCTACTTGATAGGGCAGAACTCAGGTAGGTGGGGAACACAGAACAGAATTCTGGGAGGAAAAAAGCAGAGACAGGCAGACAGCATGATTCTCCTGCTCCAGACCTACGCTGGTTAGACTCATGCCAGTAAGCCACAGTAAAGTGGCAATACACATTAATGGAGATGGGTTAAACTAATATGAGAGTTAGCCAATAAGAGGCTAGAAATAATGGGCTACACAGTAATTTGAATGAAAACAATTTCTGTGTGCTTATTTTGGGAGTTAAGCTAGCCGGGCAGCGGGACGCAGCCCACTCCTCCTACAACAAAAAACAGTATACAGATTTATTGTTTTGTTTATTTGTTTGTTTTATTGATTTTTATTGAGCTCTACAATTTTCTCTGCTCCCCTCCCTGCCTCTCCCAAATTTATTGTTTTTAGTGGACTTAGCTGCTCATTTAAAAGCTAAACATGGATCTCTAAGGCGAAAAACAGCTTATTGGTACAATAGTTCAAATTACACCAGCATTTTAAATGAATTGCAAATTATAGCAGATACAAATTAAAGCAGACAGTTCTATGCACTTTAAACTATTGGCCAAACACAGTCTGTAAAGAAATCTATATTTTTTCATTTTGTATAAATTCTAGTGCCATTAAACAGGTTGAGGAGGTAAAGGAAATCCAACAATCCAGAGAGTTGTATCCAGAGTACAATTACAGAAACCTACTGGATCTCACAAATTAAGTGTAAGCAAATAAAATCTCATAGATGTGATGGAGGGATAATCCGTGAAGAAAGACACTATGGAAAGTAGCATTCTACTGTATTCTGTATCCAGTGACCTATAAATGATCACTGGAAACTAAGTTTTGCTCAAGTATGTATACCCTTTGAAATAACTGAATGAATATAGGAATAAAAATGTTGTTTACTGACCATGACTTTTAATCTTTTCTGAATACTTACTCATAAGGAGTGACTGCTTAATGGCACTATAGCTCTTTACTGAGTGTTTCAAGGGTGTTACATACCATTTTCTACAGAGATAATATCATTTTATGTTTTGTCTTAGATGTCTTACTAACAATAGATAAGAGGTAATATTACCTCATGGTATTAATTTGTATTTCCCTAATGGATAGTAATGTTTCCACATTTTTGTTTGCCTGTTGGCCACTTATTCATCTTCTTTAGAAAAATTTAAACTGATATTCTTTGGCTATTTTTTTGCTACTACATTGTAGGCATTTTTAGCAATTATCAGCTATAGGGTTTATAGAGGTTTTCTCCTATTAGAGAAGGTGTCTTTTCAATTGGTGATTATTTCCATTACAAGCATTTTAATACAATATAGTCCTGTCTGTCTACCATTATGTTTTTGTTGGCTAAATTTTCAGTATGACATCTGAGAAATCATTAATAGAACCAATCTTAGAAAGTTTACCATTTTTACCAGAGTATAATAGTTGATATCTTTCATATTCTTGAATATGTAACCTTTTTTAGTTGATTTTTACACATGGTGAAAGGGAAGACTGCAGAGGATAAAATAGAGAAAGATTCAAAGAGCCATGTCAATTACCAAATTTAGTTTCCCCTTCTATTTAATCAAATTACCCAAATATTTTGGTTTTAAGTTTGATTTTCAATTTCTCTAGCCAAAAAACTCCTATTCTTTCCACAACTAGACATCTTATTAAGTGAAAACTAAGATTTTGGAAGGTATATTGAATGTCTTATGAACTTAATTCATTTAAGTGTTTATTAAGTGTCCACTATGTGCATGAACAATTACTAAATGGGTTAAGTAGTTCATAGTCTCCTGGAGGGTATAAATAGCACGTATTTCTATTATATTACAATATAGGCTGCAAGGGAAGAATATGTAAGAATACTATGAGGCAGGACTTATCCTCTAGGTGTACAATGTAGAGTAATTCTTCCAGAAAAAAAATTATAATTGAGTTACATCATGAAAGAAAAATGCATAGTTCACCATATAAAGAAAGGCACTTTTAAATAGGGGAAACATGATATAAAACAGAATAGTGGCAAGCAATAATGCAAATGCATAATTATATGTAAATAGCAAAGCACTGTGTTTATTTTTAGAAAAGGACATATATGTATATATAAATGTTAATAAAAATTACTCTATGTAAAGTGGACTAAGAATGTACCTTAAGTGCTAATTAACCATGCCTTCTAACTCTGAGAATGGGAATGCTTGAGGAAGGAATCGCTGAATATTGCCATTCTGCTCTGCATAACTGCACCATTGAGGCTGCTATAATTAGAAGGCATCACCTATTAATTAACTAAAAATAAAGGTAATAACATATGATGTATGTCAAAAGCCCCATTGTAGGAGCAGTGGGCTGCGTCCTGCTTCCTGGCTAGCTTTACGCCCGAAATAACAACACACAAACTGTATTCATTTAAACACTGCCTCACCCATTAGTTTCAGCCTCTTATTGGTTAATTCTCACATCTTCCTTTAACCCATATTTAGTAATCTGTGTAGCACCACGAGGTGGTCGCTTATCAGGAGAGATCTTAACCTGCATCTGTCTTGAAGAGGAGCATGGCCACCACTTATGGCGACTGCCTATGGCTACTGCCCTCTCTCTCCCAGCATCCTGTTCTGTCTACTCCAACCACCTATGTTCTGACCTATTGGGCCAAGCAGTTTCTTTATTAATTAACCAATGAAAGTCCTCTATCATTTCCCCTTTTTCTGTTTAAACAAAAAAAGAAGGCTTTAAATTTAACATAGCAAAATTACATATAACAAAACAGTTATCAAGCAAGAATTACAGTTACAATATTTATATCTACTTTATCTTTTATCATAACTAAGGAAAGCTATAACTATTTATTTATTATTCAACTCCATCAAAGACTCCAGAAGGATATAATACTACCTAAGTAAACAAGTCATGCAACTTTCAAACTCTAGAAATGACTGACAACTCGCTGCCTGGACAGTCACCCAAAGTTCCTCTGTACCGTTGGGGCATTCATCTTCGGCCTTCAGGCCCATAGTGTCCAGCAGACATTTCCATGAAGCAAGAAATTCCAAAGACAGTTCAGTCACTATCTGCTGTGTCCTGCAGAATGTCTTGCAGACTCTTTCACAAATCAGGAACCCCAAAAGACCATCTCACCTTTAGGCAAGTTCAGCAGTCCTCTATCTGAGTGTTCTTTGTGTCCAGTTTATGCAACAGTCCAGGCAAGAGCAGTTTCTTGCCCAAATGGCCATCAAACTCCATAAGGAGCCTCTTCGATGCCCATCTTCCTCTTGAAGTAGATTGGTGCTGCCAGGAGCAGACGTGTCTCATTGTCATGAAAAGCCCTAAGTTATTAAAACATCATAAATGCCATGTTCTATAGTCTTTGAAAGATATGAAGAATGCCTATCTAACTTAAATATATCTCTATATATCTAGAAAATCTAACTAACATAACTACAAGCTTTACTATTATCGATGATTATCCAGTAACAACCTATATTTCCTAATTATACATTACAGTTTTTAAAATGAACTACACAATCAAAATACCTTAATCAATATCAGAAATAAATATACATATAACAAAATTGACCTTAAAATCCATACCAATGCAAATATTCATATCTATATCATATCCCCCTTGAAATATAAAAGAACATTTATAAACAATATTTGGGAATATGGGCACAGTTATTTCTTTCCAAACTGCTTTCTGCTGAATGGGGGCACTGTTATTTAGGTCTTTCATGGTATAACCTGTCTGCTAGGTTCATCTCAGTTGTCAGTTGAGTGAAGTAATTTTTTGAAGATGTTCATAGCAACCTTTCAGGAGGGCGTGGTCTATCATACCATATTGGGATAGAAGCAATCCACAGGGTGTCATCCTCTGTGAAAACAAAAGAAGACCCTCTTTTCCAAAGCATCATGTTCTTAGATCCAAATTTTGAAGTCATACCGTTAAGATGTCCATTCTGGTCTAGCCTGGCAGCCCATATAATGAAATGTCTCTCTGTATTTAGCTCCTTTACAGTCAAAAATTTCAAAGAAAACACAATAAAATACATAATCCAGACTCTCTGTGAATTTTCCATTTTTATGTGGCTTATTTATACTCTATCACTTTACTTTATTCTGTCTCTTTAAAGACTTTACCCTTTTTAAAGACATTAACTTTATTTTTAATATTTTTTCTTTGTCTCCCAAGCCTACGTACACTCATCCAACAATTTGACCCATTTAAAGGCTTTTATGTCTGAATCTGTCCTATTGTGAATCTGTAATTCTTTACTATCCAGGAGCAGTTCTTAAAATGTAAAGCACTTCTTAAAAACTTAAGTCGCACCATGAAGAGGTAATATGGTACCGCCTGTGTCCTGCCCAGTCTAAACCTTAACTGCGCTGTTATTATGGTAATTACAATAGATCCTGCCTGAGATAAGCACAGTTCAGCGTAGTGGAGCAGAGCCAGAGCCATTCCTGCCGAGCTGCTCCTGCCTCAGTCATTTGGTGCCCCTGAGCCGCACACAGTTCCAGGCACACAGCAGTCCACACTGGAGCCGCACTCAGCAGTTTAATTCTGAAACTGAGCGTGCAGCATAGAAACTCTTTTCATCCAAGTTACAGCCAAATCTGACTCGCAGAGCACTGTGCAGTCTGAAAACATCTCTCTGTATGGCAGCAGGAATCCACCACGCTCTTCCGCCTGCCTAAGCCTGATTCTGACTTCTGCCCAGGTACAGGCAGGGATCACTGAGCCATTGGCATGGTCTCAGAGTACTTTCTTTCCAATCCTGAGCGGGAGCATAAACATCTAGTCCCATAAAAGCCATTGAAATGCTTTAAAGCCAGAGTTAGCACTGGCAGCACAGCCCCAAGAAGCCATGTTTTAAAATGAGCGCCTTTTTTTCTGGTGCTATTGCTGAAACAGGAAATCTCTCTACAGCAGGTCCTCAGAAAAATTTCTCTGCAGCACACTCTAGCAAACAGCAAAAAGCTGTGAGCTGTGTTAAACTCTCTCTCTCTCTCTCTCTCTCTCTCTCTCTCTCTCTCTCTCTCTCTCTCTCTCTCTCTCTCTCTCTCTCAGGTTTTAAAGTGGATTTAGTCCATCACGTTGGAGCGCCAAAATGAAGGTGTGTGGTCGATAGGCAAATATGATTAACCAGACTAGCTTTAATATATAATATTCAGCTTTAATAAAGGAAAGAAAAGGGACCTTACAAAAGCCAAGGTTCCAGCGAGGAGTGCAGGGAAACAAAGAAGGTAAAACAAACAAACATGAATCTTTTAAAGGTATTTAGAGCCCTGGAGGGGTCACGCCCCTCAGACAAGGGATTGGTCAGCTCCCCCATCACCCCATTTGTTCCTTAATATAATTTAGGAAGTAAAACACATAACACTGGCAAGAGAAGGAAGTCATATATATATATATATATATATATATATATATATATATATATATATATATGATATATATATATGTGTGTGTGTGTGTGTGTGTGTGTGTGTTGTGTGTGTATGTTATATATATATACCACGTGAAAGATTACTATATATAGTATATATATATATATATTATATATATATAATACCACGTGAAAGATTATAAAATCTATTATGATGAACTAAGATATTTTATGGTAAAAAATAAACCGTGCTGTTTTAAATATTTTCCTTGTTTGCACTAATACATGGAAGATTAATGAATGACAGGGTACCTAGAACACATCTGACCTCAAATATTGCAGACCAAGAATAAAAGGTCTATTAAAGTAAGATATGATCAATGAGAGAACAGTAGGACAAAGAGAAGGAAAATCTTAATACAATGATGTCAAAGATGTGAAAGAATTAAAATGATGATCTTTACTCATGCTCGGTGGATTATTGATGAATATGTATGAAGGGGTAGGTTTTTGCTTGATGTGATGTACAACCATTACTTAGCATGAGAAGAGGGACCAAATTACTTCTCAAAAGTTACTGGCATTGAGGAGACTGTAAGTGCCTGATAATCTCTGGTGGTGTGAGTGGAAGCAGCAGGAAAACCAAGAAGAGGACCACAGGAAACACACCAACTAAGACACAACTCTCCTGGGTTCTCTGTGACTGCATCTATATAAACCTCTTGGGCTATAGCAGACTGTTTAGACCTGAATGCGCTGTGCAAGCTGTGAATAATATTCAGGAGCCTGACATTGTACAGGGTGAGATATAGTGTCCTCTAAGAAGGAAAGCCTGTCAATCTAAGGCCAAAGAATGATCAAGCATCTTGGGAGTTTAGGCTGTGAATCACTGAGACTATACACAGGGAACAACAACCTTCCTCAAACTGTGTTAAAGATGGCCATTAAAATAGTGCCATGACTTGATTTTCTACATTATGAAATACTATTAACTTGATTAACTTAATTAACTTGAAATGGCCACAAACTCTATATTTGTCTTATTTATGTATGGGACAATGTCAACAGATAAGATTCTTAATGATAGCTTTGGGAACCCAGCACACTTAAATGTCCTTACAAGCTGTGGAACAGAAAGAACGGAAGTGCTCATGAAAAAAGAAGGGGACGACGAATAAAAGGTTCCATGAAATCAATGAAGGGAAGCAAAAGAGTTGTCAACTGCAAGGATACATAACACATCTTGGACCAATTCTCCTGTCTGGAGAGTTCTTTGCAGTCTCACTGGAACTGTGCCAGTCAATGGGAAAACAGGGATAGAAAACAAGGCCAGAAAGCGGTGAAGCCATCTGTGACTATAACAAAAGCTTTTGTTAAGTTTGGCTGTGTTGTATAGGAAACAGAAATAAAATATTCTTCGTACTTCCTACACTCTGAAGTAGTCTTCTTGTACGTGGAGTATGACTGACATTTTACAGGATGAGGATATTTTGAGGGAGGAGAGACAATATGTTATAAAATACACAATTCTTATGCAGTGTTTAGAAGCTAGAAAGAAAGAAGAAAGACAGTAATGTCCACTGCAAGAAAGAAACAAAAGCACAGACCTTTGGTTAAATAATTCATGATCCACAGGGGGCAATAATTTAATAATATACCTAAGACTCAATAGTATGTTCTATTTTCCTTAAACAGAGAAAGAACTGGAAAGAAGAAGGTGCTTTTTTATTCTGATATACATGTTTCAAAATAGCAACACATTTATATTTTTCACCCTGCTAAAAACATTAAATCTTTTATAAATGTCCATTTAAAAGACAACAAAGGGAATGTTCAAAATAAGTAACTATGGAAATTGTCAGGTTCTTATTATGTCCCAAATCAAGATTTGCTTAACAGCCATTTCCTTTCTCCTGCATGGAATCTCTCCTAGATATGCGTTTGTCATGCAACTCGTTTCCTATTTATTCTTCTGAACAAATAAAAATGTGACTGTCATTTCCATCTTCCTACAAACGTAGCAAGGGTGCCTCTACTGACAAAGCTAGAGAGCTCAGCATTAACAGCCTAGTCTCTTATCCTAAAACTCCCACGTGGGTACTGGAATTACTGTCGTCCTTCATGCAATAAAATGTGATGTTTACAAGGATTGCTATGATGGAAAAAAGTGGTATCAGTTGCCATGTTTCCAGCACAAATATTTTCCATTAGTCAAGCAATGAGTTTGACAACATGTTTTAGGAAATGGGCACAGAGGTTTGCTTTTTTTCTTACTAGTATAATATATTCTCTATTTAGTGTGGACAAAAATGTTTTTGTTATTCCAGAAAGAATGTTCTTATGTGTCAGATTTGATAAAATATTATGTTTTTCCCACTAAGCATGATGTGCCAGGATAAACTCACTCTCTCTCTCTCTCTCTCTCTCTCTCTCTCTCTCTCTCTCTCTCTCTCTCTCTCTCTCTCTCTCTCCATCTTCTCTATATAGCCCCAGCTCTTCTGGAACTCGCTTTGTAGACCAGATCAGCTTTGGACTCAGACATCCACCAGCCTCTGTTTCCCAAGTATTGGAAGTAAAAATTTGCCCCTGTACCCCCATATATTACTGCATCTGATTATTAAGGTAACCTGAAAATTCATTTCTCTATATATCATTGAACACAGTCTTTCAAGGAATTCTTTCTCTGAACTTCATTCTTCTTCTCCCTCTTCTTCCTGATCTTCCTGCTTTTCTTTGACCTCCTCCTGGCCCTCGTCCATTTCTGTATTCACGAATTGTATCATCTATCCCCTAACGTCCAAATCCAGTCTACATACTTTCAGTCTTTTAACAATTGGAGCCATGAACCTCCAACAGTTAGATTCAAAGCATGACAGTTACTTTTACCATCAATTTAGTTCCACAATATTTGACTAGGAACAACTCCTGGTTCCTAATAACTTACAATATAGTACATTAAACTTTTTTTTAACAAGGCTTAGAAGACTTCATAGACTCTCTCATAACTATATCTTCAGGTTTATCTATGACATAGATACTGCAGGTTTTTAAACATCTTCCATGTAAGTCACATGGCTCATTATACCCACATCATCCCAAAAATCTACTTCTAAACACTTTAAAGTTTGTAGTTGAAGTTGGAAACCTTTACCCGTGATTATGTGTTTCTCCTTGATTGGCACACTACTTGGGCTTTAGGACCAAGTCCCAAATGATGAAATACAGATAGAAAGGATGCCTACAATTATGATGCCTAGCCTTTAAAATTGTGCATAAGTCTCCACAGAAAATTGTGTGTAATGCTTATATGAACAGAATTAAGTAAAGAACTTATGTGTCCACAATATTGTTGTAAAAAGCATGATGTAGATGATTTATGAGGCAATGCTATTCTGCTAAATAGTGCTATAAATATAATGTGAGCAAGAAATATTTATTGAACTCAGACATTAAAATCTGGGGACAAATCATTAAAATTTGTTATAGTTGCCACTGTTACTTACCCTGACAATTATAGCAATCTAAAAGAGTAATCATCCTCATGGAATTTCAAGAGAAAGAAATTTCCAATATGCTGTTATCACAATATGTTGATTCTACTTAAAAATAGAGCATTTTCTTAATGAATGCTATTAACATATCAAAAATGGTTCTAAGTTTTACATGAAGATGCCAAAGGCCAGGTTAACAAAAATATTGTTGAAAGAAATTGGAAGGATTGTCACTACCTGGTTTCAAAATTTAGAATACACTTGGAGTAATCAAAAGGGTATAGAATAAGCAGAAGTAAAAATTAGCAGATCAGAATAGAATACAAGAAAAAGAGAGACAGATGTACAGAGTTGATAGGTTTTTGACAAAGGACCCAAGGCAGGGTGATAAAGACCATATACAACTTCACATCCACAGTCATAAAAACTTGACTTGAACAAAACTTTGTGTCCTTTAAAAAGCCACTGATAAATTCAAATGGTCTACAGACTTAAACATAAAATTCAAAAATTGACAAACTAATGGAAGAGGTCACTAACAAGTCTACCTGTCCTCAGATTTAGTGGTAATCTGAAATATAACATCAAAGATTTTGCCCATGTGAAAAAAAAAAGATGAACTGGAATTGCTTAAAATAGATACACTCTATGAAAGATACTGTCAGAAAAATGAGGACAAGCTACTAGCCAGGAGGGCAATATTTGCCCACCAAAAATGTGACTAAGGTTTATTACCCCAAATATACAAAGGACTCATCAGTAATAAACTAAAAAGTCTTAATGAAAAATTAGTTATGGAACTCAAAAAAACAGTGGCTAAACAGTCATACACCATAGGGGCGAACCTACTATTCTTACCCTGATAAATGAACATAGTATTGAACTAACTACACATGACCTATCATTATGTCCCTAGACTAGCATAGCTGTCAGGCCCCATCAAGGAATCTTCTTTTTGCAGTGGACAGCAACTAACACAGACATCCAAAACTGGTCCAGGTGTACAAACAATGGACTGGAGTATGCAGCCTTAGAAATCACATCTATCTCATACTGCCTCCTGCCAAGACTCAAAGATCATTGCAAAAAAAGAGACAAAAATAGTGTTAAGAGTCAGAGCTCACTATTACAAAGAAAGTCTTTTCTGGCTGCATCGGGGCAGTTGCACATATGAATTCACAGAAGCAAAGACAAGATGAGCAAGACCTGTGTAATCTCAAGAAAGACAAAATTCCACATGGAGAGGGAAGGTGGCCATGAAGTCCCAGTCCTAGCTAAGAAGCTATTGGCAATTGCTAACTGGTGAGAGACAGAGTCAGTTTTCTTTACGAGTGTAGGCCCTGTCCAGGCTGACCACTTTCCAATAAAGACCACTCACCCAAGATTATATGGACAACACAAATTGAACTTACTGCTTTTAAAAGATAAAAATAAAGGCACAGCTCCTCCTGTGTACCCCACCTTCTCTCAGCTTCTTGGTCTTTTTTTTTTCTCATTTGTTTATTAAAAATTTCCATCTCCTCTCCTCCTCCTCCCCCTTCCCTCCCCTCCCTTCTACCCATACTCCCACTCCCTCCCTCTCCAAGCCAAAGAATCATCAGGGTTCCCTTCACTATGTTAAGTCCAACGTCCTCCCAACTCCCCCTAAGTCCAGGAAGGTGAGCAACCAAACTGACAAGGCTCACAGTGAGCCCATCCATGCTGTAGAGTTCAAGCTCATCGCCGTTGTCCTTGGTTTCTCAGTCCTCCTCCACCGTCAGCCACATTCAGAGAGTCCAGTTTGGTCCCCTGTTCCATCAATCCCATTCCAATCGGACTTGGTGGTCTCCCGTTAGATCTGTCCCACCGTCTCAATGGGTGAATGCACCCCTCACGGTCCTGACTTCCAGATGGAAGTGACATATGAAACTAAAACAATAATAATAAACTGGGTGTGGTGAAATGCGCCTTTAATCCCAGTACTCAGGAGGCAGAGGCTGGCGGATCTCTGTGAGTTCAAGTCCAGCCTGGTCTACAGAGTGAGTTCCAGGACAGCCAGAGTTACAAAGTGAGACTCTGTCACAAAACAACAATAGTTATGATGCTAAAAAATTCACTAATAAAACAAAAAATACATACTTTAAAAAAATGTTAAACTAAGAATGTAGCCCGCAACCTTCAACTAGTATGTTCATTTCCTTGTATCATGTTAATGCGGTTTTTTTTAATCTTACATCTACCTTTTGGGGTTGGGAGTATTTTGAGCAAATGGAAATTAAACGTGGGTGATTTCAGTATTCACTGGACTCCCTCCCAGTACAAAAAAAAAAAAAAGGCACAGAAAATTGGGTGGGTTGAGAATGAAAGAGTGGATCTGGGAAAAGCCAAAATAAAAATGACGATGAGTAAAATAAATTATGTGAAATTCTTAAGTAACTAGTAAAAATGAATTTAAAAAAAGCTAGCCAAAGTATTAAACAGATAAGGTCATCAAAAAGGTATCAACTGCCAATGAATCTTAAAGAAAGTACATTTCATGCCATCAAGGAATTTCAACTTAACCAGGAGTTAGATTTTATGGCACTTCTATTAGAATTACAAAATTAAAAACTCTTACAATTCTAATACAGATGTTTGGTACCTGAAACTGTCATTCTTTCAAAGTAGGATACAAAATAATAGTATCGCCTTGAATCAGAGTTAGGCAATGCCTTGCCAAACTAAGTATGAACAAACATTTGGGGCAATAATCAAACTCAACCTGAAAGCTCTGAAAGCTTTTGCCCATATAGAAATATACACACAAATAACTAGGGCGGGTATATTCATAATTGCCTTACATAGTAGCAACCAATACTGCTTTCAGTAAGAGAATGGATATATTCAAAACAACAAAGATGACAACAAAAAGAGAATGATATTCAATGATATAAACAAATGAGCTATCAACAAAAATACCAGAAGGAAAACTGGGTCCGTATTCCTCAAATACGAAAGCAAACTGGAAAACATTTCATATTTATGATATCAGTTAGGAGACATTTTAGAAAGCATAAAATTATGAGGATAATTTTAAAGATCAGTGATCACCAAGTGACTGTGCATAGGGAAGGTTTTTTTTTTTGACGTGAATGGGTTCTCTTTTATAATATGATAGAGCATGTATATCCTAATATGGTTATCAAAAACTCTTAAGGTAAACTATCATTGACTGCCTACTACAACTTGTGCACCTTGTGTGGAACCGTATGTCACTCGAACCTCTACATTTTAATACAACAGTCCACCGGAGAGTATTGATGGGGAGGTGGAAGCTATGCATGTGTTTGGGTCAGATAGTAAATAGATGAAGTCCTGAATGAATGTGCATTGTTGGCATGGTCATGACCGTGCCAAGAATCCCAGTGCTTCAGACCCATGGGGATGCCCAAAACTTCCTATTGTCTAAGTAAGAATGCTATGAATGATTGATCTTAATCGAAACAAGTGTGTGTAGAAACTATCAACCACAACTTCCTCCTCTCAGGTGACTGGAAACTGAAACTGCTTTCTTATAGGGTCATCCCATCAAATTTAGCTAACTGGCACCCTCTTCATTCAGATGTGTACAGCAAGCCCCCTCCTAAATCAGCAGTATATAATAAATGTGTTAAGTTTCCGGACTGTTGGTATGTTGTCACTAGATCTCATGGGCCATCCAAACCCATTTTTTTTTTCTGTGTATGTTTGTCCATGTGTCTGTATGTCTTTATTACTTCCTTCACTGATGACCAAAGTCATGTAGATTTTGGCAAGAAATCCTGTATTTTCTACTTAAGTTTTCCTCTGTGAACTGATTAAAATGATCAAAATAGTGTAATAAAATAGTCTACATAACTCAATATGACAATAAAAGCAGTTTGTGCCTATTAATCCTTACAAATCTTGAATCTAAAAGGATAGCCATCCAGAAAAAGTATAGCATTGACACCAAAAGATGTTGTCTTGATTGAAAATAAAGTTTAAGAATTTTTTCTTCCCTTTATCAAAAGAGAGGTATCAAAGAATACTATAAAACATTATTTGTCCCATAATGGAATGGCAAAAACAAAATAAATTGAAGTAGATTACTCCACGATGATTTTCAATAGCTTTTTCTTTCCTATGTCCAATTTTCTTGACTTTCCCTTTAGTCTCCACAACCACACACACACACCACCATCACCACCACCACCACCACCACTACCACCACCACCACTACCACACACACACAAACACACACACACACCAAAATATGGGTTAAAAAAACTTTGAAGCTAGATTATAAAGATTCTAATGTCCTCCTTGGTAATTTACCCTCTTCTTGGCTTACTCCCATGAAGAAAACAGCCATACTTGTAACACTCAAGTGGCCAGGAAGTGCAGGGTAATAGCTAATAGCCCTTCATAAAATCTGACCTAAAAACCAAAGGAATATAAATTTTTGCACAACCACGGATGTGAGTTCAGAAAGAGATTCCACTGCCTTTTAGTCTTTATATGGGCTCCCATCCTGGCTGAGATCTTGGGTGGTGTTACAAGAGTACCTGAAGCAGAGAATCAAGATCTGTGCTGACAATTCTCACCAAATATGCCTTTAAAACTTAAATATGTGCTACTTTAAGTTCTAAAGGTTCCTGAAATTTTATGCAGAAATGAATAGCCAACATAAATGTTTCTAACTTCTTTGGGATAGCTCTTTACTCAATGCTAAGTTTTGGGCTTTTCTAGATTATATTGATATTATTATATCAGAGAAGCTCAAGAAAAAACTGTAGCTTAATCCAATAGTCACATATGGAAAGAATGTCATGAAGTTAGTGAGAAATCAGTTGACAGAGTAAGAACGCTGTACTATCTGGGTACTTTAGGTAGTCCCAGACCTTGTCATACACTGCTTGGCTATATACCACAACTTCATCATTAATAACCAGCTTTACTAAACATAAGCAGATGCTAATAGCTAATACATGTATTATCTTAAACAAATTACTTAATTTTTGGCTCAAGGAAGTTGTTTAGTAAATACCAATTCTTAAAGAGCCAGAAAACCAGCACTTCTACTGTATGATAATCTCAAAACACAAGAAAAGAAAAAAAAGAACATGAACTAGAGGCATACATGTAAAGAGGAAAGAATGGGTGGGTTAATAAAAGACATTGGATATTTTTTTTAATTACAAAATACTTTTTAGCTCTCTGTTTCACCAGTTTGTGTCAGTTGACAACCTAAGGTTTGACAAGGGCAATATCAATCAGTATATTAATAAAGAGTAGGAAAAACTTCATGGTGTTCTACCTGAAGGAAAGAGTGACGGACACTAATTACTGTTGGGAGAAGGAGAATTATCCTCTTCCAAGGATGAGTACCCAAAGTGGTTGTTCAATGCAGAGTGATCAGCCTTGAAACCATATACAAAACAACAAAAACAGACCCAACAGGATATAAACATTCATATTTGTATATGTGTATTTATGCATATATACATACATGCATGCATGTGCACACACATACACTCATAATTATCAAAGAGCATACTATTTGGTTGTCCAGTGCCAAATAGTCATTCATGAAAACATATCTACAAGTAGTACCATATTGACTCAACAGGTGATATTTTGAAATATATATGTATATACAAATATGTATGTATGCAATAATAATTATTAAAATAGGCCATAATTTTGAATAAGTGTCAGAAAGGGTAGATATAGGAGGGTAGCTATATATATATATATATATATATATGGAAGGAAAAGGAAGCAATAAATATAATTAAAATACAATTTCAAAAATAAATAAAAAAGGAAAGAAAAGAGGCTATCAATTTGAGGGAGAATGGGAGGGATTGAGAAGGAGGTAGGTAAGAGGTGCTGGAAAGCAGAAAGGAAAGGAAAGTGACATAATTATATTTAAACTAAAAATATATTTGAAAAATAAGAAATAAATTCCAACTCCCTACTTTACTAATTAGCCCCAGTAGGCAAGCCCAAGGTTGCAAATGCAAGACTGCTTTCCCATGACACTACTTTAGTGTGATTTCACTAATATTATTTGTCATCCTCAAATACACCAGGAAAATCTTATAATTCACCCCCCCCCCCAAAGAAAAGGGTTTCCAGGTATTTGTAATTAAATACACCCCCCAGAGCTATAAAAAGGCTTCTGTGTGCTGCCTAAAAAGCAGATGCTCTAGCTGAAAGGATTTGCAAAAGCCTGATCTTTAAATCGTCACCTATGAAAATATATCTTATTGTCTCCCAAAATCAAAACAAAAACTGTAAATCAAGTAGGTTTTTGCGTTTTTGCTCTTTGAGTAAAGCCCTGTCTTCAAGCCCCCCCCCCCCCCCAAAAAAAAAAAAACAAGATATGTTGAAGATCTCGGGGAAAACTTTTTTTTTTTTTTTTTGGTTTTTCGAGACAGGGTTTCTCTGCAGCTTTTTTAGAGCCTGTCCTGGAACTAGCTCTTGTAGACCAGGCTGGCCTTGAACTCACAGAGATCCTCCTGCCTCTGCCTCCCGAGTGCTGGGATTAAAGGCATGCGCCACCACCGCCCGGCCTCGGGGAAATCTTTAATTCAGTATAAACCCTTGGGATCCAAAAAAGAAGGTCAATTTCTTCTTCTTCTTTTTTTTTTTTTTGACAATTAAAAAAAAACTATCTTTTATCATTTTATTTATCAATCCCGGTTCCCACTCTTCCCATTCCCTCCACCTCCTCCTCCCCCACTGCACTCCCCATCCACTCCTCATTAGAAGGTAAGACACATTGCTTTGAGGAAGGACCAAGGTCCTACCTATGATATCTGGGCTGGGCAAGGTATCCATCCAAAGAGAATGGATTCCTAAAAGACAGTACAAGCAGTAGGAATAAATCCACAGTCTGCCCCCATCACCAACTGTCACCATATTCCAAAGGCCTAGTTTGGTCCTATGCTGGTTCTTTCCCTGTATGGCCAGAGTTGGTTCTATGGTGACATATAAGATAGTTACCAATCTGACTATAGGGCAAACCAGTTTGGGCACCCTCTCCACTCTTGCTTAGAGTCTTAATTAACACATTTCTGTTTATTGAGAATATATAAAGGAAGGTCATTATTGGACAACAGTGCATTATCTTTTTTTATTTTGATGCTTCTCTTTATGCTCACTTCATCAAACCACAATTGTGCATCTTTTCTAAATAAACACCTAACAAAAATTCCTGAGTGTGTATCACTACATATAGAATCCTCTAGAGTGACTCCTTGCTAAAAAGTTGCTTATAAGAAACATGTTCATAGGGAAACATAAAACAAACTTGTTTGAGAAAATTTCGATGCAATTTGGGCCACACTTCTTTCTCTGTGCCAATTTCTGTTTTAGTTGACTTCTCACACTCAAAAGATTCCTACAAGATATATATATAATTTCCATTTCCTTTTTACAAGCAATGCCACTCCTAGCTGAGGTAATATTGGCAATTGGTGGCTGCTAGGGAAGGAAGAGTCATTTTCTTTAGGAGCGCAGCCCCTGAGGGTCTATCTATGTTCTAGCAGATGGCCTGTACACTACAGCTACTGGCAGCACTAAATGGACTCAGTGGTTTTAAATAAACAACTCATGAAGATGGGATGGAAAAGAAGAGAGGAAGAGAAAAGGGGAAGATTTGGTCAAACCACATTATATATACATATGAGACTCTCAATCAATAAAACAGACTTTTTTAAAAAATTAAAAGCAAAAGAAACCAATTCATTACAGTTGTAGAGAACAAAAATCTGAAGTAAATAATACTTTCAGAGATACATTTTCTCAAAGAGGCAATAAGGAGAAATCCATGCTTGAGTTCTCTTGCTTCTGAAGTCTTCATGCTCAGTGCTTTCTAATACTAACTTCCATCTCCATCTTTAGCTAACCTCTATCAAGTGTTTGTATGTATGTACCTTGTGGGTCTGCTCTGAAGACATGTGGCTTTCACTTTAAGGGAAACTTAACTTCAATATGATCTCATTGAATTTTTAACTTAATTTTATTAATGAAGACTGTTTTTTTCCAGATAAAAATATTTTCATCAGTTTAGGAAGTTAAGACTTATCTTTTGGACTCTACCATTCTGACAACTACAGGTATATGAGGTCAGAGCCTCAGTCTCCAGAAATAGGGACACTTGGATGAAAATCTGGTCTTTATTCAGAAGCAAAAATTTTTCATAGCTGTGGTGGTAGCTAAGAGGCATCACATTTACCTGAATATGAGACGTAAAGCACCACACATACACAATGACTCACATACACTCACACACACTCTCACACACACGCAATGACTCTCACACATACAACACACACTCACACACACAATGACTCTTAGACATATAACATACACTCACACACAAAATGATTCACACACATACTCTCTCTCTCTTTCTCTCTCTCTTTCTCTCTCTCACACACACACACACATACACACACATGATGAAAGGTACCTCAACTGTGCACTGCAGCTTGTAGTAACAGAACTTATGTTCTGTATTTGAAAAGAAAAACACAAAATTGGGACAATCAGTGTATGACCCACAGAACATAGTATAAATGTCCCTATATTTTCCACCACAGCTCCCATTATTGGAAATGACTGAGCCTTACCTCAAGACCACCAGACCAGCATCCTGCCAGATAGAGACCGAGATAAAAACATCATTGACTTTTTTTTTCTAATTGAACTAGGTTCTCTGGATTTGTGAATTGCAGACTGGTTTTCTTTGCTTTATGTCTACAAATCACTTACAAGTGAGTTCTATTAAAATTGTCTTTCTGGGTCTGGGTTACCTCACTCAATATAATGTTTTCTAGATCCATCCATTTGCCTGAAAATTTCAAAATGTTATTATTTTTCTCTGCTGTGTAGTACTCTATTGTGTAAATGTACCACATTTTCCTTATACATTCTTCAGTTGATGGGCATTTAGATTGTTTTCAGGTTCTGGTTATGTCAAACAATGCTGCTGTAAAGAAGTAGAACTGGGGCAATGAGAACAGTAGTATTCTGGGAAGAAGTAAGTTCTTTCCCAGTTCTGCAGACCACTGAAGAAGCAGAATGTTACCTACCCCGCTGAAAAAGGTACTGAGCCATATGGCTAACATAGATAAGAATAATGGGTTAATATAAACTACAAGAGCTAATAAGAAGCCTGAGCTAATGGGCCAATCAGTTTATAATCTTATGGAGACCTCTGTGTGATTTTCTTTGGGGGCTTACCAGCTGTGGGAACTGGGCAGGACATAAATCCCAACAAGCAGGACTTCATGCTACATAGTTGAGCACATGTTCTTGTGGTATGATTGAGCATCCTTTGGATATATACCCAAAAATGGTATTGCTGGGTCTTGAGGAAGTTTATTTCCTAATTTTCAGAGAAATCGCCATACTGATATTCAAATTGGCTGTACCAATTTGCACTCCCACCAGCAATGCAGGAGTGTTCCCTTTACCCCACATTCTCTCAAGCATAATTTGTCAACACCATGTTTTTTAAGGAAAAAATTAGAATGATGGCTAGAGCATGTCCGAGACTTCAGAGGCTACCTCTTGAACTGCAGGCCCAGAACTACTAATACAATTACAATATTTATGACTTCCCTTTCTCTCTAATCACTTCTATATACTTCTCCCTGTTCTTCTTCAAATTCATGGTCTCTTTTTTAAACTAATTTTTATTTCATGTATATATGTATATGTGTATGCATACATATTCCTAAATATAACCTGTTTTGATTATATAATGTTACTTAAATATCAATTTTTAGGGCTGAATGTTTGGTGATAGACAACTAGTTGGTATGTTCTTCAGGGTCTTGATACCAAGATTTCCACAGATGTACTGCAGGATTGTAGTTTATTTGCTCCTCATCACATTGTCTGTTTCCTGCTTTCCAGAGCAGTGCTTCTTGGCTGATACAGGTCTGATTACTGTACCAGAAGGCACAAGGTATAACCCTGGGCTGCATTCACATGGTGCTATCGGTGCACATGCACTGAGTATGAGTTCCTGAATCACATCATCCTCTGCCTAGACTTCAAAGAATATAGTGGAGAGCCTGTGGACCTAGGCACAAACCTGTTTCAGTCCTTAAAGGATTGGAAAAGTTAGGCCTTAACCATGGACACAGCCATGTAAAATAGCAGTGTGAAGTCTAAGGCTGGAAAAGGTGTGGTCACAAGACTCAACCTATGAGAATTCTATACTGGCTGTTCCTGTCAAACAATAAGACTTTGGACCTTGAATTCCAAATCCCATTCCATTGTGCACAGGAAGTGGGACATGACAACATAGAAGAATATTCTAGAGCTTTACGGTTTGATAATATTTCAATTTATTTAGCATCAACAAACCCATTCTTGCCTATTTCTCCCTTTAAAGATGAGAACATACATAATCTTATTGTCCCACAGTTTTGGAAGATTCTAAGCCTGTAACTTTACTTTCTCCAAATAGCGGTGTAGTTACCTTCCTCTTAAATATTAACGGACCTAAAGTTTGTTTTTATTTTTTTCTGATACTACAGGTTTTATTTCATGGATTGAAAGTAATATAAGATACCTGAGTATAAAAGTAATTTATGGGCTAGTTTTGTGGCTAGACAAAATTTCAGAAGTGTATCCAAAGTGTTATTTGGACAAAGCTAACTTATTTTAACTTAATAGGCTCCCAGAAAAATCAGCCTCCAGATGATCCATGCATTTCCTCACATCTATATTTTAGTTACATAGGAATTTGATTCTTGAACTTTTAAGTTGATGATAGGACAGCTATAAATTGTGGAATGATTATTAAAAATGAAATATTGTATCTTATATGGAAGGGCATGAATTTTCAAGGGCCGGATGCAGAATGTTATAGTTTGAATATTTTCCTTTCTGCACCCATGTAAAAATGTATTTGTAATTAAGACATTTTAAGGAGTTAAGACCTTGAAGAGATGTTTAATTCAGAGTTGATTCAGAAGTCGGGTCTATCACTTTCAGAAAAGTTCAAAAGACGACCTGCTCTTCTACTTTCTTCAGTGTTTACTCTCATCCCCCACATCCCCCCACACACATACTTTCCCCAATTTCCCTTCACCTTTGTGTGTGTGTGTATCCTATATTCATAACCCACCAAATTCAATAACATGAAATATTGAAATAATATCTTATTCCAACATAATTATTTCATCTCCCTTCAAGGATTCATACAAAGTCACTGAAGACTGAAAAATCTTCCTTATAATTGTACATTCTAGAGAAAAAGGAGAGGAATAATGATATTAGTAAAACAACAATAACAGCAGCAATAAAATAAACAATGTTTTTTTTAAAAAAAATCCAAAATTTATTATTTTTGAAAACATTATTAAGCTGATTAGATCTCACATATTTAATAAACATAGATTTTTTTAAAAATATATTTTAATGATGGACATGACAATTCAACAGCCTCATTTAATTTATTTATACCTATCCTTTAAAATAAACATATTAAGACCTGTAAGCTTTCATGAAAATGTTGTCAGCACGTTCTTAATCATTCTACCCCAATAATTGTTCTTTGACTAGAATAGATCAAACAATTGCACATTTATGTCATTAAAAATATTTTTGAAAATGGAATAATAACATGCAAGTATAAAAAGAACATGGATTAATCCTTTGCATAAACTTTGTGCAAATAAGCCACACACAGAAAAACATATTGTTTTCTTAAGTTCAAAAACCACTCAAAATTAACTTATCTGCAAGAAGCAGAAAATAACTATTGACCGAGATTTATGTCCCACCCAGTACCGCAGCAGTTCAGTCCCAAATAAACACACAGAAGTCTATATTAATTTTAAATGGTTGGCCTAGTAGCTCAGGCTTCTTATTAACTAATTTTTGCATCCTACATCTTAATCCATTATTGTTGTCTGTGTTAGCCATGTGGCTTGTACATTTCATCAGCAAGGCATTCTCATCTTGTTTCCTCTCTGTCTGGGTAATGACTGCAAACTGACTCTTTCCCCTTCCCAATTCTCCTGTTTTCATTTTTCTGCATCTACTTCCAGCCTGGTTGCCCTAACTATACTGGCCAATCAGCATTTTATTAAACAAGTGCAAGAAACAAAACTTTATAGGGTAAAGCCATTGTCCCACAGCGGATAAGCTTTGATCTTTTTTATTCTTTTGCTGAAAATGTGAATATAAGAAATAATAGGTTATTGTTGAGAGACTTTTGCCTGGTCTGAATGCAGGATAATATTCTTTCATGTTTTTTTCAAAAGCTATAATAATATTACAAATACATTATTCTGTTACTATTTTATTAATAGGTTCAAACATTGTTCTTAACTTATTTTCAAAAAATACTTATTACATACAGCATTTAGAAGAGCTTGATGTTCAAAATTTAGTTTTGTGTCTTCTACAGAAAATATGACAAATTTTCAAGCATGTTTACTAAATATACAATTTAAGAGAGTTTGGAAGATTGTAAGCCCAACTCTCTCCAAACAGAGGTTTGGTTAACATTATCTTAAATTACCTTGATGGTTCTAAAGTCACTTCTGATATTACAAGATGTAGTTCCAGGCTTGAAGGTAATATAAGGGAACCTGGCTACAAAAATCACTTACAGCAATAGTCTAGTGACTGGACATAATTTCAACACTGTGCCAAAAGTCTTTTTAACATAATCCATTGATTTTGGCATGAACTATTGTGGCTTACTGATGGCTTCTAGGACAAATAGCCAGCATGCCACTATGCTGGTTGGTAGTCTGGGTACCAGTCTAGGATTTGATGAAATGAAGCATTTATAACAGAAGAGCTCAATGCCGAGCAATCTAGACAGGAAGTCCTGTCTGTTCTAGGGTACAATATGTCAATTCGCCCTTAGGAAACTTTAAAAACATGATTTATGTCAGGAAACTGGGTGATTCTGTTTAAGACTGCTGTAATCAAGTACCATAAACCAAGTAACTTAAACAAAAAACGTTTATAGTGTCACAGTTGTGAAGGCTGGAAATGAAAGATCAAGACATTGGCAGAACATGTTCCCTCTGAAGTCTGCATGAAGTCCCTGCTGTGTGTGTAAATTTCCTTATTCCATAAAGAAATATTCGCAGAAGATTTAGGGCCTAACCTTTCTCTGCTGTGAGTTTATACTCAGTAAGAGCATCTTTAAAAGCTTTCCTTCCAATCATGAGATATTCAGAACTAAAAGACTATGACTTTAGAGGTAAGAAAATTAGGTTTCCCTCTCTTTATGGGTACACACAGTTCAACACACCACACAAAGGAATAGGGTCCATAAGAGAAAAGTGCAGAACAAGCAGGCCTTTATCAAAGAGCAAGTTGGTAATGCAAGGTTCTCTTGTTTCATGCACTGACAACCTGACATGGAGATCAGCTGAAATGCTTTGAAAGCAGAAGGTAATTCCCAATGCAAAATTCTGGAAGTCACACTTTCTCCTTCTCTCCAGTGGCAGCCTTCTGAGCTGAAGGAGAGGACCCCAGTCAACCAAACAAAGTGTGAAAAAGCAGGCATGGGGGTCAAGTCTGAGCTTATCACCTGGACAAATTGACTGACGTTAAAGAGCTAGGTTTGAGGGATACCAGAGAACGGTGGATAAATGGATCTGCTCAGGCCAACAGGTAGGCATAGTTTTGGAGGAAAGAGATCATCCAGTTATTCTTCCTCTCCCCAGCTCTTTTTTCTCAGGCAGCCCAACACTTCACATATTTAAATCTTTAAAGTGAAACACTTAACAGGAAAGTTAATGTCACTTCAAACTGAAAGAGACATGGCTCTACTTTCCATCATACCTTGCCTTGCTATGGCCAGTTTCCAATATTAATAAAAAGTTCAGTTCCTACAAAAATAACTTTAGACTCTGTTCTCTCTCCTGAGGTCTGAAGTTTTGGTGACAAACTTGGCTTACTCAAAATCGATGTTGAACACAAGAGAAAGCTCCATGCCCAATGGTAATACAAGGACACAGTTATATTTAGAGTAGGATTCCTTAGCATGGAGTAGCTATGAAGGTCTGATGTCACTTCTAGAAGATTCACTTTATATGCAGAAGAGTACTGAAAACCAAGCTTAGAAAGCACTATTAACTTGAAATAAAATTGTGTTGCACTTCATTTTCAAAGATAGTAAATCCACCAACACTAGTAAAATTAACTACATATTTGAAGTCTGAAGTTGACATATATGAAAAAGCCAAGAAAAATTAAAGTTTTCAAAATCTCTGTGACCATTCAAGATTTACTATATATCATCTACAAAAATCATTCAGTGATAAAAAGTCCACCTCAGTTGATAAATTAAAGATAAAAATTCACTCTTATTAGATTGGCTACATGTGGCCACTATGAGTTTTTGTGTTTACCCTAAATAATCAGACCAGTCTCTTACCTTTTCATAAGCATATCCGTGATCATTCACTTTGCCACTATTATCATATTATCAAGTATATCATAACATACTTGGCGTTTACAGAGACATCTTGATCATTAATCTCATGTTCCTTGACAGTAGGAGCCGAAGTATTCATATTCCATTTAGTCAATAGATACTTAAAGTGTTTAATGAAAAGAAAAAAATTCAGTTCATTACATCTGGTGTAACACACATGACAAATGTGTTAATAAAAATTACTATCTGAGCTTGGTGGTGCATGATTTTGACTCCAGCACTCAGGAGGCAGAAGCAGGTGGATCTTTGTGATTTTGAGGCCTACCTGGTCCATAAAGCAAGTCCTCCACATCCCAAATATACTAAGATAAATAAGCAGCATTAATGAAGAAAAACTATGTGTGATAGGGGGAAAATAGTTGGGTTGTATAGTATACTAGTTTACTTAGAAAAAAATGTAATAAAAATGTTCAAGATATATAATTTTCACATATCATAAGAAATAAATGTTATTTGCAGTTTTTTTCCATTTTTTTTAAAAAATCTAATGAGCACGAACATTCAAAAAGCTTGGCAACAGGTTAGAGGGTTCCAAAGCCCTGTTCATATAATACTGAAAAATAAAGAAGCAATTGCCAACACCAGAAATGAGAGAAAAACTGATTTTTTTCAGAAGCATCATAAGTATTTTTCAACACACCCAATATCCTCAGCAGAAGAAGAATTAAACCAGAGTAAATGTTATTTGAGAAAATAACTAGTACCTTAAGGGGTAAAGTTGTAGTAACTGTGTTTAAGCATAATAAAGAATAACTTTTAAGAATTAGAACATTGTAAATCTCAAACTAGTTTCTTCAAGACACATTTATTTTACCTGGAAGTTATTAAAATAAAATGTCACCCATTTATATAATGTTAGAGAAATGAAAAAAATACATCTTAATTCTGGGAATAACCTCAGAAGTTCTCCTAAGAACTAAGAGTGAGTTGATTCAATGAGTCTATGAAAATGAATTCTTAAATTTCTCATTGATGATTGTTTTCAACAGATTAGTCTTTTATGGAGAATAAAAAATATTTTAAAGAAAGGAAACTTCTTTTATAGATATCCAACAAATGTATAGATATAATTACTTACACAAAAACAATTCTATGATTTTTGATACACTACTAACAGTTCTCACCTGCCAACTCTCATAGTGTGCAAATAAAATTTATATTAGTCAAAGGAACATTACTACAATGAGAAGGGATAAAGATATTGACAGTATCAGAAAGTCTCATAAACATGGAGTTGACCAAAAGACATCCAAGAATACATAAAACTAATATGCAGGCTCAGCAGTAAGAGTATAGGAAAGGCTTTATGAGTTAATTCTTACTCAGAAGGAGAGTAAAGCCTTCCAGCATGCTGGTGATTTTCCATACCTTGACAATAATGCAAGAGACTCCATTGGTCTGGACATATGGTCTGTGCATTTTTCTACCCTAAAATGTCTTACTTTGACCAAAAACCTTCAGAATCACCTCTCTGTTCATTCACTTTCTATCTTCATCACTGTCTTGGTTCCTTTTTTGATTGCTGTGAACAAATCCCTGCCAAGCAGCACTTCAAGGGAGGAGAGATAATTTCTGGCCCACAGTTCAGCAGGAGCAAATCTCTGACCCTGGTAAGGAGAAGAGCTCCATGGTGAAAACTGGCAGGAACTCACATATGTTACATTAAGAACATAGTCTGAAAGATTAAGAGTTTAGAGGACAAGGCTTGGAACAGAGGAAAATAAATAAGAGATTTCCGAGTTGGGTATATGATAACCAACTAGGCAGATAAGAAGAGGAAGGAGACTGTGAGGCAGCAATTGATGGTTGGCTGCTGTCCTACCAACACCATCACTGAAGCACTGGTGGAAACACACCACAGTAGGGAGCAAAGTACCCTACTGTCTGTTCTTATTTTCATGCTTCTAAAGCAGACTTGTAATAGAATACAATATAGGAAATGATGGTTTCTCAGAAAATGCTTCCAACTAGGAGACCACCAAGACCACTCATTAACAAGGATCTAAACAAGGATTAACTACCCATTAACAAAGATCTAGCTACATTTAGGTGGTTGTGACAGAGCCAAAACCTGCCACAGTAAAATTACAATCATACCATGCAAATTTGAGAACAAAGAAAGCTTAGTGTAATCAGCAGTGTTTGAGACACCTACAAGGTCAGAAGTAGCAACACTAGCCAGTGTAATCATCAATTTTTTGTTGCTATGACAAAATACTAAGAAAAATACCTTAAAACAGGAATGATATATGCTGGTTCATAGCTTCAGTTCATTATTACCTGGCCTCTGATATTTCTGAGAGGGAAAAAAAATCCATCATGGTGAAAAACACGTTAGGAAAAAAGTTTATGACAGGCAAGAGGGGTTGAAATAGGTTAGAAAGGGGGGATAGAGGCAGGAAAAGAAGAAAGTAACAGAGAGGGAGAGAATGGGGATTCTCTCCCTCAAAGATATAACCATAATACTCAAATAAGTATCAATAATACTCAGCTCTTCTAATCAGTATGAACTCACCAATCAATTAATCTCTTAATGCAGTCATCAATCGGATGATACAATCATCTCCCAGCAGCAACACCAGATAGGAACCAAGCCTTCAACTCACGATCCTTTTGGAAGGACATTTCACAATCAAGCCATAACACTTTCCAAGTATATTTAGTTTAAATTAGCTGGCTCTTCGATCAAAGCAGAGAAAATGAATCAGTATATAAAGCATTTAGATGATAGAACCTTGGAAGTCAGGGAGAGCTATGAGCCTAGTTCACAAGGCTATTATCTTTCCTTTTGGCAACCATAATAATCCACATCAGGAATATAGATGCCAACGAGCCTGGTTAAACTAAAGAAGCATGAAACATATCAGAAAGGGTCTCCTCTCAACACCTATGATGGAAAAATCAGAACCTACTCTGCTGCCAAATTCTTCCATCTCTGAAGACATAATTTCCAACAATTTTATAGAATTTTTATTTATTCTTTAAGAATATCAAGTATGTATCCTTTGCTAAAGGCTGTGTCACCCCAAATTGATCTCAGAGTAATCAAGCATTGCTGTGTATTTCCAAGATTGGAAAGCTGAGTAAAGACACAGAAAGATGAATTACTATTTGACCATGGCCTACTTTGGCTTTCCAGAAATTGTGATGTATGGAAACGAAGCAATTGAAACCAACATGTACTGGGTCTAATGGCTATCCTCTTCTCCCCTAACAGGAGCCCGCAGTGTTTTTATAAGCCTCATAAAAGGGTTTATGAGGCTTTGATGGGAAGTTGGCAACCATGGCTGCCTACAGTGATCTGATGAAAAGCAGTTCTCCACAGCTTCGGGGGAGGGTTATGGTTGTGTTTGTTAGGCAAGGAGGGCCATTAGAGCCAAAGTAGAGAGGAGAATGCAGGTTTCATGTGCAATGAGACATGAAACTCTAGAAAGGCAGGAGTATACAGCAGAAGTCCTGAACTAGATTCTCCAGGAGTCTGGGAAAGTTGTCTATCCTGCAAATCTATAGCTGCTTTACGAACTTTACCCAAGTACTCTTCTCATTTGACATCAGGACATGCCTAGTCTGCTGACTGAGCACATGAGCTTGGAAGATATAGAGCCTGCCTTTAAAAATCCCTTCATGACTTCCAATGTATCTAACTTCAATTAAGCCTGTTTGGGGGCTTTGTTTTAGTGTGTGTTTGTTTGTGTGCATGTGTGCGTGTGTGCATGTGTGCGTGTGTGTGTGTGTGTGTGTGTGTGTGTGTGTGTATGTGTATGTATTTATCCCACTTGTGTATTGCTGCTTGCAGATGACAAAAGAGGCTGTCTGATTCCTTGGAACTGAAGTACATGTGTTTTTAAGCCACGTGATTTGGTTGCTGGGAATCAAATTTGGGTCCTCTGGAAGAGCAGCAAGTGCTCTTAACTGCTGAACCAGCCCTTTATATGCTGGGTAAGGTATTTATTTCAATTTTCTGATTTCTGTTTATTGCTCATTGTTAAGAGTAATTAAATGAGATGTCTTTACATATGATTTGCAAACTGATACCCATTTGGAAATCAATGACTACTCACCAATAATTGAATTCCCAACTCACTTCTACCACTAAAAGGAAGATCAATTAATTTACCAGATACTAAGCTTCCTGACAATGTGGAGGCAGTGAAAGAGAGATATAAAAATAGTGATATTATATAGAAACACAATTGTGAATGTTAAAATTGAATGCTATGTTTGTTTTCTTTTTATACAGGGTCTCACTTTAGAGACCTAGCTGGCTTCAAGTTCCTGCCTTAACTTCTCACGTGCTGAAATTGAAAGCATGCATCATGATATCTAACTAAAGAGGAATGCGGATTTTAAAGGGACCAGGGAACTCTTCTAAATAGATTCCTGAGTAATACTAGCTATTAATAATAAGAAAGGCAAGACATTTATATTCTGTATGCCACATGTAGAGTCCCATTGCAATCATTTTGTGTGTGTCTAAGTATAACCATCACTATACTGATTTTAGAGGCTGCTTCAGTGAAGACAATAAAAGAAACTGAGGTACACAGATTTAGTAACTTCCCTAAAGCAGAGCAAATAATAGAACTCGGGAAATTCAACTCATATGTCCTTAGTATATTGAATGTATGATTTCTATAAATGCTGGAAATTTTAGATGTGCATGTCAGACATGCATAATTGTTTTTTCCCTTAGTAAAACAGATGGCTGTATCTACATATGTAGAAAGTGCAGTTTTAGCTCATTCCACAGAAAGAAAAAAATGTGTGGCTTATCAAGTTGATGTATATTTCTCTCATTCATTTTACAAACATTGATTTAGTGCTTACAGTGAGGCAGATACCATGGCAGATGCTGTCAGAAGAGCATGGGCACTTTTGTAAAATGCTCGGTTAAGTTCTCTGCATCTACTACTTACACCCTCTAGTCACTAGTTCATATCTTCTTTTAATCTGCTTTACATCATAAGCAACTCAATCACAGTCTGGAGAATCACACTGTCATCACTTGCCATATGTTTGTGCGTACAATATACATGAACAATGTTGTGTGTACATATACAAGCATGCATGCATTCTGGAAATCATGCTCACATCACTTACCACAATGCTTTTGTGTACCTACACATGCACAATGTTCGTATATACATAGACACACATATTTTGGAAAATCACACTCTTGTCACTTACTACAATGTTCATGTATACATATACTGGCACAATGTTTGTGTGTACATATAAACACACATATTCCAGAAAATCATGCTCTTGTCATTTCCCACAATGTTTGTATGTGCACACAAACACGCTCCCACATACAAAAACACATGTCTCCACTGTCTTAATCTTATTCTAACTCCTGGTTTTTCCCCTTCAGTCTGAAAGTGTTCACTTAACTCAGGCAAAAGCAGTTTCTCAGAAAATTGGGAATCAATCTACCTCAAGACCCAGAAATACCACTCTTTGGCATAAACCCAAAGCATGCACACTCATACCACGCGAACATTTGCTCAACTATGTTCACTAACACCATTGTTTGTTATAACCAAAACCTGAAACAACCTAAAAACTCCTCAATTGAAGAATGAGTAAAGAAAATATGGTACATTTATACAATGCAGTACTTTCCAGCAGGGGGAAAAAAAAAAAAAAAAAAAAAAAAAAAAGACGTCTTGAAATTTGCATGCAAATGGATGGAACAAAAAAAAAAAAAAAACATCCTGAGTGAGGTAACCCAAACACAGAAAGAGAAACAGGATATGTACTCAGTCACAAGTGGAGAATAGACATGAAGAAATGGATAACCAACCTACAGTCCACCACCCCAGAGAAGACCGTGAAGAAAGGAGAACCCTAAGAGAGACATACATGGATCCTCCTGGGAAGGTGAAGTAGACAAGATTTTTTTTTTAGTAAATTGGCAGTGTTGTGGGAAGAGGAAAAGGACAGGGGAGTAGGGAAGGGAGAAGGGGAATGGGAAGGAGAATATGAGGGATTGTCAATAGAGTTAGGGGGAAAGACAGAGAACAAAAGCAAAGAAAGAAATGCCTTGAAAGAAGGAGCTTTTATGGAGTTAGCAGGAAAACAGGCACTAGAGAAATTCCCAAGAATCCACAAGGATTACTAAGAATCTAAGCAATAGTGGAGAGGGTACCTTATCCAGCCTTCCCCTATAATCAGATTGATGACTACTTTATTGTCATCATAAACTCTACATCCAGTAACGGATGGAAATAAATGCAGAGATCCACAATTAAGCACTGCGTCTAATTCCTAGACTACAGTCATAGACAGGGAAGAGCAATATTATGAGAAAAGGAGACAAGACCATGATGGGGAAACCCACAGAAACAGCTGACCCGAGCAAGTGGGAGTTCACTGACTCCGGACTGATAGCTGAGGTAAGCAAAATATGATCAAACTAGGTTATCTGAATGTGGGTGACAATTTTGTGGTTTTGGCAGTTTGTGGGGCCACTAGTAGTAGAATAAATATTTATTCATAGTGAATGAATTGGTTCTTTGGCGCCTATTCCCTATGGGGGGATACCTTGCTCAGCCTAGATACAGGGCATTGGTCCTGCCTCAAGTGATGTGACAGCCTTTGTTGATTCCCCACTGCAGGCCTCACCCTCTCTGAAGGAGTGAATGGGGGTGAGGTGAGGAGAAGGTGAGGGGAGTGGGAGGATGGGAGAGATAGGGAACTCGGATTGTATGTAAAATAAGATTTTTTTTAAAGGGGGGACAGGGGAAGAAGCTAGAAAATAGTTTAATTGACATATATTCTTCCCTAATTTTTGATTCATGGGACCAATATTTCAAGATCAATTCCTATGATACTCCTCTAGCTTCGTCTCTTGCTAATTTTACCACATATAAAATCCTTCAACAAATTAATTCTTTAATCCTCATTATTTGTCTCATTTCTATATATTAATCCAGTGTGTTCTATGAATTAACTATCTCTACTTAAGTAGGTTAGGTCAAGGTCTCCTTTTTCTTAAGACTGTCTTAGTTGAAAAAACTTTCTCTTCTCATGGTCCAGTGACAATCTCTGTCCCTTCCTTAAAATTATATAGTTTATCTTTTTTTTCTCATTTTTTTATTAAAAATTTCCATCTCCTCCCCTCCTCCTTCTCCTTCCCTCCCCTCCCTTCCACCCATACCCCCACTCCCTCCTTCTCCAAGCCAAAGAGCCATCAGGGTTCCCTTCACTATGTTAAGTCCAAGGTCCTCCCAAATCCCCCTAAGTCCAGGAAGGTGAGCAACCAAACTGACAAGGCTCACAGTGAGCCCGTCCATGCTGTAGACCTATATAGTTTATCTTAAACTACAGATGTTTAAATGTCCAATAAGTTGTAAATACCTTAATGGCTTGAGTGAGAGTTTCTTCATTAATTCCTTGTTAAAGCAGATACAGAGTTATACTCATTCTAGTTTCAGTAACTGTGAGTGGATGCAAGCTACTGGATGCAAGCACTGATTGTCACTGGTTTCCATAGCTAATATGTCAATCTTCCTACTAGGGAATATGAATTATGACACGGGGCAGGAATCAGTTTAATGTACATACCTGATAGTTGTCTTCTTTTGAAGACTTTTCCAGTTTGGAAAATAGTGTTAATTTCTACTGCTAGCAAAATTTTAGGCAAATGATTACACACACACACACACACACACACACACACACACAATTATTGCCAGCAACATCAGATTGAAATGTTGCTTCTACATACTTTGCATTGACTACATTCTTGCATACCTCCAGTGTCTGCTTCCCATATATCTACTTCCTCTGAATGGAACTACTAAAGCTACTTAAAAAGAGCACCTCTAAACATCCCTGTGGCTCTAGATATTTGCAGAACTACCCTTTACCTTTCCATGGGTACCTTGTGTCAAGTGTGTTGCAATTCTTCAAACAAGTAGATAGATTTCTAAAAAGAAATTACTGTTGAATCATCTCATAATAATTTCCCAGAGTGCCTGGAAATGAAGAACAGTTCATATCTAAACAAGATGTTGTTTTAGAGGAAATTTTGAAAACGGCATTTAGGAAAAAAACATCTGACAACAATCCCTACCAAGTCTAAATCTCTAGAAATATGTGAAAGACTATAAATTACATGAGCAGTATGTGTATGTGCATGCATGTGTCTACATGTTTTAGGTGGCATGCACACACACATATGCATAAGCATGCTATATGCAAAAGTATATGCTTGAAGGGAGCAAAAAGATGAAATGTGGTAGAAATAGAAGTAACTCAACTCAATTTTTAAAAATATAGTCTTTTCAAGTCATGTGCTGAAAGACAAAGAAGTGGCAATTTTTGTGCTATTTATTGCCACTGTGCTGGTGAAGTCAACACTCTGTACTTGTCAGTAGGGGCAGAGAGCAACAATGTGATAGATTATCAATGCCTGTGTTTCTTTTTAACATGTCCATCACTTTGTCAGATTTTACTCACCCTAAATTTTGTTTTTGATGATGAAAAAAATCAAAAAAAAAAATAAATAAAATGAGATAAGCTTTGCTTGTTTTCACAGACACATGCTTTAAAACGTCTATGAGAGTGCGACTTTTAGAGCATGCATGGCTTGGCCCCCCTCCTTTGTCAAGAGTATGTGAAAACAGCTGAAGGAATGGGGAGTGCTGTTTCATTATTTATCCTATTTCAAGGACAGGTGTCTCCTCCACCAGTTCCTAACAAGTCAAAGTGAGGTCAATAAAGTTTTCCTGGGGTAGGAGGGATTTGGTTGGGTTGGATTTGAAGGCCTGATTAAAAAGAAAAGTTTTTTTTTTTCAGTGTTCATGATGTGCATTTTACAAATGTCAGTCTGTGGGGGAAATATTTTCCCCTCTTTTATAAATAGGACAGCAGAAGGCTGAATGTTATAAATAACCAGCCTAAGACCATTCTGTTAACAATTATGAAAAGCACAATTTGAGCCCAATAGGTCTCTCCCAAAATAGAACCGCAATACACTTGTGCTTGGCTGTACCCTTTATTAATCAGTTGTGCATTTCTGTCTAAAAAGTGATTTATTTTATATATCTAATTATTTTCATATTGCAACAATAAATACAAAATTGAAATATTTAAATTTGACTCATATAAGTAAACAAATGGAGCATCAGAAAATTTAAATATTTTATTCAGTCATTTAGTAAGCGTAATTCCTAGGCAAGTACTTGGCTTTCTGTTTCTAGAGACAGCTTTTCTGACAGCAGAACATTCTGTGTTTTACCAAGGCATGTTTCAAGACAAAATACTGTGCATGGTTGAGTTCTTTAAAATGTTATTTCATCTTAAAATAAAATTAGAATTATATATACAATTGCACTATGTAATTGTCATAGTAAATATAAAGGATTAAATTGGGCCATTTTTCACCAACATAAAGAATCTTTGTCAAGTATTCTAATGCAACATGGATGGATAAAGAATACAGAAACTCTTCAAGTAAAATTGTACAAACACAAAAAAACACTAATAGCTTTCCTCTGCAAAAGCAATAGAAGTCTGAACTTGTCTTTGCTTGACTAGACTGAGCCAGAATTTTAATTAAATAACTTTCACTTGACATTTAGCTAACAACTATTTCATAGATTCAAGTTCCATGCTTAACTGAGGGCCTGTCCTAGCAATGATTGGAGCAAGAGTTATAAAAGGAGTGTTTCTTATATTATTCTCTCCGTAAGTACTCCAAATCCTATTCTAGGATTTGTTTTCCTATTCCTCATTTGAACATGACATGAAATGGGGGCAAGGCACATGCTAAAAGACAATACCCTAAGAAACAACATGGACTTCCAGTCTTCAAAAGACATCAAACTGCACAAGCACACATTTTGTTTATATCTACCAGGAAAAGATAGGTATTATTTCCCTTAAATGAAAGAGAAAATTGAAGCCAACTGTGTCCATTGACTTTCCCAAAGTTGCTAACAAGCCAGTGACTGAGGTTAGAACTGGATTCAAATTTCTTCCTATTCCACACTGTCTCATCTCCCTATGTTGAAACTTAATTTTAGTTATCTCAAGTCTAGGAAAAATTAAGAAGCTCCATGAATACCAAATAAGTCATGATTTCTTAAGAATTTTCTTTTGAAATTCAATCCAATTTTCTTTCTAACATTAAAGATAACTTTGTCTTTCATTTTCTTCTTATTAGAGCTGAAGGAATCTATAAAGAACACCCAATAAGCAAACATTGTTTAGTTATATTATTGGCAAATGCCATACTGGGATGCAAAAACTTCTGGGTTATAATCAATAACACTAAATAACTGGTTAAAATGTTAACTATTGTCATATGAAGAGAAAATGCATTATTAGAACTTTCAGGGTACAAGTGCATGCAATTTCTATGAAATAAGTGACCAAAACAAACTGCAGGTTTGGGGAAAGATCTATAGAGCAGGAAGCCTCACAGTCGAATTTTTGTTTGTTTGTTTGTTTGAGACAGGGTTTCTCTGTGAAGTCTTGATTGTCCTGTAACTCCCCCTCTGGACCAGGCTTGTAACAGACTCGGAGATCTGCTTGCCTTTGCCTCACTAGTGCTGGAAATAAAAGCTTGTGCCAGTACTGCCCAGCCATAGTTGAAATTTTTAAGTATGTACGTATTTGCCCAAATGGGGAGAAAAAAATAGAGATGTGGTGAATAAATGAGTACCAGGATACTGAATGTTTGGAATAAAGTACAAATAGTATCATGGTGCGTGTGACTCTAAAGGAATGGGGCAATGAGGAAATCACTGGCTCCTATACTTACTAATCAGTTTATCAAAACGGTATGTCTGATGTGGGAGTCCCCTCTGTGTGCTGTGATTACCATTAATGAATAAAGAAACTGTGGTGGTCTGTTGATAGGACAGAACTTAGGTAGGCAGGGAAAACAAAACGAACTGAATGCTGGGAGAAAGAGAGAGTCAGGGACAAGCAATGGAGCCGCCAGAGTCAAACATGCTGAAACTTTGTTGGTAGGCCACAACATTGTGGTGATGCACAGATTAATGGAGATGGGTTAAATTAAGATGCAATAGTTAGCCAATAAAAAGCTAGAGCTAATGGGCCAAGCCGTGATTTAATTAATACAGTTTCTATGTGGTTATTTCGGTGTGTAAGCTAGCCAGGCTTCCAGGAAGAACAAGCAGCCTCTGTCCTCTATATTGGTCCATAACTAAAGCAGATACTTCCAGTGACACTCCTCTAGACCAGATACTTATGAAGGAAGGAACTAGAAACAAGAAAGAGGACAGAAGATAAGAAGATGCTATAGTGAGTCAAAGTTAGCCTCACAATGCAAATCATTCTTAAAGGTACTTTCCTATTCCCTCAAGACTGCATTCAATTGATGAGTAATTAAAGGAAACTAGTTGAGGATAATTTACATTAATTTTTATAGTTATTTTACATAGGAGTTCTCTATTGTTTGCCTTTTCTCTAAGTTTTATTGTCAGACTGAGGAACCATCCTGACATGGCCTTAAATTCTTGTGGTTGTGCCTGAAACAATTCTTGTCTTCGAAATAAGTCCATCACTCTTTCTGGTCACTGAGCCTCCTGAGATAATGTCACTACAATGTAGTTGATGGCACTCCTTTCAGGTATCTTCCTTCATACATACATACATACAACACATATTTATTGGGTGTGTGTGAGGCAAGCATGGTGAGTGTTCTATATCTGTGATTATATAGTAATCAACAAACACACAAAATCCCTTCTTGGGGTTTTTGCTAACATTTGACTATGAATATCTGCACTATAGCTTTTGGCCTTAAATCCCCAAAGTTTCTGCTCCTGTGACCTCCTCATTAGGAACCAGGTTACTATTTGTACATCAAATCTCTCAAAATTCTTATGTTTCTCTAGACAGAGTTTGAAGGTTTCAGGATACTTTCTTCAGGCATGAATCAGAGGAATGTGCCACACATGCAGTGTAGGGGGTACTTGATGCTGTGCCAAATGCAGAGATAAAATTTTCACAGACCACATGGAAATAAGTAAAGAATAAACTCTTCTGAGGGAAGATGAGTGGGAAGCAGCACTAGACATCGGCCCCTTGTCACTTAGCTTTTGTCTGTCGTATCCCAAGTCATAAGGCCTCTCTTCTATTCTTTTATGTTCTCACATCTTACTTTAATCCCATGGTCTTGTCTTGACAGTAAAATCTTATAGCTATTCAAAGGGAAATACATTAACAACGATTATAAAAATATTGTTCATTAAACAGCAGTTAAGTTTCAAGTTAATCACAATTGATTTAACACAGCCATGGATGAGGTGTTTAAAGTACACACTCCAGGACTTTATATGCAATAGATAGTGAAATTATAAGGCCACAAATAGAAAAAGTCTTTATGAACAAAGGAAAGAGCAGTGGTTTTATTCCCAGTCATAGAGAGCATAGAAATACTGCTAAGATGCCGGGCACATATTTGTATGTTGGCCTAGAAATACCTCAGAATATTAGAATGAGGATGTCCATCTACATTTCAAAAACTGGACTGAGGAGCAATCCATATGTATAAATCACAAACCCAGACAATACCTGCAGTATTAATCAGAAAACAGAGAGTGATCCTCCGACTCATTCCTACTTTCCCACTACCAGGAAGTCATCTTACTGACACAACTGTGAGTTCAGAGAAATTTACTTTTCAACAAGGTCAAATGTGTAGTTTCTGCTGAGTTTAACCTAAAGTATTCTTCACTCCCAGCCCAGCTATGAGATCCAGGATAAGTTAGAAGATTACAGTTCAGATGGAGAACAATGAAAAATGAAACAGAATCTAGACATTTCAGCTAAAGCATTCAGGATGGACATATCACACATGTGAGAGAATTTTAAAGTTAATCTCCTCCCGGATGAAGTGCGATGTGTGCTTCCCGAAGCATCTGCCACATTCAGTTGTCATCAAGGTGAACTCATTAAAAAGCAGAATAGTCCCCAGGGCAAGAGACTCTTTGCACGATTTAGGAGTGATGAATGAAATACACCTATGAGAAATATTTATCATACAGCATAGAAATATGGAGTTGCTGCAGAATGGAGCAACTCCCTCAAACAAAATGTAATAATCTATGGTTCTGTGTCTGTGGCCTATAGAAAAAACGTCTGCCCATGGGAAAAACAGCAGTCCAGAGGTGAATACCTGCTAAGTTCTCCCCGGCTACCAAATGATTAAGCAAACAGCTATCTAAAATCCAGTCCCCAAAGAACTGCGTTTTCTTCAGAAAGATTGATCAAGTACAATTTGTAGCCAACTGATTGCCCCAACAACCCAAAATATCCACCCCCATAGATCCAAAGACTGGGACTCTTTTCCTACTATGATTTTAATATGATTATTTCTTTTTTATTCAGTTTTGTCAAAAGGTCTTCTGAGAACTTGATTCTGTAATTTTAAGAACTTTCACGTTAAGGGCAACAGGAATTTTGATAAGTAGCACATCTCTTCCTCCCCTATAGGAAAGATTTTTCTAGCCTTCTGTGCCCCGGTCTAATGTCCCAGTTTCTCATCTTTTCAATACCAAGTTCAAATATCCTAGACAATGAAAAAACTGTCAAAAATAGCTAATCTTGACATATACTGAGTTTTAAAGATGTCTGTTTTTTGTGAAATAAAATATTAAAACTTGAAAATAAAGGTATTCACTGTACCCCGCTTTCAGATGAACCCACAAAAATATGATTATTATTCACCCATATAAAGACTACAGTTAGGCTCCACTAATAATCGTGTATTATGTTCCAGACACTACACCTAGCCATGCAAACAAATACCCCTAAACTACATAAATATTGCTCTATCCAAAGGCTTACAGACCAGGGTAGATCTATAATCTCAAATAAAGGATTGGATTTTCATATACATATCTAGATGATAATAGCAATGCATGTACAATGAAGTTCTGAGAAACAGAAAGGCATTGTTCAGATGGTAGGCTTAAAGAAACCTCCGTGGAGGAATGGTCTATTGAAGCACAGACATACTGTTATATGTGCTCAAAATAAAACACACATTGAAAGTGGGATAGAGTATTTTGAGCACATCAGGAGGGAGGATGTACTCTATTGGCAAAATTATGCATGAATGAATCATGATCTTAAAGAGAGTACATGCATTTAAAAACGATTTAAGTATATTTTGCAATTTAATTAGTAAGAAAAGGGGGGAAACTAAAAATTTTCTGAAAATGAAAGAAATGAGAGATTTGCCACAATAAGTATTACGCTATATTAAAAAAACAGAATTAAAAGAGTTTTAATAGGTTTATATGTAGACATAGTAGTGCATTGTGAAATAAATCCACATATAGAATCAAATGCATATGATTATTTAATATATGATAAACTTGGCATTTCAAGTCAAAGAGAAATTGTGAACTTTTTAATAAATTGTATATGAAATAATGGATTGCCATCTGGCAGAAAATATAGTAAAATCAGATTTCTTGTTTTGCACCAAAATGAATTCTGTATTAATCAAAGTTTTTCCAAAGAAACATAAAGACCAAGGAAAAAAATAAGGCTCATAGTAAAAACATTTTGAGGGGTTTCTAAAATGCACAAGCTATAAAAATGCAATAATCACATACATAAAACAAAATGTGCTTAGAAAAAACACAATAAAATAAAATTGAAAGAAAAATGATAAAGTCTGAATGGAGATTCCCAGCTTATACCACAAATAAAGTGCTAGTTTCTTTTCAATAAAGAAAATAAAAACAGCATCCCCATAGAAAACATGGCTGTCGGCTATAAGCCCACTATATTCACAGAAAATGATTCAAGATGCCTCCTGACCAACTAAATCAAGAATACATTAACTTTACTCACAGTAAGAAAAATTGAAGCTATAATAAAAACAAAATCTGCTTTTTTAGAAAGAAATCTGCCATATTTGGGGGAATGAAGTTGAAATATATTTTAAACAGGTCCAGTGGATTTGAACTCAGGTCCTTAACTTGCAGAACAACTATACTGAGCCAGTCTTATGCCTCCATTTTAACCCAGATTATACTTCTGTGCACACATAGTATACTACATGAACAGTCTACTACATGTGCAATATATTACATGTACATACATCAGTCTAAATGTAAAACAGAAAATATGGACGAATATTTGTTGGCTCCTTCTGTAGTCTTACGATAGTCAAAGGACAATAAGAAATAAACAAAGTCAAACAACAGAGGGCTGGGTAAGTCAATCATGATCAACAAGACTAGCCCAAATGGAAGGACTAGAATGAAGCCTGGTCATTTTGTGGGAATGTTGATGAACCTCAAGAATTAAACGAAATAATCTAGCTATAAGGAGACAAATTTTCTGTGATATTATTCATAGAGGAGTCTCAAATTACAGACCTCACAGAAGCAAAAAGCAAAATATTAGTTACCGAAGGCTGAGGAGAGTAGGGGATGGAGAAGGTGCAAAAGTCACAACAAGAGAAATGAGTCATTTCTGGGGTTCTAACAAAAGAAGGATGATAGCCATGAATAATGTTGTGTCACATAATTCAAAATAAATGTAAGTTAAGGTTTTGAATGTCTTCATCACAAATAAATAAAATTCTTGAGTCCACCCATGCTTTTGTCTGTTAATGAGACTAAGAACTGCAAGGTGGGAAACCACAATTTGTCTGATGTTATCTGACAGCCAGAAAAGGGTCCCCCAAAGTTCTATAACACTTGGATTATTGCAAACTAGTTTTATAGATATTATGTCACCAAAAAATTGCAAATTGAGTATTTACCAACAATGTTGCATTATAGAGCTATTGGGGTAAACATCATGCCCAAGACCAGCTACCCGACGGCTACACAGGTAATCTAAATTAGGTCTTCTGACACCAACTCAGGAGGAACTATTTCCCTTATTTTACTTCAATAATAACGGTTTTAATTATGTATCAGACATGCACAATAAGTATTGATTCTTAACATGTCAGGTCGTACATAATAAAAAGCTGTAGATTCTTATAATTTAGTAAATAATACATGTCATGCCTTAATACATTCCTCTCCCTTCCTCCTTCCATCCCTTTTTTCCTTCCTTCCTCCCTTCCTTCCTCCCTCCCTTCCTTCCTTCCTTCCTTCCTTCCTTCCTTCCTTCCTTCCTTCCTTCTTTCTTTCCTTCTTCCTTTCCCTCTGACCCTCAATAAATGGTGGCTGTTTGTTTTGGTTTTCTTGCAGTTTGAAAGTTCTGAGGAAACTGTAGTCTGCCGTGTGTATGTAGCTGACAGCAATGAACACATGTGCTGTACGTTTGGAAGAGAAAGAATTCTGCATGCTATACTTTAGACATTTCTTGAATTATTGGTCTACTTAAAGTCTCTTCATGATGGGCTAGTGCTAATTATATACTAAAGAATAATCTGAGGTTCATCTGTTACCCCTCCTCACAAAGAGAGAGAGAGAGAGGTCAGCCTGCAGCCTGTGTGCTGACTGCATCAGGAAAATGAAGCATTAAAGGCAGGAGAGCTCATCTAGCAGCATGGAAAGAGGAGCTCAGGGACCCTATCATCACCTCCCTTCTTGCCTTTTCACTGACCTCTAAAAATCACTTCCCTAGAAACTTCAGTGTACTTTTTGGGTGTACGTCTGTTTCCCTGTATTGAATGATTAAATCCTGAACAATTTACAATGCTCTCTTGGGTTCAATGCAGCCTGAACAGAAATAAGAACGTTCTAAATAATGCATCCCTGTAATGAATAAAAATGGTACCTTTTAATAGGATGTGGCAGCATGGCTAAAAACAAGAGGAAACACAGTCCCAGGCAGAGTTACCTTGTCTGAACAGAATTTCACCATTTTTCGACATCGAATCAGAAGTGGGAGAAGGCACTGATGTTGCCCATACTCCATGAAATATGACTGACAACCATCCACATCTCAGTCCTGGAAACCATAGCAGGGTCGTGTTCACAGACATTTCTATTAGCATTGAGAAAGTCCAGGTGACAATGATCCGACTGCATTCCCTCAACAGTCCAGATGTGAGCACGGAGGTACACGCAGAAAGTGATATGGTTGGGCCACTACTGCCACAGTACAGCCCCTTGTCATGTAGGGAAACAGCAGAAGCAGGGAAGCCCCTCTGCTTGGCGCCAGCTGTTCATGTTGAAGAAAATCCCCCTGCCCATTTTCCCATGAAGCAGATCATCACACCTAAGAAAGTCATCTTGCCCTGATCCCCTGAAGACCTCTGTGTGACAGGTATCCTACCCTGTATCCAAAGGTAATGTTGCAGAGAGAAATCAAGAGGAATCTGAACACTTGTGTCTTGTTTCTTTTCCCCAAATTTATTACCATTTGGAATATAAACATTTGTCTCCTGTTTGTACTTCTGCAGGGCTCTCAGAAAAATACAATTATCCTGTTTTCTTTTCTTCTTCATTCTTGAAGGTCTCTGATTTCGTTATCTTGGTAATCTCTTTTTCTAGGTATCCACCACCAAATCTGTGTTTTAGTGAGAAAGTATGTTTTCTTCCCTGTAGAACCAAGGATGTTTTTAGAACATTCCAAGGAGCAGGAAGGGTAAGACCTCTTTGAGGCACTTTTTCTTTTTAAGTTATGAAGTTGCAGTATTATATCTATTCTGTCATTGGTCCAAATCTAATCACATCATTCAAGCCACTGAGAGGAGAGCTGGCATCAATTCTTCATAATTGAAAACCATGTATACAATAGACAATGATAAATAGATAAAATTAATAAGGGGGAAGAACTGACCATACTTGTTCCAAGATAGTTTGTGAAAAAATCAGATTCCTGGAAACATATTAAAATTTGTTTTGCAGAGATGAATTATATTCTTGGAAAACTAGAAGAGAGCCTCTGAAAACCACTCAGAATACTGAGGAGTCTGGTAGACAGATTAGGAAGAGTCAGGTAACTCTAAGTGACCCTACTGAATGTGTTGACACCAAAGTTGCTAGAGGGCACAGAGATAAAAGAAAAATATCAGAGCAATATCTGTAGGTGTCAGGAAAAGAGAAATATATAGAAAGCTCTCGGGAGGCGCAGAAAAGCGATGGAGAGTTTCCTGGGCCCAGAGGAAGTGACGGGAGCAGGGAGCCTTTCAATCGCTGCTGTCTCCCAGCTTCTCATTCAGTGCTGTGTCTCAGATATGGCTAAGGAGATCTGGAGTGAATTAAAACTTCCCTCTGTCCCTCCGCTTAGATCTGTGAGCCTCAGACAGGAAGCCTCGTTGAGAGACTTTCTTTCATCCCACTTCAGCTCACAAACACAATGGAGCCTAAGGTTGTAAGGTTGAGTGAACGGAGAACTTCAGACTTATAAAGGATACTGTGCTCTGAGAGAGATCAGCCTGCGGATGGTGCAAATGCTCGTCGGCAGAACAAAACTGCTGAGAGGAAGTACATTTTAAAAAAAATCTGAATGTTATTCTTAGGGAACCCATATGTACCAGAATGACTAGAAAAGGCAGAATGTCTACAACTGGGAAATAATATTTAAGAATCTGACACTTTCTGAACTTAAAAACTATAGAAGAAAAGAATGAAAAGGCAAAGTAACCTAATAATCATCTATTTTAGAACAAAATAATGAAAAAAAATAAAAGATTCAGGTAAATGAGAGGTGGGCATGTTAAATATAATGCTTTTTAATTGTGAAAGGTTTTCTAAAGATCAGTTAAAATATATTTATGGGAGAAAGATAATCACCGACATACCCTCAGTAACGTTTCTCACATATGAAAACTCAAAAAGAAACACCTCATCAAAATTAGTAGGACAAGCAACAAAGACAGTGGGAGGAGATAAGTTATCTCTTAGTTCAGAAGATAGCAAGCTACATTCAGGCAAGGCTGGCCTGGGTCTCCAGGGAATAGTCTAAGGAAAGCTGTAAAGCAACTGTCGGAAAAGCACAGGACACCCTAAACCTCCCGGGGGGAAAGGCTAGACCCAAGGCAGTGGCAGTGGCAATAGTGGGAGAACACAGGAAAAACCCTCTCCTCTTGGCATGCGCTGCTTGTAACTGAGCAGACGCGGGATGTCATTTCAAAAAGGTTTGAAATAATTAACCTATAAATGGAGAGGGAGAGAAGGCAGAGACAGAGACAGAAAGGGGGCTGGAGAGATATCTGGTGAATGGTGTGTTTGGAGTCTGGACACTTAGGGAGCCACATGCTGGGAAACTGGTAAGGAGCTGTGGTCTGACGGCTGAAAAACTGAACAGTGTACGGCTGTGGAAAAGGAACCTTGAAACAGATATGAAAAGCAATCTGATAGGAACTAAAGTCCACGTTAGAAATTTCAAACAGGCTCCGAGCAGTGTCCTAGATATTTGCAAGAGCTAATCGGACAGAGCCAGCTTCTTCCTCAACTGAGCTCCGAAGAAATTCTTAGAGCTGTGACCGAATTCTGATACTGCACCTCTGAAGCGCACTGTCCACTGACCGGGAAACCAAACATAATCTGATCTTTTAAAGGAAGGCCCAGAAAGACAAGACTTTCCATTTCAGGGCGACCCCAAACTTTGAGGAAAGAATGTGAGAGTCTGAACCATGACCAATAAACAAGCAAATTAGTGCTGGCTTCAGCCATTGTCAGTGAAGCTCTTCTTGCAGGGGACTTCATTCATTGCAGACGGTAGTTGGTGTGATTGCAGAGAACAAGCAGGTCTTGATTAATCAACCCTAAGGAATGACAGGAAGCAAAAGCAAAGCAGCCCCACTGTAAAGGCAGCAAGTGAGAAATACAGGAACCAAGGAAACAAAAGCATCCATATGGGGGGGTGGAACCTCCATATTCCCGGAGGGAATATGGAGGTTTTGCAATAAAGTTTACACAACCCGTAAGCTAAACAATGTACTTTACAAATCACCGACTTATCAGGATATTGAATAGGTGTTAGCCTTTGTTCTTTTACTTTCCCCTCCTGCCGGAAATTATTGGCCCTCCTTTTTCGTGCTGTGGAGTCCTTCCTGAGCCTATGATCTTTCATATGATTCATCAATCAATCATAATTCGCTACATATGTCGATGTTAACCCATCAGATTTCTCCCAGCTGAATGAACTATTTATGCATGGGCAGGACTGAAATGGCTCAGTCCCAGGATCTGAAAGTCTCTATCCAAAACTGTCACCTGGGATATCATTTCTGAGTCTCCTCTTGACTGCAGGGAGCTTTTCTTTACTTCTTGATAAACGTTTCTTCTTCTATCCTCAACTGTCATTCTTCACCATCTTGGATCCTGAGACAAAGAACTAGGCTCTGGTGCAAGAAACTGGCCATAGGGTCAACTATGTCACCCCCTGCAAAGCTCACAGAACATCACAGTGGTGATGTGGGGGCAGAAAAATGTAAAAGGCAGATGGGAAGGAGGAAGGCGGTAAAATACCGTCTTCTGGATAAAACCTGCCTTCTGCACTCATGAGCCCATAGCTTCTTTGTTTGCCTGCACAAGACCCTCAAAACTGAGCTGATCCACATTCTGTCATAGATGGGGGAGGACTCATGAAGCTCCACCCCTAGGGGAAGAGCTACAGGTATCTCCTGACTGACGAGCAAAAAGAACTTGTTTTCTTCCTAGGTTTAGGGTAATGCCAAGGCTCAAGTAAATACCCTCCAATCCATAGTCATGAAAGTAATCACTGCGTCATGGGAAAACCAAACTCATGAACAAGGGTGACTTTTTGAAAACAATGGATTAAGGAGGAAGAGGAAAGAGCTATGGAGGTATGGAGGGATAAAAAATTACCTAAATACAGTATATACATATATGAAGCTATTAAAGAAATGCGCTTTGCTTCTAGAATGTCTGCAGGAAGCATCTGTGACACATAGCACAATATAAAAGTGTGTCCATCAAGTACCAACTGGATACTCAAACATCACCTGAATAAATTCAATATATTCTGCAATCTCAAGTTTCTACAGGTTAATCAGATTTACTTCTGATAAAATAATGACCTTAGATGATTAAGTAGGTAAAAAGAAAAAAAGAAATAAAGAAAAAAGAAAGAGGGGGGAGGAAGGGAGGGAGGGAGGAAGGAAGGAAGGGAGAAAGGAAGGAAAGAGGAGACAAAGGAAGGAAGGAAGGAAGGAAGGAAGGGATGAAGGAAGGAAGGAAGAAAGTTATCATCAATGACTCTTCCTAAAATTGTAAACATAATGTAATGTGTGGGAACATTTTTGACATTAAGGATGATGAGTGATAAGATTAAAATTAAACAGAGTAAGTCTAAACAGTTTTCAATTAAAGCAGATGACAAAATACTTGATATAGCTTAATATGCATAAAATAATATATACTGATACTTAACTGAGTGTTAGTTTGACTAAAAATGGTCCCATAGGCTCACAGGAAATGGCACTGTTGGAAGGTGTGGCCTTGTTGGAGTAGGTGTAGTGTTGTTGGAGGAAGTGTGTCACTGGATGTGGGCTTTGAGGTCTCAGATGCTCAAGCCAGGCCACTCTTCTAGTCTCTCTTCTCGCTGTCTTCCAACCCAGATGTAGAACTCAGCTCTTTCTCCGGCCCCATGTCTGCTTACATGCTGCCATGCTTTCTGCTATGACAATAATGGATTAAACCTGTGTGTAGGGCTGGAGAGATGGCTCAGCGGTTAAGAGCATTGCCTGCTCCTCCAAAGGTCCTGAGTTCAATTCCCAGCAACCACATGGTGGCTCACAACCATTTGTAATGAGGTCTGGTGCCCTCTTCTGGCCTTCAGGCATACATGCAGAGAGAATATTGTATACATAATAAATAAATAAATATTAAAAAAAAAACCTGTGTGTACTGTAAGCCAGCCCCAATTAAATGTTTTATTTTGGGCATGGTGTCTCTTCACAGCAACAGAAACCGAAGACAATGAGCAATGTCGCATACGTTCACATTTATTAGAAAGTTTTATCAGTCTGTTTTATTGAAGACAAGGTCTCACTCCAGTCCAGACAGGCCTGATCCCCATTCTGATCACTGACTCACAGTATCTTTTGTCCCAGTTTCCAAAGTGCTAGATCATAAATGTGAGTCCTGTTCTGCCAGAACACTGGTTTTTAAATCTCCTCGGTTTATACCCTAGATTGTGTCATGAACATCAAGAAAAGTGAGGAATGTGGCATTTTAGTTGAAAGAGGCAGTATAAAAGCCACATTCCAAATTCCAGAATATTCAGGAGGAATGTATGCATGCTTTTTACTGGATGTTGTTGATTTCAAAGAAATGTCACATGTAATTGCTTAGAGCAAACGGTGTGGACTGAGCTGATGGGCAAAGAATCGTAGGATCCAGGTCCACATTGAACTCTGAGAAACCTTGACCTTTCTGGGTCCAGGTGCTGCCTCTTTGTGGCTGACTGACACCCCAGAACACCTGCAGTGGTACCCACACCGCATTTATGTCACTCTACCGGTAGCTATGTAAATAAAACAGTTCCTCCTTGCTCCGGCCTGTGGGTTCCCAGATACTTCAAAGTCATCCGGAAGGCAGACCCCTCTCATGTCATCTCTCCCACCAACCCCTGGGGCTCACACCTATCGCTTTCCAAAAACCCAGACCACTAGCCTATGTTCTGCACGGAGCTTAGAGGTTCAGGTTGCTCTTGAAAATCTGTCAAAACCGTTGTCCTGAGCTTTTGAGTCATTGGAACTGGGAGGATCCACTCGGAACTTTCTAGCCCAGCCCCTGGGCTTTTCAGCCACTGTGTGCAAGTTAGGAGAGGACAATCTTTCCAGAAATGCACACGAATTATCACTCAGAAGTAATATGCTCAGGATCCAGTCAGGGTTCAGAACCTGAGAGCCCTCTCTTATGTTTAAATGCTTTTAATTTGCAACTGATGCGTTGAACCTGTGATATCAGAATTCCTAAACTCCACATCTCACAACAAAGCCGCTCTGTGTAGGATCAGGTCAGCAGGACCCAAACATATATCCCGACCTGGTCTCCATCCTGCCTTCCGCTCAGAATCATCCCTAGTAGGCTGCCTCTGGGCTGAGAAATCACTGAGAGAAGCCTCTACCGTGTTTACTTTCTTCTGTTTGCTTTCACACCTTCCCTGCTTTGGGGGGGGAAGCGATAGGATTCCAGGTTCAGAAGAGCCGATGCTGAGCTCTGCTCCGCAGAGTGAAAGTACACAGGAAGGCAAGAGCCTCACACAAGGCTTTGGAGCCTGCATGTTAAATTATGTCAACAGGACGCTGAGAACAAGACTATGCAGGAAATTCCACAACCAAATGAGGAAAGCGCCGAGGCACCTGGCTGCCACAGAGGCCTGGATGGCATTTGCTTTGATCTAATCACCTACAAGGAAGATTTCAAAGAGGAAATGTAAAATTAAGGACAAATTTTAGCATGAAATAGTCCAAGGAGTTAGATCATGGCTTAAAGGGCAGCCAGACTCAACATCCACCTTAATGGCTGGAATCCAAAGAGCGGACAAACCTTTTGAATCAGATTTTAGCATAGCTTCTGTGATGGCAGCATTGTTTAGGATTCTTTTTCCGGTTTTTTTGGAAAGGGGCTGACTTCAGTCTTCAAAGTACACATCCAAGTTAATGGAGAAACACGAGGGGCAATAGTGATCGATCCCTCCTTTCTGTGCACCTACTCTAGGGACACATGGCCATGTGGCAATGCTTACTCCCCCCACGGTCTTTCTCAGGACATCAAAGGACACTGAATTAGGCTTAATGGTTTACAATCAGAATTTGTCTTTATGGAAACGTACAGCTGGTTGCCGGTGTAATTTATGGAAATTAAGCATGCATACATATCCATTGTGCTAGGACTCATTGTTATACAGTATGGTGAGACAGACAGGCAAAACCCTCATAATGAATAGAAAACACTGAGTGTTCAAACACAGCACTGAGCCTTGAGTGAGATTCAAAGTCTACTTTACATCCCAGGGACAGGGCCTATTTCAAGAATAAACTAAACTCATCTTTGAGTATGTTGTTTTGAAAGAAGTCAATATTTTAGAGTGTTTCTTTCATTTTTTTACCCTAAAGATCACATGTTTGGTGTTGTTCTGTTTTGTTTTTTTTTTTTTTCCCCACCTAGAGGGATTATTGTGAGAGTGTTGAACTGGTGTGCAAATAGAAAGACAGGGCTGGATTCCTAGTATACTGGGAAAACTTTATTTATTTAAGTTTAAAAGTATAGTAATTTCTACTAAGTACTGGGAAAGAATAAATTTTGCTGATTTTTTTCCCCCATACTAAAAACATTTCTGGGTGTGAACTCCTCAAGTGTGGAGTCTTTGCTTCACTAAAACAGTTGTCTGCTTCAGTTAGACATATAAAAAACACTTCTTACATTTTTATTCAACCTTCAGTGTTGGGGACTCACTCCTCAGAATGTTTTAAAGTACAGAAAGGCCGACAGTCACAACCATGATACTGGGTAACAATTACAAGTGGTTTTGCTCATGGCCTCAACATGTGTTTCAGAAGTTCATGTGTGTTGCCTAGTTGATCAAAGTGCCTTTTCTACTTGAGACATTCACTTCAACTTCCTTTATGATATTTATTCTTGGGCCGTCACAGTTGGTCAGGGTCACAATGGTTTCCACTGCAATGAGTACTCTGTCAAGAATCTAAACACACTTCAGCAGGTGCTCTTGGGCTTTCTCCAAGTGTAAAGAAATTTCCAGAGATATCCACACTTCTTGAGGGCTCGGAAAAGTACTAAACCAAGAATAAAACAAAAAAAAACCCACAATAACTTAATGACACTGTGAGTATTCTATATATGGTTAAATTAAGAAAATAAGAATAAATTTTACTTGGGAGAGAATATGCTTGTTACCAAATAACTGTTTTTGATACGACTTTACAAAAAAAATGACTTATATCATTAAGAAATATAGACCCAATTGGTAAACGGATTCAGATGTGTGATATTTATAGCCGTACCAAATAAACACATTTCAAATTTTGTTTATTGGAGGCTCTTAACTGGTTTGGAACAAGAGCGGTAGCGCCCCCGTTGAAATGGGGAACCCTGCCATCTAGTGGCCATTGTAAATATTACTTCTTAGATCAATAACATCTCAAGAGAAATGTTGAGTCAGTGTAAGAATGAAGCACTTTCTGGAAAGTCAAAGCAAGACCACCAAAAATTTCTTCCCTAAGGCTCACAGTGAAATAGCTAAAATGTTTTTAAGTAGTATCACAAATAGCTAAGCCTTAACAGGATATTGTTCCCCAGTGTAAGCACCAACTTAATTTAAAAGGAGTAAACACTTTTAAAATTATAAATTGTCTTTATCCAGTTAAAAACCTTTTGTGACCTTGCACCTACTAATCTATGTAACAAATCCTGCATTCTTTTCTAGTTAATCATCTCAGGGCCCGCAGGCTAAATTTCAAAAACCTCTGCAAAAGACTTTTTGGTTTTGATTTTCTTACAAAGCAAGCATCCCGAAGAAGGTAAACAGTATTCTGAGGAGTCTTTACACTTCACTGAGTCTTGAACTTTTTGGATTTGTTAAATAGCAGTTGACTCAGTTACAAAGAATCACAGTCTCAGTGCATTAAAATACACTACGCAAACCTACATTTTAAATAGAAAGGGTAGCAAAGGGCTGAGGAAAGGCTATTACACTCGGAAAAACCCCGCAGATGGGAAATATCATTCTTGTCATGTCAAAATATATGTTTGGGTCCAGAGAAATGGCTCAGTGGGGTAAAGGTGCTTGCGCGCAAATTTGATGGACCTGAGTTCCAACCCTGGGATCCACACGGAGGAAGAAGAGACCTGATTACTGTAAACTCTCCTCTCAACTACACACACACACACACACACACACACCACACACAAATAAATAAATAAATAAATAGAATTTTAAAAGCATGCTTAATCGGGAGTCATTTCCCTCACTTATTCAGCAAAATCCACCGGTCAGGCATGGGAACATGACTATGAAAGTGCGTTTCCTCTCTCCCAGTGCTCTCAGGTCACCTAGACTGAAGACATATGAGCAGATAATCATGTATGTTACAGATGTCGTCATGGTAACATGGGCACATGGGTCAGCTCCGCTGTGATGTAGGTAATAAGATGGAGACCATTCATTCCTTCTCAGAAAGGACCTTGAGGAAGCCCTGAAGCATAGAGAATACAATGGTTGGTTTCATGTGTGTCAGTTTGTCTGACAATTGTGCTCAAATGTGAGATTGAACATTAGCCAAGATGTTCTGTAGTGTACTGCTGTTCTTTCTATACAATCCCCACTCAATGAATGAACTCAGAGTAAATCAGGTTATCCTGCATCATGGGTTTGGACCTTATCCATTCAGTTAAAGCCATAAGACAGATATAGGCGAGGTACCTCCAAGAAACAGTTATGCCTTCAGACTGTCTTTTGGCTCCAAAACAGTGGATTTTTTTTCCCAACTCACCACTGCCAGCACAGTCTGGCAGTACTATGGAGATTCTGTTAAGTCTTCATTAAAATAAATGTCTCTGGGGCTGGAGAGATGGTTAGGAGATTAGGAGTACCAGCTGTCCTTACAGAGGACCCAGGTTCAATTCCCAGCACCTGTGTGGCAGTTTACAATTGTAACTCCCATGCTCTCTTCTAGTTTTTCTTTGCAGGCACTGGGCACATATGTGGTGCACTGGCATACATGAAAGCAAAATACCCCCACATACAAAATAAAAATTTAGAGCAAAATTATTTGGGGCCTGGAAAAGTGGACTTGGAAATTAAGAAATGCATTTTTGTTCATGCAGGGGACCTGGGCTCATTTACCAACACTTACATTGGGCAGCTCTCTGCCATGCTTTCTCTATTCCTTCCTCTTCCCTCACCCACCTCTCTTCCTCTCTCCTTATGCTTTTCCTTGTCGAGTACCACTTCCTTTCCCTTTCCGTCTCCTCTCATGACATATCTAAAGGCTCAAGCATCATTTTGTCTCTAGAATGAGAGTAGAACAAACTTACCTTCCAAGAAGGTTTTCAATTCACATAAAGTGATAGAGCATCTGTAAAGTATACGGAGGGGGACAAATGATGTTGCTGTTTAGCTGTCACTAAGGAATGCTGACAGGCAGACCGGAAATGATAATAACTTATGTTACCCGGACTATCCTAGTCCCATTCTTCTCTGCCTTGTAGATTGTCTTTTTCTAGGTACAGTATGAATCCTTTACAGATTCTGAATGTCCAACATGATGGTTACTTATCCAAAATGACATAAGTGGCGGTTATTGCAAAACACAAACAGTAGGGTCCATATTGGGATCTAAATAACTTCAGTCTTGCAGTAATGACACCAAATTATGAAAATGCAGCAATTCCCTTATGGCATGCTTACCCAGCTTTGTTCTACCTCCAAAAGACAACTTTTTTGTAGGAGTCTAGAATGAATTCTGAAATAGATATTTCTGAAATTTTATTAGTAGTTACTTGTCCTTCGGAAACAGTTCAATCATTCATAAATCAAACTCATTAAGAGTGTTGTATGGCAGTCCTATATCAGCATAGTTCTGAAAACACACATCCCAAATCATAAAATTATTTTCTCAAGTGAAAAAGTGTGTGTGTGTGTGGTGTGTGTGTGTGTGTGTGTGTGTGCGTGCGAGCACCAGTCTGTCTGTAACCCTACCTTGTACAACTTCTGGGGCAATTTTCTTGGAAAATTCATGCTTACATAGCCATAATCTGAACATACTTCAAGTCATATTCCAAATGATCCTACAGCCATGACCATGAATGTGAATGCTGCAACAAAAAGCAATAGACTATTGATTCGTATAATGACACAGATGGATCTAAGGTGGCTTTCTAAGTGAAAAAGTCAAGTCCATAGACTGTATGCTGCATGGTTCCATTCACATGGTATCTTTAAAATCACATAACTACAGAAATGGAGAATATATTGTTGATTCCAGCACTTGAATTTGCCTTAGAACAGCTTCTCTGGTTTAAGCAAATTGGCCCAGGTTCTCCAAGAGAGCAACATGAAAAGTAGAAGGTATTGATTACCTCACTTGTGATATTCATATATAATACCAATATGCTTGCTTGATATGCTTGCTTGTACAGGTATATGGGAACACACAACTTAAAAAATAAACATCATTAAAATCTTTAAGTTGGCACTTGCCTCCAAGCCTGAACATCTGAATTTCATTTCCAGAACCCACATAGAAGAAGAGAACTGATTTTTGCAAGTTATTCTCTAGCATTTGTGTATGTGTATATGCATATATATACATGTACACACAATAAATAGGTAGTGAATATTGATATAACCAATATATTCTATGATTATATTGAGCAAAAATGGATGATCAATTGCTTTTTTAAAATGATGAGAAGAAACAGAAATTGGCCAACTAAATGTTAGGTTGCTGGAGAAGATTGGTCAGTGGTTAAGATCACTTGCTACTCTTCCAGAAAATACAAAATTGGTTCTCACCCATTGTCCAAGGTGGGAGGGTCTCATATCCACCAGTAACTTCACCCCAGCATATTCCCTCTCTGGCCTCTGTGGGCACCCACCTTACCACACATGACACACAGCCAAGAAATAAAATCTTTTTAAAATATACATTTTGTCTTCCACACTTTAAAGATAAAAACATACCTACTTTTTAAAAGTCAAGATTATAACAACCCAAATATATTATTAATTTATAAGCAAGAAGCATTATTACAAACAACAAAATCTTTTGAACTTCTGTTTTACAAAGGAAATAGGCTTATTTTCTAAGCCCTATTTGTGTTGTTCAATAATAAGGTTATTAGATTAAACTTCATTCACAACTTAATAGAATTATTAACATCTTTAATGTATAATAAATATACATGAAATTAACTATTGTGATCTCATAAGTTTGTAGCCAGTCATGGCATTTCTGTAGCCTAGACTTTATAAAAAGATGAACACAGATGGATATGAACACAAAGGTGTGGAAATAGTTCATAGTCTATTGGGAATGATAAAAAAATGAATAGAATTAATCTAAACACAAATATGTGAAGAATTAAGTAAATGAGAGCTTATTCATAATGTTTGAAAGACATGAAAGCATTGGAAAATACCCACAAGGAGCATTAATATATTATGAAAGTGCTAATAGGATATAGCATAAAGGTATGTATTTTGTAGACTTTGAATAAATAAAGGTATAGAACATATTTTCATATATATATGCATTGTGATACTTCTATACAAAAGAAAAATACTTGAGGGAAATATAACACCATGTATGTATTATGGTATAATTCAGTGTTTTATACTGAATTTTGCAGATTTTTCTAATTCCCTATTTTCTTTTTAATCATAAAAATAAGTTGTATTCTCTAACAAGGAATCCATAAATCTTAGTTAGTAAAGTTTGGGTTGTGGAAGACAAAGTTTTTTCAATGGGGCCTTGTGGTGATTTCACTGGTGTCCTGGCAGGAATTATATTTGATGGTAGGTCTGTGGTAGAACCAACATAGCAGTATGCAGTGAACGTTTGTTATAGTCAATCCACAAGCTCTTCTGTGTATAGATTCTTTAAAAACCACATGTCTAAAGGTACAACTCCTAGAATGATAGACATCTGAGTAGATACATCGACACTGTCACTTAGCTGTAAGGGAGCATTGGATTCTACAAAGCAGAAGAAAATACCTTTCATCTATTCTGAAAAAAAAATGCTTTTCATATGAGACATTCATTTGTGGTGAAGCAGAGAGTAGCTCTGACCAGACAGTGCCTTAACCACAGGCAATTGCTGGGGCAGTGGGTGTAGTCTGCTGATCACCAATGAAGTGTGATAAGGCAGAGAAAACTTTAATCCTAAAAAATTCCAGGAAAACGAAATCAAAGCAAAGTGACAGTTACCTGGAGGGACTCTGCAACAAAACAAGAAACGCTCAAGTTCACTGAGAGGTGCATGCTCACAAGACCCAAACTGGGAAAACTAAAGCAGTCTAATTTCAAAAGGTTAAAACATTATATCATGACATCTATTAGTTCTGAGTCACAATTGTACTTTGACTAGCCAAGAGAAATGTCATATCCTTGATAGTGGTGGTATTGGCAGGCAAGGACAGCTTTTTATTTTAAATAAAACCAAAGCCACTTGTTCAACATGATTCTTCAACTGTGATTCAGAGTTGAAATGCTTAAATCTTACCCCCTTTCTCCATACCATATTTTCCTTTTGTCTTATAGCCCAAAGTAAATTTTCAGATGAAAACCCAACAACAAATTCAAAGAATGGGGCAATAAATTTCTCTCTCTCCTCTCTCTCTCTCTCTCTCTCGTCTCTCCTTCTATCTCTCTCTCTCTCTCTCTCTCTCCCTGATGTTATCTTCCTACCCCAGTCTCTTGGGAACTGGAATTACAGGCATTGTACCACCACACCTACCTGAAATAACTTCTTGGTAAACTGATTTCACGAATAGCTCATAAAGTGGACTCTGAAACAACTAAAAAATTGTAACTACTGGACTTATTCTACTTATTCCCAGATTTTATATATTTCCTTCATATATTTTTTAACTCATTATCTGATTCCCAGGACATATCCCTATATTTAATATAGTTTGGAAAAGATGCCTTATGGTGTGTAATATATACTGTATTGAAAAGTTGTAAAGTGTGGTTTAAGTTTGTTGGAAGTGAACTCTAGGAGCAATGAGGGTTCCAGTCCCAGACTCTAGACTTTTATTTCAGGACTCCTCAAACCCTTTTTCTGGGAATTTGTTGTAATCCTGACAACTCTGTCACTAGGAGAGAAAACAGTAGTAAAACAGACTGAAAGAAAACACTGTAACCTCGAAAGCAGCTAGAAGGTAAGTCATTGCCAACAGAGATCACTGATGTTATCCTCTAATGTAAAACTGCTCTGCCATGGGAAAAGGAAGCTGGATGTGCAGACACAGAAGTTCATCCGCAAAAAGGATGGGCAACACTCTGAAACTCAATGAAGAACTCTGTGTAACTGTACTGACTCAGCTTCTCCAGCTGATTTGATGATGTTTCCTATCTGCTGCTATTTGTTCCCTTCCTTGGCAGCCTCTTTGAGGTACTTCTCTGCTCCACCCGGGACTCTCCAGCAGGAACTTCAGTGGGCTGCTTCAGTGAGTTTCCCCAATCAACTTCTTCTAGAAGTGTGTGGGAACCTGCTATTTGATGATGTTATCTCTGGTTTGCTGTCTCGGTTGGGCATCTGCATTTATCGCTGTCGGATATTCTGAGTACCCAGTCTGATAATATTTTGATATCTACCTGCTGCCTCACTCTTTACTCACTATTTATCCTTTCATTTTTACTCGCTATAAACTTAGAAACGCTTTCAAACATGGTTACTGTAAATCATTCGATGGATTGTATACAACAAGATATATTAGAGATTAGTACCTACTAAATCAATAAGCTTACTAAATGAAATAGATAACAACAACAACAACACACACACACCAAATAAACATGTTGTGCTAGTTTAGACCAACCAGATACAAACTCAAGTCACCGTGGAAGAAGAAACCTCAGTTGAGGAATTACATACCTCATACTGGGCACATCTCTCTAGCATTTTCTTGGTTAATGATTGATGTGTGAGGTTCCAGCCCACTATGGCAATGCCACATCTGCGAAGATGGTCCTTGATTGTATAAGAAAACAAGCTGAGCAAGAAAAAAAATAACAGGCCAGTAAGCATGAACTCCCTGTGGCCTCTGCTTCAGTTGATGCCCGGACTTTCTTCAATGATATATTAAAACATGGAAATATAAGCCAAATAAGCTTTGTACTTTTCCAAGTTGTGTGGTAGGGTTTATTAGCAACACAAAACAAACTAGGACAGAAATATTTGCTGATTGGCCCTTTACTTAAAATTATTAGAATACTATTCCAATGGGAAACCAAGAAAAAAATAGAAACAGTGATATACTGAGTACTAATTATATACATTACTGAGACACTAACATGACTAAAAATAAGTAATCTCTAATGCCTATTATGAATTAGTCAATTAAGTATTGTTTTGCTATTCGATTCCTTTAATATTATAATTGTTTTTACTGACAGAAACTTTGCCAAGGTACTTTATATGTGTTTATTCCATTGGTTTTCCGTAAGACCTAATGGGTTGAGAGCATCATCCTCGTTTTTAATATAAGAAGCAAAAATTGAAGAGATTAAGTCACCAGCTAAGTGAAAGAATCAGAACTTGAACATATGCCATAGAATATAAAATATAAATTATATTATCCTTTGTATTTTGTCAAAATTTTACTATGTGACAAAATACATTGATTAATTACTTATGAACATATAGTGCCCTTTATTTTAAAATATCAGCAATCATTCCTCATCATTATCAGATAAATGGGAACATCCCATTAACACTTGAAAAATACCAAGCCCTAAGAGGTCAGATGACTTGAGCTTCCTGCCATGTGATGATTTACAGAAGAGCAGGCAGAGACAGTGGCCTGCTTCTCACTGTTCCTGAATTTTGGTGACCTTCCTGTCACAGAATCTTAGGGTGGAGAAGTTACTTAAAGATCATCCATCCAACCTATAGCCAAGATTTGAACTTGTCCTTACCATCTCAAGCAAGCTGGCGGGCAGGTTCAAATTAATAGTGCATTTAGTCCAGCCCACATACTGTGAGAGGCACTTAATATGCTTCACCCCATTTAATCTTCAGGGCTCCTCTGGGAAAGTGTTATTAATTCCATAAGATAAGGAAAATCTAGATCAGTAAGATAAAGTCATTTGTCCAAGGTCACATAACTGGTAAGAAGTAAAATAAAGATTGAGCACCGTGCTACTCAACACTGAAACCTGTTCCACCTCTATCACACATCCCATCAGCAGCCCAAATGCCCTAAAGTATTGGTGTGCCCCCAGCTAGGCCTTGTAGACTCAAAGAGTAAAGTCGTATTATGTTGGCTACTTAGAGTTTTCCTAGTTTGTGGGAACAAATATATTTCCAGTGAAAGTGTGTAACTGGGAAAAGCCTAAAATCCCTCAGCCACTAGTTATTGCAAATAAGGGGTCAACCAGGAATCTTCAGCCTGTTTAACAGAAAAGCTATTCTGCCCATAACATTGTTCAAAATCAAGCAGTCCCAGAGGAAGGACGTTAATTTTTTATTGATCTCTGCTGGTCAACACCCTGGGACCACGTGCATTTCTATGTGCTCTTATGTGGGCAAAACAGTGCTTACTAATAATGCCACATTTTCATTAAACATATGCACAAAATGAAATTCTCCATCTCACCAGCACATACACTCCTAGTTTCCAGTTCCATCTCTTCAGCATAATCCTCTTGGCCCGAAAGAGCCAACACAATGTCAAATTGCGTCATCTAAATCCTTGCAACATCAAGAGCTGAAGGAAGTTAGTCATCAAGCATAAAAGAAACACATAAGCTAAGAAGATTAAAAAGTAAATGAACAGTTGTTGCTGATCAGCCCCACTCATTCGCTTTAAGCAGCTGCCATTCTGATGCTGTAGGTCAATGTTTTCCACATAAAAACTGTACTATGAGACAAGATCTGGAGTTGGGAAACACGTTTTACAAAGAAATGGCAGAAATAGCAGAGGTTGCATTAGAACATACACATATATGCGCATGCATACATATGTTAAAAATATCTGCATCCTCAGAGGGATGGACTTCGAGTACCTGTACTTTGTGCTGCAGCCATACAAAGATACTTTTAGAGGCTCCCTGGGTACTCTGGTTCCTCCCTACCACCTCCCTCATTCTTCTTTCACAAATGCCGGTCTGTGCTCAGAAGTCCCTATGCCTTGCAGCACTTGTAACCCTTCTCACTGTAGTTTTTGCCTTTGATTTGCTCTTGCTGGGACCTCAAATACTTAGAGCAAGTCACTGTCGATGTCTACGCCTGTTCCTACCTCACAGAGTTTACCATGTCAGTTGAACACACAGATTTGGGGATTTCTGGAGCCAGCTTTCTTGAGAAAGATAATCCCTTTGCAGATCCTCCTGTGGATCTGAGATGGCAAATGCCAATTGCTGGCAGCGAGTGGGTGCCCATTATGCAAAACATAATCAGGGTACATCCATCTTTTGTAAGGTTGTGTTTTATTTTGACTGTTGAGGAAACCCTAGGTTGGTGTTTTCAATTGGATGTGGTCATCCATGAAGCTGGTTTTATAGCCTTTAGTATTCACTGAGTCAAAAATTATTATGGCTGCATTTTTTGCAAAGGCTGAATAATTTTATTGCCCTCAATGAGATTGGTAGCTGAGGAAGCTGAAGCAATGATGAAAATAATTAAATCATGTGCTTCAGGGCACAAAGCAATCAAATGCAGATGAACAGAGTGAAATTTTGCATTCCCCTCCAATCCTTTTGACCTCCCTCTACCACCAGCTGCCCCTCCACCACCCCCAGAGCCTCATACAACCACTGTCTGAGAAGACCAAACAACTGTGCCTTTCACTGGCAACTTAGCGAGTTGCTGTTGCCTTAGCCAAACAGGATTGGATCCAGACAGCCAGAAGATGAGGTTCTGCCAGAGACAAGCTTTATTTTCTGGCTCCTTTTCTCCTTTAGCTGACTGTGGAAGGACTTTTACTAGCATTATGTCTTATAATTAATTGTTTCACTTCACTGATCAAAAGCTGCTTCCAAATTTGATCCAAGGACAAACACAGTCCCTGAAATTCATGGATCTTGACATTGCAAGCCCCATAAACCATCAATGAGGAAAGGCTGGACTTGGGCAGAAATGCCTGTGGTGCCCCTTCACAGACCACAATCCACTCTCTATGTAGAGCAATGGAAATGTTTGGCTACCTCTCTGCAGAGGGGATTTCAGTGTTTCTGCCTTTGGACTCTCAGTGAACAATGCACTCCTTACACAGTTGTTATCTGTATACATAGCTTTTCAGGAAAGGGAATCCTTGTCATTACAATCCATGGTCATTTATAGAGTAAGCAGTTCTCCTGGGTACATTCAATCATCTTTTCTACTATGATGTCATGTTACAGGAAGGCTTTAAGATAGCCTGTTTTCATTATAATTTAAAACTTTATCACATTTGAAAGATTTTCTTCCTGATTCTTACAAAAATTTATTTTGAAACAACAAGGTAATCATTTTCATTAAGAAGTCAAAATTTTTATGGAAGAGAAGATAACTATAACATAGTTTCACAGTAAAAAAATTTTCAAAGATAAATTCACTGGTCACCCTTTTGTATGTTAGTGATCAACACATAGGTTGTAAGTCATGTTCTTTATCAACACAAGTGCACAGCTCCTCCAAAATCCAATAGCCAATAACTGTTAGTTGATAAATTTGATGACTAGCCATAGAGGACCTCTCCTATAGCCTTGTGGTCCTAAGCATTTGTTCTATTAATTTGCTGCTAAACAGCACTGCAGTTCTTATTGACTTGAACACCATGCTAAATAAAGATAGTTCAAGAGGGGGAATCAGAGATTTGATAACTGTAGGTATATTTGTAGAAGAAATGGAAAAGATCAACAAGTCAGTCCATTAGGGACTCTGGATACGAGTGAAACATACATTAGTAGCACTAGATTTTTAGCAGGGAGCTTTGGTGCCCACAAGGGCCACTCCCTACATACTCTTGATCTGGCATCCCCTGGAGGTAACATAAATCATGCACAGTTTTCAGACTAGCATGCCTTTTCTTCTTCCATTGACAGATATTTTCTGAGAGGAAAGGCTGTGTAGCTGTTATGAAATGTCTCTGAAGTCTACAGATTGTTAAGATACAGAGGTAAATGATGGATTGTGATACAGAATACAGTTACATTTTGTTCAAGTCATCCTTTTGGTATTTGAATTTCTGGGGAAAACAATTATTTAGAGATGTGAAAGTTTATTAAATATTTTCTCTAGGATATATAATTTAAAGGAAGAGGACTCTCTTTGCTTCTTCTCATAAATGTGTGTACAGAAACAGTGAGATTCTTCAATAATTTCTACAGGGAAGACAAATCTAACTCTCACCTGATTAAATTGTTCTTTATTTAATTTTTAATGTAAATGTTTAGAGTATGGGAAGAAGTAAGGTTATAAGGAAGGGAAATTATTTTATTTGCATGGAGTGCTTAATTTTTGGATAAGATAAAGTATAATGTATAAGCCTACAAATTTATTTAAAGAGCAGTACTTCTAATATCCCTAGTCTAAATCAGCAACAGCATTTATACAGTTTCCCAAGAGGAAGAACAGAAGTCACCCCCTCAATGCCCTTATTTCTTTCAGTCCCCTATGACTACCTAGTTTCTCTTCAGGACAAATTCCATTCGAAGATATCTTTCTCCAGTAGGCCTTTCTTTGTGAGAAATAGCCAATGAAGACATATCTCATTTCTTCTCTTTTACCTTCTGGGTTAGCTTTGTTACATTCTTTACTGTAGAAAATACCCATTTTTTTCATTAAAAAATAATCAAAATCTTTTTGCATTTAAACCCACTACATCAGTTTACCACCCATCCCTATTTTTCACCATCCCATTTACCGGTATATACATTCCCTATTGTCATTAGTTACCAAAATTTTATTAGCTTAAAAATAACATGATTTGGTTATTTTGCAGCTCAGTAGGTGGTGGGAAGGACAACTTGAGTCTTAACATTAAAACTGGAGGTGTCCTCAGAACTCTTCTGCTTCTAGGGGGCTCTCTGGGAGGACTCCATATTCTTGTCTTCCCAGCTTATAAGGGCAACCTGAGCTCTATGGAACATGATCTCCCATCTGTGCTCAAAGTATGCTCACCCCTTCTTAGCTGTATGTCTGAGCTTGGACTCTGGAATCCCACTACAGACCCTTGTCATTCTACTTGTTGTACCTAGGTAGTCCAGAATAATCTCACTGAAGACCTTTAGCTTGATTATCTACAAAGTCCTTTTTGCCATGTAATATAATATATTTGGGGATCAAGTTATGAACATCTTTGTAACTCTACTAGTCTGTCTATTATGTTTGTCTATAATAAAATAACATCTGACAGACAGTAGGTATTTAATTCCCATTAATTCTATTAATTATAAAATATAGAAGCCAGGCAGTGGTAGCACACATCTTTAATCACAGCATTCAGGAGGCAAAGGCAGGAAGATCTCTGTGAGTTCAAGAACAGTTTCATCTGCAGCGTGAGTTCCAGGTCAGGTACAGCTGTTATACAGAGAAACCCAGCCTCAAAAATAAATAAATAAATAAATAAATAATAAATAAATAAATAATGAATAAATAAATAAAATATAGAAAATTTTGTCACAGTACATCATAATTTTGTAACAAAATTATAATTCATATAAATCTAAAGTTTTTTTCAAATTAACAAACTTAAAATCAGATAATATTTCAGAGGTTTTATATTCACAAAATCCTAACACCCTGTTCTCCAGTACAGTGATTGTTTCTTTTACAATTTGTATTTTGTGAGATGACTTAAAGAAATATGGAATGTGGGTCTGGGCTACCTCACTCAGGATGTTTTTTTAAAACTTGTTCTATCCACTTGCTGGCAAAATTCATGATATCATTTTTTTAACCTCTGAGTAAGACTCCATGTGTAAATATACCAATCACATTTTCTTTATCCATTCCTCAGTTGAGGGACATCTAGGTTGTTTCCAGGTTATATTTATTTATGAATAATGGTGCTATAAACTTGGTTGAGTAAGTGTGCTTGTGGTATAATTCAGCATCAATTGGGTATTTCCCCAAAAGTGGTATCACTGGCGCTTGAGGTAGATTGATTCCCACTTTTCTAAGAAACTGCCATATTGTTTTCCAAAGTAGCTATACAGTTTTGCACTCCTACCAACAGTGGAGAAGTGTTCCCCTTACACCACATTCTCTGCAACATAAGCTTTTATTGTGTTTTTTTTTTATCTTAACCATTCTGACAGGTGTAAGATGGTATCCCAGAGTCATTTTGATTTGCAATTCCCTGATGACTAAAGATGTTGAGCAAATCCCTAAATGTCTTAAGGCCATTTGGGAATCTTCTGTTGAGAATTTTCTCTTTATATCTGTACTGCAATTATTAATTGGCTTGTTTGGTATTTTAACATCTAGTTTCTTGAGTTCTTTATATATTTTGGAGATCAGTCCTCTGTCAGGTGTGGGGTTGGTGGAGATATTTTTCTAATCTGTAGGATGCTGTTTGAGGCAATAAAGATAAGCATGATATGTACTCACCCATAATTAGATATTAGATGTAAAGCAAAGGATAACCAGGCTACAATACACAGCTCCAGAGAAGTTAGATAACAAGGAGAACCCTAAAAGAGACACACATGGATCACTCTAAGAGGGAAAATAGATAAGATCTCCTAGGTAAACTGGGAGCAGGAGTGTAGGAAAAAGCGGGAAGGGACGGAGAGATAAGAACATGAGGAAACAAGATGGTAGAGTTGGAAGAGAGACAGAGATGGAGGCATCTTGAAAGAGAGAGGCATTATGAAGTTATAGAGAAACTTGGGTCTAGGGAAACAACCAGGAATCTACAAGGATGATCCCAGTTAAGACACCTATCAATAGTGGAGAGAGTACCTGAACTGGCCTTCTCCTGTATACTGGTGACTACTCTAAATGTCATCATAGAACTTCCATCCAGTAACTGATGGGAGCAAATATAGAGATCTACAGCCAAGCACTGGGCTGAGCTCCTAAAGTCCAGCCAAAGAGAGGGAGGAGGAATTATATGAGGAAGAGGATCAAGATTATGATGAAAAAAACCCAGAGATGTCTGACTCGAGCCAGTGGAAACTCATAAACTCTGGAGTGGCAGCTAGGGAATCTGCATGGGACTAAACTAGGTTCTCTGCATGTGAATGACGTCTGTGTGGCTTGGTCTTTTTGTGAGGCCCTTGGCAGTGTAACCAGGATTTATCACTAGAGAATGAACTAGCTTTTTGGGACCCATTTCCTATGATTTGATACTATGCTCAGCCTTGATTCATAGGGAAGACTTGGTCCTGCCTCAACTTAATATGTCAGGCTTTGTTGATTCCCCATGGGAAGACTTACTCTCTCTGAAGAGTGGATGGGGGTGAGGAAAGGTGGATGATGGGGAGGAGTGGAGGAAGGGGTTGGTATGCCAAATGAATAAAAATTTATAAAAAAGAGTCACAAACACACATCATTTTTGCAAGGAAATCATTACTCTTACTAAAGTTCTAAGTTCAAAGTACCTAACAGAGTATCTCTGTGCCTTCACCCTTATTGCCAAACTCTGATCCAAGGAGTCCAGGCATTGTCCTAGAATGTCCTTCTCATGCCATACCCTCTTCATCTTTCCCTCAAAGTCTCATCATTATCCAACTCTCAGCCAACCAAAATGTCTAGGGCAAGTCTCTTAGAGCGGTTGTCATTTTCTCTTTTGGTTCTTCAGAAGTCCCTCCCATTATTGGCTTAGATTACTCTTCACTTGCATTTCTAGGTGTCATCTCTCTCCTCAAGTGCTACATGTTATATCCATGAATGGATAATATATTCTATGTTTAGGTATATAAGCACAGTCCCTACTTCATATTTTTATATACCTAGCAGCCAATAAACACCATTAAATGATTAAATATTTTTATTCAATTTCTTCCAACTCTATGCAGGTAATCATGGTGCTTATTTTTTTTTTACCCCTGACCCATACATAATGCACATATATATTATAGATGAATAATTCTCATAAATAATTAACAAATAAATAAATGGTACAATGAACTCCAAACGGCCTTTTACTTAAAAACCAAGGAGATCTGTTTCCAATTGGAAAATTATAAATTTTTTTATTTTTTCTCTCTATCTAATATTGGACTATCTAAGAATGTTTGCCTATCTAATATTGGACTATCTAAGAATGTTTGCCTATGGAATTAAGGCTGCTAAAATGATGTTGTCTCACAGAGTGTATGCTTGGTCTACACCACTCTAAAATGTAGGGTGAATTCAGGCCAGCACTTGTCTTTAAGTAACAAGGGTTTTACAGAAGGAAACTAGGGGGGTTTTGTATTGATAGAGAGACTCAAAGCTTTTTCTGATAGTGATGCTCTGCCTTTCAATTTCTCTTTGGAAAGACATCTCTGTGTTCTTCACAAGCCTCTGATAGAATTACATGCTTATAGAACAGGTCTGATGAGAGCTATCTAATATTCAAGTGTTGACTAAAGGGATGGGAGTATAACTACAAACTTCACCTGCTTTAGGATATGCTAAAGAGGACAAAAGTGTTGCAGGAATTCCATGATGTCCAGTCCAGTACATCAGGATGGAAAAAAAGAGATGTGAAAAAGAACCTTGGAGGAAATACACATAATTATTTGTCTTCCTGTATCCTTTGAGTGTTTACTTAGTGCTTAGTCCACTATGGAAGGAATTCTACATGACCACTTTCTAACTCATCTCCCTATATATGACTTCACTCATTTGCATACCATATTCTACAATACATTCCAGGTATAATTGCACACAAAGTAAACCTTGTTATTCCAGTTTTATACCTAATGGTTTTCAGTGTCTTGCTTTTATTGCTGGAAGACCTTAACAAGGCTGAAAGCATTCACCTCTCTAATGAATTGTCACCTTCCAGTCTATGTCCTGAGTTCTCATTTTGGGGGTCTTCTTAGTACTCCCCAAAATGATATGCTACTGTGATTCTTGTACAGTATGTTCATCACACATATATTTAAGTTAATTTAGTATGTGTATATTTGTCCACCACAGGTCACATGTGGAAGTAAGAAGGCAACTTCTCTCTGATGCTCTTTCTGGGGAAATGTGAGTCACCATAGGGAACCAATCAATGGCTGGCCAAAGGATACCATCAAAGTCAACTTGATAAAGCAATGGCAAGTTTTATTGTGGCTACTTTAGGAGTATGAGCAAGGAGCAGAAATGATGGAAAACAGCTGCACTACTAATTTCCATTCCAGATCAGACAACAAAAGTGGAAATCTAGAGCTTAGTGCACAGCTGGGCAGATTAGAGCAAAATCAGTGTTTTCTTAACCTGTGGGTTGTGACCCCGTTGCCTGTCAAATAACCTTTTTACAGGAGCACCTAGAACCATTAGAAACCACTGGCATTTGCATTATGATTTATAACAGTATCAAAACTACAGTTATGAAACAGCAATGACAATAATTTTATGGTTGGGGTGATCACAATATAAGGACCTGTACTACAGGGTCATAGCATTAGGAGGGTTGAGAAGCACTGTGGTAGAGAATGTCTTTTCAAGGCAGCTCAGTTGGCCCAAGCCTCTTCCAGGCAGGTTGTCTTGCCTGACAGTGTCTCTCAGTAGTACTAAGTGGTTACATAGAGTTGGGGATGGAAAAGCCTCGTGTATTTGGTCAGTTTCTGGGAATTTCCGGTGTTTTTGAGTTGTTTATTTCTTGAACCTTCATGAGCCTCCTTTTATAACACCCTGAGTCTTCAAGGGCTTCCCTCTGAGATGAAACATTTAATCACCAATGGATTTCTATGTAACTGTGACTTTCTAAAGTCAGAAGTTTGTTCCTTCCTTCCCAGAGGTCAGTCCATCAGACTTGCGTGAAAGCACTGCTTTTCCCACCAGAGCCACCTTGCGTGTCTGAAACCCTTTCTCTAATTGTTCCTGTTCCCGACTACCTTCTATTCAAGTCTCAGAGCATTGACCATATGAGTTTCATTCTTTTGCAACCCCAGCATGATAGAAGCTCGGGCTTCCCTTTCCCACATGCTCTTAGCATTCTGCCCTTCTGCTCTTTAGCATTTACCACAAATGCAGTCAAATGCCAGATTTGTAACTAGCTAATTAAACCTTAGAATGTCTCAGAAAATAACACGCCAATACTTTAGAAACTAAAAGCAGTAAGTTCAGAGAATATCATTTCCCTTCATCTCCAGATTCCCTGGTAGCTCTTTCTTATCTTGTATTAGCTCAGTAATGATATATCAAAAGATAAACTGAATGTGGGTATTGACTGCAGTTATAGAACATTGCTCACATTTGAATGAGTTGCTGTTCCTCCTTAGCACCTGTACGTTAGAGCTATGGTCTCGATGTCTATCCGAAGCACATGGAAATGTAACTCTCATCTTAGTGATATTAAGAGGGAAGATATTTGGGAAATTGATAGTGCTGCCTTCTTGAGTTGATTAACATGATTTATAAGGAGATAGAGGTCACTAGTTTGCAACCTTTTCAACCTTGACCCTTCTGCATCAGAGGGCACTGCATTTGTCCTCCCTGGAGGCTGCAGCAATTAAGAGTCATCTTGGAAGAAGAGACTAAACCTTCCCCAGACATTGAACTGGTTGGTACCTTATCATGGAATTCTGATCTCTAGACCTATGAGAGATAAATTTTGGGTTTTTTATGGATTACTCCATTTCAGGTATTTTGCTACAGCAGCATAATCTAAAATATTTAGCAATCACCCGCACAAAATGGTAGTGCTCAAGTGTTCAACTTTAACTCATATGTTCTAGTTCCAACTATTCTTTTAAATTTTTGTATTTATGTCAATGCAAATTGTCCATTTCTTTCATCCTCCATTCTTCTATTTCTTCTCATCTTCATTTGCACTTTTTCTAACTTCACATTTTTTATTTATATATTTAGGTTTTAAGAATTTCATATATGAGCACATTTAAATCATTTACACACTTCCTTCTTCAACTTTAAATTTATCCATGTTATCCCCATTTACTCTCAACTTCACGACTTCTTTCTGTATCTGTTATTGCTTATATGTATATGCATATATGTATACATAGATATATATATATAGATATAGAGAGATAGGTAGGGAGAGAAAGAGAAAGAGAGAGAGACAGAGACAGAGACAGAGACTGAACCCTTTAAGTGTTTACCCTATAAACATTCTTTTGAACTGACCAATTGAAATTGAATAACCTATCAGAACTTGTCCCTAGCAAAGATTGCTTCTCCCTTTCTCAGCAGCCATGAATTGTTTGTAGCTTTTCATCTAGGAGTAGAGACTGTGAGATTTCTCTCATCCATGTTGGCATGTCACCTGGTGTTGTCATTGTGCAGATCATGTTTACACAACCATATTGTTGAGATATCATAGATATGGCTTCCTTGGCATATACAGAAGACACTATCAAGCAACAGTTGTCCTGAACCTCTGGCTCTTAAAATCTTTCTGCCCCCTCTTCTGCAGTGTTCCCTGAGCCTTAGGTATAGCATTAAAACTGGGAGCTGGGCACTATTAAGGTAACTTATTCTTTGCATTTTCGTCACTTTTGGATCTCTCTAGAAGCCTTTATTTGCTGAAAAGAGAGGTTTCTTTAATGAGGGCTGAGAGCTACTCTTATCTGTAGGTGTAAGGATAAGCATTTAGAATACAGTTAGAAATTATACTGGTTTAAGGAAATGACTGTAGATTCTCCTCTAGGATCTATGTCGTCTTCTCTAGCCCTAAAGATGTAGCTATGTTCACAGTACCACAGTACAGTGACAGGTGTGTATTCTTTCCTGTTATAAAAGCCTTAAATCCAATCAGACAACTGTTGGTTAACCTCAAGATAAAAGGGCCAGTATTGCATCATTAGGGTTATCTTGTTTCTCTGTATATGGTCGTGGCTCATAAGCTTTACAAGGAAGTTGGGCTATTGATTTCTTCCATCCCTTGGCAGCCTGCACAGCACTACTGACTAAAGTGAGACCTAGTCCTCAGGAACAGGCCTCCAGGTCAGTCCCAGCTTGATGCCTCCAAGTCTATGTCTGCAGTGTGTGGTGTCCTCATCCACACATCTTCATGTTCTGGGAGGCAACCAGGGACAATTGCAATAGCTTGCATGATTTAAGTAGCATTTTGGAAATCCACAGCCAACAGCTTATAGGAAGGTTTCTCATGCTTGGCACTAGGGTTTTTGTTAGATTGTCTATGGACTGTTAGGAAGAATATCACCCCATGTAAAATAATTGAATGTGTGGATTTAAATAAATATATGATTTTTCCTTATGACTTTTCCAAACATCTTTAGAATCGTTTCCCTCGTTCTTTTATGTTACCTCACTCTTCACCCTATTTGTTCTTGACATATAGTTCTGATTTTTCAAGTTTTCATTTCAGGGTATAATTTAGCTATCTTGTTGTTTTGTTTACTTGTTTGTTGTCTATGAAAAATGAGTGGGGATGATCCTTCATAAATCCCTATTGCAATGTATTTTATTATTATAATCTGCATGTTATGCAAGGTGAAGATACTAAGTGGTTAACTGTATAAGTCTTACATAAATTTTAATCTTTGAATGTTTTATTTAATAGCTTTCTACTCAAATGGAAAAAAGAAGGGAAGGAAGAAAGAAGGCAGAAAGTTAATTGGGGTTGGTAAAAAGAATGGTGGGAAAAAAGAGGAGAAAGAGAGTGGGGTGAGAGAATTATGAGTATATTAAACATTAAATTAAACATACTTCATAAAACCTCATACTCTGCAATTACTTAGCCACAGCAGTTTCTCCCTAACATGAGCTGTCTTTGCCTCAGTAGTTGAAGACAACACATCGAGACCTCCTCAGAATGTCAAGAGAACTATACCTCCTTTGTAGACTATGTGCAGATCATGTTTGCACCTTATATAAACTACAGTCCTTTATTTCACTTAAAGCAAAGTATTCTGTTTTTGCAAAATCTCACTACCTATAAAAAAATTACAGATAATTCACTCAGTGAAATCATAGTACTATTTTTAATGTAAAAAGTCATTTTCAATAGATACACATGACCATGTATAATATTTGTGCCTAAGTTCTATTAAAATTACTACAAACTACCATGAAAAAATCCATCCTTTTTTATTCTCATAAAGTTGTTTTATGTTTTCTCTACAACTTTCATACTCACCTATACACTTCGATTTTTCCCTATGCACATGGAGAAAGTCATAAATGCCTAGAATGAATCACAGCTTTAAAAGGCTCTACCTCTCAACAAGACAGATGGGTGAAGGCATTAATGGATATTTGAAAGCATAAATTATGACTCTGAAGAATGTAGAAGGCAATATTTATGAAAGTAAGATCTTTCTCTTTATGGTTCCGACAACTATGTATCCTGGCCCTAGCCATGCAACTGTAGAGGTAACATTTATCTTCTACGGATATCAAACCCAGCTTCAGGGTTCTGCATGCTTCTCACCGTCCTCCTAGCATCCATACTGTTTATCAAAAGCATGACGACAAGGACTTCAAAGGGAATTCCTTCCTCAGATCAGCTCTCAGTGTGCAGCTGAGAGCAACAAGAAACAAGCTTCTGCGTAGTATTTATTGAGTGCCAAGTGTTTCCTCAACACTGTACAATATACAGAGAAAGACATGGCCCATGCCCCATGGGGTTACCCTGTAAATAGGACCAATGAGGTGAGGCATAATTGGCTGAATTCTTACCCTGTGTTGATGACTTCTCTATGGGAACCCAAATCGTCCTCTGTGGAGACTGGTGCTATTCACCAAGTACTTAACAAGTGCTTTATGTCTTCTGAGAGCCTGGCACAGGAGGCCCCATCAGGAGGGAAAGCTCTGCGTTCGTCATAACTGCCTTTCATTCAGGCTAGTCCTTAGACAGGGGCTTCAATGGCCTTAACAGCAGTGGGGAGTCACTAGATGGCTTTGTGGATGATCCAGGAGAATAAGGAAGACCCTTATCCTAGAGACAAACGCTCAGCCTATTACTAATTCCAGAAGTGTTCTTCTGGCTGCCGTTTTTAACCTATCACTTCAATGGTTACAGCTCTCTAGTGGTCCCTTCTTCCCTTTCATCAAATGGCCACCTTTGAATACTGCCACAGACTTCATGATACCCTCCTGATGCCCAGATTATGTCCTCTGTCAACCACACAGGCTCTTACTCTATAGACCCAACGTACCTCAAAAGCCTAGAAAATGCTAATCCTTCTTTATCATGTGAGTCCCCCATTTCTATATGCTTGCCCTGAGGAATGGAAAATACTAGACCAATTTGTGCAAACTCACAACATCCTTTAATACTCTGTATAGTTTTAGATTTCATTTCTAAACAGTGATATAATTTTCCTTTAGTCTGGCATCTACTTTGTGTGAAAAGCAGTTCTATATCTGTAGCTAATTGTGCAAATATGGCACAACCTTCTATAAAGCCTTCATGGTCAAATCACACGGCTCTATTATTTCCTAAACATTCATAAGAGTCTAATGATAGATCAAACACAGAAAATATTTGTAGTTTATCGTTATTGTTGTGATTGTCATTTTGTCTCCAGCTATTTCTTACTATATTTTCTGGTTTTACATGCTTTTGTTTTTCAATTTTTAAAAAATATTTTTGCTATGGCATTGCATGTAGTCCAGTTTGGCTCCAAACTCAGTGCATAATGGAGGCTGACTACTGATATCCCTAACTCCACCTTCTAAATGCCAAATTTGTAGTCACACACCACCACAATCTTCTCTGTGACATATCTTAATATCTTAAAATTCAGGCAAGTAGAGTTAAGAACCATGGGGTTCTATAGACCAATAATGACGCAAAGCTTCTCTATTAAGGAGATTTCCTTCAGGATAAAATGTTTCAGTCTCAGAGAAAATTTTTTGTACATCAAAACCCCAGTTTGCTAAGAAGCAAGAAAAGCACATTCTGTAAGAAACACTTGACTTTAGCCAAGAGTGCTACAGATTTCAATGGATTAAATTCACATTAATATATATATATGTATGTATATATATATATGAATTTATAACCAAGATATAATGACCTTTAAAAAATAAGTTATGCTCTATAGAAAAAATAAATCATGAAAATACATCTCAGTATTTGAAATCATATAATTACCAGATTAGGAACATAAAGTATCTATGCTTGAAATGTTTAAAGAAAATCACAGATGGATTCAGAAGTATAAATAAGATACATAAATCTATAGAAATATAAGAAGCATATTTAAAATTTGATTTGTACAAAATTTCAAATGCCAGATCTATAGTTAAAGCCAATACACAGCTTAAGTAAGCACTTATATGCAACTGAAGAAATGTCAAAGTAAAAGATATTTTTTTAAAATTGCTCAATGAATAAGAGATAGCTCAGTGGTTAAGAGTAGTTGGTTCTCTTGATGAAGCCCCAAGTTTGGTTTCCAACACCCACATCAGATGAATTGCTTCTGCCTGCCTGTAACTCTAGTTCCAGAGGAACAAGTTCCAGAAACCTCTTCTGGCCTCTGTATGTACAAAACACACAGTAACACATGTGAACACATGTAATCAAAAAATTAAAATTAATCTAAAACATAACAAAAATATTAAGAATGCAATATGGAAAGGAAAATGTTGAACTACGTTAAAGACAACTTTGGAAAGAATTTTCTCAGAGCCTGACATGTGTCCACCGAGCATTACCAAACAGGAAAGAATCAAACAGCAGAGTATTGGCTTTTGTGGTGCCTATTCATGGTTGTCAACTTGACGACATCGGGAATTAACTGGAACTCAGGCATCTGGGTATAATACCTGTGAGGAATTTTTCTTGATTGAGTCATTTGAGGTAAGAAGAGCCACTTTAAATCTCGACCACACCTTCCAAGGGCACCTACTTTGCCTACTTTCCCTTTCTCTCACTGACAAGTTCATTCTTTCTCTGGTATTAAAGTCTACTAGTTCAGGATGCTAATGTATACTGAAGACAAACTGAGATATCCAACCTCATTGACTAAACGGCTTTTCTATTCTTGTACTTGCTGTTAGAACAATTTGATTGCAGAATATAAGACTTGTGATAAAATTGTTTGTTGTGTGTGCGCGCATGTGTATGCATGTGTAGTTTTTCAGGATATGTTGTTTTTTATTGTGTTGCTTCTTTATGCTGGACAATATGTAAAGGGAGAATTTTAAACAGATTGTATACTCAGTCTAAATGTGTAAATTTGATCAGCTGTTGGAACAATTTGATTGTGAATATAAGACTTATGATAAGGTGTGTGTGTGTGTGTGTGTGTGTGTGTGTGTGTGTGTGTGTGTGTGTAGTTTTCCGGGATATGTTGTATTTTATTTTCTTGTATTGCTTCCTTATACTGGCCAATACATAAAGGGAGAATTGTAAACAAATTGGAAACTCAGTCTAAATGTGCAAATTTGAGCAGCCTCACTGGAGAACCTCCAGGGCACTCTAAGGCCTGTTATTTTTCCAAATAAAACTGCAGTTTGAGTCTCAGGAGTATAAGAAGCCAGATTTTAAGGTCCCATTCTTTTTAGGGGTTAACATGGCTACAAGGATAGATCTTGGTATGGAATCTGTTTTCCAAACTTAGATGAGAATTTTAACAATTTTCTAGTTTGTTCCTTGTTTTGTTTTTTTTTTTTCTATTGATTTAGAGGAATAAACCGCCACAGACAGTGACAGGGTGATTTTTTACTTAATATTTCGACCTATTTACTTCACATTACATTTCTATCACTTAGAGTCCATATATAAAAGATAATAAAACATACAGAACACATCTTTATGTGAGTGACCTCAATTCATGTGCTGTCTTCCACTTGCATCCTTTTTCTATATATGATAGTAGCTCATTCTTTTTCTTTAACATTAAATAATACTTTGCTGTATGCATATAGCATGTTTCTTTTGTCCATTTATCTACAACTGGCACTTAGGGTAATTCCACATCAGGGTTATTGTGAATGGTACCACAATAAACACAAGGCCACACATGCTTCTTTTGTATGACGACTCCATTTTCTGATACATACCCAGGAATGGGATGGCTGGGCCACACAATAGCTCTATGTTTAATGCTAGAAAGATTCTCTATACTGCATTCTATAATGCTTGCACTAATTTGTATTACTACCAGCAATGTATTAAAATGTCTTTTTCTCTACATTTTCATCAAAGCTTAGTTTGTCATAAAGTCATTCTATCCTAGATGTGACCAAATCTCATGTGGCTTTTACTGGCATTCTGCTGGTGGCTTTAAAAAAAAAAAAAAAAAAAGCTTTTTTTTTTCTTTTAAGTGATGGCTATTCAGATCTTATTTATTTATTTTTGGCTGAATGAATTGTTCCCTCACAGCCATCTAGTACTCTATATATTCTGCAGGGCATTAACCCTCTGAGCAATGCATAGATAGCAAGGGTTTTCTTTTCTGCACAGGGTGGTTTTTAAACTTCAGTATGTAGAGCATCTAAACTCAACTCTTACTGCACACACAAGTAAACATGTCTGTGCACACATACACAACCTTCTGTCTTAGTTATCACACAGCAAATAACATCACTCAGTTGTTTAAGCCAAAAATCTTTAAGAATATTAATTTTTCTTCACATACTCACATTCCTGATACTTCCAGCTAAGGCTATCTCTCTAGTCCACTACTATAGTCTTGTATATAAGAAGTCTAGGCATATCTCCTATGTATTGGCTTGACCTGGAGTATTAATGTTCTTTCCTTCTTCATAGCAGCATAGGTCCATGACTTCAAAATTCCATACCAAATTCAAATTCATGCACACAGTTAAATATCTAAAAATAGCCCACTTGAACATGTAGCTCTGGCAGGCCTTGCCCTTCCTCCATGCCTTCTGCCTTGCGATTATATAAATATATATATATATATATATATATATATATATATATATATATATTCTTTATATTGTATTTCTAAAGCTAGTCATCATATCTTCCCTTATTTGGCTATTTTCTCTTCCTGAGGCAGACTACCAAGATCCAGCGCTTAAAGTATTGGGGCCCATCAATCAAAAGCCCCCCTTGGCTTACTTAATTAACATGTACAATTAAAATTAAACACTTTGTCCCAACACAGCATTTTCCATTTTACCTGTATAATAAACCATTTGCCTATGGGCCATATCTATCTCCTTTCTATCCATAAATAGTCCTTTATCCATACCTCTCCCTTTTCCTTGTTCCTCTCTCCTTCTCCCTCCTTCTCTGTCTCCTGTCTTTGTCTCTTCTTCCCTGCTCTGTGTTTCTCTGGGGAAAATAAGTCTCCTTTGTGTTGAGAACTTGGTCTTGGGGGTCCTGAGCTGATACTTTTCCTTTTATTATCTCTACATGTTTAATCAGTGCGTGCCCCCCAGAAATTTCACCCAACATTTGCAAACCATAAAACATGACAAGCCTTGGCAATAGAAAACCCTCGTATGTTGATGTGCTCCATAGCCCTCTGACCTAGAGAACTTCCCACCCTCTGAGGAACGGCATCAGCTGCACACACTGCTCCTTTGGCTTTACCACTTCTCTATGGCTCTCCCTGGGATTTCCATTCTGCTGTCTCTGGAGTATTTCTTACTAGGACAGGCTTTCCCTGACATGAAACCCTTTCCCTGTGCTTCTCAAAGTTTCTGTATCATCACCTCTCATGATCCTGTCTTTCAAATCCCTAGGCTCCTTGATCTTAATCACCAAGACTCACATTAGAAAGTACTATAATGGTCACCTTCCCACCACCCTAGGTTCAGCCCAATAAAGCCTTTCTACACAATAGCCAAACCAGCTTTCTTAAATGATGCTCCTTTTGCACCTGTTAAAATATGGTCCTTTCTGTTACTCTGCATTGTCCTCTTCCACTGCTAGCTTATGGGTTACCTTTAAACCCTGCCGTCCTTCTTTCCCTTGTAATAATATATCGAGCGTGTTTTCATTCCAGGAACTCTCCATTGCCTGAAGGGCTTCCTCACAGATCGAGTACCACCCTCTTTTTAATTAGATTTGAGATACATCACACCTCCTTAGACACATTTTTGTAATGCTTGTTTTGTTTCAGCACTTACATAGTTTCTAGTTTGGTGTTTTTCTTGCTCCCATTATATACTGTCTTCCCACCAGATTCAAAATCTACTCTACTTTATTCTGTACTATAACCGGGTGTCTAACACAGGGCAAATTTAAATATTTTCTACATAAGTGAGAGAATGTAATACCAGGGCAAGTACAAATGAGTCTGGTACTAGAATCTGGAATTCAGATCATGGAAAGTGATCCAAATTCATTCATCTGTTCTAACCTTTGGGACTAATTATACAAACAATATTTAGTCTCTATAATTCTGAAATTATACATTGAAACTCTGTGCTGAAACTTTTTTTTTCCTTTTCCAATTAGTTCATCAGTTCCTTGTTCAAATCACACTGAAAACTGTGCTCAAAACAGCTCAAAACACTCTAAGTTCACTTCTATCATGGCTGTCATAACACAATGTAATTTTCTGCTCTCTGGATGATCTTCTCCATCACACAATGAACTTCTTAAAGCAACGAACATGTTCGCCTTCTCTCAAGTGTCTACTATGTCGACAACACATTTTACCTGAACTATCCTTTCTAGTTGTTGAATGAATACACTTTTTTTTTTACATTCTTAGGCAGGTTTAACCATTCTTAAAAGCTTAATTTTCACGTCTTTTGGTTTATAAGAAAAATCAATTTGGACCTTAGGAGCTCAGTCCAGTGCTCCAATATGGGTCTCTGTCTCTTTCTCCATCCATCGCCCCATGAAGGTTCTGTGGAGCACTGGACTGAGCTCCTAAGGTCCAAATGAGGAACAGGAGGAGAGAGAACATGAGCAAGGAAGTCAGGGCCGCGAGGGGTGCACTCACCCACTGTGACCTTGGGGCCGATCTAATGGGAACTCACCAAGGCCAGCTGGACTGGGTCTGATGGAACATGTGATCAAACCGGACTCTCTGAACGTGGCTTACATGGAGGGCTGACTGAGAAGCCAAGGACAATGGCACTTGTTGGGAGCAGTGAGATCCCAGATCCTGAATTTCTTGTAATCCCCTGATCTGAGTGCCTACAGCTGCTCTGAGCAAGAGACCTTCAGGAGTTCCTGATGGCAGAAGAGTGGTTTCTGGTGGGTTTGGCTGGGGTGTGGCTATCTCTATATAATCTTCTCCTGAACACAATAAAGGGGGCATTCTTGAGGAATTTAAGGATGACCCGTGTCGCTGTCTCTCTGTCTGTGTGTGTCTGTGTATTTTAACCTCCAGCCCCCTTGCCCGAAGCTCGGTAACTGGGTAATAGCGCACAGAGCTCAGACATGGGGGCGCAGTGCGTGGCAGGCACTGGGTTTTGTTTCTACTCCATGTACTGGCTTTGTGGGAACCTAGTCTGTTTGGATGCTCACCTTCCTAGACCTAGATGGAGGGGGGAGGACCTTGGACTTCCCACAGGGCAGGGAACCCTGACTGCTCTTTGGACTGGAGAGGGAGTGGAAGGGGGAGTGGAGGAGGAGGAGGGAAATGGGAGGAGGGGAGGAAGGGAAAATTTGTAATAATAATAATAATAATTTAAAAAATTATTCAGAATAAAAAAAAGAAAAGAAAATGGAACTGAAGGCTCTGAAGTTCTGAATATGATGTTTTGGAATAACTAGGAGCTTTAGACATGGAGGGATATAACTGACAAAGGAGGTATTATCTCTACTCTAACATTTGAAATTGTCAAGTTAGGATCACTGATAATCACAATGATGTGTGGGAAATAAGAGTATCAGAAGGGACACGGACACATAAAGGCAAGCAATCATTGTGAATGAGCATTGAACAACTATAGTCATGCAAGGTTTCTTGATAACTAGTTGGGTATGGGGGCCAGTTTAAACACCAATATGATGTGTTACTCAGCCTACTGCTACTGAATCAAAAATAGAATTCAACAAATAGGCAAGATTTGTTTTGACTCCTTGTGTCAAGAATTTTGTCCATGATTAATTGGCTCAGTTGTTTTTAGTCTGTGGTCTGTGGCAAGGTAATACGTGTGGTGGGGTTACATGGTAGAGGAAGATCTCAGAGTAGGCAGAAGGCAGAAAGGGATATGAAGTAACCCGCAGCCCATAATCTCTCCATATATATCTATATCTATATCTATATCTATATCTATATCTATATCTATATCTATCTATATCTATATCTATATATATATATCAATGACCAGAAAACTTTCTAGGGTCCAGGTCTCTGTACACTCCACTGCACATGCCTACATTACTTCTCTACTGTAATTATCTGACTACCTTTCAAAGTGTGAGTCAAGGACCAAGCCTACAATACAAATGACTATTGTAGAATATTTAAGATATAGATGAGTGGTTGGCAGTGCATGCCTTTAATCACAACATTCAGGAGGAAAGGCAGGCAAATCTCTGTGAGTTCAAGGCTAGCTTGGTCTACAAGAGCTAGTTCCAGGACAGGCTCCAAAGCTACAGAGAAACCTTGTCTTGAAAAACCAAAACCAACCAAACAAAAATGAATATTAAGATCAAGTAGCACTAAAGTCATCAGCTAAATTTCATTTTTTTGAAGAAAAGGCAAAACAAAAACAAACAAGCAAAAAAAAAAAAAATCAGACCCAGAAGTGGATGACAGATGACAGATTGAAGTACAACGCTCAGTCTAAAGGCAAATTTTTTGACTTAAAGGAGTATTTTACCATAAATCTTGGTAGCTCTCCATCCACCATTATCATTAGTATCCCACGATCTTGTAACATGATAGCCATTTTCATGTTGACTGGAGTTGTATAACTGACATTGCTGTATTTTTCAGTGGGAAATTTATCTTCTAATGCACCTCAATTGAAAATATTTTATCTTATCAATATAATGACTCAGTGCGACTTTGACAATAAGTCCATCACTAGGTATGTTCTAGGAAATGCCGTGTCTCTAACCTCACAAAATATTCTAGAATAGCAATCATAACTGAGGTGTATTTGACAGGTGTTTCTCTATGGGACTCTTTGGTGTTTTTTTTATAGAGAGTTGCAGACTCTGCTGGGTCCCAGGAAACTAACTCTCCAGCAATCAGGATACACAACTATCCTGATAATTAGTTGATCTTCACTCTTAGATAACAGCAGAAGTTTTTTCTTTTTCCTAGAATTACTTCTCATTTCCAAGAATAATAATAAAAAATAGATACCAGAAGTGGGATAAATATGCATCCTTTGCTGAAAGATCGGCATGACCATATTTATATGTACAAAGCAAGCAGAATTAAATGAATAAAACTTAACATACTTAAGACCAATCAAATTTAAAATATTTAGGCTAACAAATATAACTCTCAAAACTTCAACTCATATATGCCACTGAGTTTTATGTTATGTTTCAAGAATGTGTAGTCTTAGGCTCAGTCAGTAAGGTTATACAAGATGAGTTAGTAAGATTTTAGGCAAAAGAACAAAATAGTGGGGGTCTCAACTTTGTGGAAAGCACAGTTCACAACATTTAGCCTGTTAGTTACCTATTGCTATCATTGTTTTCCCTTTCTTTCTCTCTGACATATATACAAACAAACATGCTATATATATGCATATTATACGTGCATGAATTTGTGACTGGGTATATTTAGGAAAAGAGCTAACTCACATTCTTTTCTTCAAATCCAAATTCAGTTTCTGTAAGCATTCTTCGATCAAGTGGTACATACGACTGGTCCGAGTTATCGCAAGCCATGCCAGCTACTTTGGTGTATGGCATAGGGCAGACGACAGTGCCTCTGAACTGTGTTGATCTTAGTTAGCAGCCACTATCCTCTCACTCTCAGCTTGTCCCCCAAAGTCATTGCAGAGCATCTGTTCGCCATTTCATTCTGCTCAGAGTGCAGCATTCGCTCTCAGCTTTCTGTGTGCTGGATCCAATTGATGACATTTGAGGTGGCTGCGACCCACAGTGATGGGCTCGTTAAGCACATCTCATTCTAGACAAACTGCAAGTGGCATTTTGTTTATATGGTTCATTTCGCCAACAAATTAGATTTCAAATTGATTGCTTTCCAAAATGGCTTTGTTCATCAATTTTGAGACCAGGAAATTACAATCAGAATCCTAGTAATTAATGGTCTCCTATATTAAAAAATGTTTTTTAGACAGCAAGCCAGTCATGAACTCCAGTAGAATGTAAAATACACTCTCTCTCTCTCTCTCTCTCTCTCTCTCTCTCTCTCTCTCTCTCTCTCTCTCTCTCTCTCTCGCACTTTATGGAATAGAAACAAAATGAAGGATGTTGCACACACTCACTATGAAAATAAAAGATCTAGCCATTCACAACAGAACTGGCCAGAACCAGATCATAGAATAACCTAAGGCCGGGCAGAGAACAAACCAAAGTGTAACTCTGGATCAGAGAGTACCTTGTATTGGGTTGTGAAAACACCAATAATGAAAAGAAGAAAAAACAAGGTCTACCATATACCATTTTTATATTTCATTAGTATATAAAGATACCTAATTTTGTAAAGTTACTATCCATTTTTTTATTTCATCCTTGAAGAAAAGTATTTACATTGCCTCCTTAAATCAAATTGGAAAACAAAAATAAAGTAGAGAAAGCCATGGGTTTTCTTAAATTTTATTTGAATGAATGTTTTCAACTGCAGATTTTTTCTGCCACTAGTATCAGAACCGCCCCTCCCCCAGTTCTTTAGCATTAGCATTGTATTTGAACCCTACCTATACCACAATTATCCTGATGAGCGTTTATAGCTTGCACAGCTGTGTGTTGTAAAATAAACCATAAATACAGATTATTACATAAATCAAATACACAGCTTAGTTATTAATGAAATGACTCGGGAGAGAAATAACCTTTTGTCCCCATTTGAAAAGGTTCCATCATCAACGGCAGCCTCATGTCCGTATCTTTTTCTAAGGAATTGTTATCTTGACTTACACAGTAAGAACTTCCCTCTGTTAAAAAAAAAAGTCAAATTTCCCAAGTGAGAATCCTTAATTTGGATTTAGTATTTCTCCAGGAACTGGAGAAGTTCTTTCACTTTTCCAAGACCTAATTTAGAAATCTGTGAAATGCAGATTAGTTAGCTTCAAGGTGCACTTGTCTGTGGACCATATTCAATTCAGTGGAAGTACTTATATATAGTCCACTCTAGCCTCATCTTCTTAGAAAGAGGATGTGGCTTGCAGAGAAGAAAACAGTAGCAAAACTAGACCCCAAAGAAATGGAAAACCTCGTAAGTCCTTTATTAAAGAGCAATTCAGAATTCAACCTTGCCTGCAGGCCAAGGTTGAAAGACAATGGAAAAAAATTTACTTCTAACTAGCTATAACATTCCAATTCAGAAACCAAAATTTCCACACTTAACATATTTAGGTGGCAGGCTCTAGAACATGTCTTCTTCTGAACTAAGGCTCTAATCTTAGCTCTGGAACTCATAAACAGTTTGGCAGTTGAAATTTAAGACATTTAATCTTTAAAAAGAGTTTTATATGACATATTAATTCAAACTCTTTTCTACCTTGTAAAGATGGAAAAATAAATCTTGGATAAAGATAACTTTCCCACCTCAAATCACAGACCTCTAGATTTTACAACGGATGCAACTACTTTTCCATTGTTTCCTAGACCTCAAAGCTTGCGGTACCTTCACAGGCTCACTGCATAAAGTCCACCAGTCTTATCAGGTCCCCTTGTGCAGCAGTTACTGCTTTCCAAGTATTTTGCATTCTAGAAATAAAAAGTGTTCTGGCAGGCTCCCCTCAGTTTCAGATTCCAGAGGCAGATTATTTTGCATCTGAGTGGTCAGCAAAAGGGTACAAATGAGACCCTATTGGTACTTTGTGATATTGTGGGATTTGGGGTTTTACCAATTAGAGGTGGCAGAAACAGAGGTTTAGAGAAGCTATCCATCACTAACCTAAAGAGAACCACGGAGAGAATGAGTTAGTACTAGAAAGGCATCTATGGAAATGGACAGGGCAGCTCAAAGACGAATCATGTTTGGCCATATGGAGTATCACGGACCCTCTTTTCCCCTCCCCTATTTAAACTCCAGAAAGCCTGAGTTTCTTACTTATGTCTTCTATGGACAAGAACTTGAGGGACATATCAAAGAAAAGTTTCCACTCTTGCTTTTCAGTGCTTAAATCTTCCTTTCCCTCTGCTTCTGTGTGAATGGAACGTGCGCGTGACATGTAATTCCACCATTGAAAACTGCACTAGCCATTTGATTCTCAAAACGACAGAGGGGATCTTTGCTAGCCCAGTATTTTTCTCAGTGAGGCTGAATTGTTTGCTCAAGACTTTTACTGTTAGAAGAAGTGGACTAGGGGCAGAAACTGACATCCCCTAACTCCAGAGCCTGTGCTCTTAACTCTCACACTCACTTGACTCTTTATATGATATTAATCAGCTACCACTCTGTGTTACTGTACTTTATTATCTCATTTATGACACATCTGTATTGTTCTTCAATGGTTACGTCGGTGATTTGGAAAGTTGGAATAGATTTTAAATTCAAGACTCTTTCTATCCTTTTGACAAGTGAAATTGGATACCATATGGCAATAAAAGGAATGGTACCACGTGACAATAAATATAATATATAAAAGCACAACTTCTAACTAAAAGTGAGATCTTAGCATTGCTTTCACCTGCGTTTCCCCAGTGACTATAGGTGTTGAACCTTTGCCCATCTTATCACTCACGTGCATCCTCTGAGTGCTGTCCATTCATTTCTTTAGCCTATTCGGATTCGACTGCTTGGCTTTTTGGTATTTTATTTTTTAAATTTTTTTATGCATTCTAAGCCTTGTGTCAATTATAGAGCCACCAAACATTCTCTCTCATTATGTAGGATGTCTCTTCACTAGATCTACTATTTCCTTTAAAGCAAAGACCACAAGAAGCAAAGAAAGTCAAACTGATGAATACTAATACATTCTCTCACTTGTGAGTGTGAGATATAATATAAATATTATAAAGATGAATTAAATGTATATGTTTGTTTTATAGAAACACATAAGATCATAAGTATATATGGCATAAAAAGAGATGAAAGACTAGGAGAAAACAGAGGGCAGGAGAGAGAGAAGAGTGAGCTGGCCATTGAGATCAAGATATACAACATGTTTCTATAAAAATGTCTTCTTAAAGTCAGGCGGTGGTGGCGCATGCCTTTAATCCCAGCACTTGGGAGGCAGAGGCAGGCAGATCTCTGTGAGTTCGAGGCCAGCCTGGTCTACAAGAGCTAGTTCCAGGACAGGCTCTGAAAAAGTTGCAGAGAAACCTTGTCTCGAAAAACCAAAAAAAAAAAAAAAATATATATCTTCTTAGGGTTATTTTATTTTATTCTTCATTATGTCTATATGTATGTATTTGTGACTGTCTGTCTGTTTCTGTCTCTCTCTGTGTGTGTGAGTATATGTGTATTCACATGTTTGCAGGTACCCAGGGGGCTTAAGCCATTGGGTTCCCTGATATCGATGTTACAGGCAGTAGTGATTCCCTTGCTAAGAATTCTGGGAGTGAAAATTGAAAATCCTCTAGGAGTAGCATATGCTTTTACAAGCTGAGTCATCTCTCCAGCCCCATGAAAATGTTTTCTTGAAACTCATTACAATACACAAATAATATTTAGCAGTAGCCAATTTCAAAAACCATAGCATTTCCTAACAAAGTTGTTACAAATTGTCTCAAATCAGAGTCTTGTAAATGCTAATAAATTCAATTTAAGATAATACCATAGTTCAGTTTTTGTTTTTACCAATGACATGCAACATTCTATAATAAAGCCTCATGCTAGGAAACTTAAAATTCAGAGGATAATATTCTATTACTTCATGAGGCTAAGTATGACACATAAAAGAAGGATGGGTAATTTTAATATTGTTCATTCAAAGTTTAGTGCTGAGAATTTTTACAAACTCTTAGGAATGATGCATATCTGATAGCAAGAGATCCTCTCCAGCTTGTCTATATTTGTGAAAAGTAGCATTTGTAACTCTGTAAAGGCCCTAACTGACAACTGGAAATGTCTGAAACTGTCAAGAGGTTGTAAAGTATGACTGTTCTGTGTGAAACTGTGAATTCCCTAATGTTATAGATTTGAGGCAAAGGCATCCAGGTGACAGTGCTCTCGAAATGTCATAGGTGAACTGCATTCTTTGCGCAGAGGAATGAACTGTGGGCCTTTTCCCTTCCGACTCTAAAGTTTATCATCCTATCAGTTTCCCACATAAAGGGCAGTTAATATCTTTGGATCATGACTATTAAATATCACACACACACACATACATCTCAAATAGCACTATCTATAATATTGTGTTAAGATCTTCATGCACATTTTAGGAATGTTACTGATTTAAATTGCTCTCTTCCTGGAAGGATAAAGCAATCCTTTCTACAATTTACATTCAAATCGACAGTATTTGAATTTCTTGTTAGATGTAAGAGTTTTCAACAAAATGATTTTTCATTTGCTTGAATAGCATAAGCTCAAATATTTCCTCCATTGACAAGCAAATTTTGCTCTTTTTTCTAAATTAATGCTTCCATTTGTATTCAAAGACAATCATATGACATGAAGAAATGGAATGCTTATGAGTTTGAATTGGTTTAATGTCCACCGCAGTTCTCTCTACTGGGCTTTTAAAGAGCTCATGAAAAAAATGCAAATTAAATTGTGTGAAGTAGAGACAAATGTCTCTTTCATTCATAATAAATTGATGCAAAAATCTTACTGATTATCTGAATGCTACATCTGGACCTGGTGTTACCACATAGAAATTCATTATAGAAAATATACTATGCAGATTAGGATGGCTAATGTAGCATGAAAACTATAACTTCTATCATGATTTAGAATTATACATTCTCATCTACATGAAGATTGCTCTGACAAGCATTGGCATCGGCTTCCTCAGATTCTGGCATTTGACCCAAAATATCTAGAGCAAATATTTATATGAAATGCATAGCATGTCAAACCATGTCATAGGTCACATTATCTCCTAATTTCTAAAGAAAAAGACATGGTTAGATACCGCATTATCTTATCCAGCAGAGAGCTGAAACATTAACCAGCAATTCATGTTTTTAATCCATATCAAGCAGCTATCTCTGATGAATTTCTAAAGCAATAAATGTTTGCCCCACTTTTAGCCACACACAGCTTTAAATGTTGACACCACTTGAAAAAGCAGAAAACAGGAGCAGATGAAAGGCATTTTATAAACAGTTTGTTTAACCTGTCATATACAAAATATTTGGGAATACTATTTACATTTGTTGACTCTGTGATCTAATTCCTTCATGGGACCCAAGCATCATGAGTGTCTACTCCAATGCACTCTTCTCACTTGAATCAAGGGCTCTGGAATACTGTCCGTGCCATGCTGGACACGCTTACATTACTGGGTTCTGACTGCTGAGTGGAGCCAGGGAGAGGGTCCAGCCTGTCCATCTTACTTACTCTGCTCATGGCTCACTGTCAGCTTGCCCCCTGCCTTGCTGCTGGCACCCTGACAGAAATGACAGGAATAGCTCAGCCTGCTATAATTATTTTTCTTTGGCCACCAAAGTGCACATGAAACAAAGGCAAGATTAATCTCTGCCATAGACCATACTCAAAAATCAATAGCCATGCTGTTACTGAATTATATGTGAAATGAAGCTATAGCTCAACAGAAAGACATATTTCTTTGCATTATATACCAAGTTTTATTGGACTAGACAGGGAATATTCATTTTACACCTAGAAACACAGTAATATACATCTCACGAAATTCCCTTGAGAACCATATTTTCTCCACCTTGCATTTTGTTCCTAAATCCTTAAATTGCCTCTTGACTAGTTTTAGGAAAGTCTTCATTACCAGGTTTATATTACTATTTTCGACAGTCTACCTTCATGAATTTCCCAAGGCTGCCATAAGAAATTATCACCACACGGGTGAGTTAAAGGAGCGATGACTTGGTTTCCTATTCTTTTAAAGGCCTGAAATCTGAAATCAAATTTTTGGCAGGGTCTCACTGCCTCCAGAGGCTCTATGGGAAATCCCATTTATGCATCTTCCAGTTCAATATTGCATGCCATTTAAAGAGTTCTACACATAGAGACTAGAATGAAACAGATTCAGGTTCTCATCCCAGATTTACATTCTAATTGTGTAGATTTAGCGAAGGGCCTCACCTTTCTGTGCTTCAATTTCTTCACTGTAAATTGACTCTAATTGTAGCTACTCACAGAGCTGTTAATGAGTAGTAAATGAAGGAATGTTTATATGCTAGTTGGAACAGAGGCTAGCTTCTCAAGAGTAAGTTAAAATAATCACCCATGATCTTTATTATTGCAGACATCATGTTTAGAGTTAGTTTGTACAAAAAAAATAGGCTCTTTGGAACTATATCTGTAATTTGATCTCTATTGCTGTGTCCTGATGCACAAATAAATGCTTAATGTACCACAACTTGTATTAACTGAAACTCATATAATTAGAATTAAATTAGAGCTATTTTTAGGATCCAGTGTAAATAAGTTTTATGGAATATTACCACAAAATCATTAGTCTCTGTTCCCTATAGTATAACTATGCTGCCTTTAAAAAATCACCAAATTCAATAGACTTAATTAGCTCCACAGTGTGCACAAGGGTGTCCCCGGTGTATACTCTATTGTCCTTAGAGACACAACTCTAGTTCTGTCTCCTTGGTGAATGTGTTAGATTACCATAGTCTCCACAACTCGAGGTGCATCTAAATTTCTTTCAGCGTCTATTCCCAAGCACTCAGAATCTAGCATATGGAGCTGTATTCTATTATATTGCTCTGAAAATTTTCTCTCCTACAGAAAATTTGAGTAGGGCTTATTGATCACTGTAACCTATAAGAATTCACCAGTTGTTAAGATTTTTATGTTTTAAGAGTTTATTTCCCATTGAACTCAAATCATTATTCTTTTATTTGTTGAGAGCAAATTGTACATATCCTGACATTCACCCATAAGTGTCACATATCTCCTAAGAAGAAGGTAACATTTTAAACTCACCACTGTGCTGTTATCAAATTCAAAATTCCAATATTAAGAAATAGTACTTTCTAACATATAGTACATACTAAAGTTTTACCAGTCTCCCCAATAATGTTAAGATCCAGGCCAGCATTGCTCACTACACTTAATTGCTCTGTACTTAAACTTCCTTTAATTCTGGAAGCACTTCCATTTGTTTCATGGTTTATAATACTTTACAGTTCACTCAAGTTTAGGATTATTTCCCAAGTCAATTTTTGTATGGTAGAAGCTAAGTTTTCAGACACTCAGCAACTAGTATTCATATCCATATATTATATGTCATATTATTTACATATTTTATATTAATAATTTTCAATAATCATATTAAGCAAGAATATTGAATCTTCCTAACCTTAAGCTGTCTTTTTACTTTATTATTCTGCCTCTAATAGACATTGCTTTAAAATCATGCACATGTGTGTGCATGTGCGTGTGTGAGTGTGTGTGTGTGTGTGTGCATGTGCGTGTGTGAGTGCGTGTGTGTGTGTGTGTGTGTGCAGCATCACTTATTGAAACAGAGCAAAGGATACATGTAAGGGTTTGGCTTTGGCAGGAAGTAAGGGGAGGGGAGGATGATACAATTATATTATAATCTCACAAATTAAAGAAATAGTTTTAAAGTTAAAATGATTTGTCTAACATTAGTATAATAAATCCTGTTCCCTCTCTGTTAATATTTGTAGAAAGTATTCTTTTTGATATTTGAATCTATTTCTACACTTGCACCTAAATTAAGTGTCTCATACATGGCATGTAGCTAGACCATGGTTTGCACTTGTTTGTTTTTATGCTCATTTATTGGATAATTTATTCAACTAAAAATGAAAAGTAATTATTGATAAGAAAGAACTCAAATTTTGCATACTGCTTTATCTATGCTCTGTGGCCTTTCAGTCCATTTTTAAAACTAATTATATCTCTTTTTTGAAAGAGAACCATTAGCATCCCTTCCTCATTACCATGCATATTCTTTCACAATTTTCTTTGAGTTACCATGAGAATGCATTTATTATGTCATAAATTTATGAAACTGCAACTCAAATTGACATTAACTCCATGACAACAACACATGAAACCTTTGTTCTTTTAACATTTCTCTTCTAAAAGGCTTACTCTTTTAATTTTAGTGTTTGTGTACCATATACATGCAGGGTCCTGTCAAGGCCAGAAGAAGGTGTTGGATTGCCTAAAACTGAGGATACAGACAGTTGTGAGCCATTGCGTGGTTGAGTGCTGGAAACTAAACACAGTTCCTTTCCAAGAGCAGTAAGTGTTTTTAAATGCTGAGCTATCTCTCCAGTCCCCTCTACAACAATTTGGTCCCCAAGCCTTGCTTCAAGTATTGGCACAAAATTACAGTTTTATATATTGTGTGTCCAAATGTAAGTATTTTAATCATTGGAATCTGAAAGATGTAGAAAACAAAATGAGGACCTATAATCAAGAGTTACAATAATAATATTAGGTTGTGTATTAGAGTTGGTTTGGTGGCAGAGTTATTCTCTTTTATCTATTGGTTGTTGCTTTCACTGGAGGCATTTGCTATGTTCAGGGGGTAATACCGTGTTAGATCTGAGGTACTGTTTCCTCTCTTAGATTGACATTTATAGTCAGAAGTTCTGTCCTGGTTTAGTTCGGGACTCTTGCCTGTCTGCAGTTCCAGGCAGAAGCTTTAGAATTGCCCTCTGCCTGTCTCAAACATAGACACACAAAACAGTGCCTGTTAGCCTTGTGGGAGAACTGCTCAGGCTTCTTTGCTGGGTCCACAGCTTCAACCTATAAAAATTGTGCAAGTTCCCACATGCCTGTGCTTTTTAACCTGGGTCAGATTCGGTTTCCACCTTGGATTTGCAGATTTGGCTGCTCCTGTACTGGGTCATCTTCTTCCTCCCAACTGGCTCGGTAGGCTGCCTTCCAAGACATGGGACTGCCTGCGCACCTATGGACCTCACCTGAAGTCAGATCGGGCCCTTGCCCTGGGTCTGCAGCTACCTCTGAAGTCACTGTGAGAAGTATAAACCCTGTCATGTTGCACCTCTTACCTGTATCTTTAAAAGGATGAAAAGAATAAATTCATTTGAACATAACCCCCCCAAATTAAAATTTTTAAATATAATTTTTTCTTGAAATATACTGCAACTCTCTGTTTTAATTTGCTATTAATTTTTCCAACATATTTCTATTCATTACTTGGGCATTCCATACAATGCACCCTGATCATACTCGCTTTCTATTCCTCTCAGGTCCACTCTCTCACCTGTGCGTCCCCAATTTTTTAATACTACACCAAGTCTATTACTTGTAACTCAGCTTTCTTCATTCTACCAAGACACTGTATAGAAAGAATCATGCCTAGCCTCACGCCCTCTCACGGGACAGGAAAGATGAATTTCCCATGAACCCTGATGAGAAGCAGTGTTTAAGTCAGAACCCGAAAGTGCCTTGTGTGGGAATCCACACTTCAGATCTGGAGCAAAAGTGACTATTCTTAGAAGTTTTGCTTTTGACATGTACAAATCAGGGAATCTGCTTATGGCAAAAATCTTTAGGAAGTATTCATTAAAGCTGCACTTATTTGGCTAATTTCTTATCAGAAAACCCAAACTGAGAAGCAGAGCTTGCAGGTTTTAAAACTTCTTTGACAGCTTTGCATAAAAAGACTTTAACCTAATTTTATTCAGACTTTCTTGTGAAAATTAAGAATTTATTTGCATTTCAATATATTACCCATATTAGGTTGAACCACATCACTGCTGAATCCCTGTGAGCTATTAAAAAAATTCTCACTTTCTTCTCACATATTAGAACAACTGAAATAAGGATTTATGAGCCCTCCATTCCAAACTTTCTTTCCTTTTATTCCTTTTCATTTCCACACCATAAGATAATGTTTTTATAAACTTTACACAAACTATCATTAATACAGAGATGTTTGATAGTAATAATAAATCAGAGAAATAAATATTTAGCACATACTATAAAAGAAATTTGAGTGATAACATAAGAGTATCTTGATAAGAATGAGACACAGTTGAGTAGTATAGCAAAGATTTCTGGGTGGAAGACATATTGGAACTAATATGTAAAAACCAGGACGTTGAAAGAAGGCATCTTTCAGATGATGCAAACAGCATATTAAAAGTGAGCAGTTCTTTCAAGTAAGGGAAAAGTCTAGAGCAGAAGGGACAGACATGCTGGGGAGAAGTTTCCTGAAATTCGATGAAAGAGCCACCAACTACTGTCTTAGGGTTGAGAAACTCTGATTCTGTGGGCCTGGGTAGACTATGTAGATTATGTGGTTATGTGGCTTGTCTACCGCATCCTGTATTCTGCAACTTTATGAAGTCTATCAATAGATTTCTTATTCTCTCTCTTCCAGAGCTGTTCAGTCAAAGGGAGAAACTATCAGTGACCTGGATAATGAGATAGAAGCAAAAGAAAATCATAGTCCTTTACCTGTTCCCCTGCTAGACTCTGGGTGTCTACCCAGAACAGGTTCTCACCTCCCATTCCTCTCCTCTCTCATTTCCCCTTTCCTCCTTTCTGCTTCATTTCCAACAATGTTCCTCTCATTAGCATATTTAACTCAGGGAGTTAATAACTTCCTGCTGTTGCTAGTCTCAGGGTATTTTGTAATTCTTGCTGC